>NC_091458.1:74693865-76176990 GCF_027789765.1 Dendropsophus ebraccatus
TTTTGCACTCACTAAAGAAAAAAATCTTCTAAACCAACTGGTGTCTTAAAGTCCCAAAGATTTGTAATTTACTTTTATTAAAAAATCTCATCTTCCAGTACTTATCAGCTGCTGAATGTCCTGCAGGAAGTAGTGTATTCTTTCCAGTTTGACGGTGCTCTCTGCTGACACCTCTGTCCATGACAGGAATTGTCCACGCCAGTAGAAAATTCCCACATAATAACTCTTCTGCTCTGCAGACTGGAAAGAATATGACTTCCTGCAGGGCATACAGAAGCTAATAAGTACTGGAGGACATGAGAATTTTTATTAGAAGTTAATTTCAAATCTCTGGCACTTTCTGGCACCACTTGATTTGAAAGAATTTTTTTTTTTTTTGCGCTGTACCACTCAACACTGCCTCCCTAGGCACAGGCTGTTGGGTGCCCAGTGGCAAATTTGGCCCTGCAAGTATGTAACTTCAAATAATAGGGCTTTATTCTAGATAGTATTAGTTTACACTTGTGTAGTGATACTCTATTGAGTCAGTCAGTTTTGTGCTACATTTAACTACTTATGGACTTATAGCTAGGATTCACGGGGCCACATAGCAAAAAATTTGCCCAAACACAACACTATATATAATATATATATATATATATATATATATATATATATATATATATATATATACACACACACAATATATACTCCTGTGATGTGGCCAAAATATAAAATCTCTTGTGGCCAGAGGCAGAATCCTTGCTACAGCCAGAAGAGTGACTGGCAGAGCAGAGAGCCAATGGCTGCTTGCTATGACAGTCCACTGTTTTTACCTGTAAGGGCCCATTAGAAGCCTTATGGTAAAATACATAGGTGCAGAAGCAGACTACCTTCTGCTTAACCCCTTATGTACTGTAGTGTGTAAGTGACCCAAAGTTCAGAAGGCAAGGAGTATCTGCCTAAAGGCCCTATTCCACGGGCCGATAATGAGGAGCAAACGAGCGCTGAAAGCTATTCCACGCGTCGGCAGCGAGCGGGTGAGTGCCAGAGGGGCCACAGAGAACTGTGGGGGGGGGGGGGGGCTGCTGGGGTGATCGCTAGATTGTCCGGGCAGCCTATAGAGGATAGTGGCGGTCTGCTGCCACCGTTCCTATTCCATGGAGCAACGGCAGCAGATCGCTGCTATCCTGGTCTTTTGTTTCTCAACATGTTTGAAAGATCAGCCGACATGAACGATTGATAACTGATAACCCCTGACCTCTACACAGAGCTTTGCACACTTTCCTACTTGATTGTGCAGCTGGAGAAAAGAGGTCAGATCTCTTGGTCTTCTGCTTTTTAACCCTTTTTTTTGTGTTGCAGCATGTAAGTAAACATTGGGTCATTTACACACTGCAATACATAAGGGGTTAAGCAGAAGGACATGCGCTCTTACCTTCTCCTCCGGGCCCCCCTCCTGCATAGGCCCCATAGCAACTGCCTACCCTGCCTCTATGGTAGCTACGCCACTGTTTTCTAATGGCTAGTATGTACCTTCGTACATTTCTAGGCTGCGTTCACACTATGTATATTTCAGTCAGTATATGCATATTTCAGTCAGTACTGCAACCAAAACCAGGAGTGGATTAAAAACACAGAAAGGATCTGTTCACACAATGGTGAAATTGAGTGGATGGCCGCCATTTAATGGCAAATATTTGCTGTTATTTTATAACAACGGCTGTTACATTGAACTAATGGCAGTTAATTACTGTTATATGGCGGCCATCCACTCAATTTCAACATTGTGTGAACAGATCCTTTCTGTGTTTTTAATCCACTCCTGGAAATATACGTAGTGTGAACGCAGCCGAAGGCTATGTTGACACTGCGTATGAATCCGTCCGTAGTGCGAACCGCGAATATACGCACGTAGTTTTGAGGTTGATGCGTTCGCTTGAAAGTATATGATATACGGCCGCACAATGCACACTACGTATGAGCTGACGGCCGGATCGTACCGTGCCGTAAAAAATGAACAAGACCATTGTTTGAGGACGGAAATGTTGAAACTCGCGGCCGTGGATTTCCATGCGGTCCCGTAAGAAGTACTTATTTCAGCCAAATTGAACTTGATTTTTCGATCCGAAAGGTTCTGTGTGGTTTACGGGGCTGGGCGAAGATTTCCAAGTAAATGACCTGCCTAAGATCGCTTCGAAACAAGCTAGGGAAGCATAACTGTACTACGGGCGTATGTTAGCGGTGCGTACGCATCCGGCGCATGTCGATTTTTCGCACGCCCGTAGTTTCAGCCGCACATGTACAGCAGCGTAAGACCTGCGTACGAATTTGTACGCAGTGTGAACATAGCCTAAGGCTGGGTTCACACTACGTATATTTTAGTCAGTATTGTGGTCCTCATATTGCAACCAAAACCAGGAGTGGATTAAAAACACATAAAGAATCTGTTCACACAATGTTGAAATTTAGTGGATGGCCGCCATATAACAGTAAATAACGGCCATTATTTCAATATAACAGCCGTTGTTCTAAAATAACAGCAAATATTTGCCATTAAATGGCGGCCATCCACTCAATTTCAACATTGTGTGAACAGATCCTTTCTGTGTTTTTAATCCACTCCTGGTTTTGGTTGCAATACTGACTGAAATCTACATATACTGACTGAAATATACGTAGTGTGAACGCAGCCCCAAACAAGATCGAAACTGATGCGTTTTTTTTTTTTACGTACACAAAAATAGGCTTGACTACGTTTTTCTGTCTGTTAACAGTAACCAAATAAAAACGGATACATTAAACGGATAGGAAAAATGAAGTGTGAACCCAGCCTATGGCTAAGTTCACACAACATATTTTTTCCTATTTCCGATTGCAACAACGGCCGTAGTTAATACGTAAAAATACCTTGGCTTGCTGTCTATAGGGTCTCGGGCAAAGCGTATACACATAGTATACGCTCTGGCCGCGACCCCTAGTGGCGCCGCAAACAACTGACATGTTAGCTCAGTCAGTTCACACAATGAAGCGAGCGGCTCCGGTCGCTTGCTTCATTGTGTGCTGTGGGGAGTTCTGATGTAGGTGCGCACTGATGCGCCCGCATCAGAACTCTGTGGGCCGAAAGATCATCTGTCCGGTTCCGGCCGGGATGATCTTTTCAGAGACCGGCCGCTTGTGACCCGGCCGGATCACGGAACAGCCGGTCTCTTACGCCATGTAAATATGGCCAAACTCTGTAAATAAATGTATACAACAGGTGAAACTGTAAAAAAAAAACAAAAAAAAAAACGTTGAACATGTCACACATTTTTAAAGTAAACATATTACTTTTACTTATATTACCTGATGACCATGGGTGTCAAACTCAGGACCTCCAGCTGTTGCAAAATTACAATTCCCATCATGCCTGGACAGCCAAAGCTTTGCTTTGTTTCTCCAGGCATGATGGAAATTGTAGCCTTGTAACAGCTAGAGGGCCTGAGTTTGACACCTATGCTCTAGACCTAGAGGGTGCCCTCTTATCATGGTTACAGGCCTAGGAGTAAAAAGATTACTACAAAGATCTCTGTACTGACCATTCATATATTTGTACATTGTGATCAGATTGCCCCTAAGATGCTTTTTTTTTCTAAACTAAATAGCCCAAGCTTGATAACCTGTCTTAATGTCCTTGGTAGCCCTCCTCTACACCCGCTCCAGTTTAGCCATGTATTTCCTATATACTGATGCCCAAAACTGTACACAGTGTTCCATATGTGGTCTGACCAGTGGTTTATAAAGAGGTGAAAGAGGCATACATTGCTCAGGTGCGATTTACTTATGCTATTTGTTTTTATTTTGCCGAACAGACCCCAGGACAGATCTTTGATTAAAAGCAGCTATCCGAAGGTACAAGTGGTGTGGGGTCAGATTGTGGGTCGCTTTAACAACCAAATTGAATCTCTAGATTTCTTTCCTAATCTTTCTACTGAAGAGCTGAAGAGAATTCACTCTCTGAATGTGGAGGGAACCAAAGAAATAAATTCAGAGGATCTATTTCTTTCTTATGGAAGAACTAGGGTCTTAAAGTATCCAAGCTGCTTTATCCAGATGGATAAGGGAGACCACTTCTATTTCCTATAGGCAAGCTTCATTATAAGCACTGAAACTGAAAACAGCTCACTTATCAGCAGAAGGGTCTACCTTTTGGGTAAAAAATTAAATCTTTCCCTACTGGCTGCTTTATATAGTTTATTGTTAGGGTAAAAACACACAATAAAGATCCTCCCAATAGTAGATCTCTATTGTGTGTTTCACCTCATATACATCTGGCCTGCACGTTGCACATTAACTATGAATAAGGGCCTTACGGCCAAAAACGTGTCAGATCTGTGCTTTATTTTTTCTTTTATGAATGTTCGCATTATGGACTTTTGTTTATTGTTAGGGTACTGTATATCAATAAACATATTTGATCTGGTTCTGACATAAGCCTTAAGGCCACTTTCACACAATGTATCTTTTGTATTAATCACAACCGTTGTTGCAAATTCCAACAACGGCCGTGATTAATACAAAAGATATATTGCATTGACAATTTATGGAATCCTGTCCGGAGTGTATACACTCCGGAGATGTCAGTTTTGTGCGTCCGCTTTTCCATGACAATGTACACAAAGGAGAGTGTTTTGGGATGCGGGCGCACAAGGATGCGCCTGCATCCAAATTCGATAGAAATGACATTTAAACTTCACTTCACCGATACAGGGCGTTCTGTGACACAGCCAGGTCACACAAAGGCCGGTGTCATACTAAGTGTGAACGTGGCCTAAGGCTGTGTTCACACATGGTACGTACATTGGCCTTTGTTTGGCACTCAAAAACAATGGCCATTGTAGTGAGTGTCACACAATGGCCTTTGTTGCATTGAAAACAGCATTAAAATCAATGTAGAACAGCAGTGACGTGCCAAATATTTCCACGGTCATAGAGAATAACCGCCGTTGTTGTCGTTGTTAAATAGATTGTGTGAACAACGGCTGCTGTTTGCATTTACAGTACCTCAGTACAACACATTTGTCTATGACAAGAATGGCTATTGTTTTAATTGGAAACAATGGCTGTTTTTGTTGTAAAAATACATTGTGTGAACATAACCTAAAGGTGTTATTGTGGAGCAGAAAATGTATTGAAAGTGTACTCCAGCGAAAAATTTTTCTTTTAAATCAATTGGTTCCAGAAAGTTATATAGATTTGTAATTGACTTGTATTTAAAAGCTCAAGTCTTCCAATACTTATTAGCTGTATGTCCTGCAGGAAGTGGATTTTTTTTTTTTTTTTTTTTTAATGTCTAACATAGTGCTCTCTGCTGACATCTCTGTCCGAGACAGGTACTGTCATAAAATGACGTCCATCCACTAAATGTCAACAGTGTATAAACAGTGTGTTTTCAATCCACTCCTGGTTTTGGTTGCAATATAAGGACCAAAATACTGAGCAAAAATACTGCGTGTGAACCCAGCCTAAATTTGTGTTTTAGGTTACTAGAATTAGAGTTCAATGATTTTGTTATCTGTGAAAGTGTATTTAAAGAATTTGAAAGTATGTTGCACAAACACACTGGTTATGAGACCTATATGCAGGAAAACGCGGCTTACTGTTTCCATTTTTATGTAATGCACAATAATAGCCAAATTAGAACATAGCTCTTAGCTGAAACTGGTTTATTTATGCTATTTAAACTGTGCTTTCAACAAACTTTGCATAAATCAATAGTACAAGAAAATATAAGAAACTTTGTAATATATCTCATTTGAGAAAATGCCTCTTTCTTCACATACAGGCTTTTTATGTTTATTTCCCTGTCTCCTGCACTTATCGTTCACTCCTAGGACCCTATTATGGTGTGTTTACACAGGCAGATTTATCTGACAGATTTTTGGAAGGAAAGACTGAGATTTCTCCTCTTTTTAAATCAATTCTTGGTTTTGGCTTCCAAAATCTGTCAGATAAATCTGCCTGTGTAAACGCACCATTACACAGATCAATTATCTACCATGTAAAAAAGAAAACGATCAGTCGAGGAGCCAGTCAACGGCTAATCATTTTTCTTTTAGGTTGTTATAAAATTATCGGCCACACATCCCTAAATGTAATAGGTAGCACGGCCGATGGCTGATGTTAGTGTATATAAAACAATAAAATATATACCTAACTATCTAGGCTCCCCTGGTGTCCTCCTGGCTTTTCCTTGCTCACTACAGCTGCCGCTGGCACATTTATATGTCTCTGAAGTGACAGGCTGCTCAGCCAATCAATGACCGTGGCGCTGTCCCATCTCAGTCAGTAATTGGCTGAGCGGCCTGTCACTGTGGAGATGGGTTCAGAAGCTTCGGTGGCGGACAGGGGGGAGCGTGGACAGGTAAGTATACACTTATCAGCTTGTAGTAAATGTCATATTTGATGCCAGTGCTTATTACTATTGCAGTGTCCCATGGGGGTGTCCATAAAGGCTGTGATTGGGTGCTTTGTGCTAAATGTTGTCTGCTATATGTGCCTTTATTGATTTGCTGTATACTTTGCACTGTTCTTTAACTGTGCTGTACTTTTACTGTTCTTTAACTGTGATTTCAACCAATGTAACAGTCAAGGCTGAGGTAAGAAAGGGTTAAAACAAACAGTAGGAAGTTTCCATAAAAGAGCTGGAGATTACTCAAGTTAAACCTCTTTATTATAATAGAAGTGAGAACAGTGTAGTTCAGAGCAGCCTGGAGTGGGTGGCTTTATCTGACTAGTTCAGTCTAGCAGTAAGGAGTTCCACTTTGGTAGGGATGGTCCGAACCGAGTTCGGTTCGGGTTCGTACGAACCCGAACCCTTGGTAACGATTCCCGCTGTCTGCCCGCTCTGTGGAGCGGGCGGATCCAGCGGGAGGACCGCCTGGAAAACTGGGATACAGCCATAGCCATAGGCTGTATCCCAGTTTTCCAGGCGTAACTCCTGCTGGATCAGACAGCGGGAATCTGCTGCTGAGCGTTCGGGTTCATACGAACCCGAACCTCTGCAGGTTTGGACCATCCCTACTACTCAGGTGAAGTCCGTGAAGTCCTAAGTTAATGTGATGGAGGAGAAAAGTGTGAAGAAGCTTATGGTGCGTTTACACAGAAAGATTATGTGACAGATTATCTGCCAAAGATTTGAAGCCAAAGCCAGGAGTGGATTTGAAAAGAGGAGAAATCTCAGGCTTTCCTTTATGACCTGATCTCTGTTTATAGTCTGTTCCTGGCTTTGGCCTCAAATCTTTGGCAGATAATCTGTCAGATAATCTTTCTGTGTAAACGCACCATTATGCTGGGTTTACACAGAGCGATAATTCGCCCAATAGTACAATTAACGATTTCGAAGTAACGATTTTTCTTTTATAATGATCAGCGTTTAGATGGAATGATATATCGTACAGAAAATTCGTTTTCCAATCATTTTGCGATCGCTTAAGCCTATCTCGCACATAGGTAAAATCAATGAACGACTGTTTACACTGAACGATTGGCGATTTTTTTGAGAACGACGATTTAAGAACAAGTTAAAAGATCAAAACGAACGATTTCTCGCTCGTCGTTCGATTGTTCGCTGCCTTTACATGTACGATTATCGTTCGAATTCGATCGTTATCGTGCAAATTCGCACGATAATCGTTCCGTGTAAACCCACTATTAGCCTGTGGCGTTAAAGCAAATGTATCATCAGGTACATTGCTTTCATTTTTTTACATGAATGGACAGGCGTGGGGATGCTGCGTCTCTGCTGAGAGAGAAAGAGAACTGTGAGTCAACAATTTATTACCTGCACCAGAGAGGGAAAAAGGACAAGTATAAAAGGAGTAGAGTAGAAGAAAAATACAGTATCACACACCTAAAGGCCCTATTACACAGAAAGATTATCGGCCTTATTCATCCTTTACGGCCGATAATCGTCCCGTGTAATAGAAGGCAACGATCAGCCGACATGAATTATGTCAGCTGATCGTTGCTGTCATCTGGTTTTCAACATGTTGAAAGACAAACAACTGTGATAGCAGCGATTTGCTGCTGTCGCTCCGCGGAATAGGAGCAGCGGCAGCAGAATGCCGATATCTTGGGCTATGGGCTGCCTGGACAGTCTAGCGATCACCCGGGCAGAGCGGTGAGGGTCTGCACCAGACTGATCAAAACTTTTGACATGTTTTTTGAAACAACAGTGACTCTTTAAAGGAACTTTCCAGCATTAGAAAAACATGGACAATTTCCTCCAAATACAGCACCACTCTTGTCTCCAGTTCAGGTGTGGTTTTGCAATTGGTTCCATTGAAGTGAATGGCGCTTAATTGCAAACCACACGTGAACTGGAGTTTTGTTTTTTTTTGGATGAAAGTGGCCATGTTTTTCTAATGCTGGATAGCCCTTTTGACATACCAAGGCAAAAATATTTCTTTGCTATGTAACTTGAAGAGGTGCACAATATTTCACATACATCTGTGCAGCAGACTTCTCTATGTTGCAGAATGAGGAGGTGCAGTTCATTTATTTAAACGCAAGGTGTGCATGGTATCGTAATGCTATAGTTAGGGCTGTATTACACGGACCAATCACTAGATCTGCTAGATCTGAGCCGATTACACTGCTCGATTATCGGGCAGCATTGTTAGCAATGTCCAGCCCTTGCTTTAAATGTGTAATACTATAGTTTGTACATACCTCTCCATGCTTCACGGTGTGTCTTCCTGCCTTCTCCTCACTCCCCTCAGCCACCGGTTCAACTTCAGAGCCAGTCTGGGAAGTGACAGGCTTCTCAGCCAATTACTGACTGCGGCGGTCCCATCCTGGCCAGTGATTGGCTGAACGGCCTTTCACTTCAGACACTGACGGGAGCGGGCTGAAGCTAGCAGGACATCAGGGTGCGTGTAGAGGTATTTTCCTTACAGATTCATTAGCTATTGGCCACGCATCGCTAGGACCTAAAGAGAGGATCAGCCGATGATCATTGTCATCAGCTGATCATTGTCTTTATTACATGGAGTGATTACTGCTCTGTGTAACAGAGTCCTTACTGTACAGAGGCTGCTGCAGGAACAGTGCATAGGTAGAAGTAACTTGCCCCAGTGATAACAGGTGATCACGAGGGGTTCGAGATTTTCAGTATCCTTGACATGGTATGCAAAACTTAGAGACTCACAGAAGTGAACGTGAGTAACATTTTATTTTATTCTAGAATTGCATTGTTTCTAAGGCAAAGTACACTCTATTAACCTCTTTAATAAAAATTACTTATATTACTTCAGCTTTCCAGTGAAAATCTGCACCCCCTTTCCTTTAACAATGCCTTGTTACCATGACATCCCACGTGAGCTCTGTTTGGAACATGGAATGCTTCAAATGAAATTATTCTGCACCTTATAATTTGCAGATACTTAGAACTGTGTTCTTGCTGATATGTTCATATAAGGTAATTTTATTAGAAAGGAAATAACAAAGAACAACCTAATCTTCAGAAACGTCAGCTGTGAATTAAAAAATCACTGAAACACACAGGGCGAGTGACCTGGTCTAATCCCTTATGGCTCAGAAGAGAACCCATAGTATGCAAGCTTCCAAGCTACTGTTAATTAGGAGAAGATTGTGTCTGGCATTGTATTAATAAATGAGCTTGTGCTAGTTGATAAAATTGGTTTAAACGTCTTGTATTTTGGGCAAGATTTCTCAATAGTCTTTTACAATATGTTCACAAAGAAATTCTTCAGGGGAGTGTAATTAGCCTTACACTGTTTAATGTCATGCTTAATGATTACTGGGGATGTTTTGATTAGAGAGTTAATCTGCCTATGCATGCAGATGATTGTGGTGTTTAAACTAAGAACAGGAATCCTTAAATAAATGTGATCCATGGAAATGAACGGTGCTAGAAAGAACAAATGGGTCACTACATGGGTCTTCAATAAAACACAGCACCAATTAAGAAGAGACGACAATGCAACACTTAAACACATATAGGAGTGTCTTCACGTATATTCAAACTAAAAAAGAATTGCTATTATTTAACAAAAAAAAAAACTGTGGCACCAGACAACTTGTCCAATAGATATCTCTACATTGGATAACGTACATTGCTTCACACCCGTTAATAAGCATTATTTCCCAATCTTGCAATTCTTTTCTAGGTATATATTCTTAGGTACATATAATTAGAGCTGCTTTTTCCTGATACAGATCCACAAAAATCTTATATAGACATACATTTGAAGTATAGAAAGCTGTGTGCCTTCAGGTGCCATGTGGGGGGTTGGGGGTTGGGGGGGGGGGGGCAAGGTACCTTCTGCATACTATTTTGTTGTTGGGCCTAATGTCTCATTGTTTGCTTAAAGGGGTAGCATGGTAAAGTAAAGTGGTAATTATTGTTTTCAGTAGTTCACTACATAATCACTTGCCACTTACTGGCCCCAAATGTGATTTTTATAGCTGGCCACTTAGGGCTACAATCTACAGTTCATCTTCAGCTTGCTGGTTGCATATATGCACAGTAAGAATTATAGAAGGTTAAACACAAAATTTAAAGTGTACCTGTCATTATAACTTTCAACATCTAAACCAAAAGTAGATGTGATAGAAAGCAATTTTGCAATTTACATAATTTTTTTTTTAGTTATCATGGAGAACACAGCACTTCCTGTTTTCTGACTCTGAGTCAGAAAACAGGAAGTCCAGTGTTTCCCAGGCCATCTGAGTGCTCACAGAGAGAAGGCAGTCATGTGACTGATAGACACATTGAGCTGTGACTCTCTGTACTGGTCAGAATTCCTTTGTTTAGTCTGGGTTTTTTTTAACCAGCATGATAAAAAAAAAAAAAAAAGAATGTATAAGGCAAACTTGCTTTATTTCACATCTACTGTTGATTAACATTTTGAAAGTTATAACGACAGTCAGACATTTTAAGAAAAAAAAAAACATGTACATAAACTGTTAAAAGAAACAAGTGGCAAAAATATCTGTATGCATGAGCATCCCCATGTATTTGCTATTCATTGCACCAAGACATCAGTGTGCACGGCACAGGACCCATAACCAGCATGCTTACTGCTTTTTATTCAGCCCTAACAAATCCTTTCTTCTGTAACATTGCAATTTCATTTTGTCCTGCAGTCAGCCTCGCACTAGATTTATTGTATTAATCTTCTTTGCTAGTTTAATTTCATATATCTTTCAACTGTGCTTGTTTTTAAGCTTTTCTCCCCTTTTTTGCACAGTTCTCATCCATTGTTTAAATGAATTCTGTAAAGTTAACTAAATGTGCAGCCTTATAGTGGTATAAGTGATATATAGTGATTTAGGCCACACACTAGGGAATAAACCAAACTAACAGATTCTGGTCATATAGCTGAGCATGAAGAGACTCCTGTGGAGTAGGTTTGTTGAAATGTTCAAGCACCCTGACCTCAATTTGGCAAAATGGGTTCTGCAGTTAAGTAATTTGCCCTTTGAAATCCCATGCTGTCTAGGATTCAGTACTTAGAGAATGCTGGGAATACTCTCAGTTGATCATGTAATCTGGCTCTTTATGCCAGCAAAAAAAAAAAAATCACAGAGCACTGAACTGTTGCAAATGTCAGTAGTGGCCATTTGTTGCTGTGATAGGATCATTATGCTGATATCCAGCTAGTTACGACTAACTCAAAGAATTTTTGACAATAGTGCTAATTTTACATGTCTTCTGACTAGTGATGAGCAAACTGTCAAACTTCTCCAAACCCAAACGCTAGTCTTTACCCTTACTTTCCTAGCAGCCCCAGGGCTGCATCTAACTTCTGCACTCGCGGGAAATCAAACGCCGAGCGTTTGCTTTCAGAAAACTTTGCTGAACAGTTATACAGGTCTGCTCAACACTAATCCCAACAATTACATCAATGTATTTGGAGATAACGACAATGTTCTGTATTGCAGACCTTCATTTTAATTTATATTTTAACAATAATCAGTAAGTGCTAGAGAACTTATAGATTGACTTGGCTTGCCAGAAGATGTTATTTGCTACAGCTAATAGCAAAATGTGTAAGGCATTTAAAACACTGGAATCCACTACACCATAAAGGTTATACCAACTTGAGGAAGCGGATGCTATATTGAACAGAGTAAAGACAAGCTTGTTTCTGCATCACCATAATAAACCTCTTGACTGTCACAACCTGGACCCCAAGCAATCACTGCTTCCTAAAGTAGATCTCTGCCACTGTCAGGCAACCATTTTGGCGGGATCAAATATATTTTTAATGTCACCCTTAATCTTATTATAAAATGTAATAATAAGTGGGAAAAAAAATTATAGGATGAAATAAAAAAAAATTACCCCCCCCCCCCCCAAACAAAACCCCAAACATGTTAACTATGTGGTAAAACTGAAATACTAAGGTTATACTTGTAACAGACAGACAGTGTGGACCTACTGTGCTACTCCACTAGTTTGGGTTTGGGCCACACCAGGGAGTGTAGTCTATGTGCCCTCTAGGTGTTCACCTTTTATCCTGCTCCAGGATGTGGAAGCTGGAGTTCTGTGGCTAGAAGGTACCAGGTCACTCCACAAGTGTGGTGGCAGTGTGAGCAGCAGCTGGCTCTTAAATAGACTCTGTCAGCAGGTTTAGGCTGTCCTATCTAAGGATAGCATAAACTAGAGACAGAAGATGAACAGAATGATGTATCACATCGTTCTGTGCTGCTAACTCTCAGATATCTTCCTGAATAACATGGACAAAAAGTAGTCCGCTCCATTATGTGTGTGAGCCCAGTAGTCCTGGATATTCATGAGAAGCAGAAAACGCCACCCACCATCTGCTGATTGGCAGTTATCTATCCATGTTGTGTATAGGCAGTCACCTGTCAATCCGCAGCTGGAGGGTGGGGGGAGGGGTCTATACTTGGTAAGCAAGCTGGGTCCAGATGAGGGTCAGACAGAAAGAAAAATCCAAAGAACAAGCATGAGGCAGGACATATAACAGAATACAGAAAGATACCTTTGCTTGGAATCCTAGACTCTAACAACGCTCAGGCAGGGAACTGCAGGTGGAGCCAGTTTAAATAGGTGCAGGTGGCTCTGGATTTGCCGATAGCAGCAGGTGTAAACAAGCTGCTTCTATAAATCCAAAGTATTTGGCCACATGTACACACTCGTTGCCAGGGGCACAATTGAAGCATGGACCAGAGGGAGGAAGAACACATTGGAAGACACGAGGATGCGCAGCCCCAGGACCAGCACAGAACACAGCAGAAGAACAGACAGGAGCCCGGAGGTGGAAAGCAGGAGTGGAGCCTAAACAACTGATGATAAATACAGTTACTGTGATACTTTATAAACTTTTTATGTTTTACAGATTACTACTAAAAAATCTGTGCATTTTAGTCTATGTTTTCTGAATTGTAAGATGTAAATGCAAACTATAATAGAAGAGTGTCGGTTTGACAATTCAGTGCAATGCAACAGCAGTGCTGCCATTATT
The DNA here is from genome assembly GCF_027789765.1 of Dendropsophus ebraccatus. Lineage (NCBI taxonomy): Eukaryota > Metazoa > Chordata > Amphibia > Anura > Hylidae > Dendropsophus > Dendropsophus ebraccatus. The sequence goes on from NC_091458.1 coordinate 74,707,341, forward strand.
CAGCACCGTCTATTCTAGAATATTCTGGATCTGAGATGCGTACGTCTTTCTGATATGTTAAAGTCTGATATGTTTTTACTTTTCTGGACTGCTAAACAGTATGTTTAAATGTCCTGTAACATCTTAGAGGCTTTCAGATATAGTTCTGACACTGTTAGGTTTTAGTTTACAGTCACAATACAAACTATTATCTAATACTTGTCTTACTTTTTCAGCCTCTGAAGTCGAGATGAATATAAAGCAATTCCCTGTTGAGACAAAAAAACAAACACCTTTTAAGCATTTAATTTACCTACAGACTTTATAAGACAAATCTCTTGAGTCTAACAATATCAAATATTTGTTTCCAAGTCTGTAAATCTAAGCATCGTCCCTTTTTCTTTTATTTAGTTTTCTTCATTTGATTATTGTTTTTATTCTCTCTAATTTGTATGGTTTGTTTGAAATATCACATTGGCCAGAGTTAGATGATTCTGTGTGTATTTGGAGAATAACATTTGGATTGCATAGAAGTAAACCCTAAAGTAAATGTTTGAGTTTGAACAGCATAAATTTCAAATCTGTCCAATATGCACCAAATATTTAATCTGCAATACATATGTCTGTAGACTTATTACAGAGCTTTGAATGTCTTGTAGTACTCTGTAAGAGCTTACTCATAGTCCTCATGCAACCTAAATAAATTACCTCTATGACTATGAAACTGGTATGTTGGAAGTAGGCAACAGTAGGAGCTAAATTGGGATGCCAATTTAGCTCCTACTGGAGCAGGGTACGCTGTATAGGATAAATACTGCAGTCCCCAAGAACAACTATAGGGAGCCAGGAGACCAGGCCAGATTTGATTGGACTTGGCCCCTGGCTCCAAACAAAACACATGATCAGAGAAACTCTGAGTGGAAGCATAGCTACCTGTCAGGGGGTAAGAAACTCCCATCAGTGAGGTGTAACCCACGGCAACTCCGGTAGCTAAGGACACTGTCGGGTCTCTGTGACGTCACAAGGGGCCAGGCGCTTAACAGCAGCCTGCCGTTGCCATGGCAGTGCCTTAGAGAAAACGGGAGTCGGCGCAGGATCAAGGACAGGTAAGTTACTAACACTAAGTTGAAGAGTGCCTGAGGCAGACTCTGGATGCAGATCGCCGATCAGACAGGATGGAGGTAAGTAATGCTGCGTTTACACGGAACGATTATCGTGCGAATCACAGCGAACGATCAAACGACGAGCGAGAAATCATTCATTTTGATCTTTAACCCTTTAAGGACAGAGCAAATTTCGATTTTTGCGTTTTCGGTTTTTCCTCCTTGTGCATAAAAGGCCATAGCACTTGCATTTTTCCACCTAGAGACCCACATGAGCCCTTATTTTTTGCGTCACTAATTGTACTTTGCAATGACAGGCTGAATTTTTGCATAAAGTACACTGCGAAACCAGAAAAAAATTCAAAGTGTGGTAAAATTGAAAAAAAAAAACGCATTTTGTTTATTTGGGGGAAATGTGTTTTTACGCCATTCGCCCTGGGGTAAAACTGACTTGTTATATATGTTCCTCAAGTCGTTACGATTAAAACGATATGTAACATGTATAACTTATATTGTATCAGATGGCCTGTAAAAAATTTAAACCATTGTCAACAAATATACAACACTCAAAACCGCTCCATTCCCAGGCTTATAGCGCCTTTATGCTTTGGTCTATGGGGCTGTGTCAGGTGTCATTTTTTGCGCCATGACATGTTCTTTCTATCGGTACCTTGATTGCGCATATACGACTTTTTGATCGCTTTTTATTACAATTTTTCTGGATTTGATGCGACCAAAAATGCGCAATTTTGCACTTTGGGATTTTTTTGCGCTGACGCCATTTACCGTGCGAGATCAGGAATGTGATTAATTAATAGTTCGGGCGATTACGCACGCGGCGATAGCAAACATGTTTATTTATTTATTTATTTACTTTTATTTATAACCTGGGAAAAGGGGGGTGATTCAGACTTTTATTAGGGGAGGGGGATTTTTACTAATAATGACATTTTTTTTTTAACTTTTACACTTATACTAGAAGCCCCCCTGGGGGACTTCTAGTATAAGTGCTTTGATCTCTCATTGAGATCTCTGCAGCATAGATAGGCTGCAGAGATCCATGAGATAGGCACTCGTTTGCTTTCGGCTGCTGCAGCCGGAAGTAAACGAGTGCCGAGCCGGGGACGGCGCCATCTTGGAGCGGTCCCCGGCCGACTTCATTTACGGAGATCGCTCCTCCGGGATAACTTCCCGGAGGAGCGATCTCTCCACTAGACACCAGGGATGACGCTGCGTCCGGTAATCGGATGCAGCTGTCAACTTTGACAGCTGCATCCGATTACTGTATTAGCGGGCAAGGCGATCGGACTGTGCCCGCTAATACCTACGGTCCCGGGCTACACGCGGCACCCGGGACCGGCGCGGTTCAGAGCGGGGCCGCCGCGCGGCCCCGCTCTGAACTCCCTTACCGGCATCAGGGCGTAAATTTACGCCCGATGTCGTTAAGGGGTTAAACATGTTCTTAAATCGTCGTTTGCAAAAAAATTTGCAGATCGTTCTATGTAAACAGTCGTTCACCGATTTTACTTATGTGCGAGATAGACTTAAGCAATCGCAAAACGATTTTTCCAAAAGATATATCGTTCCATCTAAACAATGATTGCTATAAAAAAATAGATCCTTAATACAAACATACTAAATTTATCTACTAGCGGGCTTGGATAGGCCGGACGCCATATACCTATTAATCCCCTAAATATTCAGTAACCTTTATGTATGGGTGCACCTTATGGGCGTTTGCGGTGTAGCACAGCAGCTTACAATCTTATAAACCATTTACACTGTTCCCCAGACTACAAATAACAATATAAAAATACAAATGGCCAAGTATGCTGTGAGCTGGTATCACAGGTAAAGGATTTCTTCCAATGTCCCACAGCTGGGATGTCTTTTACACAATATATTACAGCCTGTCACAGACAAAAGCCCAAACTATACTAACAGGCTTGATGTTGGTCCTAGAAAATTTGGCGCGCAAGCTTACTGACCTAGGTCTCCTTTAGATAGATGGCAAATCACATTTACTAAGTGAGGGGTCCCTCTTGTACTAGTCCTCTACACAGCTCCTGTGCTGCCTCAGCGAATCTCTCCTCTCTCAATGGGACCCAGTCACAGACTAGTATACCTGCTCTCTACAGGAGTTGGGGAATTTCAGAAGAAATATGCTTCATGTAGATGGCATCAGTTCTCTCAGTCTGCATCTACAGCTAGCTCTCTCATCAAAATGGTTGCTCCAGACTTTCCTCAGCTCCTCTCTCTTCTTCCCTCAGGTCACATCTTCATACTGCCAGGTCTCCTGACAACAGTACAACCTTAACAACACAGGCTGTGTACTGCAAAACAGCGACATCTTGTGGCCAAATGCAGAATGTCAGTTTAAAACCATATACATATTATTATACACAATTACATCTCTCTGGTTGTAGTGCCATCTCATAGTGGCGATTGCTATAGATTGCAGCATCTAAAGGGGTTAATGGAGAGCATCAGTATGATCACTGGTGTCTCATTTATTGTGATAGCAATAGCAACAAGTACTCATCATCTGTGAAGCGAGTCCAGCTCCTAAACTTGCTTTATAGACTAACTGCAACACTATGGCATACGGGTACATCATGATGCATTAAGTATCAGGCTGATTAATGGCCATTTCGGCCGATAATCCTTTTGTGTATTATGTTTTAAATCAACAATCAGCCAACATGCACAGTGTTGGCTGGTAGTTGATTTAAAGCATGACCTAAAATCCCAATAATGATAGCAACAGTCTGCTGGCCATCACTCCGTGTAATACCTTCTATGAGCCACCCGAACAATCTAAAGATTCCTTCCAAGCAGAGAATGAGGAGCAAGCGAGCGCTGACCTGACAGGTTGGTGCTCACTTACTCAGAAATCTGTAGTAAGAGGAAGGGGGCTCAACCAATATATCCAGATAAGGGGTGCCACTCAGTGTCTAGGTATAACAGTAAAGTAACCAAAGAGAAAAGACTAGACATATGGATAGAGTGCAATCCACAAAAAAAATTACATATTGAATAACATAATTTTATATAAGATCATATACAAACAACAAAAAACATGATTAAAAAACACTAAAAATCCCAACCGGGAACACAAACATCATGGTTAACCCAAAAGAATAATGTTGGGTATATAACCTACAGGGGGTACATGCAAATAATATTACTACCATCATCAAGACAATAAATCAAAATACTGTATCTAGACAATACAAAAGGCAAAATACAAGACAAAAAAATATTCAAGTCATGTAAAAAGTGAAAATGTGCATAAGTGCAAAAAGCTCCTCAATGGGAACATCCTAGTTCTGATAACTACGTCCAACCATATTGCCATAATCATTGACAAGTTTGATATATAAGCATGCAAAATATTAAGACAAATTGGATGGAGTTACTATGACAATGCTACTAGGTATATATTATTAAACTCTTGAGGCTAGTGTGACGAGACAAAGGACACCTTAAAACAGGGGCAATAAAAGGTTATTAACATATCAAGATATGACTTATGGATACTAAACTGTCATTGATTGGGGATCCCTAACGAGATGGACTGGCCTGTATTCTGCTTCACCAAGAATATTGGACTCAAGCAATTCTGTTTTTATTCCATTTACTTTCTAAACTATTATTTCATTGTATATGTATATGGGTACGTGCACACCATATCGGATTTTGCAGCTCACACTCACTCGCGTACCCTGGCTGCCGCTTGCAGGTGTTGTGGAATCTGCGACGGGTTTCCTGTCGCGATTCTGTAGTGTGCACCTACCCTATGTCTGTATAATTTTATTGTATTTTTCCCTGATAACCCTATTTTTTGTTTGTGCTTGAATTTTTTAATGATATAACTTCCTTTTAATAAGAGCCTTCATGCATTTTAACTTACCTATGACCTTAGAAGAAATGAAACAACATGCAGTCTTAAAAAAGTAAACGTGCAATATTCCCATGTTCAAAATAGCAGTCACTGCTCAAAATCTCTCTCCCATTGACTTAACTGGGAGCAGAGAAAATACACTAAGGGTGCCTTCACACCTACCGGATCCACAGTGGATCTCACTTCTGCAGATTCGCAGTGAGATCAGCTGCGGATCCATTCACCCCTATGAGAGCACATACTCGCAACGGGATTGACATCCCGCTGTGAATATGTGCTTTAACCCCTCGCTGTCCGCAGCCCCACCGCCGCATTTGCCCATCCTCAGCCGCATCCCCCATCTCCGGCCTCATCCCCCCATCCCCGGCCCCATCAGCCCATCCCCCGCCGCATCCAGCAGCCCGCATCCCCTATCCCCGGCCGCATCCTGCAGCCCACCGCCGAGAGCGTACAGTACCTGCTCGGCGGCGCGGCTGCCGTGAGGCTCACGGCAGCCGCGCCACCAAGCGGGTACTTTATGCTCTCGGCGGCAGGCTGCAGGATGCGGCGGGGGATGGGGGGATGCGGGCAGCTGAATGCGGCCGGGGATGGGGGATGCGGCGGTGGGGCTGCGGACAGCGAGGGGTTAAAGTACATATTCACAGCGGGATGTTTATCCCGCTGCAAATATGTGCTATCATAGGGGTGAATGGTACCGGATCCGCAGCGCTTTGAATCCGCAGAAGTGAGATCCGCTGTGGATCCGGTAGGTGTGAAGGCACCCTAAAAAGGAGTTACATCACATCATTTCAGTGCAGTTCAGCACCAAAACTTGCACTAAAGATAATAATAGCTTTAGAGTTGACAAACTATGTGCAAATTTGACCATCCTTTGACAATTACATTTACTCCCCACCCCAACATATACAATAAAACCCTAACAAAAATCCTAAAAAAAAGTGTTCATTGTCAGATGTCTGAAAAAATGAAAATAAAGTGTAGAGGTTTTAGGCATTTTAAACACTTTGGGGGATATAAAATATTTCTAATTTTAAAATGAAATGCATGGCAACACTGAGTAAGAGAAATCCATATGAAAATAAAACTTTAATGTTTACGGAGTGCATCATAATGAATGTCTGATAACAGTACATTTTGTTCTCTTTATAATTATTTGACAAACTTGAATATAGCAGTTTGTAATTACGAGTTCCATTATGCAGAAGTGTTTGATCACCCTAAGTGTGATTATGAGCATCTTGTTCAAGTATGTTCTTTTACTAATTTGCTTCATTCTCTTTTTGCAGATAATTTCGAAACCACTTGTCTCATGTTAGATCAAAGCCTTTAAATCTAGAGTGCAAAGGTCTACTCTGCCTTATCATTTTGTTCATCATAGTGGAAGTTATCAATGTGATAGAAATATTTGAAGTGCTTTATCCTCTTCAAGTGCCCTTGTCTTCTTTATCTCCTTCTGATTTCCTGGTTATTTCAGTACTGCCTACTTACCTTTTTTATTGTGAGCTTTAAAATGATTGTATCCATTTTTGTAGAGACAGAAAAGATAATGAGATTAATAAAAAATTCTAGTTTTTTTATATTCTGTAAAAATCTGTTCTTAACAATGCTATAAAAACGCATTTGTACCTCTGTGCAAGGAATGACCCACTGCACTTTTCTGAAAGACAGACTGATGAAACACACTTTATTATTACATACCATGGCCTTTATAACCCATCTATTCTTTTAACTATTATAGTTCAGTAACAGTCAATTCTTATTTAAAATAGAGAACATATAATTAACACAACTAGATAGTGGATAGCAAATCAATTTAAAATGTATTTATAGTTCTCCCATCCTTTAAGTCAACAATTTGGCCTCATTTGTTTAGGTAGCCATAGAAAGCATAATCTGCTTGGTCATTTCTGTCCACATTATGCAAAGACCACAAAATGCCCTTACACATTAGACAGAAGAGGGCAATAGTTGAACAACCACTGAATGTGCAGTGGTTATTATGTTCATATGGCCCTATACATTTTTGTCCATATTGTCTGTTGCAGTAGTTCAAAATGTGATCATTGACCCTAGTCAAAGAAAAAATGATCTTTCACTGGAAATTTTCTTCACAAATTTACTTGCACCTAATAGGCAAGGAGTAGTGACTGCTGGTTGGAAATTTTAATGGTTACATGGTTGCCTTCTTTTGTCCTCAGCAATCTGTTTGTTCGGTTTTACCTGACAAAAAGTCACTTTGGTTTAACTCCTTTGATCAACTTTTTTTCATTGCCTAGGCACATTACAATGTTAAAGGTTTTTTTTGTTTTTTGTTTTTTGCTGGGGAAAATTTTTGACAACTAAAAAAAAAAAAAAAAAAAATCCTTGCTTGCCCTGACCCCCCACCATTGCTGTAGACATATTTGTAAATAAATCTGGATGCCAGTAAAATAAATAAACAAACAAACCATTTTACCTGCCTCCTTGCAGTCCCTGATGATCTCCATTTCCACCTGTGATGTTCTGTTCATGCAGGAGCTGTCGCTCAGCCAATCACAGGTTGAAGTGGGTTGCTACTATGGGCAGTTACTGACTTAGCATGAAATGTTCATTATTGGAAGAAGCAGAGTGCATCAGGTAAGTATGTTCATTTTTTAGACTTTATGGTCACGGTCACCCCTTAAATAAATGGAAAAAAAATACTTTCTTGTACATATGGTAAATTAGTTGTTAACTTGCTTTAAAGGGAATCTGTCAGCACCCAGGCCCTACCCGAGGTGCTGACAGTATGATGTAGCTAAAAAAAGGAAAAATTGGCCGCACCTCTATGCCTTTGTTCAAACTGCCGGTTACATGCTGCATGTGGCTTACGTATCGACAAAATAAACAGAAATTGCAACAACAACTTACAGGTACAAGTGCTTACCGTATACACTTCCCCCGGCATACACAAAATAAAAACCTGTTTTATAGATTTTAAAAAATGAGGATGCGTATGCTATAGCTGGCTGTCCCCTAGTGAGCATGGTACCCTTTGGTAATTGGTCAGTGGATTGAATTATGCACAATTTCAGGTCCCACTGTAAAGAAGTGTCAAAAAGTAATTGTGGCTCAGTGTTTGTGTTGCACTCTGGCACACCACTTAAGTCTCCATATTAGGACATAGTCAGAAGTCAAAGTCAAGAATCATTTTCACACAAGTGTGACACCTGAGTATTGACAACTACTGACTTCTGATAACTGACTTCTGACTACTGACTTTGACTGTTGATTACTGACTTCTGACTTTGACTACTGACTTTTGACTGCTCACTTTGACTACTCACTTTGACTACTCACTTTGATTTCTGACTTTGACTACTGACTACTAACTTTGACTACTGGCAACTAACTTCTGACTACAGACCAATGACACCTGACTCAACTGACCTTACTTCTGACTACTTATACCTGACTTCTGATAAAATAATGTGTGAAATCTGATCTCTGAAATGTCAGTAGTTAGGTATTAAAAGTCCCTATTCAGTTTGAGTTTCACATTCACTTCAATTGCCAGGCAGCCCCTAGCTTGCATCATTCAGGTAACAAAATTAAGTGATATCTGATCTCTGATTTGTCAGGAGTGAGAAGTCAGACGCCCTGCCTCACTTGTTCATAGCATACAGAGCTGAGTTTTGAAACATTGTATTTGTTTCAGTTTTGCACAACGCTAAAGGCCCTATCCTGCTCTCATTGCTGACCTGGAGCAGAAGCACTAAAGTTGATGACTTAATGTGTGGAGCCCTAACATGACAACTCCAATGAAAAGCTTTTTCCCAGTAACTAAAACACATTACAAACACATTACAATCACCTATCTTCCCCTCTTCCAGATCTTTTCCCCCTCAGCCCCCCACAGGAAGTGAAGTACACTCATTCTTACCTAATGACTGTTGACCCCAGGCTTTTCTGTTGCAGCCATTTTGTAACAATGATATCATCAAGAGGGAAACTGGTCTAAGCCCTGTTAGGCCAGCCTCCCTTTGTCAGATGACTCAGCTCTGATTGGCTGAGCAAGCTGTAAGCCATCTTACAGTTCTACAGAGTCAGTTAGTCATCACAGGAGACAAAGTGTATCATAAGAAAGACCAAACCAGGAAGTGAAGAAAAAAATGAAGACGCCAACTGGAGCTTCAGTTCAGTTTTTTTTTTTAATCAAGGCCGGAGTTGTCCTTGAAGCTTTCCTGCATGAAAAATAAGAGTCTGTGCAGGGCCATTTTTACCGCCATTTCAGACTGGGGACTGCACAGGCGTCGGTCGCAGTGATTGCATATTAGAGCTCAGTGCATACTGACACCAGTGCTCTGTCTGCAGCTGCAGGGATGGGATGTGTGCGGCTGAACCTGCTGCTCCACAGCTGGATGCTGCTGACTGGAGGTAGAAAATGTTGCTCAATCAAAGTCAATCACTGTGACCGGCGCCCCGTGCGGCCCTTAGTCTCCCATGGCGGTAAAAACGGCCCTGCACAGACACTTATTTTTCACGCAGGGAAGCGACAGGGATTAACACATTCAGTCAATGTTTCTTCTCCAGGTCAGCAATAGGTCATCTATTTGCAAAACAAATACAGTGTTTCAAAACTAAGCTTTGTATGCAATGAACAGGAACAAGTGAGACAGGACTTCTCACTCCTGACTTCTCACTTATGACAAGTCAGAGATCATATATCACTTCATTTTTTTACCTGAATACTGCAAGCTAGGGGCTGTCTAGCAATTGATGTGAAAGTGGAACTCAAACTGAATAGGGACTTGTAATACCTAACTACTGACATTTCAGAGATCAGATTTCACATATTATTTGATCAGAAGTCAGATATAAGTAGTCTGGAGTCAAAAGTCAGGTGTCAATGGTCATAAATTAGTAGTCAAAGTCAGAAATTAAAGTCAGAAGTAAAAGTCAGTAGTCAGTAGTCAAAGTTAGAAATCAAAGTCAGTAGTCAGGTGTCAGTAGTCAAAGTCAAAAGTCAGTTATCAGAAGTCAGTTACCAGAAGTAAGTTTCCAATACTCAGAGTTTTAGAGTCAAGTGTCACACTTGTGTCAAAATGACTCCTGACTTTGACTTCTGACTATGTTCTAATCAGGGGTCAGGTGTCAGACTTGTGTAAAAATGATTCTTCACTCTGACTATGTCCGAATATGGACACTGTACACCACACCTCCTTCCTCCTCCCTTTTCCTCATGAATAATCAATGCTGCCAACCTCCTGCTTGCTCAGCTGTCAGTCAATGTCTCTGATTGCTGATCAGTCCTCTGCAGGCAGTTTATGTCTGGGAAAAAAACACCCAGATTTAGTTAAATCTCTTGACCCAAATGTACTGGAGCCATGCTCTAGGGTTAAATCCTCTGTCTAGAGAATACCACCAGACGGGACATTCATGAAGTCCGACGTTTTTTACGTTGGGCTTACAAATGTCCCCGCAGCTCCGGAGCTCAGAGGATTTATTTAGAGGCGCACTGCCTCTTCATAAATCCTGATTGCATGGAGCCCAACCGTGCAAAAGGTTTGAAACCTACGCCAACTCAGAGCCGGAGTAGGTTGCAGCATTTTTCCACCTCTGCATGCTGCCGCACCCCCGTAACGCCCCCTCTTCGCCCCACTGGCGAAGGTGGTGCTGATGGGGCAGATGCAAAAAAAATATTCGAAAAAATACCATTTGCAAATATTTTTACGCCAATTTGCCCCATCTGCACCTAAAAAGGGCATTTATACCTTTTCATACATGTCCCCCTAGGTCTTTCTTTGGTTTTAATCCCCTGATGAAAATGAAATATAGGTCTTTAGTTTAACTTTTATTCTCATTATTGTATCATTTTTAAAAGTGCAAAGAATTCCCAGTCAGGTCCAAATGTGTTTTAAAATTCATTTATATTTTTCTCATCATTGTATTTAAAAAAAAAAACGAAACTAATTTGGACCTGATTGGGAATTCTTTGCATTTTTTTTTTTTTTAAATATACAATAATGAGAGGGAAAAAAAAATAAAAAAATAGACCTATACTTCATTTCCATTAGGGGATTTGAATCAAAGAAAGACTTGCTGGTATTCTCTAGACAGGTGAATTGCCCCTAGACCACAGCTCCTTCACAGGTTAGGAGATTCAGCTATATCTGATTGCAGATCAGTCCTCTGTTGGCAGATACTGACTGGCAGCTGAACCAGCAGGAGGCCGGGAAGCAGTGATTATTCATAAAGGAGAGAAAGGAGGAGTGACAAGTGCCAGAGTGTACAAAGAGAAGATGGAGACCGCACTTCCAAAAAAGAGTTCACACTTTATTCACACCAGATGCAACGTTTCGGCTCAATGTGTAGCCTTTCTCAAGAAGTGCCAGAGTGTAGCACAAATGCTGAGCTAAAACTCCTCTTTGACACTAAATTACAGTAGGAGATGTGAGATTGGGCATAATCCACTCCACCGACACATTACCAAAAGGTACCATGCTCACTAGGGGACTAGCAACTACAGCACACTGTCAGCACCAGTGGTAGGGCCCGAGTACTGACAAATTCTCTTCAATAAATTCTGTCTTCCAGTTCAACATGTTGGGGGGGAGGAGCTTGCTATGTGAGCGGACGTGACGTGCGTTCGCTCATGCTCCCGTCCTCCTCCATGCACCTGATAATCTAGGAGCTGGTTAGCGGTGATGTCTCTGGGATGTACTTGACCTAGGGCGGCGTGGTTGGTGCTTGGCTGCGGTGTATTCTTTCTGTGTGGCGAGGGTCCATGCCTGGTGAGGTCTGGAGGGGCCGAGGAGTGATGAGGCATGACGAGGGGGAGACCGCTTCCTGAAGACCACGTGGGACGCCGGAGTGCAGTGCGGGGATCGTGAGGAGCAGAGCCGCTGAGGTTCCGAGACGGCCCTGCTGATCGTGAGGGGAGTAGGAAAGCACTTTGGAGTTGTGCCTGATTTGACCGGGGGAGAAGGAGAGCGGGAGTGCATTGGAGTCAGCACGGGCAAGCCGAGGGTCGGATGGATTTTTTTGCTCGCGAGGAGACTATGGATGAGCGATAACGCTACTAGGGTGAGATCTGTCTAATTCATTTAAAATCAAGATATGGAGAAGTGCTTGCCCTGTCTATGAAATTTTTTTTTACTTTACTCATGTACATGTCTATGGTCGGTGATTGAGAAAGACTGGTTGGTTAAGGAGCATATTATCTCGGAACAGTTCAGGATATATGCACATGAACTTTTTTCTCTTCTGGGCTCTTGACTACTGACTGACATTTCCGTCGCCCTGGACAACTACTTGGTTTTCTTTCAGTGCCTAGCTACATGAATTGCCTGTTCTCTCTTTAGGTGTACATATATGAACTGTATCTATTAGATTGTTCCTTGCCCTGATCTGTAGATATATGAATTGCCTTTTCTCTCTCCAGGTGTACACATATGAACCTTATCTATTAGATTGCTCCTTGCCCTAATCTGTAGATATATGAATTGCTTTTTCTTTCTCTAGGTGTACATATATGAACTTTATCTATTAGATTGTAATCTGAGTACGAATTTCCCCAAGGGATTATTTGTATTAGATAAGGTGTAATATTAATGATTTCTGTTGGTTGGTGATCTATATATAAATTAAGTAAAGGAGAGAAAGAGAGAGGGGAGGAAGGGAAAAAGGGGAGGAACGGGGGAAAAAGAAAAGAAAAAAGAAAAAAAAAAAGAAAAACAAGGTGAAAATCAAGGTAAAAATAGGAAAGAATGGCACCAAAGAAGAGGATGGAGGAGTCTAATAGTGGCAAGTCGGGAGGTTTTTCTACATTGTCCTCCCAAAGTAGTAAAGGAGGTAGTTTGAAGATCGCTAAATTTCTCCAGACATCTTTGAGTGATCATAGAGATAAGATAGATACATCTTTGTGTGAAGAAAGTAGACCAGAAGGGGAGTTGTTGCAGGGTGGTGTGATGTCGGTGGGATACTGTGAACAGCCGGATGTACTAACTAAGATTTTGGAAACTGTCCAGAAATTGGACAACTCAGTCTCTGAAATACTATCTCAGATGGGTGGTCTAAAGGCAGAGGTGTCATATGTTCGCTCCGATTTAGGAAAGATGGGAGAGAGGGTAACCGAAGTTGAGACGAGAATTTCCCAACTTGAAGACTCTCAGAAGGCAATGACTAATGAGGTTAAAAAACTGAGGAAAGAATCTGAATCTAATACCAGGAAAGTTATTGATCTAGAAGACAGAGCCCGTAGATCTAATATTAAGCTGATAGGATTCCCGGAGGGGAGTGAGGGAAGGGACTGTGCTCAGTTTATTTATAACTGGTTGGTTTTGAACTTTGGGAAGGGCGGTTTGACTAAATTTTTTGGAATCGAGCGTGCCCACAGGCTGCCTGTTAGATCTAACCCCCCGGGTGCAAAACCTAGGCCCATTCTGGCAAAATTATTCTTTTATAGAGATAGGAATTTAATCCTGGAACTAAATAGGAAAGACCAAGAGTTGTTCTTTAACAACAATAAGATTGCCATATACCCTGACTACTCCTATGATACAAATAAAAAGAGAGCGAGCTTTATTGAAGTTAAAAAAAGGTTGAGGAGTGCAGGTATTCAGTACTCTCTCACATACCCAGCTAGGCTCCGAGTAATTTATGAAGAAAAAGCCCACTTTTTTGAAAATCCTGATGACGCTTGCCAGTGGGCAGACAGTAAGGGTTTAAAATGAGAAGATGAGGGACATCAGTATTAGGTTTTGAGTTGGTGTGTGGAGGAGGGCGAGGGTGGCGGGATGGCGGGCGGAGTTAGAGGTTCTTGGATGAGAAGGACAGTTTTCTGCCCCGGAATCCATAGGGCCATTAGGGGTTTTTTTTTTTTTTTTGGTCTGTTGCTCCTTTCCGTACCTCTCCCATGGCTATTTTCTTTCGCTCCCCATCTACTCTACCTCCCTCTTTTCCAAATCTCCGCCTCTTTATTTCCCTATACCCTACTTTTATGGACTGTAGTATGGGAATATTATGGGATAATGACTTTAGCTTAGGCCCAGTGAGGGGGATAGAGCGAGATGGGTAGGTTCAATGTGCTATCTTGGAATATAAGGGGATTGGCTGATAGAAGAAAGCGGGTTGCTATATTTGATGCTATCAATAGATACTTACCGGCGATAGTCTGCTTACAAGAAACACACTTGTCTACTGATTCCATACACTTGATAAAAAAGAGGTGGGCTCATGAAACATATCACTCTTCTCATCTTATTCAAGGGGGGTTTCTATACTTATCCATAGAGCCTTGTCAGTTAAAATATTAAAACACAAAGTGGATACGTATGGTCGATATGTCATTCTTTATTTGATATGTGAACAAGTGGAGTTGGTCTTGGCGGCAGTTTATTTCCCCCCTCCCTTTACTCAGACTCTTTTTCTTGAAATTGATCATATTGTGAATTCAATGGCTGAGTGTCCTGTGATTTGGATCGGGGACTTTAATGCAATGTTTGAAGATTCTAGGGATAGATTGAGGATGAAAGGAATAGAAGTGATAGAATCCCAATCCCCTTTAAAAAGGATATCTGATAAGTTGGGCTGGTGGGATATTTGGAGAGTAAAAATGGGTGATAAGCAGGAGTATTCCTGTGTGAATAAAACGCACAAAACCAGCAAAAATGTCGAGGATTGACTTGGCACTTGGGAATGATAGGGCAATTGGTATTGTAAGTAAAATTGGATTTGGAAAAAGAGGTTTCTCAGACCACACCCCTTTGGGTATAACCATAGAATTAGAGGAAAGGAGGGAGGTCCAACCAATTAGGATTAATCCCATATGGTTACAGTACCTTGATATTGATTTAGAGAAGGAGACTGATAACTTTTTTTTGGATAACAAGGGATCTGCTCCAATTAATTATGTTTGGGATGCTTATAAGGCCATGTTAAGAGGTTTTCTTCACCATAGAATCTCCTATAGAAAAAGGCAGGAAAAGTTGAGACTGGAAAAACTTTATGACGCTGTTCATGAAAAAGAGCTGAGGTATAGAGTGTCACATTTGAGGGAGGATTGGGATGCATGGACGTTGGAGAGGGAGAAGTGGGAACAGGAGAGGTTAAGAGATCTAGAATTTAAAAACCAATTTCTTCAGGCAAAATATAGAGTGGAGGGGGAAGTCCCTGGTAAATATTTAGCGAGAATTATTTGTGTACAGGAATGGAAGCATAGGATTGTGGCAATTAAAGATGGAGAGGTGGTTACTACATCCGCAGATGTTATTCTAAAGGTCTTTGAGAGATATTATAGAGATCTTTATACCTCGGAGTGTACCTGTAGTAATGTTGAAATTGAAGCTTATTTGGAGAAGATTCAAATACCGTCTATATCTTGCGAGGAGAGAGAGGCTTTAGAGGTTCCTTTTACTAAGGGTGAATGTTTGAAGGTGGTGGGGGAGATGTGTGACGGTAGGGCTTCGGGCTCTGACGGCATTCCTATAGAACTTTATAAAAGGACTGGGGGTAGGCTAATTGAGGAACTCTTGGATGTTTTTAATAACGCCTATATAGAGGGCGTCCTCCCCGAGTCTATGAGAGAAGCGTCAATTGCCCTTATTCTTAAAGAGGGGAAGGATGCGTTGAGCCCTGAGTCATATCGTCCCATCTCCCTGATCAATTCTGACGCCAAGATTTTGGCGAAATTATTGTCTAATCGGCTCTTGACGGTAGTGGACTAATTAATTCATAAAGATCAGTCCGGATTTATGGCTGCTAGGGGGGTGTATTATAACATCCGGAGGACATTTGTTAATATACAAGAGTCTGGTATTGTCCCAGGGGGTAAGGCGATTATTGCTCTTGATGCCACCAAGGCTTTCGATCGCATTGAGTGGGAATATCTCTGGATAGTACTTAAGAGAATGGGCTTTGGTGCTACTTTTCATACGATGGATTCAATTGTTATACAATAAGCCGTTGGCTAGGGTATTGGTTAACTCTTGTTTATCAGCTCCATTTATGTTAACTAGGGGTACATGGCAAGGTTGCCCCCTTTCGCCCTTACTGTTTAATATTGCTTTGGAGCCCCTTGCTATTGGTTTGAGAAATTTTGTTGGTGTGGAGGGTTTTAAATAAGGTGATAACGAAGAGAAGACGTCCATGTTTACGGACGATATGTTACTTTTTCTCTCCAACGTCCATTCCTCCCTAGGTCTACTTATTGAGATTATTAACGAGTTTGGCTCATACTCGGGATTCTCTATTAATTGGCAAAAATCTTCTATTCTGTTTCTTTTTGAGGGAGATAGAGCTGACTGTGGTCAGCTGAGCGCTGTTCCTCCTGGGGGTACATTTAAATACCTTGGTATCAAAATCTCTTCTGATCTAAAGCTATATCTGGAGGCCAACTTGCTGCCCACAATTGATGACTTATATAGGAAAATTAAGGTCTGGAATAAACTCCCAGTGGGGATGGCTTCTAGGGTTGGTATATTGAAGATGGTGATATTACCCAAAATTCTATACGTGCTATATAATTCTCCTGTATGGATAGGTAGACGATATTTCAAAATAATTACTAAAATGTGTAATGCTTCAATTTGGAAGAACAAGGTGGTAAGAATAAAGTATGCAACCCTCACATGTGGGAGGAAAGAAGGAGGACTGAGATTACCTGAGTTTGAGAGATACTTTCTGGCAGCACAAATGTCCTATATAATTAGGTGGAAGGACTTTGATTTTACCAATAAGTGGGCGAATATTATCGATATTTTTCGACCTGATCTTCCTTCTATACTTGAGTCCAGTGGAAAATTTGATAGATCTATAGAACCTATTTGGTACATGATGGGACATGTGTGGCAGGTGGTAAAGAAAAAATTGAATATGCATAATAGTAATGAATTCACCCCATTATGGGGTAATCCCTCGCTTGTTCACTTTTACAAAATTTCTGACTATAATTTTTGGGGTAAATATGGGGTCACAAAAGTTAATCACATGTTTGATGAATGGGGGGTTCTTAAATCGTTTGATATGTTGGTTACAGAGTTTGATATTCCTGGCATCTCACAATTATGGTACTGGCAAGTAGCACATGCAACTAAAAGCACAATTGATCATAGTCAATTTTTGGTTACAACACATGACTTATTTGATGAGAAAGTCACAAGAGTAAAGAAGGGTCTTAAAGGCAGAATTTATAAAAAGTTATCACAGTATGATAAAGTTGTTAACGACACTACATTTGAGGATAAATGTGAATTAGACGTTGGGTCGGATGTTGATTGGGATTATGTGTTTGAATCTGTTTATAGCACTAGTTTAAGATCCAGTCATAGGATATCTCAATTATTTATTATTTACAGGGTGCACTATACACCGGTGAAATTATTTAGAATGAAATTAGTTCAGTCGAATAAATGTAATAGATGTAAGAGTGAGGGGGGAGACCTAATTCATCTTCTATGGCGATGTCCCAAACTCCATCGGTATTGGGGGGAGATTATAGTTACAGTAGTCTCGTCTAGACTACTGTAACTCCCTACTTATCGGTCTTTCTCTCTCTAAGCTCTCTCCTCTCCAGTCTATCCTTAACGCAGCAGCCAGGCTCATCTTCCTCTCCAGCCACTATACTGACGTCTTCCCTCTGTGCCAGTCACTGCACTGGTTGTCCATTAAATCCAGAATTCACTTCAAGCTCCTCACCCTCACCCATAAAGCTCTCCAGAACTCTGCCCCTCCATACATCTCCTCCCTTATTTCCACCTATCATTCTTCCCGTGCTCTGTGCTCTGCTAATGATCTAACCCTAACATCTTTCATAATCAGAACCTCTCATTCCCGCCTCCAAGACTTCTCTTGTGCTGCACCAGTTCTCTGGAATGCCTTACCTAAAGACCTCAGACTCATACCCAATACTCACATATTCAAGCGTGCCCTGAAGTCTCATCTCTTCAGGCTCGCTTATAACGTTTCCTAAACTTGTTTCCCCCTTCTGTTGTTTCCCTCGCTCTATATCTCTGACGGTTCCTGAACTTTATATGTTTACTTGCAATCAGATATTGGCGTTGTTACTGGCTCATCCTGTATTTCTAACTATGTACAATGGCTGGACCATGGACAAATAAAGCACTCATGCCTGGTGTCAACCCAAGTTGTAGCCTGTAGGCTCCAATGAGCATGTCTTGTTTATACTTTGTATTTTTATGTCATTTTTATTTATTTATTCTAATTATTTAACTGTGTATTATGTACCTCTATACTGTATGCATAGAAAAAAGTGCTGCGGAATCTGTTGGCGCTATACAAATAAATATATTATTGTTATATTAAGTTAAATTGTGTAATTGTTAAATTGTGAGTCAGAAGCAGCACATTAGCTTGAAATCTGTTGGAATTCACCTGCTTGTATGTCTGTTTCCAACCTAAAATAATGCATATACTCTTAATTGTTGAGTCTCACTGCAATCTTAAACGCCAATGAGGAGATAAGTATATTGATCATGCAAGCTGTAACATGTCTTCTGTAACCCCCGCCCATCACTGACTTTAACCTGTCAGTGTTTACTGTGAAAAGCAGAAGCAGAATGAGCCAGGCAGTTGGCTCTGAGATGCAATGCATTTTGGGAGATGTAGTTTTCCTTCTGGATACCATGATATAAAACTGGTATCATTTGTAAAAGTTTGAATACAGGGCTAGGAGCAGGGTAGATAAGCAGAAAATGTGTCAAATGCTTGCAGGGCATCGAATGGAAAACTTAACCTCCCTGAATGGTTTGAATCGTTATCATAGAAGGCATATTGGCTCAACACCA
Organism: Dendropsophus ebraccatus; assembly: GCF_027789765.1. Lineage (NCBI taxonomy): Eukaryota > Metazoa > Chordata > Amphibia > Anura > Hylidae > Dendropsophus > Dendropsophus ebraccatus. Next base: position 74,726,090 of record NC_091458.1, read on the forward strand.
ATTAGTTGTATATAAATTATGCAGAACCCTCACCCATGAGACTGCCATTCTATTTAACACCCTGTTTAAGCACTCCTAGTGGTGGAACAGAAGGACTTACATCTAGTGGTAGAAGAGTGGGCAACCTTCACTTCATACAAGTAACTTTTTATTACCATGCAGTTCCTGCTCTGATATGATTGATATGTACATACTATATTCATTTTAGTTTATATTTGGTATATTTCCCGTACTTATATTGACAAAAATTAATTTAAAACTATTTAAGAATATTGGTTGGGGATTGGCGATTGCATCTATATGCTCGTTATGCATTTTATTTTATCAGCGGAATATCCCTTTAAAGCATACCTGGAGCTTCTCAGCAACAAAAGTTCAAAGTATCACAGTCTAGCTTTAATAGATGAGAAGTTGTGATGCTGTTTCTTAAAAATTGCTTTAATTTGTAAATGGAAACCATTCCTTAGTAGAGATGAGCGAACCGGGTTCGGGTTCGAGTCGATCCGAACCCGAACGTTCAGTATTTGATTAGCTGGGGCTGCTGAAGGTGGATAAAGCTCTAAGGTTGTCTGGAAAACATGGATACAGCCGATGACTATATCCATGTTTTCCACATAGCCTTAGGGCTTTATCCAAGTTCAGCAGCCACCGCTAATCAAATGCCGAAAGTTCGGCTTCGGATCAACTAGAGCATGCTCAAGGTTCGCTCATCTCTATTCCTTAGTTAATATTTTTTAGCACCTGCGCCACATAATGACCCCGTTTTAGACAATCCACTTGGTATCTTAAGAAAGATTTAAAGGAATGTTTGGGCCCGCTACGGGTCGCTTGACTCCCCAAAACTCTATCCTATAATCTCCTCTATGCCTTTTCAATTCTAATTCTTTGCGGAGGTGAGCTTAGAATCTCCAGTTTGGATGGAAGTGAGCAATGCCATATAATCCAAATAGCTAACCCAGGCAACAATGTATCTTGTTCCAGATATCCTTAGGTTTCCAGGGTCGTGGGAGGACCCATTGTTTGTGAATAGTGTTAGATGGTATATAGACACAAAGCTCATACATCAATCTATTGTTTTTGAAATCTTAAATGGTGCCTGCTTAAACCTTATATATTTCCTTTCTTTTCTGAAATAATCTCTTAGAGTCGCCTATCTTGTGTATTGTGAAAAAAAAGCAGAATATAATGTTCAAGCAAAAAAAAGCATAGTAAAAAAGCGTTTTCTTTATTCCATTTATTGAACTCAAAGGGGGAGATTTATCAAAGGGTGTAAAATTTAGACTGGTGCAAACTTCCCACAGCAACCAATCACAGCTCAGCTTTCCTTTCAGCACTTTCTAAAGCTGAGCTGTGATTGGTTGCTGTGGGTAGTTTGCACCAGTCTAAATTTTACACCCTTTGATAAATCTCCCCCAAAGTGTTGTGGATTCAAATGACAGACACAATAACTACTACTCCCCTATAAAAAGCAAAACTGTTATCTAACAAAGAAAGTACACATAATAATAAATACATATTTATACACACATATACAGAGAATAATCCTCATATTCACTTTCATTGTTGCACTTATTCATACCAAGTGGACCCACAGCTTCAGATTCACTATCTGGTGTGTTTCCCTTTGGATGAGATAATTCTGTGTGTCCATAGCAGGAAGAGTTTTAGTAACTGTAATAATACCAGCAAAGGAAAGAGCTTTTGCAATGTCCTGCTGTTTTGTGTATACAGCTCTTCTGCAGTCCCATTTGCATTCGCTGCTGCTCCATGGTTACAGACTACAAACAATCCCTGCAGTCAAGTATTTCCCTGCTGCCTTATGCTAACCTCTATAGATGTAGTAGTCAGAGCAGATTAGCATTTTTCTACACACAGCATGTTATATATTCCTGCGGAAATTTCTAAGCTCCTTTCAAATTCACAGAAATGATGGCTTGAACAGTGATGTTAACATGAAAAAGAGAGTTGGGGCCACATGTACGTAGGCTACAGCATTAAGGAAGTGAAAGAGTGGGGCAGGTTTGGAGCTTCATATTAATTATGTATACGTAGTGGTGGTTATTCTGGATATGCAGACTGTCTTTTAAAAAAAAAAAATTCAAAATCTGAATATAATTGTGAAGATTTGTTTTCACATCTTTATTATATGGGCTCAGTTTAGTTGCGGTAACAAAGATAAAAATATATTTTTTTACACCAGTAACTACGATTTTCATAATTTACCTCTACTGCTAAAATTCCTAGTTTCCTTTGTTTTAAACAGCTCCAATCCCTTTTGTGTTAATGCCAGAGATCATGTGCATTGCAAAGAGAATGTAAGACAAACAATTTTTGCTTTTCCTGTGGAACATCTCCAAAGTTACAGCACTTGCAGATTTTATTGCTGATTTCTTTTCTTCCTTGGTTAATGGTGAAAATCTGGAGTAAGGGCCCTATTACACCAACAAATTATCTGACAGATTTTTTTAAGCCCAAGCCAGGAATGGATTTGGAAACAGGAGAAATCTCAGTCTTTTCTTTATTACCCGTTCTCTGTTTATAGTCCATTCCTGGCTTTGGCTCAAAAAAATACGGCCGATAACTGTTCTGTGTAATAGGGCCTTAAATCCACATGGGCAGTACATTTCTGTGCAGAAAATTCCCACAGCATGCAGATAAGATTTATAAAATATATTCCACATGCATGTTTGTTCTGGGTTAGTTCCTTAACCAGCTGTAATTTTCACAACTGTTATGGGAAAACCGCCAGGTGACAGCATGTGGAAAAGGGGCCAATAAGCCCCCTAGGGTAATGGCCTGGTCGAAAGTGTGGTTGTTGCACCAGCTAGTTTGTACACCGATGCCCATATGGTTAGACTCCAGACAAAGAGGTACATAAGAGTACCTCAGCCACTCCCTGCTTCAGATGTCATTGTTATGTCATTGTCAGCTATGTCTTTGAAAGTCTGTTCAGAGCGGAATTGGCTCCGCAACAGAGTATTCTAATGTATGCAGTGTGGATGTGGCCTTAAAAGGGTAGTGCGATGCCCCCCCCTCAACCCCCCCCCCCCCAACAACATAGACATACACAGAAAACATACTTACCATCCCACCGGTGACGATTGCCATTCGAATATCCCATCGGCCTCATCACAGCCATCTTAGGCCGCCGTCCTCACTTCCGTGTCCGGGTACAGTGAATGGAAGAGAAAAGGCTTTTTTATTGGCTGGAGCGCATTAGCCATGTGATGCGCTCCAGACGATAAAAAGGCTGAGGTGGGGAGGGGGTCAGGGGGGCAAACAGCCTATTAACACACAATGTGTTAATAAAGCAGAAAAAGAAAACCGCTGCACTACCCCTTTAACTACTTTAACCTCTCAATGTTTCTATGCTAACTACTGTGCCACTAACACAGTGTGGTACCCAATACCTATGACTCTGTGGGTACCTAGCATGGCTCTATGACTCTGTGGGCACCTACACAATGCTCATGAATTTGTTTTGCACTCGTTATATAATATGCTCTGGGTATTTGATTCTCCTCTAAACATCAAACCTGTGAATTCCTGGTACTGTGTAATGCATGTTGTGATTTTTATAAAGATATACTATTGTAAGCCAATTTAATTTATATAATTATGGTCTGCTGTAAGTTAATTTAGCTTGGCATGACCCCTATAACTTGGCCCACTTGATGATGACATTTGGATGACCCCTTTAACTTAGCCTACTTGATGATGACATTACCTGTATCTTACAACTGGCACTTTTTTTGTTTATTTAATTATGATTTTTTTCATGTCAGCAAGTCACATCTGAGGAAGGAGCTCTGTAGCTCTGAAATGTGTTATGTGTCTTAATTAGAGATGGGCGAACCTCGAGTATACTCGAGTGCATCCGAACCCAATCGTTCGGCATTTGATTAGCGGTGGCTGCTGAAGTTGGATAAAGCTCTAAGGTTGTCTGGAAAACATGGATACAGCCAATGACTATATCCATGTTTTCCACATAGCCTTAGGGCTTTATCCAAGTTCAGCAGCCACCGCTAATTAATTGCCGAATGATCGGGTTCGGATGGACTCAAGCATGCTCAAGGTTCGCTCATCTCTAGTCTTAATCATATCTTATGTAGATGTTTTAATAAAGCTCGGTAACCTTAAGGAATGTATTTAGCTTCCAATCTCCATATATTTTCTTTGCCAAAGGAAAGCGCCAAAGTGTAGGGTCTTTTTTCATCCTCCCGCAGGCTGTCACTGTGGACCTTTGTATTTAAGACGTACCTGTCTTATAAAATGTATACTCTAAATAATTACAGTGTTGGTGTGGATATTGATGTGGAAGGAGAATTGAATGCACACAGTGACAGTTTTATGAAAGCCAATATGATTCTGCATATCCTTTTCTATAATTAAATACCCAAGCATGTTGTTTATCGTATATTTATGTGCATTTTGTATCATTCTATGTTTTATTTTCGGTAGAATTTCAGGTGTATTGCTACTTGTATAACCTTTCAATGCAGTGAGAAAAGGTGTCCACATGAAAAGAAATGTGTCCACATGAGCACTGTGCGTCTCTGATTTTGCTCTCTGGTAAACCATTGTTATTGCTTTTAACAAGGGGCACTCAGTTGGGGTTTGTCACATTTAAAGACTCTGTATTCATGTACCATCTCTTATTGTCTTGTATCAGTGGTTTACTGGCCATTACTCCACCTAGTGATTTTTGTAGGTTGTCCCTTTTTGCAACAAATTTATATTGGGGCCAGCTGCTGCCCTTGCAAAGATCAACTAATGAAAAGCCTAGATTCTCTGAAAACGGCATGCTTTTATAACACAATACTCAGAAATATCATTAGTTGCTAACCTTACCCTGATACATTCTTTTATGCCTGCTGTGTTTCCAGCTCCTCATATTGAAGCTTGGCTGCTAATGCTCCTGTATCCTGTTTTTGTCAGAACCAGCACTTGCATCACTCACTTGTTATTATCAACTGATTTTTTTAAACAGAAAATATGTATTTTAGCTAAATAGAAAATGTTTCTTTTCTTGAAGGTGTTCTGCTTTCAGACGTGGCTGAACCCCATAAAGTGCAGATACAGTATTTGGGCTCCCTGTGTGCACATTTACTGTTATACAGTAGGTAAAGATGACAACCAGATCTTTTTTACTTCACTAACAGGGCCGCTTCAACGATAGGGCACATGGTGCATTTGCATCGGGCCCACTTACTTTAGGTCACATAACAGGGCCTCCCTGTGACGCCGCTGGTTGCTGTTTGTAGTCTTTATTTAAAACATGTTTAAAAAATTACAATCTAAAAAACATCGATGTTTGCAAGAAAAAATATTGACCTGTTTTGGACAAAACGTCTTTACTGGCCATGAGTAAGGGCATTTTGTCCGAAACGCGTCAGTATTTTTTCTTGTAAACATGTTTTTTAGATTGTAATTTTTAAACATATTTTGAATAAAGACTTTGGATTTTACTATTTTTGGAGCCGAAGGATAGCCTTTATCTGTCTGTTCCTGATGAGCACTCACAGTTAACCACACACCCTACAGTATTATGTGTATAAGCATTCCATGTGCTCAGCTGTGATTTCTTTACAAGTTTACAAGTATATTATGTCTTTTTTTTAGTCCCAACAAATAAATGTGTAGGTATAGGAAATGGACTAAACAGTCGCTAGTTGATTACATTTAACCCATTAAACTGTGCCCACTGTAAGTATGCTGCAATACACACTGGGGTACCTTTTTTACAGCTTTCTGAAGTATACTATTCTGAATAAAAAATGACCTGTCTGCGCTGATGTTTCCAGAGCAGCGGTAAATTCCTCTCTTCAAGTCAATTTGGGTCTCCATGGATACAAAGACTGTAATGCGCGTGCCCCCAATTGGGTCAGAATGAGGGTCGCACGCATTATGCTCTCACTGCATCTTCGTATCTATGTTGACCCAAACTTCTGTCGAGTACACTTTAACCTAAGTTATAAGTTTTTGTAAGGAGGGTATCTGTCAGTCCCAAAGAGGTTTTGACAACCTATTTACCCTACTTACATGAATTTTATAAGACATTATATAAGGAGACAACTCAAGAACTTCCAGGTCATTTTGTTGATCCCACACTTTGAGCAAAATGTGACATATGAATATACTAATTTAAGAAACACTCTAGGGGAAACTGGCTTGTGGAGGTGGTGTTTATAACATAGAGATTCGAAGAATACCTAAGAGAATATGTCTGTTTCATGCACCATCCCCTCGGGCCCCGCATTACAGCACAATGTATCAGCTTTAACCTAAATGATCTTCAAAACAAAATCAAAAGAAATTTGATGTAACATACAAAGTAAATTGAATGGAGCTAATGGCATTCAGTATGTCATTGAATAGTGTTGACAGTATACTGCAGCTAACAGATAAGCTTCTAACTATTTCCCTGGTATGTCATGTTTTTGAAAAGAGCATCACAGTCATCAATCATGATGCTCATTCTGACTATTGTAATGATGCACTTAATACATGACATGCTTGGGATGTGATGATTTTTTTTTTATCTTATGGGTACGCTATCAAATCAAAACCTATTTGCAAACACAGATATCATACCCCAGATAATCTTTATGTCAAAGCAGTTGTCAATTTAAACTTACCAATCTGTAGATTCATTATTCTTACTGCTTATCATTACTATATTTATGGAAATGTATTCATATGGATCTTAATATCTGATGACAGCATTGCAGAATAACATCTTTCCATATGCCCTAACAGAAATTATGGGCATCATAAGGGGGATTTGGGCTCCACTGGAAAGACCATGACTCATTGTGGCCATATTACATGGCTACATCACTGATGGGCACTGTTAGTTACCTTATGTTTTCCATAGCAGGGTCTCTAGAGTTCCACAAACTGGATCCCATTGGTGTCAATGGTTTGTGCTCTTTTTGGACTGATTACTTGCCATTGACACTTAGCTACATGTACAGTTTAAACAATGATAAGATGGTTTGCAGACCCAGGGAGAGATGCATTTAATGTGTTTTGAGTCTGGGTTCACACTACGTATATTTCAGTCAGTATTGTGGTCATATAACAGTAAATAACTGCCATTATTTCAATATAACAGCCGTTGTTTTAAAATAACAGCAAATATTTGCCATTAAATGGCAGCCATCCACTCAATTTCAACATTGTGTGAACAGAGCCTTTCTGTGTTTTCAATCCACTCCTGGTTTAAGTTGCAATATGAGGACCACAATACTGACTGAAATATACGTAGTGTGAACCCAGCCTTAAAATGGATGTGAACATAACGTTCAGTCTGTCTTTCAGTAGCAGCAGCATGTGTCCCCTTCCCTCCCAAATGATAATGTTTTAGTTAATGGACCTGAATTAATGCTGGCGTTTGCTTTCTGTGTGGGAATACATTTTGGAGTCTGGAATACAATAGGGTTGATATTCTAGGAGGTGTCCAGTTGACCATTTTAATGGCTACTTAACTTCAATATTTGCAACTTTAAATATAGGAATAGGGTCAAGGTGGCATCTACCCAAGTCTTCCATCCTAACTTTGATCCAGTTCCACATAAAAAGCTTATGGACAAGTTATTTAGAAGTAGCCTTAATCCTAGGATGGTTCAGTGGATTTGCAGTTGGCTGAAGGATATATATATCAGTGTGATTGTTACTAGTTACATGTGATGTGCTACAGAGGTCTGTTATTTTATTTGTTCTATTATGTTTTTAAGTGACATAGGAGAAGGTTTTGTAAGCAAGGTCTGTCTATTGCGGATGACACAAATGTGTCACCTTTCATAGTCATAACTATGGTAACTGCAGTTTAATGTTTCCAAATGTAAAATAATGGAATAATTTGCCTTTGTAATCTGTTCGGTGTGTCAGGGCTTTAGAGGAAAAGATTTTAGGGGTAATGACTTCTTCACAATGAGTCACATGAAATTTCACGTGACAATGAGTCATATGAAAAGTAAAATCCCATTGGTATCAGATGCACCAGATCTAGCAAGAGGCCTCAGCCTCTGAATGAATTTAGTGCATCTGTATCTGCCTGTGTGGCAGCCTTAGAAATCTATGTTAGATACAGTATGAGCAAGTGTAAATTTCTGCTATAGCTTACATCAGTTACTGGAAACAATTTTAGTAAATGTGCTGGACTATGGTGGCCCTGCCCACTCAGTTTAGCCCCACTAACTTTTTCAACTGGGACAGGTGCTAATAACAGGGTAAAAAAAAAGCTGGAGTCATGGATCCTCTGTACCACCACTAGCGATGGAGTCAAAGGGGCCGCTGGTCTTCACCAGTGCCCACCGCAAGGTGGGATGGACTTGCTGTGGTAGAAGACCTCAGGTAGATACTTCTGACTTGGCTTGCTAGGGGAGGCAGGCGAGGTGCAGCTGGAGACACGTAGGCAGGTACACAGCAGGACACATGGCTGGAAACACAGGCAGCAGGAACACAGCAGGACTCACGGCTGGAACCACAAGTGGCAGGAACCATGAGCAGGAATCACGGCAGCTGGGACCACACGCTACAGGAAGCACGCAGAGGCTCCAACACGGGGGCTAGGAAAGGGCTGGAATCTACAATCCTGGGCCGCTGTGCAGCAGCCAATCGAGGGCACACTGGCCCTTTAAATTTAAGCAGAGCCAGCGTGCACCACCGGAGAGGGGCACCACCACCGGAGAGGCGAAGAAGGGAGTCAGGGAGCAGAACACGGCCATAGTGAGAGGTACGTGCTGTGGCTGCGGCTGTTACAGCAATGTTTGTGCATTTGTGCATGTTTAGCGTTTAGGAAGCTAAACAAGAGAGCATAATTTCAGATTAATTGGGAGGAGGATCAGAAGCATTGGAAGAAAATATTTTGCTTGAGTAGTAGATGCTTGGACCAAACTTTCAGATGTGGTTGCAAGGTAATTGTACAGTCTGAACTGTAAGGTCTGGATTTGAGGTCTGATGGGCTGATGAAGGGACAATGTGCACTACTTGGGCAATAGAATGAGAGGCGTATGGAGGTGTGTGGCCTATACTTAGGGGAATGGAATAAGGCACAGATTTATCAATCTGCCTGAAATGAAAAAGGTCTGTTTATGCAACCGCAGAAACCAATCACAACCAATTCATTTAATCATAATTGCTTTCATTTTACCAGAGCTTGTTACAATATGAAAGCTGAGCAACAATTGGTTGCTATGGGCAAATTGCACTGGCTTTCGTTCAGCCAGATTAATAAATGTGGGCCTATGTTCATATAGATGGTTATGTGGTCTCCCACCATGGGTGTTACCTGTCTTTACACCTCTTGCAAAAGCCTGTACTCTGAAGTATCAGTGGTGGTGAGGTATTACTTAAGTTTCGCCACTAAATGTCGCTAGCAGTGGCGGTCTTTGGCACCAAGCACCCCAAGTGGTCGCTTGGGGCCCCCCACATCCAGGGGGGCCCCCACACCCCGCTCTTGTGCTCAAGACCGCTGGACAGGGCCAGCTCGCTGCTACCATCTGAACTGTAACTATGAGCACTTGTAATGAGTGCTCATAGTTATATGCAGCAGCACTGACAGGGCAGGAGCCATTGGCTCCCTTCCTGTCAGTCACTCTTGTGGTTGCAGAAAGTGTTTTTCCTGCGGTCACAAGTGCCCGCTTTGTCCTTGTGGTGCCGGCACTCCAATGACATCACTGGAGCATCAGTGCCAGGACAAGGGGAGTGCAGCCTCTTGTGATCGCAGGGAAAACTCTTCCTGCAGCCACAAGGGTGAGGAGAAGAGGAGACGCCCAGACCCAGGTGAGTATAAGTGTTTTTTTTATTGTGTTATATACTTTATGGGAGGGGGATCCCCGGGCGAAGACTATGAAATGCGCGCCGGGGTGGTAGCATACCGGAGGATATATACTAAAATTACCTGGCAGGTACAGTATCTATGCTGTGGTCAGGAATACTTACAGGCAGCCTTGTATTAGGATGTATGGTCAGACGGATTAGTACTGCTTACAGATATGCACTAGCACTTTACATGATTTGCCTATGTAATGGTGTGTTTAGTTGGTCGGGGACACAGCATGTGCAATAATAGTATAGCATAAATATTACCTCCTCAGGGATAGCCACCGTTCTTTAATGTTTTGTTTTCTCTTTTTTTTAAAGAATGAATTGTTTTTAATATTGTAAGTTAATAAAGATTATTATTTTTTGGCTACATAAGTTCAGCATTTTCTCCTTTCTTTTTTGGCAATAATATGGGAGGGGGAGCACACAGGGGTCTGTTTAACTGGGGGAGTACACATCGGGGGTCTATATAAATAGGGGGAGCACACAGGGGGGCTATATAACAGGGGGAGCACACAGGGGGATATATATAACTGGGGGAGCACACAGGGGGGCTATAGACTACTGGGGCTTCACAGAGGGGTCTATATACTACTGGGGGCAGCACACAGGGGGTCTATATACTATTTGGGGCAGCAAAATGGGGTCTATATACAACTTGGAGAGCACACAGGAGGTTTATATCCAAGTGGGGGAGCACACAGGGGGCTATATACTACTGGGGGAGCATACAGGGGTCTATATACTACTGGTGGGGCACACAGGGGTCTATATACTACTGGGGGAACATACAGGGGGTCTATATACTACTGGTGAGGCACACAGGTGGTCTATATACTGCTGGGGGCAGCACACAGGGGGTCTATAAATAACTGGGGGAGCACACAGGGGTCTGTATACTACAGGGGCAGCACACAAGGGGTCTATATAATACTGGTGGGGCACACAGGGGGTCTATATACTACTGGGGGAACCACACAGGGGGTTTATATACTACTAGAGGAGCACACAGGGGTCTATATCCAAGTGGGGGAGCACACTGGAGGTCTATATCCAAGTGGGGGAGCACACAGGGGGGCTAAATACCCCTGAGGGAGCACACAGGGGGGCTACTTACTAGTGGGGGAGCACACAGGGGGTATATACAACTGGGGGTTTCCTACGGCCGCAATTCATTGAATTGCGGCTGCAGAAAACTGACATGTCAGTTATTTGCGGCCCCGCACAGGATCCCGGCCGAAGCGTGTGCCATGTGTATACACTCCGGCCGGGATCACATTGAAAATAAGGCATTGTTGCACCCCGCTAAAAGTACGGCCGTTGTTGCCGATGGCAACAACGGCCGTACTTTTACGTAGTGTGAACATAGCCTGAAAGTGCAGGACAGTATCCTGAAGAAATAGGAACTCATCCGGATACAGCAAAGTTGCTAGAAGCCTACATATTCTCGCAGCGTGGGTGTAACCAGAAAATACTGACCACTCTGCTCAACCCAGGTTACAAGGTCTGGGTACAACCTCTTCTACCTCTCAGCACGCAACCCAGTCAGCACGACTGTACTCCTTCTCAGCTCTCAGCACCGATCTGGTCACTAAGGTCAAAAGTAACTTATCAAGCTGAAACTTACTGTGTATGGCTATGTTCACACAACATGTGAGACCGGCCGTTCCGTGACCCGTTCCGTACAAGTGCTACACTGTAACTGACCTGTACATTTCTGGCTGCAGACATTCAGGCCAATTTAAGGCTAATGTCCTCACATAATGCAGATTTAGATAAAAGCAGTTATTCATGTGTAATTACTTTATTTTATAAACACCTATAGGGGGGTGGGGGGGTGACAGGCCCTAGGAGCACATTGGCAATCGTCTACAATCATTGGCTGGCTTACTCATGTGACCTCCCAACTATAACAACTTGGCTTTTCCTGCTCATTATCAGATGCCATCTTAAAGGTAGTGCGGGAGAGATCTTGAAGTAGAGACAGTGAGGATTTAGCTGATTGTAGGCAGACAAGACCCCACAAGCCCTTCTTAGGGCTACTACAAGACACAGCAAAGTATATTCCATCTAGATATACAGTGAATCGGCCGGTTAACAGCACATCAGCTGATTATTCTCACAGAAAGGCAGCTGCTGTTTATTCTGAATAGGATTCACTGGATCTATTTGTTCCTAAATTCTAATTGTTGCAGGACAATAGTCGAACATCGCGGTCTATTCAAGTTGAATTTCGAGCTTTCGAATATTTCACTACTCACTCATCTCTAATGGAGACATATGCAAGAATATGTAACAGTTCTTTACTTCTTCTATCTTTAAAACATATTAGAGTAGCAACAAATGGCTCCTTTAACTGCAATTGAAGGGATATAATGCTTAAATAATATACTCATATTTTATAAAGTTAAAGGGGTTCTCCAGCAAAAGCAATTCTTTCAAACAACTGGTAAAACATTTAATAATTAATGGCATAGTCTTTCAAGAGTCTCCAATTATACATTGCCCCCTAAGAAATTTGAAGCCCCAGTCTCAAAACATTGGAATAGCCAGATATCCTTCCTGGGAAGGAAAACCTTTGCTAAGTGGGGCCTCCCAGTAAGGAGATCATCAAACCACCCTGATACATAGCCCCTTAAGTCCAAGTTTCGAGTACTGTGACATTTCAAGGCTTATACTAAAGCCAGGCATCCATACACAGACAGCAGTTTCGGAGTATTGCCGGTCGTCAGTGGGGAGCAGGATTCTGGCTTATGGAGACAAGGACTAGTAGACCAGCAAAACACAACAATCACTGAACTCAGGGAGATCTGGTTTAGGAATCTCCATTGATACATTGCCCCCTAAAAAACTTAATATGCAAAAAAAGATATCCAGGAGGGATATCTGGCTATTTACAGGTTTTAAAACTTGTCACTGAGGCTCCACAGACCCTTTTTTTGCCTTTTCAAATCAACTGGTGCTAGAAAGTACCAGAGATGTGTAATTTACTTGTGTTAAAAATCTTAAGTCTCCCAGTACTTATCAACTGCTGTATTGTTTCCAGTCTGGAGAGCAGGAGATTTGCTACTACTCTGGACAGTTCCTGTAAGGTACAGAGGTGGCAGCAGAGAGCACTTTGTCACACTAGAAAGAATATACCACTTCCGGCAGGACATACAGCAGCTGATAAGTACTGGGAGACTTGAGATTTTTAAATAGAAGTAAATTACAAAACTCAGGCACTTTATAGCATCAGTTAATTTAAAAAAAAAATTCATTGGAGTACCCCTTTAAGGCTCCGAGTATGCTTTATAATTTGATTAGGCTTATGAAATATCCAATCTGTACTTCCATAATGTAGAAAAATTATTTTATTCTTCTGTTAAATGAGGAGGATAGTTTTGGCAGTTTGGAACATGAATTGTAGCTGGCACATTCACTTTTAGGCTTTGTTTACACTATGTAAAAACAACGGCCAAATTTCATAACAAAGACCATTGTTGTGTAAACATTGGCCGTTATTTCAATAATGTCAGCCATGCTTTGCACAACAACGGCCATTGTTATGAAATGCTGTGTAAAAATGTTATTTTAACATATTGTGAACATAGTCTTAGACTATGCTCAGTATTTTGGTCAGTATTTTTCAACTAAAACCAGCAATGGATTGAAAACACAGAAAAGCTACGTTCACACACTGCTGAAATTTAGTGGACTGCCGCCATTTAATGATAAATAATTACTGTTATTTTAAACCAGTGTTTGTTGTTTTAAAATCAAGGCCGTTATTTGCCGTTAAGTGGCGGCCATCCACTAAATTTCAATAGTGTGTGAACGTAGCCTTTCTGTGTTTTCAATCCACTCATGGTTTTAGTTGAAAAATACTGACCAAAATACTGAGCAAAAATACTGTGTGGGAACATAGCCCAATCATGCATAGAGGGGAAAGGGCAGACACGTCTCCAGATTCTTGCATAAAATTGTGGCAAAAACAGTTTTGTGCAAATCACTTTAAATTGATGGTGTTTTTGATGTATTCTGAAGGACTAAAAAGGCTAAAACAAGTAATAATTACATGTAGGATGGGCCCACATGCTGTTCACGCTCCTTTTACAAGTGTATAGACACCTGTAAAAGGAATGCGAACAGCATGATGTGGTGCAGCCAGATGAAGTACTGATAGGTACTATTGCTGCTTTAGCGCCCCAATGGCGTCCTTCATTCCTTTCCCTGAAAAACTGAAAAAAAAATGCAAAAATCATGTTGTTTCAACAATAAAGTTGGACTGCAAGATAAAAGATTAGTGCCCCAAGCTGTTTCTCTTCACTTTATACTTGCTATTATCTGGTGGTTGCACCACATCGCTGAGCACAACCTACCACCAACATCTTACTGTGACTACATATTCCTAGACTGTAAACTGCTGCATACTGGACTTGTTTAGTGCCAGGTGTATTTCTTCTGTTTTGCATGCCCTTTATCTTACCATCTAATTTAACACATTCAATATCAGAAATAGGATTTATTAAAATTTTGTGGGTACCGTCCTTTTCACTGCTTATATGCAATAACTGTCTCTCCTTATCCATTGTTCATATCCTGCCCCCACAGGTCCCTTCTCCTCCCACCTCAATGTCCTGTCCCCTCTGTAACCTAACAGCCTTGGAGCTCCTTCTCTTCAGCTTAGCACCTAGTTCTCTAAAATTGTTCTTAATAGACCTCCACCTACCTTGTATTCTGTTGTTGTTCTCCAGTGGACCACAATAGTGGTTTTACAGTTTTAAGAATTTATTGTGCACCCAGTACAACACATCAGTGCATCAACCACTGGGCAGATTTCTAGGATCATAGGTGCTCTTACACTCTCTTTATTTTTGTTACTGCATGTCACTGAGATATGTCAAAAGCTTTGAGTGGTGGGGGTCTAGGAGAAGCTCATAGTGGTAGGATTCACTCCCTAGCTCGCTGAGATCATTGTCCGAATGTAGGAAACCACATACACTATCAGGGGCGGCCTTGGCATTTCTGGGGCCCCAAGCGAAGTTATGTCTGGCCCCCCCCTCGACACGCGTTCCAAAACAATAGACCGCTGTGTGTTGCCCCCAGTAGTATATACCCCTTGTGCGCTACTGCCAGTAATATATACTCCTTGTGTACTGCCCCTAATAGTATATACCCCTTGTGTCCTGCCCCCAGTAGTATATACCCCTTGTTTGCTTCCCCCAGTAGTATATAGACCCCTGTGTGTTCCCCCAGTTATATATAGCCCCCCGTGTGCTCCCCCAGAAGTATATAGACCTCCTGTGTGCTGCCTCAGTTGTATATACCCCCTGTGTGCTCCCCCACTAGTATATAGGCCCCCTGTGTGCTCTTTCAGGGGTATTTAGCCCCCTGTGTGCTCCCTCACTTGGATATAGACCTCCTGTGTGCTCCCCCACTTGGATATAGAACCCTGTGTGCTCCTCCAGTAGTATATAAACCCCCTGTGTGGTTCCTCCAGTAGTATATAGACCCCCTGTGTGCCCACCAGTATTATATAGACTCCTTGTGTGCTGCCCCAGTAGTATACAGACCCCTGTGTGCTCCCCCAGTTATATATAGACCACCTGTGTGCCTCACAAGTAGTATATAGACCCCCTGTATGTTTCCCCAGTAGTATATAGACCCCCTGTGTGCCCCACCAGTAGTATATAGACCCCTGTGTGCTCCCCCAGTAGTATATACTGTAGGCCCCCTGTGTGCTCCCCCACTTGGATATAGACCTCCTGTGTGCTCTCCAAGTTGTATATAGACCCCATTCTGCTGCCCCAAGTAGTATATAGACCCCCTGTGTGCTGCCCCCAGTAGTATATAGACCCCCCTGTGTGTTCCCCCTGTTATATAGCCCCCCTGTGTGCTCCCCCCATTTATATAGACCCCCGATGTGCGCTCCCCCAGTTAAAAAGACCCCTGTGTGCTCCCCCTCCCATATAGTATATAACACAATAAAACAAACACTTATACTCACCTGGGTCCAGGCGTCTCCTCTTCTCTTCACCCTTGTGGCCACAGGAAGGGTTTTCCCTGCGATCACAAGAGGCCGCACTCCCCTTGTCCTGGCGCTGATGCTCCAGTGATGCCACTGGAGCGCCGGCATCACAAGGACAAAGCTGCCACTTGTGACCGCAGGGAAAACCCTTCCTGCGGCCACAAGAGTGACTGACGAGAAGGGAGCCAATGTCTCCCGCCCTGTCAGTGCTGCTGCATGTAACTATGAGCGCTCATTACGAGTGCTCATAGTTACAGTTCAGTTGGAAGCAGCGAGCGGGGCAGCGGCCCAGTCCAGCGGTCTTGAGCACAAGAGCGGGACATGGGGGCCCCCCTGGATGTTGGGGGCCCCAAGCGATCGCTTGGGGTGCTTGGTGCCAAAGACCGCTACTGTACACTATCAATGTGGCCATATACTGCAATTGGGCTAGAGAGTGAAGCACACAGTCGCACTCTTCTCCTGGATCATTATAATGAACACCTAGAGCTCCCCGATGAAAACATTTGACATGTCAAAAGTTTTCTTAAATGAAAGGGACATTTCAGAAAATATTACTGCTGTAGTCTCCATTTCTAAAAAAAAAACCTCTCTTTTTCACATTCATTTTTTTTTTAACCCAACATAATATAATCCACCTTACAGGGGACAGCCCCTTTTATTTCTGCAGGCTGCCTTTTGTGTAAAGGTAATAATTCAGTGCTACATATGCACAGTAGGACATAAATGAACACATATATAGTATATTCTTAAATATAGTACAAAGAGGAACCATGCTTTAATGCAAGATTAATTGTTATGGATTGAAGGACACAAGGAATCCTGGAAGGGCAAATATAAAATGCAAGATGAATTCATTTAAACAAGATCTTGTCCCAAAGGATAGTATGGGTTTTACTCATACATTTTATATCCAGGAGTGAATTTATTGTGAGTTCAGTTTACAAAAGAATCATGTCTACTGTTGCCATGATTCATATCTTTATAATTAAGAAATGCTGTTATATTAATAGGGATAAGAGAAACCCTCTTATCTACCAGTTATGTAAATGAGTCCGATTTTTGCTATTTATTTTATAACTGGCGGCACCTTAAAAGATTAAATTGCATTCAGATGCTAAAAATAGTAGAAAGCCAGGTCATTTTACAGCACAGAAAAAGCTATTTGTCCTACACTACAGCTGATTCTAGCTGAAGTATTCAGTCATTTTCCTTGCAGCTATCTTTCAATGCTCTTGTAAGATACAGATTCATAATTTATCCAAATCATAAATAACCTAAATTCTAATCTGTCACAAAACAGATTGTACTTGGTGTCAGTATGCAGCGGTCTCTACTGTTCACATCTGAAAAGTGAAATGCGTCGGAGAGTGAGCAATTAATTATACTGACAACATCAAAATACAAACCTCCGAGTAATTAACAGATAATCTCTGAAATGCTTAACCAGCATCGCAGCAATGTTCAATTGGTTCTGTATGGATTGGCTGACTGGATGAAATAAGATTGTCTCCTTTGCTTTGTTGTCTGCTTTGAAACATTAACTTTCTGACCTATGATAATACTTTATAAACTTAATGCTGATCTATGGATGCTGTGATTAATTTTAATAGACAAATATTAATATTTGTGACTTTACAAGGTATAGCTAATACATCGGAAGACCAATGATGGCATGGTTGGGGGCACAGTGGTTAGCATTGGCCACAAATTGTATATTAGAATTGTATAGGTTTCCTCCAGCTGTTTTTCCTTTCCATAGCCTAGAAACATTCTACTAAATTAATTGGTTCCTGACTAAAGGGTATTCTATTGAGCAGTACAGCTGTCTGCACAAGAATTTTCACGTCATGTTCCTGTTGAAACACAGCATGAGCTCACTGCTAAAAATATTTCTTAGACATAACATGATTTCACCAAAGGGCAGAGATTTGTAGTGTTAGCTAATAAACATTTTGTTGTATTTATATGCACTATATATTATATACACTCTAAGTTGTATTGAAGAAAATGTACAGTATATTAGAGGAGTGGTCCTCCCTAAGGAGACAGCCAATATGTATATATTATGGAACCGAAAATCTGCCAAAACTCTGAAGTAGATAAAGTGGGGTTTTAAGAAAAGGTTTTACAGTAAAATTCAGGGTTGGACTGGCCCACCAGTTAAAGGCGAAGTCCGGCGAAAATTTTGATTAAAGTATTCTATTGCCCCCCCCCAAAAAAAAAAATATATATAATTTTAAAATTATACACCAAAATCACCAATATACACTTATTACGGGAAATGCTTATTAAGTGATTTTTTCCCTGCACTTACTACTGCCTCAAGACTTCACTTCCTGGATAACATGGTGATGTTACGACCCGACTCCCAGAGCTGTGTAGGCTGTGGCTGCTGGAGAGGATGATGGCAGGGGGACACTGAGGGACACAGGGCACTGGAGGGACACTGAGCATCCCCCTGCCATCATCCTCTCCAGCAACTACAGCCCACACAGCTCTAGGAGTGAGGTTGTGACATCACCATGTTATCCAGGAAGTAAAGCCTTGAGGCAGTAGTGAGTGCAGGGAAAAAAAAGCACTTAATAAGCATTTCCTGTAATAAGTGTATATTGGGAATTTGTATAACTTTTGGGGGGCAATACAATACTTAAATAAAAATTTTCGATGGACTTCCCTTTAACTGAAAAATTATCAGATGAAATAGGTTTTAACATAAGGCTCCTTTCACTTAATGTTTGTGTGGTGTCCAGCTGGGATATACATTGGGGAAGTGCTCTCCTGTACAGCTATGATGGATGACACATAACTTCTCACTGTTATCAAGGTGCATAACATTTCTACCACATAATCTGTAACTCTGTGAGATATAGAAATAACTAGGTCTTTATATTCTTTTTATCCATCACTGTTCAGTAGTTCCCACAATACCTCTATGATAGCAGAACTATTGCGAATTGTTTGGGCCCCCGGAACCAACAAATTAATCAACCCCTAGACATGAACAGTCATTTTGTTTCTAAATGTAAAGGTGGGCACAAAGTTACACCCTAGTAGTTGGCTGTGCTTGATGTGCAGAGCTTGGAAGATGAGGCTAAGGAGGATGGAAAATAAAACTGGTTAGGACTAATTGTTTGGAGGAAACATGAACATTTTTTTCTTCGAACATTAAGCAAGTATTAATTAGTAATAGTCTCTTTATACACATACGCTTCAGTCTGGCACTATTGGCAGTTCACAAAATATTTTTAATTATTTAATCCATAAATGAGACAAGATAAGTTAATTAAATGCTCAGTAAACAATCTGGTATTTTACAAATTAGAATTCATGTACATAACCTTTTTATTGCTATCCATATGGAGATAAGTTGTTTTTTTTTGCCTAACAGCTATGTTGGTGTGCATATGACTGTATGAAACAATACATCTGTGCCTCTTGATTTCATTTCTTTATGACAACCATCACTTAAGTTCAAATATTCAAAGTTAAGTGTGTTGTTCTCACATTTGCTTTAGTGATACATGTGGCATGCTGACATTAGCTAAAACAACTGTTCTATATCATCATCAGGTGCACAACCTTAAATGCAGACTTGCAAGAAGGGACAATGGTCGCTATGAACAAGGAATATGTTCTTGGTGGGGCTCACATCTTTTCTCCCATATATAAGAAAGTCATTATGATCCCATACACATTAGATTAAAGTTAATGAAAAAAGGTGATTTCAACGAAAACAAATATCAGATGAAATTTACATACATATGAAAGTTTTGTCAATCAATAATAGATGGTTAGTGCCCAAAAAGAGGTTGGCATTGTTTGAAATTTTTGGCTGGTAGCCTAACAAAAGATCTTTTGCCCACAAAGAATCCTTTGGGAAAAAATATTCTCAGAATAATAAATTATTCCCAACAAGATTGTCGGGCCCCTGCCCAATTTTATAATGTATGATGAGTTTTATAACTATTTAACCCTTAGGGGACCCTTAGCTAGTTTTGGTGTTTATGACACGGTCAAATTTTTCAAATATGACATGTGTCACTTTATATATTAATAACTTTGGAATGCTTTTACAGATCCTTGTGGTTCCAAGATTGTTTTTTCGTGACATATGCCACTTTATGTTAGTGGTGCATTTGGGCCGATACCTTTAACTTTTTTTTTAGAAAAACTCCAAAATTATGTGAAAAATTGAAAAAAATTGCATTTCTCTAAATTTGAAAGTCTTTGCCAATAAGGAAGATAGTTATACCACATAAATTATTGATTAATTCATATCTAGAACTTGTCTACTTTATGTTGGCAGCATTTGGTGAACATGCGTTAACTTTTTTAGGATTTTAGAGGCCATAATTGTTTAGTAGCAATTTTCTAAATTTTTGTGAAAATTTTAACTTAGAATTTTTTAGGGTCCAGTTCAGTTTTGGGGCATATTCTAGAGGCCTGGATGTTAGAAACCCCCATAATTCACCCCATTTTGAACTCTTCACCCTTTGAAGTATTCAAATTGACATTTAAAACAGTTTTTAACCCTTTAGGCATTTTAGAGGAATAACTGCAAAGTAAGTGTGAAAAGTAAAAATTTCCATTTTCTTTGCAGACATTCCAATTCAATTCTATTTCTTTCATACCGCACAGCTATAAAAAGTGAAATGCAATAACACATTTATTCCTCTGAATCTGCAGTTTTTATCAATACCCCATTTGTGGACGTTAAGTGTTGTGCGGGCGCACAACACGGCTCAGAAGAGAAGGAGCACCCTTTAAATTTTGGAGTGTGGATTTGGCTGGAATAAATGTAGGAGACCATGTTACAGTAACAAAGCCCTCCTAGTGCCGAGACAGTGGAAACACCCCACAAGTGACCCCATTTTGAAAACTACACCCCTTCAGAAATGTAACAAGGGGTACAATGGGCATTTGGACCCTACAGATTTTTCACAGTTTTTTGCAAAAGTGGGCCGTGAAAATGAAAAATCACATTTTTCACACTTATACATTGGTGAAACCCAACATTTTTCAAATTTCAAAAAGCTTAGAGTAAAAAAAAAAAACCTAATATTTGTAAAGCAATTTCTCCTGAGCACAGAAATACCCCATTTGTGAACATAAAGTATTGTACGGGCTCACAACAGGGCTCAGAAGAGAAGGAGCACCTATGTCTGTGTGTGCACAGAAGTTTACTGACACTTACTTACGGATGCTGACTTACGATTACTAACGGACTCTGACTGACACTGACGCTTGCTAACGGACACAGACTGACACTGAGGCTTACTAACGGACACTGACTGACTCTTACTAAGTGACACTGACTGACACTGACGCTTACTAATGGACACAGACTGACACTGATGCTTACTAATGGACGCTGACTGACGCTTACTAACGAACGCTGACTGACGCTTACTAACGGACGCTGACTGGCGCTTACTAACGCTTACTAACTGACGCTGACTGACACTAACGGATGCTGACTGGCGCTTACTAACGGACGCGGACTGACGGACACTAAGATCTCCCTTATTACTGGGAGATCACAGGGGAGGGGGTACTTTTTATTATGTGTATATATGTGTGTGTGTGTTTGTTTTACAGTATATGGATACAGGCTCTGATCTCCTCACAAAGTGAGGGGTCAGAGCCTGCATCCATGCTCTGTCACGATCAGATACTGTGATTGGCAGCTCTGATCACAGAGCTGCCAATCACAGTATATAGCAGCATGTGCCATGCTGCTGCAGCAGGAGAGGGTCACAGCAGAGATCGCTCCTTCCCCCTCCTCCTCGCAGCATTGGCTCCCCGATCCCGGAACTCACTCTGAGCTACGGGATCCGGGGAGCCAGTTCTGCGAGGAGGAGGGGGAAGGAGAGACATCTGCTGTGACCCTCCGGCACAGCGGCAGCGGCGGTGGAAGCAACGGTATTGGCGGCAACAGGGGGGGGGGGATCAGGGGGGCGGCAGCAAGATCAGAGGACACCACAGCGGGGGAACACGGCAGCGGGGGACTGAGGATCTTCAGGGGACACATCAGCGGGGGAACACGGCAGCGGAGGACCGGGGATCAGGGGACACATCAGCGGGGGAACAAGGATTGGGGGACGAGCAGCTGGGGGGGAAACACAAGGATTGTCAGACATGGCATCGGGGGGCAGGACGGCACGGCAGCAGCTTCCCCCGGATCCCGGAACTAGACAGAGACCGGGACCCGGGGGTTTGCTGCTTGCTTCACCGGTATTGGTGGATCGTTACCGATCCACTGATGCCGGTGATCGCCTGTGCTGGACCCCTTCAGGGGGTCCTGCAGCAGCTACACTAAACTGTCAGCTATCAGCTGACAGTTTAGTCGCGGCTCCCGGTCACTGTTTATGTAAACAGTGAGCACCGGGAGCCGGGAAGTTATTGTACGTCCTGGTGCGGAAAGTAACCTCCTGCCAGGGTGTACAATAACGCCCTGGTGCGGCTAGGGGTTAAGGGTTACTCCAGCATGAGAAAACTTTTGATATAGTGCTGTAGTTATATAGAAGATAATAAAGAACTATTCCTCCTGTCTCTGCTAAAACAGAGTCTTTTATGAAGCGGTGGGATCATTCAGCGGGGGACTTGGAGACACCCAGGGCCGTATTTACCACTAGGCACCCGTGGTCCGGTGCCTAGGGCAGCAACTTGCAGGGGGGGCAGCACCAGGGAGCAGGGGGACAGAAAAAAACTAATTTTTTTTGTTTTTATTTTTTTTAGTTTCCCTCCTCCCGTTCAGACTTGCCAGTAAATCTGGTGTCTTTTCCAGGGGGGTGGGGGGTATGGTGGTATTGGTCAGGACTGGTATCGCCAATAGGTGCGTGAAGATGGGGCGTCTTCAGGTTTAGTGCCTAGGGCAGCAGCAGCTGTTAATACAGCCCTGGAGACACCTCAGGAGGACACCGGAGCAGTATAGTGAGGTAAGAACAGCTTTTTTACTTTATCCTATATAACTTCACCATTATAGCAAAAGTTTTCTCACACCATAGTACCCCTTCTGGACAAAAACCTGTGTCTTTGAAATAATAATTTATCACTTGTTCAACAATATTTTTTTTTGCCCCAACTCCATAGCAGCCTGTTTTAATGGGAGGTGCAACAGGGCATACGTAAGCCTTTAAGCCTAAGTCACAGGAGCAGCTCCTGTCACTTAACGATCGGAACCCCTGCAGTATGATTGCAGGGGTCCCAATCATTTTCCCTGACCATCAGAGGAGGTCTACTTACCTCCGGGTGGTCTGATTCTGTTTCTGACTCTTTTGATAGAGTTTGCCACAGACAGGCTTTATGTTAAGATCACTGATTACGCTAAGCAATGCTATAATGTGGCAAAGCATTGATCAGTCTATACAATCTAATGATTGCATGTAATAGTCCTTCAGGGGGACTTAAAAAAGAATAAATAGTTTTTTTTTTTTAAATATGCCAAAGCCCCTCCTCCAGTAAAAGTTAAAATCACTCCAATTTCTTATTTTATAAATAAAACATTTATAAATAATAAAATACATATATTATACAGTATATCATAGCCTGTGTAATTGTCTGATCAAATAAATTAAAACAATATTGTTCCTGCACAGTAAACGCCGTAAAAAAGCCGTAAAAAACATCAGGATTTCTGATTTTTTAATTACATTTGATATAAAAATAATTAATAAAAAGTGATCAATACAACAAATCTATACACATATACTAATAAAAACTAGAAATATTTGTGCAAAAAATGAGGCCACATACAGTTCCTTAGAGTTAAAAATTACAGCATTATGAAAGTCACAAAAGGGCCATTTGAACCATACCTGTCATGACAGCGCCGGACCGAGGTAGAGAACAGGACAAGGCCGTGAGCCCTAGCCACTAGAACCCACCTGCTGTCCCTACCTACTTGCTTCAACGTCCCTAAACATCTGCGGACAACTACGGTGACGGTCCCTGTCCTACACCAGGTAAAACACAAAACAAAAACAGACAAAAATAACACAATTATGAAGAGTCTTCGGTCCGGGTCAGCAACGGCGGTCATCGGGGTACAAAAACATAAGGCTAAAGGAGAGTTGTGGACAGGCAAGGAGGTCAGGGCAGGCAGCAGACAAAGCAGGTAGGAAGATAAAGAAATGGGTCAGGCTTAGCTGAGTAACACTCAATAGCCAGCAGGGAAATGAGGAGCCTGCTGCTATTTACCTGGGATCTGGGACTGGGTCCGGGAGCTAATTGCATCAGCTCTTATCTCAGCACCCAGCTCAGTTGGACAGGCTTTTCAGAAGTAAAACATTAGAAAAGCTGGGTAAACATGCATGTCACTTTATTCAGACTGACCTATAGACTGACCTTCCTGTTTTCTGACTCTTTTTTTCCTCAAGAAACAGGAAATAGAAAACAGGATGTCCTGTGTATCCCAGGCCCACAGAGAGAAGGCAGTCATGTGATTGATGGACACATTAAGCCGTGACTCTCTGTACTAGCCAGAATTCCTGTGTTTAGTCAGTTTTTTTCAACCAGCACAAGTCAGAAAATCTGCCTTCTGGAGACTAGAACTTGATTTCTGGAAAGTTCAGCTTCGTTTTACAGCATGATAACAACAAAAACAAAAATACTGAATGTATATTGCAAACCTGCTTTATATCACATCTACTGTTGATTTAGATTTTTTAAAGTGACACTTTAAGGCCAGTTTAGCCTCTGTTCTTAAGGAGGTTAAAACATTATTTATGAATATACAGCAGTGTTTGAAAGTTTGTGAACCGTTCAGAATTGCCTACTGTATATTTCTGCATGAATATGACCTAAAACTACATTAGATTTTCAAACAAATCCTAAAAAAAGAGAGAATCACATAAAAAATGACCCAATATCTGTAAAGACTGGATTCATGGATCCTCTGGGCCACCACTAGTGACGGTGTAAGCCACACCAGGTTGCAGAGTCTAAGGGACCGCAGGTCTTCATCAGAGCCTACTGCAAGGTGGGATGGACTTGCGGGGGGCAGCCCCATGGTCGCTACCCCTGGCTTGACTCGATAGTGGTGGCGGGCAAGGTGCAGCTGGAGACCCATAGACAGGTCAGCAGGCAGGAACACAGCAGGAAGCTCCAGCAGATACCATGGGCAGGAAAGCTAGGACCATATTTCTAGGAAGCAATGCTGAGACTCCAACAAGGAAGCCTGGCAGCCTGCCGCCAATGAACTACTTCCCTCCGCAGAACGTACCAGCACGTCCTGCGGTGGGTCGGGAGGTTCAGAGAGGGGACGTGCCGAGACCTCACCCTGAACTTCTGCGATCCTGGCTGCTTTTTGCAGCCAGGAGCGAAAATGCAAAATTGAAAAATTGAGCATTTTTGGTTGCATCAAATCCAGAAAAATTGTGATAAAAAGTGATTAAAAAGTCAGGTACCGATAGAACGTACAGATCATTGCGCAAAAATGACATCTCACACAGTGCAATAGACTAAAGGATAAAAGCGTTATGGGAATGGGAATAGAGCAATTTAAGGAACATTTAGTTTTTCAAAAAGGTTTTCATTTTTTAAAAGCTGTAAAATAAAATAAAAGTTAAGCAAGTTGTATCGATTTAAGGAATATAGATAACATGTCAGTTTTACCATAAGATGCATGGCATTAACACAACCCCCCAAATAAAAAATATTGCTGTTAGGAATGTGACTTTGCGCTCCTCGGTTCTTGCCTGGCGGCCGAGGAAGTGCTGGGTTTCTGTCTGTGTTTTTTCACTGTCTGAATTGTGTCTGAAATTTCCAGCCACGCCCGCCTTGCCTGTCAGATTTCTGGTAGTGCAGGGGTTACTGCACTCCTAGATTTACTCAGCTGAGCTTGGTGCTGGGATCAGGGCTGGTCCAATCAGCTGCTGGACCTAGTCTCTGATCCTGGGTAAATAGCAGCAGACTCCTCAGTTCCCTGCTGACTATTAGAGTTTACTTGCCTGCTCAGCTCCCTATCCCTTCTCTCTGTTCTCCATGTTTCTGACCTTTTGCATCATACCCCGACTATTTATCTGCTTATTGTTTTTGTACTGCGCCACCCGACTGTTGCTGACTAGAGATGAGTGAACCGGTTCGGCCGTATGGGATCCGGTTCGGATTTTTCCAAAAATCCCAGTCCAATCGGATTCGGATTTTTGTATATCCGCTCCGATTTTTTTTTCTTGCTTTCTAAAATGGCAGCCGCCATTCTAGAAAGCAGGAAGTGTTCCGGGCGGGAAAGGCGCTTTCCCATGATGCCCGGAACACATCCAATCAGCAGGGAACTTGCACTAGCCCACCCCCTGTGTGACGTCGGTATTGCTTTAAGAGGAGCGGTCACATGACCACACCACGCAGTCTGCACAGAGAGGAAGGAGGTTGTTACTGGCTGCAGTGCACACAGCTCGTGATTATCAAAACGCTGCTGGTGCTGCTGCTGCTGTTGTGTACTACAGACTACTGAGAAGATATTGTAGGAAAGATTAGGAAAGCGGAGAGGAAAAACATCTAGTGATTGAGAGAGAAATATAGAGAGGGCGAAAGATAGATAGATTAGGCATAGGACAGCAAAGGGTGCACGGAACAAAAACGTGCTGTACAGAGATACAAGTCCTATACTTCTGATAGTGTGTGTATATCACATTCGTCTTATCCTGAGAGACAAAAATACCTGGTGCAGGTGTATAGCATAAAAGTCTTTAAAAAAGTGCTATACATATAGACAGTTTCTATACTTGGACCCTTCTGATAGTGTGTATATCACATCCGTCTTATCCTGAGAGACAAAAATACCTGGTGCAGGTGTATAGCATAAAAGTCTTTAAAAAAGTTCTATACATATAGACAGTTTCTATACTTGGACACTTCTGATAGTGTGTATATCACATCTGTCTTATCCTGAGAGACAAAAATACCTGGTGCAGGTGTATAGCATAAAAGTCTAACTGGCATCCAGGTTGACTACTGGTGTGCCTGCCCTTGCCTCGATGTTGGCTACTGCTGGGCCTTAACTGGTGTCCAGGTTGACTACTGGTGTGCCTAGCCTTGCCTCCATGTTGACTACTACTGCTCCTGTACTGGCCTCCGTGTTGGATACTGCTGCTCCTGCCTGGCCTCCACGTTGGCTCCTGCTGCTCCTGCCTGGCCTCCATGTTAGCTACTGTTGCTCCTGCCTGGCCTCCATGTTGACTACATTGCTCCTGCCCTTGGCTCCATGTTGGCTACTGCTGGGCCTTAACTGGCATCCATGTTGACTACTGCTGTGCCTGTACTTGCCTCCTTGTTGGCTACTGCTGGGCCTTAACTGGCATCCAGGTTGACTACTGGTATGCCTGCCCTTGCCTCCATGTTGACTACTGCTGCTCCTGTACTGGCCTCCGTGTTGGCTACTGCTGCTCCTGCCTGCCCTCCATGTTTACTACTGCTGCTCCTGCCTGGCCTCCATGTTGGCTACTGCTGCTCCTGCCTGACCTCCATGTTGACTACTGTTGCTCCTGCCTGGCCTCCATGTTGGCTACTGCTGCTCTTGCCTGGCCTCCATGTTGGCTACTGCTGCTCCTGTCTGGCCTACATGTTGACTACTGTTGCTGATGCCTGTCTTCCATGTTGGCTACTGCTGCTCCTGCCTGGCCTCCATGTTGACTACTGTTGCTGATGCCTGTCCTCCATGTTGAGTACTGCTGCTCCGGTACTGGCCTCAAATGACTATTGCAGCTTCTTCACTGCATTTGTGACCTTTTTGCCGCATAGACACAGTAATGGTGAATTTCCTGCATAGACCCTGTAATGGTTAATTTCCTGCATAGACCCTGTAATGGTGAATATTGAAGTCTAAAAAAAAAAAATTCACTTTGAGATATCGAAAAGATGTTGATGTTACTGACATGTAGAGCCCTATATTCAACCAAATACACTACCCCCGTATCATATAGATGCTTTTAACTATGAAATCCGAAGAAATCCGAAATTCGGTCAAACCAAACTTTCCGAAAAAATCCGGAAGTCTTGTTGGAACGAACCTTTGAAAAGTTCACTCATCTCTATTGCTGACCTGGTTTGTCTGACTTCTCTTATTGTTTTTGTTTGTCTGTCAGTGTTTTGTGTTCCACGTATCAAGAGTAGGGAACGCCTTTGTGGTTGTCCATGGCCGTTTAGGGCTGTTGAGGCAAGTAGGCAGGGACAGTGGGCGGGACTAGTCAGGGCTCACTGTCCTTGTTTGTGTATGTTATTTTGCCTCTCCTGACAGTTGCGTTTTATTTTCAATTTCACCAAGCATATATTTTTTTTCTGGTTTTGCAGCATATTTTATGCAAAAATTAAATCTGCGATTGCCAAGTACAATTAGTGGCGCAAAAAAATAAGGCCTCAAGTGGGTCTGTAGGTAAAAATATAAGCGCTGTGGCCTTTTAAACACGAGGAGGAAAAAATGAAAACTGGGCTGGGGGGGGAAGGGGTTAAGGGCGCACTGAACCTCTAAATCTCGAGCACCTGGAGCGCGCCCTAGGATGCAGGGACGTGCGCGCAGCGGAACAGGATGTATGAGCGCAGACATGTGAGGCGATCTCCAGAACAGGGATCAGAGTCTTCCCTTACAAAGGATTGTCCACATCACAGCTTCATTCATTGTCTATGGCAGGGATGGGGAACCTTCAGCCCTCCAGCTGTTGCAAAACTACAATTCCAATGATGCCTGGAGAGCGAAAGCTAAAGCCAAAGGTTAACCATCCCTGCTCTCTGGGAACTGCAAAGGAATAAATGGAGTGGGGGTGCACATGTGTGACTACTGCTCCATTCTGATGGGAAACTGTTCTGTTCTGAGAGGGAAATCAGGAGGGGTAGGGGGGTGCGGCAAAGCGTAGAGAGGTGTGGCCTCTCCTGCACCTAATTTACCATGATTTACACAAATTTAAACAGTAATATACAGTATAAAATTCTGAAAGGTTCATAAACTAAGCAGCACTGTACACAGGACACTTGCATGTCAATGGTCGACTTCATCCCTTTTTGACCAATCTCATCTTGCTCTGCCTTCCACCATTGTCTTATCAGGTATTTTATGTAGCCAAGGGCTATTAAGAAAACAGCTAATGTAACCAATTTACTTTTATAAGGAGTGTAGAACTTTTGTTTGGGCATATTAAGCAATAGGTCAAAATAATCATTAAACTGAATCCAGGTCTCTGTATAACTTAGATATAAAGTTGTTAGTATAAGGGAACTGGATGACAATAGACAGGTGCTACCCTGTCACTGACACCCGCCCCACTGTCTCTGCCTAATTGCCTAAACTGCCCTAGGTGGCAGCGGACAACTGGTCAAGAGCAGGGGCGCCGCAATGATGAGGCGACCTGAATCGTCTGCCTCAGGCGGCGCCACCAGCTATCTTCATGGGGGCGGCATTCAGTGGCACATTATAATATGAGCGGTTCGGGCGGCCGCCCACATTATAATCCGCCACTGACTGTACCCAGGACCGCTTTAACCAGAGGGCACATGGTGCACGTGCACCGGGCCCACTGGTTAAAGGGGCCCCCCCCGAGCAGGCCGGCCGTTGCTATGTGCGACCAATGCGGTCGCACAGGGCTCCGGCCACCAGCCTGTCATGGGGGAGCGCCATGGATGGGTAATCTACTTACCCCTCCATGGCGCCCCCTGTAGGGCCCCCCGTCCGCCGCTGCCCCCGTCCGCTGCTGCTGCGGCGCTTCAGCGCTGCAGCAGCAGCGACACTGACAGAGAGAGAGCCATTGGCTCCCTCCCTGTCAGTCACTCACTCTTGTGGCCGCACTTCCTGCGGTCACAAGAGGCCGCGCTCTCCCTCTAGCGCCCGACGTCACTAGAGCGTCGGCGCGAGGGTAAGGGGAGTGCAGCCTCTTGTGACCGCAGGAAGTGCGACCACAGGAGGGAAGAGAAGAGGAACGCGTGGACCCAGGTGAGTAAAAGTGTTTGTTTTTTTCAATGTTATATAGCAGGGGGAGCTATATACTATGGGGGGCACAGGGGGCTATATACTATGGGGGAGAACAGGGGGCTATATACTATGGGGGAGAACGGGGGCTATATACTATTGGGGAGCACAGGGGGGCTATATACTATGGGGGAGAACAGGGGGCTATATACTATGGGGGAGAACGGGGGCTATATACTATTGGGGAGCACAGGGGGGCTATATACTATGGGGGAGAACGGGGGCTATATACTATTGGGGAGCACAGGGGGGCTATATACTATGGGGGAGCACAGGGGAGCTATATACTATGGGGGAGCTATATACTATCAGGGAGCACAGGGGGGCTATATACTATGGGGGAGAACGGGGGCTATATACTATTGGGGAGCACAGGGGGCTATATACTATGGGGGAGCACAGGGGGCTATATACTATGGGGGAGCACAGGGGAGCTATATACTATGGGGGAGCACAGGGGGCTATACACTATGGGGGAGCACAGGGGAGCTATATACTATTGGGGAGCACAGGGGAGCTATATACTATTGGGAAGCACAGGGGGCTATATACTATTGGGGAGCACAGGGGAGCTATATACTATGGGGGAGCACAGGGGAGCTATATACTTTGGGGGAGCACAGGGGGCTATATACTATGGGGGAGCACAGGGGGCTATATACTATGGGGGAGCACAGGGGGCTATATACTATGGGGGAGCACAGGGGAGCTATATACTATGGGGGAGCACAGGGGGCTATACACTATGGGGGAGAACGGGGGCTATATACTATTGGGGAGCACAGGGGGCTATATACTATGGGGGAGCACAGGGGGCTATATACTATGGGGGAGCACAGGGGAGCTATATACTATGGGGGAGCACAGGGGGCTATACACTATGGGGGAGCACAGGGGAGCTATATACTATTGGGGAGCACAGGGAAGCTATATACTATTGGGAAGCACAGGGGGCTATATACTATTGGGGAGCACAGGGGAGCTATATACTATGGGGGAGCACAGGGGAGCTATATACTTTGGGGGAGCACAGGGGGCTATATACTATGGGGGAGCACAGGGGAGCTATATACTATGGGGGAGCACAGGGGAGCTATATACTATGGGGAGCACAGGGGGCTATATACTACTGGGGAGCACAGGGGGCTATATACTATGGGGGAGCACAGGGGGCTATATACTATGGGGGAGCACAGGGGGTTATATACTATTGGGGAGCACAGGTTAGCTATATACTATTGGGGAGCACAGGGGCTATATACTATTGGGGAGCACAGGGGAGCTATATACTATTGGGGAGCACAGGGGTCTATATACTATGGGGGAGAGCACAGGGGGCTATATATTATGGAGAGCACAGGGGGGCTATATACTATTGAGGGGGAGCACAGGGGGGCTATATACTATTGGGGAAGAGCACAGGGGGGCTATATACTATTGTGGGAGAGCACAGGGGGGCTATATACTATTGGGGGAGAGCACAGGGGGCTATATACTATTGTGGGAGAGCACAGGGGGGCTATATACTATTGTGGGAGAGCACAGGGGGGCTATATACTATTGTGGGAGAGCATAGGGGGGCTATATACTATTGGGGGAGAGCACAGGGGGGCTATATAGTATTGTGGGTGAGCACAGGGGGCTATATACTACTGGGGAGAGTGCACAGGGGGGCTATATACTAATGGGGGAGCGCACAGGAGGGCTGTATATAACTGGAGGAGCACATGAGGGTCTATATACTACAGGGACACCTTAAAACTATGGAGGCACAGAGGGGTGTAACTATGTAGGAGTACAGAGGGGTGTAACTACTGTATAGGGGTACAAGGGACCTAACTACTGTATGTGTTGGAGCCTAAAATATTTGTCTGGCAGATTCTGGAGAGAAGATTCACAGCCAGGAGAAGACTTCAAGGTGGCCCAGGCTGGATGGAGAGAAAAAGAAAAGGTGACAGACTCTGATCGGAGAAGACGCCTCCGGTGAGTCACTGGATGTAACTTCACTCTGTTATAGGCTTGTACTGATAGGGGTCATGGTATGGCGGTATTATGTAATGGTATCAATGGTGATATCTTTCTGTTTTGTTTAGTGCAGTTTTTATGTAATATGTAATCACTGAATGGTGGAAATAGTGTTATAAGGTAACTACTGTATGTACTGGGGCTCTTGATACAGTGTGGGGGCAAATTCAGTACATTATACAATGTGCAGAAAGGTAAGGGGGGGCCCACTCTTGAGGGCTGTGCACTGGGCCCACCAATGTATTAAAACGGCCCTGACTGTACCATGTACTGGAGCCCCCCCGCCCCCGGGCAGTATCTGTAATGAGATGCTGTGAGCGGGGGAGACTGTATTCATGGGGGGGGGGAGAGGGGGACCATCTATAAGGTAGGGGGGGGAAGGGGGCCATCTATAAGGGAGGGGGGAAAGAGGGGGACGATCTATAAGGGAGGGGGGAAAGAGGGGGACGATCTATAAGGGGGGGGGGGACCATCTATAAGGGAGGGGGAGAGGGAAGAGGGGGACCATCTATAGGGGGGGGCCATCTATAAGGAAGGGGGGAAAGAGGGGGACCATCTATAAGGGGGGGGCCATCTATAAGGGAGGGGGGAAAGAGGGGGACCATCTATAAGGGGGGGACCATCTATAAGGGAGGGGCGGGAGGGGGACCGTCTATAAGGGGGGGGAAGAGGGGGACCATGTATAAGGGGGAGAGGGGGAACATCTATAAGGGAGGGGGAAAGAGGGGGACCATCTATAAGGGGGCATCTATAAGGGAGGGGGGAGAGGGGGACCATGTATAAGGGGGGGAGGGGGACCATCTATAAGGGAAAAGGGACCATCTATAAGGGAGGGGGAGAGAGGGAAGAGGGGGACCATCTATAAGGGGGGGGAAAGAGGGGGACCATCTATAAGGGGGGGGAGAGGGGGACCATCTATAAGGGGGGGAGAGAGGGAAGAGGGGGACCAACTATAAGGGGGGGGGAAGAGGGGGACCATCTATAAGGGAGGGGGGAGAGGGGGACCATCTATAAGGGAGGGGGGAGAGGGGGACCATCTATAAGGGGGGGAGAGGGGGACCATCTATAAGGGAGAGGGGACCATCTATAAGGGGGGGAAGAGGGGGACCATCTATAAGGGGGGAAGAGGGGGACCATCTATAAGGGGGGAAGAGGGGGACCATCTCCTAAAAGATCAGCACCCTCCTCTCCTGACATCCTCTGTGCTGCTGGGACTTCTCCTATAGGATTAGCACCCTCCTCTCCTGACATCCTCTGTGCTGCTGGGACCTCTCCTATAGGATTAGCACCCTCATCTCCTGACATCCTCTGTGCTGCTGGGACCTCTCCTATAGGATTAGCCCCCTCCTCTCGTGACATCCTCTGTGCTGCTGGGACCTCTCCTATAAAGTCAGCCTCCTCCTCTCCTGACATCCTCTGTGCAGCAAGGGACCAAACATTATGTTTATTGGGGACAGCAGTGGGGGGGGGGGGGCAGTAGTGGATTATAATGTGGGCGGATTGACGGGGGGGGGGGGGGGGGCGTCATTCTATAGTTCGCCTCGGGCAGCAGAGAGGCTAGAATCACCCCTGGTCAAGAGTCCCTAACCTGTATAAGTGAACACTGAACGCACTGAACGAAGACAAGATAATACAAAACAAAATAAATGATGGTCAGAGGTCCGAGTCAACAACTAGTAGTCAGTGCAAAAAAGTAATCCGAAAGAGTCGTTTAAGGGAAAGCCAGGAACCAGTAGAGCAATTCAGGAACAAAGCGCTAGGTCAAGAAACACTTTGAGTACAAGGCTCTATCGCAGACAGAGAACACATGTATGGGGATGATACTTACGGGCCCAGGCCCAGTCCCAGGCGTGATTGGGGCTGAGGCTCCAGCCCCAGGACCTATTAGACAGCTGTCTGGCGGCGTTGGCCGCTAGTCAGTTAGTTGCAATAGGAAACACCTAATGCTGATGGGCCAGAGGTGGTGAAACCGGTCATCGGGGATGTGCGAGAGAGCTCCCTGCACCCGGCTGGGCCGGTTGCCAGGGACACCGTTGGGTAGAGGACGGCTGGACACTGCGGAGACCTGAGGAGCCAGTTGGCTCCTGATAAAGTTGATTGTATTTACATGTGGTGAGAAAATAAGATTCAGTGCTGTATCCTAGCAGTATCTGCTACATTTAATTGTGTATACTATAAAAGGACAAACACACACTATAGATACTGGTGTTAATAAGAAACATATAGGAATATGTATATCATCTGAGCTTACCTACCCATCTATAGCCAGGCCACAGAGATTATGATGACCCAGACTGAAGGCATAATACATCCTGGCTGGGACTTAATATGAATACTGAAATGCTGCAGTAAAACTTTGTCTGAAATTGGCCTTATGGATGAAATGTTGTGTGCTGCAAGAATTCAATAAATCATATATAGATACCCCCTGCAAATAATTTACAATAGCTTGATTTATATTACAATGCACACAGCAGGAAAGTTTGCTGAATGTTTACATATGCTTACATTGCCTACTTCTAACAAGGACAATAGAGCAGCAAGTAAAATAAAGGAGATAGCTGTTTGAAATGGTAAACTGCTACATATCAATGCTGAAATTCTATTTGTGTATGGTACAGTGGGAAGAAACTGCAGAGTTTTTATTTCAACATTGTCTACATTTAAAGGATTGATCCCTCTGATTTAGTTGCAGATTTTACTCCCTTGTTTGAGGATGACAACAGATCAGAAAAAGGAACATTGCTTGATATTTACATACCCTAAAAGGTATAGCAAGAAAAGTTACATATGCTGCTTTAAGAACAAAGGCTTTAAACTGAATACTTTATTTCAGCTTCAAAACTCTGCAACCCCGTATTTCAAATACACAGGGTTAGCTGATCACAAAGTTTCAGAGAATACTGAAATTCTGTATCTGTGAAGGTGGTGTTTCTATTAAAATTTTCCACCAATATAAATTGCCAAATTTATAATAAAGGGATATTTCCATCTCAGCTGATATAGTTAAATTTGTAGGGCTTGTGAAGTTGAATATTTTTGCAAATACATTCATATAGCACACTTGCCTCCTCCTGATAAGCTGCTCTTTTCTTCCCATTGCTGACAGTTGTGTA
Organism: Dendropsophus ebraccatus; assembly: GCF_027789765.1. Taxonomy (NCBI): domain Eukaryota; kingdom Metazoa; phylum Chordata; class Amphibia; order Anura; family Hylidae; genus Dendropsophus; species Dendropsophus ebraccatus. The sequence continues at coordinate 74,761,026 of NC_091458.1, forward strand.
GTTTACTGACCACCAATCAGCACTAAAAGCAGTAGTCTGACAAGTGTGACAGTTGTGCTCAAAAGTTTACATACCCAAGCAAAATTTTTGCTTTCTTTTCCTTTTTTCAGATAATATGAATGATAACACAAAAACTTTTTTTTTTTTCGATTTATGGTTAGTTGTTGGGTGAAGCCATTTATGGTCAAACTACAGTGTTTTCTCTTTTTATATCATTATAATAACCAAAAACAGCCAAATTAAAGGCTGAGGCTCTTTATTTTCTCTGATAGTAAAGCTGCCCATTCTTCTTGACAAAGGGCCTCCAGTTCCTGTAAATTCATGGGCTGTCTTGCATGAACTGCACACTTCAGATGTCCCCAGAGTGGCTCAATGATATTGAGGTCAGGAGACTCAGATCGCCACTCCAGAACCTTCACTTTGTTCTGCTGTAGACAATGACATGTCCCCCCGATCTCTACCAGACAAACATTTCAAACTCTCATTTGTCCCCTTGTAGTTCCCTCTCATGTGTCCCCCTGTAGTTCCCTCTCATGTGTCCCCATAGTCCCCCCCTGTAGTTCCCTCTCATGTGTCCTCATAATCCCCCTTGTAGTTCCCTCTCATGTGTCCTCATAATCCCCCTTGTAGTTCCCTCTCATGTGTCCCCATAACCCCCCCTGTAGTTCCCTCTCATGTGTCCTCAAAATCCCCCCTGTAGTTCCCTCTCATGGGTCCCCATAATCCCCCCTGTAGTTCCCTCTCATGTGTCCCCATAATCCCCCCCTTGTAGTTCCCTCTCATGTGTCCCCATAATCCCCCTGTAGTTCCCTCTTATGTGTCCTCATAAACCCCCTGTAGTTCCCTCTCATGTGTCCCCATAATCCCCCCTGTAGTTCCCTCTCATGTGTCCCCATAATCCCTCCTGTAGTTCCCACTTATGTGTCCCCATAATTCCCCCTGTAGTTCCGTCTCATGTGTCCCCATAATCCCCCCTGTAGTTCCCTCTGTGTCCCCATTATACCCCCTGTAGTTGCCTCTTATATGTCCTCATAATCCCCCCTGTAGTTCCCTCTCATGTGTCCCCATTATACCCCCTGTAGTTCCCTCTCATATGTCCTCATAATCTCCCCTGTAGTTCCCTCGTTGTCCCCATTATACCCCCTGTAGTTCCCTCGTTGTCCCCATTATACCCCCTGTAGTTCCCTCTCATATGTCCTCATAATACCCCCTGTATTTCCCTCTTGTGTGTCCCCATAATCCCCTCCTGTAGTTCCCCCTTATGTGTCCCCATAATCCCCCCTGTAGTTCCCTCTCATGTGTCCCCATAATCCCCCCCTGTAGTTCCCTCTCATGTGTCCCCATAATCCTCCCTGTAGTTCCCTCTCATGGGTCCCCATAATACCCCCTGTAGTTCCCTCTGTGTCCCCATTATACCCCCTGTAGTTGCCTCTTATATGTCCTCATAATCCCCCCTGTAGTTCCCTCTCATGTGTCCCCATAATCCCCCCTTTAGTTCCCTCTCATGTGTCCCCATAATCCCCCTTGTAGTTCCCTCTCATGGGTCCCCATAATCCCCCTTGTAGTTCCCTCTCATGTGTCCCCATAATCCCCCCTGTAGTTCCCTCTCATGTGTCCCCATAATCCCCCCTGTAGTTCCCTCTCATGTGTCCCCATAATCCCCCTTGTAGTTCCCTCTCATGTGTCCCCATAATCCCCCCTGTAGTTCCCTCTGTGTCCCCATTATACCCCCTGTAGTTCCCTCTCATATGTCCTCATAATCTCCCCTGTAGTTCCCTCTCATGTGTCCCCATAATCTCCCCTGTAGTTCCCTCTCATGTGTCTCCATTATACCCTCTTTAGTTCTCTCTCATGTGTCCCCATAATACCCCCTGTAGTTCAGTCATTGTCCCCATAATACCCCCTGTAGTTCCCTCATTGTCCCCATTATACCCCCTGTAGTTCCCTCTCATATGTCCTCATAATCTCCCCTGTAGTTCCCTCTCCTGTGTCCCCATTATACCCTCTGTAGTTCTCTCTCATGTGTCCCTATAATCCCCCCTGTAGTTCCCTCTCTTATGTCCTCATAATCCCCCCTGTAGTTCCCTCTCATGTGTCCCCATAATACCCCCTGTAGTTCCCTCTCATGTGTCCCCATAATCCCCCCTGTAGTTCCCTCTCATGGGTCCCCATAATCCCCCCTGTAGTTCCCTCTTATGTGTCTCCATAATCTTCCCTGTAGTTCCCTCTCATGTGTCCCCATAATCCCCTTGTAGTTCCCTCTCATGGGTCCCTATAATCCCACCTGTAGTTCCCTCTCATGTGTCCCCATAATCCCCCTGTAGTTCCCTCTCATGTGTCCCCATAATCCCCCCTGTAGTTCCCTCTCATATGTCCCCATTATACCCCCTGTAGTTTCCTCTCATATGTCCTCATAATCTCCCCTGTAGTTCCCTCTCATGTGTCCCCACAATCTCCCCTGTAGTTCCCTCTCATGTGTCCCCATTATACCCTCTGTAGTTCCCTCTCATGTGTCCCCATAATACCCCCTGTAGTTCCCTCATTGTCCCTATAATACCCCCTGTAGTTCCCTCATTGTCCCCATTATACTCCCTGCAGTTCCCTCTCATATGTCCTCATAATCTCCCCTGTAGTTCCCTCTCATGTGTCCCCATAATCCCCCTTGTAGTTCCCTCTCATGTGTCCCTCATAATCCCCCCCTATAGTTCCCTCTCATGTGTCCCCATAATCCCCCTTGTAGTTCCCTCTGTGTCCCCATTATACCCCCTGTAGTTCCCTCTCATATGTCCTCATAATCTCCCCTGTAGTTCCCTCTCATGTGTCCCCATAATTTCCCCTGTAGTTCCCTCTCATGTGTCTCCATTATACCCTCTGTAGTTCCCTCTCATGTGTCCCCATAATACCCCCTGTCGTTCCATCATTGTCCCCATAATACCCCCTGTAGTTCCCTCATTGTCCCCATTATACCCCCTGTAGTTCCCTCTCATATGTCCTCATAATCTCCCCTGTAGTTCCCTCGTTGTCCCCATTATACCCCCTGTAGTTCCCTCTCATAAGTCCTCATAATACCCCCTGTAGTTCCCTCTTGTGTGTCCCCATAATCCCCTCCTGTAGTTCCCCCTTATGTGTCCCCATAATCCTCCCTGTAGTTCCCTCTCATGTGTCCCCATAATCCCCCCCTGTAGTTCCCTCTCATGTGTCCCCATAATCCTCCCTGTAGTTCCCTCTCATGGGTCCCCATAATACCCCCTGTAGTTCCCTCTGTGTCCCCATTATACCCCCTGTAGTTGCCTCTTATATGTTCTCATAATCCCCCTGTAGTTTCCTCTCATGTGTCCCCATAATCCCCCCTGTAGTTCCCTCTCATGTGTCCCCATAATCCCCCTTGTAGTTTCCTCTCATGGGTCCCCATAATCCCCCCTGTAGTTCCCTCTCATGTGTCCCCATAATCCCCCCTGTAGTTCCCTCTCATGTGTCCCCATAATCCCGCTTGTAGTTCCCTCTCATGTGTCCCCATAATCCCCCTTGTAGTTCCCTCTCATGTGTCCCCATAATCCCCCTTGTAGTTCCCTTTCATGGGTCCCCATAATCCCCCCTGTAGTTCCCTCTCATGTGTTCCCATAATCCCCCCTGTAGTTCCCTCTCATGTGTCCCCATAATCCCCCCTGTAGTTCCCTCTCATGTGTCCCCATAATCCCCCTTGTAGTTCCCTCTCATGTGTCCCCATAATCCCCCCTGTAGTTCCCTCTGTGTCCCCATTATACCCCCTGTAGTTCCCTCTCATATGTCCTCATAATCTCCCCTGTAGTTCCCTCTCATGTGTCCCCATAATCTCCCCTGTAGTTCCCTCTCATGTGTCTCCATTATACCCTCTTTAGTTCCCTCTCATGTGTCCCCATAATACCCCCTGTAGTTCCATCATTGTCCCCATAATACCCCCTGTAGTTCCCTCATTGTCCCCATTATACCCCCTGTAGTTCCCTCTCATATGTCCCCCCCTGTAGTTCCCTCTCATATGTCCTCATAATCTCCCCTGTAGTTCCCTCTCCTGTGTCCCCATTATACCCTCTGTAGTTCTCTCTCATGTGTCCCTATAATCCCCCCTGTAGTTCCCTCTCTTATGTCCTCATAATCCCCCCCTGTAGTTCCCTCTCATGTGTCCCCATAATACCCCCTGTAGTTCCCTCTCATGGGTCCCCATAATACCCCCTGTAGTTCCCTCTTATGTGTCTCCATAATCCCCCCTGTAGTTCCCTCTCATGTGTCCCCATAATCCCCCTTGTAGTTCCCTCTCATGGGTCCCTATAATCCCCCCTGTAGTTCCCTCTCATGTGTCCCCATAATCCCCCTGTAGTTCCCTCTCATGTGTCCCCATAATCCCCCTTGTAGTTCCCTCTCATGTGTCCCCATTATACCCCCTGTAGTTTCCTCTCATATGTCCTCATAATCTCCCCTGTAGTTCCCTCTCGTGTCCCCATAATCTCCCCTGTAGTTCCCTCTCATGTGTCCCCATTATACCCTCTGTAGTTCCCTCTCATGTGTCCCCATAATACCCCCTGTAGTTCCCTCATTGTCCCCATAATACCCCCTGTAGTTCCCTCATTGTCCCCATAATACCCCCTGTAGTTCCCTCATTGTCCCCATTATACCCCCTGTAGTTCCCTCTCATATGTCCTCATAATCTCCCCTGTAGTTCCCTCTCATGTGTCCCCATTATACCCTCTGTAGTTCTCTCTCATGTGTCCCTCATAATCCCCCCTGTAGTTCCCTCTCATGTGTCCCCATAATCCCCCCTGTAGTTCCCTCATCTTCAGCAAAGTAAAAAAACAAACAAAAAAAAACAAGCCAGCTACTCACCTCACTAATGGCTCCCACGCTGCTGTGGCTGCCTGGTTTCTTCCTGGTCAGGCTGCTCACTGATCTCATGGTTCCATCATTGTCCCCATAATACCCCCTGTAGTTCCCTCATTGTCTCCATTATACCCCCTGTAGTTCCCTCTCATATGTCCTCATAATCTCCCCTGTAGTTCCCTCTCCTGTGTCCCCATTATACCCTCTGTAGTTCTCTCTCATGTGTCCCTATAATCCCCCCTGTAGTTCCCTCTCTTATGTCCTCATAATCCCCCCCTGTAGTTCCCTCTCATGTGTCCCCATAATACCCCCTGTAGTTCCCTCTCATGGGTCCCCATAATCCCCCCTGTAGTTCCCTCTTATGTGTCCCCATAATCCCCCCTGTAGTTCCCTCTCATGTGTCCCCATAATCCCCCCTGTAGTTCCCTCTCATGTGTCCCCATAATCCCGCTTGTAGTTCCCTCTCATGTGTCCCCATAATCCCCCTTGTAGTTCCCTCTCATGTGTCCCCATAATCCCCCTTGTAGTTCCCTTTCATGGGTCCCCATAATCCCCCCTGTAGTTCCCTCTCATGTGTCCCCATAATCCCCCCTCTAGTTCCCTCTCATGTGTCCCCATAATCCCCCCTGTAGTTCCCTCTCATGTGTCCCCATAATCCCCCCTGTAGTTCCCTCTCATGTGTCCCCATAATCCCCCTTGTAGTTCCCTCTCATGTGTCCCCATAATCCCCCCTGTAGTTCCCTCTGTGTCCCCATTATACCCCCTGTAGTTCCCTCTCATATGTCCTCATAATCCCCCCTGTAGTTCCCTCTCATGTGTCTCCATTATACCCTCTTTAGTTCCCTCTCATGTGTCCCCATAATACCCCCTGTAGTTCCATCATTGTCCCCATAATACCCCCTGTAGTTCCCTCATTGTCTCCATTATACCCCCTGTAGTTCCCTCTCATATGTCCTCATAATCTCCCCTGTAGTTCCCTCTCCTGTGTCCCCATTATACCCTCTGTAGTTCTCTCTCATGTGTCCCTATAATCCCCCCTGTAGTTCCCTCTTATGTGTCTCCATAATCCCCCCTGTAGTTCCCTCTCATGTGTCCCCATAATCCCCCTTGTAGTTCCCTCTCATGGGTCCCTATAATCCCCCCTGTAGTTCCCTCTCATGTGTCCCCATAATCCCCCTGTAGTTCCCTCTCATGTGTCCCCATAATCCCCCTTGTAGTTCCCTCTCATGTGTCCCCATTATACCCCCTGTAGTTTCCTCTCATATGTCCTCATAATCTCCCCTGTAGTTCCCTCTCGTGTCCCCATAATCTCCCCTGTAGTTCCCTCTCATGTGTCCCCATTATACCCTCTGTAGTTCCCTCTCATGTGTCCCCATAATACCCCCTGTAGTTCCCTCATTGTCCCCATAATACCCCCTGTAGTTCCCTCATTGTCCCCATAATACCCCCTGTAGTTCCCTCATTGTCCCCATTATACCCCCTGTAGTTCCCTCTCATATGTCCTCATAATCTCCCCTGTAGTTCCCTCTCATGTGTCCCCATTATACCCTCTGTAGTTCTCTCTCATGTGTCCCTCATAATCCCCCCTGTAGTTCCCTCTCATGTGTCCCCATAATCCCCCCTGTAGTTCCCTCTCATGTGTCCCTATAATCCCCCCTGTAGTTCCCTCTCATGTGTCCCTATAATCCCTCCTGTGTTCCCTCATCTTCAGCAAAGTAAAAAAACAAACAAAAAAAAACAAGCCAGCTACTCACCTCACTAATGGCTCCCACGCTGCTGTGGCTGCCTGGTTTCTTCCTGGTCAGGCTGCTCACTGATCTCATGGAGCAGCCTGACCAGGAAGACATTACTGGCTGTTCCAGATCACTTCTAGATCGTAGGCCTAATACAGCTGCAATCTAGACGTGAATGGCACAGAGCAGAGAGCTGATGGTTCCCTGCTCTAAGCCTCCTGTCATCTGTGTGTGCTCCCTTATAAAGACACAGACACAGCTGACAGCAGCAGCACCCTATAGTGCAGGAGCATGGAGTCCGGTGCCAGACTGGAGTCCCTGCTTCTGCACATATATTCTGGGGCGGTACGCTATTAGCGTAGCACGCCCAGGGATATGCATACAGGAGCAGGGAGTCCGGTGCCAGACTGGAGTCCCTGCTTCTGCACATATATTCTGGGGCAGTACGCTATTAGCGTAGCACACCCCGGGATATGTATACAGGAGCAGAGATATCAGTCTCTGCTCCTGTAGTGAGTGGCCATTTATTTAATATAATGCATGGACACTCACTGTGCAGGGGCAGCATTGGGGGGTGCCGCGCAGCCTGGGGAAAAAAATGAAAAAAATGAAAATTGCACCCCTGCTTGGATCTATTAATCAGGGCAATGGCTTTAGTGTTGTTATCTCAAGCCTTACTACCTTAACCTTAATGACAACTCCCTGAAGAATGGGCAGTCTGGTGGCCAATATTCTTGAGGACAGTTTCGCATCCACAAAAACAGGAAATCTGTCAATAATAAGTGCAATGTAACCTCTCCCCTGCTTGGGAATCACCTGAATGTGAGCACCCATGATGCTTCTAGGGAGTACATTCCCCTGGAAAAGTGAATTGAAAGCAGACAAAAAGCATGTTCCCAGAGTGTCTAGAATTTGTTTTTAGTAAGTCAGCATCAGGCTGTCAGGGCAAGGAAATCAGAGTAGGCTGGGTATCTGTAAAGGCCATAGAGAACTCTGAAGCTGAAATCCAGGATTACCGCATCTTCGGGTGTAAGTTGAAGCATGCCTGAATCAACAATATATTTCTTTCTTTTTTTAAAACATGTTTTATTGAAGTTTTTTGTTATTAACAAGACATAGTCAGCATATAAAATTAGTTTTCGCAATTACAAATTTGCAATAGACAAAATAGAAGCATGCATAAATGTAACAGTTGTCTCCAAATATATTTACATTTGTATATAAGTCACTGGTCAGGCCTTAGGCCCCCTTCACACGTCCGGAAAAACCACCCGGATTTCCTATCAGGAAATCCGGACGGTTTTCCGGACCCATACACTTTAATTAGGCACGGACACCCTTCCGGATTTCTCCGGAAGGGTGTCCGTTCCGGAAAAATGATCCAGAAAAAATAGGACATGTCCTATTTTTGTCCGGAATTCCGGCCCGGACGCCTCCATAGAAGTCTATGGGAGCGCCGGAATCACGGGCACTTTCCTGATGTACATCAGGAAAGTGGCCGGGATTCCGGACTGCCTACGCACCCCCCATCGCCTATACCCCTCTCGCCCACAACTTACCCTGCACCCGGCTCCCCCGTCCTCCAGCTCCCTGTTGCAGCGCATCCTGTTGCTGCTGCCGCCGCACCTGCCCTGGCCTCAGGTTGGCGGCCCCCGCCCGGCCCGCTCGCTCAGCGGCACCTGACGGAACCCCCCCGAACCTCAGGTTGGCGGTCCCCGCCCGGCCCACTCGCTCAGCGGCACCTGACGGACCCCCCCCCGGACCTCAGGTTGACCGGCCCCTCATTCAGCGGCACTCGGTGCCATGCCCCCCCCCCCCCCCCCCGGACCTCAGGTGTGGGGCCCCGCCCGGCAACCGACGGACCCCCCCCCTGGACCTCAGGTGTGCGGCCCCGCCCGGCACCCGACGGACCCCCCCGGACCTCAGGTTGGCGGCCCCGCCCGGCACCCGACAGACCCCCCTCCAGAATGTTTAGCAAGGAAAACGGGTGAGTATGTTTGTATGTTACAAGTGGTAAGAAAATATTTGTAACTGGATTATCAATGGAGCTGGCAAACTGGATGGCGCTGCGGGGGCAGAGCAGTGCTCTTGGCTGAAGATTATGAGCAGGACTGGCGTTGAGGAAGAAAGTAAGACACATACCTTCCTCCTCAGCATCCCAGCCACTATAGGGGACTATCAGCAGGTTAGATTTGTGCAACCTGCTGATAGTTCTCCTAATGCAGCAGAACGCCCTCCAGAGCTCTCTGGGTTCAGAAGTTTTAGAGTGAGTAAGACAACAGAGTTATGCGTAGTACTATTTTCCTCTCTAAATACAAGTACAGGCATAAAGTGCAGACGTGCATTAGGGAAATACACAAATCTAGAGTTACAAAGAGTCAGACTGTAATGCACTTCATGCAAATAGAGCTACTGTACTTGATGGTTACTGTTACATGATTCATACTGTTACCCAAAAGACCAGAGCTGCTAAGGCAAGAGGAAATATGATAATATAGGGGGAAATTACGCTGGACAGTAGTGTTTTTTTCTGCATGCATAGTGTTAGAATAATAGCATGTTTTACTTCACAGCTTATTTATTATTAATTATGTCATAAGGGTTGCTAAAGCTGTTACATAGGAATGCAATGAGCATTAAAGTTTAACTTTAGTTCTCATGCATTATGCTTGCATGGTGGTTAGGCTCTTTTTTATGATGTTAGTGCTGTCCCCAGTAGTATGAAACAGTTAGTTGTTTTTTTCTAGCGTTTTTGACTTTATGTGTGAATGATGATTTTTTTGTGGTTGAGACATTTTTGTGTGCTGACCTTTTTTTTCCTCTACCATCACATGATCCAGCAGCTGGACAACAAAAGGTGACAAAACACCAAAAACAAGATGCCATACGCACAGCAATAGCGTTTTTGAGACAACCAGAACAGTCCCATTAAAGTCTATGGGAGAAGAAATGCCACAGTTTGCCGGAAAAATGCCACATCCTCAGCATGAGTTTTGGGAAAACGCCACAGAGCCTCAAAGACGCCAGAAAGGAGAGAAAAAAAGCCACCAAAAAAACAAGTGTTTAAGGTATATCATAAACTACCATTGACTTCCAGCTAACATCTGGCCTCTGGTGTTTTTGCAAAAAAAAAAACACAAAATGCCATGGTGTTTCTCTTGGCATTGTTTTGAAATTTTAAGGCAAAGTGAATCTCCGGAGTGGGGCACGCTTCATAGGAGGGGAGGGCCGGCTGCAGTGAGTAGCCCGGCCCTCACCATTATTGACAGGCTGCAGGGATAACGCTGCAGCGTTTCATTAACCCCTTAAATGCAGCGTTTAAGTGTAGGTAACAGGGGCAGTCCCCTGTCACTTACCGATCATTTTAAGGGACCGCTGGAGGTCCCTTAACTTCCTCTGTGTGGTCCGATCGGCGATCTGATGATTAAATCTGCCACAGGCAGGCTTAATCAGCAGAGCCCCTATCACACTAATCAATGCTATGCCTAGGTCATAGCAATGATCTGTGCGTATAATCTAATAACTGTATGTAAAAGACCCCCAAGGGGACTTAAAATGTGTAAAAAAAAGAAGTAAAAATGTCTTTATAAATACCCCAAAGCCCCTCCCCCAATAAAAGTTTAAATCACCCCCCTTTCCCATTATATAAATAAGACATAAAAAAATAAATAAATAAACATATAATATACCGTAGCTTGCGTAATTGTCAGATCTATTATAATATACGGTGAACGGCATAGACGAAAAGAGGGAAAAAAGTTCCAGGATTGCAGATTTTTTGTTACATTATATATAATTTTTTTTTTATAAAAAGTGATCAAAACGTCCAATCTTTACAAATATGGTATTAATAAAAACTAGAGATCATGGCTGAAAAAAATGACACCCCATACAGTCCCATAGGTGAAAAAATAAAACTGTTACAAGCGTCACAATAGGCCCATTTTATTAATAATTAATTGCAAAAAAAAAGGATTTCATAAAAATACATATATATATATATATATATATATATATATATATATATATATATATAACATTAGAAAATATGTGTAATCCTCCATATGGTTGTGTTTGGACTGGACTATAGAATAATAGTATCATGTCAATTTTACCATATAGTGCATTGCGTAGAAACAGGAACCCCCCAAATGTTACCATATTGCAATCTTTTTTACGACTTCACCAATTTATATCTTCATAAATAACAATTTTGGGGTTCCATCATACATGTTATGGTACAATGAAAGATGTCATTACAAAGTGCAACTACTGCTGTAAAAAACAAGCCCTTACATGGCCCTGTAGATAGAAAACTGAAAGTGCTAGAGCTCTTAGAAGGGGCGGAGGGAAAAACGAAAACACAAAAATAAAAATTTGCGCAGTCCACTGGGTCATTTTGGGCTTGGTGCTGAAAGAGTTAAAGAACATATCCCCTAGATTTGTTTTTACTGATTAGTAAGATACTGGAACATGTTCTTTTTTTCTAATCTGTTTCCATGTTCTAATTTTTATGGAACGTTTAGAACGTTTTTATGGGGCCGCCTAAGCTGTCTTTAAAATGCTTTACGGCAAGCCTCATGGGCATGGACTCTATTCTTTGTATGGGACACATTTGTGATCAGGCTCCATTGGCTCATTCCACAGGAGAGGGGATGAGTTGTGAGCAAAAGCTGTTGTATGTACCTCTGTTATCTATACACTGTTGTCACTTGTCACTGTACTCCTGTCTATGTTAAGAAGAAGGACCCTGCTGTAGAATGATCTGTACAGAACAGGAAGTCTTAGCATACTTTAAAGCCTAATAGCCAAAATAAAAACTGCAAGATTCAAAGATTATTTTATAATATAGATAGTAAAATTTAAAATTTTAAATCCATTAGCAAAAGGTCTTTACAAATATTTTTAACACAAAAAATGCATTTCCTTTAGGGGCCATGACTCCACATTTACAACCTATATAAGGTTACTGGAAAAGAGCAGAAATCTTTGAAGAATCTACTGTGGCAGGCAGGGGCATAACTACCACTATAGCAGCCATAGCGGCTGCTATGGGGCCCGCCGCATCAGGGGGCCCCATGGCCTGCTCCTGCAATACACCGGGCCCCCTGAGCCGTCATCATTTGCAGCACCGGGTGGCCCTGCTGGTCTCCTGGGTTTTGCAAATGTCCCTTAAACTGCAAGCACTCCTGATCAGAGCTAGCAGTTATGTAGTCATGACTTCACTTGACCGTTTAGTGGTCAGTCGGGGGGGGGGGGCCCAATCAAAAGTTTGCTATGGGGCCCAGCCATTTCTAGTTACGCCCCTGGTGGCAGGTATTGTTGAACCTATCTTAAGTTATTATTAGTGAAATTACAGTAAGTGCCGTTTCAAGAAAGCTGAACGCTCTGTAGTCCCACAGCTGCCTGTCATTAACCCCTTAAATGCTGCGATGCATAGTGATCGCAGCGTTTAAGGAAGTCAGTGACAGGTTAAGCACCTGTCACTGACTGATTTTGACCACAGATCGCTGATCCATCCTGTCGGATCATAAATCGAGTCTGCTCTCTCTGATTCTATGTACAGATCGCTTATAGTACTGATCTATGCTATGCTATGCAACCTCCAAAAAAGACAAAAGCATATGCACAATTAGGTGGCACATCAAAACATATCCTTTATTATTACATAAATGTACACAAAGATCCAAAAAATACACGTAAGCAGGAGTATAGCAGCAAGGGAGACCAACCCCAAAATACTACACTACATTAAAAACACTTAAAATGTCATCAGAAGCCCTGCTGGTGTACCAGCAGAGGCTAATCAACCACACTGACCCCGGACTGTAAGAGCAATATAAAAGTCTAGCAAGGCTGCCTAAGCAGAATCCCTGTAAGATGCAACATAGGTATAATGATATACACATAAACGAAAAATAATGAAATAGATCACCAGATGCAGTCCGATAGAATACAAAAGTGGGTCAGAGGGGAGCAGTCACCCCACGCGTTCCGCCGCCTAGTGGCTTCCTCAGGCAATATTTTATAAAAAAAAATTCATTTTTCTTTTACACTGTTATGATACCAATAAAAACTAGATATCGGAATGCAAAAGATGAGCCTACAACCAGCCCTGTAGGTGGAAAATTAAAAGCATTATGGCTCTTAGAAGGCGAGGAGGCAACACTGCTTCATTGTGACCTGGACAACTGCGCATCAATGACCTCTGTCATGAAGGGGTTAAAAGAAAACACAAGTTGTACAGTTTTATGTATATGCTCCATTATAGAACCTTAATATAGATGCTTATTCCCTCTTGCCTTGTTGCTGTTATAAACACGAGCGTCTTAGGATGAAATAAATGATGACAGTGGACTTAAATAGGCTGCCCAAATCCGACGCCATCCAAGTTAACAGTTCACCTGAACCCACTGCATGGCAGAATGAACTTCACTGCTAGGAACCCAGGTTTTGTTGAGTCAAGTGATAAGACAAATGGCTACAAACAAACCCAGAGGTCCCAGGGTGGTCGGGAAAAGTGGTCAGCTAGATGGGTTCAGACCCAGTAGGACATGAATACACCAACACAACCGGCAAAGAGTAAACCAGTAAACCAAGAATAAAGTCAGAAGATTAAGACCACAGATAAACTGAAATGTTCAAGAAAGAGCAGAGTATTGTACAGAGTCAGTTTCAAAAAACTCCAAGCAGAAGTTTACACCAACAAGTAAGGTGCCAGGAAGAATCAAAGGACAGGGCAGAATGCCAAGCCAAAACCCTGATTGGCCAAGACTGTGGATTGGCAATGTATCCTACCTAGAATACGGCTGGTGGCCATGACAACCTATGCACACTTAGGGTGCTTTTCCACAGAGAGGTTTATCTGGCAGATTTTATGAGCCAAAGCCAGGAAAAGATCAAAGGAAAGACTGAGATTTTTCCTTTTTTTAAATCCCTTCCTGGCTTTGTCTTAAAAAATCTGTCAGATATATCTCCCTGTGTAAAGGCACCCTTAATCCCATCACTGCCACACAGAACAGAGCAACAGCCGTCATCAGAGAGAGCAAATACCAAGGGAAAGCAGAAAGGTAACCGACAGTCACACCGCTGGTTTACAGTACACCTGCATTAACCAATCACTATTTCAAAATATAGACATTTGCCTTGGTGATGGTGAAAAAGAGTGATATCTGGGATTAGAGTTTTTGTAGAAAAGAAATTTGCTTTCTTCTTGTTAAACATAAGGGATGAAAACTACATTACTCCCAACTTATCTACTTGACCACTGCTGAAATTGTTTTTCTTCCCCAATCCATAATTTATTCAAATGATCATGACCTTTTTCCTGTTTACGGGTAATTTGTAGGCAGCAGCAGTGGGAAGCTCTCCAGAGAAGTATATTCACGTTAAATGTGACATCCTTGATTGATATCTATGAAATTATATTGTTAGGCTGCAGTTCCTAAGGGTTAATTGAACTAAGATAACTCATGGTAACCTCAATGAACTGTGACAGATAAGACACTATAGGCTTACTGTATAGACTTATCTATAGGTTTCACGGTTTCTTCGAGATTTATAGCTATATACTAATGAATTTCAATGTCAATTAATTCCAGATTAAGTGAAAATAAATCAGAAGGATTTGCATCAGGAAGTACGAACATTGTTTAGAGCTCATCGATAATGCAGCTGGTAGTAATAAAAAACAATTCAAACTGAATAAAAATATAACAACTGCTTAGAGGTCCATTTAAAGTTGCTCCAGGGGATTGTCACATTGCTGGTCCCCATAGAAATATCAAGTAGACTATCATGATTTCAAATCGTATGTTTTCCTCGTGCTTGCCCTCTTGGATAAAAACATGAACAGCCTGAAGGTTAGCCTTGCGAACGTTCCATCTTTTATTCCACCACTGCTGCAATTTCTATGAATACAACATACTAGAAGTACATCTTAATGCTTCTGCTTTTAGGTTATTCATGTTAATGTTGCATTAATGGGAAAAGAGAAGAGATTCCAGGTAGGACCTTAGGGAGGATGTATATTGTACTATAAAGTATAGTGGACAGATCACATAGGCAATATTCAGTGTCCTTAATCTGTGTTAGGAAACATGGAGACTGCTGTGATTCATTATATGTAGGACATGAGGGAAGAATACCTGAATAGACATATGCCTTAGGCAAATAATGATGTGTGGCAGCCTCTTGGCCTAGCTGTTTTAGTCACATTATCTTAAAGTCAAATCACCTTTACAACCAATGCATTAAACTGTGTCAATACTGTTAATATAAAAAATAGCTTTACCTTGCAAGTAGCTTTATTTAAGACTTTTCTCCATCAGTGTCTACAAATACTTTACAGACCTATGTAACTCCATGGGAACAGCCTACAAACAAAACATACTGAACTATTTTCCAATAACACTCAAATGGGGGATGGGGGGGGGGGGAATATGTTGTTTTGGCTGGCCCCAATGATATGGCGGTCAGTAAGCCAATCAATTCTGCAGGAGTGCCGGGTTAATCAGAAGTATTCAAGTCAGTTTATAGTTTGATAAATTTAATAACATATGAAAAATCCTGATTTAACTGCAGTAAAAATAATGCCTAGGATTCTGATAACTATATATAATTGGGATTACCCACCCAAAGCTATTGCTACCATATTTTATCTCTTGGCATTAATTTAAGCGATGTTAAGGCTGTGTTCACAAATGACCTTTTTGTTGCATCTTTGCCACAATTTTTCCGATATTGTGCCTTAAATTGCACCATCACTGCAAAAATTGTGCAATTTTGTTGCATTTATGCAGTTCATTGCACAATAGTGGAAAAATGTGGCAAAATACACCTAAAATGCAATAAAACAAACAAAAATGCAATGTGCGAACACAGCTTTTGGCTATGATACCACTATGCCTTTTTTAGCAGTTTTAGAGCCAGATTACTGCCTTATTTTAAAATATCAGCCATAATTGGCTGTTATTTGACCTCAAAATGACTGCCATCCTAAAAGACGCCTTTAAAACATCCCTAAAAAGCCATGGTGGGAACCTAGCCTTATACTCAATTTTAAGGTTTTAAATTTCTCCAAGGCTTTTTTTCTAATGTAGTTTTAATACATGAGTCCCCTATGTATCTGCTGTAAGAGCAGTAGCAAACCAGCCAGTAATCTAATTTATAATGACAAGGGCCAACAACCACACAGCTGTCTACAGATGGTTAACCTATTTGGGAGAATTTCTGGCATGGCCCTGGACCTCCAGGAGTGTACTCCAGCAGCTTCACAATAAGGACGCAGCAGGAACACACTCCTGGACTTCCATACGGCACTCACCAGGGACACCCAGCAGCGTCACTAGCAACCATGGTGCTATGGGTCCACATCACCCAGAGGAACGCACCATAGGTACCATCGTCCAGTTGGGTCTGCCGCCTAGGCCACTACTTCCAGGTAGGCAGGGACAGCTGGCTGGGTTAAATTTAGGCCTCACTGTTCCTCTATGGATGTGATAATGATAAGTTAAAATTAAGTACTGGCCATTTTAGAAACTGATTTTGAATTACAACACTAGCATTGAAAAGACATATTGCCAGGTGTCTGGTGGTCTACTTACTAAAAATATTTATCATTCAACTCCCACCCCCCTAAATACTACTACACTGTTTATATTCTTCACTGTATCTCATTTTGGTATCTTATGAGTTCCAGTGTCCTAAAATGTTCTACTTTAATGAAGAATCTTTTGAGACTGTCTATTGTTTGTTAGAAACAAGCTGTGGTAAGAGCAAGACTTTTTAGAAGTCTTTGAAATACAAATACACAGTTTAAAGTCCTACTTTTCAGATAAAGCTTTTCCAAAGTAAATAAATTATATTGCCTTCATATAAATAAAAAGAAAGGAGCAAAGAAGAACATGAGCATAAATTACTTGTGCAATTCATCACAAATAGTTGACACTTCAATCTAATCCAGCAAATGAAAATAGTGAAGTTTATAGAGTTGTATGAAGTAGGCAATTTAAACATCCTATAGCACAAGGTCATCTGAAAATGAATCCTGGAAGATGTCCCTTTTTATTCCTTTCTCCTTCTGAATCTATCAAATGGAAATGAGCCACACCATGTAACTGACAGAGCCAATGTCCATTCATGATTAGGACAGCTAGTAGTCCGAGGTCCGTGTGTTCTACATGTACTGACAAGACATCACATTTAAAGAACGCCAAGCAAAGTGCTGGGGATATTTTACACCTTACTGACGACAAAGAGCTCCTATGGCCGACAGTGTTTGCATTTTTACATTACATATTTTAGCCTTCAGGATGTCTTCTGGGTATAATTTATAGTGACAGTAGGTGAATGTTCATTAATGTAGCTGACAAACCACACAGCCTTGCTCTAATATTTTTTGCCATGTGCTCTTTTATCAATTATATGGTCTTACTTAGTGCTATAAAATATCAAGAAAGCATTATTTATCCTGTGTACTGGCACCTCCACTCTTTATACCTATGATAACTTTTAGCCTTCTGCTGCTGACTTTTATTATCATTGCATTCCACTACTTAACTTCTTTGTAAATCATGTTACATGTAATTCTCTTAGAATTTATCAATGTGTCCTGACAAGTCATGTTCTTTTCTAGCTGTATATCTTTATAAGATTATACATGGCATTATCAAATGTTAAACTGCTTGCCTTCACAGTTCCCAATTTTTCAGAGGATGTAATCAAATATGCCCTTTAAAGGGAGCCTTCCACCAGGAGAGGCCTCTTTCTACTGTATCATTAGATGCATTGATAAAACGGAACTAGAGGTTTTGTATTATGGCTTAGTTTACAGGCCTCACTGTTGTACATTAATCCATTTAAAGCAACTCTGTACCCATAATCTGACCCCCCAAACTACTTGTACCTTCGGATAGCTGCTTTTTTAATCCAAGATCTGTCCTGGGGTCTGTTCAGCAGGTGATGCAGTTATTGTCCTAAAAACAACTTTTAAACTGGCAGCCCCGTGCCCTACGGGAGTATCTGTGCCCTAACTTTGCACCACCCCTCCTCCCTCCTCCCCACCCTCTTCATCATTAGGAATGCCACTGGAACATTTTCTTCATGCTGAACATGACACAGCTGTCTTAACAATCCAGCCCATGTGCCGGGCTGACACAGCTGACGAATAGGAGGCAATCTGCCTGGAGCATTCCTAATGATGAGGAGGATGGGAAGGAGGGACAGAGAGGTTGTGCCAGCCTAATGCACACACAATCTAGGCCACTCCCGTAGGGCACGGGGCTGCAAGTTTAAAAGTAGTTTTTTAGCACAATAACTGCATCACCTGCCAAATGGACCGCAGGACAGATCTTGGATTAAAAGCAGCTATCCAAAGGTACAAGTGGTTGGGGGGGGGGCAGATTGTGGGTACAGAGTCACTTTAAAGGGGTTGTCTAACTAAGACAAAAACTTTTAAAACACATCTGGTGTGATCAGCCGATCACTGTTGGTGATGCTTTGCTAAACACTTGGCTATCCGTTGTTTTCAGGGCAGAAAGCAATTAACCAGTTCCTGGCAGATGCTGACAGTGCTTGAAGTTTAAGAGCTTGTGCACATGGTCATAATGCCTGTCCTTATTCAACACTGCACTTCAGTTTTTTTTTCAAGCTATAATTAGCCGTTTCCAGGCCTAAACCATGATAAATTAGGCTTGCCCCCCCTCCCTGCCCGCCCATCAGGCAAGCGGGGGTTATGTCTGGCATACGCCACAGAAAAGCCTCTTCCATGCTGTATGCCAGGGGGACACATTGATGAATCTGTTCCAACGTGTACAGAAATATACTTACCTAATAGTCCAGATAAGTACAACTGAACATTGCCATAATATGGTAATTATACTACAACAATAAGGGAAATATGGAAGAAATTAAAGGGAAAATACAGACATTAAAACACTAAATAAGAACAACTTTAGTGCCTGCTTGTAAAAAGTAGACTTATGTAATAATAGTTATCCAGATAAGTGCAATTGAACATTGTCATAACAATAGTACTGTGATTATTGACAATAAAAGAATAAAGAAAAGAATAAAGAAATAATGGACAGAAAATCAAGAAATCAAAATATTTAACAAGAGCAACTTTGGAACTTGCTTATTGGAAGTAAAATTATGTGATTAGGATTAAATACCATCAAGGTTGTGTTGTTTATACCTTCATACATCCACTGTTAAAGGTGGGGGAGTAAGAAGGCATGCATTTTGTTTAGTAAATAAGTAACCCAGCAGTCTTATGTAAATTTAGATATATTCAGTGTGTCTCTTGAAAGTAGCTCCAAGACTTTGGTACATCCTTTTAAGGTCTCATCCACACATCAATTCTTCTTTTCAGATTGTGGAAATCAGAATTAGTGATGTCCTGGTAAAACCATCAGTTTTGCATCAGATAGGAGGGTAATTAAGGGCCAGAGGGTGTAGACTGCCTAGGGGTTGCCAGGCAATGCTTTAGGAAAAAACTGATAGCACATGGATGGTTCATCCATCTGTCGTCCTTTAAAGACAGACCTATTGACTTCTATTGAAGGTCCTGTTCCGCAAAAACAGACTGCATAAGTGCAAGTCCTATTTTTTTTGCAGAATGGATCAGTGGTCAAAAACAGATTTGTTTTCATAAGAGATGTATGGATGCGATGCCCTGGCCCCTGGGGGCCACTTCCGCAGTGCTGGTGTTATGAGCGGGCAATGACCGGGGCAGCTGCAGGGTGTATACTTGTCACGGTATAGGCCTGAGGGCAGCACAGCTGTAGGGCCGGTCTGAGGAATCTGCGGGTGATGATGGGCATGCGATTCTTCGCTGCACTTAGTCAGGGCACCAGTTAGTGGACACCAATGCCAGGGTTCAGTAACAGCGGTTTTATTATAGATGAAGTAACTAGTAGCAACAGTTCTGTCCGGATGCAACCGGGTATATAGCAGGCTTTGACAAATAAAGCAGGAGTGGTGCTGCATAGGCTGTGAGAATACGTGCCGGATGATGGGAGTGGGAGTATGAGAGAAATAGCGTTGCTGGGTGGATTAGCTTGAGAATAATACTTGCTGTGAATCCTTGCAGCGATGAGGAGAGATAACGGAATGACACCCAGATGAGAGAGAAGAATCCGGTCACTTGAGCAGGCAGATACAGCCGAAGACTTGAATACAGCAGAGCATCTGATCCACACTTCTAGTGGTGAAGTGGGAGCTGCAGAGAAGAAGCCCAACTCCTCTGAGGCAGGAGAGGGACGACACACATCCTCCTTGCTTGGAAGCAGGGGGAAGACTAACTTGTTAGGAGGAAGTGGGAGGTCACATGGTTGCTCCTGGCCAGAGCTAGTCGGCCATTGGAGGAACCATGGTTACAGGTCACGTGATCAACAGCCTTGCATACCACTGTACAATATGAATACATGAGAATACACATGAAAATGCACAATACCAGAGAATACTAGGGGAAAACCAGCAGCAGTTGCAGTGCAAACACTTATCAGAACAGGCATTGACACAGCAATAGAAATGGCCATAATAGGAGTAGTAGTCTGCATGTTCTGGGACACTGCATACCTCTCTAGCAAATTTGAGCCGACCTCGGCGAATCTAGAAGGCAGCAAACATGAATAGACTGGACAATCAAACAACAGGAATGAATGATGAGAGTGAGTGTGATGAGGTGTGTGTTTCCCACGCCCAAGGCACAGGTGAGAAGAGAGAGAATGAGAAACCCTAGTGGCAGGACTTCACCTAGGGGTGCCTAACGTACTCTGGCGACCAGGTAGCTAGTGCGTGAACCATCTGACGTGTAAGCCAGGACAACTTAACTGCTGGCGGGCGACCCTCCATATTCCAGCCAGTTAGACAGTAGGTTTTCTGTTAAATGTGTTACCCTACTGGAGGAGAACGTGAAGACCTGTGTACTACCTTGGCGTGTCTGAGTAGTGTCTTGGATACCTGGAAGAGAATAGAACAAAATAATAAAAGCAAACATACATGGGGGCCCCTTACATACCGGTCAATCATACAACACAATTACTCAATAGGCCAAACACACGAAAGGGTATCCAAGGTGCAATATGTATGGACCAGTGTGAATATTAGGTAAGACTATGTGTGATAACTACTGCGTTGGGACAAGACAGAGGTAAACAAATACTGGAAACAAAAGGAAGGGAAACACAAGGGACAACAAATACTGCGAGGTCCTGAGGAGAACTGGCTCACATGAATCTGAATGAAAATCTGAGAAAAATCTGAATGAAAATCTGAGAAAAATCTGCATACAAACTGGCTCAACTAAATCTTTCCAGCTATATATACGATAATAATACACAATACTGAGACTGGATGAGAAAATACACTCCTACATAAACTAGACTTTCTCTGAGGTATATGTAAACTGACTTCTCTTACTCAGAGGAGGAGCTATCTGACTTAGACACTGGAAAAATATACTGTTTTACAAAAGAGGCACTCTACTCTGAGGCAATCTATGTAACCTTGTGCTTACTCAGAGGAGGAAATACAAAGACTTCGATAACACTGGAATACAATAGTAGGAAAAGTGCAATAATGAAATAAATGCAATAATACCCTGTGTGGAACACACAATCACAGGAAAGTGCATTAGGAAGGAATGGGTTAAGTGTCTCTGTGAGGTAGAGTCTCTTTTAGGCAATTAGAACATCGTCCATGTAAAAGGCTCTGGGACAGGCACTAGAGAACCTTTTGTTACTGTAAGTGTCCATCAGCTCATGGCTGGTTAGTACAGGGAACTTGGTCAGGAGGACCAGGCACGAACCTTAAACGTTGCATACACTAGAATGGTGAAACAGTTAGACAACAGAAACAGTTAAGGACTCTGGTCTCTGTAGCGAAGTGGAGGAATTCCTCTGGTAGAGCGCTCAGACCGTCTCAGCGGAGGATCCTCTTCAACAGTGATTGGTGCAGGTACAGGTGGAAGATCACGCCCAGTGTCTGGTTGTAGAGCTGGAGTTGTTGGAGGCACAATTGGAAGTGGAGGGGCCACTGGAATGTGCACAGGGACCGCTGGATAGCCTATGGCCATGAGGAACGGTTCAACTTGGAACATTTCTTCCAGAGAGAGAGGTTTAGCTGGAGCTGCTGGGAGAGCCGGAGGTGTGGATGCAGGTACCGGACACGGTGCTGTAAGGCCCTGTAGGTCCTCCTTAGTGCAACGTTTTATCCTATTCCGGTGCACCGTCTGCGGGGCTAGCCCTGGTTTTTTTTACTTCATACACATCAGTCTCTGGGTA
The DNA here is from genome assembly GCF_027789765.1 of Dendropsophus ebraccatus. Classification (NCBI taxonomy): domain Eukaryota; kingdom Metazoa; phylum Chordata; class Amphibia; order Anura; family Hylidae; genus Dendropsophus; species Dendropsophus ebraccatus. The sequence goes on from NC_091458.1 coordinate 74,782,897, forward strand.
AGGGACAGAAGAGATGACATAGGGCTCAGGCTCCCAAAGGCTTTCAAGTTTGTGAGAGCGATGATATTTCTTTAGCCAAACTTTATCTCCCACTTGTAGTGGTGTGGCATTCGCCCTTTGGTTGTAGGCATCCTCTTGGCGCTGCTGAGCTTCCCCCATCCTCCGGTCAACAATTTCCCGGGCATCCTGGATTCTCCTCTGATGCTCCCGAACCCAGTCAGTTTCAGGTAGGGGGTTGAAGGTGTCAGGAGCTTGGACTCCCAGAGCACGGTCCTGAGGAAGTTGGCCTTGGCGGCCGAACATCAGGTAGAACGGGGAGTAGCCAGTGGAACAATGAGTGGTATTGTTATAGATCTCCACTAGTTCATCCAACAAGTGGGGCCACTCTACTCTCTTCGTCACTGAAGCCGTTCGGAGCATGTTGATAAAGACCTGGTTAACTTTTTCACACAGACCATTCCCTTGAGGGTGATAGGCCGTGGTACGGAGCTTCTTACATTCATGATAGGCACACAGCTCCTGGAAAAGTTGCGACTCGAAGGCCGGTCCCCGGTCCGTCAGCAGAGACTCTGGGCACCCATAGTGCTTTACATACTCCTTGTAAAAAGTAAGGGCGGTGGTCTTGGCGGTCAAGTCCCTGACAGGTACCACGACTACCCACTTGGAGTAATGGTCGACCATGGTGAGGGCGTAGGTATACCCGCATCTTGTAGGGGCCAGCTTCACATGGTCCAGGGCGACTAGCTGATTCGGCCGGTGGGAGGTGATTGGATGCAAAGGGGCCCTGACTTCTCTTCCCCCAGCTTTGGAGATATTACAGGCAGGGCACTCGGCACACCAGTTCTCGATGTCAGCCCTCATCCCGATCCAGTAGAACCGCTGTCGGATAGTGGCCTCCGTCTTGTGTACCCCGAAATGACCGGACCGGTCATGGTAGGCATCTAGCACCATCTTAGCGTCTCGTCGGGGAATGAGGATCTGGTGGCACCTCTCCCCGGAGACCGGGTCAAGAGAGTTCCGCAGGATCAGTCCCTTCTGTAGGAAGAGCCTCTTTCTTTGCCTCCAGAGTCGCCTTAGCTCGACATCAGGATAGGGCCTCTTTATCCGCATGGGGACCCGACCAGTAGAGAGGTAGTCATAGATCTCCCCCAGGACGCGGGACTCTTCCTGGATGGTCTGCCACCTGGCCAAGTCTTGCGGGGCCCTAGGTGGAGGCGAAGGCGTTTCAGGCCTAGCTGCATCAATAGCACTCTGGGTAGCGAACCTTTGGTAGAAGGGAGGCATTTCTACATCTTCCCAATCGCTGTTCTCTGGGGCCTCTTCGCCCTTGGGTAGTCGGGACAGGAGGTCTGCATTGACATTAGCCTTGCCACTGCGGTACTTAATTTCAAACTGGAAATTGGCCAGTCGAGAAGCCCACCGCTGTTCCAGGGCGCCCAGCCGAGCAGTGTTGAGATGCGCCAACGGGTTGTTATCCGTATAGATGGTAACAGGGGTGGCAGCCAGGTAGTCCTTGAACTTTTCGGTGACGGCCCACACTAGGGCTAGTAACTCCAACTTGAAGGAGCTATAATTGTTGTCGTTCTTTTCAGCGCCCCGAAGACTCCGGCTGGCATAAGCTACAACTCTCTCTTGGCCATCTTGAACCTGGGACAGCACAGCTCCCAGGCCTTGGAAGCTGGCGTCCGTGTAGAGCCGGAAAGGAAGGTTATAGTCCGGGTAGGCCAGGATAGGAGGCGTAGTCAACAGGCGTTTCAGGGTTTGAAAGGCAATCTCCTGCCGTTCGGACCACTCGACGGGGAGCCGTCGGATGTAGCTTTCTCGAGGGCAACCCCGGAGTAACTCATTGAGGGGCTCGGCCACTTGGGCAAAGTGGGGAATGAAGCGGCGGTAATAGCCGGCAAATCCCAGAAAACTTCTCACCTCCTTGACTGTCTTAGGGGTATCCCAGTGTTCCACAGCCGAGATCTTCTCTGGATCGGGTTGTATCCCCTCAGCACTCACAACATGCCCCAGATAGTTCACTTGGGGTTTGAGAAGGTGGCACTTGGAAGGCTTGATTTTCAGGCCGTGATCGATTAGGACCTGGAACACTTCAGCCAGATGATGGACGTGATCTTCGTAGGTACGTGAATAGACAATCACATCATCTAGGTAGAGCAGGACACTCTGAAAGTTGAGATGGCCGAGACACCTTTCCATCAACCGCTGGAAGGTAGCGGGGGCGTTGCACAGACCGAAGGGCATGCTGGTGAATTCAAAGAGCCCCATGGGGGTGGTGAAGGCCGTCTTCTCACGGTCTTCGGGTGCCATGGGCACCTGCCAGTACCCACTGGTGAGGTCCAAGGTGGAGAAGTAGGCGGCTGACCCCAAAGCAGCAATAGACTCTTCGATCCGGGGCAAAGGATAGGCATCCTTGTGGGTGATTGTGTTTATCTTCCTATAATCCACGCAGAACCGGATGTTACCGTCTTTCTTTTTCACAAGGACAATAGGGGCAGCCCACGGACTCTGACTTTCTTGGATAACGTTAGAGTCTTTCATCTCCTTGAGCAGTTTCTTGACCTGCTGATAGCTGGCAGGGGGGATTGGCCGATGTTTCTCTTTGATAGGCAAATGGTCCCCAGTGTTGATCCGATGCTGGACCAGATTGGTCTTTCCGAAATCGAGAGAGTGTTTGCTGAAGGCCTCGTGATACCTTTTGGCCACCTTGAGGATGCCGTGGAGGTATTCAAGTGGGGTATTGGCATCGCCAATATGGAGCTCGTCCCACCAAGGGGCGAGAGCCCTGTTTGAGTCCCTTTGAGTGCCACGGATGGATCTCTGATAGGCAATGGTCTCCTCACAGACGATGTCCTCAGGATCGAGTTGGTATAGCATGGCCACGGTGGTGAACTTGGGTAGGTCAGCTGGGGAGTCTCCAAGGTTCACCAGACGGACAGGGACCTGACCATTGGAGACGGTCACCAGGCTTCTAGCGGCCCTGACAAGAGGTTGCCCCTCAATTTCAATAGCATCCAGAAGGGCCACATAGTCAGCATTGTTAAGGCCCGGACGGACCCTGCACCAGATGAGGAACTCACTGTTAGCTGGGATGATGATCGGACGAGCATCTCTAGTGCGGACACGGCAGATTTCTCCTCGAGGATTGGCAAACTTCCGCTGAGCGGTGAGCACTTTAATGGTCTTCTGGACGGCTTGCCTGTACTGAGGAGAAGCACAAGACATAGAGGCATTCAAGGCATCCAACACTTCAGTGAATACATGACGGATAATATTCATGCCTAATACCACGGTCCTACTATCTCCCTGAGCCTCAGTAACAATGATACCCTGACGTGCTAGCTCTTGCTTCCCTATGCAGACAGTGGGTTCCCAGTAACCTAGTTGCACAATAGGACGACCATTACTAGCAATAAGTTTCAGACGGTATTTCTCAACTGGACCTAGGGTTCTCAGATCCCAATGTTCTTCAAACACATGCCTCGGGATAGTGGTAACCTGGGAACCTGTATCTACCAGAGCCTCCAGGGGGACTCCGTCCACCCAGAGAGTCACATGCGGGCATTGTGAGAGGAACCTTGAGAACCACTGTGCTTCCTGCGGGCCTGGATCTCGACCTCCTGGGTATTGGCCCTCGGACCCAGGGGTAGCCCCGTTTAACTGATAGCATTGGGAGCGGTAGTGTCCATGTCGCCTACAGTGGCGGCAATAGGGGCGCTCAGGGGATCTAAGTCTCTGTGGAGGAGGCCGATCGGGAACTGCATACTCAGGGCAGGGGTCCTGTGGTGGTGGAGGTGTTGGATAGGCCCCTTGTAGCCCCCTTAGGGCTTGGCAGAGAGAGTCAACCACTTGCGTAAGGAGAGCAGGGATCGCTGGTGAGCTAGCCGGGATAGACTGTTGGGCAGCTTGTATAGCGGAAACCGGCGGAACCATATTGGGCACTGGAGGTGAGGGTATAGATCCCACCGGGTCCGGGCAATCTGAACCTGGAGTACAGCCGGCACAGGGATTGTCAATGCCAACCACCCTCAGAGCCAGAGTCTTGAAGTCCAGGAAAGGCATTGTAGGGTTTTGGGCAGCTAGCATACGCAGTTGGCTCTGGATGAGTCTAGAGTCCACCCCCTCTATGAAGCGGTCAGTGATCATACTCTCCACAGCCGAGGGGGCTATGGTATCAACCTGTCTCAGGGCCCGGTAGGCAGATTGGAGGGCTAGTGCATAGTCTCTGAGGGTCTCACCTGGCCTTTGTCGTCGGTCATAAAACTTAAGGCGGACCTCCGTGGGTGACTGTACCTCAAATTCTTTACTCAGCCGGGCCAGGATCTGTTGTACATTAGCTTTCTCCGTAGCTGGCCACGACCGCACCTCCTCTGCAGCGGGACCCTCAAGTTGTCCTAGCAGCAACTGCACCTGCTGAGTGGGAGAGAGTGAGACAAGTTCAAGGGTGCGGGAAATTTTTTCCTTGAAATCAGCCAACGTGTGGGGTTCCCCTTTATAACTGGGAAGATTGTTGGGCGCAATGAAGAACGGGACCGCTGCGGTAGCCATAGCAACGGGAGCCGCGGGAAGTCTTCGCCGGGCCATCGGCGGACTGCCGGACCCGTCAGAGTCACTGTGATGGCCGGTGGACATGATGAGGGGTTCTGGTGTAAGGCGTCTGGAAGAGAGCAGAGGTGAGGAGAGCTTGCGGGAACAGCAGGCACCGATAGGCAGGGTGTCCGGGACCGGAGAGGGATAGGGCGGAAGTCAGCACCAACACTTCCGGCGGTCCGGGCACAATCTCCTTCCCTCCTGCAACAGAGGCTTGGATACTGCAGGGCCGGGGCGGAGCTTGAGTGGAGCGCGCGCGCGCGCGAAGACAGTGCGTCACAAGCTGACTTGACCCCTTAGCAGGCCGCAGCGCGGCAATAGCAGAGTCTCTGAGGATGATGAGGGGTAGCAGTACAGTTCTGGGGACACTGACAGTTGGCACAACACAGTCTGTATCCTGTTCGTGACGCCAAATGCGATGCCCTGGCCCCTGGGGGCCACTTCCGCAGTGCTGGTGTTATGAGCGGGCAATGACCGGGGCAGCTGCAGGGTGTATACTTGTCACGGTATAGGCCTGAGGGCAGCACAGCTGTAGGGCCGGTCTGAGGAATCTGCGGGTGATGATGGGCATGCGATTCTTCGCTGCACTTAGTCAGGGCACCAGTTAGTGGACACCAATGCCAGGGTTCAGTAACAGCGGTTTTATTATAGATGAAGTAACTAGTAGCAACAGTTCTGTCCGGATGCAACCGGGTATATAGCAGGCTTTGACAAATAAAGCAGGAGTGGTGCTGCATAGGCTGTGAGAATACGTGCCGGATGATGGGAGTGGGAGTATGAGAGAAATAGCGTTGCTGGGTGGATTAGCTTGAGAATAATACTTGCTGTGAATCCTTGCAGCGATGAGGAGAGATAACGGAATGACACCCAGATGAGAGAGAAGAATCCGGTCACTTGAGCAGGCAGATACAGCCGAAGACTTGAATACAGCAGAGCATCTGATCCACACTTCTAGTGGTGAAGTGGGAGCTGCAGAGAAGAAGCCCAACTCCTCTGAGGCAGGAGAGGGACGACACACATCCTCCTTGCTTGGAAGCAGGGGGAAGACTAACTTGTTAGGAGGAAGTGGGAGGTCACATGGTTGCTCCTGGCCAGAGCTAGTCGGCCATTGGAGGAACCATGGTTACAGGTCACGTGATCAACAGCCTTGCATACCACTGTACAATATGAATACATGAGAATACACATGAAAATGCACAATACCAGAGAATACTAGGGGAAAACCAGCAGCAGTTGCAGTGCAAACACTTATCAGAACAGGCATTGACACAGCAATAGAAATGGCCATAATAGGAGTAGTAGTCTGCATGTTCTGGGACACTGCATGGACGTAAAAAAGTACATTTCCCACAAATGTCTCACAAAATTTTTAAATCTTAATCTTAGTTATTACATGAAAATGAAAACATTTTAATTGTCAGGGCCCTTGAAGGGTTAAAAGCCCTGACGACCTCTCCTACCCAAATGTAAGCATTAAGGACTGAAGTCAATTTTTTTGTGATCCTGAAAAATTTCAAGATAAATATTGGCTCCATTTAAAGGAGATGACCATCTTTTACCATGATTTTTTTCAAAGAAGTGCAGTATATGTACAGGTCACTTACTAATATAGGAAGCCCTCTGAATCACTGCTTACTCTTAGCTGCCGATTGAGAAGCACATGGCGATACACGTCACTGTGCCCCCTCCACAGCGCCTGCGCTCCATTATTGTGCGCAGTATATTGCTGTTGAGGAGGCACAGTGATGTGTATTGTTACATGCCTCTTTGTTGTCAGCTATTCATGGACAGAAGAGTATTCGGCAGAAAAAGAGTTTCATTTGTGAGTTCATCTTCATCTGGGTATTGTAGAAAATTGAGTACATTTGAATATAGTCTCTGTGTGGAAAGTTGTCTTGAAGAGGTTAAATAAATACTGCCTGTGGTTGTGCAAGGTTATATGACAATTCCCTCCATAATGTTCTCTAAGCTCTGACATAGTCTCTTTATATTATATTTAGGTGGTGGCGAGCAGTTGCAATCTGGGTGCACCATTAAGTTAAAATCACCTGCAATCAAAACCATACTTTCCTTTACCTTAGAGGGTATATAAAAGACTTACTTAAAAAGGGTGTTGGTTCTTATACACCTTCTTTAGGTCTTTTACATTTATGTATTTCTGACCTTCCTAGAGAAGACTGTACAATTGCCTTTAATATACTCTATTACCTGCTAAGTTGAAAATAGAAAGAAACTGGAAACCTCCTCTGTTCCAGCTAAAACAGAACCCATTCAACCGGTTAATTAAGCTTGTAATATGAAACATTTTCTTCCTTCTCACAATTCCCTTCGATCTAAGCATTTACTGTTAACATAGGAAACTAGTAAAGTGAGTGGCAATGCAGGGGCCCAGGGATCTATAGGATCTGCCTACTTGACACTGTTCACTGCCTCTTCTTCCCCCCTACAAAGCCCTTCCACCTAGTGTTCCCATTAGTGCCCCTATCCACCTAATGTTTCTGCCCTCTCTTTTTGAAAAGTTCCTGACAGGTTTCTTTCTTTTGCCACTTTATGTTGCCTTAATCCTGCATTTCTCCCCAAAGCTCATCCACCTTGTATTTGCTCCATTTCCCATACAGGGAACCATGCCTCCTTCCCCCTCCCCAGAACCTTTGCCAACATGTCTCTTCCTCGCTGCCCTCTCTATAATGGTGGTGGGAGGTTAGCCTATATATTCCTAATACTGTCACACACTGTTTCCCTGAATATAATACTCTTACACAATATTATATTCAGGGACACAGGACTTTGGGCAAATGTTTGTTTTGTATAGTTTAAGGATAAGTGGAAGAGCAAGAAACCTACAGAGATATAGCAGGGCACATGTAGGGATATAGCAGGGCATATGCAGACCAGGGTGCACATGGAGAGATACCAGGGCATATGTGGTGGACACCATAGCAAACTTGAATAGTGGGACTAAATATTGGATTTATAAATCACCAAAGTGCTTATATTGTACAGTTAAGTATCCATCATTCTATAAGCACAAGCCACTTCTCCATATGTAGTGTCAACAGAAGAGTTAATGCAGATTGAGAATATTCAGTCAAAAAAATTGGAACTAAGTTACTTCTTTAATAAAACCCAAGCGTGAGCTTCAAGAATAGTCAGTTGTTATTGTTTATAAGGAACAGTCACCCCAGTATTAATTAATGGTAGTCAGTTAGGTAACATTTCATGTAGACTGCGGTAATTTGTTTAGAAAGTATTGGAGTACCACTTACTATAGTTAGTCTGTGCCTTAGTTAGCCTGTGTACAGGTAAGCAAGCCTTAGTGGTACCAGTACAGCAGTACATTTCCTTGAAGGAGTTATCCAGTATTATAAAAACCTTGACTGCCTACCTCCAGAAACAGTATGACTTTTGTCTCCAGTTTGGGTGGGGTTTTGCGATTAGGCTTATGCACTTCAATGGAACTGAGTGACAAAACCCAACCCAAAACGGAGGCAAGCGGCCATGTTTTTCTAAGCCTGGATAACCCCTTTAAATTTGGAACAGAGTAGCCCTTGAGCTGCACCAAGTAGAAAACAACACTGCCTGTGTCAGGAGATGGTGTCTGCTAGCTGTGTACCATTATCATCATGCTGACTGGCAGAGAGCACTGCTAGACAGATTTAACTGTGTTGCTGGGGGCAGGGTTCTGTGCCCCAATCAGGTCCTGGGGGCTGAAACCTTCAGTCTCCATAAAACTACCACTCCCATCTGGTTTAGTTGCCTGCTATAGTGCCTAGTTTGTTTGTGCCTAAGCTAGATATCCTAATTCTGGTTGTTTGCCCTAGTTTATTGATTCTTGGCTTAACTTCCTGACTTTCCCCTTGGTTCTGACTCTGTACTGAGACGATAGTTAGTTACTGACTGGACTTGGGGGCTCAGTATTATTGTGTTTGTATTGTCTTGTCTCTGTCTTTTGTGTTGCACCCTATGCAGAGTAGTCTCCAGTCTCCAGGTTGGGGCCGGCCTGTTAAGGAGCAGATAACTCCAAAAGGCAGGGACAGTTTGGCAGGTTTAAGTGACAGGGCTTCACTCTGCCTTGTGTCTCTGAGTCCCGTCATTGCAGCCTCTCTGGCTAGAAAATGTATACAGTTGGAGGAATGGGATGCGGCCATAATTGTAGGCTGTGACTATTGCTTGTATAATAGGCCACAAAGGTGTTCTGAGTAGGCAGTAGAGCTGTAGCACAGGGGCACAAATAGCATTAATAGGTGGCACAATTGTGAGATTCCAAATCACTGGACAGCAGACTTTGTTTAATAAAATTTGTGATATTACAGGCAGCATAATGACCTACAGGTAGAGATGAGCGAAGCGGGTCGAGGTTCCCGAATCATCGACATTTGAATCCCGCTGTCTTCCTGTTCCGCGGGGAAGGTGGAGACAGCCGAGTCCCACCTCACAGCCTAGGTCATAGGCCTAGTTAGATATCCATAATAGGCCCCTATTGCCTACTATAGATGGTGGGAGAGTACAGCATTGGGAAATATTGGTGTACAGGGAACCTATGTGACTAATTTAGCATCCTTCTTACATCCAGATGGGGCTCCATACTTTAAATCACCCTAGTGACGTGACCTGAGAGCAGCGATCATCACACAATAACACAGTTCAGACAAAAGTGCAATATTGCCTTACAGTTTACTGGAATGGCAACTAAATCAAATACAGTATTAATTCTACCCAAGGTAGAAGACACAGCCTGAGAACCAGAATCAAACTGGAAAGCTTGTTTTATCCAGGTATAACTGTAGATGCTGACTTCTCTCTCTTTGTCTATGATCCAAGAAGCTGTCAGCATGGTTGGACTATGATTTATGAGCATCTCTCTAGGTTATTAACCTGGTCAGGGAGTGAATCCTCAAGGGTTTCTGCTCCTGCCTTTCCCAATCTCTGGTGCAGCCTATTGTGCTGCACTGGCTACACTTGTTACAGCAACCTACCACTATTCTGCCAGGCAAGATTAAATTACCAAGGATGCCACATACTGAGAAGTAAACAGGAGTACTCTCCTACTTAGGTGATTACTCTCTATAGTCTACAGTAGAAACATTATTAGTCCATGACCTCTGGCATCACAGATTACCACCTGAAGGAAGGGTGCGTTAACATGGAAGCCCTGGTCTTAGGCTTCCAGAGTCTTCTAGCAGAATTTACCTGTTAAAAGGACAGTGCACAGTTGCAATAAAAAAGGGCAATGATATATGTACCTTGGTCCTGGTTCAAGGCCACTTGACAGTGGTAAACTTGGTGGCAACAAAAAACCTTACAGTATGTCTTCTTCAAAAGACTTTCTAGCAACCTCATTAGCGCTTTAAGAGAGAAAACACTAAGAGACATAAAAGGGGACCCCGTGCCCATATAACATGCTCTGCTGTACCCCCAACAGACCCCTTAAAATGCTTCTGGAGCTGATTAGAGAGTGATTAATGACTGATGTTAAAGGGGTTAACCAGGAAAATTCTATGTTTCAATTAGTACAATTTAAAAAGTAATTGGACAATTGACTGGTAAGAAGTTTGTTATGTCATTATATCTTGACAAATTAGGGGCATAAGAAGTGCAGAATGCATTCCAACTGCTAAATTTTTTATTTGGTAGCTGGGTTTGAGAACTCTCAATATAATGTCCAAAGGAGTGTCAATGCAAGTGAAGGAGGTCATCAGTAGGCTGAAAAAAAAGAACTAAATCAGAGAGAGAGTGCAAAGACTTGTGTGGGCAACAATGAGCAATTTGGTATATTCTCAAAAAAAAAAAAAAAAAAGGAAAACATTGGCAAGTTATCCTTGGTGGGATGATTTACACTATTTTCAAATGGTAACCAAGAGCCTAATTATTTTTATGGAATTTTTTTTGGCAGTTGGGGGTTGCTTTGAGTGATTTTCATATCTATATTGGATCTGTATCTTGCCATTGCGGTGAGCTGTTGCATTTTTCTGTGTTTGAAAATTCTTTCTGTAGTAGACCTCAACACCTATCCACCTACAAGTCTACAATTAAAGCTGCATTCACACCACAATTTCCCTATCTGAGTCATATATATATATATATATATATATATATATATATGTATGTATGTGTTCCATAAATTAGCAGTCACTAGCTGACAATGTTTACAGAAGGATAATGACTCAATAGATACAATACTGCAATAGCAATACAAGAGCACCTTAAAGCCATGCATAGTTACTCCTTAATGGTTAAGCCATGCATTTGACAGAGCATGCTTTTCATGTGCTGAAGACAAAATTATAAGCAGAAAGAACCACAAACAGGAACAGAAGCCAACTGCAGTTAAATGGCCACTCCACCACTTTAAAAATTAAATGTAATCCTACCCTTAGATAACACATAATACACATCTTATTTTTACCTCACTGTGCTTCCCCAGTGTCCTCCATACCTCCTCCCTGCCTTGCTGCACCCCTTGCCTGTCCAGGCTTGTATTGGCCCACAGGGTAGCAGGGGATTCTCCTGGTGGGCCCCATCCCTTGGTGGGCCTCCCTGTTTAGCAGCTCTAGGACAACATATAATAATTCATCAGTGCTGCACATACTTGTCATCCGGTCATTAACTGCCTCTTTATACTAACCTGGGGTTTCATCTTATTATAGAGAGGCAGGGAGTGACCAGAGTGACAGGCTACAGAATGTAGTTTGCTGAATTAGCGCAGCCCCTCTCCTCTCCCCGGGGACTCTCTACCACCTTCTATTCACAGGCTGCCTCCATCTACTCTATGTGCTGCTGCTAGCAGTCAGAACACAGGAGTGAGATGAGCTGCAGCCTGCATATTGCAGCCATGGAGCGGCTCCTGGCAGCGTGTAAGCTGTACCTATTACCAGAAGTTAATCTGTGTCTACATGTATGTATGTGAGTCTGTGTGTATGAGGTTCCATGACGTCTTGGTTCCATGGATGTCACAGTGCCAGTTCCTCCAGCTGCAATGTCATGGACCGGCTGATAGATTGCTTGCTTAGCCAGTCAGTGATTACATCCCTTGTCCCGCCCCAGTCACTGATTGGCTGAGCAGGCGATCTATCAGCTGAGTATGTGACATTGCAGCTGGAGGAGCTGCAGGAATCTGTTGGATACCGTTAAAAAAGAGCTATGGTGGTATTATGTTCTCAGACCACGATTTGTCAGTTTCATGGGACTTGTCTTTTCAAGAAACTAAAGTGGCATATGCTCTTTGCTCTGTGCAAAGTTGCCATAGTAATGTGAAAGGTTTGGCACTGATTATATCTGGTGTATGTAGGGTGGGCTCCTAGATTCAAATTCCCTGGTGGCTCCAAGGTACCCTAGTCCGACACTGTGCCCGCCCATCAAGTGAGTAGGGGTTACAGCTGGCATACGCCATGGAGAAGGCGCAGATTCTTACCTTCTCCATGGCATATGCCAGCTGTAACCCCGACTCGCCTGATAGGGGGGGGGGGGGGAGGGATGCTACAATGATAAATCTCCCCCAAGAAGTCCAACACCATGATCAGGGTAAATATGTAGAAGATAGGAAAAAGCTCAGCACTACAACAATATTATGACCAAAGTTTATTGCATCATGTACCTAAGGTACACAACATTTATACTGCCTCTTGCAGCCTTTATCAAGAGAAGAAATGGTGGACATGTATCATATTTACGTAATGTTAGTGCCACTTGTGCTTGGATAGTGGACAAGGAAACTGTGAGAGTGGTCTATTTGGACTGTTTATATTTATCATGAGCATATGCCCTCAGACTGGCCTAGAAGGTGGGAAATCTGTTGATCCCTTACCATACTTCTTGTTATGCAGGGTTCACACTGCGTTTTTGCAATCCATTTTTTGATCCGTTTAAACGGATGCATTTGTGTGCATCAGTTTTGATCCGTTTTTCCATTGACTTCCATTTGGATCCGTTTTTTTTTGACAGACACAAAAACGTAGCTGACACCATTTTTGTGTCCATCAAAAAAAACTGATCCGTTTTGATCCGTTTTTTTTTACAATGGAAGTCAATGGAAAAACGGATCAAAACGGATGCACACAAATGCAAAAAATGGATGAAAAACCCGATTGCAAAAATGCTGTGTGAACCCAGCCTTACTCTCAGGTCCAGGGGCAGACACAGACTGCATAGGGCCCCTGTGCAAAAAATGTGCCTGGACCCCTATAAGCAAACCATGCCACCACATTCCTCCCCCACCCAGGCGCAAATAAAACTATGCACATCTATATCACACATTTTTTTTATAGTTTACAAGTAATGCAGGGAAGGGAAGTACTGTGCACTACCCTAAGGCTATGTTCACACTACGTATATTTGAGGCTGTATGTTTGAGGCTGTATAGCAACCAAAACAAGTAGTGCATTGAAAACACAGAAAGGATCTGTTCACATAATGTTGTAATTGAGTGGATGTCAGTCAGCCAATCAATCATCTAATTTCCACCATTCCTCTTCTCTCTGTCCCTAAATAGCTCTGTTAGTCTCTCATTGTTCTCCTCTAACTGCCTGCTGCCATCCTGCTCTCTCCTCCACACACAGTCGACTGGCCACCTCCTTAATGAACCTTCTTAACGAACTGCCTTATATAGAGGGTGATGGGGCGGGGGTTGTTGACATCACCCAAAATCAGCCCTCCTATTCTCTCCTCTCTGTTAGTCTCTCCCTGCTCTGCTCTAACCGCCTGCTGCGATCCTGCTCTCTCCTCCACACACAGCCAATTGGCCACCTCCATTAATTAACCGCCTCATATAGAGGGTGGGGAGGGGGTGCTGACATCACAGTGGGGCCTGCAGCTGTTTGGACGGGTGCTAGGGGTTATGGTGATGCTCCAGACGGCATGTGCAGCCGCCATTTTGTCTTTTTGTCAATTTCCTTAACAAATTGGTAAGAATTCGCTTTGCAGAATGAAGCGAATTTACAGTGCCATTTGCAGCGAATCTGTAGCTCTAAACATTGAGGCATGGACTCCACAAGACCTATGAAGGTGTCTTGGCATCTGGCACCAAGATGTTAGCAGCAGTTCAAGTCCTTGAAGTTGCAAGGTGGGGCCTACAGTACATAGATGATGTTTGTTGGTCCAGCACAGCACATTCTACAGATAATACAGTGTTCACTATACTTCTGAAAGAGGTCACTACCGGTAGCAGTAGTTTTTCTGTGGGATGAGACCAGACAGGCCAGCCTTTACTCCCTACAAAAGTGAGCTTTGACCCTGTTTCTATACAGGTTATCCTTCCCTGGGCCATCTTTGAGAAGAACTGCATTAATGAAAACCCCAGAAGGCCTGCCATTGTGTCTCATCTTGCTATCACATCTTGCTATCACATCTTCATCATGTGTGATATGGATGATCAGTATATATATATATATATATATATATATATATATATATATATATAGATAGATAGATAGATAGATAGATATAGATATAGATATATAGATATATAGAGTATTTCAGAGATCCCAAGCATGCATTGCATCTTAAAACAACCTGCATCTCTCTTGGAAACAAACCCTGTCATTTTCTGTAGTGGGAAGAGAAAGGAAAAGAGAGGTTTTCACAGAATAAACTACAAACCATAAAGGTCAATGATATGGATATTTGAAATAAAAATCAATTGCATAAAAATGTCAAACACTTCAAAATTCTCAAGGATCAGCCATGAAGTCTCATCACTCAGTTTTTACGTTGGTTGCGGGGAGGGAAGAAATCAATTAGCAGAAATGGAAAACAGGGTCTCAGTCTGTGAACTTTAAGAAAGCGGAATTAAATCGGGAAACGACAAAAAGGTGTGTTATTATTCTGTCAGAAACATACAACAATTATTGTCAAGGTCAGTCCAAAGGTTATTCCCGTACCTTACTTATTGTATACATTCTTTTTAGCTGCCAACGTTCTACCTATTATGCTGCATACAATATATTTTGCATGCAGAACATATCTACTGATATTTAAAGGCTGACTGCTGTGTGAAAATGATACAGACTTATTCCATTCAAGGCTTAATTCTAATCCACCTTGATACAATTAGCATTATACTGAAGCACCATATGACACAGTGGACACAGGAGAATTTTTAGCAGCCAACTCTTTCAGTGCAATGAATTGCTTTTAGCTTGTATATAATAACAAGGTATAAAACCAGCTTCACAGAGATTCCATTGTTTAAGCGGGAGCACAAGGCAAGCCACGGAGGCTTTTCTCCTCTCTCTGCTTAGTTCTGATAAAAATTCTTCAGACTAAATGTCTTCATTTTGTAAGATATATGTCTATAATCCCCATTAGTCCATCTTTCCATAACTGGAAATGAAACCATAAACCTGTAGCCTTTGCAAAGAATAAAGCAATAGAAACCCTTTTTGTAAGTTTAATGAAAATCAAAAGAGCTTTCCTAAGTATAAATGAAATATTAGTTTTGAACCCCCTTTATCTCAGTTATAGACTGTTCTCTTTAATAGCTCTTGTGAATTTAAGATGATGTAGATAATTAGCCTTTCTTCTACTTGCTATGGAAGAAGGAAGTTAAAAGGAAGAAACAGAAGACTTTTTGATATGTTTGACATAATCCAGTGCATCATTCTACAAGTGTAATGACTTGATCTAAGAAAGGCAGGTCAGCCTTGTACTTTTCCCGTTATCACTGTAGAAGGAAGTTTCTATAAATGTTGTAAGGGTTTGAAAATTTCCATTTATATAGATATCCAATGTCCCCTGGGACAGCTGGGAACATTAACTCTTTATTGATCCGCCTGTACTACTTTCTAGTTTTAGGCTGTGTTCCCACACAGTATTTTTGCTCAGTATTTTGCTACCAAAACCAGGAGTGGATTGAAAACACAGAAAAGCTATGTTCACATACTGTTGAAATTGAGTGGATGGCCGCCAATTAATGGCAAATAACGGCTATTTATTTTTTTTTTGAAGGCCTTTATTTACCATTAAATGGCATCCACTAAATTTCAACAGTATGTGAACATAGCTTTTCTGTGTTTTTAATCAACTCCTGGTTTTAAATGCAAAATATTGAGATAAAATACTGTGTGGGAACAAAGCCTTATACTTGTTTTATTAGGCTATTTTCCCACACAGCATTTTTGCTCAGTATTTTGCAACCAAAACCAGGAGTGGATTGAAAACACAGAAAAGCTATGTTTACATACTGTTGAAATTTAGTGGATGGTTGTCATTTAATGGCAAATAATTACCGTTAATTAAAAACAGTGGACGTTGTTTTGAAACAACAGCAATTATTTGCCATTACATGATGGCCATCCACTCAATTTCAACAGTGTGTGAACATAGCCATTCTGTGTTTTTAATCCACTCCTGGTTTTAGCTGAAAAATACTGACCAAAATACTGAGCAAAAATATTGTGTGGGAACATAGGCTAGGTTCACACTATGTAAAAACTACGGCCATATTTCATAACAACGGCCATTTTTAATAAAATGCAGCCGTTGTTTTTACATGGCTATGTTCACACAACGTAACTTTTGTATTAATCACAGCCGTTGTTGCCGATTTGCAACAGCGGCCATGATTAATACAAAAGTTACGTTGTACTGCAGTCATATGAAATACCAGCCGGACTGTGTATACACAGGGTATACACTCCAGCTGGGATCTCTAGCAGCTGCAGGAAAAACTGACATGTCACAATGGAGAGTGCGGATCTGGCCGCACTCTCCATTGTCCGCTATGGTGAACTGGGATGCGGGCGCACTTGGATGCACCTGCATCCCAATTCAGCACAAATGAAGAGCACAAAGGATGATCTTTACTGACACTGCCCGCTCAATGACCCGGCCGGGTCACAGAATGGCCGGTGTTTCATGTAGTATGGCTGTATTCACACACTGTTTTTGAGCCGCAATTTTTTTAACATTTGAAGCCAAGCATGCTACCTTAACAGCAGCAGCCTAGCAGCCCAACGTAGGTCTCCCATGCCAGGATTGTGGGAGCTCAGCTGTCAGGATTTTTAGCCAGGAGTGGAACTGACACAGAAAAAAACATGGAGAAATAATTTGCCACTTTTCTTTGCTTTTGGATCCACTCCTGCTTTTGGCTAAAAAAAAAGTGCAAATGCAATTTAAGATAAGCTGTACTGGGCTAATAAATCTAGTTGGGCAAAGTTTACACCATCACAGAAAAGTGATTTTATTTATGTACAACATAAAGTGCTATTTTCCAAATGTGTAGGTTACAAATACTTTGTTATTCTACATCTAAAATAATTAGATTTTGCTATCGTGTCCAACAAATTGTACACTTATAGCGCCAATGCAAAATCCAATTGGCAGTATTGTTGGCAAAGGAGGAATTGCTGCTGATTTATGTTAATTCTTCGAGTTAGGTCAGGGTCCTCTCATGTGTGCATGCTTCCAGCATTGAATAATAACTCTGCAGAAAGACTCACATTTTAGCACACAGTGAATATTTGATACACTCTCAATTCATGTTCAATAGACCTTATAATTTACATGCTGATTTTGCACTCCAGAAGGTGCATTGCTGGCGGTTTGCAAAGATGCATAGCAGAACTTTATAAGAGCATTGTAAATTACAACCATTCACTGTTCATTTCATTAGCAACCCACAAACTGTGTGAAAAACTAAACAAGCACATCTGTACTACATGATTTATTGCTCGCATTACCTCTATTGAAGATGAGCTATTCAGATCTAATATCTACCCAAAAGGTTTCAGGATACTTTTTCTGAAATGTGATGCTACTCAAATAGATGTACTGCTTGATCCACTGGAAAAAAAAAGCTTATGGTAGCAAATTCCCCATCACAAATCATATGTTACTGCCAGTCTGTTAAACAGCTTATGAGACAAAATGTTTCTGTCTCACCAAAACAGGTATAGCAGTATTTTTGGTAAACAAAATGCTAAAACAACATGCATTGAATTGTCGATTGTGAATGCTATCAGGGCTGCCATTATTTACATGGACTTTAGTTTAATAGACTCTCATGATCATTCTTTGTGCGTATGTGTCTGATGAATTCTGATCTTAAAGGAAAACTGTAGGCTAGAAAAGATGCCGCAAACTGGCTGGCTATGTAAGCAGTGAGATTATATATACCTTTACTGCAGTTGTCCAAGGCTGCAAACACAAAAATGTATTTATTTTTTAAGTATCAAAGAGGCGTGGCTAGGGCACTCCAATGCAATTTAGTGCCCTGGCCACGCTAATTTTTACTGCTTTAAAAAATAAATAAAAATGAAAAAAAAAATTTTGCATTGCCAATTTTCTGTTTGCAGAGCTGTGTGAAGGTTTTTTTTTTTTTGCACTGTAATCTGTACCATTCTGTGGAATCAATATATGCCTGGGAAATTCCATTGTGAGTAAAGGCCCGCCCCCTTAACCCACCACTGCCCGTTTATACTTTATTCATCTGCACTCCGGCCTACTTCTGTGGCTTCAAGCTCCCTGGTGTCACCCTCAGCTAATTAGTCCGCTGTCCTGCCGCGACCACTGAGATGGACATGTTAGAGATTGTATCCCAAATCTCCCTTGGTGAGGCACCCTGTATATCACATCTTTATTTGTTTCATGGAGTATATAAAACTCCTAAATTTATACTTGACATTGCTTTACAAACTGACTCCATTTGTCTCCTTTA
Source organism: Dendropsophus ebraccatus (assembly GCF_027789765.1). Classification (NCBI taxonomy): domain Eukaryota; kingdom Metazoa; phylum Chordata; class Amphibia; order Anura; family Hylidae; genus Dendropsophus; species Dendropsophus ebraccatus. Next base: position 74,801,141 of record NC_091458.1, read on the forward strand.
CCATTTACCCAGTGCTGATCTTATTCATAAGATGTGGTCATGTATCCACTTAGAGGATTTTTGAAGACAGTCTACTGTCTGATGGCTTGTGTTCTAGGGTATGTGGACCATTTGAGGGTAACTTATCTCCTTAAAATGTTTGAGCTTTCAGTTGGGGAACCTTTATTTTTATGTGTTTTGGGATAGACAAAGCGAATGAAAATTGCTTCGTGGACAAAGCAAATTTTTGCACACTGCGTTTTCAACCCCCCCCCCCCCCCCAAAAAAAAAAAAATTTGCTCACCTGTCTGTTCTCCCCTGGCGTCCCTTCTATTTCCCCATGCCTCCAGCCCAATTACTGACTGAGATACAACAGCAGCAAAGCCAGTGATTGGCAGAGTGGGGAATGGGCAAAGTGAACAGAAATTTGCTTCATGGACAAAGCAAATTTTTGCACACTTCGTTCTCAAATTCACATAAATCATGGGTCTCTAAACTGCGGCCGTCCAGCTGTTGCAAAACTACATTTCCCATCATGCCTGGACAGCCAGATCCAAAGATTTAGCTGCCCAGGCATGATGGGAGTTATAGTTTCACAACAGCTGGAGGGCCGCAGTTTGAAGACCCATGACATAAATAAATAAATAAAAAAATAAATAAAAAATTATTAATTATTTGCTCACCTGTCTGCTCTCCCCCTGTGTCCTCTTCCATGTCACCATGCCTCCAGCCCACTCAACCAATTACTGACTGACATGCAACAGTCCCGCAGCCAGTGATTGGTGGAGTGGCCTTTCACTCCAAACAAGAGTGACAGCCTGCTTATCCAATCATTGGTGACAGCACTGTCCTGTCTCCTGTCAATTCCTAATTGGTTGAGCAGGCTGTCACTTTCATCCTTGGAGTGACAGCCCTCTCAGCCAATCAGAAATATATGCAAAACCTAAAATGCAAATATGCCACAGGATGCCATACAGATTCTGTATGCCTCCATGCCTAATCGCATCTCATCTTCTATCCAGAATACTTCCATTCTTTTAAATATGCTTAGGCCCCAATTTATCAATAATTCTTGTGTAGTTTTTGGTGTGAAATTGTAGAAAATATTAATATAATATATTAATATAAATTGATTATTTGCAGAAAAAATTGTGACTTTTCCTCTGTTTTCAGCAAATACTTTAAAGCGGTGAGCAAAAACTGAAAATGCTATGCCAAAAAATTCTAACTTTTTCTGCATTAAAACAGCTAAATATTGATGACTGGTACCCTCAACACAGTACAGAACGGCACTAACATGGTACCAAACCCCTATATGAGAAAAATTACATATAATACAAAAGGGGTTGCAGAGGGAGACAATGGTTAGGCCCAAGGCCTGACGCATGTTTCGCTGACATGTGCAGCTTCTTCTGGAGAAGAAGCTGTACATTGCAGTAAAAACCCCGGAAGAAGCCGCATGTGGAAGAGAAATGTGAATCGGGCTCTGGTCTCCCCTCCACATTTGTACTTTATTTATCAAACGGCACTTTTTCCATTGATATATTCTCCCTTAGTGTCTAATCTTATTGAAATCTTTTCCCACTAAAGGTGTTTTAAGTAAACCATCCTTTATATCCTAAAAACAAACTTGAGAAAATGAAATATTTAGTTTACACCCCAAAATATTTAGCTGCTATTCCTAGCATTGTTAGCTATCAATATGCTAATTTAATAGGATATTGCAAAGAATCTACATGTCATGTCAGCAGTATGTTTCCAAAATATTGTTTGCTATTTTCTATCTTCTTCAATAAAAGTATGTAATAAATGCAAATAAAAGGGATGAGACACAAGGATTATGTGTTCTTTCCATATGAGATATGGCCTCTGCAGCTTTACAAAGCATCAAGCAAAGATTTTCAACAAAAGCTCTGGTTTTAATACTTGTAGAATAAATAGTTATCTGTAAGTCCATGATTAAAGTCTCCATTTTGATGTTGAAAAGTAGAAACACAGAAATATAGAAGATTGTCGGCAGAAAAAAACCACCTGGTCCATCTAGTCTGTCCTTTTAGTAATTACTAATTGTTATCTTAGGATAGGTACATGTTTATCCCAGACGTTTAAAGGGGTTATCCAGTGTTACTAAAACATGGCCATTTTCTGCCAGAGGCAACATGACTCTTATCTCTACTTCAGGCGTGGTTTTCACTTAAACTTTATTTACTTCAATGGAACAAAGTTGCAAAACCTGCACCCAAACTAGAGACAGGCCCTGCTGTCTCTGGAAGAAAGTAGCCATGTTTTTCTAACACTGAATATTAAATTCATTAACCATATCTACTGGAAGGTTATCCCAAGCATCTACTACTCTTTAAATACAGTAATATTTTCTTATATTGCTTCTGATCTTTCCACCAACTAACCTCTGACTTTTTCCCTTGCTTTTTTTTTGTTCAGTTCCCTTTTTCAACCTGTCACATATTGAAGGTTTTTGATCATGTCCCCTCTTTCCCTTCTTTCTTCCAGACTACACAGATTTAAATCCTCAAGTCTTTCCTGATATGGTTTATGCCATAAAGGGAACCAATCAGCACATTTAAGGTGATTGAGCTCCCAGGGACACTGCAGAGATGTGGGGATAAACTGATCTGCCCTAAAAATAAAATCACCTGCCTAATGCTTGGTGGAGCTGCTCATCCTTGCAGCCCTTTTGACGCCATCTTTAATATTTATACTCATGTTACAGACAAAGCTGTCACTTCAACACACATTATTGCTCTGCTGTCTCTTATTTCTGGCCCTTCCTTTGGTGGCAGCAAGGACTGTTATACCTAGACACTAGGGGGGACATTTATCAATGAAAAAAGTCGTAGTTTTCAGTGGAAAATGGCCAGATGCGAATAAATGTATTCGCAAATGGCCGTTTTGCAAATAAATTATTCGCATCTGGTCATTTTCGGCTTACTACGCCAGGTGGGCGGGAAGGGGGTGTGGAGGGGGAGGAATGGGGGGGGGGGCGCAGACTCAGAGTCCGCTCTATTTATCAATTTGTTCGCCATAAAATAGTCAGGAAACCTACTCCAGCTCTAAGCTGGCGTAGGTTTCCTGGCGCACGAATTTGCCCGCATGGGATTTATGTAGAGGCACCTCTACATTAATTTCCATAATGTCGGAGCTGCAGGGACATTTTTAAGTCTGGCGCAGAAAATGCCGGACTTAATAAATGTCCCCCTTGAAGTTCACTGCTCCATTCATTGCTGAATAGGTGGCTGAATTATACTTTTTACACTGTATGGAATTGTGGACAGCAGAGAAACATGACCGAGGCAGCAAAGTGGAAACTCACTTAGAATTTGCCCTGGAATTTATTAAAAGCGGGTGCATCCCTTGCTCACTGCTTATTTATTTCCCTAAAGATGTCACTGTGGAGCCAAAGCGTGATTGTGTCTGCAGATGGGGTGCTGGAGGGCAAAGAGGGAGGACAAGTGGGCCCTAAAGCTATTACCCCACACACTGTCCCTGTCTACTTGCAGAGCAGGTCCTAAACAGCTGTCCATAACTGGGCGATAGTCCCTGATCTTAAATAAATGCAAGAACAAGACCAAACACAGACAGATAAAATACAGACAAAAAGACTGAATAGAATGGTAAGACAGGCCGCCTCAGCAACAGAGAGAGTGAGCAAGGTACAATCACAGGAGACAAAGGCGTAGTCGTGAAAATGGGCAGAGGTCAGAACCGAGAAAACAGCGAAGTACAAAGACAAAAAGGAAACAGGTAATCAGAAACAGTCAAATGGAGCAAAAGCCCAAGACGGTAGCAAGGTAAATAGTGGACAAGTCAAAGTAACAGAGGACAAAAGCCAGAAACACTGAATGCAGGACAAAATGCTTTATTAGGATGAACAGAGCTATGCTAGACAAAGTTCTGACAAAGGAAAAGAGATTCCTTTATGGGAAACCAAGTTCCAAACCCAAAACTCAGAGGAACACAGACCAATGACCAGAGAGAAACACACAAAGACAGAGTAAGAGAGACCTGTACATCAAAGCATAGCAAACACGGTTAGTACTAGGCACAAAGGCAGGGAGAACTGAAAAATCTTGAATGAATGGCCAGTGCAGAGACATATGCAAAGAAAACTAAAAAATCTGGAGCAGAATTTTAAGGCTAAAAACATAAACCCTGCCGCAGAGGACGTAACTTTAACCTAGAATATGGCATTGATGTCTTATCAGAAATGGACATGACAGCCCCTCTCTCTGACATTCAAAGTCCCTCTCCCTTTTTTCTCTCTCCCCCCCCCCCCCCCACACACACATTTTGCGCTTCCTCTTACTAGACAAAATATCTCAGCATGCTGGTTTTGGGTGGTGTTTTTTACAGAATCTCTTATGGAGAATTAGGAAGAATTAGGAAGGTGTAAACATGCTGGATGGGATGCTGTTATATTAGTAAAGAATATTAGTTGAAGAAAATTTTAGCATTTTACCAATTCACTGCCTATTTGATGTATTAGTGAATTATTTCACCAGGTTTAATAATTATTCCCCTTTTACAAAATTTATAAGAACAATTTGTTAATTTATTCTCCTGTTGAATTAAATGGGCAGCACGGTGGCTCAGTGGGGGCAGCACGGTGGCTCAGTGGGGGCAGCACGGTGGCTCAGTGGTTAGCACTGTAACCTTTCAGCTTTCCCTCACCACTCCATCACAGTTTTTTACTGTGCCTACTCCTCTCTCACAGCACTTTCTCTAGTTTTCCACCCAAACATCTTATTTCACTTTAGACTATTGCAAAGAAAGGTTGCAGCACATGCTGCATTATTCAGCACAAGGCAGCATGCTGTAAACACTCCCCACTCTCCCTAAATTCCCCAACCATACACATGTATCTTTGTCTATGACAGGGGGAGGATTGTATAATCTGAAGGGTCAGAGATGGTGACATCACTAAGGGGAGCTGTGCTAGAGCTCAGATAGACAAGATCCAGCCAAGCCTCCTGGGACATCAGAGAATGATTTGTTGTCCTGGGAGAGAGGAGGGAGACAGAGCTTAAGACACCCAGGATGAGGTACTACCATATTTTATCAGTAGTGATTTCATTAACTGTATCATGATTAGAAAATAGAGATAAGCGAACATGCCCATCCGAGCTTGGTACTCGTTCGAGTATTAGGGTACTCGATGGTGCTCGTTACTCGGACGAGCATCTGGTGATACTTGAGACAATGGCATCTTCCTCTTCCTGCATGTTTGGCGGCTTTTTTTTCAGCCAATTATCATGCAGGAGAGTCTTTGGGAGCTCGTAGCATCACGTGGGAATCCTACATGTCGATAGCAGTGATTGGCTGGCCAGATCAGATGACCTGGGCATATAAGAATCAGGTACCGTAATGCTCGCTTTAGACGCAGGCTGGGTGAACATAGGGAGAGAGCTGTCTGTCAGGGAGAGTGTTAGGCAGAGAATTAGTGTGCGGTTAGGCAGGAATCTGACATGAAGAACCCAACAGTCCTTCTAAGGGCTTAAAATTTTCAATACATACCTATACCTATCCTCACTGTGCAGTGTCCTGTGCAACGGGTGTCTTAAAAAAAGAACCAGCACCACTTACACACATACTCTATACGTCTACCCCTAAAACTGCTCTCAGTAATCAATTTTTCCTGTTGCTGATATTCTCTTGGCTGGCTGGGATCTGTAGTTCAGCTATACCTATCCACACTGTGCTGCGTCCTGTGCACGTGGTGAGATGGGGATCAGCGAAGTACAGCTTCTGCATCAGTGTGTCCAAGGCTGCACTTTGACCCCTGATAGAGTTGGAGCGAGGGAGGAGGTACAGGAACATGGGGGAGAGAGCCGGGAGCCCATAATTTGGCGTAATGTTGCGATTAGCCAGCCCCAGAGGCGTCCATACATGCTGCCCCTGCTGTTTCCTGTCCATTTACGTGCTGTTTCCATCATTTTCTGGGGTTGACAAGTTTTACACAACCTTCCCTGTGCAGAGCTTTGCTCCCGTGCAAAAATGCTCGAGTCTCCCATTGACTTCAATGGGGTTCGTTACTTGAAACGAGCACCCGAGCATCAGGAAATATTCGTCTTGAGTATCGAGCATTTTAGTACTCGCTCATCACTATTAGGAATTGATTCCAGTGAAATGGTTAATAATAACCCTCAGTTTCACATAAAGATTCCTTCACTACACAACATGTAACATGTATATCCCTACATGCACAGAAAGACACAACATACAGGTATATGTGTAAATGCTAAGAATTATAAGATATATAAATGAATACTGAACTTAGAAAATACCTGATGTTTGTGCATGCTTTGTTCTGTACTAGCAAAGACTGTCAAGGTTACTGGCTGGGAGCCCTGGGCTACTTTCATCTGAAAGAGTACAAGAGTAGAAAATTATTTCTAGAATAACCAAGAACTGTGTATATCCATGTGTCTAGGTAAATAATCCATTTCTATTTTACCAGAAAGTTTTATTCTTCAGATAAAGTCTTATAGTAGTGTGGGGACCCAGACGGTGTATCACAGGGGTCAGAGCCAGTGGAATGTCTTGGTACAGTGATGTCACAGAGCTTAGGTGGACACGAGGGCTTCATCTGTACTATCCCTTGCTCTGTGGGTTGGCACAGTGACGGAGAGGTTTACAATTATTGTAGGAGTAATGCCCTTTGGGGCACATGCTTAGTAGTGTGCAGTAACAGAAAAAGTCAGGTGCCCTTGAAAGTGAATGTCTTTTGTGTCTGTTCTGTCCCCCTTAATTGTGTTTTATAGCCCTGTATAGCCATTTTTCCCAGTGAGGCCCCATTCACACGTCCGTGTCAGTTTTTACTGTCAGGAAATCCTGATCATGAGGCCTCAAATGTCATCAGGAAAGTATCAGGATTTCCTGACAGTAATCCGTTTTTACCTTATGGAAACCATCAGGAAACCATAAGGAAAAGCCTTCAGGATTTCCTGATGAGGAAAAAAAAAAAGTGATTTCAATATGGTCTAATATGCCAACATGCATCACAAGTACCTGCACAGCCCCTCGTGCACCCTGCCACTGTCTACCCCTCGTGAATCCTGCCACTGCATCCCCCTCGTGTACCCTGCCGCTGCGTCCCCCTTGTGTACCGTGCCACTGTGTCCCCCTTGTGTACCCTGCCACTGAATCCCCCTTGTGTACCCGGCCACTGCGTCCCCTTCGTGTACCCTGCCACTGTCTAACCCTCGTGTACCCTGCCATTGCATTCCCCTTGTGTACCCTGCCACTGCATCCCCCTTGTGTACCCTGCCACTGTCTAACCCTTGTGTACCCTGCCACTGCATCCCCCTTGTGTACCCTGCCACTGCATCCCCCTTGTGTACCCTGCCACTGCGTCCCTCTCGTGTACCCTGCCACTGCGTCCCCCTCGTGTACCCTACCACCGTCACCCCTCATGTAACTTGTCACCGTCTCCCCCTCATGCCACATGTCATCCTCTTATCTGTTGCAGAACTACAACTCCCATTATGTGATGTAGTCCTGCATATTACCACACAAACCATGATGGGAGATATAGTTCTACTGTGCCCCTGCTTCCCCCCCCTCCTATACTGTGTCATCCTGTAATCTGTTGCAGAAATACATCTCCCATTATGAACTGCCAATAGGGCATGATAGTGGTTGTAGTTCTGTAACAGGGAGAGCAATAGGTTGCAAAACTACAACTCCCATCATGGACTGTCAGCAGGACATGATGGGAGTAGTAGTTCTGCAACCTGAATGGCCACAGACTGCAGAAGTACAACTCACATCATGACCTCTTAGCAGGGCATGATGGGAGTTTTACTTCGGGGGGGGGGGGGTAATCTCACCTGCCGAGATCGCCAATAAGGAGTACAGTGTGGTGCAAAGCCCGATCGTCCGTCGTGTCCAGTTGCCGGGCGGCCGGTGCAGTAGGCGGCAGACGATGCACGGTGTAGAGCGGCAGGAGTGAGTTCCGTGTTGGGGGGTACCAGGGGGGCGGCGTCCGGGTTAAGATGCGGCCATGTCATCGGCTAGGGGGGTTTCATGTGCGGCCAGGACATCGGCTCGGGGGGTGGGGGGCCTTTGTGCGGCCAGGCCAGCGGCTGCTGAGGTCCGGGGGTCAGCCACCTAAGTGTTCGGGGGGGGGGGGGTGGTTGGTCCAGCGGCAGGAGCGGGAGGACGGGCGGCGCTGCTGAGGTCCGGGAGGGGGGGAGGAGGCAGCAGAAGCTCGGGGGTTGTAGGTGCCAGGGCAGACGGGGGCGACGGCAGGAGACCAGGGCAGATCTGAGCGGCGGCGGCAGGAGGCTGGGGCAACCCAGGAGCAGCAGCAGCAGGAGGCTGGGGGAGCTGACTAGTGTGTGAGAGGGGTACGGGCAGTGAGACAATTCGGAACCCGGATGCTTTCCTGATGTGCATCAGGAAAGCGTCTGGGTTTCAGGCACTCCCATAGACTTCTATGGGAGCGTCCGGACCGGACCGGGTTTCCGGATAAAAATAGGTCATGTCCTATAAAATCCGGATCTATTTTCCGGAACGGACACCATTCCGAAAAAATCCGGAGGGGTGTCCGTGACTAATTCAAGTCTATGCATCCGGAAATCCGTCCACATTTCCTGATAGGAAATCCGGGTGGTTTTTTGGGACGTGTGAAGGGGGCCTAACTCATTCTCATTTATTCTCACACACACACACACACACACACACACACACACACACACACACACACACACACACACACACACAGTATATTTGTACTTATCAGCTTTATAAAAGGATTACACTGTAAACTTTTGTTTATGAGGTTGTTACACTACTGCAGGCTATACTAGGTCTCCTATTCAGACTATCTAGCTGTGTAGAATATACATTTTTATTCTGCAGATTCAAAGTTATTAAATCGTTTAACCAGTTCTGTGCTGCAGGCCATAGAAAGTTGAATAAGTGTAATTATTCAGTGTCCTCACAGTAAAAAATTAGTCAATTACATCTCCCTCAGCGCCTTAGGGAAAGTGATAAAGGATGTCTGAAAAGTTTCTCTGCAGTAAATAGTTGTTTTAGTATATTCTGCTTTCTTCAGTGTTGTCAGTAACAAAGTCAGTGTAAAGGGAGTTGGTGCGATAGTTTTATAGGACTTACAAAGTGGAATAACTGCCAAATTGCTGAAATATGCTGACACAAATTTGGCTAGCCTTGTAAATGCAATGTAGAGATGGGCAACAGGGAGGCTCAGACAGATTGGGCCTTTAGTTTGAATCAGGGGAACTGAGGAGCGACATGGTACTGCAAATCATGGCAGGAGCTAAATCTCTAATTCCAGTTTAATAATTTAGTGTTTGATGTAAAATAAAGATTTAAAGTCAAGATTTTGAAAACTAAACCACTGAAAGAATTTATTTAGGATTGTAATTAGCAGTTGGACCTGATAGGCGTGGAGGACAAATTCTTGCATTGGACTGTAAAAATAAAAATTATAAAAAATAACTTTTTTCCCCTAATGGTATGTACATCTAGCTGAAAAAAGTTCTAGTGTTTCTAGTTTTTGTTAGTACTGTCTTAGCTGTCATTTTTTTACACTTATTATATTATTATAATTTTTATTTATTACTTTTTTGTACCCTTCTTTGGTCATCTTGTGGGATTTGAGGTTTCAAACATCCGACTGCTGTTATATTACACTGCAGTTTTTATGTCTGTACTAGAGCTGTCAGGCTTCCATCCATGGCAGGCCTGGAGGCCATGTTTTGGCCCTCAGCTGTCATGGCAATCATCAAACCCTGTGATTGCATTTCAGGGTTGCCAAGAAGCTTAGGAAAGCTTTCTCCCTCCCTCTGCTCCCCCTTTCAACGTTGTAAGTTCTACAGCATGTACAGAGTTAGGCTATGTTCACACAACTTAAAGAGACCAGCCATTCCGTGACCCGGCCGGGTCACGGAATGGCCGGTCTCTGCCCAGATCATCCCAGCCGGTACTTAAGTACCTTTAAGGTACTTAAGTACCTTAAGTACCTTTCTGGATGCAGTGTTCTGATGCAGGCGCATCAGCGCGTGCCCGCATCAGAACTCCCAATAGGACACAATGAAGCAAGCGGCTGCTCACAATAGAGCATGCGGCCGGAGCCGCACGCACCATTGTGTGAACTGACGGGACATGTCAGTTTTTTGGGGGCCGCTAGCGATCCCAGCCGGGATTCTCTCTGGCTGCAGCACAATGTTAAATCAGATAAATTTTTATTGTCCAACTCATTGCAGTACACACAAAAAGAAATATAGGCATCAAAGAGAAGATACCGGATACAATTCCATGAGCAACAGTGCATACAAACACATCCAATGTAACAATAAAAATTAAAATGAGCCATTATATCTGCAATGAGTCCACTCCTTTTTCTGTATTTTCCTCCAGAAATGCTTGCATCCCTGTGTCGCACATTGTGATCAGAGAGAATGGTTAGATGTACACAACAAAGGAAATGTGCGGAGAAAAAACCTTCAGCCTTTATAGACAACTGTAAACTATAACTTTACTTAACTAGCGGCTCAACATTAGCCGAACTATTCACACTAAGCTATGGAGATCTTATAAATAAAATTAAAAAAAAAGGGGCCCACCATAGGTAGGAGTCTGCTTTCTGCAAAGGTATTGGAGCGTAGGCTGTGAGCACCCGAAACCTTGGGCATTGAGACCGTTAGATGGCCCCCAATTATTTCACATTAATTGCTCATGGCATTAAGGAATTGCTGGAGAGGGTTCCTACATATACGCAAGAGAGTTGGGCTGGGTATCCCAGGAGTATCAAGCCACCGACCCCAGAGCTGTTCAAATTTACGGGGACACCGTCTTTTAGCATAGATGCCCTTTTCAAGTCTAATGATCATATTCATTCTTTTTAGAAATTCACTCAGGGTAGGGGGCTCAGAATCAATCCACCTATAGGCTACAGTCTTTCTGGCTTGAAACAGTATCCTCTGGATACTCAAAACAGTATAATCATCCCATTGTAGCGCCTCCAGCAGCCCTAGAATATAATGAGTAGGTAGCAAGGGTAGCGTTAAAGTATACACTTTCCTAATAATGTCCTGTATCCCCTTCCAATAGTCGCTTAGGGCTTGACATTCCCAAAACATATGTAGTATATGTGCATTGTCTATATTACATCGGGGACATTGGGATGTCTGTCTATAGCCTATCCTATGCATGACACGGGGAGTTTTATAAACCCGATGAAGCAAGAATAATTGTGGCAATCTTTGAGCTTCGCATAGAGACAAAGTGGGTGTCAATTCCAATATTTCTTGCCATTGGGAATCAGTAATTTGGCCTATATCTTGCACCCATTTATCTTTGACCGCTAGAGGCGCTTTAGCCATTTTACTTTGCAGAAGAGACATGTATACCGAAGAGATGGCTCCTCTCACCAGTCCCTCACTTCCCACCTCCGTTAACACATGATGGGAGGTGACATTTAAGGGGGTCAGCGAGTGCTGCGTTTGCAAAGCATGTCTAATTTGCAAGTATTTGTAAAACTCTCTATTCTTGAATAGGTAAGTGTCCCTAAGTACATCAAAGGACACTATCAATCCCTCCTTCCAGAGTTGGTGTAGATAGTATATACCCATCTGCCTCCAGGAGGAGAAGCCTTCTAGATGAAATAGTTCTGGAAGGGAGGGGTTGTTCCATAATGGGGAGTAGTCTGTAAACTCCTGTAGTCCCAGCTGCTGTTTCACCACGTTCCATACTTTAGCAAGTAGCTTAAGAGTAGGTAGTGTCCGGCCCCATTTATCCCTACACCCACTATCTACTGCAGCTAGAGGTGTCACCTGCCCAGTTACCCACATCACTATTCTGCCCACCACCCCTATCTCGGTAGCTTTTCCCCATCCTTTCATATGTTGCAGCTGGGCTGCGAGATAGTAGAGAAACGGGTCAGGTATGGCAAGACCTCCTTCATTTTTGGGGCGCTGAAGCGTTTCTAGTTTAAGCCTAGCTGTCTTCTTTTTCCAAATTAACTCTCTAAATAATGTGTTTATTTTTTTAAAATACTTGGCTGGTATCCATAAAGGGGCATTGTGTAATATATACAATAGTTGAGGCATAAGTATCATTTTCAGGAGATTACCCCGTCCCACAACCGAAAGAGGAAGTCTACACCATGTATCTACTTTGGTTGCACTCCTGTGAAGTATTTGGCTAAGATTGTCTGGGATGTAGTCTCCTACTTTTGCCGAGACCACAACCCCCAGGTACTTAAACCGGTCAACACTCTGCAGGGGCACCTGAGGGGCATGGAGGGGCAGGGAAGTCGAATCCAGGGGGAGCACCACCGACTTATCCCAATTTATAGTCAAACCAGAGTAGGAACCAAACAGAGATATCACGGACATTATGGGGCCTATTGATTTCTCATAGTCATTAGTGTACAGCAGCATATCATCGGCATATAAAGAAACTTTTTCCTCCCCCCCTCCCCCCCAAGGGATCCCTATTATGTCAGGAGAGTCACGTATGAGAGATGCCAGGGGCTCTATAGCTATAGCAAATAAGAGTGGGGACAGTGGGCACCCTTGACGCGTACCCCTATGTAATGAGAAACAGTCAGACAGTCCCCCATTAGCCCGGACTCGAGCAGTTGGATTAGCATACAATAGTTTGACCCACTTCATGTATCCCTCCCCTATGCCCATTCGCCTCATAACAGCCCATAGGTACTCCCACTCGACGCTGTCGAAAGCCTTCGCAGCGTCGAGTGAGAGCACCGCTGCCCTACTCCCCCCCGCCCCTCCCCCCCCCTCTAACTTGGATATTCATATATAGGCGCCTGATGTTTTGAGCCGTGGACCTATTAGGCATAAATCCCAACTGGTCAGGGTGTATAAGGGATTCTATGACAGTTGTTAGTCTATCCGCAAATACCCGAGCCAATAGCTTGACATCAGCCGTCAGCAAAGAGATGGGACGGTACGACTCAGGTTGGGTAGGGTCCTTATCCGATTTAGGGAGAACCACAATAATGGCTTCTCTAAGGGACGGTGGCAGATTACCGGTCTGAAGGGATTCCTCAAGTACTTCTAAAAGGTGTGGAAGGAGGATGGCACTATGGCGTTTATAGAATTCCCCGGGCAGTCCGTCCACCCCCGGGGCCTTTTCATTAGCAAGGGATTTCAAGGCCTGCTCCAACTCCTCAACAGTAATGGGTTCGTCTAAGTCATGGGTCTGAGTAGGTGTTAGGGTAGGGAGAGAAGTATTCGCAACAAAGTTATCTATACCGTTTCTATCAGAGTCCGACAGTCTAGAGGTGTATAAGTCTTTATAAAAGGAGCTAAGAACGGTCAGAATGTCCCTATCGACCGTAGCCTGTCCCGTCAGAGGTGAGACCAGTTCAGCTATATGTGACAGCCCGGATTGGGCTTTAACAACCATAGCTAACATGTGGCCTGTGCTCTCCCCCTCATGATCGTAAGCCTGTTTTGTGAAGAACCTCTTATCTTCCGCTATACTCAGCTGGTGTTCCTTTAGTAGAGATTGCGCCTCCTCCCAGTTACTGAGGCAGCGAGGGGAAGGGTCGGCAATGTATGTCGCCTCAGTGTCCGCCACCCTCTTTTCATATGATTTGGTTAGTGCTCTGGTCTTGCTCTTATGTCGGCTGATTCGTTGTATATAAAGCCCACGGACATAGGCTTTCATGGCTTCCCACACCATAGCCCTGGATGTTGAACCCACATTGTGTACAAAGAAGTCTGTAATAGCCTCCCCAATAGACCCGTCCACGTCCACTAATTGTAACCAGAAGGGATTTAATCTCCATATTAGTCCTCCCCCAGGTATTATGTGGCCCCATTGTAGCTTAATATAGAGAGGGGAGTGGTCTGAGATGCTAGGGGGCAAATACGTAATATCTCGAATGTAGGGTAGCAGGGTATTATTTCCCATAGCTAAGTCAATGCGCGATAGGGATCTGTAAGAGCTGGAGTAACAGGAAAACTGTCGAACAGTGGGGTGTCGCAATCTCCAGATATCGGCTAATCCCGCCTCCGCCACCATCCTGGCCATAGGGGTCGGGGAGTCCGACAAAGACATATTGTTTATGGCAAATTTATCAAGGCGAGGGATCATCAAATTGTTAAAATCTCCTATCAGCAGCGTTGGTAGCGGAGGGAGACCAGACACCAATAGTAGCACCTTCCTTAGCACCGCCTGGTTGTAGGGAGGGGGAATATACAGTGCAACCAATATAAATGATATTCTATAAATCGTGCAGTGGAGACATACATATCTGCCTTCAGTGTCTACAAAAGAAGCGTGACAGGTGAAAGGCAGCTTACTATGGATTAAAACAGACACACCCCGAGAGTACGTAGTATGCACAGAGTGATAAGCGTGGGAAATCCATTTCCGCGTGAGCACAGACATAGTGTCACGAGAGAGATGGGTTTCAGATAAACAGATAATTCCAGGTTGGTAATCTTTCAGGGCATTAAAAACAGCATTCCTCTTACTGGCATCTCCCAGCCCCCTCACATTCCATGCCGTTATGTGTACCTTATAAGCCATAGTATTGCAGTTAAAATATTAATCCACGCCCCAGGAGAGACGGTAATGTTAAGGGTGGGTAAAAGATACATTGCAAAGCAGTACCCACAGTATGGTGCAAACAGAACCTCTAGTGGCATAGTGTGAAAGGACAACCGAACATTTAACCGTAACTGAAAAGCAAACAGTGTGAGTAGCGTCTCATATGTGGAGACCATAGGGCACCTGAGAATCATTACTAGTGCAAACTTGCACTGCAGTTAACAGATATACAGTAGCAGCAAGGAGGCAGGGAAAAAAGAAAAAAGAAAAGAGGACAAGAAGCTAGGTCCTTCCCTCTGCTTCCCCGCCACCCGTTGCCATAGGAGACTAATCAGCCCATCATAAAAACATAAAATACAGCACAGAGGACAGAGTAATGCAACAGACCAAAATTTAGAGTAGAACTATTTCGGCAGAGGATATAGCTACAATTGCGGCCCATCAGAAGTAACAGGAAGTTTAGCGGTTCCTTGCATCCCGCTTAAGATTACATTCGTTAGCATCCAGCCATTCCATAGCGTGCCTTGGAGTGTCAAACATGTGCACCGAACTTAGTGCCACTACACGGAGTTTGGCAGGATACAGCATAGAGTATATCACATTCAGCGCCCGCAAGCGCTTTTTGATATCCATGAACTGGGCACGACGATGCTGGATTTCTGCAGAGAAGTCAGGGAAGATAGATATCTTTGATCCATTAATAACTAATTCTTTGCAGTCTCTGGCCGCCCTCAAAATGGCATCCCTGTCACGAAAGTGTAGGATTTTGATCAGAATTGGACGGGGTGGCGCCCCTGGTGGCGGCTCCCAGAACGGCACCCTATGTGCCCTTTCTATTGCGAACAGTGAGGACAGTTTATTAGTGGCCACCTTTTCTGCAAACCAGGTTTCAAAGAATGACACTGCATCCCTTCCTTCAGCACGTTCAGGGACTCCTATGAGCCTGAAATTGTTCCTGCGGAGTCTGTTCTCCAAATCATCGGTTTTTGCAAACAGTAGGGAGACATCATTTATTACTCTCTTGAGATCCCTAGCAACTGGAGGCAATTGATCTTCTATGTCACTCACTCTACTTTCTACAGCTTTGATACGATCACTAGTCACCCTCAGATCCTGTCTGATCAAGGATACCTCTTCCTTCAGGGAGCCCATGTTGTTGTGTAGAGCCAGGACAGCAGTATATACATCTTTAATTGTGGGCTCTGTAACTGTTGTGGGATCTGGGTCAGCTGCCCTGTTTGTTTCCCCCTCCTCCATAATGCAGTCAGCAGCAGAGTCGGCCACCAGCATACCTGAGGGTTCTCCCAGGGAGTCCATGCCCCGCTCCCCATCTCCCTGCATCTCTTCAGGCTGCACCTCAGGAGACTCAGTGGTAGGTGCACGGACATCTTTGCTGTGTTTAAGCGCCGCGTCACGCAGCCGCTCCGAGGCCACGGCGCCATCTTGTTTCAGCGGTGTCGCCGTACCCGACTCCTTTGCCGCCTTCCCCTTCGTCTGTTTGGTGTAAACCATGGCCGCAAAAGGTACCGGCAGTGTCCTGGGTGCTTCAGGGACCGGATGGTGCTGTCTGTAGCAGTCGGTATGGGCTGTAACGGATGTTTTGCAGGATCGAGTGGCGGGAGCTGCGGGTTGTGCGTCTGCTCACATGTCCGCTCAGCCCACGCCCATGGCTGCAGCACAATGTAACTGAATTATTAATCACGGCCGTGTTGCAAATCGGCAACAACAGCTGTGATTAATACTTTACTTACGTTGTGTGAACATGGTCTTAAAGTGCAAAAGTCTCTGCAGTTGTGTTGGCAGCACAGGTCTGTTTGGGTGGGCTCTGCTTCTGAGTCTTACCAATACCCAAGATGCACCAATACTGTATCTCTGTGAACGGGATGTACTGGTATGTCCTGGAGCGGGAAGGAGTTAAAGAAGCTCTTCATCTCAATGTATTTTTACTGAGAATCATAAGTTACTGGTACCTTTTAACCCCTTAAAGACGGAGCCCAAAATGGCCTTAAGGTGACACTGTAACCAACCTTTTGCATTTTGACTGTTTTCCACAGGTGTAAAGGGTAAATGTTACAGCTTTCATTACTTATTTTTTATTATACCTCATGGTGCTTGTTCTGGTAAAAAGTCGATTTTAATCACCTGTGGATTGGTATATGTTTTTTTTTCTCCTCGCCTTCTGAAAGCTATAACTCTTTTAGTTTTCCATCTACAGGGCCATGTGAGGTCTAGTTTTTTTCAGGAACAGGTGTACTTTGTAATGCAGCCTTTTAATCTACCATACAATTAATGATGGAACCTCCAAATTGTCATACATGGGGTGAAGTTGGGACAAAAAATGCAATTATGCAAAGTTTGGGGGAGATTCCCTGTTTACGTAATGCACTTTACGGTAAAACTGACATTTTATCTTTATTTTATAGGTCAGTCTGAATACAGTGATATACATGTGATATAATGTTTTACTATTGCCCCTTGGTTCTTTTTATTTTCTGATCACCTACATAATATTTTTTCAAGAAGGTGAAAAATATGATAATATGCCTTAATCTGTTTTCCAATAGCCTAAAAATACAATTATTTTAAAACCATGGACTTGTCTCAGTACTTGTGTATTATACATGAGCTGTGATTTATGCACTATAAATCACTTCTACAATAGCTGGAGGAATGTCGCTGTACTCACAGTGTACTCACATGTACGCCACTATATTGCCCATATTTCCTGATCTGTCATGTTTAAAACAAGTAGAGGGACCGTGGTAGAATTGCTATAATGCGTCTTATAGCAAATATTTTTTTACATACATAGAAACATATAGACATTAAACACAGACATATACTGTATGTGGCAAAATACAAATATTATTGACAAGGTTGAGGGATAAGTCTCCCCTGTCTGGCCCTGCCTACTGCTATAATGGAACCCCCTGGTTTAGGCGTTCCAAAATTACCAGCAGGGACTGACCCTATTTTCTGTTTTCCAATGCACTTCCCTTGTTCTGGGGCAACAAGTTCCTCAGGGAATAGGAAGGGTGTTGATATACAACTGGGATATGCCTTTGTTAGCTCAACAGTCTGATCCAGTATATTAATGGTGTTCACACTTCAGTATCCGTCAGGTGGTAGATGTAACAGGTCAACAGTCTGATCAAGTACATTAATGGTGTTCACACTTCAGTATTGGTTCAGTATTGGTTGTTAATAAACTATTGTTATTTTTCTGAATTATTGAGTGTGCTATACTTTTTGTTAGTCTAGTCGCTTTTCTTTTTTGTTTACACACTTCAGTATCCGTCAGGTGGTAGATGTAGGGGGGTGACTCCTATGCCCTGGTTTGTCGAGCGTAATGTTCGGAAAGATCAGGTATAAAATATTGTGCACCTTTGTTGTGATCAGGTATATATTCCTTAAGTGGTTTGGTATGAGCCAGTATCAGAAGGTAACTGTCTCAGGATGTCTCTTCATGCAGAGTGATGAGCTGCGGTTCATTTGCTAGAGCGAGTCTGCAGTCTCAAAGATGCTGAGTCATCCGCAGTCTAACAGGTTAGAGTCAGTGCCGATAGAGGCGCGTCCTTGTGCCTCTATCGGCCCCTCTGCAATAAACCAAGACAAGTTGACTCGCACTTTGGAATAAAAGATTTTTTCCCATTAACTACACTTACTCCTGATGGTTTCCATACTGTAAATACTAATTACTGTCAGGCAATACTAATCGTTTCCTGAAGCCTCCTGAAAGCCTCCGCATCAGGATTTCCTGAAATTAAAAACTGACCCATACGTGTAAAGGGGGCCTAAAGCTGGAGATATCAGGACAGACATAATCTATGTCACTCTGCATATTCTTTAATACAAATAACAGGCTACAGTTAGTTGATGGGAGCTAACAAGAAACTATACAAATAACTGTTAAAGGGATTGTCTGGGAAAATCACATAATTGGGGATAGTTCTGGGGCTGTGGGGGGCATGACAGTGTTGTATACTCATCTGTCATGTAATGTTGCAGCTGCTGGTTCCCGGGGCACCCACACTCTGCCGCTATAAATTTTTTCACAAGATCCAGTGACGTGTCACTCCTAATGGAATCAGCATATATTCTATTCTGTCTATGCTGAGCAGTCATTTCTGGTGGGGGTGATACGTCTACAGATGCTATGAAAAAGATGACAGTGGTGGAGAGTGGGCAGCATGGCAACCAGTAGAGGAGGAATGGAGCACGTGAGTATACATCACTGTAATGTCCCCCACAATTTTGTGATTTTCCCAGACAAGCCCTTTATTAGTATCACTATGAATTGTGGGCAAATAAAAACCAGGTATGATAGCTTTTGAACTAGATGGCAAACTCCAACAGGGCAACAGTCCCTATACTACTAAGGTGCTGGGCTGTCAGGTGAGAGAATAGTTAACCCTTTGAGGACCAGGCCCAAAATGACCCAGTGGACCGCGCAAATTTTGATCTTAGTGTTTTTGTTTTTCCCTCCCCCCCTTCTAAGAGCTCTAGCACTTTCAGTTTTCTATCTACAAGGCCATGTAAGTGCTTATTTGTTACTGGAATAGTTGTACTTTACACACAATTCATGTGGATTTTATACTTGTGTGCAGTTAATAAAGGTATATGATTTTATGGGACGGAGTGCCTCACGTGGACTTTTTCATTTGGAGTACTTAGTAATGGCGTCTTTAATTTTACCATAACATGTATGACGGAATCCCAAATATATTATTTATGAAGATATAAATAGGTGAAATCGTAAAAAAGAATGCAATATGGTAACTTTTGGGGGGTTCCTGTGTCTACGTAATGCACTATATGGTATAAGCGACATGATACTATTACTCTACAGGTCAGTCCGAACACAACCACATGGTTAAACAGATTCTCTAATGTTATATATATTTTCTTTAATTAAATCCTTTTTTTGGCAATCATTAATAAAATGGGACTATTGTGACGCTTATAACGGTTTTATTTTTTCACCTATGAGGCTGTATGGGGTGTCATTTTTTCCGCCATGATCTCTAGTTTTTATTAATACAATATTTGTGAAGATCGGACGTTTTAAACACTTTTTATTATTTTTTTATATATAATGTAACATCAAATCGGTAATCCGCGCACTTTTTCCCCTCTTTTCGTGTACGCCGTTCGCTGTTAGCAATGACGCTTGTTATATTTTAATAGATCGGACAATTACGCACGCTACTGTATATTATATGTTTATTTTTATATGTTTTATTTATATAATGGGAAAGGGGGGTGGTTTAAACTTTTATTGGGGGAGGGGCTTTGGGGTAGTGTATTGATGTTTTTTTTTTACACACATTTTAAGTCCCTTTGGGGGACTTTTACATACATTAGTGTGATTATTATGCCATAGGCATAGCATTGATCAGTATGATAGGCGATCTGCTCATTGAGCCTGCCTGTGCAGGCTCAGTGACCAGAGCGCCGATCGGACCGCGCGGAGGCAGGTGAGAGACCTCGGTGGTCCGATACATCGATCGGGACCCCCGCAGTCACACTGCGGGGGTCCCGATCGGTAAGTGACAGGGGACTCCCCCGTCACTTACACTTAAACGCTGCAGCCTGTCATTAGCGGTGAGGTGCCGGCTGCTCACTGCAGCCGGCCCCCACCTCCTATGAAGCGTGCTCAACTCCGTAGCGTGCTTCATAGCAGGAGAAACACCCAGGACGTCCAGTTACGTCCAGGGTCGTCTGGTGAAAGACTTCCATGGAGTAACTGTACGTCCAGGGTCGTATAGGGGTTAAACAATCTGAGTTGACCAGTAACGACCAGTAACATCAGTCCACAAATCTGAGAGACTAATCAATAAACATGCCAAGGGTCAAAACCAAGAGAGTAATAGCAGTACCGAATCAGAACCAAGGTCAGAAACACAGTCAGGAGTGTATACAATCTGAATACAAGTCAAGATAAAAAAAAAAACACAGCAGAACATAGGCAGAGGTTAGTTACACAGGGAATCTGAACACAGTAAATAAATGCTAGTAAAGCCAAAAAATGCTAGGCAAGCCAAAATGATCTTGGACAGCTATGGCAGAAAGTTGGCCACTGAAATTTCCACCTTCGGAGCTATGGGCCAGCTGTGATTTGCACAACGATTAGAGATGAGCGAACCGGGTTCGGGTTTGAGTCAATCCGAACCTGAACGTTCGGCATTTGATTAGCGGTGGCTGCTGAACTTGGATAAAGCTCTAAGGTTAATATGGGAATTTGCTATTGCTCTAGACAGTTCCTGTATCGAACAGAGATGTCAGCAGAGAGCACTGTGTCAGACTGAAAAGAAAACAACAGTTCCTGCAGGACATACAGCAGCTGATAAATATGGGAAGATTTGAGATTTTTAAATAAAATGAAATTACAAATCTATATAACTTTATGAAACCAGTTAATTTTAACAAAAAAGATTTTTGCTGGATAACCCCTCTAATAACCTAAATATTTTAAAATTTATAGCCGTGCAACCACTAAATTTAAAAAGAAAAGTCAGTAGTCCAGATAGCATACAGGGAAGGGGTTAATCGTTTGGACCTTGTTTACAGACTTGTAGACTTTGTTTCTCCCAGTACTAAGCCTATTTTCTTCATCCTTCAATGTGTGTTCTTTACTAAAGGTTTATTTCTGTCAGCTCAGACTAGCTAGACTTCTACATATATTTGTCAGCTTAGATAAAAGACTGTGACAAACACATATGCCTGCTGTTTAAAGAGGCTACATGTAGACACTATGGAAAAAAGTGCTTTATTAAACTCTGGTTTTGCTTTATTAAATGTATTGCAATGTATTTAAGAATCTCCCTAGTTGAAAAAAGGTTCTGATGTAAGACTTTACCTTGTTCCCTAAGAATTACATATTGATATGTGCATGTACACACCAAGCTCAGGGTCATACAGTTAGGCATCAAATTTACTCCACACAGAAAAAATATATACTTAAAGGGAAACTGAAGGCACAGATATGCATAAATCCCTGCTGCCAGTTTCCTATTGCTGATCACATGGCTGTCTGTGCTGCTCTGTGATCCAGCTCCTTCTTAAAAAATGTTTTCCTCCCTCACCTGGCTAACAGTGTCTAATCAGTGTGTCTGTGACACTGGTAGCGCCCGCCCCACACAGCCTCTGCTCACCCAGCTCTGCAGTCGATGCAGTACCTTCAGGCCACCGCCTGCCTCCTCCAGAATGCTTGACAGCTGGAGGGGGTGGCAGCTGAAGGTATTGCATCGGCTAGAAAGCTGGGTGGGCGGTGGCTGTGTGAGGTGGGCGCTGACAGTGTCACAGACACTGGGTAAGGGTGCGTTTACACAGAGAGATTTATCTGACAGATCTTTGAAGCCAAAGCCAGGAACAGACTATAAACAGGGAACAGGTCATTAAGGAAAGACTGAGATTCCTCCTCTTTTTAAATCCATTCCTGGCTTTGGCTTAACAAATCTGTCAGATAAATCTGTCTGTGTAATATGCACCATTATGCTGGGTTTACACGGAACGATTATCGTGCGAATTTGCACGATAACGATCGAATTCGAACAATAATTGTACGTGTAAACGCAGCAAACGATTGAACGACGAGCGAGAAATCGTTCATTTTGATCTTTTAACTTGTTCTTAAATAGTTGTTCGTCGTTTGCGAAAAGTTCGCCGATTGTTCCGTGTAAACAGTCGTCGCGCGAAAGTCCGGCCACTGGCTGCCCGCAGCCTGGCCCCCCCGCTCATCCACAGCCCGCCCCCCGCTCATCCGCAGCCCCCTGCGCCGGCTCGATCGCCACCCCCGCCGCCCCGATCTCCGCCCTATCGCCGCGGCCGCTCTGATCGCCACCCCAGCCGCTCCGATCGCCACCCCTGACGCTCCGATCGCCCCCCCCCCTCTGCCGCCGGCCACGAGCATACCTTAAGATTGCGCACCACAGACCGGCCTGCCCACAGCCCGGCCCCCCGCTCGCAGCCCGGCCCCCCGCTCGCAGCCCAGCCCCACGGTCAACCGCAGCCCCCTGCGCCGCTCTGATCGCCACCCCCGCCGCTCCGATCGCCACCCCAGCCGCTGCTGCTCTGATCGCCCCCGCCGCCCCGGCCACGAGCATACCTTACCTGCTCCGCGTAGCAGGTGTTCGAAATCTCCGGCTCCGCTCTTCAGTGCATTGATTGGCTGAAGAGGGGAGTCGGGAATTTTTAAATGACTCCTCTTCAGCCAATCAGTGCTCTTCTTCAGCACTGATTGGCTGAAGAGGAGCCGTTTGAAATTCCCGACTCCCCTCTTCAGCCAATCAATGCACAGCAGCACTGATTGGCTAAGGAGCCGTTTGAAATTCCCAGCTTCCCTCTTCTGTTAATCAATGCACGGCAGCACTGATTGGCTGAAGAGGGGAGCCGGGGATTTCAAACGGCTCCTCTTCAGCCAATCAGTGCTGCCGTGCATTGATTGGCTGAAGAGGGGAGCCAGGAATTTCAAATGGCTCCTCTTCAGCCAGTCAGTGCTGAAGAGGAGCACTGATTGGCTGAAGAGGAGCCGTTTAAAATTCCCGGCTCCCCTCTTCAGCCAATCAATGCACTGAAGAGGGAAGCTAGGGATTTCGAACACCTGCTACGCGGATCAGGTAAGGTATGCTCGTGGCTGGGGCGGCGGGGGTGATCGGAGCAGCGGCGGCTGGGGTGGCGATCGGAGCAGCGGGGGTGGCGATCAGAGCGGCGCAGGGGGCTGCGGTTGACCGTGGGGCTGGGCTGCGAGCGGGGGGCCGGGCTGCGAGCAGGGGGCCGGGCTGTGGGCAGGCCAGTCTGTGGCGCGCAATCTTAAAACGACCGCAAAACGATTTTTCCGTACGATATATTATACCGTCTAAACGCTGATCGTTAGTAAAAAAAAAAAACGGTACTCCGACATCGTTAATCGTGCAATCGGGCCAACTATCGTCCCGTGTAAACCCAGCATTAGTCTACATCCAAAGAAGATCTGTGGTTAGTTCTCCAATGGGGGAAATACATAAAAAGTTTTCACTGAAAACTGATGAAAAAACCTGCATGATGACTGTGAGAGTTTAATTTCCACCATATAAATAGAAGGTTTTCCACTGATAAAATATATTTTTCAAGACAAACCTGACACAAAAGGGGCCTGGATTTGTGTATTAAACCTTTATCCGGGGCTTAGGCCAACACAGTTTAATGTTTTTCAGCACATAGAAACTGTTACATTCAGTTCAATACAATCCTCATTTTTAAACAAGTGGAAAAGAGTTTTGTAAGTGAATTGTGAAAATGTGAATTATTTTTTTTTCCACAAAACACATTTCACACTTTTTAATTAATTCCTGTTATGCTGCGTTTACACGGAACGATTATCGTGCGAATTTGCACGATAACGATCGAATTCGAACGATAATCGTACGTGTAAACGCAGCGAATGATCAAACGACGAGCGAGAAATCTTTCATTTTGATCTTTGAACATGTTCTTAAATCGTTGTTTGTCATTCGCAAAAAATTTGCACATCGTTCCGTGTAAACAGTCATTCCCCAATTTTACCTATGTGCGAGATAGGCTTAAGCAATTGCAAAACGAATTTTCCGTACGATATATCGTTCCGTCTAAACGCTGATCGTTATAAAAAAAAATCGTTACTTCGAAATCGTTAATCGTACGATCGGGCGAATTATCGTTCCATGTAAATGCAGCATTACATGTGTGGCGGCAAACCGTACCCTGGGCTGCCGCTGTACACACTGCTCCTGGGTTCCTTGTGCAGTGGGCTCCATAGCTTGCATGCTGGGGCTGGACACTGCTCACAGTTCCCTGCCAAATTCCATTAAAAACTTAGTACAAGTGTACCAAATTTTGATGCTGTTTTGAAGGCAAAGGGTAGTCACTCTCTATATTTGATTTCTCTTCAGTCCTTTAATTTTGCATTTCAATTGATAGAAGTAAACTATTAACACTTGCGAAACCCACTGCGAATCCTTGTACTGTGAAGTTCAATGGGGTTACATACCAGCAGCGGAATTTTCATTCCGATACGAGTATGTAACCCAGCCCCTTTACCCCCCTGCAGCCTGCCACCCGCAGCATACATTACCTGCTCAGAGCTGCGACTGCATGCTGGGAACCTTACATGCAGCCGCAGCACCGAGCAGGTAGTGTATGCTGCAGGAAGCGGGGGGTTAAAGGGGCCAGGTTTCATACTCGCAGCAGAATGAAAATTCTGCTGCGGGTATGTAATCCCATTGAACTTCACTGTATAAACTTGTGGCGTTAAATCAGCTGCAAATCCGGTACATGTGAAGCTACCCTTACACAGTACTGTGCATGAGATTCAGTCAATTCACATGGAATTTCTATTTTGGGGTATATGGTGGCAGTGCAGCATAAAAATAAAATTGTTCCACTCTGGTCTGAATAGCAGGGGTCAAGATACAGTGGGGAAAAAAAGTATTTAGTCAGTCACCAATAGTGCAAGTTCCACCACTTAAAAAGATGAGAGAGGCCTGTAATTGACACCATATGTAGACCTCAACTATGGGAGACAAAATGAGAAAACAAATCCAGAAAATCACATTGTCTGATTTTGTAAGAATTTATTTGCAAATTATGGTGGAAAATAAGTATTTGGTCAGTAACAAAATTTCATCTCAATACTTTGTTATATATCCTTTGTTGGCAATGACAGAGGTCAAACATTTTCTGTAAGTTTTCACAAGGTTGGCACACACTGTTGTTGGTATGTTGGCCCATTCCTCCATGCAGATCTCCTCTAGAGCAGTGATGTTTTGGGGCTGTCGCTTGACAACACGGACTTTCAACGGTTTTCTATAGGGTTGAGATCTGGAGCCACTCCTTCATTGCCCTGGCGGTGTGCTTTGGATCATTGTAATGTTGAAAGACCCAGCCATGTTTCATCTTCAATGCCCTTGCTGATGGAAGGAGGTTTGCACTCATAATCTCACAATACACGATTCATTCTTTCATGTACCTGGATCAGTGGTCCTGGCCCGTTTGCAGAGAAACAGCCCCTAAGCATGATGTTTCCACCCCCATGCTTTACAGTAGGTATGGTGTTTGATGGATGCAACTCAGTATTCTTTTTCCTCCAAACACGACAAGTTGTATTTCTACCAAACAGGACATTCTCCCAATACTCTTCTGGATCATCCAAATGCTCTCTAGCAAACTTCAGACGGGCCCGGACATGTACTGGCTTAAGCATTGGGACACGTCTGGCACTGCAGGATCTGAGTCCCTGGCGACGTAGTGTGTTACTAATGGTAGGCTTTGTTACATTGGTCCCAGCTCTCTGCAGTTCATTCACTAGGTCCCCCCGCGTGGTTCTGGGATTTTTGCTCACCCTTCTTGTGATCATTTTGACCCCACGGGGTGAGATTTTGCGTGGAGCCCCAGATCGAGGGAGATTATCTGTGGTCTTGTAAGTCTTCCATTTTCTAATTATTGCTCACACAGTTGATTTCTTCACTCCAAGCTGGTTGCCTATTGCAGATTCAGTCTTCCCAGCCTGGTGCAGGGCTACAATTTTGTTTCTGGTGTCCTTTGACAGGTCTTTGGTCTTCATCATAATGGAGTTTGGAGTCTGACTGTTTATATAGTTGAGGTCTACCTATGATGTAAATTACAGACGCCTCTCATCTTTTTAAGTGGGAGAACTTGCACTATTGATGACTGACTAAATACTTTTTTCCCCACTGTAGCTGGCATCCAAAATCCAGGTTTGGACCATAGTACATCAGTTGAGTATCCTAGATCTTCATTTTTTCTTTTCTTTTCTTTTTTTTTTAAACTTACATAATAGGTTTGCTCTTAGTTTTGGCTTGAATAATCCCACTTGTTGACATGATATTTTACTATAAATCCTTCTTCACTCATTTTTGTCATGTTTTTATGTCACTTATGAAAAAATAAACATTCATCTGCAGTGTTTTAATAGCTTCTTTTTAGCATATTTGGTGGTATTATTGTACTTCCATTTTTCCATTTATTTTTCCCATAATAGCATCCTAGTAAGCTAAGACTGGCTAAATAGACTGCCAATAGAAATAGCTATTGTCGAAAAGTCAATGTTTAACGTGAGTGATAGAAAAGCACTTCATTGAATTGTAGACAAAAAATACAAAACAAGGGCACCTCAAATAACTGTAGAGTTAGGCTATGTTCACACAACGTAAGTTCAGTATTAATAACAGCCGTTTAAACAACGGCCGTGATCAATACTGAACTTACACTGTGCTGCCCTCTTTAGAATCCCGGACGGAGTGTATACACTTAGCATACACCCCAGCTGGGACCCCTAGCGGCGCCGCAAAAAACTCACGTCAGTTTTCTGCTACCGCTATTCAATGAATAGGGTCCGCAGAAAACCTGTCAGTGCACACAATGGAGTGTGCGGCTCCGGCCGCACACTCCATTGAGTGCAGCGGCGATTTCGGATGCCATAATCTGATGATTTCAGTTTCACTGTTTCCTACTTTCTGTTGTATGTATGACTGGAGACCACCACATAAAGCCTAAAATGTTGATTGCATTAAACCCACATTCAAGTATGACAGGGTTCTCAAATGTAAAGTAACAGGCTAGAATTATCTTGATATTCTAATTAACTCCATCCGTGGCTCCTTCCAAGGTTTGGAGTAGAGCCCTGTCAAGGAGTTGCCAACTATATTAGAGGAGTGGAACAAAATTGATATAAATTAGGGATGGTCCGAACCTGCCGAGGTTCGGGTTCGTACGAACCCGAACGCTTGGCATCAGATTCCCGCTGTCTGCCCGCTCCGTGCAGTGGGTGGATATAGTACGAGGACCGCCTGGAAAACTGGGATACAGCCTATGGCTATGGCTGTATCCCAGTTTTCCAGGCGGTCCTCCCGCTGTATCCACCCTCTTCACGGAGTGGGCAGACAGCGGGAATCATTTACAAGAGTTCGGGTTTGTACGAACCAGAACCTTGGCAGGTTCGGACCATCCCTAAAATAAATGTTGGTCGGAATTGATATTTGTCTCAATGGATTTTAGCTCTTTCATGTCTAAAAGGGGATTCTACCCCTTATTAATAAAAATATATAAGTTAGTGATCCTGAAGTTCGTGTTTTAGTTATTTTGTTCAATTGAATTTCCCTATACCTTTTAATCATCCGGAAGCACATAATAACACCAAAAATGCTTTGAAAACCCCACAGAACACACAGCATTTTCCACTTTGTACGGCCAAAAGCTTGGGTAACATTTTAGTAATTTCACTGAGAGTGCGAAATGTGTTGGTACGGTTCTCCCATGGGGAGTAAAACTTTTTTAACCAAGATAAAATAAAGGACTGCTTTTAATCACTCACAATTGTGGTTGGAGTGTTGGTATAACATTCTCCTTTCTGCTTGATTCGTATTGTTGGATAACCGCGCGTGGCCTGCGCTTGGGAATCTCCCTTGATGATCTCTAGGTCCATAAGAAAAGAAAATCACGTGAGGTGAGCCATTCATACTATTTTTGTATTGAATTTTTCATTAAACAACGTCCGTAGCTGCAGGTTTGCAACAACTGACTTTATTTAATGACACTTGAAACACTCCAGCCAGGATTCTGTGCGGCCCCACAAAAAACCTACATATCAATTTTGTGTGGCCGCTATTTATTGTGCAGACAATGTAAAGGACGGCTCCGGACGGACTTTAAATTGTCTGTAATGGCTAATTGGAATGCGGGTACACCTGAATGTGCCACATTCCAACTCCAAAGAAGTAGGGTGAATTTTACAGACAGCTGCCGTTCTGTGACATGGCTGTCTTACAGCATGTGATTGTGGCCTAAATATGTAATTTGCCTTTGCAGTCAGCAATAGTGTTTTTTCAGTTTTTAGTATTGTTCATTCTTGGTTTAAGACCACTACATTTTAAGATAGTAAAACCTGTCTGTACATTTCTGGGCTGAACAGTTTTCAGTTATGTAATAACTTGATACCTTTGCAGATGACACAATTATATACTGTAGATACGCAAAAGATCTCAGTACAGGATTAACAATGAATGTAAATTAATTCGATTTTCCCAGGCACGAGTTCCACCCAAAAGTGCCCATTGTAAAAGAACCAATCAGACTAAAAACTCATCAAGTTTCCTTTAATCAATGAAATTATACCATCTGGGTCCCAATTTGCAATTCTAAGCAAAACAAAATAAAAAATCAAATGTGCCAAATTACAGTTAAGCTGTTAAGCTTTTGTCTGACTAGGTTGTAAATTTGTTAAAAAGCCAAAGTTACAGATGTATTTAGTCAATTCTAATTTGAAAATCGTGCACATAGGATTTTAACATTAATCTAGATGTTTTATAAAGTGTAAAATAAATTTATTTACTAACATAAAGAAATACCTGACAAAATGACAGGCTTATAACCAGCCGAGATTTACTGTAATTGTGTATTTCTTTAAATGGTCACTGTTGCTTCAACAAACTATGCATAACAAAGAAAAGAAACTTTATTATACCTTGTCTTAGAGAAAAACGCCTATTTCTCAGGGTTAGACTAAAAAGCAGCCCTGGCACACAAACCCCCAACACACATCCCCAGTCATTGCGTCAATTGTGTTGTGCCACATAGGTTTTTGCTTTACTTTGTCACTTTCCTCACCACTTCCTTACACACTTAGCACAAGAAGAAAAGTAAGAATGGAACATAGAAACACCTAATCATACACTTAGGCACAGGTTTATGCTACCACTAAACCAGCATCAATATAACCAATACTACTGCCATACAGTGACCATATAGTGACCAGATACCAACTAGGTTTGCACAGGTGCTCTGAACTGTATTATCATGCTGCAAACTATAGAAGAGAATGTGTGGTAACCCAGGGGGCCCAGGAGGTATTAACTGGGGCTTCTTGCGATACTGCTGTGGCATGTGTCACAGGGCCTGAGTGGTATATGTCCCTATTGGGTCCCAGGCACAGGCTGTTAAAGTAGTAGGCAGTCCCTGTAGTATGGTGCATTTGAGTGAAGAGAGAGTCCAAGTTTTTAAATATGAATAACGTTAATTAAATTTTTCTTAAAGTGACAGTACAGTCACACAAGTTTGGATATAACAGTTTACACTTGGGTGAGATTGCCAGCTATACTATGTTACTGGTGACAGTTTAAGTTAGGTTCAGAGAACTAGGAAGCTGCCAAGTAGAGAACTTTGTCAGGGGACTGTGAGGACTTGACTTTGGAGAAGATACAGTACTCATGGCTTTTTAATACCGCCTCTTGCCTGCAGAGATCACAGAGTGCCATATCCAGGAACATGGGCCCCAAGAATCTATACAGTGCCCCCCCCTTATTGTACAATAAAGTACTCAATCTAGGCACACAGGCACTCCATCCTCACAAGAAGTACGGTCAGGATGGGGAGAGTTCATAGCTAGGACAGGCACAGAGAACCTTACATTTTATGGGTCAGTAACTGGGGACACAGCACACAAAATTAAGAGGGCCAACATGGCTCAAGGCTTTTTGGGATAAAATTATATTTGAATATGCTGCCGGGGCTGTGGGTGAAAAGCCAGGGACATATACTTACATGTCCCTCTCCACCGGTGTTGGCGGATCCCGGGCTACCTGCTCTCTGCTGCTCCGGGCAGCATAATAAATTATAATTTGATCCTGGTCAACCCATTTCCTTCAGACACACACACAGATATGTGACAGATTTTTTAAACCAAAGCAAGTAACAGATTATAAACATAGAATAGGTCATAAAGGAAAGACTGAGATTTCTCCTCTTTTCAACTCCTTCCCTGGCTTTGGCTTCAATAATTTGTCAAATATCTGTGTGTGTAAAAGGACCCATTGCTTTACTAGCCTTGGTGTAGTAGGAAACAGTTCATTAATACCTGTCTGGTGATCCAACAAGTGGGCCACTTACATAAAAAACCATGTGTCCGCCCTGTGTCCGCCCCTGGATACTACCTCTGTGCGGACTAAACACCTAGCATTGACACCTACGTAGCCAGACACTGCAAATGCAGCTCTGGCCACAAGCAGAATATAGAACTATTATAGATGATCTGTCCGCTTTCCTGTCATACAGTTCACATTAATAAAGATAAATGCTTTTACCTTGTAAATTATAAAGTCTATTTTTCAGGGAAAGCAGTGCTTCAGGTTAGTTTTCATCTTAATGTCTTACCAATAAAAAGATTCTGGGGCATTTTATTTTAGTAATCTGTATTATGCTTTTATTCTTCCTGAAAATCAATTAAAGGAGAATTCTGGCGCCCAACATTTTTTTTTAAAAGACCAGACCAGAAAGCAGCCAGGGGATCGGGAACTGGAGGGGCTGACAGCGGACCCCAACACTGGAACTGCAGAGGTGGGTGCACACAGTTATGTTTAGCCAGAACATAAGGGTAGGTTCACACTGAGCAAAACTAGCGGAATGCCGTTAGCCTCCCTCTCATAATGGGAGTCTATGGGAGGCGCTGTCAGAAAAGCAGCGCGCACCTCCCATAGACTCACATTATGAGAGGGAGGCTAACGGCATTGTCCGCCGCGGAATAACGCTAGTTTTGCTCAGTGTAAACCCGGCCTAACTGTCAGGTGTCAGACTTCACTAAAGTTCACTAAATGTTACCATTTTCCTTGTCCCTGTCCAATGCTTGCTGTCAATATAAGGCTGAGCGCATCCTACTGACCAGAGGATTAGTAAGACCTAGATGTCACTGGGCTAGCAGTACTGATTAATTATTGTATCACTAATGTTTCCATGTAGGGCAGGCCTTATTTGCATATTTCCAAGAGGAATAACAAAGGAAGAACACAGTATTATAGTAAATACAGTTATTTACATTAACGGACAGTTCAGGAGAGGCGACAGCTCCTCTATGAGATTTTCTCTGATTGGTGTTGTTCATCTTCTTTGCCTTAACACCATAAAGGTTTATCCTGACCACTGCAGTTTAGTGCAGAAACATCTTTAGTCTCTCCCATCTGCAGAAATTTGAAAGAATCACTGGTTGGTGCGGGTCTGGCAGCTGGGACCCCCACAACCTTAACAAGAGAGTTAATGGAGCTGCAGTATACATGTTGGGCATCTGTTTTATTTAGTCTCTGTGAGGCTTCTGAAGATGGCTAGGTAGAGTACATTTTTGTTATTGTCTCTTCCATGTGACTCTGTGTAGCTTTAACACTTTCCTTCTGAGCCACTTTTCATTTTTGCACTTTTGTTTTGTTCTCCTCATGTTTAAAAGGTCATAGCGCTTGCATTTTTTTCACCTTCAGACCCACATGAGCTCTTATTTTATGCGACACCTATTGTACTTTGCAATGAGAGATTTAATTTTTCCATAAAATACGCTGCACAACCAGGAAAAAGTTATTTTTTCCGTGAAATTTAAAAAAAAGCTATTTGTTTTAATTTTCGTGTTTATGCCATTCACCCTATGGTAACATTGACATGTTATCTATGTTTCTCAAGTCATTACAAAGCAACTTGTATAACTTTTATTTTATTTGACTGCTTTTAAAAATTAAAGCTTTAAAAAAAAAACTAAATGTTAAAATGTTAAAATAGCTCTATTACCATCCTTATAACGCTGTGATTTTTTGGTCTATGGGGCTGTGTGAGGTGTCATTTTTTTGTGCCATAATCTGTACTTCCTATCGGTACCTTGTTTGCGTATATGTGACTTATTGATCACGATTAATAATATGTTTTGTGCTCTTCTGGCGCTTTTTCTGCAAACTCACAGCCTCTTTATGCAAAAAATGAGCTAAACTGAGTCCTCTGTCTTGCCCCTTTATCTTGGCCCCCACCTTCCGAGACGTGGATCATGTGTCCTCTGTCTCTTCAATGGGCTGGGTTAGCGATTATAACCGTGCCCACTAAAGAGATGGAGGACATATGACCCACTGACCACCTTCAGTGGGCCGGGCCTCCAGTAAGAAGTATGTTGATCAGAGTGTTTTTATGGCTACATGGACTCCATCTCTGCAGTGCCCTGGTTTGTATTGCAACCCAGCCCACTGAAGAGATGTGAGAAACATAATCAACATGGATCATCGTTTCTCTTTGCTTCTATCTGGGCCCCTTATCTCTCTGTCCCCTTCCCCCTCTGTCTCCTCCCTGCTCTCTTGTTCTCTGCTTCCACCTTTCTGCCGTTCCCCCTCCCCCCACCGCCCACGAACACTCTGTGTAGCCACCTCCATCTTCTTTTCTCCCTCCACCTCTGTCCTGTCCCCCCTCCTGCCACCCATGAGCACTCTGTGTGGCCCCCTCTTTTATCTTCTTTCCTTCCACCTATGCCCCCCCCCAGTATTGGCAAGAGGTGTTTGGAGGCTTTGAAAGTATATAATACTATTTTTTATAATGATTTCACCAATTACTATTGTCAGGGATCAACCTGCTCTCTCAGGGCTGCTCTCTTTGAATTGCAGCTTCAGTTGCACAGTAAACACATTCTTTTTTTTCCTGTGCAATGTAGCAATAGTGGGCAGAAAGGAAAGCTAAGGAGACCGGTGCGTGTACTGACCAATCAGGGGGAACCACTGCATGATGGGAAATGTAGTTTCAGGGCTGGTGCCATCTTGGATATCGCCAGTTTTTTACAAAAATTGTAACTCAGGAACGGCGACAGCTAGAAAGATGGGAGATGGCTCAAAATACTCAGGAGGACTTGTCGAGAAAGTTTGGGAGCATTTAATTGTTTAGCTCTTGGGCAGAATACCCCTTTAATGCTGCCCTCAGCATAAATTTAGGGTCTAGTTGATACACATAGATGCTTCATAGTGACTAGAAAGCATTTTTTTTTTATTAAGCTAAAAAATATTTTTTAATTAAATAAATTGTATTAAACATACACATATTTCTTCATCCTGGAAACATAAGACATTGTACAATTGTATTCCCATTCATCCTGATAAAAAAAATGTGGTAAAAAATGCCCTAAGGGCTGTCATCAGCTATATCAACGACTTACAAGAGGCTTCTTCTCAACAGATGATGTTGGCTTCTAAAGCCATGTACCTATCCACCACTGATCGTAGGGCTCTATGGCTTAGGCCATGGACTGGGGACAACCTCTCCAAGTTCAATCTCTGTTCTCTTGAATTCCAACCTGGAAGACTTTTTGTACCTGAGTTGCACAAACTTATAAAAGATCTGTCTGACAAAAAGGGCAAGTCCTTTAAGCAAACATCTAAGGGTTTTCAGCTACACTTTCACAGAGGAAAGTCCCCACAAAGAGGAAGACAAGGCCAATACCAGGGTATAAGCAGAGGAGCAGGTTCAAGAAAAGGGATGGACAGCCCAAAGACAGTGAACAAGGGCTCCTTGGCACTCTTCACCCTGCTTGGCACTGCGGGTGCTGACAGGTAAGTTCATAATAATCAAGCCTGCCATTGTAACCAATTTACATAATATTGACTTTAATGTTATTGCGTAAGCAGCATAGCCCTGAGCTGTAAAAGGATCTACATCCACCATGTGTCAGTTATGGTAATAGTGTCTTCTTGGTAGAGCCATCCCTGGATCCCCTATCTGTTACTCCTATCGCTTAACTCTTTATGACTATGACTTCACTTTATTGGAGATTCAGATCTATACCAAGTATATGAGAACTTAAATCTTCACTGCTTGTAACCACAATCTCAATATCAGTATGCTTATAGGAAGAACTAATGAGATCCATCAGAAAAAAACTAGCTCATGACCAGCAGCACTTATCCGGATTACACAAATACAAGACAAAAACAATCAGTGTCCACGCTCAAAGCTACTTCTACTTAGAGAATTTCTCCATTAAGCTACTTACACAAATTATAGCTCACCACAAAGAGGTGCCAACAATTGATTTCTATTTTATCATTTGAAAGCAGAAACACAACAATTTGTAACAAAAGTTTAAATTTAACCCCTTAAGGACCGGGCCTAAAATGGCCTTAAGGACTGGAGCAAATTTTATGAATATGACCTGTGTCACTTTATTCATTAATAACTTCGGGATGCTTTTACCTATCCGGCTGATTCTGAGATTGTTTTCTCGTGACATATTGTACTTCACATTTATTGTAAATTGGAGTCGATACTTATAACGAATCTTTATGAAAAAACCAAAATAACATGAAAAATTGTAAAAAAAATGCATTTTTCCAACTTTAAACCTTTTCTGCTTATACAGAAAATGGTTATGCCACATAAATTATATATTAAATAGCATTAGCAACATGTCTACTTTATGTTGGCAGCATTTATTAAACTATATTTCATTTTTTTTAGACAATAGAAAGCGTAAAACATTAGCAGCAAATTTCCCAATTTTCAGTAAAATTTCAAAATCAGATATTTTTAGGGACCTGTTCAGGTTTAAAGTGTATTTGAGGGGACTGTATGTTAGAAAGCCCCACAAAGCACCCCATTTCAGAAACTGCACCCCCCAAACTCTGCAAAAGCACATCCAGAAAGTTTTGTTAACCCTTTAGGGGAGTCACAGAAATAAAAGCTAAGTGTGTAAGAATATTGAAAATTTTAATTTTCTGTGCAGAGATTTTATTGTAATCCAATATTTTTCATAATTAAAAACTTATTACCAGAGAATATTTATTGCCCTATTTCTGCAGTTTATAGAAATACCCCATATGTGGCCCTAATGCGCTATTTGACGCAACCACAAGCCTCAGTGCATTTTAATATTTGGTCATTTCTGACTGTACCACTTCAGGTTGGCAGAGGCTCTGGGGTGCCAAAACCTAAAAAACACCACTAAAGGGACACCATTCGGAAAACTACACCCCTCAAGGAATGTAACTAGGGGTGCGGTGAGCATCTGGACCCCACAGGTGCTTCACAG
Organism: Dendropsophus ebraccatus; assembly: GCF_027789765.1. NCBI lineage: Eukaryota > Metazoa > Chordata > Amphibia > Anura > Hylidae > Dendropsophus > Dendropsophus ebraccatus. The sequence goes on from NC_091458.1 coordinate 74,836,527, forward strand.
ATTTTCCCAACAATATGACGTGAAAAAAGACAAAAGTATTTTTTACACTAAAACGTTGTTCTAGACTTCAATTTTTCATTTTCACAAAGGGATAAAAGGAAAAAAAAACACAAAACATGTAGCGCAGTTTCTCCCGAGTACAGAAATACCCCACATGTGGACATAAAGTGCCAAGCGGGCGCAGGACGAGCCTCTAAAGGGAAGGAGCGCCAATTGGCTTTTGGAAGCTGGATTTCACTGGAATGGATTTCAAGGGCCACGTCGCATTTACAGAGCCCTCGTGCTGCCAAAACACTGGAAACCCCCCACAAGTGACCCCATTCTGGAAACTACACCCCTCAAGGAATCTAACAAGGGGTGCAGTGAGCATATGGACCCCACTGGTGACGGGCACAAATGTGGAACAATGTGACGTGAAAGTGAAAAATTTCATTTTTTCACTTTCACGGCACAAATGTGCCCGTCATCAAGGGGTCCATATCCTCATTGCACCCCTTGTTAGATTCCTTAAGGGGTGTAATTTCCAGAATGGGGTCACTTGTGGGGGGTTTCCACTGTCTTGGCAGCACGAGGGCTCTGTAAATGCGACATGGCGTTCATCATCCATTCTAGCCAAATCCAAACTCCAAAATCCAAATGGCGCTCCTTCCCTTGAGAGGCTTGCCCTGCACCCACATGGCGCTTTATGTCCACATGTTCGGTATTTACGGACTCGGGGGAAATTGCTCTAAACATTTTGTGTGTTTTTTTCTCTTTTAACCCCTTGTGAAAATAATAAATTTAAGGCTAGACCAACATTATAGTGTAAAAAATGTAATATTTCATTTTCACGCCACATTGTTCCACATTTGTTCCCGTCACCAGTGGGGTCCATATGCTCATTACACCCCTTGTTACATTCCTTGAGGGGTGTAGTTTCCATAATGGGGTCACTTGTGGGGGGTTTCAACTGTCTTGGCAACACAGGGGCCTTTTAAATGCAACATGGCCCCTCGAAATCCATTCCAGCCAAATCCAGCCTCAAAAAACCAAATGGCGCTCCTTCCCTTTGGAGGCTTACCCTGCACCCACATGGTGCTTTATGTCCACATGTGGGGTATTTCCGTACTCAGGGGAAATTGCTCTACAAATTGTGTTTTTTTATTTTTTAGCCCCTTGTGAAAATGAAAAAATCAAGACAAGATTAATGATTTAGAGTAAAAATTTAAAACAAATTACACTAAATGTTGGTCTAGCCTTGATTTTTTTTCCATTTCCACAAGGGGTTAAAAAAGAAAATAAACGCAAAGCGTGTAGGGTAATTTCCCCTGAGTACGAAAATACCCCACATGTGGACATAATGTAGCATATGGGCACAGGGCAAGCCACCAAATGGACAGAGCGCCATTTAGAGGCTGGAATGGAGGATGGAGGCCATGTCGCAATTTCAAAGCTCCTGTGCTGCCAGGACAGTAGAAACCCCCCACAAGTGACCCCATTCTGGAAACTACACCCCATAAGGAATCTAACAAGGGGTGCAGTGAGCATATGGACCCCACTGGTAACAGGCACATATGTAGAACATGTGCCGTGAAAAGAAAAACATACAATTATTAATAAAAAAAGGGACAATTATTAATTTATTTGGGGGTATTAGGCCAATTATTAGTTTATAAGGTTGAAAATGACAGGTGTCCATCAAATTCAACCTGTGTTGATCCAGAGGAAGGCAAAAAACCCTTGTGAGGCAGACGACAGTATACCAGCACCCCCTCTTCCGGTCCCTCGCTGCCTGAGCATCCCAGCATCCCAGCATCCCCCAGCAGACGACAGTAGCCTCATCACTGGGAAAAATTCCTTCCTGACTCCATAATGGCAATCAGAATAATCCCTGGATCAACGTGACCCCTGAAATAGGAATAAGGGACAGAATTTAGATAATGTAGAACTCCAATGATGTGTGGTGCGCCTTGAAGCGATCCTGTATGCAGAGGCCGGGGGGATCAGGACAGGCATCACACTGGAAAATGGCGTCCTTCCTGATCCCCCTGTTACGCCACACTCTGCACTTCTTCTGGGGTCTCCCGTTCTCCTGTGTGGGGGACGTCACCTGGAAAATGGTGTCCTGGTGCGATACGGGGTCCTTCATATCCAGAAGCGCTGGGTGCGCTCCATGGCTGCTAAATATTAGGGCTCTATTACTGCTTCTGATATGTTCGGAAGCTACAGTAGCTCAGGCAGCGAGGGACTGGAAGAGGGGGTGCTGGTATAAAAGTTATCCCCGTACAGGTGGTAACCTTTATCCAGCAGTGGGAAGATCAGTTCCCCAACGATCTTCCCACTAACTCCGAGGATGGGGGGGGCATCTGGGGGCATCTGGCTGGATTCGGGTGTCCCTTCCTTCATACACTCTAAGTGTACATGCACACTGCGGAATGGCGAAGGATAACCCTTTGTGCATTCCGCAGCTGGCACCCACCGGCAGACTGATGCGGGCGCGCGTCTCAGTCCGTGTCATAGACTCCATTCTATGCATGAGCGGATTCCGCTCTCCGTCAAATGTGTTCATTCTTTGGACGGACGATGGAATCCGCCCGTGCATAACATGGAGTCTATGACACGGGTGGAGACACGCGCCTGCATCAGTCCGCCGGTGGGTGCCAGCTGCGGAATGCACAAAGGGTTATCCTTTGCCATTCCGCAGTGTGCACATACCCTAAATCTGTAAGTGTACCCTGAGGTACTCTCACAGAGTTTGTAGAATTTCGCGCCATACCGTCATCTCTTATTGGGACGGTATTGTCGGAAAAGACGTGTCTGGGGGGCAGCGTACGTTACGCTACCCCCAGACACGTCACTGGATGATGAGGATGATGAGGATGAATGGAGGAACGAAGGACCCCCCATTCATCCTCACTGGCTATTTCGGTGTCGGAGGCAATAATAGCGTATGCGTCCGACACCGAAAATACCCTGGGGGCCATCTTTATACGGGGATTGGTATATGGGGTATGTAAATGTGTAGTGGTGTAGTGTAAAACTTTATTCCGTGTAGTGTAATGGTGTTTTTTACATGTTTTTTTAACATTAAGTATAAAAAAAAAACTACGCCAAGAAAGGAGTTGCTGATAAATGCCGTACTTATGTGCGGCACTTATAAGCAGACCGTGGCTGTAGGATATAGGAAAAAAACACTCTACGCCAAAAAGGAGGAGTTGCTGATCAGCGGCGCACTTACGTGCGATGCTGACCAGCACTCAGCGGCGATAGGGTGCGGAAAAAAAAAAATTGGAAAAAAAAAACAAAAAAAAAACCCCTTTCTTCAACCCTATAGCTATTGATATGTGTATTATATACACTTATCAGCCGCTAGGGGGCAGTAGAACGCAAATTCCAGAAAAAGATGAAGTTTGACGACGCTGGAGCCGATGATTGCCGATGGGGACCGCCGGAAAAAGACGAAGACGCCGACGAAGACGAGGACGCGGTCGGAACCCGGAAGACGCGATCGGGATGCTGGATCCGGTGAGTATGGGTCAATACCTGTTCTGGACACCTCAGCTACCTAGCTGAGGTGTCCACAGCAGGTATTTAACCCTTTCATGGGGTACTTATATCGCCGTGATCGGCCGGCCGGCCGGTCACTGTGATCGGGACGTGGCACCGTTAACAGTAATGACCGATGACCCGGAAAGCTGCAGATCGCCGCCATATGCTGATCTGAATTGATCAGCCAATAGCGGCGATCGTCAGCACGGGAGGGGTTAATCACCCCCCGTGCCGACAAGCAGGGATGGCCTGCTATACATTATAGCAGGCCATCTTCCCCGATCGCTGCGTGTGTACACGCAGCGAACGGGGAAACCGCGGGCGTAAATGTATGCCCGTTTACGTTAAGGCACAGGTTTTGGGGGCGTACACTTACGCCCACGGTCGTTAAGGGGTTAAACAGCCTCCAGAGCAGGAACTCCTCTCATACGTCCTATTCCTGTGGGTACTGAGCAAAACACCACTTACTGTACATTCCCCGGTGAACGTACAGATGTTTCTAAGTTTTGACCAATGATGCATATAGTACAATGCATATGTAGTAATGGTCAGTTAAAGTGACACTGTCGTTATAACTTTCAAAATCTAAATCAACAGTAGATGTAATATAAAGCAAGTTTGCAATATACATTATTATTATAATTTTTTTTTTAATTATTTTTTTTTTTTTTGTTGCTATCATGCTGTAAAACAAAGTTGAACTTACCAGAAATCCAGGTCCAGTCTCCTGAAGGCAGAGTTTCTGATGTCCTGGTTTAAAAAAACAGACTATACACAGGAATTCCGGCCAGTACAGAGAGTCACGGCTCAATATGTCCATCAATCACATGACTGTCTTCTCTTTGTAAGCGCTCAGATGGCCTGGGATACACAGGACTTCCCTTTTTCTGACTGTTTCTTGTTTCTTGAGAAAAAGAGTAGGAAAACAGGGAAAAAAAAATAATGAATGTAAATTGCAAACTTGTTTAATTTAGACTGTTAAAGTTATAATGACAGTGACACTTTAAGGGTGGGAAAGTAAAATGAATTCTCCTTTCTGAAATGTCCAATGTGTAATGACAAAAAAAAGTACTCGGTTTGGTCCACAAGTCTTCTCAGCAAGTGCTGTCAGTACTTGTTCTCTCTTCACTCAAAAAGTAACTAGCTATGGTTTAATAAGTTCTAACTCCAGGTTAGTTTTGCCTATTAACACTTGCTAGTTTTCCATAGCCACTTATAGCCACCGCTTTTTTTTTGCTCACCAAGAGAATACAAAAATATAATCCATCCAGTGAAAGCCCTCAGTTCAGGAAAGTAGATCTTCAGAGAGTCTCATATCCTATTTATGCAAGTGCTTGTCCCCTGCTGAGGTACAGCTGTAGCTTTTGCCAAAAAATATGGCAGTGACATGACATCTTGGAGTGTGATTTATGCAAACAGCCATACTGTATGTGCATGTGTGGCGATATTGTTAGAACTCGGGCTGTGCGTTCAGCTCAGCATCCATAGCAGCCAAACTGCTTCTCATGTTTTGCTCTGCTCTGCTATTCCTTGTTGCAGTAGTGGCCAGTGTTTCGCTCTCTGGCCAATCAGCATAAGGTGTAGTGTGTTCATTGATTGTTGACTGACAGCTGACTCACCAGTCAGCTGTTGGTATCTGGTCGGGACTTGGAGCCTCAGCCCCAATCATTGCCAGGGGCTGGAACTCCAGGCTCCATAAGTATCCTCATTTGTCTCATGTTCCTTGCCTGTGATAGTGCCCAGTTTGACTACTGTTACTTGACCGTTTATCTTGCAATGTATTCTGGTTATCTGACTTCTGACTACCCCCTTGGGCACGTTTTGTACTGCACCACTAGGCTGTTATTGACTTGGACTTCTGACTTTGCTCCTATTGTGTTGTGTTTTGTTCTGTGTTGCACCTAGTTGAGAACAAGGTTTGCTGACCAGTTGTATGTTGCCATTTAGGGCTTCTGAGGCAAGTAGGCAGGGACAGCGGAGCAGGTGCCAGCTTTAGGGCTCACCTGTCCTTGTGTCATCCTATCCTTGATTCCTAGCAGATGCGTACACATTGCAGCTTACTTGCACTCTACCTTATGTGGTATCCAATGCTATTATCATAAAGGCATACGACACAGTACAAAAACAAGTACTCCTTTAGTTTCATAGTGGTCCCTGTTCCTGTATGTACTTTAGCACATATGTATGGGAGAACAGAGTATGTGTTGATGCTTTATTCATCATCCTCATACCCACGGTATATGCGCAGCCAGGCATAGTCCGTGACCACGTGTTTTTTTGGCCGTTTGATGGAAGTTTTTTTTGGATGGCTGTCAGTTCATGGGCAAATAATGTCCGTTATTTCCATCTTAATGGGAAAAAAAAACTGCTCATGACCTAATTACTTGTGGATTGATGTGAGAAGTTGCCTTTGGAAGATTTTTAAATATTATTCTTTATTATTAGGTAAAATTGCGAGTGAGCTTACTTTCTTGGATGAAAAGCACCGCACACTTGAATAGTCTTAGGATGCTTTGCTGTGGGCATGACACAGGACTCATGGTAGCACTTGCCTATTCTCCTCAGGGCAATTATTCTTTTACATGTCTCAAACAGTCTGAAGGGGGCTTCATCAAAAAAATAATAACTTTAACCCTGTCCTCGGCAGTCCAATCCCTGTACTTCGTGCAGAAACTTTCCTTGATGTTGTTCTTGGAGAGAAATGGCTTCTGTGATGGATGTCCGGGATTGTTTTATAGGTTTGTTTCCCATTTACAGAAGCAGGCTAGCCAAGCAGTGTTTACAATGACAGTTTGGTCTGACATGTCAGTGCACCATCTTTTAGGTTGAAAAGTTGATGTGTTCAAAAGTGTTCATGCTCTGACACTATGAAAACAGATCTGCTTCAGCAGCTTTATGAGAATTACAGTGACATGATGTCTTTTGCTGCTCATTTCTAGGAAATACAATATATGTGGCATATGAGAAAATTGCTTAATCCTTTCGCTGTCAGAGGTTTAGTGACAATTTTTAAACTTTTGACATGCACAAACAAAACATGACACCTGGTGTATTGTTAAAATGCCATCATGTGCGCCTTCATCCAGTTTTGCATCAAATTATAAAGTTTAACAACAAATATATACAATTTTGTTTAATGTGTAAAAGTCTCACCCAAGCAGATCCAGAGATACTCAACATCTCCAAAAAATTAAGTTAAAATCTACCTAAAAAAATAAAATGAAACCTGGGATATCTGGGACAGCATAGCTTCTGCTCCTGCCAGCTGTTGCTCTGACCAGGTGATTATGAGCAATCCATCTGGGAACAAAGGTCTGAGTCACAGAAGAGGTTAGAGCTAGCTTCTTCCCAATCCCATAACTTAATTGATAGGATGCCTTACTATAGACAAATAGGGGGAAATCTATTGATCAAACCAAGCAGGGCTGAGATCTCCCTGGTAACTTGAAGCTCTGTTTCTGGCTGGTTTCTAAACTAGTACGGTGTGCTGGGGTGCAGCAACCCAGGGGGCAGATGTTGGGAGCACCACGTGGTCACTTGTCACAGTAGATTGGAGCGGGTCAAGCTGGAGCCATCCCTGGATATGCTGGATCTGCACTGCCACAGTACTAGGAGGAATAAAGAGGCATGTCCGCACAAGGCTCCTGATGGAAGGCCTGAGCCTGGAAGAATACTCTCAGCAGTCTCTGTGTTGTCTCTCATGCACAATCCAACTAGCTGACAACTAGAACTCAAAACCCCTGACTCACTCTCAACCCCACCAAATATAACCTTGGCTAATTGGAGTGGCAGATTTTGATTGGGCAAAAGACAACCCTCCTGAGGTAGCTAGCTCAGCTATTGTTTAATAGAAATCATCAGACAGTGGCAGGAAATAAACATCATCAATAGAGACATCAGTTAACCCTTACATACTTTTTGACTTGCAATAGAACAGTGACATCTGGTGGCAGGAGTCTCATACCACTGACTTCAGTCTCAGCACTTACACACACATATGATACCGACCTATATTTGTTAGAAAGAACAGTGGTCCCCGTTCTGGACGTTGTAGTTGGATTTCCAAAAAACACAGCAGGGTTACAGAGTAAATCATATACTGTTATACAATAAGTGAGCCTTTCCCTGTTTCCTGTTGCCCACGGTTGAAGTAGCATGAAACTAATAACAGGTTTATCTTATCAATACATTATATGTACCTTAAAAATATAACTTATACTATAAAAAACAAGTGCTATGCCTATGGCTCTTGGAATGGACAATGAAAAAAAGTCTGGCCCCAGACCTAATTCAACATGTAGCTAGTCAGCCACTATATGTCTTTAAGCTAGTACTACCTCATTTAATTGTTCTTTTGTATATAAAAATCAAGAGAATCCTTTTCTTTAGTTGGGCCATGTGATCTGAAGTTACGTATGTATCTATGCTTTCTATGTTAGCTAGCAGGACCTGCATGATAACGCTGAATGGACTATTCACACAAACCCTCCACAGTAGGAGACAGGAATTTCCTTTAGAGTTACTGGTGATTACACAGCTCTTGTCACACAGTGTTAATGGATTATAGCAAGAATTTTTGCATACCTGTAATTTTGCTTTACACAAGTCAAAGGCAGCACAGAAGGGATATTCAGCTCCTCCTAGTTCCTCCCAGGACCGCCCACCTAATAGAGTAATAAAATGATTAACCAATGAATACCACCTCCTATAAAAGTACATCACACGCCAACCAGATTGTGTTAAATAACTAGACTCCTGTGATGCAAAGTGATAATTTATTGGGAGGGTTATACATGTGCTGCCTTTGACTCGTGTAAAGCAAAATTACAGGTATGCAAAAATTCTTGCTTTACACTTCGTCTACAGGCAGCACAGAAGGGATGTGCATAGCATAACAATGAAAAAAGGGGGGGGGTACATATTAAACAGCGGCACTCAAGACCCCGGTGCCGAAGGCTGGAGACCCGCTCTGGGTGCCAAGCCGATAGTGCTTTATAAACGTCGTTGGAGAAGACCATGAAGCTGTGTTGCAGATGTCCAAGAGCGACACTTGAGCTCTCTCTGCCCATGATGCAGCTGTGGATCTGGTTGAGTGTGCACGTATGTGAAATGGCGGTTGTAATTCTGCTTGCTTATATGCTTCCATTATAGTAGATCGTAGCCATCGGGCTAGGGTATCTTTTCATACCTTCCTGCCTTTTCTGGAACCCACGAACTGTAGGAATAAATTCTCGTCAAGGCGAGACTCTATCCAGGTAACATTGTATTGCTCTGGCCACGTCCAAGGTGTGTAATACTGCTTCTTCATCTGATGATGGTTCCGGAAAATTTTTTGGCAAAAGAACTTCCCTGTTGATGTTTGAGGTAGATGCTATTTTAGGCATAAAAGATGGTACTGGTCTGATGAGTACACCTTCCGGCACAAATTTGAGAAAAGGGTCTTTGTATGATAGTGCCTGGATTTCTCCAATTCGTTTGGCCGATGTTACTGTCACTAAGAAGGCTACTTTATAGGAAAGCCATTTCAGCTCTGCCTGTTGCAGTGGTTCAAATGGAGCTTCGGTCAATTTCCTGAGCACGAGTATCAAGTCCCAGGTAGAAACTGCTGGTAGGATAACAGGCCTTAGTTTTTTTAGTCCTTTGAAAAACCTTGCTACCGTAGGCTCTGCTGCAAATTTACCTTCAGTAAAGGCATTTATGGCCGTCATGTGCACACGCAATGTATTGGGTTTTAGGCCTTTACGAAAACCATCTTGTAGAAACTCAAGAATACTTGATAAAGTAATCTCTGGAAAGTCATTTTCCAATCTCCAATAAGAGAACTTCTTCCACATCCTTGCATATACCCTATTTGTGGAATCTTTACGAGAGGAGAGCAATGTCTTAATCACTTCTTCTGACAGTCCTCTTTGCCTGTATCTAGATTTTTCAGATTCCAGGCCGTCAGGTGCAGATGGTCTAGGTGGGGATGAAAGAACCTTTCCTGAGTCAGCAGATCTTTCTGAACTGGCAGTTTCAGGTACTCGCCCTTCGAATACCGCAACAAGAGCGGGAACCATGCTCGGCATGGCCAGAATAGTGCGATTAGAATTGTCTCGGGTTTCTCTAGGATGATCTTCCTTAGCACTTTGTTCATCATGACTGGAGGAGGAAAGATGTAGACTGATAGGCTCTTCCAAGATATCGAGAAAGCATCCAGTACGTCTGGATTGTCCCTTGGATTGAGGGAACAAAATCTCCGAGCTTTGGCATTCTGCCTGGACGCCATTAGGTCCCACTCTGGGGTACCCCATTGTTTGGTTATCTGATTGAAGCAGTGTTGGTTTAGAGACCACTCGTTGAGGTCCAGTGTTTTCCTGCTCAGACGATCCGCTCTGGTATTCAAAGATCCCTTGATATGAAGAGCTGATAAATTTGTGACCGAAGCTTCGGCCCACCTCATTAGCTTCTTGCACCCCTTCTGAAGAACTGGACTCCTGGTGCCACCCTGTTTGTTCACATAATATACGGCTACTGCATTGTCGGATTGGACTAACACCGACTTGTTCTTCAGAAATGGGTGGAAGTGCTGTAGAGCCAAACAAATTGCCTTCAGTTCCCTGAAGTTTGATGAGAGTTGAGATTCTGCCGGAGTCCATAGGCCTTGGACCCAGAGTTCCTTCAGGTGTGCACCCCATCCTGCTTTTGAGGCATCTGTGGTCACTATACAGGATTCTTCCAAGCGGAAACTCTTCCCCTTTGCCAAGTTCTTTTCGTTCAACCACCAATGAAGGTCCTGCCTCTTTTGGTGAGAAATCTTTAATGGAACCCAGATGTTCTTGGGGTTCCTGTCACATGTAGCCAGAATCTCCTGATGAAGTTGTCTGAAATGGGCTTTTGCCCAAGGTACCGCTTCTATTGCAGCTGTCATTAGACCCAATACTCTCATCCCCACTTGTACCGAGACTTGAGGAGACAGGATAATATGTCGGACTTGAGTGATGATGGAAAGTCTCTTGTCTTTTGGAAGATAGAGTTTCTGTTGCGTAGAGTCTATATGAAAACCCAGGAATTTCTTTTGCTGGGAAGGCAGAAGATCTGACTTTGGCATGTTGATTATGAATCCAACCTTCTGTAGTAGTGTAAGTGTCATCTGAAGATGTTGAAGAAGAAGATCGGAAGAAGGTGCAATCAGGAGCCAGTCGTCGAGGTAGGGGACGATTTAAATGCCTTGCAATCTCAGATGTGCAACGACAACGACTGCCACCTTGGTGAAAAGCCTTGGAGCCGGAGAAAGGCCGAAAGAAAGAGCACAGAATTGGTAATGATAAATGCTTGTGCCTATTTTTACTGCCACTCTTAAGTATTTTCTGGAGTGAATGCTGATCGCTATATGGAGATACGCGTCCATCAGATCTAATGAAACCATCCGACAAAGTCTTGCAGTAAGGATGGAATGATGTCGTTTTCTGGCTGGTTTAGGTAAAAACTTTCTTTCGGACGCTTCTGTCAGGATGGTATCTCTGCAGAGCATTATGCGTCCCTCTGCTCGTGCTGTTCGGCCGAAAAGGCACTGATTTTCTTGTATCCTGTTTCTGTGTTTTGTTTTGCTGTGTGTGAACTCTGGTTTATTGCTCACCTGGGTTGGGAGACACACCCGACTTCACCTGCTGAGTTCTGTCTGGCCATGTCATGGTTAATCTGTGTTTTGGTTCTGCTGTGACTGACAGGTCTTCCTGCCAGTGGATCTGTTTTGTTCTCAGCTGTCTGTGCTTGGAGATCAGGGGGATGGTCCAATTATGTTCTGGATCAGAACCCTGGCCTCCTATATAACTACCTCAGTCTTGGATATCATTGCTGGTTATTGACTTAGTCTCTGCCTGCTTGTGGATTCTGTTTCTTTGCATCTCCTGACTACTGCTTTGTGTTCTGACTATCCTTGCTAGCTGCCTGCCCCTGACCATATCGCTTGTTTGTTGACTCTGATTATAGGATTGTGATTTTGTACTGTGCTGCCTGATTGTTGTGACCCGGACTGTCGACTATTCTTTATTGTGTTTTGTCTGTCTGTCTTGTCTTTGTGTCCCACCTAGCCAGTGCAGGGACTGCCGCCCAGTTGCTCGCCGCCATCTTAGGGCGGATTGTGGAAAGTAGGTAGAGGACAGTGGGCGGGGCTGAGCTTAGGGCTCACTGTCTTGTCTTGTTCTGCTGTCCGGTTCCTAACAGAATAACCAGCCATACTTTTTTTTTTTTTCTCTCCACCTTGGTATGGACCCCATGAAAGCTCTGGTTGAGCAAATGCAAAGTCTTAACCAGCTTGTTCTGGACCTTACGCAACGGGTGCAGCAGGTAGAGTCTTTCCTGGGCCAAAATGCCATGTTATCTGCTGCTGTTCCCTCCAGTGCAGCTTCCTGATAGGTTCAAAGGTGAGAGAAGGGCCTTTCGAATCTTCAGAGAGGGATGTACGTTGTTTTTCAGACTTTGTCCCCGGTCCTCTGGGGATGTGAGCCAGAGAGTGGGCATAGTTATGTCACTCTTACAAGGACCTCCGCAGGAGTGGGCCTTTTCTTTGCCTCCAGATGCCACTGAATTGTCTTCTGTAGATCAGTTTTTCTCTGCATTGGAGTTACTCTATGATGACCCTGACAGGGCAGCAGCAGCTGAGAGGCAGTTGACAGTTTTGAGACAGGGCAAGCGACCTGTGGAGCAGTATTGTGCAGAGTTCCGCCAGTGGTGCGTTCCATCCGGATGGAATGATCCAGCGCTTAGATGCAAATTTAAGCAGGGGTTATCTAATGACATTAAAGATGCCTGGACAGGACATCCAGATCCTTCCACCCTAAAGCAGGCCATGAATTTGGCTATTCGCATAGACCGTAGACTCCGTGACAGACATAGGGAAAAAGTAGTCTCTGACCCTTCTAAGACCTCTGTCCCCTGCTCTGTCAAACACTCTGTTGTTATCCCTGATATTCATGAGGACGAGCCCATGCAGCTGGGACTATTGGATGCCAGGACCAGGCGAGAACACCGGAGACACAACGGTCTGTGCTATTACTGTGGTGACAGTAGCCACTTCATCAGTTTCTGCCACAAGCGTCCCAAGCGGCAAGAAAACCTGCACCCAGATCATCAGCGTTCAGGTGACTCCCAGGAAGGTCACTTGGGCGCACAGGTACCCTCCGGCGAAATAAACATTGCTAGTTCTACTGTAACTGATTTGCCTGTATCTGATCCCAATTTATCATGTTCTTCGGCTCGTCCTGTCAGTAAGCCTGTTCTCCATGCCATGGACTCTTCTTCTGATGAATGGGAGTCAGATGGCAATCTTCTAAGTGAAGTTGAGTCCTGTGAGGGTCCTGAGGCCCCTCGTAAAAGGAGGGGTACTGTCAGGATGGTATCTCTGCAGAGCATTATGCGTCCCTCTGCTCGTGCTGTTCGGCCGAGAAGGCACTGATATTCTTGTATCCTGTTTCTGTGTTTTGTTTTGCTGTGTGTGAACTCTGGTTTATTGCTCACCTGGGTTGGGAGACACACCCGACTTCACCTGCTGAGTTCTGTCTGGCCATGTCATGGTTAATCTGTGTTTTGGTTCTGCTGTGACTGACAGGTCTTCCTGCCAGTGGATCTGTTTTGTTCTCAGCTGTCTGTGCTTGGAGATCAGGGGGATGGTCCAATTATGTTCTGGATCAGAACCCTGGCCTCCTATATAACTACCTCAGTCTTGGATATCATTGCTGGTTATTGACTTAGTCTCTGCCTGCTTGTGGATTCTGTTTCTTTGCATCTCCTGACTACTGCTTTGTGTTCTGACTATCCTTGCTAGCTGCCTGTCCCTGACTATATCGCTTGTTTGTTGACTCTGATTATAGGATTGTGATTTTGTACTGTGCTGCCTGATTGTTGTGACCCGGACTGTCGACTATTCTTTATTGTGTTTTGTCTGTCTGTCTTGTCTTTGTGTCCCACCTAGCCAGTGCAGGGACTGCCGCCCAGTTGCTCGCCGCCATCTTAGGGCGGATTGTGGCAAGTAGGTAGAGGACAGTGGGCGGGGCTGAGCTTAGGGCTCACTGTCTTGTCTTGTCCTGCTGTCCGGTTCCTAACAGCTTCATGAAGTTTAAGGTGTACCCTTGGCGAATGATGCTCAGCACCCATCTTTCCGATGTAATCTGAAGCCATGCCTGATAGAAAAGGCTGAGTCTTCCTCCAACTGCCGGAGAGGATTTGGCGTCAGAATTCAGGTTTTGATGAATTATTTCCACCTTGCTTGTTCCTATCCTGGCCTTGGTTTTTCTTTTGAAACCTTTTTTCAGATTTTGCTTGGTAAGGTCTCTTGCGAAAGGAACTTCTTTTGTTGCGAAAAAATTTAAAGGGTTTCTTCCTAAAGGATTGGGGAAAGGCCTTGCTTTTTCCCCCACTGTATCTTTCCAAGATAGGCTCTAGTTGCGAGCCAAAGAGATGTCCAGGTTCATAGGGAAGGCCACAAAAATTATTATTTGAGGATGTATCTCCCATCCAGGGCTTCAGCCAAATCGCACGTCTCACTGAATTCATCAATGCGAGATCTTTGGATGCAATTTTTAATACATCAATGGGAAAGTCACATAAATAGTCAGCGACTAGTTTTAGGTTAGCTACTTGATCCTTCAATTCCTCTCTGTGGACACCATCTTCTATATCATTCCCCAGCTTGCTAAGCCATACTCTTAAGGCCCTGGATACTGGGACCTTACTAAGGTTTGCAGAATTGGAATGGAGACGTTTGAGCAACACATCTGCCTTTCTGTCCATGGGTTCTTTTAGGATGGACAAATCTTCAGAAGGAAAGACTGTGCTTTTGGACAGCTTTGTTACCGCTGGGTCAATTTTTCCAGGTGCTTCCCACTGTTCTGATTCTGCTCGGTCTAATTTATAGACCGCACGAAACCTGGAACCTAATTCCATTCTTTTATCAGGTTTTTTCCATTCATGCTCCATAATGGATTTGAGCACCTGGTGACCTGGCAGAAACCTTGACTTTTTCTTTGGAAAGTAGTACAAACTCTCCTTATCCTGGGAAGACGGTTTATCCTTCTTTATTTCCATAATGTCCTTGACTGACTTTATTAGCCTGTCCGCCTGATCTTTCTTGAACAGGTAATAATCCTCAGCAATTGGATCTTCTGATTCTGAGGAAGATGAAGATGAGGAAAAAGAAGATGATGATGACGATGCTGATGAAGGAGTCTTGGCTTTCTTATGGTGTGATCTTTTCTTTTTGTTTTTCTTTACAGGCTGTTTGGAAGTGGAGGGCATGTTTTCCTTGAACCAGGAAAAAAAGGATCTGGCTTCAGACAAGAATGTAGATGATTCCTTATCTGCTGCCGGAGTACAGGCATCACATACATTAGATGTGGAATGAGAGTGGAGACTCTTTTGACAGAAAACACATAGGGGGGCATTTATTAAGTCCGGTGTTTTTTACGCCGGACTTATAAATGCCCCCGCAGCTACGGGGATTTATGTAGAGGGGACTGCCTCTACATAAATCCCGTGCGCGCCGGTGCGCACCGCCGAAAACCTACGCCAGCTGAGGACTGGAGTAGGTTTTCGGCGTACATTTGGGCGGAACGGATGGTAAATCGCGCGGACTCTGAGTCCGCGCCCTCCGTTCCGCCCACTACACGCCCCCTTTCCTCCCCTCTGGCGTACTCGGCGGAAAGTGCCGATTTGCGAATATTTTATTCGCAGATCTGCCATTTGCGTATAAAAAAATACGCAAATCGGCACTTTCCGCCGAAAATCATCCATTCGCCGGATGATACATGTGGCCCATAATCTTCTGCTTTGCCTCCTCCTCATCAGTTCACAGTCTGTGCAGAAATCACAAATAGAGCCTGACATATCATCCGGAATAGGTTTTTCGCATTCTGAACATAATCTGTGTTTAGACTTGCTTCTCCTTTTGGTAGAAGAGCGGCTTGACATCTGTAATAACAGAGTATATAATCACTAACCATAGTGACAAGGTAAGTATAAAACAGGCAATCTGTTATAATTACTAGCATAGATATTGCAAAAAGAGAGTGGAACATCTCCCAAAATATAATATATGCAATAATAAAAAAAAAAAACCCTTAAAAGGGCTATATCGTGGCAGACTGAACAAAAAATCTTAGGCCCAATATACACCATATATATATATATATATATATATATATATATATATATACATATATCTCCACAGTCTGGCAATGCTGCTGGTAACAATGCGTTACCCCCTGCAATAAAAAGCTGATGTCTGCCGGTTTTTACCTTAATAGAGCAAGGAATCCGTCTGCCTGGCACAATAGGCATGCCGGCGCCATGATTCCTTGCTTTAAATACCTGCAGGGGAACGCCAGTGAGCTGCGGCATACGTGACCGCACCGGAAATGACGCTAGTGATGTACTTCCGGTGTTTGGAACGCAACAACCAGAAGAAGATGGCGGCCGCGTCAAAGACTTCTGACGCACTTCAGGTAGTGCCACGTGACCGGAAGATGATGGCGGCCGCCACATCCAGCTTACACTTCCACCAACGGAACGGCAGATCTCACGTTCCCCAGACGGACAAACACTTTTCTAGGTAAGGAACATCTCTTACCTTAACAGTCTTGGGCCGGAAAGTAACTTGGCCAGGAGAATACTGGCCGATACTTTTACTAAGGTTCTGTAAGACACCTTAGTCATACCCTCATATGGTAAATGCTGGGGCCAGGGTTACCCACATTGGCCTAAGTCATCAGCTGTAAGGGTCCGTTTAGGACATCTTGGTCCTACCATTTAGGGGTATGTGTTGAGGCCAGGGTTTCCCACATTGGCCTAACTGTAAGAAATAAAGAGAAAGGAATAAAATTAGTAAAAAATTTAAAAATATAATGGTGGGCAACAAGTGAGTATACACTTGTCTTCCTAGGAACAGGAGGACAGAAAAAAACACAATGTGATATCCTTGAGCAAAAGGAAGAGCAGGCAACTACGGCTCCTAGCCTCGCAGACAGCAGACCGCTCTCAACAAGAACGCTGTGGTGGTGCTCGTGGGGACAGCACAAGGCAAACATAAGAACAAAAGTCCAGTAGAGATGACCACCGCACTCACCGATTCAGCGAAAATGATGCTTTATTTCAGGGAAAGAGTGTACAACACATAGCAGGTGCGTTCCACAGAAAGGAGCAACGAACGTTTCGCGCCTGCGCGCTTCAACTGGCTCACATAATCTACGTCATCGCCCTGGCGCAGCTAAATACCTCAGCAGCGTCACCGGACCAGGCAACATATTAACTCCATATGTACCAGACGCGTTATGAGGTAAGTACCTACGTCTCACACACTAAAAACGCACCTCCATACAAAAGTGAAAATATATATAAAACCTATACAACAGAAACAAATAGAACATACAGTTTATACAAAAATACTCATGTCATTTTTATCATTTAGACCTAAGGCTTCCATAGCTCTAGTTTTCATTATCCACCATGATTCTCTCTTCAAAAGTTTTTTGTGGCGGTCCCCGCCATCTCCGGAAGGTTTCACTGTTTCCAAACCTAGGAATTTAAGGACATTTCTATCACCATTATGTTTGACATTTACATGCTCAATTAAGCGAGATGAACCCATTCCTGTACGGATGGAATTACGATGTTCCCTAAATCTGATGAACAGTTGGCGAATTGTCTTCCCTATGTAGAAGTGGCCACAGGGGCATAAAATGGCATACACCACAAAAGTGGACCTACAGGTAATAAGTTGTCTAACTTGCCACTTCATGCCTCCTATGGTCACCTCCTTCCCCTCCTGCATGAAGCCACAAAAGGAACAAAAACCGCATTTATGGTTACCCTTGGGAGCAGCATTATCTAACCAGTTGGACGGATTGTAGTGAGTTCTTGGTCCATTGAGTACATCTCTAATAGTTCGAGTCCGTCTATATGAGAACAATGGCTTCCTCAGTGCAATCTCTCTGACATCCTCGTCAGTTTCTAATAGGTGCCAGTGTTTTCTTATAGCATTTTGGACGATGTGGTTCATCTCAGTGTATCTAAATGAGAAAACAAACCTCCTCTCTCTCCTTTTCTTTTTCTTAGTCTGTAACATATGTTCCCTTGAGCTGAATAATGCTTTATTCTTAGCTGAACGAATAGCATTAAGGGGATAACCTCTCTCCTCTAGTCTGTCACTAAGTTCCTGGGCCTGATGTAAAAAACCTTCATTCGTACTGTTCAAACGGCGTAATCTGAGAAATTGGCTGTATGGAATGGATTTCTTGACGTGAGGGGGGTGGAAGCTATCAAAATGGAGAAGGGCATTAGTAGCTGTAGGCTTACGAAAGCCAGTAGTAGTGATCTGACCATCGACCACCTGCACCCTCACGTCAAGAAAATCCAAAGAGTCCCCGCCAAAGACTGCTGTAAATGCCATGTTCATTTTCATGTCTTTATTTAAGTAATCAACGAAGGCTGTGAATTGTTCCCTCGAGCCCGACCATATTATGAACACATCGTCCATAAAGCGTAAATATGTGACGATGTATTTCAAAAAGTCGTTACTTTCCGAGAAGACAAATCTCTTCTCGAAAACCGCGAGAAATAGATTAGCTAGGGAACAAGCTACTGGTGTCCCCATTGCGACCCCAGAGGTTTGCTTAAACCATCTACCCTGAAAGCGAAAAGCATTGTGAGAGAGGATAAAATCCAAAGCCTCACTTACAAAGTCTATATAGGGGGCCGGTTTCTCTATACCCCCGAGGATCTCGCAGACAGCCTGTACACCCGCATCCTGCGGGATGCGGGTGTATAGGCTCTCGACATCCACGGAGGCCAGACTGAAACCCTCCTGCCAAGAGATTCCCTGTAGAGCTTGCAAAAAATCGCCTGTATCTTTTAGATAGGCAGGGATGTCAACCAAAAGGGGGCGTAGCAACCAGT
Source organism: Dendropsophus ebraccatus (assembly GCF_027789765.1). NCBI lineage: Eukaryota > Metazoa > Chordata > Amphibia > Anura > Hylidae > Dendropsophus > Dendropsophus ebraccatus. Next base: position 74,854,983 of record NC_091458.1, read on the forward strand.
CAACATATTTGGATAGTCCCTCAGTCACCGAGCCGATCCCCGCGACAATCGGCCGACCAGGGGGTCGGCTCGGTGACTTGTGGATCTTAGGTAAAAAATACCATGACGGTTTTCGAGGGTGGGTGTAGAACAATCTCTCACCACAACGTTTAGAAATCACTCCTGATTCCACGAACTTCCTCAATAGAGATTGTAACTGGCTCGTATATTTAGATGTTGGGTCTTCTCCAAGGGGCTGGTACACAGAAACATCATGTAGAAGCCGTAAGGCTTCTTCCTGGTAATACGACTGACTCATGACAACAGTATTTCCTCCCTTATCCGCTTTCCTGACAACCAAATCGGGGTGAGCGGAGAGCCAAAGGAGGGCTCGCCTCTCACCGTCCGAGAGGTTGTCAGTACATGGCGGATAAAGAAGAGCTTTAACTTCATTACGAACCAAGGTGGAGAAAAGATCAAGTGTACCTCCCGGTTGTAGTGGGGGACAAAAGGTAGATCTATTGCCCCCCGTGAAATCCCCTACTTCTATAGGTGTGTCCCTAATGGCAACAGATTCATCCGTTAATTCCATCAATAATTGGGCACCTTGAGCCACGTCGTCCGGGAGGGACGTAGTAACGCTAAAGCCAAGGGGACCAATTACCGCTGGTATTTCTCCCACTGATCTGGAGGAAGGAGCTGGAGGTTTTTTAGAAAAAAATTTACATAAATTAATCTTTCTTATGGATCTAAATAGATCTATTTCAAATTGCACATCATCAAAATTCTCTGCAATACAGAAATTTAACCCTCTAGACAAAACCGAAATACAATCCTTAGATAATACAATGTTGGTAAGATTAATCACAGTGTTACTAGATGACATACCCACATTACTTAATGAGTCCATGTGACCTGTTTTCTTTTCTGGCCTTGTTGCCAGCGGGGTGGTCTTTTTCCTCCTGCTCCTTCTGGTGCGCTTCCTAAAGGGCCCGAGGTACCTCCCTTAGGTGGAGCTCCTAAATGCTGGTAACCGCTTGTGGAGTCATCTGGTGCACTCGAATCCGAGTCAGTAGTCCAGTAATCACCACTGCGTTTTTTTGGTTTCATGTTTTTGCTTTTTTGTTTTTTGGTATTCCAATCAAAGACTTTACCTGAATCAAAGTCAATTTTATCCCGCAAAAACTTGTCCATTTTCTTTTCTTTCACTTCCATCTGGACGGTAACGGTTTTTTTTATCTAGTTTGGAAATGAAGACCGCTGCTTGTTCCTCAGTTTGCCTGGTACGCAATTCCAACTTCGCTTTACACAGATCTGTAGTAATTTTTTCATACTCTACTTGGTTCCGTTTATAGATCATTTGTAACAGATTCTGCGAATGAAGTAAATGTATTGTTTTCCATTCTCGCATAAAGTCCTCATCCTCTAGGAATTGGGCAGGTTCTTTATAAAACCGGAGGCCTCTTGGCACTCGATTACATTCCAGATACGAGCATAAGGACTTAATAGTCCAAAACAAGCAGACCTCTTTCTCCGCCAGAGAGAACACTCGCTGTTCCAGCGATTTAAGACTGAGTAACTGCAGTTCATCTTTCGTGTTGCATGACAAAAAGAACGCACCTGCTTGAGCTCTTCCCGCATCCAACGTTGTGTCAACACGGTGTGCTGTATTTGTCTGACCACTGAGGCCAGTCTCCATTGGATCCATCGGATATTGCCGTGTGCTCATGCAAAAAAAGTCACAGTTCAAACAGATATCCTTGAGCAAAAGGAAGAGCAGGCAACTACGGCTCCTAGCCTCGCAGACAGCAGACCGCTCTCAACAAGAACGCTGTGGTGGTGCTCGTGGGGACAGCACAAGGCAAACATAAGAACAAAAGTCCAGTAGAGATGACCACCGCACTCACCGATTCAGCGAAAATGATGCTTTATTTCAGGGAAAGAGTGTACAACACATAGCAGGTGCGTTCCACAGAAAGGAGCAACGAACGTTTCGCGCCTGCGCGCTTCAACTGGCTCACATAATCTACGTCATCGCCCTGGCGCAGCTAAATACCTCAGCAGCGTCACCGGACCAGGCAACATATTAACTCCATATGTACCAGACGCGTTATGAGGTAAGTACCTACGTCTCACACACTAAAAACGCACCTCCATACAAAAGTGAAAATATATATAAAACCTATACAACAGAAACAAATAGAACATACAGTTTATACAAAAATACTCATGTCATTTTTATCATTTAGACCTAAGGCTTCCATAGCTCTAGTTTTCATTATCCACCATGATTCTCTCTTCAAAAGTTTTTTGTGGCGGTCCCCGCCATCTCCGGAAGGTTTCACTGTTTCCAAACCTAGGAATTTAAGGACATTTCTATCACCATTATGTTTGACATTTACATGCTCAATTAAGCGAGATGAACCCATTCCTGTACGGATGGAATTACGATGTTCCCTAAATCTGATGAACCAAAACACAATGTGGTTGGCGTGTGATGTACTTTTATAGGAGGTGGTATTCATTGGTTAATCATTTTATTACTCTATTAGGTGGGTGGTCCTGGGAGGAACTAGGAGGAGCTGAATATCCCTTCTGTGCTGCCTGTAGACAAAGTGTAAATGGCAATTTAACCTCTCTAACTGTATACTTTTTGTCTTGATCTTATAGAGATGATTATTACACTGTCCTCGTATCAGGCAGAGATGGTACTAGGTCTAGTGTGGTAACCACAAAGGTTTTCAACAGGTATAGTGCTATCTGGTAGCAGTGGGGCATAGTGTATATCATGTGGCAGGGTAGCAATGCTAGCATAGTGTCTCTAGTGTATCACATACTCCTTTCCAATTAGATGTTTCAGTGATACAAAATGTAGGTGAATGCCTTCTGACACTAGGACTTTGTGAAACATCTGTAAACTTTACTGAACAGTTCCTGTGCAAAATCCAACAATCATAGATGCAGAGTAGATATAACTTAGTATAGCTTATATGCTTCGGAGTTAGAATATTTATTCCCGGCGCCATTAAGGTTACTGCAAATGTTCTTCTCACAGACTCTTTTTGAACATATGACTTGACTTGAACTTGGGAAATTAGAAAGGCCCCAGAGGCATGGCTGTGTACTTTTCCTGTCAGCTCATTGCTGACATAGACAATGTACTGCACTACAGGAACGGCCGGTCTCTGCCTGGATCATCCTGGCCGGTACTTGAGTACCAGCCGGATGATTCTTCGGCCGCAGAGCTCTGATGCGGGCGCATCAGCGCGCACCCGCATCCAGTAGCGGTCTTTGGCACCAAGCACCCCAAGCGATGGCTTGGGGCCCCCAACATCCAGGGGGGCCCCCATGCCCCGCTCTTGTGCTCAAGACCGCTGGACTGGGCCGCTGCCCCGCTCGCTGCTGCCTTCTGAACTGTAACTATGAGCACTCGTAATGAGCGCTCATAGTTACATGCAGCAGCACTGACAGGGCGGGAGACATTGGCTCCCTTCCTGTCAGTCACTCTTGTGGCCGCAGGAAGGGTTTTCCCTGCGGTCACAAGTGGCAGCTTTGTCCTTGTGGTGTCGGTGCTGCAGTGACATCACTGGAGCATCAGCGCCAGGACAAGGGGAGTGCGGCCTCTTGTGATCGCAGGGAAAACCCTTCCTGTGGCCACAAGAGTGAAGAGAAGAGGAGACGCCTGGACCCAGGTGAGTATAAGGTTTTGTTTTATTGTGTTATATACTATATGGGAGGGGGAGCACACAGGGGTCTTTTTAACTGGGGGAGCGCACATCGGGGGTCTATATAAATGGGGGGAGCACACAGGGGGGCTATATAACAGGGGGAACACACAGGGGGGTCTATATACTACTGGGGGCAGCACACAGGGGGTCTATATACTACTTGGGGCAGCAGAATGGGGTCTATATACAACTTGGAGAGCACACAGGAGGTCTATATCCAAGTGGGGGAGCACAAAGGGGGCCTATATACTACTGGGGGAGCACACAGGGGTCTATATACTACTGGTGGGGCACACAGGGGGTCTATATACTACTGGGGGAACATACAGGGGGTCTATATACTACTTGTGAGGCACACAGGTGGTCTATATATAACTGGGGGAGCACACAGGGGTCTGTATACTACTGGGGCAGCACACAAGGAGTCTATATAATACTGGTGGGCACACAGGGGGTCTATATACTACTGGAGGAACCACACAGGGGGTTTATATACTACTGGAGGAGCACACAGGGGTCTATATCCAAGTGGGGGAGCACACAGGTGGTCTATATCTAAGTGAGGGAGCACACAAGGGGCTAAATACCCCTGAAAGAGCACACAGGGGGCCTATATACTAGTGGGGGAGCACACAGGGGGTATATACAACTGGGGGCAGCACACAGGGGGTCTATATACAACTGAGGCAGCACACAGGAGGTCTATATACTTCTGGGGAGCACACGGGGGGCTATATATAACTGGGGGAACACACAGGGGTCTATATACTACTGGGGGAAGCAAACAAGGGGTATATACTACTGGGGGCAGGACACAAGGGGTATATACTATTGGGGGCAGTACACAAGGAGTATATATTACTGGCGGTAGCGCACAAGGGGTATATACTACTGGGGGCAACACACAGCGGTCTATTGTTTTGGAACGCGTGTCGAGGGGAGGGGCCCAGACATAACTTCGCTTGGGGCCCCAGAAATGCCAAGACCGCCCCTGCCCGCATCAGAGCTTCCCATAGCACACAGTGAAGCAAGCGGCCGGAGCTGCTCGCTTCACTGTGTGAACTGACAGGTCTTTCTGCGGCCGGAATTCACTGAATTCCGCCTGCAGAAAACTGACATGTCAGTTGTTTGCGGCGGCGTATGGGATCCCGGCCGGAGCGTATACGATGTGTGTACGCTCCGGCCAGGATCCCATAGCTTAATAGGCTGTGTTCTGCTGCACTAAAACTACGGCCGTTGTTGCCATCGTAGTGTGAACATAGCCTTAAAGAGATCAAAAAGTCATATATACATAAAACTTGGTATCAATAAAAACTACACATCTTCCCGCAAAAAATTAGTCCAAAACCAGCTCCATCACATATAAGATAAGAGCGCTATGAATCTTTCAATGTGGTGACAGTTTTTGATGTTTTTTTCAGGAAGATAGTTTGTATTGTGCCAAAGTGGTAATCTTAAAAAAAAAATAAATAAAATAAATATATATATATATATATATATATATATATATATATATATACAAATTTAGTATCACCGTAACCGTAGTGACCAGAGAATACATTTATTATGTTATTTTTACTGAACGCTGAACAAAAGGTAAGTTTAATATTAAAAAATATATATATGTATAAATAAATTACATTTTTCTATTATCCCTCTAATAAAGGGTTAACAAAAAATAATTAATAAGTTTTAAGAACTGAAAATGGTGGTGATAAAAAGTATTGTATAAAAAGTTTACTGCAAAAAACAAGACCTCATATGGCTGCGTGGGCAAAAATAAAACAATGGTGCCGTTCTTGGAAGGCGGCAATGAGAAAAAGTATGAAAATGGCTTGGTCTCCTTTTACTTGATCTAAAATGTTTTTAAGGTGAGGAAACTTTATACCTCTGTTACCTCCACTCAAAAAAGTGAAAGCATATTGTGAACCTGTTCAGACTAGACCAATAATTACAGTATTTTCAATATATAATCAACTCCATAGTCGTATGTCATGGTTTCATTGTATTCTTGTTTTCTACACATTCACTTTAAATTCTCCTTATTTTTTTTTTTTTAAACATTAACCATACTAAAGTACTATTAACATATAATTTAAATAGGTTTGTGTAGAATATGAAAAAAATAAATGCATCCCTTCTTCTTAATCCATTTACAAAGGACCATTCATCATTTTCCTTCTGAAATTACAGAAAAAAACGAAACATTTTGAGAGAGAAAAGGGAATTAGGATTTTGCTTTCTTCGACCAACCCCAGTGCTATTTCTATGAAAGCCAGTAATGAACCAATGTTACCGACGACTTTGATGAATAACCACAAATGCCCTGTGTGAACCTTGTGTCATATACAATTTGTTTCATCATTTCTAGAGCATCCAACAAAAATTAAACGCTCTGACCATATATCATAGTTTCCCAGGCAGCTGAAAACATTAAAGCTGGATTTAACAATGATAGATAAAAACCTAAAGAAATCCATTTAGAAAAAAATAATATATATATATATATATATATATATATATATATATATATATACACACCTTAGCTTAATGACCATTCTCCATATTTATTTTTAATCATAAATTTAGCAGTGTATTTACTGACACAAAGTACATATTACTTTTTCTTTATTAACCTTTTAACACCGTATTGGTTGACCCTGTAGTCAGAGGTTTATCTCCTGTTCTTCTTTCTCCTATAGCAGGCTACACCATATCAAGTATTTAGGCTGCTCTTACATAGGGCACTTTAGTTGCAGTTTTTATTGTACCTTTGCAGCCAAAACCAGGCATGGATCATAATGAATTAGATAATATAAAAACAGATGCTACTTCTACGTACACTGCTGGACTATGTTCACATGACTTTTTTCCTTTAGCTTTTAATTTTTAAAATGACGTCTGTCATTTTGAGTTCCCTATTACGTCAGTCATTTCGCATTTTTGACGCCTGTCATTACAATGATGGCTGTTGGCACATTTTTCTAGTTCAGGCCTTCTTGGGTGTGGTTCTTTTTTTGAAGATTCATTAAATTTAACAGTAAAAGCGCTGAAAGGACGGTGAAAAATTTTTTTTGTGTTAACAAATAAAAATAACGTTTGCAAAAAATGACTGCCAATAATTGTCATGATCATTATTTTGACGTCCGCGCAATTAATTTAATACACTATGTACATTGGGCGGCCGTCATTGACTTTAATTCCACTCTGGTAGTAATAGACGTTATTTTAAAAAGAATTTTTTTTTTTTTTTAATGTTATCCAGTTCATCATGATCCCCACCTGATTTTGGCTTCAAAGACTGCAATTAAACTGCCCTATGTAAGAGCAGCCTAAAGAGGGTCTCTATTGTTATGTAAATGAAACATAATCACTGTATATTGGAAAGTTCGGAAAATTTCTAACATACAGTACTTGTGTTTCAATTCCTTGCTGGTTCCAAGAACTCAATTTTATGTCAGTGGATTAAAACATTGTTTACACCCAGAAGCTGAAACCAGTAAAGATCTCAACCTTTAAAGATAAATTCAGCATGGACAATCTTCTGTGATTTAAGCAGCCTGGACTAGAAGCTGATACACTTTACTTCCAATGATTCATTGTAGTAAACCATGAGGATAGTGTATGCTGTTAAGGAACTGCTGACAGAAAATTACCTAAAAATATATAAAATTGTATCCACCTCTTCCACATGAAGTATTCAGCTTTGAGGGTATGTTCGCATACGCTGGAGTTTCATTGTGCAATGAAGGATAGATGGACCGCAATTAAATGATTTAATACTGCTATGAAATTATCAATTACTGCAATTAAATGATGCATTCATATTGCATTTTCATTGTGTTACTGCATGTGTGAACACAGCCTTAGATGTAACAAAAATATTTTGATCCATGAGGAAGCCATATCAGCAGAATCTCAGTACTGTCACTGAAACCCATAGAACTATGAGTCTAACCCTTTTGATTATGCAATTTCTTAAATAGTCAATGATGTTTCAACAAACTTTACATATGTAGTACATCAAAATATAAGATACTTTGTAATATATCTTATCAGACAAAAATGCTTCCTTCTCCTGTTATCACCCCCCCCACACACACACACACACACACACACTAGACTGTGTTTCAGTCTGGGAAAAATAATCAGCCTTATACATTCCTTTAACTAGCTTAGGGATCAAGTTACCAGTAAGGAAACCCTATGGAGGAGAAAGGAGGGAGATGGTGGGGTTCGGTGCCTAGGGCAGCGCCTTGCAGGGGGGGGGGGGGGGGGGGGGGCAGCACCAGGGAGCAGGGGGAAGGAAATAACTTTTTATTTAATTTCGTGTTTTTTTTTTTAGTCTCACACCTGTTCACACTTGCCAATAGATCTGGTGTCTTTTCAAAGGGGGAGGGGGGGGGGAGTGTATAGTGGTATTGGTAAAGTCTGATATGGCTGTGTTATGCAGTGACTAAATTGTGTGGCAGTGTTAAATGTGATGCATGGGGCTATTACTCACCAATCTACCAATCCTGTGGTGAGAATTCCTTCAGACAATATTCAGACGGCCCTAATCGTTGATTCAATGTGGAAATTTCTTTATGTTTTAAGCAGTTAAAAACTATGAAAAACGCAATTCAGACAATGTTTCTACATGTAGAGAAATGCATGTGGCCAGGCTCCCATTTCTTCCCCAATAGTCATGTGCTGTTACCAGGATTGTTGGCCATACGTCTATTGGATACGGCCCAAGATGGGGCGTCTTCAGGTTTAGGGCCTAGGCCAGCAGCAGCTGTTAATACAGCCCCGGGGGGGCTGTATTAGCATATATAAGCTATATGATGGTCAGATATATGGCTACTCCTGATGTAGACACACGGCAGCTTATCGTAACAGGTCACCTGAAATGACGGGTACGCTTTCAATAAGTCCTCAAGTCCTACCAAATTGAAAAAATGGGGAAAGGCAGGGGAGTGCGGGAAAATTCGAAAAAATGTAAACTCACCTGTCCTTGTGTCTCTGTAGCGCGGATCCTGGGTCTTGCTGAGGGCTGCTGGATGTAATTTTATGCTGGAAAATCCTGCTGGTCTGGAGCCGGCAATCACTCAGCCAGGTATTTGATGTTGCAGCTAGAAGAGCTTCAGGACACTGTCAGCTGTAAGCTGGATCTGCTCTATGGGGCACGAGGATAGGGAAATATACTTTGTTTATTATTTTCCCGCAACCCCCTGCATTCCTGTAATTTTTGGATTTCTTGGGACTTCTGCTCAAAGTTATCAAAAGGTAATAATTATACAGAAAGATTAATTATAAACTATATGACTGGTCTAAAAACATTGTCATATAATTTCTAATTACAGGAGACTATACTTGCAATACCAAAAGGTCATGTGTACTGTATATGAAATTGCTGTAAAACTGAAATCAAACTGAGAAGCTATTTACTTGAACTCTGACTGTGATAGATGCAATAATATATCAGGATATTAATGGTACAAAGGTCAGTGTCACCAATAGCTTCCACATAGACAAGTTAGTAACTAGATGATTCAACAAAAATCACAAAGGCAGCCTCATAGAGCACCAATATATATACTTTAAAATCGATAATCAATCATATGTTGCTGTGTTGTATTGCAAATTGCGTATCATAATGTGAGATCTGCTGTTACACTGATCCTCTAGGTTCACCTTAAGAGAAGCAAAAATTGCTTCTTAGGTCAACAATAATATAGAAATATACACTTTCAAAACAGCAGCACTAACCCTAGATTTAACAAATTGAGATACAATGATTGTCTTGAGTGGAAAGAATAAAGTTAATGAGGAACAGTTAATACAGGACGTTGTTCAGCCCCTCAGCCACTTTGATTAAGAGCAAGCTTGATGATAAGGACAATGGTAACGATGATGATGATAGTAATAGAATGGGACCACTTATCTAGACACCCATGATTTTCAGCTGTAAAAGGGAAAAATGACAGGAAAATAGCTATTCTTAAGAGAATATGTGAATAGATTAAAGTTGAGCCTGCATATTCCATTAAATGAAACATATAGTCTTAGCTTTTAGGCTGAAAATTCTTACAGCCCCCTTATGATCTGGTATACAGTATTTTATTATAGATGATGTTGTTTCGTATTATATGTTCTATAGCATCATTAAGAGATAGGCAGGTTATATCATAAATCATCATAGGGTATTAACAGCACACAAAGTCTTTCCAATGGACTTAACATTGAACATATGTGTTTTGTAGTTGGATACAAAGCAAAGTTTTAGAGTTTGGATTAGCTTTGGATACTTTAAATAGGATTTACATCATCTTTGTATGTATGTCCCCGGACTGAAAAAAAGGACTTTTAATATTAGCTGACATTTTGAAGTTAAATGAAAAATGACTATCCAGTACTGAACCCTAGTATGTATCTTTCCGGTGTATTTTTTAGATTTATGTTTTTATTTTATAGAACTATTTTGTGCTTTTGCTTCCATCTTATTATAACATTTGTACTTTGAAATCAGCAGTCGTTTTACTTGCCAGCTATGCTTAATCCATTATTGGAGGGCAGTTAAACAGGTATTGTATTGCAGTTTTAAGTTTTATATACAATGAAATCAGGTGTCATTAGTATTGGCTAATATGATTTTAGCTTTATGGTGCATTTTCACAGAGAGATTTATCTGACAGATTTCGGAAGCCAGAAATGGATTTGGAAAGAGGAGAGATCTCAGTTTTTTCTTTATGACCTGTTCTCTGTTTATAGTCTGTTCCTGGCTTTGGCTTAAAAAATCTGTCAGATAAATCTCTCTGTGTAAACGCACCATTAGGCTATGTTCACACTACGCAAAACTACGGCCGCAGTTCTCGCCGCAGAACTACGGCCGTAGTTTTGCGGTGTGCGACATAGCTTTATGTTGAATGGGATCCCGGCCGGAGCGTATACACACATCGTACACGCTCCGGCCGGGAGCCCATACGGTGTCGGAAAAAAACTGACAGGTCATTTTTCTGCGGCCGGAATTCAGTGACCGCTCGCTTCACTGTGCGCTATGGGAAGCTCTGATGCGGGCGCGCGCTGATGCGCTCGCATCAGAGCTCCGCGGCCCGACTGATCATCTGGCCGGTACTTAAGTACCGGCCGCTATGATCCGGGCACAAATCGGCCGTTCAGTGACCCGGCCGGGGTCACGGAACGGCCGGTCTGATACGCTGTGTGAACAAAGCCTTAGGCTGCATTCCCACGTTCCATGTTCCTCACAAAACACAAACATGGAATGCCTGAAACGGACTCTCCCCCGCCTGGGCAGCATCTGTGATAAGATGTTGGGAGCAGGGGAACTGTACAGATATGCGCCACACTGTAATGACAGAGCCGCGCGGCTGATTCATTACAGCGCAGTGCCTATGCATACAGTTCCCCACTCTCAGCATCTAATTACAGATGCTGCCCGGCGAGGGAAAGTCCCTTTCAGGCACTCAACATCCGTGTTCTGTGAGGAACATGGAACGTGGGAATGCAGCCTTAGGGTCCTCTTACCAAAGCTGTATAACCAGCTACTGCCGCCCTAGGCACTAAACCTGAAGACACCCCATATTCACTCACCAATTAGCATAATGATTTTTTAGTTTCTGAACATCATAATCATATCTGATCAGTCTTAGGCCACATTTCCAAATTTACTGTTTGTCACCAAATGCAGCCAAAACCAGACTCTTATGCGGTAACCAATAGGCGTATGGCCACTAATCCTGGTAACAGCACATGACTACTGAGAAAGAAATGGGAGCATGATTTTTGCCACATGCATTTCTCTACACGTAGAAACAGTCTGAATCACGTTTTTCATGGTTTTTAACTGCCTAAAACATAAACAAATTTCCACATTGAATCAATGATTAGAGCAGCCTGCATATTGTCTGAAGGAATTCTCACCACAGGATTGGTAAATTGGTAGGTAATAGCTCCAGGCCTCACTTTTAAGACCACCACACCAGACCTGAACAATACCCTCATACTGTGATTGGATAACACTGCCACACCAGATCTGAACAATACCACCATAATGTGACTGGATAACACGGCCATACCAGACCTGACCAATACCACCATACTGTGACTGGATAACACTGCCATACCAGACCTGACCAATACCACCATACTGTGACTGGGTAACACCGCCATACTAGACCTGACCAATACCACCAAACTGTGATTGGATAACACAGCTATACCAGATCTGACCAACACCCCCCCCCCCCCCCCCCCCCCCCCCTCGAAAAGACACCAGATTTACTGGCAAGTCTGAACGGGAGGTAAGAGACTAAAAAAAAAAAAGTTGTTTCCTTTGCCCTGCTCCCTGGTGCTGCCCCCCTACAAGGTGCTGCCCTAGGCACTCTACCACGGGTGCCTTGTAGTAAATATGGCCCTGCCTATTATAATGAGTGATATTTATCTCCCGAATCAGACTGATTTGGGCAGATATTATTCTGCATAATAAAGACAACAGTCAGCTGAAAAGCTGATCATTGAGCTTTGTCTTTCAATATTTTTAAAAATCATCGGCTGATGATAGTTTAAAGAAAATAATAAAGATTATACTTACCTGCCCAGCCCCCCAATGTCCTGCTGCCTTTTTCCTGCATTCCCCCCTCACTGCAGCTGCGATCTTCAGTCTCAACCAATGATTGGCTCAGCAACTTGTCACTTCAGAGAAGTTTCAGTGGCGGTGCTGGGAGCAGGGAAAAGGCAGCAGGACACCGGGAGAGCCTGAATAGGTAAGTATAGCTTTACTTTTTTCGATATAAGGCAAGAGCCCGTTCAGCCATTGCCACGTGATTCTCAAGCTGTGTAACAGGCTCTGTAAGTGAAAGCCAATCTAGCAGATTGGCGCTTACTTACAACGATCATCAGGCCATGTAATACAATCCTCAGAAGTACCTAACAGACTACAAATAATTATTAAGTATAACTACAATTGCAACCACCCAAGAATTTTGCCTAACACAACATGGCGAAGTCACCAATGAGATTGCATACAAAAGGCTGTAGTTGACCCTCCTAAAAAATTGTTTTTGAGTGTCTGTAGTTGACGCTCCTAAAAAATTGATTGGAGAGAGGGCCTGTAGGTGGCCCTCCGTAAACATTGTTTGAAGAGAGTCAGTTGGCCCTCTGAAAAATTGCATGTTGGCTCATTGTTTGTGTAAGAAGAGATGGAGGAGGAGGAAAGGATACATGAAAAATCTTCATGTTGGGCTGCTTTTCCACGGTGAAGAGTAGAGTTTTGGTGAAATTCAGGCTTTATTCATTTTAATAAGCGTCAGCCTGTCAGCGCTGTCAGTTGACAGGCGGGTACGCTTATCAATGATGATGCCACCAGCTTCACTGTAGACCCGCTCTGACAACACGCTAGTGGCAGGGCAGGCCAGCACCTCCAAGGCGTACAGCGCCAGTTCGGGCCACGTGTCCAGCTTTGCAACCCAAAACCAATAAATTCCCGGCACTCCAACAGCACTTCAGATGCAAAGTGATTTATTCACAAAACGAGGTGCACATACATATAAAGTCAGGACGCGTTTCGGCGTTACCGCCTTTCTCAACTGCCTAATACACACTGGAGCGCTAACTCTACTCATGGGAAACCCACTAACGTGCAGCGCTCCAAGATGACGTCAGTCCATGTCTTGACAACATATAAACAAGTCCAAATGTCCGGTTCCGTGGGTGATAGAGTCATAACTGCAACTGGCAATGTGAACAGGGATTAGTATATCACATATTATATACAATTTAAATCAACAATAATAATGAGAATAATAGCCTACCCCACAAATACTTCAGTCTCTTATAGTAACCTGTAATAAATAGATAGAAAAGATAATTCTTAAAACCACATACAAAAGTACAAAAATACAAAAATTACAAAAATACCAAAATTGCACAATAACTAACTATTCTTAGTCTGCATCAACTCAGTGTAATGAATAGATATACATAGTATCATAGGACATTCCTACATCATTGCTGAAAGCTCATATTCACTGTTTAACCCTCGAGGCTCCAGGGTCCACAACATGTGAATCCAGTAAGCCTCTCTGCGACGCAACAGTTTTTTTTATATCATTTCCTCGTTTAGGTGGATATACTTTCTCAATCACCTGGAACTGTAATTGCGAAATATTATGGTTGAAATCCTTAAAATGCTGTGGAATAGGTAATAATATGTTGCCACATCTAATTGCAGATTTATGTTTCGATATTGTATTTTTAATGGGCTGCATCGTCTCACCCACATAGAGCTTACCACACGGGCACCTGTGCAACAAGCCAGTGGCAGGGCAGGCCAGCACCTCCAAGGCGTACAGCGCCAGTTCGGGCCACGTGTCCAGCTTTGCAACCCAGCAGTTGTATGAAGCAGAGGGATCATGCTGGATGTTGGTATGGTCAGCTAGCGTAGGTACCCACTTAAGTCTCGCAAACAGTCTCCTCCTCTTTCTCCTCATCCTCCCCCTCCTCCAATATGAGCTGATAAACAGACCTGAGGGTGGACTAGCTATCAAGCAATGTATCTTCTTCCCCCATCTCCTGTGACAAGCGCAAAGCCTCTGACTTCATGCTGAACAGTGAGTTTTCCAGCAGACAAAACAGCAGGATCATGACGCTGATAATGGCGGCATCGCAGCTGACCATCTCTTTTGACTCCTAAAAGGGGCTTAACACCTTACATATATCAGACATCCATGCCCATGCCTCATTGTAGACTTGAGGGAACTGACTAACCTGACTACTAGTTCTCGTGGAAGTTTTCATCTGGTGTAGTCTATTGAGTCTGTGTGTACCAGGTGCTGTATGTTTTAGAGCACCCGTTGCAATGGACACTGCACAGCCAGGATAGGTAGCTGCACTACAAGTCCCAGCAATCCAAGACACTCCAGCAAAAATGAGTAGTTGTAGGACTTTTGGTGTAGTCTATGGAGTCTGTGTGTACTAGGTGCTGTATGTTTTAGAGCACCCGTTACACTGCACAGCCAGGTGAGGTGTAGTTGCACTATAGGTCCCAGCAAGCCAAGATGTTGCAGCAAAAAGGAGTACTGAGAGGAGAGAACTTTTGGTGTAGTCTGTGTGTACTAGGTGCTGTATGTTTTAGAGCACCCATTGAAATGGACATTGCACAGACAGGATAGGTATAGCTGCATTACAGATCCCAGCAAGCAAAGGTACAGCAGCAGAAACAATGAGTACCGAGAGCACTTTGGGCAAGTTCTTTGGGGTCTATGTGGTCCACCTGCTGTCCCCTTTCTGGCACCTGTCACTCTGCACATTGTGCAGCAGAGATGGCGGTAGCAGCACTACAAGTACCAGCCAGCAGCCAAGAGGAGGCAAAAAAAAATGTAGTTGTAGCCCTAAGAAGGACTGTTGGGTTCTTTGTGGATGATT
This sequence comes from Dendropsophus ebraccatus, assembly GCF_027789765.1. Lineage (NCBI taxonomy): Eukaryota > Metazoa > Chordata > Amphibia > Anura > Hylidae > Dendropsophus > Dendropsophus ebraccatus. Next base: position 74,870,114 of record NC_091458.1, read on the forward strand.
CCTGCCTAACAGACACTATTATTCCCACCCTAACACTCTCCCTGACAGACAGTAGCTCTCTCCCTAAGTTCATCCATCTGAAGTGAGCATTACGGGACTTGATTCTTATATGCCCAGGTCATCTGATCTGGTCAGCCAATTGCTGCTATCGACATGTAGGGTTCCCACGTGATGCTAGGAGGTCCCAAAGCCTCCCCTGCATGTTGATTTGCTGAGAAAAAGCTGCCAAACATGCAGGAAGAGGAAGATGCCATTTCCTTGAGTATCGCGTGATGCTCATCCCAGTACAGAGCACCTTCAAGTACCCTAAGACTCAAACGAGTACCAAGCTCGGACGAGCCTGTTCACTCATCTCTACTGGCCACTATACTCTAGAAAATAAAGATTTCAGCACTGTGTCAAACAGCAGAACAACTTAGCCAATTAATGGCTAATAATCACAGAAAAATGTCTAAAAAGCCATTTTGGCCAGTATTTATGTCTTAGGCCAGCTTTAGTAATCAAGGCATTTATTCTGCTTATTGCTATGGTCAATTGGTCAGCTGCTTTGATGGAACATATAGGATTTCTCTGTGTATGAACTTTTTAAAGTCCCCCTGGTGATAAGTTTCTAGCTTTACAAAATAACTAAGAGAGAAGACAATATAATTTCCTTTTTCACAGCAGCGGTCCAGTGCGTCCACTATGTATTAGTGTGGTAGACCATTCCCAGCTCTGCATGTTCACAACCAACAGGAAAATAACGGTCTCATCATGTACAGGAATTGCAGCCTTCTAATGCTAAGGTAAATATTGTTAATGTGAACACATTTTCCAAAGTGAGATATTTATGTCTTTCATTATATTGGCAATTTTCAGTATAATTTCCTAAACAAGATCAAGTAGCATCACAGACGAAAATCCCTCCAAGAAGAATTGTTTGCAGATTTAAAGGGTTCTGCCAGATCCCACATCTGAGACATTAACGTATTAGCTGTTATTTAAGAATTGTTAATTTCAGACACAGCAGTACGCTAACCTACTTGATATTGAACAGCCATCTTTAAGTAATTTACCAGCTACCGATATCTGTCTCTTCTCCCTTAGCGAAAGCTGCAGTCTGCTCTTGTAAACAATGGTGCTGATTATTTAACAGACCGATTATCTACATTAAAAATCATATTATTCTTTCGCACTGTGAATTCTAAATGAAAGAAACATTGGATTTTAATCATGTCTTTTTCTAGCTGTAAAAGAAATTGGAGAATGTGTATATTAGAATCAATGTCAGTGTGAGAATATGGATTTATATTCTACTGCCAGACTTTTTTATTTTAATTATAGGGAGAAAAAAAGGAAAGATCTAGTCACACGATGAAGACAGAATAAAGAACGTTCTGAGCTTTTATGGCTGTGTAAAGGATAAAGCTGCGACACAGAGTCTTTGAGCATTACACTCAGCTTCTTGTTCACTGAGGGACAGAAGCCATTAGTTATCAATAACTGCTGGAACACAAGACCCGTCTGTCCTTTCTTCTTTAGATTCTGTCACTTTGGGGAAAAAGAGACTTGGCAAATATTTTAATGTCTGTATGGCACATCACAATTAGGCATTAAAGCCTTAAGGCATTTTACAATCCACTCAACCGAATGGGCTGTAAAATATCTGTGTTAGGTCTCTAATGACGCCATTCACAACTGATAGATTAGAAAGTGGGTGTTGCCAGGAAGATGGTGCTAATTGCCTGACAATTTTTACAAAAGATTTAAATGATTTTGGTCTGTGACAATAGTGACCATATTTTTGGAAAACAACTTCTTGCATACAATATGCCATCACATTGTCACAGATCAGACACTGCTAACACCTTGGGTGTTTGTCTTTTTATCGTAGAACATTTTAGCAGTGAATAAATGTAGTATGTATTTTTATTTCTTTGCCGAAATGAGTCTCTAGATGTCAGGCAATGATTTTTTTTATTCCCTGTTAAAGGTGAATTACCCCTTTATTGCTTTCTTCTTGAGCACTAAACAATTCGGCGGCATATTGACATTGTGTAACTCCTTTAACATAATACAATTTACAGTTTTCATTTTAGGTTACTTGCTGTTATGGATATCAGCCACCTCCATAAGATATTTTTCAATGGCAGAAGCTAAGATTATGGTGCTCCTGGGACTAACTAAGAGCATGTATTTGTGTCAAGGACTCTGTTATCTATGCAGGCCAAGATAATAAAATGTCTTCTACCAATAAGACCTGTTATTGATACTGTTCACTTCTCTGTCTGACTACATTGCATCCAGTTGTCTCAACAAGACAAAAGGACAAAGTTTAGTAGTTTATTTCTTCCTTTATTTCTATTTTGCTCCTAAGCAATGATATATTAAAACACAACATCCATAAAGCTACTAAAGTAAGTGTATAAACAATCCCAGACCAATATCTGCTCACATTTTCCATCACTGACCTTGAGGGTTTAAGCAGTTGTTTGTGAAGTGATTACATACCTCTTTGTGTATTTTTGTTCTTTTTTTAATGCATATAAATGATTACTGTTTACCGTAAATTTAAGGGGATTATTCTGAGACTATGATAGTAGATAAAACTGATTCCTACTCTCTATCCCAACACATAGAAAATGCCCATTCAATCACAAACTGGTTGAGACAGGTCATGGATGTTCCTATATGTCTGTGTTTGCAAGCAAACATAGAACATGTTATGTCAAAAGAAGATATTAATATTATTAGGACACAGCTATGAAAACTGGTGGAAAGAGGATACACAATAATGAAATTAAATAGTAAAAGTAGAGTAGAGGGGTGTCTAATGAAATCATGTGTTAAAGGGGAAGCGTACAAATATTAAAGGAGAAGTCTGGAGAAAATTTTTATTAAAGTATTGTATTAACCCCCAAAAGTTATACAAATCACCAATATACATTTATTACGGGAAATGCTTATAAAGTGCTTTTTTCCCTGCACTTACTACTGTATCAAGGCTTCACTTCCTGGATAAAATGGTGATGTCACGACCCGACTCCCAGAGCTGTGCGGGCTGTGGCTGCTGGAGAGGATGATGGCAGCTGGACACTTAGGGACACAGGGCACTGTAGGGACACTGAGCATCCCTCTGCCATCATCCACTCCAGCAGCCACAGCCCGCACAGCTCTGGGAGTCAGGTCGTGACATCACCATGTTATCCAGGAAGTGAAGCCTTGATGCAGTAGTAAGTGCAGGGAAAAAAGCACTATGTGCATTTCCCATAATAAGTGTATATTGGGAATTTGTATAACTTTTGGGGGACAAAACAATACTTTAATAAAATTTTTTACAGGACTTCTTTAACCCCTAGACGACCCTGGACGTAGGGTTACGTCATGGAAGTCTGTCCCCAGACGACCCATGACGTAACCTTACGTCCTGGGTGTTTCTCCCGCTATGAAGCGTGCTCCGGAGCGGAGCGCGCTTCATAGCAGGTGGGGGCCGGCTGCAATCAGCAGCCGGGACCTCACCGGTAATGACACACTGCAGCGATCGCGCTGCCGCGTGTCATTAACCCCTTAAACGCCGCGATCGCGGCGTTTAAGTGTAAGTGACAGGGGGAGTCCCCTGTCACTTACCGATCGGGACCCCCGCAGTGTGACTGCGGGGGTCCCGATCGTTGAAACGGACTGCCGGAGGTCTCTTACCTGCCTCCGTGCGGTCCGATCGGCGATCTGCTACACTGAGCCTGCACAGGCAGGCTCAATGAGCAGATCGCCGATAACACTGATCAATGCTATGCCTATGGCATAGCATTCATCAGTGTAGAAATCTAAGTATTGTATGTACAAGTCCCCCAAAGGGACTTCAAAAGTGTAAAAAAAAAAAAGTTCAAAACACTAACACACTACCCCAAAGCCCCTCCCCCAATAAAAGTCTAAATCACCCCCCTTTCCCATAATATAAATAAAACATATAAAAATGAATAAATAGATAAACATATAATATACCGTAGCGTGCATAATTGTCCGATCTATTAAAATATAACAAGCGTCATTGTGACCGGTAAACGGCGTACACGAAAAGAGGGGAAAAAGTGCGCAGATTACCGATTTTATGTTACATTATATATTAAAAAAAATCAATAAAAAGTGATCAAAACGTCCGATCTTCACAAATATGGTATTAATAAAGACTAGAGATCATGGCGGAAAAAATGACACCCCATACAGCCCCGTAGGTGAAAAAATAAAACCGTTATAAGCGTCACAATAGGCCCATTTTATTAATATTTAATTGCCAAAAAAAAGGATTTCATAAAAAAAAATATATATAACATTAGAGAATCTGTGTAACCTGCATATGGTTGTGTTTGGACTGACCTATAGAATAATAGTGTCATGTCGCTGTTACCATATAGTGCATTACGTAGACACAGGAACCCCCCAAACGTTAGCATATTGCATTCTTTCTTACGATTTCACCTATTTATATCTTCATAAATAATATATTTGGAATTCCATCATACATGTTATGGTAAAATGAATGACGCCATTACAAAGTACAAATATTCCTGTAAAAAACAAGCACTTACATGGCCTGTAGATAGAAAACTGAGAGTGCTAGAGCTCTTAGAAGGGGAGGAGGGAAAAACGAAAGCACTAAGATCAAAATTTGCGCGGTCCACTGGGTCATTTTGGGCCTGGTCCTCAAAGGGTTAAGAGAAGAAATGGGAGAAATATAGAGATACAATATTTTGACTAGCATATATGAATATTATAAAGGTATCCTAGAACCAATGTCATGGAAAGATGAAAAATGTTTTAATTAATTTGGTCAACAGGATAGAAGTGGCTTTTAAAAGGCGCTTGTACCCTTAAAGAGGTTGTCCAACATTTTTTTACTTATAGGAAATGTAAATAATGTGTAATTTGTCCCGTTCCCTTAGTGGTTTTCTCTAACCCTTTTTCCCCTTTGTGCCCCTGGGCCTCCTCCTCTGTTGCTGCTTTTTGGACTTGTGTTTGTTTACATAAAGAACTTCCAGGTCACAGGGGTCAGTAATGACATCACAGCTCTGCAAGTCTATAGCTCCACCCACTCCTCTCTGAATATAGGAAATGTCTGTATTACTACAAGTGCCTTTTGATCAGCATGGTGGCTCAGTGTCTGCCAATCACTTATATTATCAGATCAACTAGTTTTTTCACTCTTTTATCTATTGTAGAACTACAAACCCCAGCACACATGTACATGTTAGAAGTTGTAGTCCTGGATTACATATACACTACAGTAGCATCCTACAGGTGGGTGGGGTATCTATGAGGCAGGATTCTGTTACCTCAGCAAGAAATATATAGAATGGTGAGTGACATGAGGTGAAGTCTCCTTTTTCCTCTCCATATTACACATAGCAGCAGCACTGCCCTAACACTGTACATCTTAACACTACAATAGTAACAATATAGGAAAATATTAAGCAAAGCCTGTGCAGGGGAGCAGTTACCCATAACAATCAGATTGCTTCTTTCATTTTTAAAAAGGCCTTAAAAAAATGAAACCTAGAATCTGACTGGTTGCTATGGGCAACTGCTTCCCTGTTCCTCTGCACAAGTTTTGATAAATCACCCCCATAGTTCCTTTATTTACTGTTTATAGCTCCAACCTATGCTGCAGTGCTGTACAGAGATTGTAGTCTGTCATGCTGTCCTCATTGCTGCAGTTTCTTTTGGGCTCAGAAGTCAGTTAGATGTTAGCGGTGTGGCTAAAGAAATGTGGCTGTATAACCCCATCCACCTGGTGACACACTGTTCCCTCACTGGCAGGAACAGGAAAAAGAAAGGGAACATGACATCACTGGAAGTAAAGAAAACACAGGCAGAGTGGTCATGTGACTAAGCCTGAGAACATAGTAAGTGCTCTAAATAAAATATAGAAGTGTATGTAGAATACGCCCACAGAGGTCAATGCAATGCTAGTTTATTAAAATATCCCGGACAACCCCTTTAAGGATCTAAAAAGAGCTGATACCAACAGAAAATGACCAGCAACTCTTTTATAGAGGACCTGGGGAAGAGGGCACAAATAAGTCCCTTGAAATGTGTTGTCCATTTTACCTGTTCATTTTCTGTTGGATTTTCTTGGATCCTGAAGGATATGAGCGCCCTTGAAAGCAATCCATTTCTCTTCCTCCATCCTGTTGATCTACTCTCCGGTCCCAGGATTGGCAGGCCACTAACGTAAAACTATTTTCCATTTCTAGAAGAGTTTGTATAGTTTTCACTACTGCAAATATTAAAGTGGTTATCCACCTAAGAACTAAAAATGAAATGTTCCCAAACCTAACTGGTCTTACCAATTCCACCTGAGTATTTGGATCCATCGTTTTTCTAAAAGACGAGCTATATCCAAGATGGCACTAGCCTGGAATCTACATTTCCCATCATGCAATGCTTTTCCCTGATTGGTCCATTTACAATACCCACCCCTTTACCTTCTGTTGTAATTACTATTGCACAGTAAACACAGGATTGTTTTTTTCACTGATTTTGCATCACATCACCCCAATATGTATTCCATACTAGCTGACGATGTAGGAGAGATCATGCACGCATGATGTAGCAGAACTGCCAAGCACATGATGTAGCAGAGCTGACGTGTGCATTATGTTGCAGGATTGAGCATGAAGGAGCCGGAGCATTTGTTATCTGGGGAAGGGGGGGTTGAGAAAGAGGGAGTCGAAGTGGGCATCTACTTAACGGTGAGAGATGAGCAAATGGAAGCCAGAGCAGGCATCTGCTCACGGGAAGGGGGGGGGGGGTTGAACTAAGGGGGGCTGGAGTGGGCATCTGCTTACGTGGGAACGGGGGGGTAAACAGAAGGGAGCTGGAGTGGGCATCTGCATACCATGCGGGGTGGTAAGCGGGATCTCCTGGAGGGGGGGGGGGGTGTTACCAAGTCAATAGACAGCTAACCCGCCCCCCCGAGATCACGTGTATTCTAAGAAGGGAGGGGAAGATGGATCAGCACGTTGTCAGGGAGGACACAGAGAAGAAGATTTTAGATGTCCACAATGAGTTTGAGAAAAAAAAACAGGGAAAGAATGCAAGATAGGTTATTACATGTATTACATGTTTATTAGACATAGGGTGGTATTGGGAAGGGGGATTGATTAGAATGTTCTTTTTGTTACCTGAATCCCTCCTTTAAGCTTACTGGCCTCTAGTTACTTACCTCTACTATCCATCTGTGGATGGATAAAATAACAGCTGTTCTCTAATCATCAGAAACACCTCTTTATCATTAAAAATAAATCCTGTTTCTTTAAAGAAAATCTGTCATTGGGTCTAAGGACCGCATAAACTAGTGACAGAATTGCTAAAAACAAATTGGTGTATTACCTACATCATTTTATCAAGCCACTCTCCTAATATGCAAGAGAATAGGATTCTTGCTCCACCCCTCTCCAGCTGCTGATTGAAAGGTGACTGCCTATACACAGCATGGATAGATAACTGCCAATCAGCAGCTGGTGGGCAGTTTTCTGCTTCTCATGAATATTCAGGACTGCTGGGCTCATGCTTATAATGGAGAGGATACTTGAAAACTTCTCATGAATATTCAGGACTGCTGGGCTCATGCTTATAATGGAGAGGATACTTATCATCCATGTTATTCAGGAGGATATCTCTGGATCAGCAGCATAGAACAATGTAAATGATACATCATTCTGTTCAGCTTCTCTGTCACTTTTTTTTGCTACCCTGAGAAAGAACAACCTAAACCTGCTGACAGAGTCTCTTTAAGACTACCAATATAGGGAATAGACTCACAGAGTGCAACATTTAATAGGTGCCATGTTGGAGAACCCAACAAGTATGTTCAGTACAATACTGACTTCCTTAAGATCCTCAAAGATATTAAATGCATTTCCTAAGACACCTTAATTGTTTGCCAAGTATGGCACTAACATGAAATTTTACTTACTATTATTTACTTGCACTGAGCAAATCAATGCATATGCTACAAACAACTCTCCAGAAGCTGCATTGATTTTCAGCGCATCTTACAGCAGCCATGAAGTTGCACTTCAATCCACATTAATGGGGATCAAGAAAGTCATGAAACGGTAGAACAATTTTTCCCATTTACTTGTATTTAAATTTTTCTCAACATAGAAATATGATGTGCACACCTCGCTGCATCTATGAAGATGACATCACTGGATCTAAACAAATCTAGGTCTGCCTCCTGATACCTCCATCACTCATTACCAGAGCGAGTAGTAAAGTATTAAAAAGCTCAAAATTTGATTTGAATAGACTGTGATGCTCGAAAATTTGATCAAATATTGTATTGATACCCATTGAAGTCAATGGGAGATAAATGCTCCTTTTTTTGGAAACCTAAATTCAACCACTTGGAGGTCACCAAGTCCACCCCAGACATTAATGCAAACACCTCTGGAATGCAACTGGGACAGCAGGGGAAGCATACCTGGGTGCATCTAACACGCCCAAGACCCAGTATTATGCCACTATCACAGACAACAAAACACTTCAAACACAACATAACCTCTCTTTAAAGTGGAAGAAATACAAAGAAGCCTTCTTTCCACTACATTAGCATGGACAAAAAGCCAAATTGCATGCAAAAGAAAAATTTTCCTGCACCCCTTTAAATCACGTTGCCTATGACAACCACAGATGGCATAGGCAAGGGGGAAATCATACAGCACCCACCACTAACTGTCATTGTGTGTGTGTATGTGTGTTTGTTTGATGAGGTCAGACACTTCCTGGCGGCAGGCCATATGTACCAGAGTTGCTGTTTTTTCCTTTAAACCTTGTATAGAGCGCAATAAACTGTGCTGCGACAATTTTTCACTAACAGGAATTAAGCCAACACTGGCGTCTATAATATACTTATAAAGTTTGACAGATGCCGCCAGACAGTCTTTTTTTTTTTTTATTAAACATAGCGAAGAGTGCCTGTGACAATTTGAATGTAACACGAAGTAGGCCAACACAGGTGTATACTGAAAAATTATACATTACCTGCCTGTCTAAGTAGCTGATGTGCTTGTATTCTATGTACTGTATAGACAGAGCTTCAGTATATGCTGTGCTGTGTAGTAGCCCTAACAAGGGCTATTGGGGTCTTGCCTGCCTAAAATCAGTGAAAATCCTTACTGTCCCAACTCCAAGATCTCTCCCTCAACTTGTAATGCAACAATTAGAAAGTAGGAGCAAATAGATCCAGTGAAGCCTATTCTTTACAATAAACAGCAGCTGCTTGCCTGTCTGTGAGTATAAGCAGCTGATGTGCTGGTAGCCACACTATTAACTGTCTATTAAGAGCTAAATGCTATGCTGTGTACGATGACGAGCAGCAGGAGCCAAGTTCTTATAGTTTTTAGGTCACATGAGTAAGCTAGCCAATGTGTGTAGACGCTGTTCTCGTGATGCGTGTGTGCTCCTAGGGCCTGTCACACCCTCCTTGCATATTTATTGGCTAGAAAAAAAGCGCCAAGCATAGTGAGAGTAGAATTCATTTTTTACTGCGTTTTCGCTCATATACTCGATTGAAAACGAGTACATCAAATAGTGTAATATTTGATCAAATAGCTACTCAATCAAGTACTCAATCATCCCTACTCATTACTAAGCATAAGCCTAAAGACTCCATAATGTATAATTACAAATAAATACTCTTTTTTAAATGAGAGTTTCACTTTAAGAAGGGGTTCTTTTTGTGAATATTACTGTTCTTCATATGATATTTTTGGTTTTAAAAAGAGTAAGTGACAGGTTAGTTAGGATGCCCAATAATTTGATGTTATTTCCTGACATTCACATTAATGGTATGGTAAATGGGGTTTGCTTATGATTATAGCTCATTAGCATAATATTAGCATGTAATTTTCGTTAACAACTATTAACTTTAAAGCTATGCTTTTAGCATTTCATTAACCTGTTAACACTATGTTATTCTCTTATTTGAATATGGCTTTATAATTATTATAAGGTTAATGTTGCATTATTAATCTAACAGGGGCTTGTAAATCTGGTTTTAAGTTGCAAATGTTCATTACAAAATTACTTCCAGTGACCTAAGAGTAGAAATACTGTGACAAAGTATAACTATACTAATAAGTGAATAATCCATAAATAATCTTAAAAGGAAATGGTTAAGGTTATAGCCACAGATAGCTTATCTGCTGTGTAAATTAATATAAATATCAGAATATAATATAATAGCTGAACATAGTATAAAATATGAAACATGAAATCCAAAGCAGATAGGTTACGTGTGAATATACCCTAAAGAGGTTTTTGTGGCATTTTGGCATGTGCAGGATAAATTGTATAGTGCTATGTTTTTCTTGCCACATGTAAAAAAAAAATTGGAATCCGTAGGCAAAGCTGAGGTCAACTAAACCTTAAGACTGTGTTCCAACATTCCTGATCACTAATGTGGCTAAAACCACACCCCCATTTCTTCATCAATAGCCATGCAATGTTGCTAGGATAATCAACAACATTGGTATTAGTATTGGTAACATCATGGAGCATGGCATTGGGAACGCAGCCCTAGTCTAGCAAGTGTAGAGCATTCCCCAGATCCCCCTTGGTCCCTTCTATCTCACCAAGCATGGGTGGGATTGTCAGCCTGAAAGGGGGAGCATAAAGGAATTGGTAGTTCAAACTCTGTTCGTCTCCGCCCTGCTGCCTACTAGCTATTTGATCCTGATAGTCTATGCATGTATCTCCTGTTTTGTTTCTGCCACACTCTGTTCTCTAGCAAGGCAATAGTTAACCTGACCTGCCTGTGATTCTTAGTGTTTATCAGGTTCTCACACCAGCCAAACAAGCCTCAGTCTTCGCTTGAGTGTCAACATGGTTCAGCCCTATTTTGTGAAATGCTGCCTGAAGTCAAGCAAATTACAAGACAAATCAAGTTTCTAGTCTGTTCCTAATTTTTTTTTCTGGTTGTCTTCTGGCTGTGACCTGGCCTGCTCCTGGACTCTGTTTCTACCCGGCCTTTTTGGATACCATGGGGGAGATTTATGAAAGGGTGTAAATATACACCCGGTGTAAACTGCCCACAGCCACCAATCACAGCTCCTCTTATATTTTATCAAAGCTGAAAGATGAGCTGTGATTGGTTGCTGTGGGCAGTTTACACCAGGTGTAACGTTACTGTCATGATCGCGCCTGAAAAGGCATCAGTGCCACACTCTGTGGCAAAGATTCGACCTGTGCGCCAAAGACTGCGCTTTTGGCATTAGGTCCGTGCCTAGTTTTCTTATGTTCTTTGCTTATGTCTTTTGTTCTCCGGTCCATGTTTTCTTACTTCTCCCTGCACTTTCCTTGCTGTGGTATTTTCACTAATTGTGTCTGCTGTGTTGTGATTGATAGATCTCCTCACCTCTGGCTTTCTGTGTTTCTCTTGTGTGTTTCTCCTGCTCAGCCTATCTGCTTGGAGTCCGGGACTTCTGCTCCCTTATAAGCTTCTCCCTCCCTTCAGTCTGTGCTCTTGATAGCGTTGTTTAGCTTGTCTGTCAGCTAGCTCCAGCCTTTCCTCAGATTGTCTGTATTCCTAGTTCCTGTTCCTTTTGCTTGTTTATTACCTTCTTTATCTTTTGGTTCAGTGTTCTCCTTTAGTCCTCAGTGTGCCTTGCTTGTCCTCAGTGTTCCTTGTGCAGTCCCCAGTTCATCTTGCTACGTTCTCTGGCTTTGGCTTCACCGTTACCTTGTATTTCTGGCTTTGGCTCCACCATTACCTTGTTGCGTCTCTGGCTTTCGTCCTCCGTTCGTTTGGTCTGCCTTATTGGTCCTGTCCTTCTGTGTGACTTTGCTTTGTCATTGTACCTTGTTCGTCTGTACTGTGTCTTGTCTGTATTCGCACTTACCGCAGCGTAGAGAACGCCGCCCAGTTGCGGACGGTCTTTTAGGGCCTGCTCTGCAAGTAGGTAGGGACAACGTGGGGGGTCTTAGCCATAGGTCCTACTTGTCCTGTGTCTCTGTGTTCCCAGGGGCCCTGACAGTTACCAGATGAGACTCATTGGCAGATGTGCTGTCGTGTTCCCTCCTCTGTGTCTTCCGGCGTCTTCTTTCTCCTTCTGCTACAAAAACACCTCTGGCCACTAGAGGGCAAAGGCAGCCAATTGCTCTGCCTTTAGAAAGGCAGCTAATCTCCACTTGCTAATGCCATCTGCCAATCCAGAGCCACTTGCACCTATTTAAACCAGCTCGAGCAGCACCTCCCTGCCTGAGTGTTGTTGGAGTCTAGCATACAAAGCCAAGGTATCTGTCTACTGTATTTCCCCGTATCCTGACCTGTGCCTGTTATTTTAAAACAACGGCTGTTGTATTGAAATAATGGAAGTTATTTACCGTTATATGGCGGCCATCCACTCAATTTCAACATTGTGTGGACAGATCCTTTCTGTGTTTTCAATCCACTCCTGGTTTTGGTTGCTATGAGGACCTGACATTAGGACCAAATACAGCCTCAAATATACATAGTGTGAACCCAGCCTTAAGTAGCTTTCACTTACAGTACCTATTTTAAATCAGGAGTCAACAAATTAAAATCCCAAAATATCAGCACTAGAGATGAGCGAACCTTGAGCATGCTCGAGTCCATCCGAACCCGATAGTTCGGCATTTGATTAGCGGTGGCTGCTGAAGTTGGATAAAGCCCTAAGGCTATATGGAAAACATGGATATAGTCATTGGCTGTATCCATGTTTTCCAGACAACCTTAGAGCTTTATCCAACTTAAGCAGCCCCAGCTAATCAAATGCCAAACAATCGTGTTTGGATGGACTCGAGCATGCTCCAGGTTCGCTCATCTCGAATCAGCACAAACTGAGAAACTAGAGATCAGTCCTCGTTGACCTATTCTAGTTGCATACTAAGGCTATGTTCAAACACAGTATTTTAGTCCACTTTTGAGGAGTAAAATAGACCAAAATCTTTAAAGAATCTTTGAACAAAAACCTTCAGTTAAAAATACAAAAATCAAACAAACGAAAAAGACCAAATGGCTGAAAAGGACACCTTTAATCTCAATCCCAAAAAAAATGGCCTTGAAAAAAACTAAAGACTTAACATAGTATGGTGAAAATAACCACATGATAAAAGTTTTAGATTATCTGATGTTTCACTACCTGTAATATTAGATGTTTTATTGAACCAGCATAGCACAGACTCATTAAAAGCATGACCTGTATGTGCACCCCAGAGATAATTTGCTAGATCAGCAATAGTCATTTCCAGTGGATTTACATATAAAACTTGTATCTGAATTCCCTTTTGCAACAAGCTTATTGCGGTAAATGCATTACATATAGTGGAGTTGTCTTAGTATATATAATTATCTATATCAGTTAGAAAGGCTAAGAACAATTAAAAAGTAATAATACCTGAATTTAGTGAAATTAGAATTCTGACTAACAACCTTATATGGAAAGGGGACCAAGGGAGAATGAAATATTTCAATTTATAATTAAAATTAGAAAGAGATATCTAAATGAAAAACAGATCTGTCAATCATTTACATTGGATAGCTCAAACATAAATATAGCTCTCTAGCTCCCTCATATGGCAGAGAAGTGAACTAAATGTAAGACATCAAAAATGCAGAAAATCATTTCTCAATAATGTACTTTAGTTCTATAGTTAGGATTTTTATAGAGCATGTGGTTAGGAAAAGATGCAAATGCCACATAACACATTGAATATGTTTATGCCATGAGTGCATCATTTCCTACAGCAAGTGTTTAATTGGTCTCATATGAACTTCTTTAAAGGAGTTGTCCGGTGTTTATGGTCAAAATTCATTAATACTTCAGTTAATATGCTTGTGATTACCTGTCTGGTCATGTCCTGCAACACCAGCTCCTCTTTTTTATGTGTTTTCCTGCTTTTCACCATTAGTATGTTTGTAATACTTCTGTTTTGGCCAGTACTATGCTAGCTATAACTCCCATCATGCCTTTTCCCCCCACAACTCCACTGCCATTTTGTCAATTCCCCTCCCACTGCTGTATCGTTATTAGCCCTCCCTATGCTGTTTGTCTACTTCCCGCCCAGTGCTGCATCACAGCCACTTCTACTTCTTGTTCATGAAATCCCTGCCCACTCACACTAGGTAAGTTACCTCCCACCAGTACCTTAGCAATTTGCCTCCTCTTATTGTCATTTCCCCTCCTATGAGTTTGTCTTCTGTCCCCTGCCTATAGCAGCATAGAGCCACATTCTCTGCACTTTTGCACAAAGTGTTTAGCCACAGTCACAGAGCTAGCGTGAGCCTTTGCCCATAGGCATATCCATCAACACTACTTTGGGGTTTCAAGTGTAGTGACCTGGTATGGGCCCCTAGTTCCAGTGCACCTCTCTAGTTTATGTCTTATAAGAAGCATACATTCTTCCACAAGCACCTTACAGCTATGTCTACTACCAGCACCTCAGTAACTTCAGGTATTTTTGTATTGCACTGAACTGTACTTTGTCAAGTATTCTTGTGATTGCACTAAACCCCTTCAATATAAGAGGTTCTGTTTGCAAGTGTTGGACTCCGGCCTATTCCTGCGCACCCGCACCTATCCACGCCTACACTTGGGTTAAACCTATCTGCCGGCGCGGCGTCAAATTGTCCGAGGTAGGTCCTACACCATTCCAGGCTACTGTGACAAGTGCCCAAGTGACCCTCAACCCACTCAGCTACCACACCACCGTAAAAGCTGACATGGCTATCCAGCGTATCTGTGTAATACCCCCCCCCCCCCCCCCCCCCCCCCCCCCCCCCCCCGGGTACTTGCTGCAGAAACAAACAGGATTCTCACTGTTGCTGCCTTGAGAACTGTCGTACAACAAAAATTTTAGTGTGGTGAGTTTCAGTGCGTTTTGTGGTGCCATACACTTTAATCACTGCAGAAAGTCTGGACCAAGTGTTGTTTTGCCCAAAAGGGTGTGCCAAGGGTGAAAACCTAAGACAGAGGCTTTTGCCTAGTCTGACCACCCAGTAACGGGGTTACCTAAAGCTAAAAAAAAAAAAAAAACCAACGCCTGTTGAGGGCCAAGAAAGTGAGGGAGCCCTGTTTTGCCGGGTGTTCCCGTCCTGCAGGGGTTTGTTGGAGTGTACCAGTGCAGTCAGCCATTTTTCCACTGCACCTCCAACAAGATACCGCTCACAAAGGGGGTTAATTAGCTTCCAGCACAAGCACGGGAAAAGAGTCCATGTTTAGTTTCCAGCCAGATCCCTGAGAGTGCTGCACTCCTTTGCTGACGTCACCGGAGTTGCCATCTTACCAAAACCTGCTCCCATAGACTTGCACTGTGGCCAGTATCCTCCGCCTACTGGAAGTGACATTGTCTTCACATTTGTGAACAAGATGGTGGAGAGTGAAAAGCATATGGTTGTGGCTGCACCTGATATTCTATAGGAGATACTGTACCAGCGGTTGCCATAACTTCTTTAAAAAAAAAAAAAAAGAGACGTCTGCTGAGTGGAAAAGAATCAGTTATTGCATCATGGCAGAGGGATGCTCAGTGTCCCTCCAGTGCCCTGTGTCCCTCAGTGTCCCCCTGCCATCATCCTCTCCAGCAGCCACAGCCCGCATAGCTCTGGGAGTCTGGTCGTGACATCATCATTTTATCCAGGAAGTGAAGCCTTGATGCAGTAGTAAGTGCAGGGAAAAAAGCACTTTATGTGCATTTCCAGTAATAAGTGTATACTGGTGCTTTGTATAACTTTTGGAGGGCAATACAATACTTTAATAAAAATTTTCAGCGGACTTCTCCTTTAATATCTTATTGTTGCAAAAAAGTGCAAAAAGTACGTAAAGTTTATTTACATATAGTATATAAAATGCACCACCACATTGCTCAGGACACTTTTTTGAACTGTGGTACAGTTCCCGTGTACGGCGCCATTCTATTCACGGGCACCGGCCGGAGGTGAAGAACTGGAGGTGCGTCATAGAGGGGCGGGGTGTCCTCCCACTGAGGACGGGCCAGCCCACCTCCAGACCTTCACCCCTGGCCAGTGCCCGTGAATAGAACAGAGCTGTACATGGGAACCGGGCCATGGCACCGGCTTCCCAGCGCTGTTCTATCCATGGGTAAAGCTTAACGCAAATGTACCTGACGGTACATTCGCTTTAGGCAGTGAAATATGTGTCCAACTGGATTCATTTTTATAGCCCAGAGCCTGTACTTGGCTTCCATAACCTTAGCAGTGCAGTATGACACAAACATATGATATAGAGGGGGCTGTATTCACCCTTTGTGGGTGCTTCCATACAACGTGGATTCACAGCGAGTGTCATTTATACTCCTACATGGTCTTATGACAGGATCAATAAACTACATTTCCTTGGCATAAAAATATACAACATTAAAAAGCACCTCTGTGGCTTCATCATTACTCCCATCACTATAAAAATCCTATTTTGGCACTTAAAATAAAAAGTTATTTAAGAATTTCTCCATAAATGGGAATATAAGTAAGTGAAATAATGTGCAGATAAAAATACATTAATATGATTACTGCATTGTACAAAATATGAACGTTGTCTAAGTAAAGTGCCATTTTCTCAACTGGGCTTAAATTCTTATAATGTTTGTTATACTACACCGAGCAGCTGTAGGCATTTGCCTTGTAGATTAGCAAGATTTTATAGTGTTATTGATCATTTTATTAGCATTTGACGTGTTTTAACGAAAATGCTCACACTGGGTTTTGAGTTGTCACCTGATTTATATTGTTGAATCAGCAGTGAATTAATGCTTGGATTTATGCTGTATTGCATATTGACTAATGCTATGAACATGCCGAAATCAGGGAAATGCTGAAAGTCTCTAATTGTATAAGAACCTACCGCCACATTTAGAATAAAGAAGTCAGCGAACACACATAGCATTCTACATAGCTGAAAAAAACTGTGCATTTAACTACACCTGGATTTGGGATAACAAAAATATGGAGTTTACAGAGCTCAATGTAAACAATCCATAGCTTATGTAGGTATTACACGTGTGATTGAATGTATGATTATTTAACACCAAAACTGATATAAGTGTTATACAAGGAATGTTTTCCACAATTGAATTTAGGACCCATGATCTGCAAAGTAACACTGTCCATTGCACCCTTTGTACCTACACTGATTTGTACCTCCAAAAAAATTTTTCCATGTTTTCTTTCTGCTCTAAAATTGCTTACTCCATTGGTGGACAGTGTCACCCACCCAAGTCATTGTTCTAATATTTGATTCAGATGTTCTGTCTGACCCTAGATCTCAGGATGGAACATGGTAGAAAATCATATGGAAGTACAGTGGTGCCTTGGATTACAAGCATAATTCATTCTGGGACCATGCTTGTAATCCAAATCTTCCTAAACCAAAGCAAATTTTCCCATAAGAAATCATAGAAATGCAGACAATTGGTTCCACAACCCAAAAATAATGATTTATTATTCTGAATAACATGTAAAACAGATGAAACAAACATTCAGAAACAGCTGAATATGTGATATTATAAGTTACTGTACAGTGATGGAGAGGATGGGAAACACAAGGGCGGACAGAGACTGCAGGGAGCATGAAGGAGTGAGCAGATGTGGGCACAGTATAGCAGCACTCTCTATCCGGGGAGAGAGGGGTTACAGTTATGAAGAGATTACCTCCACAGTCCTGTCCCCTGATGTAAGCCCCAGCCTGAATTGGATTCGCTATGATTTGGAAGATGAGGGAGACTTCCTGGGTCAGAGTACAGAGCTGTAGACCCCACTATACAGACCATACCCCTCTCCCACTCACGCTCCCACCCAGTACAGGGAGCTCTTAAACCAAAGCAATGCTCTCAAACCAAGTCACACTTTTGAAAAACCATGAGCTCTTAAACCAAAACGCTCTTAAACCAAGTTACTCTTGAACCAAGGTACCACTGTACTTACTTACATTTCCCATCACAGACAATATTTTCTGGTAGTTCTTGACTGCATATAGGCTCCATACCAATCACTCTCATAACCAACTGAAGAGGCCACCAGGAATAAAACAACCCCCACTGTTTAACTCTTTGCTGAGTGATAGTCGGGCATAGCGTTTATTGATCAACAGTAACTTAGGCACCAGCTGGCTCGAACAGTGCCTACTCATACTCACACGGGTAGCCATGGTGTGCTGCTGGCAGACTTCAGCCAAGCATGTCCGACCTGCTCCCAAAGCCAGCTAGGCAGGTAAACTCCGCCCACTGTGACTTAAAAAAACTGATCATTCTCATCTTCTGAATACTCAGATTTACTTTCCATACTTCATATTTAAGGGAAGGAGGGTGGAAAACCAGCTCATATAGAGGTCAGTAGGAACTGAACCTTAGCCTTCCACTCATTACTTATAGCCCCAGCACAGTGGTACATACCAGCAGCTCTCGTTGGCCCAAAAACCTGGGAACACCAGTGATAGGATAGAACCCTGGCCAGGAAGGAGGGAAATATATACTCAATTTTTAACCCATTCCTGGCGGCATAAAATAGAGGGACACTTATACTACATGGAGACTGCCATACATACAGTCAGTGTGCTCCCTGCTTAAACAGACAGGTGCCCTCCAGAATATGAACAATATGGTCAATAAACAAAGATGAAAATTTCTTGGAATTCAGAAGGTGTTATAGAGGAATAAAATGTCACGTTTTACTGAACCTGTATGGCAGTTTTTCCCATAGAAACTGTAAGGTCAGTAATAAAGGAACTGGTAAACGATAAAAGGACATAACAGACTTTCTAGATGTCTTCTAGGTGTCTTAGCTAAAGTGCAAGTTTCACATACATACACATAGGTGCTAATGTCGCCAGAAGAAGCCACCAGAAATATATAGAGATTAATGTATAGAAGCAGTAATCCCTGGATGTCCAATAAGAACTGAATGATGAAATTCTTCCAGAACCCTAAGCTTCTGTGAAGCATTTTTTTAAACTTTCAAAAGCCTGTATAGCCTCAGGCTGTTATTGAAGTAGGCCCACCCTCTTCTTAGTTAGATCATTCGGAGGTTTAGCAATAACAGAGAAGTGTTTGGTGATTAGCAAAAAAACATAAGGGCAATCTATGAAGTGGCGGACCCATACAACTACTGCTTAGATCTTGGATCTGCTTGTATCTTAGTCATGTCCTCCTACAGAAATGGTAGCAATGTTTTGAGGGTTGTGGCATCTTTTTGGCATCATGGGTGAGTGCAGTTATTGATTGTTTCTATGTTTATTTGAATCCTTCAAATCCCTGTGTGGTTAGGTGCTCTTTATATCTCAATATGGGAGCTCTTACTTACAATATAATGGGGATGTTCAGTTACAGTAGTTCACATGGTACAGTGCATTATGTTAATTTTGAGATTTGGAATGTATGCCCTTGGTTTCATTATTTTGTTAACTTGCTCCAATTTTATTGCACTAATCATGCCTATTGTTTCCTGTTTATAACTTGTTTGGTTTATGGGCTTTTTGAGGGTAATTATGTGGACATATAAGAGTGTATATTTGCTGCAAATAATCAAGATGCTAGTGGTGTTGCACTTGCTCCCAATATGAGCTTCCAGGAGGACAATTTGGGACTTTAGTTGCTGCAACATTGAAACGCAGTATGCAAAACTACAACTCCCATAATAAGCTGCCAGCAGAGCATGATGGGGGCTTTTGTGCTGAAACATGGAGAGACTACAACTCCCATCACGAGCTCTCAGGAGGACATGATGGGGGTTGTAGTTCTGCAATCTGAAGAGACACAAGCAGCAAAACTACAGCTCTCATCATGAGCTGCTAGCAGGACATGATGGGGTTGTAGTCGTTTGAAGGGTGTAAAGCTTACCTTTCCTGTTTCCTGCTCTGGCCTTTTCTGATCAGGTTTGGAGGAAACTCTTGCAAGATAGGGAGCACAGGGCTTCGGCCAGAAATCGGCTATTCAATTGTGTTAGCAATTGCTTATACAATGCTTATACAGTTGAATAGGAGAGTAGTCGAGTGTTCAGGATTGCACAGTGCAGCTGTCATTCTCACAGCTAATTTGGGAGAACTGCAGAAGAATGATAACAGGTGTGTGTGTGTGTGTGTGTGTGTGTGTGTGTGTGTGTGTGTAGGGGGGTGATTTGGTGAGAGATTGCGACCTTTGCGACCCATATAGCTAGACCACTGCTGATGAACTAGTCTTCAATTGCCAAACACTTTAGTGATCTTTGTGTGCCACTGCTCCTGTCACTGATTCACCAGTCGTCTTTGTTCCTACCACTTCTAGGAAGTATTAAACACTGCATACCAGGGTCATGACACAAGCTGTTTTGCAGATGCTCTGATCCAGTCTCTAGTCATCACAATTTGGGCCTTGTCAAAGCCACCTAGATTCTTATGCATTCACTTTTTATCAAATCCAACTGGTGGTTCATGTGTCACTATCCTAATAACTTTAAGGCTATGTTCACACTGCGTATGATTCCGGCCATAGTGCGAACCGCGAATATACGCACGTAGTTTTGAGGTTGATGTGTTCGCTTGAAAGTATACGATATACGCTCGCACAATGCACACTACGTATGAGCTTACGGCCGGATTGTATGCGGCGCCGTGAAAAATTAACACGACCATTGTTTGAGGACGGAAATGTTCCAACTCACGGCCGTGGATTTCCATGCGGTCCCGTAAGAAGTACTTATTTCAGCCAAATTGAACTTGATTTTTCGATCCAAAAGGTTCTGTGTGGTTTACGGGGCTGGGCGAAGATTTCAAAGTAAATGACCTGCCTCAGATCGCTTAGAAACGAGCTAGGGAAGCATAACTGTACTGCGGGCGTATGTTCGCGGTTCGTACGCATCCGGCCGCATGTCTATTTTTCCCACGCCCGTAGTTTCAGCCGCACATGTACAGCGGCATAAGAACTGCGGACAGAATCGTACGCAGTGTGAACATAGCCTTAAAATCTAAATCAACAGTAGATGTGATGCTTTCAAACAAAGCTATATTTACTTGAAATCCAGATCTAGTCCCCTGGAGGCAGCTTTTAAGTCTTGTGTTAGTTGAAAAATGAGATTAGACACTAGGGGGAGATTTATCAAAGGGTGTAAAATATACACTTGTGTAAACTGCACACCGCAACCAATACATCTCAGTCAGAACACAGGAAGTTTCATGATGAATGTATATTACAAACTTGCTTTATATGACATCTACTGTTGATTTAAATTTTAAAAGTTATAACGACAGTGACACCTTAACAATTCTTTACTTCTCCATCTTTTCTTTTTTGTTCCTTCCTTAGGCTATGTTCACACGGCTGTAGTTTTTGGGGGGTGGAACAATGCCTTAGTTTCAATGGGATCTCAGTCGGAGCATATACACATCGTATACGCTCCGGCCCGGATCCCGTGCGGCCCTGCAATTAACTGACATGTCAGTTTTCTGCAGCCGCAGTTCATTGAATTGCGGCCGTAGGAAACCCTGTCAGTTCCTGCAGGGGGAAGCTCTGATGCGGGCGCGTGCTGATGCGCTCGCATCAGAGCTCTGCGGCCGGACAGATCATCCGGCCGATACTTAAGTGCCGGACAGATCATTTGGCCGGTACTGAAGTACCGGCCGCTCTGTGTCTCAGCCGGGGTCATGGAACGGCCGGTCTGATACGTTGTGTGAACATAGCCTTAAAGTGATACTATCATTCCCCCCCCCCTTTACTCTCGCTTCATTTTATTGGTGGACAGTTTCACCAAAGCGGTGTTTTATGCTGGGGAGAGGGACGACTGCCATGAAGCCCTGCCTAGATGACACTGTAATCTTAGAAGAGACAGACAAGTGTTTTACAGGTATATATCGAATGTGCAGGACCTAAGCTTATGGATGGGGCAGAGAACCGCAAATAGAGTTAGGGGGGTAACAGTAACACTTTAAGGCCATGTTCACACATCGTGAAACACCGTCCATTCTTTGACCCGGCCAGGTCACAGAATGGTTAGTATTAGTGAAGATCATCCTGGGTGGTACTGCAGTACCGGCCAGATGATCTTCATTTGTGCTGAATTGGGATGCAGGCACATCCGTATGCGCCCGCATCCCAATTCACCATTGAACACACACTTCATTTTGTGACCTGTCAGGGATGTGCAGCCGCTATTCAATAAATAGCGGCCTCACAAAACTGACATGTCAGGTTTTTGTGCGGCCGCTAGCAATCCCGGCTGGAGTGTATTGTTACTTGTATACACTCCAGACGGGATTCCCTCAGAATGTAGTGCACATAAGTTGTACATTAATGCCCATCGGCAACAACGGCCATGATTAACCCCTTAAGGACAGAGCCAATTTCGATTTTTGCGTTTTCGTTTTTTCCTCCTTGTGCTTAAAAGGCCATAGCACTTGCATTTTTCCACCTAGAAACCCACATGAGCCCTTATTTTTTGCGTCACTAATTGTACTTTGCAATGGCAGGCTGAATTTTTGCATAAAGTACACTGCGGCCCCGCTCTGAACGTCCTTAACGGCAACAGGGCGTAAATATACGCCCTTTGTCGTTAAGGGGTTAATACCCAACTTACGTTGTGTGAACATGGCCTAACACACCAAGATTATTGTTTTATTTTTATTAAATTTAATATATGTTAAGCTCAGTTATATAAAAATTACCCTTAAGCCCTCCAGTAAAAATGGCATATTAACGATTTAATATAACACTATAATACCTAATGGCCTGCTTTTTTGCATTTCTGCCTTGTCAGGGGTATGTATTGAAGAATAGCACACTGTGTATTCTGATGGTAAGCTGAGAAACAGGTGGCCATTTTACCTAAATAAAGAGAAGACATGGTATCATATGAAATGTGGCTGAAGGATGAAAAGGAGGGCACAGCATATTTCAACTTAACATTAAGCATTTAATGAAAAACTTTTATGGAGAACCATAGGGTTGCTTTAATGTTTGTATACTGAGCAAGAGAGACCTGGGTCAAAGTCAGGCTTCTAATTAATTAGTGAACCTCGCTGTGACCGGTTAGTTCCTGTACGCTGCTAGAATTGGGCTAATTTATCAAAGTGAAATGATAAATTTGGGAAACCTGAAAGTTATCTCCCAGACATTCATTAAAGTTGTTTCATTGTGGCAAACTCCGATTTAAACAAACTGTGCACACCCTTTATTAGACCGGTTCATGAGCCAATTAGCAGTCAGTCACTGATCTCTATCCTTAGTGAAGCAGCCATTAACCTGCGTTGCAGTGATGAGTCACAAAAGGATCAAACAGGCTTTCAGGGGTGAATTATCAAGCACTATACTCTCACCAAGGCTGCGCTTCAAAAGCTGTTATAAAAGAGTGCCATGTTAATTAGATAGATGCAAAAAGGCAATACTAATTTATATATCACTACCCAGAATTCTGAGCCGTGGAAGAAAAATTACCTGGGGAATTTAGCAATCGTTAGGATGTGTTTAAGGAAATGTGCCTTTTTTTAATTAAAGCTATTCATTAAATCAGCTTAATAATCAGCATGTATGTGTGAGATACAGACATGGCAGGGAAAAGACTTTCTCCTTCTAAAGAATAGAATAAGAGAATTATCCATGTTTTCCACAAAGTCATTGGCAGGCATGGCAGATCTTATTTCCGTCATTTATTCAAATCCTCTACTTTAAAACAGTCAATCAAAGCAATGAGATTAAATGTTGAAGCGGCTAATTCTTGACACAAAGTTCTTTCTCAGGTTATAGCCCAAAAGTATGATATGCCATAGAACTCAGGACTATTACTGTAGATATATACATAGCTATGCAGCATCGATACTGTATATGTACAACACAGCAGAGTTGGTTGACACTGGTATTCAAATGCTGAGTGATTGGACTTAAGCATGCTTAAGTTGCGCTCATCTTTATTTTCTACCCAAATCCTGATAGAAACCTGAATATATGAATATCGTGTGAAAGGGATTTTCAACTGGAAACTCATAGAGGGTCACAGGGTAGGCCTTCAGTAGTAACTGTTGGCTAGGGTGTCGACAGTCACTGCGGATCATCTATTCATGCCAGCTGCAGTGCAATATGAATGTATGAAGCCGGAAGTCTCACTTAAACTGGAATTGCAGTGTGGAAACTCAGTGCCCCCAACTATGAACAATGTACAGAGGCGAGGCTTTTCACCTGTGGAATAATTGAAAGTAACAACTGAGCCAGACCCTTAGTATGCTACAGGGTTTCTTATATTTTTAAAGGATGTAATTAGAGATGAGCGAACCTGGAGCATGCTCGAGTCCATCTGAACCCAATTGTTCGGCATTTGATTAGCGGTGGCTGCTGAAGTTGGATAAAGCTCTAAGGTTGTCTGGAAAACATGGATACAGCCAATGACTATATCCATGTTTTCCACATAGCCTTAGGGCTTTATTCAACTTCAGCAGCCACCGCTAATCAAATGCCGAAGGTTCGGGTTCAGATGGACTCGAGCATGCTCCAGGTTCGCTCATCTCTAGATGTAATATGTGGATGGATTATTTATGCAATTCTTTAATCTTCGATAAAGTAAACATTTTGTGATACTCTTTTCCGTGAACCCCAAAATAATACTGGGTTTTCTGTTGTCAACACATCTTTATGTATTCATTAAATGTCTTTTTTTTATATAATGCTATATAACTGGTGCTTTATTCTCAGTGTGCACTGCTCCTGAAGACCCTCATTTTTCTTTTAGTGATGCCTATTATATCCATGTTTATCTCTTTCAACTCTCAGAATGCTTCTCCTGGCAGCTGTAGAGAACAGGGCTTTGATTTTAATGACAACTCATGTTTAACCTTTATGGATTCATGTAACCCTCTGTCATCAAGCCCAGAGGCCTCTTGAACTATGCAGAGCGGGGGCCATCACATTTCTGTCTGCTTCACATTGCAGAGGGTGCATGCTAGATACTTTCATATTGAGATGTTCATGCATTTTTTAGATTTTGTATTGTTTTCCTGATCATTACTGGAGCTTTCTATTCTGAAAATATTTCAGTAAAGTAAACTATGTATGCAAAGATGGTTATTTATTAGTGTAAATATTACTTATCATCTACTGAATGAATATTAAGTTGTCAATCTACCTCTTTTTATGGTCTATGATAATACTTTATACGATGTAAATGATAATCCCAGAGTAAAACATCACTTTCCATCCAGGTACTGTGATTTATCTCACCTATTTAAATTCTTGTTTAAATGTGGTTAACCCTTTACTGTCTCAGCCAGTTTTGGGCTTTTTTGATGCAGCAATTGTTTTTTGTTTTATCAATCTCTCCTGCTGAGAGTCGTGACTTTACATTACGTGGCAACATATACAATAGAATGCTTGTTTTTTTGTAGGTTGAATTGTATTTTCTAATGGGACCATTTTGTTGGTATATATAAGTGTCAACAGTTATTGATTGCAGTGGGTCACACTGCTGAGACCATCTGCAAATGGAGATACAGCCAGGGAGAAAACATGGTGGCTCGCTAATTCTGACACTTTAGCCTCATAGACTATAATGAGGCTAAAGTGACGGAATTAGTGAGCATCCGAGTAGTGGATTGCACTACTTTCGCACTATCATCCTCGGCCTTATCTTCGTATCCCATCGGGTCTCGGCAGTGAACAATAACTTTTGACATGCCTGATAACATGCACAGACCTCCATGTAGTATTTGTAGTACATTACCTTCTTTGAATGGGTTAATATGATTACGGTGGAACCAAATCCATATAATGTTTATTTTTATGTTTGGGAAAACTGCAGTGAGCAATATTGCAAGCTTCTCTACTGTCTTATGTAAATGTACCATCATGTTCTGCTGACAATTCTTCATAGAAGTTGTGTGTCTCTGTGCCTGTGACTGATCGGGTGGGGGGCACAAGCTATAATTTTGCACCAGAGTCGTTGAGCCTTTAGCTATGCCCTTGTGTGGCAGTAATGTCAGGTGAACATAAAGTAGATAAATGCTAGCTGGACAGATCTATCAGCTACATGGGTAACTTAATAACAGTTTGTCTAGAATGGTGATCATTGTTAATTCTTTTTTTTATTACTAACAACTAGATAAAGTTCAGTACAGGGGTAATGACAACATCCCTGCTACAGGGGTAATGACACAGCCTCTGCTTGACCAAACTCTGCTAACAGACTGTCAAATGCTCTATCCCAGGTTACCTACAGGTGGCTTCCCTAGCTCAGTATTTCAGTGGGCAGTAGGCTAACAAACACAAGTTCTAATTACTGCCAATCATTGCTTTCACCCATAATGCCTTCAGACTTTCTTCTGCAGTTTTTAGCATCACAACACCTCTTTCTTGGCCCAGAGGCAAACTTCTGATGACTTTTTTTTTGCATCTGGTCACAAAGAAGCCTTACAGGTAGATGCCTTGCCCACTCACAGCCTAAGCTACACCTGCACAACGGCAACTTTTATGTTGTCCCTCTTTTCCTTAAAACAGGTGATGGGCAAATTGCCTCACTGCTTAAATCTACAAGAAGGCAATGGTATCTTCCTAACTCCTACCTTCCAAGAGTACTAGCACTGGGTGAGCACTAGGTAACTTCTCAGACACCTTACATGGAGATAGTACTGTTTTTGAATTTTTCTCTTTCTCAGTAAAGAGTGATGGTTTGGATGACTGTGCCATGCACACTTCTTTTCTGAAGCTACTGATCCTTCTAATGGTGAATTGTTGTATTATAAGGTGGCCTAGCCAAGTATAAGTTGCACATTAGAGACCATTTTCTTTCTGCTAGGGTACAGCTAGGATATTGTATATTTTTTCCCACAGAACATTGCCCTAAACACCTCATAAAAGCTAAATATTGCCAGAAGAACTGGCATCTTCCAAAATCCTGTAGAGAATGAGAGAAAGCAAGAGTAGAGCAGAAGAAGAAGATGAAAGTCAGTGAATAATGGAAGGCAGATACTAAGAAAGATACTGGAAAAAGGAATAAGTTTTTGATTAGGTGAAGTTTCATCTGCATTTTTGCTAACAAGAACTACTTATGTCATCAAAAATACTCCATTGGATTCAGTTAACACTGGGGATTTGCTTCCATCTGTTCTATCTATTTTATACATAAATATGACTTAAAATGTGAATACAAACTAAAAGATATTAGAAATGATAATCATGTATTTAATGCTCTTGCTGCTAATAATAGTCATGGTGAAGTAGAGCCTCCATTACTATACGGTTCTACTATCACTCGTTACATCCCTTCTTACAGTATATTTTTGCGGTCAGATAAAAGTCATAAACTGTAGAAAGATAAACTATTTCTTCCTGTCTAATTTACATTTTGTAATGTACTGGAACCATCTGGATTAAGGCATTTTTGTTACCTGATGCGGTTAGTTATACGCATTACAAACAACACTTTTAATAAATGGCAATGCATGTGTTACACAAATTGTGAATTAGTTTGCCTTTGGATGTAAAGACATTTCCACATGAAGCCTATATTAAAATGAAAGCTGAACTGGCACTAAGAAAGGTCAAAGAAATGAATACAAATAAGCTATGGAAATATATCATACTGAAGTTTAAACACATTGCATATTACTCATAATAACTACTTAGGATGACAAATCAAAGGCAGTGAGGCATGCAATCCGTAATCATTTACTTCTCCAGATAACAGAATAGAAGCTGCATAGAGTACTGTAGCTGGCTGTCTCCTCTGACATAGACTGGGAGAAGATGGCAGAGCAATCTGAATTTAACTCAGATTAATGTCATTTTGTTTTAGAATCAACCTTCAGTTCCTTACAATAGGGCATCACCACCACCATAGGAAAGCACAGCTTGGCTTGCAGCATAGGAGCCATTACTTCTCTAATTTTCCTAATTAAATTCACAACTGAGCATTAGTACATACGATTAGCTAAAATAACATTAGCCCTTCTGAAGCAATGTAAACATCGGAGACTTAATGGCAAATATATCATTCAGCACTAAATTATTTAAAATGCAAATTGTCAATGTTTCTCAACCTTTGAAATAGTTTGTCCTGTTTTCAACATTTTAATGTGTAACTATATGGGTCCCACCAAGGCCTCTTAGACTAGTGCAATAAATAGAATGAAGTTTTCTAAATTATTGAATGTGAAAAAAATAGATCCTGCACATTTTATATTTGTTGTTAAGTATCTATTTTAAATGTTTAAAATAAATAAATAATAAGGGAAGGGGTGAAAAGCTATGAGAGGTAACAGGCTAGTCTAGAGCCAAAGGTCCTGGAAAGAGTTCAAGGCCCATGTGCAAGCAACAAGTACAGTAAGCTTCTACTACTCCACATTTATGTGGACCAGTCAACAGCTTTTGCATTACTCCAGTGCTGACATATAAGCTTAAAGGCCCTATTACGCGGAACGATTATTGGGCGCATTCGGCTGATATCGGCTGTTATGGCCGATAATTGTTCCGTGTAATAGAAGGCAATGATCAGCCGACATGAACGATGTCGGCTGATCCTTGCAGTTGTTTATCTTTCAACATGTTGAAAGACAAACGACTCATACAGCAACGATCTGCTGCCGTCGCTCTGTGGAATAGGAGCGGCGGTAGCAGAACGCTATTACATGCCATGGGCTGCCCGGACAAAGACTGACAGACAATGTTCCCTCTAAGCTTCAGCCGCTGCTGAGCGGAATGGCAAGTGAGCTGAGCAATGTTCAAGCAAAGTTGGGCAAACCAAAAACCTAACACAGGACCTTAGTCTAATGTAAGATAGTAAATTAACTCTAGTGGGACAGTTACTGTACATTCATATCTGTATGGTTACAGATTTGATGCAATCATTAGAAATTTTATTATATTGGTGTTAGGAATGTGACTTTGTGCTCCTCGGTCCGTGACGGGCAGCCGAGGAGGCGCTGAGTTTGTCTGTTTGCACTGAATGTTGTCTGAATTGTGTCTTACTTTTCAGCCACACCTGCCTTGCCTGTCAGACTTCTGGCGGTGCAGGGGTTACTGCACTGCTAGGTCTGATCAGTTGATCTTGGTGCTAGGATCAGGGCTGGTCCAATCAGCTGCTGGACCTAGTCTCTGATCCTGGTTAAAAAGCAGTCAGTTGCTCACTTCCCTGCTGGCTATTAGTTGTTACTAGTCCCAGCTCCCCTGCTCCTTTCCCAGCGTTCCCCTGTCTTAATACCCTTGCTATTGCTCTGCCAGTTTTCTGACCTTTTGCCTGACCTCCGACTATCCGCTCTCTTTCTGATTTTGTACTGCGTTGTCCGTTTGGTTTGACTAGGCTAGCTGACTATCCTCCATTTTGTTTGTCTGTCTACGTTCTGTGTGTTCACCTACTCAGCGTAGGGACCAACTCCGTGGTTGTCCCCGGCCATTTAGGGCAGTGCGGGGCTGACAATAATCATTTCCTTTGAACCACTCCTCTAGTTTTTGTATAAATTTCACACATTATCATGAAATACCAAAAATATAAATAATGTATTTTTTTGTGTGTTTTGTTTTTTAATGTACATATGTAGCAGGTGGCCAAAACTGGACACAATATAAAACCTAATCGGGGTAGATATATCAAACTGGTGTATAGCAGAATATTCTTAGTTGGCCCGAGCCAACAATCCAATTACACATGTGATGGCTCACAGATTAAGAGCAAATATAAATGTGTAAATTGATTATTTGCTAGGGGAAACTAAGACAAATCAGCTTGACACCAATTTGAATAATCTCCATCATATATAGTTGGAGATTTAGCAAACATGGTGTAACATAAAACTGGCTCTGTTGCCCCTAGCAACCAATCAGATTCTTCTTTTCATTCCTCACAGGCTGTTTTTAAAAAGAAAGGTGGAATCTGATTGGTTGCTAGGGACAACTGTGCCAGTTTAACATTTATGCTACAGAGAAGCCCCAGCCATATCCATATCCAGCCATAAGCATCATAGCAAAATGTGAAGATTTGTCGTAGGGCAAATATATACTGTAAGACGCACACAGTTGTTGGAAGTGGGACACACATGAAGGATTATGTATTACATTAAGACATTCTGGTCAGGTGGCTTAGTTTAACAATTCGGGGATGACACGTTCACTTAAATAATCACCATGATACAAGAAATGGAAATTTTAGTACTTCGAACATTTAGATTTGCATTACTGCAGTGACGAATACACATGAAACATATGTGTTCGACAAGAATTTTCTTCTCTATTTTTGTAACGTTTTTCTTTTTACGTGCTTTAGGCTTCCTTTGTGCAGAAGGCAGGGATTCCCCATCTGTGCTTGCCACTTGATCAGACACATTATCCATGCTACTATTCTGTGTGCTAGGGAGGGAGCCGACACCAACATCTGAGATAGATAAAACAGTAGAGGTGCTGGAAACATGAAGCTCAGTGTTTGCGGGTGCTTGACTAGCAACTTTGCCACGCAGAAGTTCTTCCAATAACGCAGTCAGATGATCCTTTGCTTTTGTGGCAGACATTTGAAGAGCATTCGCCAAACTTTGTCATGCTTGCACCAGCGAACTTTTTGTCTGACGCGTGTTCGCTAAAATATGTGCAAGCGTAACGGAAATTGCTAAGCGAAATTTATGAAAGAACTTTTGCCGTTTCATCTATTCGCCGCATGACATTGTGTGCTCAGACCCCTAACATTTTGCTGCACTATTCGCACATTTCTGGCGCACATGATAAATGTCCCCCCTAGTGTTTTAGGTATTTTAATATATATCCCACTGTATATGAATCCATCTATTTATCAGTTTTATTTACCACTACATTGCTTTTACCTTTTCATACAATTCACTAATACAGTCAAACTAAAATTAAACAACTATTATTATTATTATTTTTATGATATTGTGACATTCCTCCTCCAGTGTGTTAAATATTATACTCCGGTGTTTTTGCTATCCAGTCTGTCACCACAGAAAATATTCCCCTTTTTTATTATTCCTTTGGAATACATACATTATAAATTGCCTCTTTGGCGTGATTTAATAAAAGTCAAAACTCAGACATACATTGTTCACATACTGTTTGACCAAATAATAGCTGTGTGATGCCTCACTTAGCGCTGTTATTATTAGATTAGCATAGAAAATCACATTTGTCATATTTATGCTACCACAACAACAGATGTAATATTTATTATTACAAAAAAATCACACATTTACCGAGATGTCAGCAAATTCACTTGTGCAGCTGTCAAAGATGAGAAGACTATTTGTATTTTGATTATTTCCAACCTCTTCAAGTCATTTGAAGGAAATGCTGTAACATATCCTTTGTAATTGTCATCTAGCATCAGCTACCATCCACTCTAACCTTGACTGATAGGCATGTACAATTTCAACTGACAGGCACATTCACAAATGCCTGTGTCTTCTCCTAACTTTACCATTTTTACATGAGAACATAATATATGCAGAATATATTAAGATAATATGTACACTATGGAATTAAAACTGTTAAGTAAATACAGATACTGTTAAAAGAAGTATAAATATATTTTACTACGCAATATAAAAATATATTGGATTATTAGTTTAAAGGAGTTGTCCAGGCAGGGTGGGTAAGCATACTTACCAGGCCCAATTACATACTCTAAAAGGTCAGCTATTGTCACCCAAAACTGCACAATAGACTTACTGTATTACTAAACTAGTATTTCAGAGCAGACCCTCAGATTTGCATTAAATTTGCATTATTTATTTCAGCAAAATAGGCTTACTTTTCTTCTGGAATTAGGTATAGCATATATATATTAGGTATAGGTATATATAACAATGAATAAAATTTGTACACTTGACCCAACACTTGGCATCCCCACAGAGAAAGACAGCACGGCCTTCAAATGTCATTTGCTTCACTGTTCTTCCCAATGCTGGATTTCCCTTAAGATGGTGGCTACATGATAAACCGGTTTAAGTCTGATGAGCGAAGTTTCCCAATTCTATAAATTGTGTTCATCGACTTGAGCACTTAGGTACCTGTTTGTATATCCTGTATGAAGGCCAGGTTACACAGAGTAAAAGCGGCAGAATTCCGTGAAGTAACTCTCCGCCATTGAGTCCCACCTGCCTCAGTGTCATACAGTCTGTCTATGGGATGGCTTGTGCGCCTCCTCTCTCCGCGCCTCTCAACTCAAGGAATTGACATCCACCGATTTTACTCCGTGTTAACTGGCCCTTAGTATAAAAAAGTCGGGGATGAAGAATTTGAATTGCTAAAGAAGTCACAAAGTGTATTTCTGAGACGATGGCTTTATACATGTGGTAATTATTGCTGTACTGTATGTTCCAACATCTAACAGTTGTTGTAATCTACAGTAAGAGCATAGTGCTGCAACCAATCAAAACTCACAGTGCAAGGTTATGTGTACTGCATTATTATACCCCAGCATGCCAGTTATTACTCCAGGTTTCGTCCACTACTTTTAATCTTTGCAATGAAAAGGTTAAAAGCTGCAGGAAACCTGGTGCAATTACAACAGGTACCCATCAGTTACATTCAGTATTTGTTATTCCAGCTGCTGCACGATTTGCACTGAAAAGGGGCCCACTATGGCCCTGTTGCCCAAGGGCCAGCTGAAACCTGGAGATGGTCCTCTATCTATCTATCTATCTATCTATCTATCTATCTATCTATCTATCTATCTATCATCTATATACTATCTATCTGTATAACTCATATCTATCTAGTTATCTTTCTGCCTCTCATTATACAGACAGATTTATCTGGCAACTCAAAGTTAATGAAACCAAAGAACGCAAAATAAAGATACAACATATTATAATAAGGTGTCAATTAGCCACAATTTTATAAAAAAAGAAATCACATTACACGGAAAATGGCAGATCTGCAACTCATGAATCACCCAGTGGAGGAAACCTCAAGGGAGCTATGGCTGGAGAGTTGCCCCTCCCATGGACTTAGAGGGTAATACCAGTATAAGGGTGCGTTCACACCTACAGGATCTGCAGCAGATCTGCAGCAGATTTGATGCTGTGTTCAGTTATTTAAATGAAATCTGCTGCAGAAAATCAGCTGCAGATCCTGTAGGTGTGAACGCACCATAAGACAGTTTAAGAATTTGTATATTTCTGTTACCTAAATAATAGCTTTATAATAGCTATGTGTAAGTACCTCTTCTGCCTCAGAGTGCATTCACACTACGGAATCTGGTTGGAACCCACCACGGATTCTGTCAGGTAGCTGACTCAACTCAAGAAGTTGCTCAACTTTCCTGGGTTCCTGAAAGGCTAATCTGTCTGGAGCAAGGAGAATTTATCTAGATAGATTTAATGTTCCGCTATCTCTATAAGATATCCACGTGGTTTGTTGGCCAGTTTTCCTGGAACTCTGAAAGGTAGATCTGCCTATCTAGGTAAATGTAGAATTTTGATTTATTTGTAGAATTCAGTTTTAGCCTAACATGGAAGATTTGTCAATTACAGCTTTCCACTTGGTCGTTTATTTATGAATCAGATGGTGCGTTTACACAGACAGATTTATCTCACAGATCTTTGAAGCCAAAACCAGGAACAGACTATAAACAGGGATCAGGTCATAAAGGAAAGACTGGGATCTATCCTCTTTTCAAATCCATTCCTGGCTTTGGCTTCCAAAATCTGTCAGATAAATCTTTCTGTGTAAACGCACCATAAAACACCAGCTTTTCTTCTAGTTTGTAGCAGCAGAACACCCTCCAGAGCTCTCTCAGTTGGGAAAGTTTCATTTTGCTAACCCTGTATTTGTAGCACAGTTTTCTCCAGTACAGGATTTATCTATCTGAAGCATTGTTTATATACTATTCTATAGATACCCATTCTTAAGCAATAAAACAGCCTGGAAATTATAGACCTAGAAGAGCTATACAGCCACAAGTCATCCAAGTTTGTTTTACAGATTACCATTACCTGCTTTCCAATAGTCAGGCTCCTGGTTTATTTCTAAATGACTTGCGAGGTATTTCTTTACTGGTGGATGGTTGTCATGAATCTCTTTACTTATGTACTGTTTATCTACAGAATGGCCTTTTCACTTGCATTGCTTCAAAAAGAGAACCAGCACATTCAACATTTTGTCATTCATTCTTTCCTGTTTGCTGTGTTGAACTCTAGATTTGTTACTTTTCTCCTTTGCGGTGCTGCCCTGAGCCTTTCTTCATGTTCTTTTCCACTGATGCATGTAAATAACTGACACCAATAAATGACGGGCTTGCAGCCAGAAGCTTGACACAGGAATATGGCTTAATAACCAGTGACAGAAAAGACAGGAAATTGGTAAAGCTCTGTCAGTTTGAAAGCTCCCTCAGGCAGTGTTTTGCAAAGTGCACTGGTTGGTTCTCCACTATTCTTGCATGCAGGGAAAAATACCAAACAGCATTAACCTATTAAATCATAGCACAATGTAAAAGACAGGGGAAAATCTACCTCTACAAATCCTTATAGTTGTATATATCTTTCACTGCTTTGCACAAATTGATTGAAAGTATTCTCATAAGGCAACCATTGTGCAATTCTTCAGAAATGACATATTCTTCATCCCAAATCTCAGAAACTGGAAATCATTATAATACCTGTATCTAGAGCTCCTGTTCAATAAAACCTATCATTATTCTCCAGAACGGAAGCTGTCACTAGCTTGAATATTATGATCTCCAATTTAACTGCTATTCCTTCAGAACATTGCTGGAGAAAACATTGACACCTAATAAATAAGTACTACAAAAAGCAACTTAAGGAGCTCCTTGGAAGATATATTTCTTCTGAACACAGAGGATCCCTATTTGCAATCTAATCTAATAACATATGCGCAGCTCAAGGGCCTTTTTAACTCGCACTAATTGTCAATGTCTAATACATTTCTAATGAAAAAGATTAAAGGCCATTGATCAATATTATGGCCTATATTATTGCTTGTAAGCAAGCTAATTAAAAAAAAAGGCTACCCCCTCTGTTTTCTTTCTCCTTACCCTGAACATCAAACAGCCTACAGCAGTCTAGTGTATTCCTTCTGACAGAAAAAATACATGAGATGAATAATTTTACTGAATGACCTTTATTAGGTATAAAGACAAATTTTACACACCAGCTTTTAAAATATGTGTATGTATGCTTCTTTTACACCAATGTAATATAGCACCTGTATTATGGCTACAACTCCTGTAATTTGTTTATAATTTAAGGTTGGACCTTATACACTTTAGAGAAAGGAAGACCAAGCCTGCCAATTTGGCCGGAACTGCTCACTCTGTGATATGCCTTGTGACCCTCGTCTAACAGATCAAGTCTGGACAGAGAAGGGTCAGGCATGTTAGACTTTAGTGGCTCAAGCCTATTGTTGTCCAGTAGAAAAAGCATTCATCGGAGTTGTCTTACAGTAGCTTACCTCCTCTCTCATCATTCGCACCACATGAATGTTTGAAAGAGACAGCTATTTAGGAGAAGACCATTGATGGCAGCAGAGGTGCCTGTGTTGGTGGAGAAAAATGGATACATTGATTTTAGTAGAAGTAAAGAAGAAAAAAAACGGTGGAACTCACCAGATCATATATGTAAAGTGCAATCTTCCAAGAGGCTTGACAAAGCAGAACATCCTGCAAAACAGCTGTTGTCCTGTCTGCCTGGGAACTTCTGACCTGCAACAGCATTTTAATGGAATAATAAAGTTTGTGCTTTACATATGGAAGACGGCAAGTGCCACAGTTTTTTCTTTTTTACTTGCATTGTTAGATTTTTTTTTCTCTGTTAGTCCGCCACCCTCAATGCTCCTTCAGTTTGCTCCTTGATTTCCAAAGTATTGAGAAACTTTTTGATGACTGTGGTGCTAGTGACTGTTTTCTTGTTCATATAGCTATGATTAATTGATTAATTGATTTTAGTGAAATAGAAAAAAGACACGAGGGGCCAAGAGAGGGAACCACTACTGAGGGAACAAGCTCTGTTTTATCCAAATATTTATCTGTCCCCTGCGCTGATTCTCAAGAGGGGTTCGGTCCATTGATCTTGGCTTGAGATTGTTCTTTTAGCTTTAGTGAAGTTATATCACAAAGTGAAATAACTTTATTAAAACAATGTATTAGCAAAAAAAAAAAAAGAAAGAAAGAAATGCACTCCCCCTTCTGATGAACCCACATCCATTTTAATGTAAGCTACACCCTTCTGTCCAATGTATTATCTGGTACATTTACAATTGTAAATCTGCCCCATTTTTTTCCCCACCCCAACAGTGAAAAGGCCTTTGTTTTATGGGATTCTAAGATGCATGAATAAATAAGTCCGGACACAATAGCAGTAAAAACTGTGGAAAAAAAAGTGGGGGAAAAAAAAAAAACTAGCTTACTATATTAATGAAGACAAATACAAAGACAAATCAAGAGGTTATAAGTAAATAAGAACATAAAATAACTTATAATTAGAGATGAGCGAACCGGGCTTGGGTTCGAGTCGATCAGAACCTGAACGTAATGTATTTGATTAGCTGGGGCTGCTGAACTTGGATAAAGCTCTAAGGTTGTCTGGAAAACATGGATACAGCCAATGACTATATCCATGTTTTCCACATAGCCTTAGCGCTTTATCCAACTTTAGCAGCCACCGCTAATCAAATGCCGAAAGTTCGGGCTCGGATCGACTCGAGCATGCTCGAGGTTCGCTCATCTCTACTTATAATATAAACTTATAAAATAAATACAGATAACACCTGTGCAGGTGGGAGGCCCTCCATTGGATGGCTATCCAAGGCACAACTGGTTGAAGAGCAGCTTCCCAACATGGCTGCACTTGAACAGCCATGTTACACCATCATTGTTCCAAATCACCTCCACTTGTGTTTAGTCTACTTAGTATCTAAACACTTTCCAGAAAGAACCTTCACCTCTCCTCTTTAATTTTAAGCAACGTAGATCCTTAACACCCAACAAGGTTAGGACCCTTGGTTTACATTGACTTATAGGGCCACTTAATATGGTGGTTTTGGGGGTTTTCCTACAGGAGCCACCTCTTGACTGGGTCCTTCCCGGAGGGATATCTGGCTAGTCCTGCGTTTCGAGACTTTTTAATGAGGCACCACAGGCTCTTCTTTTGCATATTCATGTTTCCCAGGGGGCAATGCACCTAGGATTTCACAGCATTCAGCGCTTTCACCAGCAGCCATCAGTGTTATCGTTTGGCTGGTCTCCCTGAGATCAGCAATCTGTTTCTCTTATGGCTCTACTAGACATTGCTCCCACCTAGCCAGAATCCTGCTCCACACTGATGAGGGGCAACCCCCCGAAACAGCTGTATATGGATTGATACTTGGCCTTGGTTTTTCCCTTGTCATTACATTGATTTATAGGGCCACTTAATATGGTGGTTTTGTTGGTTTCCCTGCAGGAGCCACCCCTTGACTGGATCCTTCCCAGAGGGATATCGGGCTAGTCCTGTGTTTCGAGACTCTTTAATAAAGCCCCACGGGCTGTTTTTTTGCATATTCTTGTTTCCCAGGAGGCAATGCACCTAGGATTTCACTACATTGAGCGTTTTCACTAGCAGCCGGCAGTGTTATCGTTTGGCTGGTCTCCCAGAGATCAGCGATCTGTTTCTCTTATGACATGACATGCCCACTCCAGACTAACATTTGTTTAACCCCTTAAGGACGGAGCCCAAAATGGCCTTAAGGACCGGACCAAATTTCAGGAATATGACCTGTGTCACTTTATCCATTAATAACTTTGGGATGCTTTTATCTATTCGGCTGATTCTGAGATTGTTTTCTCGTGACATGTTATACTTTATATTTCTGGTAAAATTGAGTCGATACTTACAGCCTATCTTTATGAAAAACCCCAAAATAACGTGAAAAATTGCATTTTTCTAACTTTGAAATTTTGTGCTTGGAAAGGAAAATGGTTATGCCACAAAAATTAGATATGAAATATCATTAGCAACATGTCTACTTTATGTTGGCAGCATTTATTAAACTTGCCTTCAATTTTTTAAGACAATAGAAAGCTTCAAAGTTTAGCAGCATTTTTCCAAATTTTCCCAAGAATTTAAAAATCTGATTTTTCAAGGGACCAGTTCAGGTTTAAAGTGTATTTGAGGGGGCTGTATATTATGAAGGCCCACAAAGCACCCCATTTCAGAAACTGCACCCCCCACACTGTTCAAAATTAATTCTAGAAAGTTTTTAACCCTTTAGGTGAGTCACAAAAATAAAAGCTAAGTGAGTGAGAAAATTGAAAATTTCAATTTTCTCTGCAAAAATTAGATTGTGATCCAATATCTCTCAAAATAGAAAACCTATTTCCAGAAAAATGCACCACAATTTTTATTGCCCCATTTCTGCAGTTTATAGAAATCTATGATATGTGGCCCTATTGCGCTATTTGATGCAACCACAAGCCTCAGATGTAAAGGAGCGCCTAGTGAATTTTGAAGCCTCCTTACAAGTGGCCAATTTTCAAAGTACCACTTCTGGTTTGCAGAGGCTCTGGGGTGCCTAAATCTAACAAACACCCCTAAATGGACACCATTTAGGAAACTAGACCCCTCGAGGAATATAACAAGGGGTATAGTGAGCACATGGACCCCACTGGTGACAGACACAATGTGCCGTGAAATTGAAAAATTAATTTTTTTTTACACGAAAACTTGGTCTAGCCTTAAATTTTTCAGGTTCACAAGGGGTTAAAAGGGAAAAAACCCATAAAACTTGTAGAGAAATTTCCCTCAAGTACAAAAATACGTAATATATCATGCGGGCGCAGGACACGCCTCCAAAAGGAAGGAGCACCATTTGGCTTTTGGAAGCTGGATTTGGCCAGAAAGGAGGACGGAGGCCATGTCGGGTTTACAAAGTCCCTGTGCTGTCAAAACATTGTAAACCCCCCACAAGTGACCCCATTATGGAAACTACACCCCTCAAGGAATGTAACAAGGGGTATAGTGAGCATATGGACCCCACTGGTGACAGACACAAATGTGGAACAATGTGCCATGAAAATGAAAAATTAACATTTTTACCCTAAAAAGTTGGTGTAACTTTGAACTTTTCATGTTCAGAAGGGGTTAAAAGAAAAAATAAACCACTAATCATGTAGAGCAATTCCCCCCGATTACAGGAGTACCCCACATGTGGACACAAAGTGCAAAGCCGTATATGTAAAGAGCTGGGCTGGCACCGCAAACAATAATGAAAAGGAGTTCTAATTATCCCAACCTGAACAACGTATACAAACAGCAACAAAAAATGGCTGAAAAAAAAGTAAACTGCACCTCCTGATAGTAAGAAAATATATCTATGAAATCTTTATTAATACATCAATGTAAAGGGACAAACATTTAAAATAATTTAAAAGTATACACATACCAATTCACCGGTTCCAATCCAACACGGCGAAAAACTGACCTAACATAAACTGATATACGGAGTAGCAGCAAAAATCATGCAATAATGACAAACATATTTCAAAAAAGAGATGTGTAGAATCGCAAATGATAAATCCTAAAAACCACCAAATATGCAAAAAATGATTTAAGGCACAAGGCCAAAGATCACCTAAAGAAACATCAAATGCAAAATAATAAGACAAGGTATTAAGTGGCTGCTGCCACTCCAAGTTAGGTCAGACCAGAGAACCCTGGGTTGTGTATACTGGTATATTGGTATGTGTATACTTTTAAATGATTTTAAATGTTTGTCCCTTTACATTGATGTATTAATAAAGATTTCATAGATATATTTTCTTACTATCAGGAGGTGCAGTTTACTTTTTTTCAGCCTTTTTTTGTTGCTGTTTTTATACAAAGTGCAAAGCCGGCGCACGGAAAGCCTCCAAAGGGAAGGAGCGCCTTTTGGATTTTGGAAGCTAGATTTGGCCAGAATGGAGCCCCCGTGCTGCCAAAACATTGTAAACCCCCACAAGTGACTTGAGGGGGCTTGTGGGGCAGCGCCTTGGGGTGCATTCCTACGAGAATACATACTCATGTCATTCCCGCTGCATGTATGTAAGTTAACCCCCCGCTGGGCGGAGCATACATCACCTGCTTCCCACTCCGGCTTGCTTTGGGGCTCCCGGCGTCTGCTCATCCCGCACAGCCAATCAGTGTGCTGCCCTGCCGCAGCCACTGTTTGGCTGAGCGGGACGTCCTGAAGAGAACCCCCTGAAGCAAGCTGGAGCGGGAAGGTGATTTATGCTCCGGCCAGCGGGAGGTTAACTTACACGCAGCGAGATGTCAGTCCCGCTGCAAGTATGTATTCTCAGAGGGATGCACTGACACTGGATCCACAGTGGATTTCGCTGCGGATCCGGTATGTGTGAAGGCATCCTTAGAGGGGTGTGTAAGTGTTATGCTTTTACACGTGTAAGTGTTCGTGTGTGTGCTTTATGTACTGTTTTTACATTTTTTCTGTGTTTTTGATTTATTTTATTTTTTTAACTGGGGTGGCAGAAAAAAGGAAAGGGTGGCAGGACGGAAGGGAGAGGGTAAGAGGAAAGAGAAGGTGGCAGGACGGAGGGTGGCAGGACGGAGGGTGGCAGGGGAGGGGAGAGGGTGGCACGACAGAGGAGAGGGGCCGCAGGACGGGACGGAGGGGAGAGGGTGGCAGGATTGGGGCGGCAGGACGGAGGGGAGAGGGCAAGAGAAGAGAGAAGAGAGGGTGGCAGCGAAGAGGGTGGCAGCAGGGAGAGAGGAGATAGAGTGGAGGGAGGGTGGTAGGAGATGGGGTGGTGATAGGGTGGCAGGAGGGGGGCGGAGGGAGGTAGGGTGGCAGGAGAGGGGATGGGTGGAGGGAGGGTGGCAGAAGAGAGGGTGGCAGAACAGAGGATGGCAGAAGAGAGGGTGGAGGGAGGGTGGTAAAAGAGAGGATGGAGGGAGGGTGGCAGGAGATAGGGTAGCGGGAGGGTGGCAGGAGAGATAGGGTGGAGGGAGGGTGGCAGAAGAGAGGGTGAGGGTGGCAGGAGAGATGATGGGGGTGGCAGGAGAAAGGGTGGCAGGAGAGATGATGGGGGTGGCAGGAGAGATGGTGGGGGTGGCAGGAGAGATGATGGGGGTGGCAGGAGAGATGGTGGGGGTGGCAGGAGAGATGATGGGGGTGGCAGGAGAGATGGTGCGGGTGGCAGGAGAGATGGTGGGGGTGGCAGGAGAGATGGTGGGTGGCAGGGAGGAGGAGGTGGCAGCAGCACGGGTGAAGGTTGCAGCAGCAACGGGAGCATCACGGGGGGGGCAGCTGTGAGGGGAGCATCACAGGGAGTGGCATCAGCAAGAGGAGCAGCGGCGAAGGGAACAGCGCAGAGGAGGCGGCAGAAGACTGCACAGGGAGAAAGCCGGAAGCTAGCAGAACGGAGCGGCGTCACGGAGGAGGCGGGGGCACACGGAGGAGGCCGGGCGGACGGAAGTGGGTGCAGCAGAGGCTCTAAGTGCGGCGCCGGGTGAATCACACGCTCCTTCTCTGCTCGCCGATTCTCGGCGACCAGAGAAGGAGATTCGCCCATGATCGGCTGGCCGGTGACCACCGGCCAATCACGGGCGATCGGAGGCATGCTGCAGTGGGCAAGTGACCCACAGGCACTGCGGTGATTGGTGCTGTCTCGGACAGCACCAATCGCCGCTCAATTCCGGTATACCCGCCGCGTATACCGGAATATTGCTGTGATTGGCAGCTCAAAATTGAACGGCCAATCACAGCGATCGCTGTCACGGGGGGGGGGGGGGGCGTGTTTATGCCAGCAGGCATCGTCCTACGATCATGACCGGGCAGTCCGCGGCGGCCCTTTAAAGGACCGGCGTACGGGTACGTCATGGGTCCTTAAGTGACAGTGATCCATGATGTACCCGTACGTCATGGGTCCTTAAGAGGTTAAAAACTATGCTTCGTATCAGGTATCACACTAATTCCCTCTGTTTAAGCTAAATTTAGGAAAACTCTCCATTATAATGAAAATTACCTTGATGGAGGCCTCAAAAAAAAAAATTACACCCATGTAAAACGTTTCTTTTAATATTTTGAAAGCATGGTTACCACCCACCGGACCCCTGTACAACGTCCCATCAATGTTTTTTCCTGACTATGAAGTACCAACCAAGGCATTTGTAGTGTCATACTTCCTGTAGTGTCTGGATAGTTTGGCACTCCAAATATCTATCTCAGCTTTCTTACATTAACTGTTCTGTTTTGATGTTATTTACTGCCTCCTATTTGTGGCAGACATTTCTAATTATAATGCAGTA
The DNA here is from genome assembly GCF_027789765.1 of Dendropsophus ebraccatus. NCBI lineage: Eukaryota > Metazoa > Chordata > Amphibia > Anura > Hylidae > Dendropsophus > Dendropsophus ebraccatus. The sequence continues at coordinate 74,912,308 of NC_091458.1, forward strand.
GAGCCTGGAGCTGAAGCCATCTTCCTGTTCTTCATATAATTATCATGGATGCCAAACCTACTGTTGCTCACCTAATTATTCTGATAGTGACATACTATGGCTTTTGGGCATGGACTCTCAGGGATTTACGTTCCAATACAATTAATGTCGCGTTGGCCTCTTCCTTGTCATGAATCTCACTGCGGGAATATGGCTGTTGTGGCTTTATTGTTCTTTTTATATTTACTATTTGGTAGCCATACCATTTGGCTTGTTGTTATGTTTGTTCATTGAAGTAGTTTATTAAAAATTGTAAATAGAAAATATTCTCTATACTATCAAGTATAGCTATTGAAATGATAAATGAATGGATAAAGTTATAAAGAAAAACAAACTAATCTACAAAGATGAAGTAAATAGCCTTGTGTATCTTAAGGCAAAGGTGTGAGATATATAAGAGAGATCAACAGTCAGGTTTTGTAGCTTATATGTTGGAAGCAAAAAAAAGAGCAACAGTAAAAATCTGAATAAAGCAAGGGCAACATGGACATTCTTAATTATGTCTGTGCAGCCCTTGCCACGCGTTAATCGAGCCGTTTAATAGCAGAACGTCACTTGCTTAGAGCATAAATCGGGCCTTATAATGCGACCCTTAGGTCCTGGTATTAATATAAATGTTGATAATATCTACCACCTAACCAATATTTCAAACAATGTATTTCTGTACAAGTTGAATGGTCTTCCCCAATGGCAGGTAATGTGCCCTGCCACCCTGCAAAAAGGAATATATTGGTGGCATGATAAAGAGTTCAAGGTGTTGACTGCCAAATTCCCAGGATCTAAATTTGTGGAGAGTGCTAGAAAAACAAGACAAAACCATAGATGTCCCACCCTGCATTTTAGAGGACTTAAAGGATCTGCTATTCATGTGTAGTTACCAGGTATGACAGCACAACTTCAGGGGTGTAGTTGACACCATGTCTTCATAGGTCAGAGCTTTTTTGGTGGCCTGAAGGAGACCTACACAATATTAAGCAGATGGTTTTATCATTATGGTTCATTGGTTTACAAGTTAATCAGAAGCTGCAGTAGCAGTCTGAATTCGGGAATTATATTTTATTAATTTTCAAGGATATTGCCAATTTGTAATTAGTTATGAAGGCTATTTTTGAACGCGTTACAAGAGGAAGTGCTGATGGGTTGTCACTTTTGAATTCACTTCTTGTAAACTTGTAAACTGATGAAAAAAATCGGATTTCAACCTGTCATTTTTTTTATTGACTGAGCTTGCTTAAAGGACAGAATGACAGCAGATGTTCATCAGTTTCTGAAAGGCTAATCAAAAGTGGCAACCAATATGACAACACTTCCTCTCGTTGCTTTTGCACAAATGTCAATATTTCTTTAAGTAAAATATTACTGTACTTTATCTACAGTTCTATCTTCTAATTTTCTAATATATTATGTTTAGATTATTTCATAGAAATTCTCTTAAACTAATACGGTCTTAAACTAATACTAATATGATCTTTTCCGGAACAAATAAAAGGCCCTTGAAGGATGAGAACGTAAGTTTAGAGACTATTAATACAATGGAGATGTGCTTTTGTCCCACATATTGGTTTTATGTTGATTATGGTGTAGTTGTGCATGATTGTTCTGTCCTTCACTGTATTGAATTCATCCTGATTGATATGAACGGCCTGGGTTGAAAATATTCATTGGGGGGATCCATCATACTGAAGGATCTTTACTGAATACAAGGTATTAATAGACTTTTGTTTTAATCTACTTGATTAAAGGTTTTTATTCTCCTGTGTTTACACTGATGTTGTGTCTGTGATGAATATGGTATAAATAGACTTTTGGATCTTAGTTGAAAAAAATACATGCAGCAAATAGTGCGGTTGTTCTTTTTAGTGATTATACCTAAACTTCTGCTCTCTGATCGTTTCCCTGGAGTTTTTTTCTTCTAGAATAAACTTTTGTGCTGAAAGCAGTTGACTGATAATTTTTTTTTAGCTGAACGATTAGGTGTTTCATTAGACAGAATCGGTGCTATGCAGTTATACACATTTTATAGTAGCCAGAGAATGATGCCATAACACTAACAACAGAGTGTCCCGATTAGCATTACAGCCAGACTATCCCCTGAACACAGTGCCTGCCATTGATTATGCCCATATAAATTGTCTATCATAATGGGTTCAATGCGTACAGCTTGCCAGAGCTTGTTCCTATATATGGAACCAGCTAGATAAGGCTGACATATACTATAAATGCTAAATAGTATGTCCATAAAAAGACAGTGTCCATACAGATAGAAAGACTAGTGATGAGGGAACATGTTCGTAAATGTTCGTATGTACATACGAACATGATGCTAATTGTTCATGTTGGCCGATCGAGAAGAATTTTTCGATGATTGAAATGGTTATAACGACAATTGTAAGACATATTCGAACTTGCAAATGTAAACTGTGTAATTTACGCTTTGCACCTGATAATCTGTATGCATGTGCGTAACTCTAGACCAAAATGTACGCATTGGCGTAATTTACACTTTGCGCCCAATAATCTGTTCGTATGTAATTCTAGACCAAAAGGTATGTAATCTGTAGGCAACTGCGTACGCAACTACGTATGCAACTGCTAAGCAAATGCGTAATTTACTCTTTGCATCTGATAATCTGTATGCATGTGCATAGACCAGAATGTATGCTTCTACTGTATGTTGGTTATTTGTTCGTGAATGTAGCTCAATTACAATTTTTTTGTGTGTGTTCGGGGTTTTAAAATCGGGATGTTCGCTCATTACTAAGCAAGACTACAATATAAATCAACTATTTTGCATGTCTTCTTCCTCCAGAGGATTCTAACTGTACCTAAAAGGTAAACCAAGGCTTCCGTCTTATTTAGAACAACCCATAAAGTTCTGTGCAGCTGTCTTTTGTGTAGCTTGCTGTTGCTGATGGAGATATGGCTACTAAGGTGATTCCCAATGGGGAAGTTGTTTTGGATGGGCCACTGAGTGATAGCAAGAAGTCAGGGGCAGAAGAACGGGGTAGTAGGGAGAGAAGGCATCTTCTTGTTGGTGACTCTATTGTTAGAGGTGTTGGACAGGATGAAGATATGCTTAAAGAGGTGAGATGCTTCCCAGGTGCTACTGTGTCAGCAGGGATAGGAAACAGATTGCAAACATTGTAAAGGATGCTAGTATACATAGTAAAGTTGATCTAATGATTCATATAGGAACAAATGAGATTTGGATTTGGTAAAAAGTTAATTCCAAACTGTATGCCAGGAGCCGGGCAAGATAACAGATTCAGTGACATTTTTGGAGGTTTTGTTGGTCTGTAATCAGAATAACAAGGCATGTTGCATCGCAGAGTTTAATGCATGGTTAAGGCAGTGGTTTTAGATGGAGATTGTGATCCCGCTGTATAGAGCTCTAGTAACATCACATCTGGAATACGGTGTCCGGTTGTGGAGACCTCACCCAGAAAAGGATATTGATAAAATAGAACGGATCCAAAGAGGAGCTACAAGAATGGTGGAGAGTGTCAGGCATAAAACATATCAGGAAAGACTTAAGGATTTGAATCTATGTAGTCTGGAGGAAAGAAGGGAAAGGGGGGACATGATTGAAACCTTTGAATGTATGTTATAAGGACTAAATAAGGTTCAGGAGGGAAGTGTTTTAGTAAAGAAATAAAAAAAAAACTGAACCAAAGAACAAAAGGACACAGTAAGAGGTTAGTTGTGGGAAACATCAGAAGAAACGTGAGAAAACATTACTTTACTGAAAGAGTGGTAGATGTTTGGAACACACTTCCAGCAGATGTGGTTGGTGAATCTACAATAACAGAATTTAAACATATATCTATCCTAAGATAAGAAGGGAAATACTAAAAGGGCAGACTAGATGGACCCAGTGGTCTGCTGACAATCTTCTATGTTTTAGGTGTCATCGTGCAGGCTGTTCAATCCAGAGTACATTCTTTAGGACTATGTCTTGGCATAGCAGAAAGGAGCAGATGTTGTATTGTTCCTGGCTAGATAAATAAGAGAGAACTGCTGACAAAAATCCTAGCTCTGCTGTGGCTGATCTTCTGGCCTAGAGCAAGCAATGGTTATAAAAATGGCCCACCCACCGGCTCTAAGTAAATTTTCATCAAGCATGTCAAAAGTTTTTGATTGCAGTGCGTCTCACTGCTTAGACCCTTTGTGATGAGGAGATATAGCCGAGGAGAGAGGACTAATTTAATAAGTATATAAAGGCTACATTGTCGGAATTAGTGAGTGGTCAAGGAGTGGACTGTGATGATGCCTCCACCGAGAATCTTCTCTTCCACTCACCCCAGTGAACACTAGTCATGTTGCCTTTTTATCTGTTTTATCTTTGTTGACCTAGTTGGCTTGCCTTGTGGACCTTTGGCACTTGCACTTAATGCACTTTGGGCTTGGCCATGTAGTTAATGTTTTTTGGATATGGATATGTATTTACAGATATGCATAATTATTGGCAAACATGTGCAATAATGATAATGCTATGTGTCCTCCTTTGTACCAGTAGGAAGTAAGTGCTGTATTTGACCTGAGTTTTGGTATATGTTTTAAGTCATTTTAAGCTTTTGAAGATTTTTTTGTCTAATTATAATTGTTAATAAAGTATACTGATATTTTTACGTTATGGTGGTTGTGAAGTTCATACATACCTGTTTCTCTTTTCTGTTTGGTTATATCCCCTGATCACAGTGGGTCTCAGCAGTGAAACCTGCTGTGATCAATAACCTTTTATATGCCCAATGACATGTCAGTAGTAATTTTTCATGACTGGGACTCTTTAATATCTCTTTTTGAATAATTACTTTCATTATAGGCTACAAAATTAACTGTAGAGTATTAGCCATAGACCACGTATAGAAGATGTGAACACTCATTACAGTAAGGATTCAGTTAATAGAGAATACGACAGAAGAACATCTTATATTATTATTAATAATAATATAGCCATAATATGAGCAGGAGTTTTCAAATTATGTAAGTTCTTCCTTGCATGAAATTAATGAGATCTATATTAGACATACTAAAAGATAAATCTGACTAGACAGGACAACGTCATTATTCTCTGTGGGAAAAGGCATTTTGCATGGTTCCATTGAACAGTGGATGCTAAATGCGGCTATGGACTATTGATTGTCTATGAGTCTGCTTTTAACTTCTACATTACAGAGATTCATACTGTAACTGTCAGCGATCATTAGAGGTTTTCCAGGCTAACTACTTTGCAGGTGTAAATACGTTGAGGGGGAAGGGGGATCAATATGATTTCTAAAATCAGAAATGCAGAAAGAAAAACATTTGTCCGAGTATTCTGTTTGTCAGCCATGAACAGCATAGCAGTGCAGCATAACAGTGAATTATTCTGTCTGGAACAGTGAGCTAAGGAAGCGTATAACAAATCAGACTCTGAAATGAAATATGGCCAAGGTCTACTTACAGAATAATGATTGTGAGCCACCTCATGAAGTTCTTGAGAGTTTTGTAGTTTGGTATCCTGTACTAGTCACTAAAGTAGATGCAGCCTGCATATAGGATATACTTACTTTCCCTGTAAACCCTCAAATAACCATGAAACTAAATGCTATTTGATGGTGTAGGATTGTACTTTTGTGCATTTGTGAAATCCATACAATTTACTGAATTTATATTAAAGGGAATTAAGTGAGGGCAGCATAAACTAGTGTATTACTAGTATTACTAGTGTATTACTTACATCATTCTGCTCAGTTGTTCTCCTAATATGCAGGAGAATGGGATTCCTGTTGTACCCCTCCTTACTCCCTCCAGCTGCTGATTGACAGTTGACTGCCGATACACAGCATGGATAGATTACTGCCAATCAGCAGCTGATGGGCGGAGTTTTCTGCTTCTCATAAATATCCAGGGTTACTGGGCTCATACACATAATGAAGAGGACTACTTATTGCCCATGTTATTCAGAAGGATACCTCTGGATCAGCTGCACAGAACAATGTAAGTGATACATTCTTCAGTTCAGCTTCGATGTCATTAGTTTATGCTACCCTTGGGGCCAGTTCACACTAAGCAAAAACGGCGAAATTCCGCCATTGAGATATCAATTCTTTGATCAGAGAGCGATGGGAGAGGAGGCGCCCTCCCATTCAGTATAAACCTACTAACTTTAAAACCAAGTGACTTTGATGTGTTTGGTGGGTAAGTGAAATACATATTGAATATATATTCTAAAGTGACCTTATATAAAATTTCATTAAATATATGAAAATGCCCCTTCTGCCCCATACCAGTCAGATGTCATGGATAAGATGCTTGGTTATCCCAGAGACAAGCAATGTTAAATAAATTCAGACATTCTAGGTTCTAACTTATGTTTGGTGCACCCATGGTATGCAACTCTCACAGCATGTGTATATAATATGGTGTCAAAAAAGCTTTTTTGGTTTGTACCATATCATATACATGATATACTGCGAGAGTATTACATTTTTGTGCATGTGTCCATTTATATTTCAGCTGTTTAGCTCTGGGATTAAACATGACATGTGACTGTATATAGCATCTTGTGAATGATCCTATGTTCCCTTCAATAATAATTGTATGGATGTTAGACAATGTTTTTAATGACCTTTCCTTGTGTTATTTAATAAAGGAGTTAACAAGGAAGGGTTTTTTGTTTTTTTTTTACAAGTGCTGGCATTGTGCTATGTTGGATTTGTGACAGTCGGTAGCCAGTGGGCTCTGGACTTAGATAGTTATAAAATAATTTCACTGATTTACGAGGCAACAGTGAGGACTTTGAAATTCCACTGTGAAAGTAGCAAATAAAATAATAATATATTAATATGCTATGAAATTGTCATTTATGCATTTCTCTAATGTATTCTGACAGATTCACCCAAAAAAGTTTTGTCAGCAACTGTTTGAGATGAAGGATCTTATCGGTATTCATCCTTACCTCATTCTATCCCCCATCAGCTTAGCTCAACACTTCCTGTTATTACTTTATTGAACTGACTGCCTCCAACAGTAATCAAATAGAAAGATTCCAGCATACTATACAGAGTGCTGAGTTCTGGTATTAGGGGACCTTCCAAGCATTATATGACTCAGCCAACATAAAAATTCTGCTTTATATTGTTGAGGCAATGCTTGCTGTTACAGCATATGTTAAAGTTTCATATTCTTGGTAAAGTATAAGGGTGCGATATTAAAAATATAAGAGTAATTACATTCTCCAGTCCTTGAAGCAACTAATATACATATGTCTTTAAAAGTATGCATGCACAACTGGAAATGAAACATTATGCATTGAATACTAACCATGCTGATGTATGGCGCAAATGAAAAGATATAAACAGGATTGAATGTTTTGGTGACTGATGAATAGGCAGCACTGACTTTTCTGAAAAACAACAATCCATAAAGTAAGAAAAAAATGAATAGGATGCTCCGGTTCTCTGTGCAATTCAAGAACATATTGTTAATGGAAAGAGAAACATTCATTCTACATTTCCAATCTTTTTCTCGGAGTAAAACATTTTAGTAAAGTACTAGGACTAAATTGTAATATTAAAATCTCTGGTTCTCTAGAGCAAGTCCAAAGTAAAGTTAAGAGCTTACTTTCTGCTGCTAAAATGAAATTGGAATGACTTTCGCACTTAAAGCAATTTTAATTTCTTCCATGTTTGATTTTCCTACAACCCTCTGCTGGATCAAGGAATGTCATCAACCACTTAGATGTTCTGATATTAAGTCATGAATATATTAGGATCATGTTAATTGAATGGTTTATAGGAGGACAAAATGGAAAGTATACTGTCTACGAAAAAGGGGAGCAAAATACAGGAATGTATTGGTGCTCATCTGCCACAACTGTTGTAAAATCTACTAGATGGGCACAGGGTTATTATGTATGCCAGAGGGCAAATATATATATAAAAAATATAAAACTGAACTCAGGGAACCCAAATGCGATTTGACCTGCAGATCGGATTTTTTTTACACGTCCACATTGAACAATATATGAAGCCTCACTAAAGTCAGGTACACCCATATGTTCTGTAGTGTTAGCTTGTCATTTTTGTAAGAGAAAACAAGACCTGCCTGATCTGTTAGCTCGGGCAGCTTTATATAACCAGTTATGCTACCGTTCAAAAGTTTGGGGTCACCCAAACAATTTAGTGTTTTCCATGAAAAGTCACACTTCTTCACCACCATACATTGTGAAATGAATAGAAAATAGAGTCAAGACATTGACAAGGTTAGAAATAATGATTTGTATTTGAAATAACATTGTTTCTACATCAAACTTTGCTTTTGTCAAAGAATCCTCCTTTTGCAGCAATTACAGCATTGCACACCTTTGGCATTCTAGCTATTAATCTGTTGAGGTAAGCTGGAGAAATTGCACCCCACGCTTCTAGAAGCAGCTCCCACAAGTTGGATTGGTTGGATGGGCACTTCTGGCGTACTATAGGGTCAAGCTGCTCCCACAACAGCTCAATGGGGTTCAGATCTGGTGACTGCGCTGGCCACTCCATTACCGATAGAATACCAGCTGCCTGCTTCTGCTGTAAATAGTTTTTGCACAATTTGGAGGTGTGTTTAGGGTCATTGTCCTGTTGTAGGATGAAATTGGCTCCAATAAAGCGCTGTCCACTGGGTATGGCATGGCGTTGCAAAATTGAGTGATAGCCTTCCTTATTCAGAATCCCTTTTACCCTGTACAAATCTCCCACCTTACCAGCACCAAAGCAACCCCAGACCATCACATTACCTCCACCATGCTTAACAGATGGCGTCAGGCATTCTTCCAGCATCTTTTCATTTGTTCTGCATCTCACAAACCTTCTTCTTTGTGATCCAAACACCTCAAACTTGGATTCATCCGTCCACAACACTTTTTTCCAGTCTTCCTCTGTCCAATGTCTGTGTTCTTTTGCCCATCTTTTTCTTTTATTGGCTAGTCTCAGATATGGTTTTTTCTTTGCCACTCTGCCCTGAAGCCCAAAATCCTGCAGCCGCCTCTTCACTGTTGACGTTGTGGACACTGGTGTTTTGAGGGTACTATTTAATGAAGATGCCAGTTGGGGACCTGTGAGGCATCTGTTTCTCAAACTAGACACTCTAATGTGCTTATCTTCTTGCTTAGTTGTGCAACGCGGCCTCCCACTTCTTTTTCTACTATTGTTAGAGCCTGTTTGTGCTGTCCTCTGAAGGGAGGAGTACACAGCGTTGTTGGAAATCTTCAATTTCTTAGCAATTTCTCGCATGGAATAGCCTTCATTTCTAAGAACAAGAATAGACTGTCAAATTTCAGATGAAAGTTCTCTTTTTCTGGCCATTTTGAGCATTTAATTGACCCCACAAATGTGATGCTCCAGAAACACAATCTGCTCAAAGGAAGGTCAGTTTTGTAGCTTCTGTAACGAGCTAGACTGTTTTCAGATGTGTGAACATGATTGCACAAAGGTTTTCTAATCATCAATTAGCCTTCTGAGCCAATGAGAAAACACATTGTACCATTAGAACACTGGAGTGATAGTTGCTGGAAATGGGCCTCTATACACCTATGTAGATATTGCACCAAAAAACAGACATTTGCAGCTAGAATAGTCATTTACCACATTAGCAATGTATAGAGTGTATTTGTTTAAAGTTGGGACTAGTTTAAAGTTATCTTCATTGAAAAGTACAGTGCTTTTCCTTCAAAAATAAGGACATTTCAATGTAATCCCAAACTTTTGAACGGTAGTGTATATTCAATGAATTTTATTAAAATACAGCTGATATCTTCAAAAAGGTTAGTCAGATTTTTAGTTCAGACAAAGTCTCCCAAAATGATAGCTGGCAAAAGAGCTTGCTTTCTTCAAGCTGATGCAGCTCCTTAGAAGCAGCAAGAAGCTGAGACAAGCAGGGACCAGATGGCATTAGACAAGGAGATGCAGAGTATTGGGCAAGTGAGTATGACTTATTATTTATTTTTAGACCACACCCAGCCATATATAAAAAGTCAACTTATTTAACTAGGGTGTCACTTACTGGGGCAGAAGACTTGAGGTTAGCATGACCTGGGGGTGACCACCAGTCGACAGACACTAGTCACAGACAGCAACGCACACCAATAAGGTGGGGCTTCAAGCATGTCATACAGACACACATTGAAACATGGCTCTCAGTACTATTACTCAAAAATGCTGCACAGCTAGTATGAAAAAATAGAAGCTCTAACTCGCACCTCTTGATTACAATCCGAAACAGGGGGCACGGACTCTAGGTGCGCTGCATTTATGATTTTGCGTACAGAAAAATGATAAGGAAACTTTATAATTTCCCTCCTTGCGCTCAGGATTTATGTAGAGGCAGTGCACTTCAACATAAATCTGCGTACTGTCAGAGCTGCAGGGTCATTTTTAAGCGCGGGACAGCTGTATGTGGTCACTAATCTACAGTTTCAAATAGTATGTTCCTAAAGCTTTACAGTACACACAAGTTCAAACACAGCAGGAAAAATCTGTATGTTTACTTTACAATAAACACTACCCTGCTAAAATTTCACAAATGTAAGACACGTACAAAGCACTGTTACAGGACACGGCGGATAGTTATTGCCTGATAAAATAAGTGACTTCTACAAAAGTCCTGGAAAGATTGTAGTGTCTGGAGGGCTATAGGGCACTATGAAACCCCCCCCCCCCCCAGTACGTTCACTCACTTTCAATGAGGTTCCTTCCTAGCTGACAATATTCTTTAACTGAAGACACTGCTTTGAATCTTCATAGTGCTAATAAAGGGCAGTAGCAATTATGGAGTGTCGGTTATGGTGGCCCGCAAGCCAGACAAGCTTTCATTTTGTTGCAGGACAACTGCATTCCTGTTCTCGAGATAGGGGATTACAAGCCCAGGTGGGAATACCGCTTTAGATTAGTTCAATCTAGGTGACTATGCATGGATATAGGTACAAGGATAACAACAAACTGAGCTAAGGGCACATGGTAATAGGAAAGGAGCCCTCAACTTTATTCTCTGCCCCCTTACATATGGATAACAGGGTACACATCCACACAAGGATTCTCTGGTCATATCATGAGCCTGCCCAATTATGTGTGAAAGAGTTAATTTTATATTTTGTTCTTCACTTTGGACCCCTACTCTGCCTCACTGTCTCTCCTGATCTCACTTGTCTATTGGATATTTTATAATTATCATGCCTGGGGGACCAGATTCCCTACACATGACCACATTATGTGATAATATTGTACCTACTTGCACAAATCTATGGTGGTGGTGGGGGTGCAGGTCTTTTCAGAAGGGGAGAGAGTATACACAAGCTCAATTCACACAAGCACTGTCAAGTCTTTTGGCACATCACTGTTTAGGTGGAGAACGCTGCTATGAAACTATACAACTGTTTGGAAGTTAATCGACTCTTACAGCTAGGTGTTTGTTGGATATGCAACGAAAGGGCATCCCATGGATGGACTGCCGGAGGGCATTATAGCTAAGTATATCATGTTGTCTCTTTGTATCTTGTTGCACATTGGCCTTGTTGCTTCAATTGGTTACTTTGTCACTTGAGTAAACAATATCTATTAACTTATTGTGTGTGGACCTTTATTTTTGTAATAATAGCATTTGTAATAATAGGAAGCTTAATTATCTTACCTTCTAGGCGCTGCTGATAGAACTTTTTGATGCTACCATTTCTCTGATACCTACCAAATTTTACAAATAATTTGGCAAAGTCGGCTTAACTTTTTACTGTATAAATGATCAAATATTTAATAAATCCTATTTTGACAGTCAGGGCCAGTATCAAGCAGATGGCAACCTTTGTAAGAGTCCTTTTAAAAACACAGTGTACAAGTACAAAAAGAAGTTTCACTCAGGAGATATATTCCTTTCTTTGCAGAAAAACTACCGTGCCCAGTTGAATTACAAAAATGTACTAATAACAAATCAAAGAAAATAAATGTCAGAACATTTAACATATTCCCTATAGCACTCCCCTGTCATACACCTTATCTTCTACCACCTGTCATTGTGATCAACTGAGCAGCCAGTCTGCATTCTGTGCTTTTCTAGTCTTCAGTCCAGATAAAAGCTCCAGTCTTTGAAACTTCCACATTTCATGGGAAAGCAGCTCTAAATCATATGAAGTACATCGCTTCAGATCTATTTTTCAGTTTTGCAAACTTCCATGTTTACAGTTTACTGAGCTAAAATAGGCTGAGTGCTGTAACCTTTTGTTCTCATCAACAAAAATTGTGTTCATGCACAATGACATCAAACAAAGCCTTGAAGCCCAATTTTCTCTGCTCCTGGAGATTTTCACTTTGTTATCCAACTCCGAGGAATCTCGTTGTCACATGTATACACTACATCTGTTGCGTAAACCTAGACCCACATGTGTCAGGTTGTCACAGAGTATTATCAGAAGCAGCGGCAACAGCCAGAAGCAGTAGTTCTGCTATGCAGAATGTTCAGCAACTATTAAGATGCTTTCTATAGATCTCATCATCTATGTACCTGGGTAGTAGCTTCATATTGCACTGGTATAGGGGGGGATTCTTGAAATTTGATTTCTGCCTTGCAGGCTTGACATATGACACGATTCCCACGTGTTATGACAAGATGTGATCTATTGCTGCTAGCGTGAAATGTCACCAAAAAACCTTGATTGACCTTCAACTTCTGTGAATTAATACCGCCCCCACTACATATAAGTGACCTTGCATCCACTGCGACCTAGACAACAGACATTTGCTTTGTTTGTTCTCGCTCAGCGTGTCTGTTTCATTATATGTCTGCAGAGCCTCTTGCGTCAATCATCTTACCCACAGCTTCTAAATTAAAACTTCACTGCTAGTGAATGCTTTCTGTCAAATAAACTTCCAGGTTAGTCTACAGGATTGAGAATGACTAATCTATTTATGTTTCATCACTGTGAACCTACTTTACCTGCCGCTCTAGTTGTACAGGTTGCAGCAATACTTTATACAGTGGACTGCACAGTCAAGTTATAAAAGTTTAAAGGGACTACCGTTAAACTTAAGTTATCAGTAAATTATACATCATAGAGTATACAACACTGATTCTATATCTGAATTTTTTTTTCTTTCCATGTTCTTGCCCACAAATGAAGGAGTCTAAGTAGTCTTCTCCATTTTATGGGACCAGCAAGACAAAGGACAGGTGCAGCTCTAACACTGGCACCCGTCCCACTGTCGCTACCTACTTGCCCCAACAGCCCTAAACGGCAGCGGACAAGTGGTTGGCAATCCCTATCTTATATAGTGTGAACACATAATAAGGACAAGACAAACAAAACAAAATACATTCAAATCAGGGGTTCAAGTCAATAACAGGAGGTCGGCGTAGTACAATAACGAGATCAGAGACAGTAGTCCTAGTCCAGGAAGCTAAAAAGTCAGAAATACCAGATATACCAAAAATGCTGGAAATCCTGGGTCAAGACACACTAAGCTCTATCGCAGGCAAGTAACGGGACACAGGGGAAGATACTTATGGAGCCCGGAGTCCCAGCCCTAGACGTGATTTGGGCTGAGGCTCCAGGTCTGCTCACACACTGACAGCTGACTGGTGGTGTTAGCCACCATTATAATTATAATCACCACTCTGCCTAACACCTGTGCCGATCGGCCGGGGGTGGTAAAGCCCCGGCCGCTGCTACATCATAGGAAAGTGCCGACGCACCTCCAGCAACCAGATGGGCCGGTCGCCAGGGATGCTGTTAGTGCTCTCAGAGGGCCAGCTGCGTACCCCGGCAGGACGAGAGGCTGAGCGTGCAGCCCGGCTCCTGCATCCTTTATCCTACTTGCAGATAACTTTAGTTTAGGGTTTTGAGGAGAGTGGGTTGGAGGTGACAGAGCCCTTTTAAAGTTGTATTTTTACATATGTAATTTCCCAGAAACTATTTTTATTTCTATCTCAAAAGATAGCACCAGTGAGCTCCTTTGCATATCATTGTTTCCAGAATTTTCAGTACTAGTGGCTTTTAAGTCTCCACACACCTTTTATGGCTTTCTCCTCAAAGACAAACATTACCCCTTCAGTCCCAGGACAAAGGCCTCTCTGCAGCCAGCCAGCACCCTTCTCTTTACCGAGGAGGGACAAGAAACCTAAAACAGCTGTCTACAAATGGCCCCTTCTCTTCCTAGGGAAGTTCTGGCTTGGCTTATTAAATTCCCAGTCATGTACTTGACTTTAAAACACTGGTTTCAAAGTCAGGTTCCCTCTAAAAGTTGGCACCAGCTTCTTTGTATGTCTTTATTTTAATAATTGTCAATGAAGCATGACTGCTCTGTAAGTTTTAACCCCTTAAGGACTGAGCCAATTTCCATTTTTGCTCTTTTATTTTTTCCTCCTTGTGCTTAAAAGGCCATAACACTTGCATTTTTTCATCTAGACACCCACATGAGGCCTTATTCTTTTGCGCCACTAACTGTACTTTGCAATGACAGGCTTAAAGAGAACCTGTCACCCGGCTGCCTGGATGAAGCCGCCGGAGCCCCTTATGCTTAAAGCTTCCTCTAAGTCCCGGTCATTCTCTATGGGCGTCGGAATCATCTCTGACGAGCGCGCGTCCGGCTTCCAATGGGGATTTCTCGTTGGCAGGACATTGTCCGGGAACGGGACTTCGAGGAAGGGGTAAGTATAAGGTGTTCCACTGGGGGGGGGGGGGGGGGGTTGGCGGGCGGATTTCACCCCAGCAGCCAGGGTGACAAGTTCCCTTTCATTTTTGCATAAAGTATGCAGCAAAACCAGAAACAAATTATATATTAGTTATAGTTAAATGTTTTCAGTCGACTTATCATGTAAATTTTTTTTATTTTTGCGCAACAATACTCAACTGCTTCCCGAGCATACTTTTTTAACCAAGTTGTGTTAAGCGAGAAAAAGAAAGTGCAAAAATAAATAAACAAAGCATGTGTGCATAATGATCATTTTGGTGCAACAAGACCAAATAAAGCACCTTATGACTTTGTTTTTGGTGGTGGTAAGGCAGTGACAGAGAACGCTTTTTTCTATTGGCTTAGGGCCCTTTTACACAGAAAGATTATCTGACAGATTATCTGCCAAAGATTTGAAGCCAAAGCCAGGACTGGAATTGAAAAGAGGAGAAATCTCAGGCTTTCATGTATGACCTGATCTCTCTTTATAGTCTGTTCCTGGTTTTGGCTTCAAATCTTTGTCAGATAATCTGTCAGATAATCTTTCTGTGTAAAAGGGCCCTTAGGGTCTATTTACACGAAAAGATTATCTGACAGATTATCTGCCAAAGATTTGAAGCCAAAGCCAGAAACAGACTATAGAGAGATCAGGTCATAAAGGAAAGCCTGAGATTTCTCCTCTTTTCCAATCCATTCCTGGCTTTGGCTTCAAATCTTTGGCAAATAATCTGTCAGATAATCTTTCTGTGTAAATGGACCCTTATATGCCATCATTTCGGGTTACAGCCTCTGATTATCATTTTTCGTTAATAGCCAGCAACTGCAGTGTATAGAATGAGCTCTGTTCTTGGAACCACTCGATACTTCCTGCCTTGACCTCTTTATGTACATGTATCTCAGATGTCAGGGGGAGGTTAAGAGAACTCTATGCAGACAGTCCTACACAGCTGATAGGAGCTTTCTGCAGAACTAAAAAAGTATTGTATAAGAAGTTTTTTAAGATTCTGAATAGTACATATTACTATATAGAGAATAAATATTTCCCTCTAGAGAGGCTGGCACATTGAATTTTTTGCTACCTAAATTCTTTGTGCGCAGAGTTCTGTGCAGTGGGAAAGAGCGGAAGCTATTAAAGAATCATAAATATATAAGACTCCTCATACCATATTGCACCGTGTGCAACCTAAACATAAAACTAGATTTACATCTTTCACCAAATATATATTTTTTAGCTTTCACCAAGCAATAATAGATGTGATATCCAATGATGACTGCTGGAATAAACAAGCATTATGCAAAATTTTTAATTTAAATTATTCCTTTAGCAGAGTGAAAACACAGCCTTCTGTTATATTGTGGTTATGAATCTTCCTGTGCAGCGCTGTAAAATTTTATGGTACCAGAGCTATGCTTAAATAATGTACGTTTTGGGATATTGATGCATTCTGCATGGTAAATGCCAAAGCAAATATTTTGTGGTCTGAAGTTTTATATTATGTCTTCACAAAGGATTTTTATATGTTCAGAGCCGAGCAGTTGTGAAGCCGGAACAATCCAAGCCAAAAGCATTTCGTTTTTTCTGTTCGGTTTTCTAACAATATAACTTCTATGTTTAATTTGCTCACACAATAATTGAAAAGTTGAATTGGAAGTCTGACATATGTTTGAATATGCTATAGTAGCTATTCTTAAAGAGTACCTGTCATTAAAAATAACCTTTGACATAAGTTATTGTTTGAAAAAAAAAGTTACTGTTTGCAGCTGTGCCATCCACTCACCGGCCATGTGCTAATTACTAAAAATGTAGCCTCATAGACATACATTGACAGAATTAGCCAATCAGGTGATACAGCCAGGAAGTGGATTGCACTGCTGCCATGCTCTCTCCCCAGCTATATCTCCTCATCACAGATGATCTCACTGCCTAATGACATGTACTCTATAAAGGGAAGGATCACCTTTAAATATCTTTTGACATATCTCTGATACAAGTCAGAAGATGCTGTTTGGATCAGAGCAGTTTTGTCCTGTTCTTTTTTTTTTCGGAGGCTGGCCCAGTATCTTTCCCTATTTAGAAACACTGCCCTCTTTCCTACCCTTGGCTATATCCCACCCTAAAATGGCAAAGCTATTTCAAGATAAATAAAGAATAAAAAAATAATAATCTTTGGAGTCTATATAATCTAATTGCCCCCTTCATCTTCTCATGCAGTACTCAGAACCTACCACTCACTGTAATAAGACTGCTTACACATGAACATTTAAGTCCCATTGCAGTGAATGGGAGTTTTTTCATGATGGACTCAGTGATCTGAAGATTTTGAAGTCAGAAGACCATTTTCTAAGACCATGTATGGGGTACTGTAAGTTTACCTGTAAACCTGTGAGCTGAAAGAAGTGCAGAGGCATAAAATGTTTGTTGCTCTGTTTGGGGAACGTACTTGCTGTTATGTCTGTGATTCCCTGAAATAAAGCATCCTCTTTACCCATTATCAGTGAGTGTTGCTTCCATCCTTTCCAAGGATTTATAACTGGTGAAACAATTTTTGCTTAAGGGTATGTTCACACTGAGTAAAATAAGCATAATTCCGTGGCGCTGAACTACGCCTGCCTCAGTGTGTCATATCTTCTCAATGGGAGAGCTTGCACTTTCCCATAGAGAACCATATAAGCATATTAAGCATATTTAAGAGCATCCTGGGTAAATCATGTGAACGACACATACCATATGGGAATAAAAGTAGTAGAAATAAGAGAAATCCAATGTGGTTAACTTCAGCTGTAAGGGGTGCAATAAATGATAAGAAACAAGCATTCAGACTACTAAAACAAGAAGGTAGTGGGGAAGCATTGAGCAACTATAGACAGAAAAATAGAATGTGTAAAAAGCAAATAAAAGAAGCAAAAATAGCAACAGAAAGAAGGATAGCCACAGAAAGTAAAACGAATCCCAAAATGTTCTTCACTTATATAAACAACAAAAGACTTAAAACTGAAAATGTTTGTCCCCTCAAAAATAATCTGGGTGTAATGGTTGAGGGGAAGAGGAAAAGGCCAATCTACTAAATACATTCTTCTCTACTGTATTTACAGAGGAGAATCCCATAACAGACGACATGACTAGGGATAATATAAATCCTCCCATAAATCTCACCTGCCTAACACAACAAGAAGTGGGGAGACGCCTTAAAAACATTAAAATCCATAAGTCACCGGGCCCAGAAGGTATCCATCCTAGAGTTTTGCAAGAATTAAATACTGTGTTAGACAGACCGTTATTCCTATTATTTAAAGATTCTATTACGACAGGGATTGTTCCACAGGACTGGCGCTGTCAGGACCCGTCACACCAAACACACAGAGACAGTGAGCCCTGAGCTCAGCCCCTCCCACTGTCCCTACCTAATTGCCGCAATCTGCCCTAAAATGGCAGCGGACAACTTGGACATCCCTGGCCTGGATACATGAAACAATAGACAAGACAAAACAAACAAACACAATAAGAATGGTCAGCAATCCGGGTCACAACAGTCTGGCAGCAAAGGTACAAAATCAGGATCCAAAAGAGTAATCAGAAAACATGCAATAAGGTCAGGGGCAGGCAGCAAGCAAGCGAGGTCAAAAGAAACTAAACAGGAGTCAGGAGAAACCAGAAACCAGAACACACAAGCAGGCAGAGACTAAGTCAATAACCGGCAAGGCACAGGCAGAAGCTGAAATCTTAAATAGGACACCAGGAACCAAGTCCAGAAGATGATAGGAGGGACCAGCTGTCAATCACTGAGGCAAAGGCAGGTTAACCGTTACATGACCAGAGAAAACTTAGCAGTACAGACATGGGTGGGGCAGGGAAAACAATTAGCAGACCAGAAGGAAAAAGACACAGTTCAGACTGGCAAAAACAAAGGCAACCAAAACACAGAATAAATGGAAGATTATGGCCAAAATCGCAGTCTTTGGCACAGAGGTCGAATCTTCGCAGCAGAGGGTGGCACTGATGCCTTTTCAGGCGCGATCATGACATTACCCCCCCCTTTTATGAGGGGCCTCCGGACACTCACCAGACCCAGGAGGTAAACGACCTCTTACAATACAGGTCTCAACATCGCTAGAGATCTCATCGTCCGTCTCCCATTCATCAGAATCCGACTCCAAGAAATAGGTAACCGGTCTCCTGACAGATCTCCCATAACCACTCATATCGGTACCAGACACAGATCCAAATTCAGCATTACATGAAGATACCGACGTGGAAAAATCACAAGGATATATAGAGACTATTTCCACATTACACGAATTAGACATGGTATCCTCGGCGGGACCCACAGAGCCAACTTCCACATTACATGAAGTCACAGATATAGCATTGGTAGGTTCATCAACAGGATAATGCATATCAAGACCACCCACAAGTACCTGGGCGCCCAGATGACTATCCTGGTTGTCATCTGGACGCTGATGATCTGGCTTCAGGGGGACGCTTGGTACAATAGCTGGTGAAATGTCCACTTTCTCCGCAGTAAAAACAGAGTCCATTCCTTCTTCTGAGTTCCTTACGGGCCAGAGATCTTTTAATTTTGCCCAGTTCCGGAGGTTCCTCCATGGTGACCAGAGGACGAGACATAGTAGGCAGAGGTTTGGAGGGGACAGAAGTAGGAACATTAATGACACAGGGGTGGTCTAGGCGTGGTCTTAGCATACGATCAATGGTAATCGCCAGGAAATGGCCTCTTCAAGGGAGTTAGGGGTGGGGTGACTGACCCAAGCATCTCTGAACGTCACATATGTGTTCAGGTCCCCAGAACACTTGTCAGGCTCCTTGAGTGTGACCACTGGGGTGGAAGGAGTGGTAGCTGGTAGCTGCTGAGCCAATAGCTGGACCTGTTTGGCCAGCTCAAAAACGAGGTTAGCAAGACCCTCAAAACGGACAGATAACTCCTGTGCCGAGTCCATTACTGGCCACAGTTAAGGAGTTAAAAAAAAATATTGTAGGGCCGGTTATTCTGTCAGGAACCGATGACACCAGACACACAGAGACAGTGAGCCCTGAGCTCAGCCCTTCCCACTGTCCCTACCTAATTGCCGCAATCTGCCCTAAAATGGCAGCGGACAACTTGGCGGCGATCCCTGGCCTGGATACGTGAAACAATAGACAAGACAAAACAAACAAACACAATAAGAATGGTCAGCAATCCGGGTCACAACAGTCTGGCAGCAAAGGTACAAAATCAGGATCCAAAAGAGTAATCAGAAAACAGGCAATAAGGTCGGGGGCAGGCAGCAAGCAAGCGAGGTCAAAAGAAACTAAGCAGGAGTCAGGAGAAACCAGAAAACAGAACACACAAGCAAGCAGAGACTAAGTCAATAACCGGCAAGGCACAGGCAGAAGCTGAAATCTTAAATAGGACACCAGGAACCAAGTCCAGAAGATGATAGGAGGGACCAGCTGTCAATCACTGAGGCAAAGGCAGGTTAACCGTTACATGACCAGAGGAAACTTAGCAGCACAGACATGGGTGGGGCAGGGAAAACAATTAGCAGACCAGAAGGAAAAAGACACAGTTCAGACTGGCAAAAACAAAGGCAACCAAAACACAGAATAAATGGAAGATTATGGCCAAAATCGCAGTCTTTGGCGCAGAGGTCGAATCTTCGCAGCAGAGGGTGGCACTGATGCCTTTTCAGGCGCGATCATGACAGGCGCATAGCTAATGTGGTACCAATATTCAAGAAGGGGTCAAAGAGTGATCCTGGAAACTACAGGCCCGTAAGTCTAACATCTATAGTAGGTAAAGTATTTGAGGGGTTTGTAAGAGATGCTATACTGAAGTATCTTAATGAAAATAATCTTATGACGCAGCACCAGCATGGATTTATGAGGGATCGGTCCTGTCAGACTAATCTGATCGGCTTCTATGAAGAGGTAAGTTATAGACTGGACCTGGGGGAGGCTGTGGATGTTGTGTATCTGGACTTTTCAAAGGCATTTGATACTGTGCCGCATGAAAGGTTAGTCTACAAAATGAGGATGCTGGGACTCGGGGAAAACGTATGCAAATGGGTAAGTAACTGGTTGTGTGATAGAAAACAGAGGGTGGTTATTGATGGAACATATTCAGATTGGGTTTGAGATACTAGTGGGGTACCACAGGGGTCAGTGTTGGGTCCACTTCTTTTTAATATTTTTATTAATGATCTTGTTGAGGGGCTACAGAGTAGTATCTCCATTTTTGCAGATGATACTAAACTGGGTAAAGTAATCAGTACAGAGGAGGATAATATCATATTACAGAGGGATTTGGAGAAGCTAGAGGCTTGGGCGGTGAAATGGCAAATGAAGTTTAATGTGGATAAATGTAAGGTTATGCACTTGGGCCATAGAAATAATAAGTACAGTTATGTGCTAAATAGTAAAACACTGGGTAAAACTACTTACGAAAAGGACCTGGGGGTATTGGTGGACAGAAAACTCAACTTTAGTGATCAGTGCCAGGCAGCAGCTGCCAAGGCTAATAAAATAATGGGATGCATCAAAAGAGGTATAGATGATAAAGATAAGAACATAGTTTTGCCTCTTTATAAATCACTGGTCAGACCACACATGGAATACTGTGTACAGTTTTGGGCACCGGTATATAAGAAGGACACAGCTGAACTGGATCGGGTGCAGAGGAGGGCAACAAAGGTCATTAAGGGAATGGGTGGGTTACAGTACCAGGACAGGTTATCAAGCGATCTGATCACAATGTACAAATATATGAATGGACAATACAGAGATCTTTGTAGTGGTCTTTTTACTCGGTCTGTAACCATGACAAGGGGGCATCCTCTACGTCTAGAGGAAAGAAGATTTTATCATCAGCATCGACGAGGGTTCTTTACTGTACGAGCGGTAAGGCTGTGGAACTCTCTGCCACATGATGTTGTCATGGCTGATTCATTAAATAAGTTCAAGGGAGGCCTGGATGCTTTTCTTGAACAATATAAGTTATGGGCATTAGATTTCCGGTGATACGTTGATCCAGGGATTGTTCTGGTTGCCATTGGAGTCGGGGGGAGTTTTCGCCCTGTGGTGGGGCGGTTGTCGTCTGCCTTGTGGGGGGTTTTGCCTTCCCTGGATCAACACAGTAGGGTTTCCCTAGGTTGAACCTGATGGACTCTTGTCTTCTTTCAACCTTATTTACTATGTTACTATGTTATGTTACTATATTGTTTCATGAAAACCTAGTGTCCAGAAATCACGAGTAGTTGGGGACATCAAGTTAACTACAACATGCCATGTGACATATCTAAATTCCCAGTAAGCACTACACTTTCCATGTGGGTACCACACTGCTTGTGTTTTATTCTTCTGTACAAAGTGTCAAAGAGGTGTTTCCAAGATCCTGAAATGTTGTAATCTGGAATTTCTCCTCCCCCTGCTACTGCTGTGCAGGTTCCACAAGACTGACTAAGAGGCGTTTGTAAATTCGGTGGACTGCATGGGGGCAGATATTTATGTAAGACTGGCAAACTAGTACACCAGTCTCATGCGATAAATGTCCCCTTGACTGTCAATCAAGCAGGGACAGGCTTGAAGGAAGAAAGGAGGCATTTCAGCTGCTGTTATACAGTATATTAATCACTGAGTGTAGGGAACTCTGAAGATCCTTAGCAAGCAGGCAAGTTTGCAAAAAATGCCTTATGTATCCTAGTTATATCCCCTTTAGTGTCTTTCAGGACATTTGGAATTGATAGATTACAATATACAAGAAACAATATGTGGCTACATTATAGGTTTTATCTTGATTCATTTTAGGTAATTACTTCAATTACTTAATGGGACATTTCTTCAAATTCTGTATAATTTGAACATTGGTTTAACTATTGATTTAATAAAGAAAAATCCAGATTTGTATCTACTTTGGGCTATGTTTGTCAGCATTGTGCAGTAACCTGGTCTGAATTGGGTCTGTTTTGCTTTTGTGTGACACACCCGCTTGCTTCTCAGCTTCCTGGCTATGCAGGAGTTAAGCTGAGAAGCTGTGGGACTTGAATACACAGCTGGGTTGTCTGTTTGATTGATAGGTTTCTCTGCCTGTCTGCAGCCTGGAGGATCAGAGCGCCGGTCCAATGAGGATCCGGACTGGGCTCTTGCTCAGCATAAAACAAAGCTGAGGCAGAGTTCCAGCGCTGGCGATTTAGGTTAACTCCTGGTTCCAGCTCCCCCGTCTATTCCTGCGAACCCCTTACCTAATCCCTCTGTTTGACTTGACTTATTATCTCACCTTCTGCCTGACTATTTGACGATCCCTTTGCCTGCTGATTTTGTACTGCGTTGCCTGTTTGGATTTGACCCGGCTTGTTTACCATTCTTTTATGTTTGTTCGTCCGTCTCGTTCTGTGTGCACTTTATCAGCGTAGGGAACGCCTACATGGTTGTCCACGGCCGCCTAGGGCCGATCGAGGCAAGCAGGCAGGGACAGTGGGTGGGTTCAGACCTAGGGCCCACTGTCTTGTTGTGTCTGTATCACCCGATCCTGATAATGTTCACACAAAAACCTTTATTCCTTGTCAAATGGCTGAAAAAAAGACTGTGTGTGAACATAGACTTGGAGTGCTGCTGCATTCTCCTATAATTTATTTAATTGTGGGATGCACTGGAGGCCAATCCTGTGAAGCTGCACAACTACCATCAGACTAAAAGTCCATGCTTAGTGCAATTCTATTCTTTACCTTTAACAACTTTATTTTCCTTTCCTACAAAGTAGCAAGATAAAAAAAAACAGAAAAAAAAAACTAAATAAACAAAACCTTCCCATCAACTTTAGTATTGAAATACATGCTCTTAGGTTGAAGCTATAATCCTTTTGGCTCATAAATATGAATCAACAAATAAACATATAACCCTATTATACACCCACATATTGTATCTTCACAGAATCTATTCCAATGTCCTGACAGACATTGTAGGGGATATGACTGGGAGATATATGGAATGCTTGGCATGCTTGTCTTATTACTAAAGATCTTAAGAATTTTCTATAATCCATGATTAGAACTATTATTTATAAGCATTTTCCTCTGTTATCGAAGCCTTTATGGTGGAACAGACTGATACAATACTGTACAACAGCAGACGGAGTCATATTTCTGCAAACTGGAAATCACCTACTTTTTCATTTCTAGCTGTCCAATGCAGAATTAATCTTATTATGATATATGAACGAAACTGACGCCACCAAAATGACTTCAGAGACCTTTTTGAATCTATCTGGCAGCTTCGCCTTTCCTTGATAGCACAACCTACTCTAAGAAGAGCCCTCAATTTTTCTCTATAATTTCTTAATATATTACTCTTAATATAAAGAGTTCTTTTTTCTTAGTATGAATTTACTGTATGGCTATGTTCACACAACGTTTTTTTCAGCTCCGTTTAAAATTACGGCCGTTATTTTGAGGCTAAAATAACGGACATTATTTAGCAGCCTGGCCTTCCCTTAGAACAATGACTGCTGTTTGCACATTATTTTAGTATGGGATTACTTATTGCCCTTTGGGTGTGTCTTAATTAAAAAGTCCATTGTATTTAATAAAGTAAAGACGGAGAAAGAACGCTGGAAAATGGAAAACTGTGTGTGAACAACTAATAAAAAACGTCCGCTGTTTGCAAAAGACGTCCGAAAATAATGATCATGTTCATAATTTTGATGTCCGCAGCAAAAACATTCGTTATTCAATACATTGTCCGTCTTACCATTGACTTCAATGCATTGCCATTGCAGTCAGTTAAATCGCGGCAAAAACCGACATTATTTTAAATATGAAAATCGTCCATTTTTTCTCTATTTTTGACGTTGTGTGGACATAGGCTATGTCATGGATACTTTCTGCTTACTTTCTATAGGATTGTCCAGCACATTTCTCTTTTAATGTATACTTTCGTATTTAGTACTATTGTAAATTTTTAGTTTTATTTCACAGTACCCCATGTATGGGGATGGGATTTTAAGACCACATGAAATTAAACATATAAATATAAAATTCTACATTCATAACAATCGACCAGGAGTCTTATTAGCCAAACAACTAAAGGCAAAATACAATAAAAAATAAAATTGCCTCTCTATGATTCTAGCAGTAAGAAACTCATCAATCCACAACACATAGCTGATCAATTTTTAGCTTACTATTCATCTGTGTACAGTTTGCACAATGATTCCAATATCCATCAACCCACAATTAACAAGATCTCATCCTTCTTGGGAAAAAATACAACTCCCTCATCTCTCTGAAGCACCGGAAATATCTATATTTATTTTGAAACAATAGATGGTAAATACCCTTAAAACACTAATATAACATGCATTCCCTATTTTAAACTAGTTTTTTGAGTTATTATTAAAAAAAAATGTAATAATTAGAAATATGAAGCCATTGCACTTCCATGGTCCATATCATCTCTTTGGACACTCTTGTGTAGGGCTTCACCTTTTAACCCTAATATACAAATCTGCACTTTGCTGCTACATATCCCTCAGATGTGTCTGCAACATAGCTGCTGACTATTGAAAATTATAGGAGAGAGACAAAAAAAGGTGAAAAAGGTATATATATATATATATATATATATATATATATATATATATATATATACACCGAGATCTTAATAGTTAGAGATCCTTTAGGAGCTTCAATTAGTACATCATATAGAGAAATATATCTGTATTAAAGGTACAGTGACCAAAGAGAGAAAGGGTTTTAGCTATAAACTACACCACCAATAGTAAAGAGCTGAACTACTTGATAAATACCAAACAACTGAAAGCTTTTATTGTTTAATAATAGTATTCTTTAATGGAGCTGCAAGGATACATAATACAGTGGTGCCTTGGATTACAAGCATAATTCGTTCCGGGACCGTGCTTGTAATCCAAATCCACTCTTAAACCAAAGCAAATTTTCCCATAAGAAATCATTGATATGCAGACAATTGGTTCCACACCCCAAAAATAATGATTTATTATTCTGAATAACATGTAAAACAGATGAAACAAACATTCAGAAACAGCAGAATCTGTGATATTATAAGTTACTGTACAGTAATGGAGAGCATGGGAAACACAAGGGCTGACAGAGACTGCAGGGAGCAGGAAGGAATGAGCAGGACAGATGTGGGCACATAACTGCAGCACTCTCTGTCCGGGGAAAGAGGGGTTACAGCTATGAAGAGATTACCTCCACAGTCCTGTCCTCTGATGTAAGCCCCAGCCTGAAGTGGATCTGCTATGATTTGGAAGGTGAGGGAGACTTCCTGGGTCAGAGTACAGGGCTGTAGACCCCACTATGCAGACCATGCCCCTCCCCTACTCGCCCTCCCACCCAGTACAGGGAGCTCTTAAACCAAAGCAATGCTCTTAAACCAAGTCACAATTTTGAAAAACTGGGAGCTCTTAAACCAAAACGCTCTTAAACCAAGTTACTCTTAAACCAAGGTACCACTGTACTTATACTTGAGCATTGCTTTTTCCACCTTTAGCCCCCCCTTTGTGTGTTAGCAGTTGCAGACCATCACTCATGACATTTGGACAATTATATTTTTATTTTTTTTAAGCAAAAAAAATTCAGTGGTTCAGCTCTTTATCATTGGTTGTGTAAATAACAAAGCAATAGGCATTTCAGGAGTAGACATGAATGAAGCGATATCGAATAACCAGGAAAGGTAAATCAAATCCAGCACAGAGTAGCAGGGATTAATCCAAGAGACTAGTCACACTAGTCCAAGAGGCATGGCTAGCAGAGACCAGAGCAGCATCTGCTGAGGACAGAAAGGACATGTGGGCATCTTATACTGCTTTGAGTCATTGTAGGTCAAGTTCAACAAGGAAAACCCTAGGAAAATATCATACACAAAACAGAATTTATATGTACTCATTAGAGATGAGCGAACCGGGTTCGGGTTCGAGATGATCCGAACCCGAACGTTCGGCATTTGATAAGCTGGGGCTGCTGAACTTGGATAAAGCTCTAAGGTTGTCTAGAAAACATGGATACAGCCAATGACTATATCCATGTGTTCCACATAGCCTTAGGGCTTTATCCAAGTTCAGCAGCCACCGCTAATCAAATGCCAAAAGTTCGGGTTCGGATGGACTCCAGCATGCTCCAGGTTCGCTCATCTCTAGATTTCCCAAATCAACCTTTATTTTCTACTCAATGCCTTAAGATCTGAAACTGAGTATCTCTGATTTATACATTGGCTCTTTTTATCTAGTCTTAAAAAAAAAAAAAAAAAATCAAATGTTAAAAAGGGACCAAGATGCTGAATGACTGCCATATTGTTCTAGCTTGGGTCGGAAAAAAAACTGCCTCAAAATTCATGTTTTGTATTTTAACCCATCCAATATTTCTCTATCAGGTATCAGATTTTTGCTGGAGGGTATGTGGGTGGAAAGACACCTATTTCTGTATGTGGTGGTCTTGCCCTAACATTCACATCATTTTGGTAAGACATTTTGGAACTCGTAAACTTAACCTACCACATATGAAAACCTGGTTTGGCTTTGGCTCTCTGTTTCCACAGAATGTTGTCCTTCCTTGTCATTAGTCATATCATTTCAGCTGCATGGGTTGTTTTGGCAGAAAGCTGGAAATGTCACAACTCTACTTCATTACTGGAAAAACTGTATGCATCCTGCAATCGCAGATCATCCCAATGTTTTGAAGATTGTCTTTCATGGATTGTCCACTGTTCAATGTTCTTGCCCTAAAATAGTTTACCTGTACGCAAGGTCATTGGTTTTTCAGCCTAAATTAGCTGTATATGGAAATGAGTGATTATAATGAATATTTTGAACAGATTCTTTTTAATAATCATTATAAATATTTTCTTAATTCCCTTATTAAATCCACAGAGATAACATATAAGCTCTAACATGCATTATTAGGCCATGTGCACATGTCAGAGAAGATCATCCTGGCCGGTACTGCAGTACCGGCCGGATGATCTTAATTTCTAACTTACCGCTGCACACAATGTGGTGTGCGGCCGGAGCTGCACGCTCCATTGTGTGAACCAACAGCGGCCGCAGAAAACTGACATGTCAGTTTTTCGTGCGGCCGGATGGAATCCTGGCCGGAGCGTTTACTATGTGTATACGCTCCGGCTGGGATTCCATTCATTCACAATAAAACATATGTTTTGTGTAAATCACGACCACTGTTGCAAATTGCAACAACGGCCGTGATTTATACAAAACATACGTTATGTGAACATAGCCTTATAGTGGGCTACATTATTGACACTACAAACCCTTATTCCCTACTCTGTTTTATATATATATATATATATATATATATATATATATATAATCAAATCATGACCAATGAATGACCATCATTAGATTCTATAATAATATAATAAAATGTACCTTTGTAATGATTCTTTATTGTATTACAGATTTTTTCTATAGCTTATAGTATTTAAAAAATTATTTCTGAATATTTTTGAAACATTAACATGAATACCTACTAAACTGTCCTACTCATTAGAATGGCTCAATCATGTTTTAAGTACATTTTAGTATTTGGATAAATAATCCAAATTTACTATTCAGTTCAATTAGGTGATACTAAAAGCATGAAACCAAGTTAAACTTACAAACATTCTGAAAAATAAGGGATAAAATTAATGGACCAACAAAAAAATGGTATTTGTTTTTAATGTTGTAAAGTTTTAGTTCAGTCTGGCAGCTTGTTATCAGAATCGAACTAGAACTTGACCCTGGTGCATGTAACTGTGACAGCAAGATGTGGAGTTTAATCTAGAAAGAAAGTCTGAGTCAGTAAACAAGCATAATAACAGTTTAAAAAGCTTACTAGGAAGAGCATAGGTAATCCATGAATTTAGCTGGTGTTATAGGGGTGTCTAGTGAATCTGAACATACAATGAAAAGGTTAGTGGCTGTGCTAATCTTTACTTAGGCAGACCGCAGATTAATGCAGGTACAAAAGAAATCCTAAAATTCTGTAAAGCAGCAGTATACAGAACCATTAGCTTAAAGTGTCACTGTCATTATAACTTTCAAAATCTAAATCAACAGTAGATGTGATATAAAGCAAGTTTGCAATTTATATTCATTATCTTTTTTTCTCAAAAAACAGGAAACAGGAAGTTCAGTGTTTCCCAGGCCATCTGAGCGCTCACAGAGAGAAGACAGTCATGTGCTTGATGGACATACTGAGCTGTGACTCTCTATACTGGCTGGGATTCCTGGCTTTAGTCTGTTTATTTCAAGCAGCACAAGTCAGAAAATCTGCCTTCAGGAGACTGAACCTGGATTTCTCGTAAGTTCAACTATTTTTAACAGCATGATAACAACAACAAAAAAACCCAATCAATGTACATTGCAAACTTGCTGGGAAACACTGGACTTCCTGTTTTCTGTTTTTTTTTTAGAAAAAAATGTTTCCATGATAACCTAAAAAAGACAAAAAATGAAAGTTATAACGACAGTGACACATTAAGCAAAATACAGCAAAAATACTAAATACAAGTAACTAATTTTGAAGCAGTGCCTGCAGTAAACGGAACTATGTTAAAAAAAAGTATCTGAAAACTTTAAGTGAATGTGCAATGGAGTCAGAGATGAACACTGTAGTATAGTATAGATATAGCAGCTAAATAGATTCCTCATCTTACTGCCTTTGGGAGAAGTCTTGAAATTTGGTTCTAAAATTAATATTTTTTTGGTAAACAAGGCTGCTGAAGGACACTGAGCAAAACATTAGGGCAAAACCCATCTCCCTTGTAAGTGAGGATATATACAGTGAATGTGTCAGAAAAAAAACAAACAAAAAAAACCTTTTGATATGTCAGTGAGACATAGACAACAAAAGGTCAGTGCATCCAATACCACTATTCACATTATGCACACTGCAAATTCCAAGATATATAGTTAGTATAGATATTTAGAATTCCAAAACTGCTATAGAAAAAAATAGGTTCTTGGCATACTATTTGGTTTGTGCACTTCACCTTTCCTACCCTAAGATTGATTTAAGCAGAGATTAGCTGATTTCAATATGCCCAGTGTGTAGGTCAATCCTGCTGCAAGTATGTGCTATCATAGGGATGAATGGCACTGAATTCGCAGCAGATTTCGCTGCAAATTCGCAGCGTGAAATCTGCTGCGGATTCGTTATGTGTGAAGGCACCCTAAAGGGGTATTTCAAATAAAACTAACTAACTTGTTTTGACTAAAACATAAAAAAGCCACAAAGAAGGCATGTGACTGTGGTGCCGTTGCTGGTGGTGATTGAGCTGCTGTTGTAGGGAGTGGACATAGGAGATCTGTGCCTGAATGCTACAAAAACACCTTCCTGTAGTGCAAGCAGGTGTCAGGGATTACAGCGCCATCAATATTGGCTGGCGAATGGTCAGTCAAGATCAAGTGGAGGCTTTAGTTGATTACATTGCGCAGAGTGCCTCCAGTTCAATGGGGTTGTCTTCCACCCACCCCTCTGCCACTAAAATCATCGACCCCTCCGCCTCACCCCCTTGCAAATCTTCTAAATGCTATGAGCCCCAGGTCATTGACCAATAGCTTTTAGTCTTTGACAATTCTGCTCCCATGGATTTAGTGGTTCAATCACCTGACCCAGTTGAACAACTGCAATGCGCCAATGCCCAACCGCTTATGGAAGATGAGGACGTGGTAAGGGTACTGCAAATGGTGAGGGACCTGCGCCTGACATGTTAGATAATGATGGAACACAACTGCCAATTTATGACACTTTGAGCTGTGTGGAGACAGTTCTGGAGGGCAACATCAAGGAGTTGGTGGAAGATTACTTCAGGGTGATAAAAAAGAGCTAAAATCCACATGGACTAAATGCCATGTCAGTCATCCCCAGAAACCGAGCAGAAGAGGGGACAAAAGCCCAGTAGAAGGCTTGTGGCCAGCACCTCAGCTGGTGGTGGAAAACACGCCAAGGGTCTGAGCGCACCCAAAACAGTTCAGAGGAACTCTGTGGCTTGGCCTTTTTTTCTGTAAAATGGGCAAAGACAATACATGGGTGATTTGCACACTGTGCCACCAGGCCCTCAGCCGAGGTGTTAATGTAAATAATTTTATCACTACAAGCATGCTAAGGCACCTACAAGCCAAACATGAGCTGCAGTGGATCAGACACCAAAAAAGCAAGCAAATATCTGTGGCTCCCTCTTCTGATTTTGTAGTCTTGGCCTCTACATCAGCCCACTCAGTCACAGGCCCATCTGTCTGTTTTAAAATGGAAGTTGTCACAGCAGCTGCACCATCGGCCATCTCCATAACTTTCCAGGGAAGTGTGCAACTTTCCTTCCTAAAAACCCTGGAAAGAAAGAGAAAATATGACTCCTCGCTCCCACAATCCCTGATTCTAACTGGGTGCATTGCAAAACTAATTTCCTATGAAATGCTCCCATTAAGGCTAGTGCCACAGAGAGTTTTAAGAAGCTGGTGGTGGTAGCTGTCTCCCAGTGTGTCATTCCCAGCCGCCACTACTTCTTTAGGCTGGCCATCCTTCACCCACACCAGCAAGTTAGAGAGAAGAGATGGTGTGCGCTGTGCAATGCCACAAGTTCCAAGGTCCACATTATCACCCATACATGGACCAGTAAGCACAGTTAGATACGTTACATCTCCTTAATTGTCCTCTATGTGAAAGTTGTGGTGGCTGGGCCTGATAAGGGAACAGTCCTGCCACATATCTTATCACCACCCAGGATTGATAGGCATGCACCATAAGCATGCACCATAGGCCTACAAAAACTGGTCAGACTTAGTTGCCGAAGTTCCTTTTTTACTGACAAAAAACATCAAGTGAAAGAGGATCCTGTGGATATAAACAATTTATGAAAACAACATGCAACCCATGCACCACCAATTTCAGCGCAGCTAGGGGGAAGTGACAGCAGGCTGTGCTGAAATTGATCTCTTAGGGACAAACCCCACACCGCACAGGAACTGGGTGAGGATAGAGCAGCAGACAGACCAGTAGTTGCTGCCGCTAAATCTGAACCTGGTAAGGTGGTGTGTGACAATTGGAGAAATCTGGTAGCGGCTATGGTCATTGCTGGTTTGGCGCACATCCCTTGCCTTTTGCATGTGCTGAACTTGGTGTTGCAAAGCTTTCTGGCACATTACCCGATATGCCAGATCTGCTTCATAAAGTGCGTTCTGTGTGTGTGTGAACTTAGGCCTTATTCACACTTTCAGTAATATTTTCTAGTCCTGAAACAACCCGCTAAAAATTACAGATTGGACATCTGTAGTACATCCGTGTTGCATCCATATTTCCGTAAATCCGTTTTTACTACTGACTGCTTTATACAAGTTAATAAAGTTGAGTAGGTTAAAAAGAAAATAGCACCAGTTTGCCCAACCCCTAAAATAAGTCACATGATCGTTTGGCAGCCTGTGGTTGCTTAGAAACAGAACCTTGTGACCTATGAGTCATCTGTATTTTTTTACGGGAATACGGAAATACAGATGCCAAACATGTTGCAACCCGTAAGCAATCCGTAAACAATTGATTTCAATGAGAGTATCCTTAAAAAAAAATCTGGGTCCGCTCTGGGACATGTCCTTTTTTTTCGGCATTGATTTTCATCCGTTTCGTCTACTGAGTGTGAATAGCCCAATAGACATTAATGTGCACTAACTCGGATACGGAAATATGGATCCGTAAATTACGGGACGTGTAAATAAGGCCTTAGGCATTCCCACCCTGCGTTGGCTTGTCAGTCCGTGCTGCAGCAAAACTTTGGGCTTTGGAACTTTTTCTTTATTGGTTAGTACATATTGACTTTTCTCTAGTCTTATGCACCCCATTGAGCAATCTAGCTGTTTAATCCTTTGGAGTTGATTCTGCGTGTTTCCTGAGCATAATAGCACTGCACAGTAGTGCTGGTTGTCTGTATCTTTGATTTGCTTGCTCATTTATATGCTGGTTTGCCTGAAAAATTACCCCTGAGTTGCCAGTATCCCCACCAGACTACTGCATGGGCACCCTGCTGTATCTCCGCTATAAGGATATAATTGTGTCTTTAATACCAATAGTAGAGCGTGAATTAAAAAAAAAAGGAATGCAATAAAAAGCTGGTGGAGGTCCTACTATCAGAGTTTTCATCTGACAGAGAAGGCTGAGGGGGAGCAACTGGCTGAGGCTACCACTGCAGTTTGGTGACCAGCATCACCTTGGAAGGGAAGGTGAGCATGGCTGCAATGTGGAATGCCTTCCTCACCATTCCATAAAATGCCAAAATACTGACTATAAATATAGAACTAGTGTGGAAAAATATGCAATAACTAAAACAGGTGGGCAATATATGTTCTTCAAAGTAGTACTCCCCGCTGACAAGCAACTCAAGTCTGCTTCAATATAAACGACAATGCACTGATATACTGATATAAATGACTCATTCAGTAGTGTAGTAGATTCCTACCTGTCTTGCACCGTGCTGTCTCCTGTTTAAAAGTCCATTAGTTACGGTCTTCCTATGAAAGAAGTGTTGCAAGATGTTGAAGTGGGAAAGAGAAGTTCTTCCTGTCGGGGTTGGGAGCGAGCCCCGGCCGGCGGCTCTGCTACTACCTGACACCCGGCGTAGTGGAATAAGTCCGAAGGAATTCACGTTCCAGTGACGTCACTATGGTGGATACGGAGGCCGATGTGGGGAAAAAAAACATCTAATGCGTTTCAGCGAGCTTACGGTCGCCCTCGTCAGAGATGGTATGGGCTCCAATGCTTCTTCCTTATATGTTTGCCCTCTCTGTTGCTGTCTGACCATTCTGTGTCTTGTATTTTGCCTTATCCTGCATTTTGGTCTGTCTTTCCATCTGTCTATGTTTTTGCACTTATTTCAGAGCAGTAGGGTGATGCCCAGTTGTGAACGGTTGTTTAGGACCTGCTTTATAAGTAGGCATGGACAGTGTGGGGGGTGCTAGCCTTAGGGCCCACTTGTCCTGTCTCTTTGTTCACCAGGGGCCCTGACAGCAGTGTTGGCTGTTGCCTCTGCCTTGGCCTCTACCTTCCACCACTACCTACTCCTTCTCCTTTTTATCTACCTGGACGCACTCTTTCAAATTTATTTATATATTCCTTTAATTTTATTCATTTATTATCTTTGTTATCTTATTTTAAATATTTTGCCTACCCCATTATTGCCAGAGCAATTCCATTGTGCTTACCCCCATTTTGGTTGCATTTCCAGCCCCCTATACCTTTCTGCACCTATTTTACAGCCATTTTCTCTCCTGAAGTTTGGATCTCCATTGACTGAGGTTTAGGTCCGTGCAAAAGTTTGGGTAAAATTTCAGGTCATTGAACTTTTTATTTTTTGCAGTTTGAACTCGAATATCCATGGGTCCACTCATTACTACATCACTATACTATTATGTAGTATAAAACCAAGTAAACATGTATATCATTATCAGTATAAATCCACCTTTGTATCAAAAAATGTATTTGAGCTCTAAAAAGTGTCTATTAGTGCTTAACTAGTCGGGCCATAATTTTACAAACTGCCAACCTTCTGGAGTTTTCTTATGCAATGGAGTTGAGGGCAGACAAAGATTGGTCAGAATGAATTGCCAAAGTTCCTTTTCAGACTGAGAAAGAACATCGAGCAAAAGAGGATTCTGTAGATATAAACAATTTATCAAAACAACAAAATGAGGCAGAGGGGGATGTCAAGAACCAGACAGTCAAGCAAACCCCAAATGAAAACAATATTGGTTCTCTAATTAATGTGCCTGCATACACCCCTCATTGGGAAACATTTACTAAGGAGTATAACTTGTGTGATTGGTGTATATTTTGTTCCAATATCTTGTAAATGATTTTTGAAAATGTAGCACTTCCATAGTGAAGGCATCTGAGTAAAAAGTTGCAAAACCTAAAACTGTGCAAACAAATTCACCTGCACTTCCAGTATGAGCAGCCGTAGGCCTGCACCAGTTTGTGTGACTTTTAAAAAGTCGCAAATGATAAATTGGGCGCTAATCCCAGATTATGTGAATTTCTGGGTGAATACTCATAACAGGCAGATTTAAAAAAAATCTCCTTTCTGTCATCCACTGCTCAGAATCAGGAAATCTTGACAGTTTTTTTTTATCAGTCGGATCCTGTTTGAGCTATGGAGAGGGGAGGGGGGAGGAGGGATGGAGGAGAAAGGCTGGCAGCAGAGAACAGAGAACAAAGGATTACTCAGCGGGGAAGCTATTCAGAGTGCTATTCAGAGGTCAGAGAGGTCAGTGGTGACTGTCAGAGGAGAGAGCCTGTGATGTTGCTGTAAATTAACTCTTTGTTTTCCTGTTTTGGTGCCTTGTTTCCC
Organism: Dendropsophus ebraccatus; assembly: GCF_027789765.1. Taxonomy (NCBI): domain Eukaryota; kingdom Metazoa; phylum Chordata; class Amphibia; order Anura; family Hylidae; genus Dendropsophus; species Dendropsophus ebraccatus. Next base: position 74,947,381 of record NC_091458.1, read on the forward strand.
TCTCTCCATAGGGAAACCATGAAGACAGGGGGGAGAGCTTCAAACTGCTTTTTCACAATAAAAAAATCATTTTTCGGCTAATTAACCCAATTACAAAGTTTCTTAAAATCGCCTGTACTATTGATCTCTGCAAAAAAAAAAAAAAAAATTAACGACAGTGACACTTTAACCCTCAGAGGATCGGGCCAATTTAAATTTTTTCGTTTTTCCCTCCTTGTGCTTAAAAGGCCAAAGCACTTGTATTTTTTTACCTAGAGACCCACATGAGCCCTTATATTTGTTTTTATTTCCGTTTTTACGCAGTTCGCCCTGGGGTAAAACTGTAACATGTAACATGTGTAACTTTCATTGTATCTGGTGGCCTGTAAAAAATTCAAACCATTGTTAAATATATGTTCCTAAAAATCGCTCCATTCCCATGCTAATAGCGCTTTTATCCTTTGGTCTATGCGGCTGTGTTAGGTGTCATTTTTTGCGCCATGCTGTGTTCTTTCTATCGGTACCTTGATTGCGCATATGCGACTTTTTGATCGCTTTTTATTACAATTTTTCTGGATTTGATGCAACCAAAAATGCGCAATTTTGCACTTTGGGATTTTTTGGCGCTTACGCCATTTACAGCGCAGGATCAGGAATGTGATTAATTAATAGTTTGGGCGATTATGCGCGCGGCGAAACCAAACATGTTTATTTATTTATTTTTATTTATAACATGGGAAAAGGGGGTTGACTTTTATTAGGGGAGGGGGCTTTTTATTGATAATAACACTTCTAGTATAAGTACACTGATCTCTCAAACAGATCTATGCTGCATAGATATGCAGCATAGATCAATGAGATAGGCACTTTGATAGCTTCCGGCTGCTGCAGCTGGAAGCAATCGAGTGCCGATCCGGGATCAGCGCCATTATGGCGCTGAGCCCCGACGGAAAAGGATGTGTGGATGTGTCAAAGTTGACAGCTGCATCCAATTACTTGAATGCAGCCATCCCTGGTGTCTAGTGGGGTGCATCACTCCTCCGGGACGTTGTCCCGGAGGAGCGATCCACCCCACTAGACACCAGGGATGGCTGCATTCAAGTAATCGGATGCAGCTGTCAACTTTGACAGCTGCATCGGATTACTTTATTAGCGGGCACGGCGTTCGGACTGTGCCCGCTAATAGCCGAGGCCCCAGACTACGAGCGGCACCGGGGACCGCAGCGGTTCAGAGCGCGGCCGCCGCGGGGCCCCGCTCTGAGCACACGGAGGCGGCCCTGGACATATGGGTACGTCCAGGGTCACCTAAGGGTAAATAAATCCCCCCGCCATCCATTGTTTCTTAGCAAAGATGGGCTATAACAGAAGACAACCAGTTCCAGTACTATTGTTGTGTAAGGAAAAAAGAAAGGCAAAACTCCAGAGGACAAAGAGCACAGAAGCTGGATCTCTTAACTGTGGCAAAATATGGTCTAGTTAGATAGGGTGCGCCCGCATCCCAGTTCAACAGAAATGAAGATCATCTGCAGTACCGGACAGGATGATCTTAACTGACTCCAATCGTTCTGTGACACGGTCGGGTCACAAAACGGCCGGTGTCTTACATAGTGTAAACATTGTCCTATACAGCACCATGCTGATAGGAAGGTTTAAAAAAGACACATCTGTCAGATAGGGGTACTCTTTTCAACTTATTATTTCTGGAAAGCTATTTTTTTTATTCTAGCAGTTCTATGCAATTTAAAATAAAAATACAATATCTTATGGAAGCTGAATAGCAGGGGAAAGTTTTGTTAGTATTGTCACTTTAATGCTGCTGTAAGGGATCAGGCAGTTAAAATCCATCATGCCCAATCCATTACTCCACCGACATAATCTGTTAGTGAAGAGTCGGGAAGTCCCTCTACACCTTATAGTTAGCCGACCCTTCAGCCAGGTTTGGATGACTTTAGTATAAACTGTATTGGGGCCTTAATACAAAAAAATTGCAAGAACAACAGAAGAAATATAACAGATATATTTCCATAATGCTGAATGCTCAAGTACATTACAGGGGTTGGCCACTTAATAGTAAAATAGTTCAGTGTACAGTATTAACAAATGCACAAACTGTACTTACTGACAATAGTTCTGTGCATGCCTTGCAGTGCTAATATCAGACACCCCTCCTCCAGGCTGTGCTGTCCTGGTCTGTATGCTGAATGGTGATCCTATCCATAAGATATTCAAGCATAGAAGAGCATGTGATGATTCTCATTCCTTGGTGTCCTCCACTGAGCTGTAAATGCCAATGAGGAATACAGAGGGAAAGGCATGGTCACATTCTCCTTTGAGCTCTGGCACGTTATGGACAGGATCACCATTCAGCATATAGAGCAGGAGGAGGACAGTAAACTGTTGTTCTGGTTAAGCCTTGGACTCTGCTCTATTTTTGAGGTGTCACACCTGCATCTACACTTGAGTTCACCTTTTTACGTCAAGCGAAGTGCCCATTTATCCGGGGGTGGGTTCCAACTCCACTCCTGCCACCATGACAAGTGCCCAAGTGACCCTACACCCACCTAGCAGCCACAACACTGCATAGCTACCCCAGTATACGGCAATCAGAGCCGATAAAAAAAAAACTTCTAGTCTAAAGGAAATGGCTGCTAACCATTAGACCCATAACTTTCAGCATACTACTGATGCAGATGTAACCAAACAATGTGACTGCAAATGAACAAGTTAGCGGCAAGATAAACAACTACCCAGCAGGGGTAATGCATGCAAAGTACTCAAACGGGGTAGCTGAACATAGCCATGGCCAATATAGATAGCATGATAGCAGCAAGTTATTTACCAAACATGCAAATAATGCTGCAGTTCACAACAGTAGGAGGTTGTGCACAGATGAAGACCTTCAATGCCAGGGTACCCCACATTTTACATAATAGCAGAGATTTAGGGAGGCATTTATTAAGTCCGGCGTTTTTTACGCCGGACGTAAAAATGCCCCCGCAGCTCCGGCGCTACGGAGATTTATGTAGAGGCGGACTGCCTCTACATAAATCCTGTGCGCGCCGTTGCGCACCGCCGAAAACCTACGCCAGCTGAGGACTGGAGTAGGTTTTCGGCTTACATTTTGGCGGAACGGATGGTAAATCGCGCGGACTCTGAGTCCGCGCCCTCCGTTCCGCCCACTTTCCGCCCCTTCTCCGCCCCCTTTCCGCCCCCTGGCGTACTCGGCGGAAAGTGCCGTTTGCGAATATTTTATTCGCAAATCCGCCATTTATGAATAAAAAAAGACGCAAATCGGCACTTTCCGCCGAAAATCATCCATTCGCCGGATGATACATGTGGCCATTAGGGTTTACTACACTGGCACAGCAGGCAGGGAGGGGGGGGGGGGCAGACAAGGAAGGTATACTGAAATACCCCTTTAAGGTTGTGCAATACTGTAATCTGTCCCAAAATATTTATTATTCCATTCCTGCACAAATTCCTATTCTGTTAATACTACTGCAAAAAAAATGGTAGATAGAAAGCAAGCCATTCTGAACATAATAGGCATATTAAGCAACACCTGCCCTCCTAAGGTTCACCGAGCTGTATTACTGCTGCTAGTGCTGCTATATTTATTACTCTGCCGCTGCTCTTGAGTTTTTGTAACATTTTATTAGCCTTTGTTGTACTGTAGTCTTTCTTAATTTTAGCTGAGATAGAGTTCAGATTTGATATTACAGCTGCTAAATCATTTTTGAAATCAACGGTTTCACACAAATTACCCATTATCTGTATTTAACGGCTCTCTGCACTCCGTTAAACACTCTCTGATAAACATATACCATGACAATTCTCTGAAACCAAAATTAGATAGGCCTTTAGAGTGGTTATTTGATGTCCTAGTTATAGAAAAACAAAACAGGCTGAGAATAGCTCTTACATTTTTAGACAGTAAATACTGGACAGAATTCACACTGTGTAATGATTACTGTCTGCATAATAAAAGCCTATTTTTAACCAGTCCATTTACACTAAGTGGATCATCTCTGTATTTGATTCATTTATGGACTTGGGTACAGTGCAATTGACATTGTACTATAAAAAAAATCCTTTCAAATGAAAAAGTTCAATGTTTTCTATAGGAATTGTAGGTTTATTAGAGATTATAGTGATGATTCTTTACAAATAAACTTGCTGAAGTCTATAGAGAAAACTTATACATAGTTGACACTAATTTGACTACTCCAAGGCTTTAACCCCTTAAAGTATAATTATAAGACTGTATGTGATCATGCTGTAAAGGTGGTACCGGGCAGACTCGAGGCTCAGGCCTGCTTCATACACGGACACTTTGAATTGCTATGAGCCATTGCCCTTGCTAGCTATGTAACCATTTAGATGCCACTATCAAAACGGAAAGTGGCATTAAAACTGAATAGTATTGCTATAGCATTGCGTAGATGGGTGCTCTGCTATTAGAGCCTGCCTGAGCCAGAGACACCGGCACTGACAGTGAGTAAGTATAGACCTCCAGCTGGTTAAGTGACCCATTGGCACTGTGGTAATGTGATTGTGGGGGTGCCGATCAGACACCAGACAGGTGCAGCACCTGTCAATCATCCATTTCAGTGCTGCGATCATTTTACATAGTGGCATTAAAAGGGTTAAATGACTGCTAACAGTGTATGAAGCGGACTCAGGAAGGGTTAAATGCCACCGAATAGTTACTCTAAATCAGTGCTTCTCAAACTGGGACGGAGCCACATAGGTAATTAACATTCATTACAAAGTCATATAACTTTGTAATGTGTGTTAATCCAGGGGGGGAAAGTGAGTTGCCCTTTAAAAGCCCTACTTTCATTATATAACATCACTGTACAGGAAACTTTTTTAATTTAATTTCCTATAAATTTCTTCCAGAAGCCAAATGTCCTTAACTTTTTGTGTAGTGTATATGGTCTAGAGCATGGGTCTCCAAACTGCGGCCCTCCAGCTGTTGCAAAACCCCCATTCCCATCATGCCCGGACAGCTAAATCTTTGGATTTGGCTGTCCAGGCATGATGGGAAATGTAGTATTGCAACAGCTGGAGGGCCCCAGTTTAGTGAACACTGTATATATTTATTAGTCATTTGATCACAGACAGTTGAACTTTGAGACAGTTGCTGTAGGGAGTAAATGTTATTTACATGCTGCTTGTCTATTTAGTTGGTGTCTATGGACTACACATAATAACATATATCTCTGGACATATTCTGTTAGAAATAATTGCATATAAGTAAAATACATAAATGAATATATGTATGTCTATTATATCATATACAACAATAGCAATTAAATAGTTATTCTTATTAACAAAAATATTTTTTCCCGTTATTACATGAAAAGCTTAGTTTTACTTTTCAGGTACCCTTTAAAATGTATGTGTAGAATAAAAAAAGATAATATTTTATGACTACGAAGAGTAGTCATTCACAAGAAAGGCTTTCCAATAAATTATCAACAGTCTCCTTCTGTTTTACCTAAATATGTATATCACTCTCTATGCAAAACAACACATCGAGGGATGGGATTGAAAATTTATCACTATGGCAGGATAGCTGGATATTCCACATATTACTGTCCAAGTAGGTAATACAATTATGTAGATCCTCTATACTTCCACCCCAGATACATAAATATCATCAATCCAAGGTTTCTGTAAGATAATATCATGCATAAATTTATGGTCATCATCATAAACCTCTATGCACTTCAAAAAAATGTGTATAAATTTGCATGAAGGTAAACATCTATGGTAAAAGTGAAATTTTGTATGCAAAAATCTGATTAGAAACAAAAAATATGAAAGCAGATAGAAGATAATACTGGAACAACCTTTTAGAGCCGAGGACAGAGGAATATTTAGAAAGCCAAGGCATTACAGTAAAGGGAGAGGAAAAACTCATGAAGCAGAAGAAATGTATACCATATATCACTAAATGTGTCATAGACATAAAACTACTGTAAAGTAGGCTGCTCTTGTTGACTTCCGTGTGACTGGCTGCCTATGTTATGTGTATGTGAGTGTGCAGACTCTCTCCTGACAGATGATGTCTCAGGAGGAAAAATGGGGCAAGTTACATTTCATCCTTTTTTGGCCATCTGAGCTGTCTGGTGGTGGCCTATTTTCTTCTCCCCATTGATAGATGTTGAAACTAAATGCCCATTGTAACCTCCTCTTGCTGTTTCTGGCTATTGTGGAGTCTTTTTTTTTTTTATCCTTGCCTTTTTACAGCCATACCTTTCTTATTTTTGTATTGACAGACCCTTATGAAGACTTATTTTTGCAGGGCTTATAATTTTAAATGCTGCCATTTTTCGGTGATTTGGTTACAGTGGTATTCCCAACCAATTAAATTTATGGCACATCCACAGGACATGCCATACATGCCCGATAGATGTGGGTATCACCACTATTATCTGCCAGAAAACAACTCCACCCCCCGCCCCATGTTATCTGCCTTGCTTGAAATTGCTGGAAGTCATCAGTAAGCTAAAAACAGAAAAAAAGGTTCAATGCAATTTATGTAACTTCCATAGAGGACAATGTAAGTTGCATAAACAGCATAGCGCCACAGTTATAGAGCTACAGGAACCCCAAAGCTTGTGTTACTATACTGTCTACAGGATTCTTAAATTGCATACTATTACAGTGATACTAAGTTTAGAGTATGTTCAGGGTATCTTTAAAAAAATGTTTTGCGGGGCGCAACTGAGGAGTTCCTAGGCACTAAATTGCTCTGAAGGCAAGAGAAAGGGAAGAGGAAAGAATTTGGCTCCTACTGATATTGAGACGCCCGGCATTCAGCACTTTTTTTTTCTGATTTGCAGCATCATAAAGCATTCGGCATGAGATCCAAGATGGGGACGCGGCCCTTGCGGGCTGCATCTCCACATGCCACAGATAGCCATAGGTCAGTCTCGTCAGGGCAGTACAGAGATAATGATCAGAGGGATCCTTTCCCTGAATCTGAAGATGAGGACTGGAGTCTGAGAGATTTGGGACGGTACATTAAGTCGCTCCCTACAAAGAAGGACTTTGAGCATTGTGTGAGTCACATAGAGGCCACGTATAAAAAAGAACTGAGTACTTTAAAGGAGAAGTCCGGCAAAAATTTTTATTAAAGTATTGTATTGCCCCTCAAAAGTTATACAAATAACTTGGCAAAGGGATGCTCAGTGTCCCTCAGTGCCCCCCTGCCATCATCCTCTCCAGCAGCCACAGCCTGCAGAGCTCTGGGAGTCGGGTCGTGACATCACCATGTTATCCAGGAAGTGAAGCCTTGATGCAGTAGTAAGTGCAGGGAAAAAAGCACTTTATAAGCATTTCCTGTAATAAGTGTATATTATAGAGTTGTATAACTTTTGATGGGCAATACAATACTTTAAGAAAAATTTGCACTGGACTTCTCCTTTAAAGCATGATATTGGCGTGCGCTTTGACGACATAGACTAGGTGCAGGAAGAGTTATCGGCCCATCGCACTGTCATTTAGTATCAGTCAGTTAAGAGAGAAGAGATTTTGGTGAAGCAAGAGGTTGCTGAAAATCACAACAGCAGGAATATTAAGTATACGCAGTTTACCTGAATCTGTGACTGACTTTAAAGGAGATGTGAAGCTAAAAGTCTTCTTCAAGTGCTCTCTGCTGACATCTCTGGCCGAGACAGGAACTGTCCAGATGAGAAGAGGTTTTTATACTAATCCTTCAGCACAGGTCAAAGTTAATAGACAATCTCCTCATCATTCCCGATTGTAAATGGGACACAACAGGGTTGCCCCTTATCTCCACTTTTATGTATCTTGGTCATTGAGTTTTTTGCTGCTGCTATTAGAGACAATGATAATATTCATGGGCCTATAGTGGGAGGAAAAAAACAGAAATTGGCTTTGTATGTGGACAATGTCCTCTTGTATGTCTCTCAGCCACTAATTAGTATCCCCAATATCCTTGCAGAAATAAGGGCATACGGTGCTTTAAGTAACTTTAAGATACATACCACTAAATCTGAGTTTCTTAACATTTCCCTCCCAGATCCCATTAGTCGTGTCCCATTAGTGTTCGTTGTTTCCCTTAAAGTGGCAATCACACTCACTAAAATATCTAGAAATATACAGTATATACAGTAACTCAGAACCCACCAGCCCTGTTCTCTACCAACTTTCTTCTATTGCTCCAAGATCTGGAGAGAGATCTGAATAAATGGCGCCAATTAAATCTTTCATGGTTTAGGAGATTATCAGCCGTAAAAATGTATGTTCTTCCACGAAATTTGAAATTTATTTTCAGACCGTATTGGGGACTTGTCTTCTTGATCATTTTCACAATAATACTTCCAAACAGTGTGTCTCTTTATTAACAGACCTATGTGTAGGTCCCCCTTTAACCTTGATTTGGTGTGCACCGGGGAATAGATCGTTGTTTGGTAATTCCCCAGCTTTAGTTAAAACCTTCATAGGGTTCAGCGACAGATTTGGGCGCATATATAAACTTCTCACGATCTACTACAAATGCACCTAATCTACAACTCAGACATGTATGTACAATGGAGGGCATCCGTCCATCATTCGCTACTGAACCACCTGAACATACCATTTCTCTACTATATAATCTATTCCTCAATCTTAGAGATGACACATATGTACCTATGTTAGTTGCCAAATGGAAATTTGATGTTGGGAAGGTCTCTAACATCGAAAGGAATGGAGTAACATATTCCAGTATGTACATAAATCTTCTCTTTCTAGCTATGCTCAAGAGAACAATTATAAAATTCTTTCATATTGGTATTATTATCCGGAGCAATTGCACAAAATATTTCCTGCAGTTGATCCTAGCTGTTGGAGGTGTGGAGTTGAGAGGGGGAGCCTGGAAAATGTGTGGTGGTCCTGCCGGAAGATTGGAACCTTTTGGAAGTAGATTTTTGCCCTATATGATAAGGTCTGTTCTACGTCTACTCAGCCTTCGGTGGGTTTAGCTCTTTTGTCGTTCCAAGGGGGCCCCTTGCAACAATTTAAAAAGGTCTGCTACGGCACTTTGTTCAAGCAGCCAGGATGGCTATACCTCGTAAATGTAAATCCACTACGCTTCCTTCTGTTGAAGACTTTATTGATTGCCTTCTATCTATTAGACAGATGGAGGAATTGGCAACAACTGATAATCGTGAAAGATCTCTGTTTACAAAAACATGGTTTTTGTAAACAGGGGGATCAAATTCTGGCATATCCTGCTAATATATTTTGCCTGCCAAATAAAATAAACTATTTTGCTAGAGCTGGCCCACCAGTACATTCCCTATACATCTTAGGCAACCTCTATATACACCTAATGTGCACCTCTAATTTACCAGTTAGAGTACTAAGTACTCTACAGTGACATTTCTAGAAGTTCCCCTTCTTGTGAGACCAACCATATATGCCGGAAATGCATCTGCTATTATATTGAGCTGGGAACACCCCATGCTGCGTTCACTATCCCATATGTGATTTAAAGTGGATCCTGGGGTGTTAGACCCGTTTAGCAAAGCATAATCATACATTTGCAAAAACAGCACCACCCCTGCCCTCAGGTTTTTTGTGGTATTACAATTCATCTCCATGCAAACCAGACCTAAACTAAAGACAGGAAATGTGCTGTTTCCTAAAGTAAGTGGCCATGTTTTCTAAGCTTGGATAACCCATTTAAGCAAGTTTATTTTTATATGAAAAGGTTATATATGGAAATTATATGTGAGGAGAAGAAAAAACCTCTGAAGATGTATGTTAGCCTTTGTCCAATTTTTTAATTTTAATTCAATTTAATTTTGACTGATTGTATATTTTGGTTTGACACCCCTGGTCTACATACCGGTGGGTAAATTCACTTATTTCACGTACTGTTTTTACCCTATGTAAAATATTACAAGGTTAGTACAATAGCAAAATAGCACAATATCATAATAGCAAATTCAAAGTATCTTTCTCCCCCCCCCCCCCCTCACTCTCTCCCCCTCCTATCTCTTTTATATTATAATTTTAAATAAGTGTAAAAAAAGACAATGTTATCAATCATGCTATGTTATATATATAATACATAAGTGTAAAGATACATAATGTTATTAATCATGCAACTGATACTTTGAACAATGCAATCATAGTATTTACTTTCAAAACTGAGGGTTTTTTTTTTTAGTAGTAATAAAAATACACCAGTCCAAAGACTAACGCACATAAAAAGATCATCTGTCTACTACCAGACACGTTCAAGACAAGCCTCTTTTGAAAAATGTGAGCTACTATCAAGGGCAAACACTTGACAAAATATTATTTTTAAACACTGACAGCCAAGAAAAGTATAAATCTGAAAAACATACTTCAAAATAGACTTCTACAAAAAAAATTATGTCTGAATCCAAGTATTGATATACAGTGAAACTAAGGCAGCAGCTTTTAGGGAATATTTGGATTTTGCTACTGAGTACAGAGATGGTAGATAGGAAATATGTAGCAAGAGGATGCGCTACTGACTACCTGGATTGGATTAACCCTCGCTGCTGTCAATGTGATATTATTTTGGACTTCCCTTTTGCCTGCTGTTCTGTTACTTGTGGTCCCTTGTGGTCCTTTGTTTCTGATTATCTGACTTTTCTTTGGATTTAGACTTCTGTCTACCAGGTACCCAGCTCTACCAGTCAGTGGCTACTCTGCAGACAAAACCTAGGGATATGTAGCAGTGAAGTCCAAGTTGGTTTATAAGGGCTAAAAGTGTGCAATTTTTACTTTGTTAAAAAAGGTTGACATAAAATAAAATAGTACTTTTTTGATGCACAACCGGTTAATTGCAAACAATTAAAAAGTGTTCAAACTACTTATAACACATTATTATATAAAATCAAAATAATTTTTTTTTGTGATACTAAAGAAAAACTAATAGCAGTTTAGAAGAATTTCTGCCAGTCTGCCCTTCCTTATACGTTTTGCAGGGATGAGCAGCTGGAGTGATGTCACTGCAAAGCACCATTTGAACATTCATAAAAAGGGAGGGAGGTGGGTGGGTGTATGAGTGCTCTGAGGGCTGTAATGCCTCCAGTGCACCCAATCACACAATTAGCATCCTAATAAAAGGTAAGATATTAAGTAAACAGCACTAGGTAATAAGACTAGCTTCTTTCTCAGGCTTCTCTGCCCTATGGGAACATAGCAGCAGGTTAGATTCTTTTAGCCTGCTGTTAGTTCCCCTTTAAGGCTGGGTTCACACTACATATATTTTAGTCAGTATTGTGGTCCTCATATTGCAACCAAAACCAGGAGTGGATTAAAAACACAGAAAGGATCTGTTCACACAATGTTGAAATTGAGTGGATGGCCGCCATTTAATGGCAAATATTTGCTGTTATCTTAAAACAACGGATGTTGTATTGAAATAATGGCATGTATTTACTGTTATATGGCGGCCATCCACTCAATTTCAACATTGTGTGAACAGATCCTTTCTGTGTTTTTAATCCACTCCTGGTTTTGGTTGCAATATGAGGACCACAATACTGACTGAAATATACGTAGTGTGAACCCAGCCTAACTCTGTAAAATAGCAGGAGTATCTGAGATAATACTGGATAAAAATGTAGATGATTTAAGGCTATGGACACTTTTTTTTATTGGTAATTTGTTGCCTAAATGCACAATGAAGCAACTTGAGGGAAACGAAAGAGAATTCTGGCGGGCATCTCACGTTTATTTAAAAGAAGCTCACAATTGTGTACAATAATATACAAAGTAATACTCATGTACTGACCCCCACTTCTCAATTCTACGACTCTAGTTCTATCACTTTACAGGCCCCCCACCAGTCTCTGTACTTCCTGGTACCACAACATGGGTATGGAAACAATTTGGCACATCATATTACATGCCTTTTTCAAGAGGGACCTGGTGTCAGACCTGGGAAATGTTAATAAAGTTACCACCGCTCTCAAGTACAAAAAAGTGGAGAAAAAACAAAACAGGTATCACATGACTCAACAGGTCTCCTAAAGTCACCCAGTATTATTTGCTAAATTTGTGTTTGCATTGTTACCATTGTATATATTTTTGTATTATAGTGATCTATTTTTTACACCTAATCAATACCTTTTTTTAATATGTGTTTTTACCCTATGTGTATCTTAGGTTGGGGGCGGGGCTATGTCCCAATTTTCTGCCAGTATCTGGCATTTAAACAATCTGTTTCCTACTGTTTACTGAATGTGTCCCTGACTTGAGAGAGGGGTCCCCTGTACCCCGAAACAAGTTGTCCCTTTAGACAAATAAATGTGTTTGTAGTAGTACCTGCTTTGGACTTCGTCCTATATCTACAGTACTATCTATCGGCATTTGTCAAGGTTTAATCTATATCCACTGCTGCCAACTGTGGGGACTCAACACCACACCATTCACTACACAGTCACTACACTGGGATAATGCAAAAGAGGGGAAGAGAGGTCAGACAGGCTGGGTCAACACCAAATTGGGACATATGGGCATAAACACTAGGAAAGGAGAAATGCGTGGATAAAAGAAACAAAACCAGAAAAGTAAAAAAAATAAGTAACAAGTTACAAACTGCCAGGCAAAAGCAGGGTCAAAAACAGGCTGGAAATCAAGATACCAGAAAGCTGATTACAGAAAAACATAAACCAATCACAGTAAACCACGATCAATGAAGGCCTTCTCTGGCTCATAATGGCACCAGAACAGGGAGAGAAGATGGCCCAGACATGGGGACAGGTGAGATTCTGACACCATGAAACTACCTTCACACATGTTTAAAGCCATCTTTGTGCCAAAAGTCATCATTTGGTCATTTTACAGTGCAAAACAGACATTTTTTTTCCATTACTTCAAGGGAACTCAATGGAAAAGCAGCTAGTAATTCACTCATTGTATTATTTCACATTTGATTTTGTACAAAAAAACACTGCTGTCTTTAAAGCAAATGTCCGTGTTACAGATTAATATATTTACGTTTTTTTGTATATGGTATAAATCTGGATTTATTACAAAAATATACTCTAAAAACACAGTCATAGGTAAAATTATAAAATTAACATAGGACACAGATAAAAAAAAAACCTGAAATCTGTAACATAGTGGGGGTTTTTGTCTTTGTATTTATCTGTTTAAGTTGTTGTGAAAATCACCCAGTGCAGTCCGTGATGTTTTTCATGCTAGTCTTAATATTTGCATGTATTATGAATGTTAATAGCAAGAACACATGCAGGGCTCACTTGATATTTTTGTCACTGTACACATATGAAATATAGCTTTCTATTTCATTTACAGGTCTCCAATGACTCTGAGCCCCTTTTGTTCCAAAACACCATGCTCTTTCATCTTCTCAGTCTTCACCTAAGCGAACTCTATTAGCAAACGGTAACTGTACTTAACCCCGACTGCTAGGACTGTACTGGAAACGTATGACAATAATTATGTCTAATTTTAAAAAGCTTAACCGTACTATGGAAAACGTACTTACAATGCCTTTGTGTAAGATTGGGTGAACTTGTTATGCATTATTCAGGTAATGTGAACTGTGAAAATGGAAATCTTTTGACCTTACTAAAACTGTGCTAAAGTTTAACTCACTTGCAGAAGGGAGAAAAATGCATCTTCCTTTTCCCTTTCAGAACTGGATTTATGCTGGCCAAATGCCCTACATTTAATAGGCCCAAAGCACGGAACTGGGACTGTAACGTAGCTGAGAATTCACCTATCTGAACAATGTGTATTTTCTCTCACTGTACTCATATACTTTATAGTTCATCCGCATAATAAAGCATCTTTACTGTCTTTAATACTCAGCTTTTAAAAGTAATTGAAGTGCTATATTTATTATTCCCAATTGATATTAACAAATCTACTTAAGGTCAATCGGATCAGTGTTAAAACATTGTTAATACTTCCGTCTGGGGTTTTAAGCCTTTTATTCAGCTTAGTAATTATTCCATATATAAAACTGAACTCAGATATAAATCCCTTGAAAACAAAATTGCAGTAAATGAAGAATTACCTTTCATGTCTGTGTTATAACATTCATAACTTACAAACTATTCCCATTCTTCTTTTTGTCCTCATTTACACAGTGAATGTTCGTGTCCTTTTTTCTTCTACTACATTTTGAATTTACCTTGGAGGAGTCTAATAAAATAAAATAAAATAAAATAAAAAAATATATATATAGTGGTGCCTTGGATTGCAAGCATAACTCGTTCTACGCCAAAGTGCACACCGACATGAGACACGACAAAGAAACACTTAAAAATGGTCATACATAAATGGGTAAGAAAACCAAGTGGTCAAGACAAAGGAAGGTAAGCTAGAGGTCAGCAGATCCGAAATAACAACAGAGGTGATATATAGCATACATAGTTACATAGTTAATACGGTTGAAAAAAAGACACATGTCTATCAAGTTCAACCAAGGAGGGGATGGATAAAGGGAAGGGGGAGGGGTGATGGGTTCTATACATATGCATTTATATTATTTTGCTCTAACAACTTGTCTAGGCCGGTTTTAAAGCCCTCTACTGTTGTTGCTGTGACCAGATCCTGTGGTAGACTGTTCCACAGATTCACAGTTCTCAGGGTAAAGAAGGCTTGTCGCCTCCGGAGATTGAACCTTTTTTCTCCAGGCGGAGGCAATGCCCCCTTGTCCTTTGAGGGGGTTTTACCTGGAACATCTTTTCCCCATATTTCTTGTAGGGGCCATTTATATATTTAAATAAGTTAATCATATCTCCCCTTAAACGTCTCTTCTCCAGACTAAACAAATGTAATTCTTTTAATCTCTCCTCATAACTAAGATGCTCCATTCCCCTTATTAGTTTAGTTGCCCGTCTTTGTACCCTCTCCAGCTCTAGAACATCCTTTTTATGAATCGGGTTCCAAAACTGGACGGCATACTCCAGATGAGGCCGCACCAAAGCTTTATAAAGCAGTAATATTATATCCCTGTCCCGTGAGTCCATGCCTGTTTTAATGCATGACAATATCCTGCTGGCTTTAGAAGCAGCTGGCTGACATTGTGTGCTGTTCTGCAGTCCATTATCTACAAGTACACCCAGATCCTTCTCTATCAGTGACTCTCCCAGAGTAACTCCCCCCAGGACATATGATGCATGTGGGTTATTAGTACCCAGGTGCATAACTTTACATTTATCCACATTGAACCTCATTTGCCAAGTGGACGCCCAAACACTTAGTGTGTCTAAGTCATCCTGTAACATCTGCACATCCTCCATAGACTGTACTGTACTACAAAGCTTGGTATCATCTGCAAAGATAGAAACATTGCTGTTAATTCCATTCTCAATATCATTAATAAACAAGTTAAATAGAAGAGGGCCCAGTACTGACCCTTGGGGTACACCACTTATTACCGGGGACCATTTGGAGTAGGAATCATTGACCACCACTCTCTGGGTACGATTTTTAAGCCAGTTTTCAATCCAGTTACACATTAAATTTTTCAAACCAATAGACTTTAACTTACCCATCAGACGTCCATGAGGAACTGTGTCAAACGCTTTTGCAAAATCCAGGTACACAATATCCACAGCCGCGCCGCCATCCAGGCTTCTACTTACCTCTTAATAGAAACATATTAGGTTGGTTTGATAGCTTCTGTCCTTAGTAAAACCATGCTGGTTATCACTTGTAATACTATTAGCCACTACATATTCCTGGATCTAGTCCCTTATAAGCCCCTCAAATAGTTTCCCCACAATGGACGTTAAGCTTACTGGTCTATAGTTACCTGGGGAAGTTCGAGAGCCCTTTTTGAAGATCGGCACTACATTTGCCTTACGCCAGTCCCTCGGCACAATACCAGTAAGCAAAGAATCACTGAATATTTCATACAAGGGTAGAGAAATTACAGAACTGAGTTCCCTAAGAACTCTGGGGTGCAATTCATCAGGCCCTGGAGCTTTGGTTACATTGAGTTTGTTTAATTTATCTTGGACCATATCTATAGTAAACCAGTTCAGTACATTAAATGTGTTAGCAGCACTGGCCCCACCCACAACAGCTCCATCCTCTTCTTTTGTATATACAGAGCTGAAGAAGTCATTAAGTAACTCAGCTTTCTCCTGATCCCCAGTTATTAACTCCCCGTCACCATTATTTAGGGGTCCTACATGCTCTGACCTTGGTTTTTTTGCATTAATATATTTGAAGAATTTTTGGGGGTTTCTTTTGCTATCTATGGCTACCTGCCTTTCATTGTGATTTTTTGCTGCAAGCACTGAGAAAAAGGGCAAGTGGTGTTCTTATGATGTCCTGGTCCAGGGCGTAATTGGACCACCCCTTTGACACCCAGGCCACACAGATCACAGACAGGTAAGGAAGGAATATGAGTAGTGAAGGAACTGTTAATCACAACTAGCTTAACTGTCTGCAGCCCAGGACAAAGACAGCAGGAGAAACAGACAGGTGTGGTGGAATCCAATTAACACACCAAAAACTGAAATATGAAGACAAAATACAGTGAATTTGCCATATTTTAATGACAGAGGATGTCGCTGAAGCCTGAATATGCATGGATGTTACACTACCCCACTCATCCCATTAGTGGCTGCAGCAGTGTTCTGCATCAGTTAGTGATTGGTTGAGCGTTAGCCCTTTGAAATACAGATTTTTTGGGGACATTCAGGAGGGACCCAGCATGCATAAAAAGATATTCCCTGTACTTGTTCTTGGCTCATGACAACCACTGTTAGATGAAGTAGCCATGGTGAAGAAGTGGTCCCTAATAAAACCCTGAATGGCAAACTGTAGCTAAGTAAATGATTAGGAGTGGGGTGAGCATATTCAACTTGCAATAGTGTCATTTTAACCTTTTCCCCAATAAAATTTTTTATGTTTTCATTTAATTGACTATCTAAAGCGCCACACTCGTCACACTCAGCAGTGCTGCAAGCGCTACTTTGGCTGTTTACAGCAGAGATCGCTACAGTGTACCATACAAAATACACTGCAAGAGCGATCCACATAACAGCCAACAGAGAACACTATTAATTTCAACACGTTTGCCAATCCAGTGCATAACGCTATTTAAATCTGTGTATACCAATAACTTTATGATTATATGATGATTACTGCACAAAACATTCGATTATTTTCGAATTGAGCTTTTTATTTATCATTATTTATTATTTTTTATCCATATACCTTTTATCTATTTTTTTCATTTTTTCATTTTTTCCTTTTCATTTACATATTTTTCCACTTTTTACTTTTGCATTTTTTTTTTTATTTTTTTTTTGGATCCTTAGATGCATCTCTAATTTTAACTATATTTCCTAAAATATCGATTGTACGTATTTATTATTTATATTAAATCCTTTTTAACCTTATCCTTGTACATTTCTAACTCGAAGACCTATACATTCTTTCTCTATTTTCATTTAATCCCTTCAAGACAGAGCCCTTTGATGCCCAGATGTCCGGTTCAAATTGATGCAATGTTCCTCCCCGCCTTCTAAGAGCCATAGTGCTTTTATTTTTCCACCTACAGGGCTGGTTTGGGTGTCATTTTTTGCGCCACTTGTTTATTAATATCTTATTGGTGTAACAGAAAAATTTTGATAGCTTTGATAGATATTTTTATAATAGGCAAGGGGGTATTTTAAACTTTTATTAGGAGTGGGTTATAAGGTTTTTTTTTTACTTTTTTTTCACTTTAAACCTGCAATCATTAGATTGCATGTACTGATCTATGCTATGACATAGCATAGCATAGATCAGTGATATCGGCGATCTATGCATAGAGCCTGCCTGAGAGCAGATTTTATGCATGGATGGCCGATTCAACAGGACGGAGATAAGTGTTTAACCCCATGGCTGCGGGAGTCCAGATTACTCAGTGACAGAAGCTTGTTCTGTCACTGAGTACCTTAAACGCCGCAATCGCTATAGATTGCTGCTTTTAAAGGGTTAATGGCAAGCAGCTGAGGGATTACAGCTGCCTGTCATTACCTTTAGCTCCCTGTATTCTGATGTGTGTGGGGCCGCTCTCACTGCAGCGGTCCTGCACACATCAAACCCCTTGAAGTCAGGACCGTATATATACATTCCTACTGCATGGGGTATGTGCAGTAAGAACGTATATATACATGTTACTGACAGTAAGGGGTTAATTACTATTCACATTTTTATTTAAAAAAAAATTATGCTCAATTATTTTTGCGTCCACATTTATTTTTTTAATCTTTTGGGGGGCTGACATCGATTCTTTAGACAAAAGCCAAAAAATTCCTGACATGCAGAGCAGAAGGATGGGCTCCCATGATCTTTGCCTGCCACTCTGTCAGTACACAGTGATCTTGCACTATCCAGAGCAAGATTGCTGGGTATTACTGAGTGTCCCTATTAGAAAAGTGTATTTGTCCCTTATTGTATTTATAAAAATACTGACTGCCTTTGCAGGTAACGTAATAGACACACACAGTCTGTATCTTTATAAATAGACTTAGGGGCAGAGATAAAGTATGACTGGGAACAGTGAAGATTAGGTGATTAGTTTTCTTTCAAGCGCACCTGTCACTCATAACTGCTGCAAGATCAGTGGTGAATTTGACTCTGAACCCAGAAGTTAGGGTGTCCATAGGGACAAACACTCCATAATGCAAATGCATGTGACCCCCATTCTGATCATTTCCATTACTGCATGTTTGTTGCTATGGATAACTGAACTTTTGTGTTCCAAGAACGCCATACTTTGAAAAAGTCGGGGTAGCCGACGAAACTAGTCAGCACAAGATGGCATAGGCAATTTTAGATTGGGTACACACTGCTTTGACACTTACTGCTAAATTGTGCACCAGTTAGGAATAGATACATATGTGGTACAACAGTGTTTGCTAACTATATCGCTGTTGATAGCGTCCGCCGTTGTAAGCGGTTAAGCTACCTACAAGATATAGGCATTCAGTTAGAGTGCCATCTTCCATCTGTTGCAGCATAGTGATCGTGCGCTGTAGTGGGATATACGGTGCAGTTACAAGTGTCCGGTGATAGCGGACATCACCTAGGAGTGATAAGCAACTAGCTCAGTGCTATCCTCCATCCCCTACAGCTAACACGATCGTGCACACGATCGTGCATTCAATAGCAAAGTGACAATCAGTCAGAGTGCTATCTTCCATTGTTGCAGCGTAACGATCGTGCGCTGGAGGGGTGACATACGGTGTATCCACAAGTGTCCGGTGTCAGCGGACATCGCCTAGGAGTGATAATCAACTAGCCCAGTGTTATCCTCCATCCCCGGCAGCGAACACGATCGTGCAATCAATAGCAAAGTATACTACACAGTTCATATCGCTACAATTAGACAAGTAGCAATTGCATCTAACAGCAGAACATATAGCACTGCCTTTATCGCAACTATCTATCATACAAATAATTGTATACAGCGATACCTGTGACTGAGAAGATTCAGACGCATGAGATACGGCACTACATTAAGAAAGCACGAGTTGCTGCAGTCCGTATACAGTCCTGATCATTATATCTCAGTCACAGTTATAATATGTAGCCAGCACAATATCGCCAGATATATGAAGTACCGGTACTGAGATCAGCCACCGATATTAACTGTCAAATCATAATTTAACTGATCAGACAATCAATACCGTCACCACAGTGACCCTATATATGGTGCCATATTATTCTGACGGTGTTACATTACCTTAGAGTCTACTAATCGATATCCCATAAGTGGTAATCACCCAGGGATTCCAGTACTGACCGCACAGACCATTACAGCATTATGTCAGCAATGTGTACCCATTTTAACTAGCACTGTAAATACACTGTCACCACGTTTGGTTTATTCACTTGTTATATATATTTTACATAATACTAATAAAAGTTAAGTTTTACCTTACGGGCAAGCATGGTATTCTAGCCTATTGGCTCAAAACTACCAAGTAAAATTTTCAGCTGATCCCACAGTTCCAGGATCTTTGAGGACATCCATGTGTAGCAGAGATGACAGGAGAGCATGATGTGCACCCCTGTCATCGCATCTAGTACTCACCTATTCCCCCATGCAGGTCGGCTACACACACTCACCAGAAGTGGCCTGGACTACACTGCCAGGAGAAGAAGGCAGCTTACTCCAGGCCACTTCTGGTGAACGTGTAAGCCGGTCAGCATGGGGGGAGTAGGTGAGTAGTAGATGCGATGACAGGAATGCACATCATGCACTCCTGTCATCTCTGCTGCCAGACGGCAGGGGGGTGATTCATGCCGTGATCCGCACTAGGACATGTCCTATTTTTTCGCAGTGTGGGTTGCAGCACGGATCATGTGAATGGCTGCATTCACTTAAAGTGTCACTGTCGTGAAATTTTTTTTTGCAGAAATCAATAGTCCAGGCGATTTTAAGAAACTTTGTAATTGGGTTTATTATCAGAAAAATGCATTTTTATCATGAAAAAGCAGTTTGAAGCTCTCCCCCCTGTCTTCATTGTTCTCCTATGGAGAGAGCTAAACAAAAGACCAAAACAGGACAACAAAGAGTTAATCTATAAATATCTCACCCTTATCTTCTTGGACAGTCACCAGTGACCTGTCTGAGCTCGGATTACAGCTGTCACCCAGCTCCGTGCCTGTAATCCTCTGTTATCTGCTTTCTGCTGCCGGCTAACTCCCTCCTTCCTCCTCCCCCCTCCCCTCTCCCTAGAGCAGACAGGGGACGTCTCCTGCAACAAGTCACAATTTTCAGATTTTTCAGAGTGGATGAAAAAGAGGAAGGAGGGGGGGACCTGGGAAAAGGCTTTTTACATGCAGATAATGGCAGATTTGGCTAATAAACCCAATTACAAAGTTTCTTAAAATCGCCTGGACTATTGATTTCTGCAAAAAAAAAAAAATACGACAGTGACTCTTTAAATGGTACAGTACCTAAAATTGTCAATTTTACGGGACGTGTGAATGCAGAATAGGAGCGAATTCACTGCTGGTCCTTTAAGAGTGAATGTTTTACTTGCCTTTTAAAAAGTGAGTTTGGTGGCGTCCATTTAAGAGCGACTTTAGTATTGTCCCTTTAAGAGTGACTTTGGTATGGTCCCTTTAAAAATGATTTTAGTACTGTCCCTTTAACCCCTAGATGACCCTACGGGTGTTCAGAGCAGGGCCGCGCCGCGGTCCCGTGTGCTGCTTGTATCCCGGGTCCGCGGCTATTAGCGGGCACGGTCCGACCGCCGTGCCCCTTAATCAAAGTTGACAGTTGCATCTGATTGCTTGCTGTCAGCCATGGCTGGTGTCTAGTGGGATGGATCGCCCCCCCAGGACATTGTCCTGGAGGAGCGATCCACACGTCCGACACCCGCCGGGGTCTGCGCCATAATTCGTCCCCCATTCGTCTAGTATAAGTGTAAAAGTAAAAAATAAAGTGTTGTTATTAGTAAAAAGCCCCCTCCCCTAATAAAAGTCAGAATCACCCCCCTTTTCTAATGTTATAAATAAAAATAAATAAATAAACATGTTTGGTATCGCTGCCTGCGTAATTGCCCAAACTATTAATTAATCACATTCCTGATCTTGCACGGTAAATGGCTTAAGTACAAAAAATCCCAAAGTTGCAAAATTGTGCATTTTTGGTCGCATCAAATCCCAAAAAATTGTAATAAAAAGCGATAAAAAAGTTGCATATGCACAATCAAGGTACCGATAGAAAGAACACATCATGGCGCAAAATGACACCTGACACAGCCCCATAGACCAAAGGATAAAAGCGCTATAAGCCTGGGAATGGAGCAATTTTAAGGAACATATATTTGTTAACAATGGTTTGAATTTTTTACAGGATATCATATACAATAAAAGTTATACATGTTAAATATCGTTGTAATCGTAACAACTTGAGGAACATATATAACAAGTCAGTTTTACCCCAGTGCGAACGGCGTAAAAACACACAAAAAAAAACAAATAAAAGAAATGCTTTTTTCTTCAATTTCATCACACATTGAATTTTTTTCTGGTTTCGTAGTGTACTTTATGAAAAAATTCAGCCTGTCATTGGAAAGTGCAATTAGCGGTGCAAAAAATAAGGGCTCATGTGGGTTTCTAGGTGAAAAAGTGCAAGTGCTATGGCCTTTTAAGCACAAGGAGGGAAAAACCAAAACGCAAAAATTTTAATTGGCCCCATCCTCTAAGGGTTAAATGTAAATTTCTTAAAAAAAAAAAAAAAAGATAAAAACTAAAAATACTTAGCACCTGTCACCACCAAACACAGTTTGAACAGATTCTGTGTGCAAAACGGTTCGGGCTGTCTCATTTGCAGAAAATTGGGAAAAGGAAGAAGAAAGAAAGAAGAAAAAAGAAGGAAAAAGAAAAAAAAAAGAAAAAAGAAGAAGGAAGAAGGAGGAGGAAAAAGAAGGAAGAAGGAAGAAGAAGAAGAAATACGGATTACAATATAGTGCTTTTTCAAGCACTATAAGGCTATATTCACACGTTTTTCCCTCTGTTTTTGAAAAGCGAAAATGACGTCCGTCTTTTTGAGTTTAAAATGGCGTTCGTCATTTCGCTGTCTGGCTGCCTGTTAGTGCAATGAAGACTGTTGGTACATTATTCTAGTTCAGGTGAACTAATTTCCCTTTGGGTGTGTCTTTAATTGAAAAATCCATAGAATTTTATAGTAAAAACAGTGAAAGGACGGTGCAAAAAGAAAGACTGTGTGTCCGCAAATAATTGTCATGATCATTATTTTGACATTCTCACAGATAACAATCGGTCATTTTATATGCTGTGTGCATTGGACGGCCGTCATTCTATTGACTTTAATGCATTGCATCGAATGAAGTCAATTAAATCGCAGCAATAACAGACGACTTTTCAAATAGAAAAGGTGGCCGCCTTTTCTCTTTTTTTTGATGTTGTGTGAAAGTAGCCTAATAAAGGAAAGAGATTACCATATAGTGCTTTTTCAAGCGCTATAATAATAGTAATGTTTATTTATAGGTCCAAAAAATTGCCCACTACTTTACTAATCTGAGTGTACATTAACAAACAAACATCAGAATTAAAAATAATTACTGAAACAAGAGAGAGATTCCTGCTCATAAGAGCTTACAATCTATGAAGAATGAGGTCAAAACAGGAGTGCTTTATTTGTATAATGGTTCAGCCATCATATATAAATATAATAGTGCACATTAAGCCTCCACCCAATTTGTTTGTTCAGATGGACAATGCATGATGCATAGTGTAACATAGTAACATAGTAAATAAGGTTGAAAGAAGACAAGAGTTCATCAGGTTCAACCTAGGGAAACCCTACTGTGTTAATCCAGGGGAAGGCAAAACCCCCCACAAGGCAAATGACAACTGCCCCATCACAGGGAGAAAACTCCCCCCTGACTCCAACTGCAATCAGAACAATTCCTGGATCAACGTATCACCGGAAATCTAATGTCCATAACTTGTAATATTATATTGTGGCATTTTTATTCTGACTTACTTAAAACTGAGTGTGGTAACATCATTCACTACTAGTTTACAGAAGTATGGAAGTAACTACATGATCTATCTATCTACAGAACAGCGTTTGGTGTCTGTTTCTCTATCCACAATTCCCCAGGCCTGGATTTGCTAACAGAAAATTATATTCTCATTCCAATGGCAAATGGTGTCAGTGACCAAAGCCCCCTTTCATAAATGACTAGATATTGGAAACATTGCTTGCTTCTATGGTATATACACACTTGACTTAAAATGATAAACACATTCAAAATGATTTCTAATGTGTCAATGCATTTAAAATAAAAATTAACTACATGATCTAATACAAAACTTGTTTACAAGATACCAGTGTTTCCCATCCATTTTGTTTTAGTGCACATTCCTGCCCAATGCATAATTAGAATCGGTAACTAACTGCCAAGAGAACAAAAGGCTCAACAGATTGTTTTGACACCAAGAAAAAAAGACGGAACATTTTGTACGGTCGTAGCATCTGTTTAATATTTGCACAAAAATGAAGATACATGCTCGGTGCACTTATTAATTATGTTGATAGAAATTCAAATTAGAGAAAACAGATGTTGTAATCTCTTTACTAGGATTAAATTCCAGGAGTTGGGTAACTTTCTAGCTGTGGGGCATACTAAGCATTGTGACTGGAATTGATGAGTGGATGAATGAGATGATTTTGCAAGGGCACCAATACCCCTATCCATCTAGACTGGCCTAATAGAACACAGATACATTCAGCTGATGGTAGAACAAATGGAAACGTTTCAGCTACATTACCAGGCCAAGGCATTTATCTGTTTCAATAATTTTGCTAATTAGCAAATGCGAGTCATCTTCAATATTATTGTATTTTTTAATGGCCACTATCAATTACATTCTAGGTGGATTGGCAGTAATCTAATATAGTAATACAATAAAGCAAGCAACGACACTAAGGAAAAGCAGAGTGTAAAAGAAAACTTCCAACTGCATATCCTTATTATTAAAAGTAGCCAAGGAGAAAAGAAAATTGTGTATATGAAAAATCGCCCCCTGAAAAGAATTTATGAGGAAGATTAAGGAGGCAATGTTTCTTTTACCAAAATAAATCACCGTGTGTTTTCAGCTTTCAATGATGTAAGTGTTATTCCTGTTTTTTTCACAAGAGATGTTAGCAGCATGTTGATGGTGTTTATTTGGTCTTTTGTGAAGAGAGGACAAGCACTGATAAATGAAGTATTGATTTCTCCTATTGTTCTCTCCCAGCATCATAAGCAAAGTAATAGCTTTATATATAGTGAGCAAAATCAGTTCTTCGATCTAGTACTGTATAATCTATTTAGTAAATAGTAGCTCATGTTTTCCCTGGATTACTTTCAGGGCTAGCTATGATAGTACACCACATAGTAATATGACATAAATTATTATTAAAAGCAGAGCAGAGAGAAACTTGTGATGGTAGTGCAATATTAGGTGATACAAACCAGTTAAACAGATACATTTACAGATACCTTAACATTAGCTAAAATAGGAATAATTCTGTACCAAACAGGTCTAAAAATTGAGGCATTCTCATTAAAAGGTATTGAATAGATAATATGTAGAGATGTGCGAGTAGTGAAGAATTCAAAAGCTCGAAATTCGATTCGGACAGACAACAATGTTTGACTATTCGACTGAATATTGAACCCTATTAAAGTCTATGGGAGAAAAATACTTGTTTCTTAAATAACCTAAATTTGACCACTTGGAGGTCACTAAGTCCACAATGACACCTCAGGAAATAATGCTAACACCTCTGGAATGCCACTGGGACAGCAGGGGAAGCATGCCTGGGTGCATCTAACACGCCCAAGTCGCAGTATTACGCCACTATCACAGCCTATAAACAATAAACTCCAAACACAACATAACCTCAATGTAAAGTAGAAAAAACACCAGGAAACCTTCTTTTCTCTACATTAGCAAGGACAGAAAGCCACATTTTACACAAAAGAAACATTAGATGCCCGCTTTAAATCAAGTTACTTATGACAACCACAGATGGCATAGGCAAGGGAGAAATTAAACAGCACCCACTACTAACTTGCCACACCACAATTGGAACGTAACATCAAATAGGTAGAATAAAAAGGTGTGACAGAGTTTTTTAAAAAATTTTTATAAGTAGCGCAGACTGCAAAAACTTGCCTCACTACAATTAGAATGTAACAGCAAATAGGTCTGGAGAACCTATTCTGGAGAATTATCAGCTGTCTGTCTGATGTGTGCTGGTAGGCAGCCTATTCACTGTATGGACCAAGCTATATGCTGTCTTGTGTAGTAGCCACGAAAAGAGCTTTTGGGGTTTTGTCTGTCTACAATCACTT
Organism: Dendropsophus ebraccatus; assembly: GCF_027789765.1. Taxonomy (NCBI): domain Eukaryota; kingdom Metazoa; phylum Chordata; class Amphibia; order Anura; family Hylidae; genus Dendropsophus; species Dendropsophus ebraccatus. The sequence continues at coordinate 74,973,228 of NC_091458.1, forward strand.
AAAATCCTAACTATCCCTACTCCAAGATTTCTCCCTCAACTTATCCTGCAACAATTAGAATGTAGGAGCAAATAGAATAACTAAAGCCTATTCTTCACAGTGAGCTGTCTGTGAGAATAAGCTGCAGATGTTCTGGTAGCCAGCCTATTCACAGGAAATCTGTAGATATATACTGTGCTGTGTTTTGTAGTAGCCCTAAGAAGGGCTTTTGGGGTCTTTCCTGCAACATGACATGGAACATGGGTTCTTTCAACATGACATCTGACGACAAGCAGAAAAAGACAAGTTCTATTAGTTTGGAGTCAGCCAGCCAATGAATGTAGAGGCTGTTCTTGTGATGCCAGAGCGCTCCTAGGGCATAGTTATTGGCTAGAAAAAGGCACCAGGGAAAGTGGGACGAGAAACAAATTTTAAATGCGTTTTGGGTTTGATGCTCAATCGAAAACGAATATTTCGAATAGTGTAGTATTAGATCGAATAGCTACTCTATCGAATACTACTCGCTCATCTCTGGTAATATCTGATATTCAATCTATTTGTATATAAAAAAGATGTTTACCATAAACACTATAGATTGCTATATGTCAGTTGCTTGGACAGTATGTCGGATCTCACGACACCCTATTACTTCAGAAACAAAAGGGAAAATGATATATCTGAATACCACGGCAAGTAATAGCTAAGTGCCCAAATTTAAGGCTATGACTGGAACATGGATGCCATCTTGAAAATCACCAGAGACCATAATTGTCTCAGAAATCAATTGCCACAATCAGATTTTTAATATCTCTTTTTGTTCAAAATGATCAACACTAAAAACTGCAATAAAAACTAGGAGTGTTCATTGTGATGCACAGTTATTTAACATGTTTAGGCTATGTTCACACTGCGTATGAGCGTGGCCGCATTTCGTACGCCGCCGTACATGTGCGGCTGAAACTACGTGGCCGGATGCGTACGAACCGCGAACATACGCCCGTAGTACAGTTATGCTTCCCTAGCTTGTTTTGAAGCGATCTGAAACAGGTCATTTACTTGGAAATCCTCGCCCAGCCCCGTAAACCACACAGAACCTTTTGGATCGAAAAATCTAGTTCAATTTGGCTGAAATAAGTACTCCGTACGGGACCGCATGGAAATCCACGGCCGCGAGTTTCAACATTTCCGTCCTCAAACAATGGTGTTGTTCATTTTTCACGGCGCCGTAAACGATCCGGCCGTAAGCTCATACGTAGTGTGCATTGTGGGGGCGTATATTGTATACTTTCAAGCGAACGCATCAACCTCAAAACTACGTGCGTATATTCGCGGTTCGCACTACGGCCGGAAACATACGCAGTGTGAACATAGCCTTAATGTGTTGTCCATGGTGCTGAAAACAGAGCTGAAGCTGAACACAAAGCAACTTTCAGTGTTTTTAACTTTCGAGATACAAGAGAATATTGCAAATCTGATTGGGACAATCGATTTCTGAGACAATTCTGGGCTTCTTTGATATGCTATATGACCACCTTCCTGTTGAAAAACTTAAATCCAAAATTAAAAAAAATGTTCCTGCAAAATAGTCCTTAAAAACACTTACTTTATTGTAGTGTTTTTAAGGACTGTTTTGCTAGAAATTTTTTCACTTTTGGATTTACTGCTGCGGACTGTTCGCGGTAAAGTTCCTTCAGCATTTTTGTCCCAACACGACGACTATGGACAAGGTAGAGTGTCTCTGAAGCTGCTATGATATTTAAGCATAATTATGGTGTATACATTTTTTTTCTCATTTTGCCTGAATTGAAAAACTTGCCCGTGATCCAATATTGCAGCTTTCAAGATGGCAGCCATGTTCTGGATAAAGTATCCGTGACTATTAGGCACAAAGGCACGGGATAAAGTCATGATGGAGATGTTTGCTGCGAGTAGTGATTTTTCTTCTAATATACAAAGAATAATGGGGCACAGCAGAACAGGCCTAGTAAATTTTCTGCTAATAATGGGTTAATGCTAAAATTAGAATGTCTGAAAACTAGAGTGCCTCCTTAAGGTGGCTTACACTGGGCTTCAGACATTGGAAAAGAAATAAGCAGTCCAGCTTGTGACAACCAGCACTGATATTTATGAGCCTAATTTTATATAACACTAGACAATTTATAAGAGTTTCCTTTTTACAAGGTTGTAGTCATGTATCAAAAATACAGATTTATGTGATATTTGTTAGAGTTTTTTAAGGATCAAAGTATAAAAGGTGGAGGGACACTAGAGATCTTTAGAATGTGATATGATTTTTGTTAGTTTTATGGTACATAGGTTGACATAGGGGGCAAACTAGGAAATTTGCAGTGCCTTCATTTCCTAAGAGATTTATAGCACTGTTCCCTGAATAGAGGAGTGGTAGACAACATAAAATAAATTAAATTTTATTAACAAATAGCTTAGAGTGTCCACATTACACACTTTTTTAGTTTCTTGATAGACCCTCCAGTTCCCAAGATATGAGGGTTTGTCTAACAGTTTAGGGAATAGGCATAGGGAAGTGAACTTAGCTTAAATAATGGAAGTGAATACTGGGTGATGGGTGTGAATATACAGTTAGGAGGCAAGTGTTAGGCACATAGATTAAAAAGGAGGAAAAATTGGCACATAGATCAGTGCACCAGCATCGAGGTAACTGGTGTTTTAACCTTGTAAGTACTGAATGAGATAAAATCTAATCCCATTGTCTTCTTAATATGCCTATCTAGTGTAGGTTGACATTTTCAATACAATTAAAAATTGGGGTGTAAGTAGGTAAATAATATATGGTTATTCTCCTAGCTTAGGTTACAAACAGCAAAAGGTTGAAGTTAAATGTTCACTGTCTTTGTAAACAACATCCCTCTATTTGATGGTATATGTGATTTCTACTGTAAATCACCCCTTTCTGGAACACAGAAAGTGGTTTTCCTGGTATTAAAGGGGTTGTCCGGGAAACATTCATACTTGTCCATGTAGGGGCTGCGGAGGGACATATCAGTAATGTGTATTTATCTGTCCAGTTTCTCTATCGCTGCCAGTTCCCAAGCTGTTTTATAGAGCAAAACACAGGCTTTAAATTCTAAAATATTTACAAGCAATACTCACTCAAATATGTGGGGAGTGTAAACAGGACTTCTTAACCTGGATTAGCACAATTGTGGCCACCTATCCCCAAATAATATCTAAAGTAACTAAATTGACATAACCATGGCAGTGTGACAGCATTCACCCTTACGCACATTTCGCGTTGGCTACGCTTCCTCAGGGGGCGTGTCTAAACCCCTGTCTCTTCCACTATTTATACTAAATAATAATAATACTTCTAGGGTATCGGCGCATGTCCTGGGAGGGCCAGATATTGCGTCACTTCAATTTTCGGCACTCATCACTGGAACGGCAATAATGAGGCCAGATAGAAGGAACGTCCATGCCCTTAATCCCGGAGCATGCGCACAGCAGCAAGTAAAGAGTTTAGATGATCTGATTGCTATTCTGCGAGTGGGAAATCATATTTACACTCCATATCGGACCGGTATGCTGTATGCACCATATAACAATATGAAATAATCAAAATAAAGTGACTCTGTGCTAGTGCAAAACACACAATTAAATTACACACAATCAATACAATACATACCAAATAAACCACAATCAATATAAAGTGCTCTGTGCCAATTCAAATACCATTATCATGATTAGTAAATAAATATAACCTTGAAATGAATATATGCCACTCCCACCGGAGATGGTCATTTTCTATGGGAATGGGACGTCATCGGATGTTTTAAAAATACTGACGTGGCAGGGAGCAGGCAGACTAGGATCCGGCAGCAGCGGGGAAGTTGGACAGGTAAGTATACATTACTGATGTGTTCCCCACAGCCCCAGCAGCATGGATAAGTATGAATTTTTCCCGGACGACCCCTTTAAAAACAGAAAGAGTGGACTGTGCGCATGCAAGATGAGCCTGTCAGTCACTTTCAGAGGATCCACGGTCATCAGGTGATGCAGTTATTGTCTTAAAAAACAAATTTTAAACTTGCAGCCCTGGGTCAAACTGGCATGGCCTAGAGTACCTGTGCCCTAGGATTGCAACACCTCTCCGTCCCTCCTCCCTGCCCTCTTCATTATTAGGAATGCCCCTACAACAATTTCTCCTATTCATCACCTGTCTGAATACTGCACATGTGCTGGATCATTAAGGCGATGGTGATGAACAGGAAAAATCCTGCCTGGGGCATTCCTAATGATGGGAAGGGGCGAGGAGGAAGGATGGAGAGGCGTTGCAATCCTAGGACACACACACTCTAGTCCACGCCAATTTGGCACAGGGCTGCAAGTTTAAAAGTTGTTTTTAGGACAATAACTGCACCACCTGCCCACTCTTCGCCATGATTTTGTATTTGAATGCTATGTTTAATATGCACCAGTATGAACATTGTCTAAACACAGCTCAATTTCTTTTGCTCTGGTAGCTGATTCTTCACCCCACTCATCTCCTCCCTGCTGAGTTCCCTCTGGTCTTTTAACAGTTAACTTTTGTTTTGCTTTGTGATTGACATTGTCTTGCTATTAGTCTCACCTGAGCGTGCCACGCGTATCTTATATCTTTATCTCTGTATCTCAATATCTTGTTATCTGATCCCAGCTCCTGTACCTTTAACTACTCTTTGGATTCTGCCTTTGTACCACGTTATCCCCAGGCCCATAGGACCATCCCTTGGTGTTTTGTCCGTCTTGTCTCTGTTTCGTGTTTTACACCTTAGGCACAGGTAAGGGGACATTTCCCAGTTGCCTGCAGTCGCCTTGGGCTTTCTTGTTGCAAGTTGGTAGGGACAGCTGGATGGAGCAAGTCCAGGGCTCACAGTCCGTGTCCTCCCCTCACCCTTCTTGGTCATCCTGTGGCAGCCTAGCTGACAGCTACTACATGCAGGTAACACATGTGATAACTTTGATAAGTAGGATCACGTAAAGTCATAATCATCTTGAAGACCATTGTATATATAGGCAGTCTTTGAAGAAAAAAATCTATGGCTCAGCTCCCAAATTCTATGTTTCTATAGTACTTTTTATACATCTTCCCTTTATGATTGATACATAAACTCATGATTTGGGGACAAATATTAAGATTAAACAGTTAGGAAATAAGTATTATGCACATATTGGCAATAACAGATCATCATGCAGCCAGCTGCTAATGATCAGCTAATTAGGAAGAGGTCTATAGGGATAAAACAAGGAAGTGATGGGTACTTTGTATAATTTCAGTTTGACAGGAAAGAAAGTGCTGGACTCCCAAATGAGCTGTTGTTGAATGCTAGTCAGGATTCCTAAGTGGAAATTATTCATCCGAGTACAGTATGTTTTATTCTAAAACCGAAGCAGAAGAACAAACCATGGTCATGCAGCCATATTTTATCCAACTGCTTACATTATAATTAATATCCACATAACCAAATTCAGAGGTCTGCTGGGAATTTCATTGCATTCAATTTTTACTTTTTCTTTGCACAAAACCTGCCACATTTATCTACAAATCATGTCTTTCACTGCTCACACAGAGGATGCTGCATTAGATCTTAGGAAACTCTGAGTGATGCTGTCAGTTATTTGGACAAGTGTTAACATCTTAGAGGCATCAAGCTGACATTTGATCAAGCGCACCAACTCCTTAAAAGTGTTGACTTGATCTTTTCAGAATCTCACTTTAAGGGCAAAGCACCTTTATCTGTATTCACCTCCTAATATTTGGATACAGTTGTCTCTAAAATATTCTCCAGTTAATGTCTAATTATTTTTATAAGCTTCATCATATCTGCCAAACCATTTGCATATAGGAGACTGAAAATCCCTCTTGTAGAACAGAACAGTGTTAGAATTACAATAGGTTTTCAGAACTGCTCTTTGCCTCTCCTCTTCCTATTCATCCTCCTTCTGGCTAGTGATGATACATTTTTATATTTTTTCTAACTGCCCACAGAAAATTTGTTGCAATTCTACCCTGATCCCATGTCATGTAAAAACATAGCTTCACATTGTATAGTCTGATTTTGCTAAAAACCTCCATTAGATGCCACTAATTTCTTCCAAAACTTATGGAAACTCCTCCCCTCACTAATAACTCACACTTTCTTTAGCCTTGACTATATTGCTTTAACCACTTGAGAACATCCTACTTCTCTTACCACTAGACAACCCTACTCTTACTATAAGATCCTTCCCTATGATGATTTTTTTTTATTCCTTATTAGTCTATGTAAGTGAACCTAGGAATGTGGTATTGGTGGGTTGAAGCGACTCTGTTCCCACAATCTGACCCCCCAAACCGCTTGTACCTTCGAATAGCTGCTTTTAATCCAAGATCTGTCCTGCGGTCCGTTTGGCAGGTGATGCAGTTATTGTCATAAAAAATTACATTTAAAATTGCAGCTCCCTGCCCTACAGGAGTATCTGTGCCCTAACTTTGCACCACCCCTCCGTCCCTCCTCCCCGCCCTCCTCATCATTAGGAATGCTCCAGGCAGATTGCCTATTATTCACCACCTGTGTTACCACAGCACATGGGCTGGATCATTAAGACACCTGTACAATGTTCAAACAGAAGTAAATGTTCCAGTGGCATTCCTAATGATGAAGAGGGTGGGGAGGAGGGAGGGAGGGGTGGTGCAAAGTTAGGGCACAGATACGCCCATAAGGCACGGGGCTGCAATTTTAAAATTATTTTTTTATGACAATAACTACATAACCTGCCAAACGGATGGCAGGACAGATCTTGGATTAAAATCAGCTATCTGAAGGTACAAGTGGTTTGGGGGGGTCAGATTGTGGGTACAGAGTCGCTTTAAACATTACTTTAGCTTTAGTGGATTTTGTAATTAAGTGTTATAAAACATGGCATCGCTGTGTACTGTGAACCTAACACACGTAACAACTGTAGGCCGTTCTCCCACAAAATACATTTTTCATGTTAAATAATTTTTCTTATATCTATTTATATATAAAAACAAAACAGAAAAAGAGATCACTTTTCAGTAATCCTCATTTTATCATCACACCTCTATTACAAAGTTGAAGGCAGACAACACAGGAGCCACCACTGACAATAGGTGGTAGTCACAGCTCCCCTCTACCCCTCCCTGCATAGCATGATTAGAACATTCTCCCACAGAAGGTAAAAAACATCTCTTGTACAGATGACTATGCTTGAGGTTCACTCATCTCAAATCTCTAGCCTATTGTTTCCTGTGGGCCTTGAGGCTGCTATAGATAAGATGATGGTCTCAGCACTCCAAAGTCAAATGTAGCCTTTATTTCATATTGAAACGGATAAAAAGTGCAAGGGTGCTACACCAACCTAGGCGTTTCACACACATGTGTACTTACTCATGGCATGACTAAGTGCACATGTGCTGTTGCACTTTTTATCAATTTGAATATGAAATAAAGCTTGCATTTCTATGACTTTGGAATGCTGAGAACATCCCCTTATCTACTGTTGTCTTGGGATCACGGCTGGCTGCCACTGGAATCATGCACCGTCCTGATTAAGAATTCAAACCAGGTGAGCTGACTACCTTCTTTTTTCTATGCTTGTTATGGCTGCTGTAAAACATCTCAAACTGCAGCAAAGGCAAGATGATTAGTAAAAATCTACAACTAGAAATAAGGGGGTTGTCTCACCATGCTAAATAGGTGTAAATTGATTTTTTTATTTAAAGTAAAACACATTTCAAATGTACAAGCATTTCTGAAAGTGTACTTTTTGATAGATATATACTTACTAAACCCTCATGCACCTGCTTGGATAAAATAATACCGTTACCACCCACTAAGGTGGGTCAGACAGGCTCAGTTTAACTGCCATTTCCTGGTCTGTCCAGGAACTACTGGCTAAGGGTTCAAACCCACTTGCCCGATCTGCAGCGAGTCTCCTCGCTGCTTTTTTGCAGCGAGACTCACTGCAGATCCCGGCCCTATACTTTCAATAGCAGAGAAACTCGCAGCAGGGAAGTACATCCGTTCTGCGATTTTGTCTGCAGCCCGCCCCATTAACCCCCCGGCCGCCAGACATTATACATTACCGGGTCCCCGTTCCTGCTTGCTTCGGGGCTCCCGGTGTCTTCACGGCCCGCCCGGCCAATCAGTGCTGGAGTACCCCTTTAAGCCCCTTTTACAGGGGCCGATTATAGGCAAAAAGCATTGGTAGAAATGCTTCTTCATTGATAATCGTCCCATGTAAAAGTGTCAGTGATCAGCTGAGAGGCAAAAAAAGGTCTGGTTCTCTTCTGATTGCATATTTTGTGCCACGCTAAAATTTATCGCTGTCTACCACACATCCCCCTATGTAAACAGGGGATGTGTGGCCGTCAGCAATATATTTTAATGACTGCACAACCCCTTCAATTAGAAAAAAGTGCAGATGAAAAAATTCCTTTAACTATTTGCTTTTAACTTTTATTGCCATATGGTGTGCATGTAGCTCAGCTCTTTATGCTTTACATTTTTTAAATATATTTGCACCATATTTTTTCTTTCAGTTGACATTAAGCAGGGCAGTATGATTAGTGTGTCTAAGGACTGCCAAACTGGCCTATGGAGTCTTATAAGCCACTCAATGCTCCATGGGAAAAATATGCAATGTAAATACTGTATAAGGAAAAGAGCTTGCTCTCCACTGCCACCTTCTGGAAGTAGCTTCCCTTCAAATCAATGCTCTTATTTTCTAAGCACTTCCTTCCACAGTACATGGAAATCCTATAAACTGTTCTGTCTGAAAGAAGGTTTAAATGCTATGCTCTTTTGTGTATTTTCTGTATTTTTCACTCAATATGCTCTACGAATCCCCAGCCTACTGTAATAGATCCCCCAGGCCAGATGCACTGCACCTGGCCCTGGGAATCTCCCCCCTTCACTAAACAGCAAGACAAAGCCTCTGTATTCAGCTGCTAAATTCCGGCTTGTTGCCAAATGCTGACTGTGCGGCAAAAAACTTCCTGCTTCTGGTTGGTAGAACCCTGTGGCAGTTAGCACAGACGTTGCTGGAGAGGAGAGATAAGTATGCTTTTCATTTTGATCCATTTTTATTCAGTACCTTTTTTCTGTTTTTTAGGAAGACCAGACTGTGTGAAATAAAAGATATTTTTTTTAAATGTACTTTATTAGTAAAATGATGGAGGAGGGGTTTGGTGGGGTGGGTCATTCTAATTTTTTTTTTTAGCTTTTGTGTATTACCTTAGACTTCTATGGATGTCCTCACTATTCCACCACTAAGCTATGGCTTAGTATTAGCCCTCATCAGTACTCCAGTATCCTTTGGCACCAGGGGAGATCTGGGTACTGACATAAAAAATTATGGTCCATGTCTGGGGCTGTAGCATGCTGCTATTTAACTAGCAACCCCTGTTTGTTTGTTTTTGTTTTTTTAATTTTTTATAAATTTTTTAAAACAAAACAAAAATGGGGTGCCTCCTATTTACTATAATGAGCCAGATACAAAACCAAGCAATAACGGCAAATTATTGTAATTTGTTTTGGCAATTGCCAGCCTAATACCAGCCTGCTACCACCTAGTACTAAATCAAAAATTTTTTGATACTACGAACTTAATGGTACCCAGTGTGATAATTGAGTGTTAAGCTTTGGCTTCATAAACTTGTTTTTTTTTTTCATCTTTGCTGCTTGATTTGAAGTAAAGCACTGTTAACTAACCTGTAGGTCTTAGCTGTTGCAAAACTACAACTTTCATCATACACAGAGAGCCTTAAGAATTATGGGCATCATTGTTTTGCAACAGCTTGAGAGCTACATATTAGATAACAGTGTGGTGTATGCTACAATACTGTCCCCAACAATATTTCTCATCATGTCTGAACAGCTATCTGGGCATGATGGGAACAGCAGTAGCACATGCAATACACAATTTGCATTTATGTGGTCTATTTTCCATAGAGACAGATACAAAACCAAGAAGTAGCAGACTGGCATTACCAGGGTAGCAAGGTTTCTTTATTTTGGATATTTTTGACACATGGCAACTGTATATGCCCTGAGCTCTCACAATTCAATGCGGCACTAACACTGGCTTAGAAGGAGCAACTGGCTCTATGCTCTGCCAATCAGAGAGGAGTATAAGGAGAAATGCCTACATGGGGGAAGGCAGTTCTAAATAACAAGGGAGATGTCTACATGAAGTAGGGTGTAACTACCAGGGGAAAAATCTACATAGGTGGGATGGGGTCTAAATAACAGAAGAGATGTCTAAATAAAGGGCGGGTGGTTGTGACTATCAGGAGAGATGCCTACATAGAGGAAGGGGTCTAAACAACAGCACACATTTTTACATGGGGGTAACTACCAGAGAAAATGTCTACATAGGAGGTAGGGGATTTAGAGTGATATTGTCACCCCCTTTCGATATAAGGAGTTTTTGCCATATATCTAACCATATAAAAGATTTCTTGGTGTCGCTCCGACCTGCCAGAGACGGGGGACCTGGAAACTGATCTAAATTACCTTTCTCGAGACACTTAAGCCCCCCTCTAGTACAAGGTTTGATTTATCTTTAATAAGTCTGAGGGGGTCACTTCTTCTTGGTTGGGTAGGGACAGTGGACGCCACCTTTTTGTTATTAGTTATTGTTGTTGTTCCAGTGAGACTTGGCTGCCCAATTTTGCTCTAGAACTCTTACGATGTTGAGTCTATTTTGCAGTTTATTGCTTTATAATGCTTATCTGTCTCTCTTCACATACCTCACCTGGATGCCTAGCATATGTTTTGCAACCCCCTTCTCTCCCTATTTTTGTTATCCTTATTTGATTTGTAAAATCTTTAATAAAAAAATTTTGAATATGAAAAAAGATTTCTTGGTGGTCTCTCCCCTCAAAAATGCATGTTTTTGTTGGTGGACTGTGTGGTATGGGGCAGACCTCACGGCCATCATATCCCTTGTCCCCGCCTACATCACTGTCGAAGGCCCCACCCCTCCATGTCGTCAAGTGCGCTTAGGCCCCATCCTCTCAGCATTGTCATCAGAATAGGCCGATCTAGAGGCTTAGGCCCTACCCCCCTCTGTGACGGCTGGATCAGAAGGGGCGAGGTTTAGGAGGTGAGGTAGGCAGGGATATAGGGAACAACAGTTATTGTATTTTGTATACTGGATTTCAGCAACGGTTTGGGGGTATTAGTCACTATGTAGTGGTATTAATCCCTATGTGGCGAAGGTGTGGTGATATTATTTGCTTCTTGTATACTGGTAATATTGGTCTTGGTTTACTGGATTTGGTCAGTAACAGTAACAGAGCAACAGTGGGAAAAGTGTTTGGGCGTAGCTATGGGCATGGCATGTTGCCTTGAATGTCCCTCTTTGCTCTCAGCAAAAGTTGGAATGTATTCTAATTGTAACAAAGCCTCTCAAGGCCCAGTCAATATAATATTTATAACAGTTATAATGGCCTCACAAATAGTTCTTTATATCAGCAACAGATGACATGCTCAGATGTCCCTACCAATTTCTCACCTGTAACTTACACAAGCTATTTAGATTTTTATCAATCGTATTTTCCACATGGCCCCTTTTTCCAGAGACAGCACCACTCTTTTCTCCATTTTGGGTGCAGGTTTTGTAACTCAGTTCCATTGAAGTGAATGGAGCTTTACCCCTTCCAGTCAGTAATACGTATATATACGTTCCTACTGCACATACACCATGCAGTAAGAATGTATATATACGTTCCTGACTTTAGGGGCTTACTGATGTGTGCGAGGCTGCTGGAGCGAGAGCGGTCCCGCACACATCAGTGTGTCCGGGGCCAGAGGTAATGAGAGGCGGCTGGGATCCCGCAGCTGCGTCTCATTAACCCCTTAAATGCCACGATCTATAGCGATCGTGGCGTTTATGGTACTCAGTGACAGAACAAGTTTCTATCACTGAGTGAGTGCTGCAGGGGTCCCGATCGCTTGTGCCAACGGGCGGGGGTAAGTTACTTACCTCCGTCCTGTCGGATCGGGCTCTCCAACAGGCTCTATGCATAGACAATTTTTAAAAAAAGGGGGGGGGGGTGTCCGCATAACCCTAAACTGGTTGCCTCCTATAACAGACCAATAACCAATTGTAGCTCAACAGAAAAGAACAGAGGTATGTTATAAAAAGGAGCGCACCAACAAAAAATGCAAAACTATGAAAATATTTATTACAAGTTCCAAAAAGCAAAAAATCTGTACAATGGCATAGAAACAGAATCCCTATACACTATTTAAACACTTAAAATATCCACAACCATGAAAGACCCATACGATAAAAGGATCCCCCGAGCCTGCAGCATGGTAAACAGTACAACCCACAGACCCTCCTCCTATAGCATATAAAGTGCTATGTGCTGAATAAGAAGGTGTGACCACTACATCAATGACCCACAGTGTGTACCATATTGTACCACATACCATATGAAAAAGTGTAATATATTAGAAAATAAAAACACTGTGGGTCATTGATTGATATAGTGGTCACACCATCTTATTCAGCACATAGCACTTTATATGGTATAGGAGCAGGGGCGTAACTAGAAATGTCTGGGCCCCATAGCAAAGTTTTGACTGGCCCCATCTGTGCCTATATGTACTATATACCAATTAAACCATCTATAGATCCCCTGTCAAGCTTCTGTAGTTTATCCACTTCTGGGCAGCCTCGGTAGTATAGGCCACTCTGTGCAGTATAGCCCCCCCCCCCCTTGTCCAGCCTGTGTGTAGTATAGCCCCTCTGTGTTGTATAGCTCCACCTGTACTATAGCCCCCCTTTGTAATTAAGCCCCCCTGTAGTATAGCCCCCTCTTTGTGATAAAGCCCCCTGTAGTATAGCACCCTTTGTAATAAAGCCCCCTGTAGTCTAGCCCCCTCTTTGTAATAAAGCTACCCCCTATAGTATAGCACCCCCTTTGTAATAAGGCTCCCCCTGTAGTATACCCCCCTTTGTAATAAAGGCCCCTGTAGTATAGCCCCCTCTTTGTAATAAGTCTCCCCCCTATAGTATAGCACCCCCTTTGTAATAAAGCTCCCCTGTAGTATACCCCCCTTGTAATAAAGGCCCCTGTAGTATAGCCCCCTCTTTGTAATAAAGCTTTCCCCTATAGTATAGCACACCCTTTGTAATAAAGCTCCCCCCTATAGTATAGCACCCCCTTTGTAATAAAGCTCCCCCCTATAGTATAGCACCCCCTTTGTAATAAAGCTCCCCCCTATATTATAGCACCCCCTTTGTAATAAAGCTCCCCTGTAGTATACCCCCCCTTGTAATAAAGGCCCCTGTAGTATAGCCCCCCTCTTTGTAATAAAGCTCCCCCCTATAGTATAGCACCCCCTTTGTAATAAAGCTCCACCCTATAGTATAGCACCCCCTTTGTAATAAAGCTCCCCCCTATAGCATAGCACCCCCTTTGTAATAAAGCTCCTCCCTATAGTATAGCACCCCCTTTGTAATAAAGCTCCCCTGTAGTATACCCCCCCTTGTAATAAAGGCCCCTGTAGTATAGCCACCTCTTTGTAATAAAGCTCCCCCCTATAGTATAGCACCCCCTTTGTAATAAAGCTCCCCCTATAGTATAGCACCCCCTTTGTAATAAAGCTCCCCCCTATAGTATAGCACCCCCTTTGTAATAAAGCTACCCCCTATAGCATAGCACCCCCTTTGTAATAAAGCTCCCCCTATAGTATAGCACCCCCTTTCTAATAAAGACCCCCTGCAGTATACTCCCCTTTGTAATAAAGGTCCCTGTAGTATAGCCTCCCTTTGTAATAAAGCTCTTGCCTGTAGCATAGCCCACTCTTTGCAATAAAGCCCCCCCCCTTTAAATTAATCCTCCCCCTGTAATATAGCACCCCCTTTGTAATAAAGCCCCCCTACAGTATACTCCCCTTTGTAATAAAGGCCCCTGTAGTATAGCCTCCCTTTGTAATAAAGCTCTTCCCTGTAGCATAGCCCCGTTTGTAATAAAGCCCCTCCCTTTGAAATTAAGCCTCCCCTGTAGTATAGCCCCCTCTTTGTAATAAAGCTCCCCCCTATAGTATAGCACCCCCTTTGTAATAAAGCTCCCCCTGTAGTATACCCCCCTTTGTAATAAAGGCCCCTGTAGTATAGCCCCCTCTTTGTAATAAAGCTTCCCCCTATAGTATAGCACACCCTTTGTAATAAAGCTCCCCCCTATAGTATAGCACCCCCTTTGTAATAAAGCTCCCCCCTATAGTATAGCACCCCCTTTGTAATAAAGCCCCCCTGCAGTATACTCCCCTTTGTAATAAAGGCCTCTGTAGTATAGCCCCCTCTTTGTAATAAAGCTTCCCCCTATAGTATAGCACACCCTTTGTAATAAAGCTCCCCCCTATAGTATAGCACCCCCTTTGTAATAAAGCTCCCCCCTATAGTATAGCACCCCCTTTGTAATAAAGCCCCCCTGCAGTATACTCCCCTTTGTAATAAAGGCCTCTGTAGTATAGCCTCCCTTTGTAATAAAGCTCTTCCCTGCAGCATAGTCCCCTCTTTGTAATAAAGCCCCCCCCCCTTTTGAAATTAAGCCTCCCCCTGTAGTATAGCACCCCCTTTGATATGAAGCCTCCACTTTGTAATAAATCCCCTCTCCCTTTGTCCAGCCTCTGTCCTCCATTGTGAAAGTTAAAAAACATAACAAAAAAACTACTCACGTCTCACTGGCTCCTAGCAGCCTCCAGTGGCGCCCTCTCCCAGTGCCTGGAAGTGATCTGGCGTCAGGTGCGACGTTCCCTCTTGCTGTGCATGCGTCTTAAAGACGTACGCATGGCTAAAGGTCGCGCTTGCTTGGGGATCTGGCATTTGAATGCCAGATCCCCAGTGAGGCTCCCCTTCAGTTGCGGTCCAGCGGCACTAGATCGCAGCAGTAAGCACTCACCAGGAGCGTGCACAGTGAAGAAGCAAAACCCGGTCTATTACAGGATTGGTCCTCTGGCCCCCTGATGTGGCGGGCCCCGTAGCAACGGCTACTGTTGCTACGGCAGTAATTCCGGCACTGTATAGGAGGAGGGTCTGTGGGTTGTACTGTTTACCGTGTTGCAGGCCCCCAGGGTCCTTTTATTGTATGGGTCCCTCATGGTTGTGGATATTTTAAGTATTTTTAAATAGTGTATAGGGATTCTGTTATGTTTCTATGCCATTGTATTGATATTTTGCTTTTTGGAAAAAAGTTTTGCATTTTTTGTTGGAGTGCACCTTTTTATAACATACCTCTGTTCTTTTCTGTTGAACAGGCTCTATGCAAAGATTGCTAATTACACTGATCTATGCTATGTTATGGCATAGCATAGATCAGTACATGCAATCTAATGATTGCATGTTTTACAGTGGAAAAAAAGTGTAATAAAAAAGTTTTTAAAAGTATTAAAAAACCCTTATAAACCCCCCTCCCAATAAAAGTTTAAAATACCCCCTTGCCCATTATGAAAAAAAAAAATAAACATATTACATATCGTAGCTTGCTGAATTGTCTGATCTATTAAACTATAACATTATTGTTTACACACAGTGAATGGCGTAAATGGAAAAAAAAAAAAAAAAAAAAAACACAACAGGATTGCTGATTTTAATAAATTATATATCAGAAAAAAATGTATAAAAAGCGGTTAAAATTTTTCTGTTGCACCAATACAATATTAATAAAAACTAGACCAAAAAATTACACCCCAACAAGCCCTGTAGGTTGAAAAATATACAGAGCTATGGCTCTTAGAAGGCGAGGAGGAACATTGCATTAATTTGACCCGGACATCCGTGCATGTTTTGTCTTGAAGGGGTTAATTGCAAACCACACCTGATCTGGAGACAGAATGGTGCTGTCTCTGGAAGAAAGTGGCCAAGTTTTTGTAGTGTTGGATAACCCCTTTAATAACGTAAGCATAAAATGCTTTTTTTTTGTAATTCCACACTGGTATTTCAGTCTACTCTAAGCTAGTTCTTTATGATGTCCCCTTTAGGAAAGCCCATTAGGCACTTGGCCACTTATATTATCAGGTACATTTCCATACACCTCATCACTGGGCCCATCGCATTTCTTATACGGGAACAATTATCAGGGCAAGATGCTTACTAGGTATACAAGCAAGACAGTGTACATAAAAACTGTGCCGCCCACCTTCTGTAAAGCATGGGAATGTAACACTTCTGTACAGCACTGATGCTAGACAATATGTCTGCCCTTATGGTGATCTATATCTAATCTGTTTCCATCTACACATAGCCTTGTCTGCAGCCTTTACAATCTACACATATGGGAAAATGTTACTGCTGTGTTACAATAGTGACAGGTGCTAACACCTTGGGAGATATTCTACTTGTACCACATTCATACATATATATATGTTACATAAATGTATATGTATAAGTGCTAAATAATATTTCTGGCAAGTGTCAGCTCTACGGGCAAGTCATAGAACGTTTCCCTCAACTATCATGGTGTCGTTACTTTCCCACAACCTTTGTCGCTGTCTGTGACGTCACAGGCTCGGCGCTGATTGGCTGTTTGCTGGGAGGTCACACACAGGCGGTTGGCTGGCTGTTCCCTGTCAACCTTTGTTGTAGCTGTCGTCATAAACCAGCGACGTGCGCGGCCAGATGAGGTGTCACCGTCTCCGGACTTGTGTTAATTAATGCTAAGAGTAAGTGCCCCATCTGCAGAGGGTCCTCGTGTGTCTGCGGAGGCGTGCCCGGCTGCCGGGAGCCGAACGGAAGATGGCAGAAGTGACGAGTACGTCCCTGTGCCAGGAGGAAGGATGGTAAGCTGTGTTGGCCTCACACCGGAGATCCATGCTGCCATGCTGTGCCGGTGTATATGTATATATGGGGGAGGGGACAAGTGCTGGTCATGTGGAGCTCAGCATAGACACGGCGCCGCTGCCTTGGGCAGAGAGTCCCTAACCTGTCGTGCCGGGCATTGTCCCCTGTGTGTCCTGTCTGTGAGGCGCCTGAATCCCCTCCCAGCCATGTGTCAGCCAGGTCACAGCTCGGGACACCACTTAGTGAGGCGCTCTGCGTGTCATTGTGTTTGTTAGGAACCTCTGGGGACTATGGCAGGTGACTTGCCTCAGGCCAGGGGTAATTCTGCTCTTTGGACTTGTGGAATCTGGGACAGACTGGTTGCCAAGGACATCTCAGGGGTTGCTATGCAGTGTGTCTCAGTAACCAGTCACGTGTGACTATGGACATCACATATTCTTCACCATCTATCCAATAAGTTCACCTGGAAAACTTTCTTAAAGTGACTGTACCACCAGGCCCAGGCTGAAGCACTGGAGGTGGGACGACCCACCCCCAGTGGGAGGAACCCCCCGCCCCTCTATGAAGCAGCTCTATTAGAATCAATGGAACCCTATCATAGAGGGGCTAGGTGCTCCTCCCACTAAGGGTGGGTCGTCCCGCCTCCAGTGCTTCAGCCTGGGCCTGGTGGTACAATCACTTAAAGGGGTAGTGCGGCGGTAAAGAATTATTCACAGACTACAACTTTGTAATGTATGTTATGTCTGTGAATGGCCCCCTTCCCCGTGTACCACCACCCCCACCCGTGTACCCGGAAGTGTGGTGCACTATACTCACCTGTCACGTGCCGATCCGATGCTCAGCCGCGATTGGCTGAGCATAACTGTGCTCAGCCAATCGCGGCTGAGCACAGTTGTGACGCGGCGAAGGGAAGACGGGCGGCAGCGACTCGGCTGTCCGTCCGAAGATGACGTTTGGCACAAGATGGCGGACGGCCCTCGACACGGATCAGGTAATGTATAATGCACCGCACTTCCGGGTACACGGGTGGGGGTGGTGGGACACGGGGAATGGGGTGATTCACAGACATAACATACATTACAAAGTTGTATAACTTCGTAATGTGTGTTATTCTGTGAATAATTTCTGAGCGCTGCACTACCCCTTTAAAGCGACCTGGACCCACAATCTGTCCCCCCCAAACCATTTGTACCTTCGGATAGCTGCTTTTAATCCAAGATCTGTCCTGCGGTCTGTTCAGCAGGTGATGCAGTTATTGTCCTAAAAAACTACTTTTAAACTGGCAGCCCCGTGCCCTACGGGAGTATCTGTGCCCTAACTTTGCACCACCCTCCGTCTCTCCTCCCCACCCTCTTCATCATTAGGAATGCCACTGAAACATTTTCTCCTGTCTGAACAATGCACAGGTGCCTTAACGATCCAGCCCATGTGCGGTGCTGACAAAAATAGGGAGTGTAGTAGACAATCTGCCTGGAACATTCCTAATGATGAGGAGGGACAGAGAGGTTGTGCCAGCCTAATGCATACACAATCTAAGCCTTGGCTGTTGGGCACAGGGCTGCCAGTTTAAAAGTGTTTTTTAGGACAATAACTGCATCACCTGCCGAACAGACCCCAGGACAGATCTTGGATTAAAAGCAGCTATACGAAGGTACAAGGGGTTTGGGGGGTCAGATTGTGGGTACAGAGTCGCTTTAAGTGGATTACCCAGGATTTGACAAAACATGGCTACTCACATTCAGAAACAGCGCCCCACTTGTCATTATGCTGTGTGTGGTATTATAACTTGTCTCCATTCACAGAACTGAGCTGCAATACCACAAACAAACTGAGGACAAAAGTGATGCTGTTTGCATTCCTTGTCTAGATACACAAGGAATGACCGCATGCTCCCCTTTCTTCTGCTTGCCCCTTAGATTATCACAGCTGCCTCTGGTTATTTCCCTGGATGGTGCGCTCTGCTCATGATGTTCTGAGCACACTGCAGTCCATCACTGCCTTACCATTAGTCAGCGCGACACAACCAAAGCCAGTGATTGGCGGTAGCGTGCCAACAGGTGAGCAGACCGGGACATAACCGAGGCAATGGTGAGGACCTGAGCAGCAATCCTGAACAATGTTAACAGTAGATAGCATTTTAAGCTGTCATTTTCTTTGTGTGTATCTAAGACATCTGTTTGTGTGTATTTTAGACAACCTCCTGGATTAAAAAACAAAAACAAAGCTATTTTCTTCCCAAAACAGCGCTACACCTGTCCTCAGGTTGTGAGTGGTATTACAGCTCAGCCTCATTCACTTTAGTAGAACTGAGATGCAATAACGCACATAATCTGAAGAAAAGGGTGGTGCTTTTTCTGGAAGAAAGCTGCTATGTTTGTAAACTTTAGGACAGGAGAGCTGTACTAAGGGATTAACTTCTATGTGTTGTGATGACTGTCCTTGTTTCTTGTTCTGTCACATTCACTGACAGCGCTGACCTTTACCTTTTGTTTACACAAATCTTTAAAATAAGACTTCATGCTGACCTCTGAATGGAGCAGCCTGGGGCGGATTAACTTTACCATAGGCCCCGGGCTTTTCACTAGGGCCGGGGCCCCCCCATCCCACTGTATCTATGGCAGCACTAGTTTGGTGTTCATAGTACAGGATAGATAATGTCATGATGTCCTGATTTGTACAAAACTGCAATAAGAAAGCAGAGATTGTTTGCAAATCATGGCAGAAAGATAGTCAGGAGACAATATACCACTAAAACGGACCTATTATAATCCGCTACTGGAAGCAACAATACTTAGAGGGTGCAGCTGGTTCTTAGCTCTTTATAGCAAATGTACCATCAATACAATCACTTTAATTGCTGCATGTAGGTAGAACGGTGCCTTTTTTTTTTTTTTTTTTTTTAAAAATTCCCGTGTACGTCGCCGTTCTATTCCTGGCACCAGCCAGGATTGAAGCAATGAAGGCGGGCCGGCCTGACCCCAGTCGGAGGCAACCCCTGCCCCTCTATGATGCAGCTTTATTGATTTGTAATGGAGTCGCGTCATAGAGGGGCAGGCCGGCCTGCCCCAGTGTTTCATCCTGGCCAGTGGCCGAAAATAGGACAGCGCCGTACGCGGGAATCGGGCTGCGGTTTTGTAAAAGGACCGGGGCACTGGCTTTCCCGCTCTGGTACTGTTCTATCCATGTGCAGAGCTTAAAGCGTATGTGCTGATGGTGCATTCGCTATAATAAAGGCCTGGTAATATGCGAAGTAGAAGGGCTCATGTGAACTGTAACTGCTCTGTTATAGATGTTTACTGCAGGAGGGGCCGGTATGGAAAGAGGCAGTCGTAACAGTAATGGAGTTTAATCGGCAAAGTTACTGGGAATGGTACTGTAGACACCAACTTTATCACAATGTGCTTGAATATAGGGAATAGTGGCGTATATATACTTTTTAATCA
Source organism: Dendropsophus ebraccatus (assembly GCF_027789765.1). Taxonomy (NCBI): domain Eukaryota; kingdom Metazoa; phylum Chordata; class Amphibia; order Anura; family Hylidae; genus Dendropsophus; species Dendropsophus ebraccatus. Next base: position 74,993,465 of record NC_091458.1, read on the forward strand.
GTGGAGGAGATATGTTGGAGTAACTTACTAACAGATGCATAGCATGTCAGGAGTTTTGTGTCATCTTTTAAATGTTGCGTTTTATGTCAGAAATGGGTGCAATCAATTTGATCTTGTCTGATTCCTTACCACGTCCTGGCTGGTGTATTTGCACCACTGTATTACTCCTTTATCAGTACATGCACGGGGAGATTTATCGGCAGGTGTAAAATATAGACTGGTGTAAACTGCCCACAACAACCAATCACAGCCCAGCTCCCCGGCTCCTCTCTCTCTCCATAGACAACACACCATCCTCTGATGTCCCAGGAGGCTTGGTTGGATCTCGTCTCTGAGCCCCACCCCGAGTGATGTCACCCCTACAGCCTACATCACCATATCATATACACACTTTTCTTTATTGGTACTCTGGCCATTCATTTTTTTTATACAGAGCTTGAGCTTTATAAAACAAAATAAACATCCTGTTGTTGCCTAACTACAGTCTTTCAGGGTCTTCCAGTCATGTGTTTAGCTCCCCTGCTAAACACTCTGCAACCTCACCTATACAATAGTCTCCAGTAAAATGAGTTATAACAACTTTTCATAAAAGGGCAAAAGGAAAACCCCCTTTTTTATGTATTAATTTTTTTTTTCACACAGGTTCAACCACATGGAATTAGCCCCATATTGTTTTCAATGAGAATTGGAGAAAAGTTTATGCTGCGAACTGTGGCACCGATTCAAAATCGGCGCCACAGGGGAAATAGAAGTAACAAATCACTTCTTGGATATGTAATCTGCTTATTCTGTATTGGGTGGCTTTTGAATGTACTGTAAGTAAACAATAACCACATCAGTGGCATTGAAAGTGAAAATCTTCAGCAGAAAGGGAGATTCTGCTGTGGTTTCCATGAATATACCTGGTGATAACGGAATAGACTGCATTCACACATTCCATGCAGCTTCATTACTGTGCAACTCATTCATAGAGTTCCTCGGCTCCCAGCCACATATCAGAGATGCTGTTGGGGGTGGGGACGTTACAGGCATTCCACGTCCGTGTTCTGTGTGGAACATGAAACGTGTGAATGCAACCTAAGTCACAGACCTGCCATGCAATGCAGTTATAAAGTAATATCCGTGCAGAAGCAGGCAGTTGGGCACCAACCCCTGCATGAAGCATTTTCTTTTATATTCTATATACTTATACTGAGTCGTATTTATTTATTATTGTATACAGGACTGGGCAATTAATCGTGAAAAAAACTAAATCGGATATGGTCTGTTAATCGACCTGATCTCTTTTTCCAGTTCAGTTTTTTCAAGCCTTGCACTGCCTTCTTGCTGTGGATTTTCAAAGTAGAATGTTATGACCGTATCAGCTAATAAGCTACTGATAAAAATAATAAATAGCCCATGCTTACCTGCCCGCGGTCTTTTTGGAGTCCCCAGGTCCGTGCTCACTGACAGCCTGCTCAGCCAATCAGTGCACTGCTCCACCGCTACCAGTGATTGGCTGAGCGGCACATCACCAAGCAAAGACCCAAGAAGGAGTGTGAGGAGAGAGCATAGGCAGGGAAGCATGAGCTGTTTATCTTCTCCTCCACCTCTTCTGGCAGCCTGGCTGCACTTAAACTCCTCAGCACCTTCAGGAAGCAGCATCAGCCAACCCTGCTAGTGTGTCAGCTGGGGCTCCACAGGCGAGGAGGAGGCCATGCCTTTGTCGATCTAGGTTAGGGCAAATGGACATAATCTAGGGGACTCTGCTACTCAAGACCCCACCACTGAGATGCGGATCTGCATCCATTGCGGATCTGCAATTGTGGATGAATTTAGGACCCATAAGTTTCTATGTGCCTGTTCACACATCCACAATTTTGGGGATCTGTGAATAGGCTATGATCTGTTCTGTGAAAAAATAGTCCTAGTAAGGATACATCACTGTCTATAATGTAGTTGTGAGTTGCGGACCACTATGGATTCACAATGTGCTCTCCTCAGTTGTAGACAGCACTGCAAATGTGTGAATATAGCCTAGTGGATCCACTGAAAAAAGCTTGACTGTACACTGTAAAATTCTAATTAAATTCACTTAAAGGGGTTAGCCAGCGCTACAAAAACATGGCCAATTTCCCCCCCTCTCTTGTCTCCAGTTCGGGTGTGGTTTGTAATTCAGCTCCATTTACTTCAATGGAACCAAGTTTGAAACCCCACCCAAACTGGAGACAAGAGAGGGGAAAAGTGGCCATGTTTTTGTAGCGCTGGATGACCCCTTTAGGGTACGTTCACACCTACCGGATCTGCAGCAGATTTGATGCTGCGAGTTCCAGTACTGTGAATTTGAATGGGTCCCATACACGCAGGATCCGCTGCGGGTATGGGACCCGGCCCCTTTAACCCCCGCGCCGCCGGCCGAAAGCCTGCCTGCCCGCAGCCCCTTGTCCGCCCACACCGCATGCTGCCCCGAGCATAAATTACCAGCTCGGTGCCACGGCTTGATTCAGGCTCCCGGCTCCCCTCGCTCCTCTTCAGCCAATCAGGGCTGCCGTGCGTGAAGAGGAGTGAAGGGAACCGGGAGCTTCACACAGCCGCGGCAACGAGCTGGTAATGTATGCTCGGGGCGGCAGGCAATGCGGGCGGACGGGGGGCCGGGGCTGCGGGTGGGCAGGCTTTCAGCTGGCGGTGCGGGGGTTAAAGGGGTCGGGTCCCATACACGCAACCGATCCGCTGTGTGTATGGGACCCATTCAAATTCACAGTACTGGATCCGCAGCGGATTCCGCTGCTAATTCGCAGCGTCAAATCCGCTGCAGATCCGGTAGGTGTGAACGTACCCTTAAAGGGGTAGTGCGGCGGTAAAAAATTATTCACAGAATAACACACATTACAAAGTTATACAACTTTGTATGTTATGTCTGTGAATGGCCCCCTTCCCCGTGTCCCACCACCCCCACTCGTGTACCCGGAAGTGTAGTGCTTTATACATACCTGATCCGTGCCGACACGCGTCCGCCATCTTGTGCCAAACGTCATCTTTGGCCGACCGGCCCGAACACCTTTGATCTTCCTGCGTGCCGGCCGCGTCATTGGCTGCGATTGTGCTCTGCCAATCGCGGCTCAGCGGCTGACGCGGCCGGCACTGCAGCCATAGCATACACCCACACAGCCTGCTGCAGCCATAGCGCGCGCACACACACACACACACACACACACACACACACACAGCTGCAGCCATAGAACACTGAAGAAAAACACACAATCTTCTCCCAGAGAGAAAACACCACACTGAGGAAAGAGGTTACAGCTACACTACTTATGTCTTCTCCTCCTCTATATTACACAGGATATCTTCATATTACACTGCTGCTCATATACAGTCATCCAGCATCCAGGAAGCGAACAGCACAGATCTCCCCCCACACAATGGACTCTTCCAGCTCAGCGCCCTCCCCCTGTAGTTTATAGCCCCTTGTGCGCTCTCCCCTTGTACTATATAGCCCCCTGTGAGCTCCCCCCAGGAGTATATAGTCCCTCAGTAGTATATAGCCCCCCCGTGCGCTCCCCCAGTAGTATATAGCCCCCCCTGTTAGCTCCCCCCAGTAGTATATAGTCCCCCTGTAGTATATAGCCCCTCTGTGCTCTCCCCCTGTAGTATATAGCCCTCCTGTGAGCTCCCCCCACTAGTATATAGCCCTCCTGTGAGCTCTCCCCCTGTAGAATATAGCCCCCCCTGTGTTCTCCCCCCACTAGTATATAGCCCTCCTGTGAGCTCCCCCCAGTAGTATATAGCCCCCCTTTGCACTCCCCTCAGTAGTATATAGCCCCCCGTGCCCTCTCCCCCTGTAGTATATAGCTCCCCTGTGCTCTCCCCTGTAGTATATAGCTGACCTGTGTGCTCCCCCCCCAGTAGAATATAGCCTCCCTGTGCGCTCTCCCCCTCCCATATAGCCCCCCCGTGCGCTCTTCCCTTATAGATGACCCCCAGACAAAAACAAACCACAACTCACCTAGCACCTCGTTCCCCACTGCGCCTGTCGTCTTCTTTTCTTCCGCCGGCTTGGCCCCCGGCTGATACGCGCTCTCTAGGGATGTCCCGGGGATTCCCCAGCAGAGCGCGCACCAGTGACCTCAGAGTACGCCGCTGGCCTGTACTTCCGGGAAGTACATGCCGGCGGCGTACACTGAGGTCACTGGTGCGCGCTCTGCTGGGGAATCCCTGGGACATCCCTAGAGAGCGTGTATCAGCTGGGGGCCGGGCTCACACTGCCCTCAGCCCCACAGGCGTACTGAAATCTAAGGACAGTACGCCTATGGGGCGGGAGGCATTGCGGTGGGTAGCGGGACACATGGGCCCGTCCGGGGCGGTTCGGAGGTCTGACCAGGGGTCCAGACAGCTGGCCTCCGCGGTCGGAGTTCAGACCGCGGTCCGCCAGTTGAGGACCCCTGCTCTATGGGCTGCCTGGACTATCTAATGTTTACCCGGGCAGCCCCCCCGAACCATACTGTGACCTCCCCTACACTTACCGCTCGGAATGAGGAGCAAACAAGCACTAACAGCGCTCGTTTGCTCCTCTATGTCAGCCTGTGTAATAGGGGCTTTAGTCTGTTACTTCTGCACATGAGTGGATGTAACGCGCACTTTGAGGCTGGGTTCACACTACGTATATTTCAGTCAGTATTGTGGTGCTCATATTGCAACCCAAACCAGGAGTGGATTAAAAACACAGAAGGGATCTGTTCACACAATGTTGAAATTGAGTGGATGGCCGCCATTTAATGGCAAATATTTGCTGTTATTTTAAAACAACGGCTGTTATATTGAAATAATGGCAGTTATTTACTGTTATATGGCGGCCATCCACTCAATTTCAACATTGTGTGAACAGAGCCTCTGTGTTTTTAATCCACTCCTGGTTTTGGTTGCAATACTGACTGAAATATACTGACTGAAATATGCATATACTGACTGAAATATACGTATATTTCAGTCAGTATTGTGGTCCTCATATTGCATATTTTTTGTTTTTTTTTGTTTGTTTTTTTGTTTTTTCTTCCATCACTTCTTCTTGGCGACTGGGGGGGGGGGGGGGGGGGGGGGGGGGGGAGTCGGTGGAATATGAGGACACACCTTGTGTAACCTGGTGAGATGATCCCTGGACGCCTGGGGTTTAGGAATATGTAAGAACTAGAGGGTATAGTGAGAGGGAGGCCTCGCTAATGCCCCTTGAGGAGAAAACCGAAGCAGCAAAAGCTGAATTATGCTTGGAAGTGAGAACAGTTGTTGTTGGAAGAGTCTTAAGAGAAGTTGTGGGACCAGTTAGTACTTGGTTGATATAATTGGGAATAAAGGAATAATAGACTGCCCACTCCTGAGGGGTGAGTGGAGCTGGATCCCACAGTGATATGCCAGGGGGAACTATGGCTATTAGCTGTAAGGGGTGGCCAGCAAAGGGGGCAGACTCTTCATGATAAATGTGGAGTGGGTCTCCGGAATGTGTGGTAGAGAGTGGCCCGTTGGTCCGGAGGGGATTCGTTTCTTAACAGGGGGCGGTCTCCTTCGGGTCAGGGGGGAAAGGCGGATGAGTGGATGAATGATCTTGGGAGTGGGAACTAAAGATGATTTTAAAGTAATCTTTGGTGAGATGGTCACAAAGGTATGGAGGAGAGTGTTTGTGAGAAAAAGCGTGATTTGGCACTGATGCGGGATGATCAACCAGGGGCTGGCAAGTATAGAATAGAAGAGGATGATTGAATTAGAGGGCGGAGGGGGGTGAACCCTAAGGGGATACAGCTGTATTCAAAACAAGTCCAGGCGTCCTAGGGGACATCTCTTGGCAGGACGTCAGACGAAATGAATGTCGAGCCTGTGATATATTAGTAGGTCCTCAAGAAGGAAGTAAGATTTCACCAACCAAGGGAAATGGGTTAATATGATGTAAGTTATGGCATTTTGTATTAATAATTGTGGTATTATTTATAAGAAAATGAATAAAGTATAAACTAAATTAAAAAAGTTTTGCATGTTACATTGATTCAATAGAATATCTCACGCGCACTCTGCCATCCGCCCAAAGAATTGACATGTCAATGGATGGTAAAGTGTGCATCAGACGTCCTACTGAATCAATGTGACAGGGGGAACTTGAAGCAGAGTCCATGGCGCGGACTCTGCTTAAAATTCTGTGAAAATTCCATAGCGTAAAAGGATCCTAAGGAGCACAGAATAGCATCTCCGGATTTGTGCTGTATGGTACTAGATAGAAGCTGTGTACTAGACAATTTTTAATTAAAACCAGTGGGAAATCTCACCTATTTCTACGTGTACATGCAATTCAAAAAACTAGCTCATTAATAATCATAACGCCCCCCCCCCCTGTGGAACTCGACCAGAGCTCAGTCTTGTCATCCCATGCACTACAAACAGTATGGAGCTTTGTCTAGTAAACATTGAAGGGGACACAGCATATGGCCCTTTTAGTAAGTGACTGGAGCGCCGATGAGTAATGTGTTGTGACTCTATTAACTCGGTGAACTAAAGACCCATTTTTCGTCATAGGCAGGGGTCCTAATGGTCGGACCTCCACACAATCTAATGCTTTTCCCTTCATCTAGTTGATAACTTTTAGTCTGTAAGGGCTTATTCCCACGCACCTTGATGTGTCTGTATGTTTATTTTCATAAAAAAAGCCTTTATTAGGACTGTGAATAGTGTCAAGGGGGTGGGGCCTATTCTGTGGTCCCTAGCATTGCTACACCTCATTGTGCTGTATTCCACCCCTTTCAATAATGAGTGCATAGAGTACAGTGAAGCGGTAGGGGTGCTTAGGGCCTGGGGATCAATAGGCCCCACCTCCTTGACACTAGCACTACCTGCACTACTTGCAGAAAGCCATTTTTTTTTAAATAAAATACAGACCCAGACAATGACACGTTCTGAGTACTTTTATTGATATCTATGAAGCAGTGCCGCCAGCTCTGTAGGCGGTCGTGGTGAGAAGCTCTCTGTTTTGGCTCATAGAGGAGTGGAGGGAGCTGGTTGCAGGTGACAGCACAGTATATTACTAGATAATGGTGCTGTTTCTCTTGGTTGTGTTATAAATGAAAATGAAGCCCTCCCCCAGACAATTTGCAGAAAGCTATTCAGTATTGGTTTATTACACTTTCAATAAACCCCTTCCTGACGGAATATGGAATGTTAGAATTTCAGTTTTTCTTATGGTAAATGCACTACATTAGTCCACTTATTTGTTAATCTCAGTTATAATAATCTAAATAGCTTTTATGAATTTTTTTTTAAGTTTCTGGAATCATTTGAAGAACAGTAAAATTACTATTATTTTGCTAAAAGTTTTATTTCCATAAAGTTTGTCATTTTGCTGCTTGTAGGCGTGTGTTAACAGGCTTGGTATTCTGCTTTGTACAGCACTTCATGTTCCATGCGCTCCATTCACCATCTTTCAATATGCTTTGTGTGCTATTAAAGCCACGCTCCCACTCTTCACTCGCCTTGACAGTTCATTTTGCCTACCCTGGCCTTTTGATTTTGCTATCACACTTTCCACCTTTAATGTATTGTTCTCTCTATCAGCAGAAGTCCTGTGTCAATCAGTTTTCTTCCACGTGGCCGTGTTTTAAACACGACTAGCGGAAAAATTTGCTAGAAAAAAGTATATATACTTTTGCTTGTAAGAGGTTTGAAAAAGATGGTGTGAAAAGTGTATGCATGCCCCAGACAATTGTTTACTGTACCCCGAATGTTCTCATGGGCTATTGTGTGGTGAGCCTGCAAAATAAACTTGAAAATAACATTTTAACACTCCATAAAATACATGGCTTTGAGGAGAGAGAATGCTGCAGAGAGAAATTGGAAGAGCGGGAATGGAAATAATTGTCAATGTCACAGAGACCTGGTTTGCATAGCTGTTAACAGCGCAGAACTGCAAGACTTTCTGGGACCATTCAATTATCAATCCCCTCTTTTCAGATTCACATCACTTTCTGCATTCGTGTTAAGCATTTGAACAAATGTACATGCAGTGTGAATAAAACAGCAGGGCCGTCTCTCTTTGAAGGAATCAGTGCTCTAATCCTTGTGGAGGGCGACACTGGGATGGAGAATGCCTCCTCTCCTAGTGTTATCAATGAGCCTCTAACACAGACCTTTATACTCCTTGCTTTTGAGCTGTAAAAAAAGGAAACATTAATTCAGAGACAGTCAGGGGTACTGTATATTTTGCTTCTAGTAAATGGAATTTATCTTGAATTTAGTTAAAATCTCTTTTCACTCTGACAGGTTTATTTCATTTAAATTATAGAATGAGATGATCGTAGATGAAAATGCACATAAAACAAAATGACCAGTGTTTCTTAACCTGACCATAGCCCTTACATAGGTGTTGGCCAGGTATTTCAGATCCCCATGATAAGTAATGCTAGTTCATTAGATGTGTGGTTAGGTAAAAAACTGTAATACAGACAGCACAATATGCTTGTGTCATGTCTATTGTAAACTGCCCTAAATATGCCTTCTGTTTTGTGATTCCTTCATGTTCCTTTATTTGTATTTTTATTTTGTTAATAACTGTACTTTTTCCATAACTTTACTAAAGTACACCCTAACCTGTTGCAAAACTACAACTCCCATCATTCCCTGGCAACTGAAGCAAGTTGTTCTTTTGCTACAGCAGCCGAGCCACAGGACAACTCCCACAAATTTTTTTTTTTTTGGCTTATTTAACCCTTTGGGGACCAGGCCCAAAATGACCCAGTGGACCGTGCAAATTTTAATCTTAGTGTTTCCGTTTTTCCCTCCGCCCCTTCTAAGAGCTCTAGCACTTTCAGTTTTTTATCTACAAGGCCATGTAATGGCTTATTTGTTACAGGAATAGTTGTACTGTGTAATGGCGCCTTTCATTTTACCATAACATGTATGATGGAATTCCAAATATATTATTTATGAAGATATAAATTGGTGAAATCGTAAAAAAAATGCAATATGGTAATGTTTGGGGGGTTCCTGTGTCTACGTAATGCACTATATGGTAAAAGCGACATGATACAATTATTCTATAGGTCAGCCCGAACACAGCCATATGCAGGTTTACACAGATTCTCTAATGTTATATATATTTTTTTTTTTTGGCAATTAATTATAAATAAAATGGGACTATTGTGACGCTTATAACGGTTTTATTTTTTCACCTACGGGGCTGTATGGGGTGTCCTTTTTTCCGCCATGATCTCTAGTTTTTATTAATACCATATTTGTGAAGATCGGACGTTTGGATCACTTTTTATTAATTTTTTTTTTTATATATAATGTAACATAAAATCGGTAAACCGCGCACTTTTTTTCCTCTTTTCGTCTACGCCGTTTACCGTTCGCAATGACGCTTGTTATATTTTAATAGATCGGACAATTACGCACGCTACGGTATATTATATGTTTATTTGTTTATTTTTATGTTTTATTTATATAATGGGAAAGGGGGGTTATTTCAACTTTTATTGGGGGAGGGGTTTTGCGGTAGTGTGTTAGTGTTTTTAACTTTTTTTTTTTTTACACATTTGAAGTCCCTTTGAGGGACTTTTACATCCAGTACTTGGATTTTTACACTGATCATTGCTATGCCATAGGCATAGCATTGATCAGTGTTATCGGCGATCTGCTCATTGAGCCTGCCTGTGCAGGCTTAGTGCAGCAGATCGCCGATCGGACTGCACGGAGGCAGGTAAGAGACCTCCGGCGGTCCGTTTTACCAATCGGTAAGTGACAGGGGGCTCCCCCTGTCACTTACACTTAAACGTCGCGGCGTTTAAGGAGTTAATGACACGCGGCAGCGCAATCGCTGCAGCGTGTCATTACCGGTGAGGTCCCGGCTGCTGATTGCAGCCGGCCCCCACCTGCTATGAAGCGCACTCCGCTCCGGAGCACGCTTCATAGCGGGAGAAACACCCAGGGCGTACAGTTACGCCCTAGGTCGTCTGGGGACAGACTTCCATGGCGTAGCTATACGCCCTGGGTCGTCTAAGGGTTAACACACATTACAAAGTTATATAACTTTGTAATGTGGTTAAATACCCGGTCTGGACCTCCCCCCCCCCCCCCCCCCCCCCCTCCCTCCCGGAAGTTAAAGAATGTATACATTACCTATTACGGTAGTGACGGTCCTCTTCTCCCGGGCGGCATCTGGTGACGACGACGTCGGAGCTGGGGGGCGGTCCGGGTCATCTTCCTCCTCTGCGTCTTCATTGAAAGTGAATGGGAGAGGAAAGGCTGCTGGTGCACATGTGCACCAGCTGCCTTTTCATTGGCTGGAGCGCATCACATGGCTTCCAGCTTGCTCAGCCCTGATTGGCTGAGCTTGCTGGAAGCCATGTGATGCGCTCCAGCCAATGAAAAAAGGCAGCTGGTGCGCAAGCGCACTGGCAGCCTTTTCTATCTCATGGACCCGGAAGAAAGAGGCATCACATAACCTAGCATCTCTCTTCCGTCATATAAAAGATTGGATTTGGTCAACAAATCTCAGTTGGAGATAATTCACGTTCAATGAATCTGCGCCAAGTGGAGAAAAAACTAAATGTTATGATGCAATTCTGTGGTTCTGAGTGGTATAATAAAGAAGATATTCAAGGAACACTGGGCATCCTTAGAATACATTAGTGGGGGGGGGGGGGATTGGCTGATACCTATGGACCATTTGGCCCATTTACACTTGCAATAATCTTGTTTCTGGCTGCAGTTAATAGTTTGTTTGTTGTTCTTATTCTGTTTTACTTTAGAATGATATACTGTTTTCCTACTAAATTTATGGCAACAGTGATTTACTATTAAGATTCACTCCCATATTTATTATAAACCTGAAACATCATCTACTATCTGGAGATATTTTACGTCTTTTCTGCAATTTTCATTGTTGCTGATATACTGTAAGAAATTGTAGGCATGATATTATTTTATTGAATTTAGACAATATCACTAAGGTTCTACTATTGTGAGCAATGTCTGTAATCCTAATTATTTTCACATGCTCCTTTTGAAATGTTGTCTTGCTTTTGCCTACTCAATAAAATATTGTTAAAAAAAAACATACACAGAGCTCTATTGTATGCACCTCTTGTATGACGACTCTAGGCTTGGGACTGATCACATGTTAATGACATCTCCAAAGATCCTTTCCTCTCTGTTGGGTAAGCTCTGTGAGGGGTCTCTACACAGTAGGAAGCTGGATGAGACATGTTCATAGCATCCAGCTTCCTCTCCTGTCCAACAAAAAACGCACCACCCCTGTTACATTCTAGACATGAATTAAGCTTGCATTACGTGACTGCCACATAATACTACATCCCCTAAATCTGCCACTGGTCGACTGTGGCTACTTCTTTCAGCAGTGGAACCCAGGCTGACCCATAGCTGTGTTTAGAAAGAAGTTGTTCCTATGAACTTTTTTTTCAGCTTTTTTAAAGCTATGTAAATGTGAAATCTAGCTTCAAACCCAAGATATTTTAGGTGTTTTTTCTTTACTAGAGAAGAAAGCTAAAAGAAGAAACTCCACTGGGAAATGTTGCCGTTTAAACTGATTAATTCTCTTTTAACAATTCTGTATCAGTTTAAGCTTTTACAATTATTATTAAAAGGGCCTGGACTTTTTTTTTTTTTAACTATAAGAAGCAAGAGAAATAAAGATGTTGAAATAAAGCATAATCTGTAATTAGAGGCGCAGACAACACTAACATGAAGTCTGCAGATTAATTAAAAACTGCTTGGTCAATTATATTTCATTTGTGTTATTACCTGCATCAATCACCCAGCTCATTTGTGCAACACTATGTACCTAGCCATCTCCAGGTCTCATGAGACCCTCTGTGATCCTGAGATGCAGTCAGTAGATGGGAAGTGCATGGTGGTCTATCAAATATTGTATAGATGAGCCCTAGACTGGGTAACACTGTATTTTTGCTGTCCGTTTAACAGATCCATTTAATGGAAAAAACGGATGAGAAAATGGATGTGTTTGTGTGCAGCAGTTTTGATACATTTTTTCATTGACTTCCATTTTGAAAAAAATACAGATAAAAAAGGAATTAAAATGCACCAGTTTTTTAATGTACACAAAAACATGGCTTTTTTGTGTACGCTAAAAAAGGATTCATTTTGACCCACTTTTTGATCTTTTTTTTTTTTTTTTTTTCTATAATGAAAGTGAGTGGAAAAGCAGATGCGCACACATGCATCCGTTTTTTTCCTTTAAACTAATCCATTAAACAGACAACAAAAACACAATCTTAACCAAGCCTGAGCCTCGAGGCTGCCTTCACACTGCCTCATTTTTTTGGCAAAAACGCCAGAAAAAAATGCCATGGCAGTTATTTTTGCAAAATTGCCAGTGGGCAGATGTTAGCTGAGAGTCAATGGATTTTTATGATCTGCCTTGCACGCATGGCACTTTTTCTGTGTGGCATTTTTCACTCCTTTCTGGTGTTTTTGAGGCTCTGTGGCAGTTTAACAGAAAACGCAGCATGCTGAGGGTTTGGCAGTATTTAGTCAAACTGTGGCGTTTTTCTCCTATAGACTTCAATTGAAATCTGCAGCTCCACTAAAAAATGCCACAGTTAATGCGTATGGATTTTTTTTTCCCCAGAAACGCACCACTTTCTGATTGTCTGGTCCCCAGGGGGTTAACATATCCTCTGTGGGCCAGACTGTGCTCCATTCTGGGGGGTTAGGGCGATTGTTAACTTATCTTCCAGTCTTCAGCTTCAGCCGCCGATTCTGGGGCTGCTTTTATGAAGAAGCAGAGCCTGAAAATAGGGGGAATCCTATGTGTTTTTTCATGAATACGTAATAATTTAAAAAAAAAACAACGCATAGGATTCCCCCTATTTCCATAACCAGACGGGCTAAAAACCCCAAACAGCAGCAGCCTAGAAGTGCCAGGGTGGGAAGGGCCATTTTTTATGCCCTCCCCAGCCTAATAATTCTAGCCTGCTACCGCCCAATCCATGTGTGCCAAATTTGACGCTCTGGGACTACTGGCACCCGGGTCTTCCCAGTACCCCTGGTGACAATGGGTAAGGCCCCGTTCCCACTGAGCAAAGATTGCGGAATTCCGCAACGGAATTGTCCGCTATCTTCAGCGCGTACAGAGCAGGAGCGCGCGCCTCCCATAGACTCCCATTATGAGCGGGAGGCTAACAGCATTCCGCGGCGGACAATTCCGTAGCGGAATTCCGCTACCATTTTATACTGGCTAACACTAGGCCCCGACTTAGTAATGGATGCCGTCTATCAGACAGCTTTCACTACTAAGTCTGAAAGCAAAGATAAATAAAACACAACACAATAGAGAAAAGTATTTTATTTAAAAAAAACACCCCACACCCCTCATTGACCATTTTATTAATTTATTTATTTTTCTAAAAAGCTGGTCATCAACGTAGTCCAACGAATCGGACATAATCTACAGGATACCAATATGTGTGTAAAAAAAAAAAAAAAAAAAAAAAAAAGGAAAAAAAAAACACACCAAAAAAAAGGCTAGGAGCAGAACACCTATCTTTGTGACAGGTATTCTGAACCTTACAATAGGCAGCACCTTCACAGATGCTGCTTACAGTCTGGCTGCATGGATGCATGACATCTATACTTAATCCCTTGTATGCCAGACTGAACAATGTGGTCCCCAGGGGGTTAAATAACCCCATGAACCCCTCAATTAACCCCATGGGGGCCACATTGATGTCATAATGTACCCATCCCAGCAAGGAATGGGTTAATTACCCCCCCCCTTCCTTCTGGAATGGGTACAGTGCTGGGGGGGGGAGGGGGCCCTACTTATACTCACAACTGATGTCTTATATCTTCAGCAGAGCCTGGCACCCTGACATATTAGTGTGAGTATGTCAGAGACTTTGACACATAGGGCCAAAAGCGCTGCCAAAACTCCAGAAAAAAAAACCCATGCACTGCCTTGCAGTTTTTTGTGGAATACAACCTATGTGTGAGGGCGCCCTGAGGTCTTATTCACACATCCCATATAACAGGTTACGGACAGAGAAGCCTTTTAATGGTGTGCTTCCCCGACCGGAAGTATCATGCCGGGAGCAGGGAAACTGGTTGGTTGAATCTCTGGAGATTCAGACAGTTTTCCTGCTCCTGGCATATACATTACAGGGTTTCCCTGTCTTGTAGCATCCATAATATATAGGACGTGGGAATAAGCCCTTAGTGTAAAGAACAATAATGTTAACCTTTTGGGTTTACCTTCTTTGAATTGATGTTCTTCACATCCACATAAATACATTATACTGAAAAGCAGAAAATTATTGGCGAGCTGAAATTTAATAGAAGAAAATACAATTTGGCAAATTTGAGTTGGTTTAGTTTTTACACTGCATGGTAAAATTGGTTAAAAAAAAAAGCGCCATCTGTAGTTTTTATTAAAAACCGCTATTCTGAACTTTCTCTCTCCTTTTTTTTTTTTACTTGTTTAAACAGTCTGCCTTAGGCTACTAGTCACGGCACCTGCTGAGGCTTGGGGCTGCCATGACGGCGACAAGCTCACAAGGCATTGAGCCAAATACTGAACCACCACTGATGTGCCGCAGTGTATTGGGTGGACTTGAGACCCAACCTTGGTATGAGTGTTTTCGTCTTAGGTCACCAAAAAGTTGAATGGCTTGGCCTACTGATAGCATTTGTCACCTATCCACAGAATATGATTAACTCACTGGCACCACCACAAGGGGCACTCACGGGCCACAATTTTCTTGATCATTTGTTGTCCTGGTGGTTGGACCTCCAGTGATTACACATTTACTGCTTATCCTGTGGTGATTTAATTAAAATAAAACATGTCGGACAATTGTTGCATGAGTTTTCTGGCAAGCTTGTGCAGCAATTGTCAGACTATGTATACTCACTTACCTCCTACCTATTACACAGTGTTCTCTGCTGCCACCTCTATACATGACAGGAATTCTCCAAAGCAGTAGCAAATACCCATAGAAATCCTTTTCTAATTTGGACATTTCCTGGCGGCAGCAGGCAGCAGTGTCAGACTGCACATTAAGGGCAAATAGCAGCTGATAAGTACTGGAAGGCTCAAAACTTGTAAATTACAAATCTATGTAACTTTTTGGTGCCAGTTGACTTGAAAGAAAAAAAAATTGTGGGATGTGTTTTCAGATATATTTTGTAAAATTCAAAGCACCACCCTTTTCCATTTTTTTTAACTTAAAGCGTAACTGTCATTTTTTTTTATTGCAGAAATCAGTAGTATAAGCGATTTTAAGAAACTCTGTAATAGATTTCATCAGCCAAAAAAGCCTCCTTCTGTACTCAAGAAGCAATCTCCCAGCCTCCCCCCCTGACTTCTTATCGGTGCATTATCAGGCAAACACGTCTTCATTACAGAGAAGCCAGTGAAGACGGGTTCTGCTCTCTCCATTGTAAGCCTATGAAGGGGGGAGGGGCTGAAGGAGATGAGGGAGCAGGAAGAGGTGACATGAAGGTCAGCTGTTTGTAGACTCTCTGGGCACCTAAAACGCTAAATTCAGGTGTCAGAAAGGTCAGTGCTTATCTATGAACTTACTGAGAGAAGATTGCAGGGTGTTATCCTCTGTGCTCAGTCACTCCTAACAGCCCCTCCCCTCTTCATAGCCACATAATGGACACAGAAATCCTGCTTCATTTGATGTGAGGGGGGAGGCTGGGAGATTGCTTTTTCACTACAGAAGGAAACTCTTTTAGTACATAAAACTTATTACAGAGTTTCTTAAAATCGCTTGAACTGTTGATATTTAATGTTTTCAGAAAAATGGCCCTGAAATGACATTTACGCTTTAAACAAAAAAAATAACATAACGCTTAGCGGACAACAAATGTGAGGAGAGATAAAGCGCAAGTGCCCAAACAATTCTCTACAATTTTCCTCCAATCCACAGATCTAGAGCAATGTTAAATTCCTCCTATGGGGTTTAAAGGATAAGTCCGGCAAATTTTTTTTATTAAAGTATTGTATTGCCCCCCCAAAAGTTATACAAATCACCAATATACACTTATTATGAGAAATGCTTATAAAGTTATTTTTTCCCTGCACTTACTACTGCATCAAGGCTTCACTTCCTGGATAATATGGTGATGTCACGACCCGACTCCCAGAGCTGTGCGGGCTGTGGCTGCTAAAGAGTATGATGGCAGGGGGATGCTCAGTGTCCCTCCAGTGCCCTCTGTCCCCCTGCCATCATCCTCTCCAGCAGCCACAGCCCGTACAGCTCTGGGAGTCGGGTCGTGACATCACCATATTATCCAGGAAGTAAAGCCTTGATGCGATAGTAAGTGCAGGGAAAAAAAACATTTTATGTGCATGTCCCGTAATAAGTGTATATTGGCAATTTGTATAACTTTTGGGGGGGGCAACACAATACTTAAATAAAATTTTTTGCTGGACTTCTCCGTTAAGTATGTGACTTTATTTTTTTTTATTTTTATAACATAATAAACACTGTATATATTTTGGGTATCATTGTAGTCATACTGACCAATAGAAAAATTTGTCTTGTTTGTCGTAAAGTGCATTATGTGATTTGAACCAGGGGACCTGCACGTGGTACATGAGGCAATATGCTTTGATTAAATTATATACCAACATCCTGGCGTTGATTTTTAAATTTAGCCGAGAGGCATTAGTGTCAGCCATAGGTTTGAGGTGCAGCGCTCCTTTCTCCATGTCCGCATTGTGTGATAACTAGCTTCCCCCCCCCAGTTTCCCATACTTATAATGGGAAAACAAACGTGTCATTAAAAAAATATGGTAGGTCACGTAAAGTAGGCTCTGTAGGTGGGGGAAATTAAGTGTTACTGCTGTTAGAAAGAGAGGGGGAATAAATTACACACAAAAATAGAAATTAGCTGTTCCCTCCAGGGGTTAATGTGCAGCCCTGGGGGTTCTGGAATTACTGTGAAAGAATATATACCAATATATACAGGGCTGGATATATCTTAGGAGCTGTGGAGGTCTAGAAATGTTCAACTGGCTCTTCAGATAAATCCATGCTCTCTCATGGGAATTCCTGATATTTGATGCCAGAATAGGTTTGCCACTAAAAATAAGGTTTAGCTGCTTCTTAAACTACTGCATTTTATTCATTGCTATAGTAATAAATATTTAAAGCCCTATAAATGCAGTCTTTTTCTGTGTTAAGTCCTGATATCATATCATGTAACTGCTACATTGATTTGCATTGCTTGGTTTTTACGTAGAGCACAACAAATTTACACCTCCATATAATCTTGATGCTGACATATCTCAGGTAGTATATACTTTTTTTGTTGAACATTTTGAGAAAGTGTCTCTTGTGCTTGAAGAAAGGCCTACACGGATAGGATAAGCGGTTATGCTGGCCTGTCCTAGGTAAACTAAAGAGAACATAAATCTTCATCTGTTTCAAGAATTTTCAGACTAGGATAAGGTCACTCCCCTAACTTATTAAAAAGTGCTGCATGGCTTCACTATAGTTTTGCTCAAGATACCACCTTCTGTTTGCAAAAACGCGATGTTAACCCAGCCTGAGGACTTATTCCCGCATCTGTATATTACAGCGGCTAACAACGGAGAAGCCTTGTAATGGTGTGCTCCCCCCTCTCGACATGATGTATCAGTATCATGCCAGGAGTGGGGAAACTGGTTGAATCTTTGCTACACTCTAGTGACAGAGCCCCAGTGATTCAAACCGTTCCCCTGCTCCCGGCATGATATTCATACATCATGCCGGACAGGGAAACAATCCATTACAGGGCTTCACTGTCCATAGCATCCGTAATGTACAGGACGATGGGAATAAGCCCTTTGTGTAAAGAAGATGAATGTTAACCTCTTAGTGACACAAAATCGGTATACAGTGTCGCTTATCCAGGCAGGATGCGTGGTTCACTCTGGTGTCCGGCGCTGTGCGACTCTCTCAGGGATTTCAACCATGAAAGATGGGAGTCGTCTTTTAGTTTCTTCAACTACTTTAAAGTAGTTGAAGAAACTAAAAGACTACGACTCCCTTCTTTCATGGTGAAATCCCTGAGAGAGCCGCTCAGTGCCGGACACCAGAGTGCACCACGCATCCTGCCTGGATACCCGACACTGTATACTAATTCTTTCGACAGACCATGTCGGATCCTCTGGTTGGCAGCGGGAGATTAAAGGGGTTATCCAGCGCTACAAAAACATGGCCACTTTTCTCCCTACTGTTGTCTCCAGTTCAGGTGCAGTTTGCACTTAAGCTCAATTTACTTCAATAGAACTGAGTTTCAAAACCCCACCCAAACTGGAGACAACAGTAGGGGGAAAGTGGCCATGGTTTTGTAGCTCTGGATAACCCCTTTAAAAGCTTCTGGCGGTGTTGGCCTCGCACCACGACCCGCAAAGGTGAGCAGCACCTATTCATTTATACATTAAGCACTAGTCACTGCAGAATTACACTATGTGCGCTGTGCGCTGTCTTTTCTCCTTTCCAGTGACACAAAATACATTTTTGGGTTTGCCTTCTTTGTAATGACATTCTTCACATTAGCATAAATACAGTATACTGCGAAGCTGAAATTTAATAAAAGAAAATTCAATTTAGCAAATTTGGGTGGGTGTATTTTTTACACTGCGTGAGAAGATTGGGAAAAAAAACATCATCTGTAGTTCTTATTAAAAATCCTAATTTTGGGCTTTTGTTTTTTCTATGCTGTTCGTTCTGTTATTATTTTTTGATATTTCAAACAACTGTTATTGACTTTCCAAGCCTGCACATGGCTTTAGCTGTAGTGCCTATGGCTGGAGCTTACATGTCTGTATTTACCAGTTGCCTCAGGGGTGATGCTCAAACCGATCTGCGGGCATTTTTGATGAGATCTGACAAGGCTTGTGTAACTGGGCTAATAAAGCTTTTATGCACTTTTTTTTTTTCTTGTCCAACATAGTTGCATTTAGGCTTGAGAAAAGTGTGCTATATAGTTTGATTTTATTTAAACCTGACCATAATAAAAGGCATAGCGGCAGTAACGAGAGGAAGATGTCTTAGAACCGGTATTTGAGTTACCATCCTGACCTGATTTACTTGATAATTTTACGCAGTTTACTTTTAAACATTTGCAGAAAAGCACATCATCCAGTGTAAGGGAGATTAAAGAGGAATGGCAGGAAATCTTCATGCTGGCCTATTGAAGTAAAGTGGTTTTGCTTTGCTGCTTTGCTGGTCTGTGTTATTTTTCTTACACCTGTCATACGAGTGAACAGCTACTGACATACCGCCTGGATGTGAGGAGCTTCTCAGGTAAACAGCTCTCCGCAGTGTCTTCTTTGGCTGTTTGCTAAGCTCCCGGGTGACACACACAATAGTGACAAAATGTTTTATTTGTAATTTTCTAGATTAAAAAGTGGATAATCTTGAAGTGGAAATCTGTATGTCCTTATTCCTTTTATCCCTTATTATATTAGTTCTAAAATCAATGTTCTGACTGATTTATAGTGCATTACTAGTAGTCACAATTATACATGTATATAAGTGTGTGTTGAGGCTTCCCTGTCCAGTAACAAAAACTAGTAACCCCTTATTGACCCAGACAATTTTATTTTTTAACCTCTTAAGGACGCATGACGTACCGGTACGTCATGCGTCCACAAAAGGTGTTCAGAGCGGAGCCGCGCGGCGACCCTGCTCTGAACCGCCGCGGTCCCGGGTGCCACGTGTAGCCGGGGGCGCAGCTATTAGCGGCCACGGCCCGATCGCTATACCCGCTAATACAGTAATCAGATGCTGCTGTCAAAGATGACAGCTGCATCCGATTACCGGACTCAGCACTTCCCTGGTGTCTAGTGGGGTGGATCGCTCCTCCGGGACGTTGTCCCAGAGGAGCGATCCACACATCTTTACCGGCCGAGTGTCAGCTCCAAAATGGCGCTGATCCCGTCTCGGCACTCTGATGCTTTCGGCTGCAGCAGCCGAAAGCATCCGAGTGCGATCTCATTGATCTTTGCTGTATAAGTATACAGCATAGATCAATGAGAGATCAGTAGACTTATACTAGAAGTCCCCCAGGGGGGCTTCTACTATTATAAGTGTAAAAAAAAATAAAAAATTATTAGTAAAAAGCCCCCTCCCCTAATAAAAGTTTGAATTACCCCCCTTTTCCCATGTTTTAAATAAAAGTAAATAAACAAACATGTTTGTTATCGCCGCGTGCGTAATCGCCCGAACTATTAAATAATCACATTCCTGATCTCGCACGGTAAACGGCATAAGCGGCAAAAAATCCCAAAGTGCAAAATTGCACATTTTTGTTCGCATCAAATCCAGAAAAAATGTAATAAAAAGCGATCAAAAAGTCGTATATGCGCAATCAAGGTACCGATAGAAAGAACACATCATGGCGCAAAAAATGACACAGCCCCATAGACCAAAGGATAAAAGCGCTATAAGCCTGGGAATGGAGTGATTTTAAGTAACGTATATTTGTTAACAATGGTTTGAATTTTTTACAGGCCATCTGATACAATAAAAGTTATACATGTTTTATATCGTTGTTATCGTAACAACTTGAGGAACATGTATAACAAGTCAGTTTTACCCCAGGTCGAATGACGTAAAAACATATTCCCCCCAAATAAAAGAAATGCATTTTTTTGGTTATTTTTACCACACTTTAAATTTTTTCTTGGTTTCGCAGTGTACTTTATGCAAAAATTTAGCCTGTCATTGCAAAGTACAATTAGTGACGCAAAAAATAAGGGCTCATGTGGGTCTCTAGGTGGAAAAATGCAAGTGCTATGGCCTTTTAAACACAAGGAGGAAAAAACGAAAATGCAAAAACGAAAAGTGACTCCGTCCTTAAGAGGTTAAAGGGGTTATCCAGCGAATATCTTTTTTTCTTGTTCCTGTCTCGGACAGAGGTGGCAGCAGAGAGCACTGTCAGACTGAAAAGAAAACACCACTTCCTGCAGGGCATACAGCAGCTGATAAGAATGGGAAGATTTGAGCTTTTTAAATAGAAGCAAATTACAAATCTAAATGACTTTCTGAAACCAGTTGATTTGAAGAAAGAAAAAAAAAAAAAAAAGGATTTCTGCTGGATAACTCTGCTTATTCTTGTCATCTTAAGACCATAACTTTGTCTTTTAATTTTGCTTCTACAGAACCGTATTAGGTATGCGCTCCCTGCTGCCCGGTCCCGGGTGTCGTCGTCCCCCCGGTTCACCAGCTTCTGCTGCTCGGTCTGTGAACAGGAGCGGGGCGCTGCAAAGTAGGTCAGAGTGGGTCAGCGTGCCACAATCCATGTGACACGGTCGGGGTTAACTCACTTCCCACTGGCCGACCTCTCCTTTGTAACCCGCCGGGTCCGCCCGGGTAGGGCTGCATGCTGCTGTCACCATGGGGCGGTATTCATACTGGGCTGTGCTCCGCTGTGACTCCTGGCCCCCGCACACAAGCCGCAGCCTCCTCACTACTTGCTTCTTGTCACTGTACATCGCCTGCTGTGTACGGAGCGGCTCGGCTGCTGCTGACACTTGACAGCGCCATCTACACAGTTAAATAGCGCTGTCAAAAGTGTCAGCAGCATCCGAGCCTCTCCGTACACAGCAGGCGATGTACAGATACAAGGAGCAAGTAGTAAGGAGGCTGCGGCCTGTGTGCGGGGGCCGGGAGTCACAGTGGAGGGGGAAGGGAGGGGGAGTGACGCCGGGACCGGGCAGCATGGAGCAGAAGAGGCTGAGCCAGGATGTGAAGGTTCTGCTTCAGTACAGCTATTAATATCCCCAACATACTATACTAGTGCTATGGGTGAGCACTAGTATGGTATGTTGGGGGTAGTAGTTGTATGGCTGACACATAACACTAGTATAGTGTCAGCCATACAACTACTACCCCCAACATACTATACTGTGCATCTGCCATTTAATTACTCCCAACTTACTATACTAGTGCTATGTGTCAGCCATACAAGAAATACCCCCAACATACTATACTGTGTCAGCCATACAACTACTACCCCCAACATACTATACTAGTGCTATGTGTCAGCCATACAACTACTACCCCCAACATACTATACTGTGCATCTGCCATACTACTACCCCAACATACTATACCAGTGCTATGTGTCAGCCATACAACTACTACCCCCAACATACTATACTGTGCATCTGCCATACTACTACCCCCAACATACTATACCAGTGCTATGTGTCAGCCATACAACTACTACCCCCAACATACTATACGGTGTGTCAGCCATACAACTACTACCCCCAACATACTATGCTGTGAGTCAGCCATACTACAACTACCCCAACTACTATAATAAAAACAAAAAAGGGGGAAATATTGGCATCATAGCCTGTGTAAATGCATGTTTAAATGATCACCTTCCCTAAAATGTTACATTTGTAAAGTGTAAGTTGTAAATTAAAAGAAACATATATTGTACCTTTGTAATAGTACCGACCTGAAGAATATAGATGACATGTCAGGTATATTACATGGTGAACATTGTATATGCAGTCGGGGGTGGGGGGGTGGGGGGGCACTTTATAAAATTATTATGGGCGGGTTATACGCTAAGTATCAAAATGGTATCGAGTATCAAAATAATGTTACTATGGCTGACATTACGACGAGGGCCATAGGAATTCTTTTTGGTTCAGTATTGAACTGCTTTCCCTTTTGGGGTAAAACTAACATCTTATTGTTATTCTTCAGGTCAGTATTGTTACAATGATACCTAAGTTACATATGTTTTTATGGTTTACTACTTAAAAAAAAAAAAAAAGTCACCTTTGGTAATGGTACAGTGGGAATGCCTGACTGGGGACCCCTAATATTTACATTTAGTTCAAAATCACACATTTTTACAGGGTGAGAATCCTGCTCCACACTGATATGGAACAACACCCCCGAAAAAGCTTTCTCTGTGGATGCAAATAAAAAAGTTCCAGCAGCACTTTGCCTGAAGATAGTAGCGGGTGCCAGCAGATTCAGGTCAGCGACCACTGACCAAACGTAGATAAATCTAGTAAAGTCCACAGCACTCCAAAATCGTGAGGTGATTTATTCAAAAGAACATGTGAAAAATAACAGCAAGCGCGACGTTTCGGTGGCCGCGGCGCTTGAAAATGGTGGCAGCTGGCCACCGAAACATTTCGCTCGTGCTTGCTATTATTTTTTACATGTTCTTTTGAATAAATGGATGCTGTGGATGGATACCTGGCTTTGGTATTTTCCTTGTCATATCATCAGACTTGTAATTGAGTTGGTTATTGACTTAATATGATGGTTTTGGTGATCTTACAGGAGCCATCCCTTTGCCAGGTCCTTCCCCGCAGGGATATCTGGCCAGTCCTGTGTTTTGAGCCTTGTAACTGAGGCCCCACTGACTTTTTTGCATATTCAAATTTTGACAATGAACACAAGAGTATATGTATCCCAAAATTTCTTACACAAGGTCTCCTCAGTACAGCTGTACCCCTGATGTGACCATATACTGCTGGTAGGACACACAGCAGTGCTCACGAGGGAAGGAAACAGATTTTGCTGAAATGGTTTTAGGTTGTTGTGTCAGATATACACAACCCAGAGGTACCAATATAATGGAACCCTCTGCCAAGTGACTACAGTTAAAGGGTGTAGAGTGCATATTGACCCCACACCCACTGTGTATCTGTTATGAAGCATGTGAACTCAATCTGCATAAAATCTATTCTGCAGCTGGAAGTTTCCGGTATCCATGAATACGACCACACTTGGTCCGTACTGTGCACAAGTCCAATTAGATCAGTATGGTGGTTGTGCGCAGTACTGACTCGGTGTGATCGTATCCATGGATACCTGAACTTCCGTCCACAGAATTGATTTAACGCTGGTTGGGTCAGTATGCTTAGTGACAGGTACACTTTAATGTAAATCAGATGGTGCAAAGTGGGAATTGCAATTTTTCTACAGATGCGCCGTTTTACTGTAGCATATGTTGTGCCATAAATTTAGACCTCTTTAGAAAAAGTATGAGTGACCTGTTTTTTTGTTTTGTTTTTTTTTAAAAGCATGCGCATGTCAGGGTATTTTACACCCTGACCTGGGACCTCCTAGCTTGCCCTCCATTGGTGATATTGTGTGTTATAATTTGCTGTTTAGCACTTTTTCTTCTTTGATCCCAGATTGTTCTTTTGTGGATAACACTTGTTTACACTGTATTATATTTCCTGGATTTGCACAGGCACTTGCCCTTTAGTGTTTAATTGTACGGCTCATTATATTAAAGTCATGGCCAAAAGTTTTGAGAATGATACAAATATTAATTTTTACAAAGTCTACTGCTTCAGTTTTTAAAATGGCAGTTTGGTTTTTTTCCAGAATGTTATAAAGAGTGATCAGCTTAATATCAATTACTTGCAAAGTTAATATTTGCCTAGAAAATGAACTTTATCCCCCAAAATTGCACTGCACAAAAATGGCCTAACAGGGAAGAGTATCGCAGCTAGAAAAATTGCATCTCAGTTAACAATCTATCGCATCATCAAGAACTTCAAGGAGAGAGGTTCCATTGTTGCCAAAAAGGCTCCAGGGCGCCCAAAAAAAGACCAAGCGCCAGGACCATCTCTTAAAAGTGTTTCAGCTGTGGGATCGGGCTACCAGCAGTGCAGAGCTTGCTCAGGAATGGCAGCAGGCAGGTGTGAGTGCATCTGCATGCACTGTGAGGCAGAGACTCTTGGAGAAAGGCCTGGTGTCAAGGAGGGCAGCAAAGAAGCCACTTCTCTCCAGAAAAAACATCAGGGACAGTCTGATATTCTGCAAAAGGTACAGGGAGTGAACTGCTGAGGACTGGGGTAAAGTCATTTTCTCTGATGAATCCCCTTTCCAATTGTTTGGGACATCTGGAAAACAGCTTATTCGTAAAGGACGAGGTGAGCGCTACCACCAGTCTTGTCTCATGCCAACTGTAAAGCATCCTGAAACCATTTATGTGTGGGGTTGCTTCTTAGCCAAGGGAATCGGCTCTCTCACATTCTTGCCTAAAAACACAGCCATGAATAAAGAACGGTACCAGAATGTCCTCCAAGAGCAACTTCTCCCAACCGTCCAAGAGCAGTTTTGCGATCAGCAATGCCTTTTCCAGCATGATGGAGCACCTTGCCATAAAGCAAAGGTGATAACTAAATGGCTCAGGGAACGAAACATAGAGATTTTAGGTCCATGGCCTGGAAACTCCCCAGATCTTAATCCCATTTGAGAACTTGTGGTCAATCATCAAGAGACGGGTGGACAAACAAAAAACAACACATTCTGACAAAATGCAAGCACTGATTGTGCAAGAATGGACTGCTATCAGCCAGGATTTGGTCCAGAAGTTGATTGAGAGCATGCCAGGGAGAATTGCAGAGGTCCTGAAGAAGGGTCAACACTGCAAATATTGACTTGCTGCATTAACTCATTCTAACTGTCAATATAAGCTTTTGTTACTCATAATATGATTGCAATTATATTTCTGTATGTGATAAAAACATCTGACAAACAGACACAAAAACCAGAGGGCAGCAGATCAAGTAAAAACATATTTGTGTCATTCTCAAAACTTGACTGTACATATAACCATTTAGGGCTTATTTGTTTAATAAAGGTAGTTTTACAGATATTGCAGGACGGGAAGTGAGTTGTTATAGTTAACAGTTTTTCTTTTATTTTTTTTAACAGGTTAAGATCATGTATGCAGCATTTTGTGTGTATGTGTATATATGTGTATTTGTGTGTGTGTATGTATGTGTGTGTGTGTATATATATATATATATATATATATATATATATATATATATATACACACTCACCGGCCACTTTATTAGGTACACCATGCTAGTATCGGGTTGAACCCCCTTTTGCCTTCAGAACTGCCTCAATTCTTCGTGGCATAGATTCAACAAGGTGCTGGAAGCATTCCTCAGAGATTTTGGTCCATATTGACATGATGGCATCACACAGTTGCCGCAGATTTGTCGGCTGCACATCCATGATGCGAATCTCCCGTTCCACCACATCCCAAAGATGCTCTATTGGATTGAGATCTGGTGACTGTGGAAGCCATTTGAGTACAGTGAACTCATTGTCATGTTCAAGAAACCAGTCTGAGATGATTCTAGCTTTATGACATGGCGCATTATCCTGCTGAAAGTAGCCATCAGATGTTGGGTACATTGTCGTCATAAAGGGATGGACATGGTCAGCAACAATACTCAGGTAGGCTGTGGCGTTGCAACGATGCTCAATTGGTACCAAGGGGCCCAAAGAGTGCCAAGAAAATATTCCCCACACCATGACACCACCAGCCTGAACCGTTGATACAAGGCAGGATGGATCCATGCTTTCATGTTGTTGACGCCAAATTATGACCCTACCATCCGAATGTCGCAGCAGAAATCGAGACTCATCAGACCAGGCAACGTTTTTCCAATCTTCTACTGTCCAATTATGATGAGCTTGTGCAAATTGTAGCCTCAGTTTCCTGTTCTTAGCTGAAAGGAGTGGCACCCGGTGCGGTCTTCTGCTGCTGTAGCCCATCTGCCTCAAAGTTGGACGTACTGTGCGTTCAGAGATGCTCTTCTGCCTACCTTGGTTGTAACAGTTGGCTATTTGAGTCACTGTTGCCTTTCTATCAGCTCGAACCAGTCTGCCCATTCTCCTCTGACCTCTGGCATCAACAAGGCATTTCCGCCAACAGAAATGCCGCTCACTGGATGTTTTTTCTTTTTCGGACCATTCTCTGTAAACCCTAGAGATGGTTGTGCGTGAAAATCCCAGTAGATCAGCAGTTTCTGAAATACTCAGACCAGCCCTTCTGGCACCAACAACCATGCCACGTTCAAAGGCACTCAAATCACCTTTCTTCCCCATACTGATGTTCGGTCTGAACTGCAGGAGATTGTCTTGACCATTTCTACATGCCTAAATGCATGCCATGTGATTGGCTGATTAGAAATTAAGTGGTTACGTGCAGTTGGACAGGTGTACCTAATAAAGTGGCCGGTGAGTGTGTATATGTATATGTATATATGTATAATATATATATATATATATATAATATATAATTTATTTTTATTTTTTTTACCAATCACGTGATTATTAATAAAGAGAGTATTTGATTAAATTGCTGTGCCAGTCAATTGTTCTATAGACAGTGGTGCCTTGGATTACAGTTGGATTACAGTGAGCCAATTTTTTACATCATCCCTAAAGTGTTTGCTGTACTAATAAACATAGATAAGTTATAAAAAAATGTTTTAGTTGTTAAAAAAAAACAGCAAAAAAAACAACTTCATAATTTAAATTACTAGTGATGCTTATAATACCTCAAATAAACGGAAAGTGACAAATCTTCCTGAGGGCAAGCTGTGCCCTTTGTTGGGAATGATTTGCACTGTGCATACTAAATGTTTTATGCTTTGTTTTACAAACATATAATGGAATACTAAGAAGCAGAATAATGTATGCCGTCGCTGTTATATTTATTGTTCTTTAATTCCCTTATGTGCTGCTGTTCTTTGAGGGCATCATGTGGTTGTATTGCCATCTTTACCGACTACTTGAGATAAGGTTGAAAAAACAAACCTTTTTTTTACTTTTACATTACACTGATCATCTCTATAATAAAATAGGCCTAATATTGTGTACTTCACCCCCCCCCCCCCCATGCTACAAAAATATTTTATCTGTCTGGGCATGGACTTGAAGGTCTCATGTGGTATCTGGAACCAAGACATTATCAGCAAGTCCTGTGAGTTGTGGCCTTCAGGATCAGCACATTCCACAGATGTTCTAATATATCCGAGCAAATCTTAGGAAAGTTGAAGGCCAAGTTAACACCTTGATCCGTCATACTGTGTATAGATTTAAATTCCTGCAGTCTGTTAGTTATCCCTTAACTTGAGCTTTCTGTGGACAGGGCATAACTACCCCAGATGGGAATACCTCTGTAGTGGTTACATATATTGGCATTGTAATTTTTTTGCTTGAGAGGGTTATGCAGGGAGCAGAAAAGGTGTTATCTTAGCTCACTGTCCAGCAGCTTAATTTTATCATGGACAAAAAGAGAAAGGAGCTGCTGCACCTCACACCTATGGCTGACACTAATGCCTCTTGACTACATTTAAAAACAAACGCCAGGATGTTGGTATATAATTTGATCAAACCATATTGCCTCATGCACCACGTGCAGGTCCCCTGGTTCACATGAGTCCCTACACTAACTCAACACTGTGTAGGTCAGCGACCGCCAACCCCGCAAAGCGAGTGCAAGCAGGGAAGGGAGGCCATAGAATGGCCCTGCAACCCAAATGTCACAGGACCAAACCCAAGGGCCCCCCCAAACCCAGCAGGCACCACCGGCAGAGAAAGCGGCCACCAAGCAACACAAGTGGGAACATAGTCTTACTACTCACCATTGCTTCTGCAGGTAGAATGTGAAGAATAGGAGGTACTTAACGTGTGCACAGGTGCTTCCTGCTTATTGGGGTCACATGGGTCTTGCAAGGAGAAGTGCTAGCCACTCAGAAAATTTAATTTTATCATAGTCTTGTCTCTCCACTAAAACCTCGCCCGCAAGTGAAGAAATTGGCCTGAGATGATGGGGCAAGTATTTGCGGTTGTTACATGTGGGTGGAACTAAGCAATGGCCTATATCAATAAGAAATACTAACTCTTCTGCTCCCCCCCCCCCCCTTTTTTTATATTGTCTTAACATAAATTTTATTAGTAACCAAAGGTATATCTTTCATGCTGTGCATAGATGTTACATATATATTACATTTATAACATATAATAAAGCTTGTACAATACTAGTATAGTCAACATCTTAGTTAAGTAAGCAAGATATTGATAAAGTATCCATAAAACGTAATTATGACTTAGTATTAAGTATAGTATATTATTATCAGGACCAAATAGCCTAACCAAAAAGGCATACACAAGATGAACTAGGCCAACATGGCCGAATAACCAAACTTGCACTGCTGCTATATATACTAAATAGCCAGCACTGTAGGTGGTAAAATAAAAGCATTGTGGATCGTGGGAAGGAACACTACTTTAATGTGACCTGGACTTCAGTGCATCAATGACTTTTTGGTCATGAAGGGGTTAACTTTTTAATACGAAAAATCTGACATACTGGAATTGTTTAAATATTAAAGAAAAATAATTTCTGTGAAAGGGCGTTACATTTTTTTTTTTTTCAGGCAAAATTTAATGTTTGCTCCTTTTGTATCTGAATGATCTCTCTAAGTAACTGAGTGTATGATAGAAGGGAAGTTATTAGGATTGTACTTGCTCTCTCGGTATACAGGTGCATGGATGTACTCCACAAATTGGTCCCAATGTGTGGCGCAGTGAGGCTTCTCAGGAGACTATTGTAACTTGAGCACAATGATTTAAAAGAAGATATATTTAGGCGTGCTGCTACACTTCATGATACCGAAATAACCACTGAGCTAAAAAACAAGCTTGACTTTTCCAATATCACTGAAAACATTGTGATTTTAGCTTCTCTCTCTATTATTTGGATCTTAACCCTTACTGTTACTTAAAAAAAAACTTGATGTCACTTGCGCATGATAGTTGGTGCGTAGGAGGCATTGCACCATCTTACCGTAATGACCAATCAACTTCTGAGACTTATATAGAAAAAACAGACGCACAAATCGGCCTTAAGGCAACCACACCCACTGTCGGATCTCCACTGATCCCTTTACAGTCCAATGAAACAACAAAATTAGTAGGAATAGATAGGTGTTAGACCACCCTGTACCTGCGTATCCCAAGGTCGTAGTCCTCCTTTAAGCCAGGATACCCGTGATGAAAGGAATCCACACTCTTGAACTGCTGTCCAAACACTGGTTTATTTACGGATACTTGGTACAATATCGCTCACAGGCTGAACCACACACCCAGGCGTCCACCTGATGTCCTGCAGCAGGACATCAGGTGGACGCCTGGGTGTGTGGTTCAGCCTGTGAGCGATATTGTACCAAGTATCCGTAAATAAACCAGTGTTTGGACAGCAGTTCAAGTGTGTGGATTCCTTTCATTTCCTTTCATATCCTTTTCCCCCAGTAACTTCTTAGTTTTGCACCATGTAGAATAATTGCACAACTCCTGATTCTGTTTCCTGCATTATTTCTAATCTAGTAATATGGTAATTTTGCGTGTGTGTGTGTGTTAGCATGACCACTTGTTTTTGTCCTAACTCCTGTTTTTTCCATGTTCATTTGTGTGAGGGGAGTTCTCCTTCAACCACTAAGCAATCAGTATTCATTAAGTTTACTTGAGTAAATTGGCATTTCTTAAACCATTTCATGTCAAGGGCGGCAAAAACATTATTAATCATTTTAATGGCCACCAGACTTTGTTTGACAACTTAAATTTGCATGCAATAAATTAAAAATAAATACCTGTCCGATTGCTGAAATACAGCATTAATGCACAGAAAATTATTGCCTAAATGATGTTGCATATAGAAATGTATTTAAATAAACACAATTGTAAGAGTTTTTGCCTTCTCTCTGTTTAATATTATAATAGCTCTAACAGTGTAATGACTGTGTTTGTGTTATGGTTTACATTAGCACAAAATATTTATTTTTTGCTGTTAAGTTAAATTCCATTTTTATCTAATACTTAGCTATTCTGACACACTGTTCTGTAGAGAAAGTGCTGAACATTTCTTGTCATAAGGGCAGTGGTCACATATTTATGACTTGGGGAATGTAAGGCTTGGCCGTGATTTATACCATTATGCATATTTTATTGCTAAAATTTTGCTCTTATCTCAGGAAATTTATTTCTTCCTTCAGCATCTGAAAGTAGACTTCACTCAGGTAAGAAAAGGTGTGTGTGTGAGGAAAAGGTCTTGCACTTCCCTTTGTTGGGATGCATATTTAAAGGGTTTTCTCTAAAGCACCCATTCACTTCCAGTACAGAGCAGCATTCGTTGCATTTAAACCTAGTTTTTTCAATAGTTGTCTGAAATCTAAAAAAATTTCATATATCTGACGAGTGTCACATGATGGTTTTGACAGATTATCTAGAGCCCCAGTATTACTTTTAGTGTTTCTGGATTATCCAGGGACATCTGCATGAAGAATCTGTGACAACTTAGGCTACTTTCACACGTTTGGAATATACATAGATGCATAATGAATAATAATGCTGGGAGTTCCATTGGTCTGTTCTGTGACATACAGTCCATGCACAGACCATATATACAGAACATGTGAATGTAGCCTTACAGTGTAATACATTGATATAAACCTATTAATTGTAAACTTAATTTATTTTATATACATATGGGAAACTGGGTCCTCTGTACATTTTTTTTTTTTACCATCCTGCAACTAAACCGCCCACTACACGGTTAATGTTTTAAACCTGGTACAAACTTTCTTCCCTAATGGATAGCCAGAGACCTTTTCCTCAAGTCCTAAATATTAATAGTGTGCCGTCTGTTTTAGTTTGTGGGACCGAAGACACTGCAGGACATCTGAGTAGACCTGGCAGCTGCCTGCTAGTGTCTGACATTCTAAGTGGCTAAACACAATTTGTAACTTGCTTTTAGCTAATTGATGTGATAGAGACAGTAGGGGTTTAATGCAAGAAACACTCTGCTACTTTATATCCTGTCTCTACAGCCAAATGCCAAAAAAGGTCTAGATTAAAATTTCATTCTTCATGTGAAAAGATTAAACCTGATCTTGTAATAGATTTCTACAAGCATCACAAGTTATAATATTAGCCATGCAAATGAAAATTAAAAGAAATCATTATAGGTCAATTTAATGATTTTATATATATATATATATATATATATATATGTCCACAATAGAGCGCACTCCCAGTTTCAGTGCTGGAGAGCCTAGCAACGGAGATTGGATTAAATCTCCAACTAAATAAATCCAAGAATTTTGTGGCACATCCGTATACTGAAAAAAGTTGTGGTATTTATTGGTACATCAAAAAGCAAGTGCAACATTTCAGTCTCATCTCGAGACCTTTCTAAGCCGAAAGCATCCAAGTGCCGAGCTGGGATCAGCGCCATTTTGGCGGAGCCCCCGGCCGGCACCAGTCACGAAGATCGCTCGTTGTCCCGGAGGAGCGATCTCCACCACTAGACACCACTAGAAGTGCTGCATCCGGTAATCGGATGCAGCTGTCATCTTTGACAGCTGCATCTGATTACTGTATTAGCGGGTACGGCGATCTGACCGTACCCGCTAATACCCGCGGTTCCGGGCTACAAGCGGCACCCGGGACCGTGGCGGTTCAGAGCGGGGTCGCCGCCCGGCCCCACTCTGGACACCTCTCTGGGACATATGACGTACGGGTACGTCATATGTCCCTAAGAGGTTAAAGTGTACCTGTTATAACTTTTAAAATCTAAATCAACAGTAGATGTGATATAAAGCAAGTTTGCAATATACATTCGTTATTTTTTGTTGTTGTTTTCATGCTGTAAAACAAAGCTGAACTTGCCAAAAATCCAGGTCCAGTCTCCTGATTTTTGACTTGTGCTGGTTGAAAAAAACAGACTAAACACATGAATTCCGTCCAGTACAGAGAGTAATGGCTCAATGTGTCCATCAATTACATGACTCTGTGAGCGCTCAGGTGGCCTGGATAACACAGGACTTCTTGTTTTCTGTCTGAGAAAAAAAAGGTCAGAAAACAGGAAGTGCCGTGTTCTCCATGAAAACTAAAAAAAAAATAATAATAATGTAAATTTCAAACTTTCTATCACATCCCCTTTGATTTAGATTTTGAAAGCTCTAACGAAAGGTACACTTTAAGCCTTGGTGACCAGTGGACTTTCCAGCAAGACAATGATCTCAAGTAAACTTTTAAGTCAACCAATGCTTGTCTAAGAAAAAGATCCTGTAATGTCCTGGAGTGGCCTTCTCAGTCACTGGATGTAAATCCAATTGAAAATCTTTGGTGGGATATAAAGAAGGCAGTTAAAGCTTTGGAAGTATCATATCAATTTTTCCCGTAAGGAATGGCATAAATTTCAATTGAGATATGTACTGAAACTGGAGGTTGAATAATAGAGCACATGCTAAAATATTACCCTTTCTTAGGGTTAATTATGATGTATGTATTCAGTCCATCCTGCCACTAGAAGTTTGGGTTTCCATGGATACGACATTGCTGGGGGGCCTCTGTGCACGAGCTCCATTGGATCAGAAAGAGGCTTATGCACAGTACTCACCAGGTGGGGTCATATCCATGGAAATCCGAACCTCCGGCGTCAGACTAGATTGCACGCCATGCTTTATATATGCTTTAAAACTATATTTTTTTTGTTGTTGTAAAAAAAACAGTTCATGAATGAAAAAATATATTTTTTGTTTCATGAGGTTTGTGTGTGAATTTTTGTCATTATCCTTTCATCCACATTACTATAATGTCTTTTAACGTGAACATGGGTTAAATATTTCTGGTTTCAACTGTGTGTGTTCTCACCTTAGCGGTAGGATGGATATTTGTAAGGAACTTCCAACTCCATATGTTTAGAGCCGGCAGGTTTCTAGTTAAACACGTTTACTCTGGATAATACATGTTGAAACTATACCTCTTTGGCTACAGGGGTGTCAGTGTTAGCCAACCACCACTGTAGTTGATTGGCTGATGAGATTGTATGTGTGTGTGTGTGTGTGTGTGTGTGTATATATAATATAATATTATATATATATATATATATATATATATAATATATATATATATATATATATATATATATATATATATATATATATATATATATATATATATATATATAATATACACACACAGTCACTAGGAGACATGTCCTTATTTGTATCTTGCCTGGAGGGCTTAGTGCACGCAGTGTGCGCGTTTGTTGACAGTATGTTACTGCTCCAAGTACTTAGTTAAATCTTTTTTTGAAAAGGTAGTGGTCACACAGATGTTACATTCTTCTGTTAGAAGCCAAATCAGTAGTTTAGTTCTGAAATCTCTTCCTTGTTCAGATCCTACTGTCTGCCTTGAGCTTTGGAAGTCTTTCCTTTTGTTCTGTTTTTTTCAAAGCTCTAAGTTTATTTAAGATCTTTATGACCGCAGGTCAATGTGCCAGCAGAATGCTACACTCGGCACTTGCACTCCATAAAACATAATTGTTAAAGGCGTGGCACGGATCCTCGAAGAATGCCTGACAAACGTTTTTTAAGAACATTTGGTACAGGTGTCTGCATATGTATTTTCAGGATCTATTGACTTTTTTTTTTTACCTTTTTGTAGTTTTTTCAACATATATGTATAAGCTATTTTAACTGGTAACTGTTTCCTATGACTTTATATTTTATTATTTGCATCCATTTTTTTTCCTGTAGGAAAGCGTCCAAAGAGTAGCAGGGCATAGTACGTTAAAACACAGGTACTGGAAACCGTAATCATGTAAATGTTTATGAAGAGAAGTATACATGAACACTATAAATGGGAAGAGAGTGAATATGGGTTAGTAGGTGAAGAGCCCTTGTTTTTGGTGATTTCTGTAACTGCCCTTAGCGTACTAACCATGTGCGTTGCCCACTCCCTAGCTTCTAGTTGTGGAGAACCGTGTGGAACTCTGTGGTGAGAAGCTCTGGAAGGGTTCGATATTTCACTTATTTTTTAAATGAAAGCAAAGAAAGCATATCTGAGGTGATAATTCATGATTCAGAAGGGTCCAAACATGTACAAATGTGGGCATAAATGCAGACATACCTCTGTTTCTTTAAGGACTTCAAATATTTTTATGTTGTCAAGTGTGGTGCACCAGATTAGGATGCCAAGATGATGGAAGATCCAGTACACTCTATGATGTTATTACTACAGGGATAGAATCATTCTTTTCAATTCTATAAGAATAGCTAAGATTGGTACAAGTGCAGTATGCGCTATGTCAAGTGATCCTGAAAGGCACAGCAGCTAAGCCCTACGTACTCTTGATTGTATTCAGTAACTTGCCTGTGCTAGTCTTTCACTACTATGTAAAACATTATAAGAATAACCCCTTTTTGGATTAGAATAGGCTATTGCAACATGCAAGACTATAGATAATGACATTGAGAGTGTTTTTTTATAGGCTTGGATGTTCAACATCCTTGGAAACCATAGGAGTAACCATGTAAAAGATGTGTTGTGATAAAATATTTTATCACAACTGTAGTAGTGTCATGTATCTCTATGTATGAATTTATGGGTAAATTGTTCATCACATAAAGTGCCTGAAATAAAATGTTATAAATAGCCTAGTAATAAAGCAGACATGCAGTGTACACTTGGCCTCGATTTAGAACCACATGTATCGTTACATAAAGTAATTGTATATTGGATTCCTCTGAACATAGGGATGTTTGTCAGCAGATTGTGAT
Source organism: Dendropsophus ebraccatus (assembly GCF_027789765.1). NCBI lineage: Eukaryota > Metazoa > Chordata > Amphibia > Anura > Hylidae > Dendropsophus > Dendropsophus ebraccatus. The sequence goes on from NC_091458.1 coordinate 75,028,884, forward strand.
GACCACGAGTGATATGTACGCAGAGCGCAGCCATAAGTGGGTGGTCTCACAAAACAAAAGGAGTAACACTCGACACTACTACAACAAGCAGAGAGTCCAGAGTTCCAATAGTTGAAAGGATGATTACAGTAGGTGGTGCTCAGCAGATCACGCAGAGTTAATAGTATCAAACTATATCCAGTGAAGTAAAGGAAAAACTGCTGCAACTCACCATTCTGTAGCAAATTCTTCTTTATAATGGAACAGTCTTGTACAAAAAGGCATCAGGGGGGTGAATGGGAGGACGTACACACAGTGGTGTTAGCCAGATGAAGTGTGGCTAGTCCACATGAAACGATCATCGCTACCCACTGCATCTCCGTGTGTATGTCCTCCCATTGACCCCCTGATGCCCTTTTGTACAAGACTGTAACATCAATAAAGAAGGATTTGCTACAGAACGGTGAGTTGCCACAGTTTCTCCTTTACTTCACTGGATTTTATAAGTGGGTGGTCTGTACACGGAGTGCAGCCATCAGTGGGTGATCTGTACACTGAGTGCAGCCATCAGTGGGTAGTCAGTACACGGAATGCAGCCATCAGTGGGTAGTCAGTACATGGAATGCAGCCATCAGTGGGTGGTCAGTGCACAGAGGGCAGCCATAAGTGGGTGGTCAGTGCACAGAGGGCAGCCATAAGTGGGTGGTCAGTGCACAGAGGGCAGCCATAAGTGGGTGGTCAGTACACAGAGCCCAGCCATAAGTGGGTGGTCTGTACACGGAGCGCAGCCATCAGTGGGTGGACTATGCACTGAGTGCAGCCATCAGTGGGTGATCTGTACACTGAGTGCAGCCATCAGTGGGTAGTCAGTACACGGAATGCAGCAATCAGTGGGTAGTCAGTACATGGAATGCAGCCATTGTCGTGGCAGGGAGGTATGGGGTAATTAGGGTAATTTATTCTGCCACGCTTCAACTAACTGTCTATGTCTAGATTGTAAAATAGGGAAGTGTCGGCCGTAAGGAAATCACACCAACAACCAGTTTGGTCCAAGTTCCATATACACTCCTCCTTATTACTTCCTTGATCCATACATTTATAGGGTAGAATATAGGGGTGGTTACAATATAACATTATTACATTCCTCTTTGATCTAATTGGATTACACCAAATCTCTATTAATTTATGCATTTTCTACTGCGTAGCTTAGGCCTTTAGACTCTTGTGGTAGTAACGTCTTCTATCTTCACATATCTTCTGGACGTGACTTCCTCTATCTTCCTCTGCAAACCACCAGCATACCATTCTTTGTCCAGGACAGGAACCATTAATCTTCCATGTGAAGGCTTTGCCTTGCATAAGCAGTTACGAGCTACTAGTATATATATATATGTCTGAAGCAGTTTGTTAAGAATTATATATTGTAATGAAAATCACGTGTTAGTATACATTGTAGATTTAAATGTTTCTCTTATAAGGGTCATCCCCTGACCTCCATACTTGACAGTCCCCCCTAGAAACATTGAAATCACTTAATCACCCATTAGAATAACCTTTTCCCTTGTTTTCCCTAAAAACTAGTAGTCTTGAGCCTTTGTAGCTGTCTCATGGTGAGGGATGGGGAGTAGGGGTATTTCACCCAGCTACTGGAGTTTGTGTTCCTAACAAACACCACCTCCTTCCACTGGGACTTAGTCACCATGAGAGTCTACCCTTCCCTTATCTATCCCTAATTAATTTGTAAGTCTAGGTTATTCTTTATCATATAAGTGATTCAAAGGGAACCTGTCAGGCCCTGGGTTGTTCAGTAATAACTCTCATGGGGAGAACCATGGGTTGCTCGGTAATAACTCCCATTGGGGGAGCTCCTTCTGTACTATCCTCCTCCATACAGGTGAAATTATCTTCCCCCAGATAAGGAAAGACTGGAGTAACCTCATCCAAACCTTTGGACAACATCTTCTTGACACAAGGGATTACACAGATCACCACGATTAATGAGGCCAGTAAAACTACTCCTAGCACCGTGCCCACCTGTGCTAGCCACTTCTGCCATCCGTTCATCCAAGAGAAGTACTGGTCCCATGGGTGTTATGCCAGCATTCCTCTTTAGCTCTTCAGATATGTTGTCTAGTTTTTTAATGGCTAGGGTTACTTTACCGTTTGGACCAGTATTGTCAGGTATATAGGTGCAACAAACATCCTTGATCATTTTACATACCCCACCATTCTCTGCCAATATCATATCTAGGGCCATCCTGTTCTGGAAAGTCATAATAGATGTGGGGCCTAGTTGGTCTACCAATCCATGTAGGGCATCCCGAGTGTAATTGACAAATCTCTGTTGATTGTAATAAATATAGTTTATCCAATCCACATTCTTGTTTATGGTTATCTGAGGAAAGATTGATTCAAATCCTGCTTTCACCTGGTCCCTAGCTTTGAACTCATCTGGCACCCCCCTTGGGACTCCTATGGCATCTATGTATACGTGTGGGTCAAAGCTTCCCTTTGGGGTCAGATCAATAGTTCTCTTGTGTCTGATGGAAGAGTCAAGGGACCTTGCAATTCTAAAATGAGAGGAAACCTCTTCCATCTTACCATCTTCAAGGGGTATTACATGAAGTGGCATTAGGGCCTTGGCTAGTGCACATTCCCCTGTCCAATTTCCTTCAAGTTTTGGCCTTATTTTCATATCCCCACAAATCCAGAACACATCAGCTACTGATTGGACCTGGTTCAGGAGTTGGTCTCTGGTTGCGTTACTGTAACTTCCACAATAGCCTGGTTCAAACTTACCCAGGTTTCTACCCTCCCCTTCGCTCACGAAGCATGTGTAATTACCAGGGTATATTGTGATTCCCTGGCTTCGGGTGGGTGCTTGTGTGATTATGGGATATTTTACTTTCCAAGTCTCACAAATCGGGTTGTTAGTAGTACTGTTGGTGAACAGGCTGAGGAAACATTGTTCTGAAGCTGGGTCTAGATGTAGGGGAACTGACCCAAGGTGTGGGCGGGCACTAGAGCATACATAACAGTTTGATTGGTTGTATTGTGCTGCGGTGTATTTCATCCATTCTAACCAATAGTTAGTATCACTGTATCCTGTCTCTACTGCATATACCTCTTCTACCGTGGGGTCTGAGATAGCTACCATCTCATTATACATTTGCATGTGGGATTTGGCTAAATGTATTATATCCGTTGTTTGTTTCTCCTCTGTTCTCCACTCTGGAGAATGGAACATGTCCTTCAGCTTGATCCTGCCTTATAACCAGATGCCATTCCCCCATATCCACCTATAATATATGTTCCTGCATCATTAGCACTGGGGTTCTCTATGGTTATAACTAGTTTCACCTTCTTCTTCTTAACACACAGTGGTTTGAGTAAGGTCAGTCTATCGAGTAAGGGTTTCCCATTCTTGTCTTTCCTCTGTAGTATAGCCTCTGGTCTATATCCCCAATCAGTGTCTCCAGTGTTCCATCCCACTGCCCCCCAGGAATCGCAATGTGGACCCCAATAGTTATCATCAGTAACACACATATACCACACAGTTCCCTCATCGCATGTCATTCCCCTGGGTAGATTAAAATTGACCTTAAAAGTTGCTATATGGGTGTTGGATGAATTATACCAGAGAGTAATGAACTCCTCATCTTGTGTAATGGCTACCTCTGTTGTCCCCCAACCCACCCAGGCAGAACACATTATAAAAAGGATAAAGACGTCTTTCATGGTGATGGACTGGTGGGTGACACCTTCTTGCAGTGAGAGGCGTGTATCCAGGTGGTTTTCCCTTCAAGTTTCACAGAAGTTGGAGACACCAAAAGCACTTGGTATGGGCCTTCAAATCTAGGTTCCAGAGCGTCTCTGACGTGCTTTTTCACAACCACAAAGTCACCTGGTTGGAGGGAGTGAGTGCTCTGGTCAGATTCTGGATCTGGAATAGAGGAGAAAACTGCAGCATGTGTTACTTTCAATTCATTGCACAGGTTTACAATATACTTCACAAGATTATCATTCCCCGCCTTCAACTGTTGTGGGTAGTATGCCCCAAGCCTAGCGGGACCCCCAAATAGAATTTCATACGGGGTTAGACCAGTGGGCTGCCTAGGGGTGTTCCTGACAGAGTAGAGGGCAATAGGTAGGATCTCAGGCCATGGGAGGGATAACTCTCTGCTTGCTTTTAGAATTTTATTTTTCAGTGTGGCATTCATTCTTTCTACCTTCCCACTACTTTGAGGGTGATAGGGGGTATGTAAGCCTAAGTCTGCCCCTACCATCTTCCAGATCTCCCTAGTCACATCTGCAATAAAGGCTGGGCCTTGGTCGCTTTCAATAACTTCTGGAACTCCAAACCTACAGACTAGGTCGGTCAAAAGTCTTTTCACAGTAAGTTTGGCTGTCATGTTAACAACTGGGTAGGCCTCCGTCCATCCTGAGAACATGTCCACCACCACTAGGACATACTTGTATCTTCCACTCTTTGGTAGTTCCATGTGGTCAATCTGGATCCTCTAGAAAGGATATAGCGGTTTAGCCAAGTGTTTCTTGGGAGTATGCACTGTCCCCCCTGGATTGCAAGTCTTGCAGATGTCACAACTCTTAGCGTAGGTAGCTGCTGTGATAGAGATTCCAGGTGCCAGGTAAAACTTAGTGATGGTGGAAATCATCTGGTTCTTTCCTCTGTGGGTGACTCCATGGGCCCACTGCACCACTGCTGGGAACAATGCTCTTGGTAGGCAGAGTCTCTTGTCCTTTCTCCAGAATCCATCTTCTTGCATCTTAGCTCCTTGTTTTTCCCACTCCTTCTTTTCTTCTGGACCTATCTGGGACTGGAATTGCTTCAACAGGGTAATTCCTGGATTGGGTATATCTTCTTCTTCTCCGGCTTCATCTTCTTTTTTCCTCCCTGCCCTTGTTAGCACGTGTATAGCAACTTCTGCTTCCTCTCGAACTTCTGGGAGAAGTGCTGCGGCATTTGCTGCTAGATCCGCTCTGTAGTTGCCCTTGGCTTCTTCTGTCTCTGTTCTTCCATGGGCTTTAACCTTCAGGATGGCTACTTGAGCCGGTAGATGGAGAGCTTCCATCAAAGTCTTCACGGCTTTGTGGTTCTTGATGGGCGTTCCACTAGCTGTCTGGAAACCTCGCAAGGCCCATTTCAGGCCAAAGTCATGCGCTATTCCATGCGCGTAGGCTGAGTCTGTGTAGATATTGGCAGTCTTCCCTTCCACTAGCTTGCAGGCTTCGGTCAGGGCCCTAAGTTCAGCTTCCTGGGCCGACATGTGGGAAGGAAGGGAGTTTGCCATTACAGTTTCTGATAAGGTGACCACAGCAAATCCTGTATGGAACTGTCCTCTTTCATCCGCGTACCTTGAGCCATCCGTGAAGAGAATATAGTCAGGATTGTCCAGTGGTGAAGTAGAAACATTTGATAGACGTGAAGTCTCATCTTCCATCTGCTGGACACAATCATGTTCTGGATAGTAATCTTCCTCTGCAGGGTAGTCTTCATCCCTGTGAGATGCAGCACTATTGCCTTCAATAGGATCACATTCCCCCCTTGAGAGAGGAAGCAGAGTTGCAGGGTTCAGAATTGTACATCTTTGCAGTGTGACGTTTTCAGGTAAGAGGAGAGAACTTTGCAGGCGTGTCTTGCGCTGCATAGACAAATGAGGTTGTTGGGACAATTTCAGAATGGCTTGTAAGTTATGTGGTGCCAAAATAGTAACAAGCTGTCCTAAGATGAGATCAGCCGTTTTGTCCAGAAGTGCTTGTGCTGCAAGAACTACCCTGAGGCAGGTGGGAGCCGCTCTAGCCACTGGGTCCAATCTGCAAGAGTAATATCCAAGCGGCCGTGTTCTTCCACCATGTTTCTGGGCCAATACTCCTGAAGCATGACCATTGTTCTCAGAGATGAAAAGGAAGAATGGTTGAGTATAATCTGGTATCCCCAAGGCAGGGGCTTGTAAAATAAGATTCTTAAGTTCATAGAAACAGTTCATAGCCTCTATGGGAAGACCATGTGAGTCCTTGATGTCAGCAAAGGAGTCATAAAGTGGTTGCATCAAAGCTGAAGCGTTGGGAATCCATTGGCGGCAGTAGGTAATCATTCCAAGAAATGCTTGCAGTTGGGTCAGAGTTTGGGGTGGCTTGATTTCTGCCACCGCCTTCTTGCGGTCTTCCGTAAGATGTTTGGTTCCACTTGAGATACAATGTCCTAGGAAAACAACTTTCTCACTGCACCACTGCAGCTTTGACTGTGACACCTTGCAGTTAATGGAGGCCAGGTGCTGAAGTAAGCTGATAGAATGATCTTCACAAACAAAGGCGGTTGGGGCACACAAGAGCAGATCATCAACATACTGAAGGAGAACCACATCCGGGTGTGCCAAGATCCATGGTTGTAAGCATGTCTGCAGTGCTTGAGTGAATTGGTTTGGAGAGTTCTGTGCTCCCTGGGGCATTCCTGTCCAGGTATACTGTTTCCCACGATAAGTAAACGCAAAAAGGTATCTTGAAGATTCTTCTAGAGGAACGCTGAAGAAAGCGTTTGTAAGATCGATTACTGTGAAACAAGCAGCAAAAGGAGGTATTTGGGAGAGGAGGGTGTTGGGATTCGGAACCACTGGGGTTTCCAGGACAGTAGCAGCATTCACAGCTCTGAGATCTTGAACCAAACGGTATTTATCAGGTTCACCTGGTGCAGTCCTCTTCTTGACAGGAAATAAGGGGGTATTGGCAGGTGATATGCACGGGATAAGCACGCCGTTCCTTAGGAATGCAGAAATCTGTCCTTCCAGAGCCTGTTCTTGACCAGCTTTCAAGGGGTATTGAGGTAGGTGGGGTGGTAATGCACCTTCTTTCAGGAAGATACGTACTGGGGTGACAGGAAGTAGGCCAATATCATCAGGGCCTGTGGCCCATAATCCATCTGGGATTAGGGGTAGCACTCTTGGGGGGATACGTTTCTGGCAAGGAAGCACTAGGAGTGTATGTATGGCTTGCAGAGCACATACTTCTTCAGTGGTAGGAGTGTTTTCGAGGTCTAGATACATTCCCGACGAATCAAATCGGATAGTTGCTCCCATCTTCTGTAAAAGGTCAGCTCCCAGTAAATTGGTCGGGCATGAAGGAGAAACAAGAAGTCTTGACAGTATACTCTGGTGTCCAACAGGTACTGGATAGGTAAGGCGAGTTTTGGTAGGTTGTCCGTCAACTCCGACACATGAGATATAGTCAGGAGAGAGGGTGACTCCTGGTGGGATATCTGAGGTTCTTAAGACTGATCTGGCTGCACCCGTGTCCACTAGAAAAGGGATTTCATGACCATTTACTGGAAGTTTTACTGTTAAAACAGGGCCAGATTGATAAGAAAGGTCTTTGTCCGCCAGGTTAGTGAAAACAGTAGGGTAACATCAGGGTAAAACCAGTCCTGAGGAGGAGGAGGAAATGATTTCTGATCAAGTTGGTCGTGCTGTCGAGATCTCTGTGGTTGACGACCCTGGCCTGAGGGTCGATTATATCCTTGTTGGCGGTCATGTGGGGTCATATTCTGTTGTCCCATGTTCAAATTGGAGAATCCTCGGGTTGGTGGGTAACCTTGCTGGGTTTGAAGATTCTGTCCTAAAAAGAGACGGCATTGCTTCCTAATATGGCCCAGTTTTCCACAAAAATAGCAAGCAGGTTTAGGCTTTTGGGGCCTATTGTTGTTATTGGGCATCTGTTGTTGTCTGCCAGGGAAAGGACTTCCTGGATAGAGTTGAGCTGGCTGATTATACATAATCCCCTCCACTCTTGAGGCATTGTTAGCACGAGGGTTTTGTGTTTGTTGGAAAACAGCCACATTATTATCAGTCAGTCTTTGAGGGGCATGCTTAATCTGTTGCTTTTCAATAGCTTTAGAAATGAGCAAGACTTGGCTGTGGGGTAGTTCTATATACTCAGGGCGAGTTTCCTCCAATTTCCTCCTAATGGGGTCAAGAAGGCCTTTGACAAAAGATTCCACAAAAAGGGTGCGCTGGTGTTTTATTTTCATATCAAATCCCTGGTCTTGGAAGAGTGCCAACATCCTAGCATAGTACTTTTCCACTGTCTCAGCGGGTTCCTGAGATGTGTCAGCCACACTGACAGAGGAGTCAGCCAGTCTATCTTTGGCCCATTTCTGAAGTCTACGGCTAAACTCTTCACCCGAGGGATAGCTGAGGGTATCTAACATCCCATTCTCCACTAATGCTGGCCTGATAATAGGCCAAAAGGAGTCTCCTGCCTTGATACTGGTAATATTAGCTAGATCCTGCCAGTTGACGGAGTAGGTTCTCTGCACTTCATTGAGCCTACGGTAAAAAGGCATAGGTTGTTTCTCAGGATCAGGCAACTGGCTCAGTAGATTATTGATTTCAGCAGGGTTGAAAGGAACATACTTGGGTTTCTCTTGATTAGTCAAAACGTGTTGAACTGGGGAAAATGGTGGTGGTGGTGTATTGGCAATTGGTGGTGGTGGTGGAAGCGGTAATGAGTCAAATGAAATCAACGGTGGAGGAGGAGGAGGTGGAGGTTCCAGACCTGGAAGGAGGTCATTACTAAATGGATTATGTCTCGATAGGGGTATCATCTCGGTTGAGTTTCTCTGCGTAGTGGAGAGAGAATAATCTGTACACATGTACTGCCAAGTTTCTGCAAGTAAGTCAGCTATATATGAGTCTATATATGACTACGATCTTAATAAGTCGTAGCGTGTGGATGTGGCCAAAATCTCGTATTGCAGATAATATTGTCTCACAACAAGGCTTCTCGGGAAACCCAAATAGGCGAGCACAGATAAGTGGTAATGAGAGTGAGGTTAATTCTTTAACTTTGACATTCTGGAGTACATTGTGTATTGTCTGTCTTAGTAAGCGGGCAGCTTCTTCATGAACATAATCTCTGTATATGGGGCCTACTGCATGTAGAATGACCCTACATTTCAGGTTGTAACCTGGAGTTGTCACTACTCCTGTCACTGGTAGGTAAGCACCCTGTCGGCATGCAAGGATGTCATCACAGTCTAACTGTATCTCCTTACCACCGTGCTTTACTATCTGTTTAGCCACACCTCCATTGTGCTTGAGGGCATTAGCTGGATTCACTAAGGCCTCTGTATCCTGATGTACCACATCACCTATGCCTATGACCAAGTTGGTCTTGAGATCCCATAACTTGGTAGAAAATACTGGAGTGAAAGGTATCGGGTTAAATTTCACTCTATTAGGTCCCTCAGACCTTCTAGTGGTAGTGTGGCGTGGGGTTATTGGATGATATGAGTCAACTGATACACGTTCATCCTTGAAACCAAAACCTGGGGAAGGCTGGTGTCTAGTCCTAAGTGACCCGCGTTCAACTGTCTCGGGGGCAGATTTCCCTTCTCCATCACTCTGGTATGGAGATTCCTCCTTAAGTCTGATCGGGGTCTTGGGCATAGGAAGGGTGGGTAAATTGAATTGCTGACATGCAGTTGCAAGTAGTTCACCAAACTCATGAGACTGTGGACTGAATGGGGTATTCGATGCTTGCTGTGGAGATAAGATCATAATGGGAGCGGCACCTGGGGTGGGTACATAGTATGCTCCAGAGGCAGTCAATAAGGGATATAGATTAAGAGCGCTGCTGTCCGGAAGGGTGGGTTTGGGTATAGCAATATGGCTGCCGGAAGCAGGCTGTTCCCCTTGGATAGATGGGGAGGAGCTGGGAGTCCCAATATGGCCGTCCGCACGTACAGCAGTGTCACTAGGTGGGGCAGACTGGGCGGTTCTACATTCAGGGGCTGGATTGGGGCGTCCCCTCCCACAACTACTGCAATATTCAGCAGAGGGTGGATTCTGCTGATGGCAATGTGGACACTCCCAACATCGTGGTCCACCGTCGCCATCATGGGATATGTAATTCCCCAGACAGTACATATATGCAGTCACTTCCCCTTTTGCATTGACATATTCCACCTCCACATAATTATCTTTTGCAATTGAACATGCGGTGCGATGCCATGCCTGGGCAGACAAAAGCAAGTCATTATCCTCCAAGGTCCCTCTGTTCTCTCTAAGGGCCTTGTCCCATAGCGTAACCTGCAGTCTCCCCTTTTTATGCATCTGACAGACATCCATTAGTTTTTTCATGTTGGCCACATGTTTCTTCCCTTCTCTTCTGGTTACCAGCTCGACTGGGCTTTCATAGGTATTATCGGGAGGTTTCGATGCAAACAAGGATCGCAAGCTTTCCATCGCGTTGCGAGTTTTCCCAGGGCTCAGAGATCACGGGTGTTCCTACTCTACACTAATACCTAGTTCGTGCAATTCAAGCACGCGACCGTAAACCCAGCAAGTGAAACACTTATTTAAGATATCTGAGGAGACTAATCCTTCACAATATGGTCATTGGAGGCCCCCTGGAGGGGAATATAAATGTATAACAAGCTACAGAAACAAGTGTTTCCTGTCTGTTTGACTTCACCGGAAAATAAGGAAGTGAAAGTCAAACTTGAGGAAGTGTCTGGAAAGAACAGAACAGCTAACCGCAGCTGCTAGACTACTACTAAACTACTACTCCTATCATACGTTCTTTATGTTACATGCAGCCACAGTGTCTGCGCTCAGAAGGAAAAAAGGAAAAAAAGGAAGTAGAAGTTTCACTTGCATTAAACTTTAACTGACAAATATTAACATACGGCCGCTCAAAATCAGAACTGGTCTTGCCCAGCACCACAGCCAAGGCTAATTCATTGACTTGAAACGGACAGGTTCTCTCACAAACCCCAAAATATCTAACAGATTCTCTTTCAAACCCCAAAATGTATCTGGTTCTCTGCCAAACCTCAAAATTGTAACAGGTTCTCTGCCAAACCTCAAATTCTATCAGGTTCTCTCCCAAACCTCAAATATGTATATCTCTGTAACACAGGTTCTCTGTCAAACCCAAAATTATCTCTATACTGACACCAGTTCTGACAAGTTAAACCACCACGTGTCTCAGAGCCCCAGTAAGATACCCATAGACAGTTAGTTGGTTACGACAAGCTGTACGTACACAATGATACACGTACATTTACGGGTTCTCTGGACGGCACAGCGGGAGGAACACCTCGTCGCTAAGGTCACCACGGGGATCGAACAGGCTAACCACAGACTCACACAGGACCGCCTGACACAACAGGTAAGCTACAGATTTATAAAATCAGCAGACTTACCGTTGTGGTGGAGTTGATCAGGCTCGTTCAGTCGGTCCGGGATCGTCTAGCAGACAGCCGGGTGTCGGTCCCACGGGGTAGGCCCCCCCCTGCAGGTGCCGGCCTATTGTTCGGGCGCCAGTGTCGTGGCAGGGAGGTATGGGGTAATTAGGGTAATTTATTCTGCCACGCTTCAACTAACTGTCTATGTCTAGATTGTAAAATAGGGAAGTGTCGGCCGTAAGGAAATCACACCAACAACCAGTTTGGTCCAAGTTCCATATACACTCCTCCTTATTACTTCCTTGATCCATACATTTATAGGGTAGAATATAGGGGTGGTTACAATATAACATTATTACATTCCTCTTTGATCTAATTGGATTACACCAAATCTCTATTAATTTATGCATTTTCTACTGCGTAGCTTAGGCCTTTAGACTCTTGTGGTAGTAACGTCTTCTATCTTCACATATCTTCTGGACGTGACTTCCTCTATCTTCCTCTGCAAACCACCAGCATACCATTCTTTGTCCAGGACAGGAACCATTAATCTTCCATGTGAAGGCTTTGCCTTGCATAAGCAGTTACGAGCTACTAGTATATATATATATGTCTGAAGCAGTTTGTTAAGAATTATATATTGTAATGAAAATCACGTGTTAGTATACATTGTAGATTTAAATGTTTCTCTTACAAGGGTCATCCCCTGACCTCCATACTTGACACCATCAGTGGGTGGTCAGTGCACAGAGGGCAGCCATAAGTGGGTGGTCAGTACACAGAGGGCAGCCATAAGTGGGTGGTCAGTACACAGAGCCCAGCCATAAGTGGGTGGTCTGTACACGGAGCGCAGCCATCAGTGGGTGGACTATACACGGAGCGCAGCCATCAGTGGGTGGTGAGTACACGGAGCACAGTCATCAGTGGGTGGTGAGTACACGGAGCGCAGTCATCAGTGGGTGGTGAGTACACGGAGCGCAGTCATCAGTGGGTGGTGAGTACACGGAGCGCAGTCATCAGTGGGTGGTCCGTATAATGTGCTTAAAATGTGGGTGGCTCTGGAGCCTTATTAGAAATAAATGCAGTTCATATATTGCTTATGGTAGTAGTTCCATTATTATTTTTGCAGTAAATTCATGTTATTGTAGGTGACATAACTTTTATTTTATCTGGTGAAGAATAGTCTACAGCTTTCCCTTGGTAAGTCATTGTGTGTTTTAGCTGAGATGTCAGTCATACAGTGTGAAAGTTGGAGCCACGCTTCACAGATCTTACACGGATCGCACAGTGGTAAGCTAATAGGTAGGGGCTGCCGTGGCTTTTAGTCATATGGGCGAAGACTTCAACTGAACCACCATCATCTCCATAAACAGTTATGAATAAGTGCATGTTATAAAATTCTACTTATAAGCCTAATCCCACCAATTTCACTTGACAGGAAATCTATTAGAACCAAACTGCGTTCCTCAAATGGAATACTGGCACTTCTTAGCTGGGAGTACCAAAGTGCCAACCTGCCAGGGTGGATAAAAATCAATGATTTTTTAAAAAAAATCAAAAAAATCGGATTTTTTTGATTTAAATCGGATTTTTTTGATTTAAATCGGATTTTTTTCAATAAACTGCTTTTTGAGGAAAATATTTTACCATCCAAAGGTTCTTCCATCATGAGATAAAGCTGAGTTGTTTAACTCAGTAGAATAAAGGCTGTATATGTTCTCAAATGTTACAACATGAACAGAGTTGAGAAAAAGACCTTAATCCTATTGTTCTACAAACCTATGAATACAGAATCATCCCCTTCAGTACCAAGTCCAAGAAGTTAGACAATATGTTTCTGATTGTTTGGACTATTTTTTTTTTTTTTTTTAGCCAAATTAGTTAACATGGATGTTTGTTTAAGCAAATAACGTATGCTGTAATGTTGTTATTGTTTCAGTTGAATAAATCCATTTAAATTGTTATTAAGTTCAGGATTATTTTTCTCCTTCCTAAGTACAACAGAACAGTGGTGTCCAAATATGAATGATTAACCCATTAAACTGGGGAGAAAAAAGTAATATAAAAAGTGATTCTAAAAATCTTCATCTACTTGCATGTTAAAGTAGCAAGAACTAGTTTAGGTAGAAACTTTGATTTAAATCACTGATTTAAATCAAGCCTTCCGGACTAGTGATTTAAATCGTGATTTAAATCGTGATTTAAATCGTGATTTAAATCAGTTTGATTTAAAACAAATCCACCCTGCAACCTGCTGTATCACTTTTGGTACATGCCAATAAATAGGTCTCTCTAGATAATCATCTTCCTAACCAAGCGTTTCCTTTTTTATTCAATCAATCCTGTTAAGTCCAAGAAGCGCAGGGTTAATAATCTGCTCCAATGTCCAGTTTATTTTGAGTTCAGAAACCTGCTTTTTTGGCTTTCCATTTCTCTGTGTTGTTTTGAACGAGATGAACAAGCTATATACAGATTGAATGTTAAAATTCTGAAATTGCTTCTCACAGTTATCTGTCTAAAACACATTACTGTCCTCGGTACATGCAGCAGCATGATCTGACAATAAAAAACATTCGCCGGTATTAAAAATGTATGCATCTGCAAACTATTCAAATACATATAGCTGCAGGATTTATGTGCTGCTGCTCAACCAGGTTACGCAGAAGAAAATAAATATTTTCCATTCAGTAGTGCAGCACACAGCAGTTTTAGCAGAATGGCTTAAGCTTTCTTAGCTTGTAATATGTATTAGTCAAGTCAGACAGTGAAATCCTCTGTACTTTACAATAAATACACCGGACATTCGGCTTGTGAGCACACTCAAAGCAGCGAGCGGCATGTAGATTAGTCCACTTTGTATTTCTTTATACAGAGGCATAATAGGAATTGGACAACATTGAGAAATGAGACGCAGACCCAAGTGGAATGGCTTTAATAAGAAAAATTCCATTATTAACCGTTATGTTTGTTATTTGAGAGAAAGGAAGGCAGCCTCACCGCTGGAGGCATTTGGTAAACCTAATAAGCCAGTGTAGGATCCAATTGTATTGTGTACTACATATACTCTTACTGCTGCTATTGCACAACTGTGTAGGTGAGGGTGTTTTCCAGTGACATGTCATGTCCTCTTATTTTCAGCATTTTTTTTTTTTTTTTAAGGATTTTGACATTTCATTCTTAAATAATTAAATATAATAAGTCTCATGCATTCCTATTTGTCCTGATAAAATTGAGCCTGGCAAACCATGTTAAGACGTAACGTATTTCATGTTTTACATATTCTTATTTGGAAAGTGATAGAAAATATTTTAAAATTTCATTTTTACATTACTTCGCTTTTTTTTCTTCTGCAGATTCATACATGCACCGAAGTACAGCAGAGTCCTATAAAGGTCTGGCGCTGACCTAGTAGGGTTGTCGGTTGTACAGAACTGTGATATACATGTTATGGTTAAACTATACAGTTATACTAAAACATACCAGAATGAGGAGTCTCAAAATTGCTATCTGTCTGATGTACCCAAAAATTCTGGGCAGAATCTAGGAGTTTCCCTGGTTTTCGCCCTATATACCTAAATGGCATTATGGATTTTTTAGCACTAGCACTCCAGGTCTAAGTCCTTGTAAGTGGTGCTTCCACACAGATTATTTGGCAAAGATTTTTGAGCCAAAACTAGTGGTGGGGCCAGCAGAAAGGAGAAGTAAAATTGTTTTTGATATTCCTATTTCTTTTAAATCCACATTTAGGTAAAAAGATAAAATAGAGCTGATGCAGTAAATCCATGGCCACAAACAGAGCCAAAGTTCAACATCGAAATATCAGTCAGAATGCTAGAGGATACATTAGGGGCATAGTCAGGAAAAAGGTATCAGGCAGATGAACCGAGGGCAAGACTGGAGAATGGTGAAGAAAACGTCTGGCAATGTCATGATCAAAACTATTCAGTAGTATTGCACAGGAACAAGAGTAAGTGAGGAAAATGAAGTGTTAATTTGTCAAACCAAGCAGGGGAGCGAATTCCCCTTTAAAGAAAAGGTGCCAGGTCTGAACTCCTCTTTAGACTCTGCAACCTGGCACCATTGTACAGTGAGAGCAAGAGGCTGTGGAGGGAGATATGATCCGAAACAAGGGGAAAGGAGCTGTCTTAGATGCAGCATTGGAAAAGAACCGGGCAAAACGCAAGAAATCTTAAATTTTAATTTTGCTGATTTTAATAATTCCAATTGACACTTGCTAAACTCACATTCTTCTTTCCTAATTACAAATAAGTTCTGAAATTCTTTTGCATATGTTGACAGATTCTTTTCTCACTTCTAACATTTCTCTGTGATCTTGTGAACATCACGACATATGTGCCAATCGAGCTACAATACGTTTTAAATTGTCAAATTTACTGAATGCATTAATATGTTTAAGGGCAAAACTGTGTTGGTTGTAATCTGTTGCTGCTTAAAGCTACAGGTGGGATCTAAAATGGCTTGTCCCTTGCCCCTGATAGCTGTGCAATAGTGGCTTACACAAAGCTCATTAAACCTCCTTACTTTCAGAATAGTGGCGTCCTTCACATTGCCTCTTCTCATTTTTACAGTGATAAAATCACTGTAGTAACTACACCTATTCCCCCAATTTGTAGAGCTGTGGTAAACCTGTTCTGCCTCGGTAGACTAGAAACAATGATATGTCATATCGGTGGAATGGATATGGAAGAGCAACGGATTTCAAGCATTATATTTCCTTGTGTTCAAGTGAAATGTATATTATTAGATCACTGTAGCTATTGTATACATTTATTATGATCTTATGAGATACTTGTATGTTTGAAACAATTCTTTGTGCCCTAGTCTTATTAGATATTCTTGTAGTAAATTTTCTCTGAAAACCCTAGTGCACATGTATTAATAGTATTGTTATGTTGGACAAGAAAGATGGAAGCTGTACCAAGTTTATCAGAGTAAAACCAACAAAATTATACATTTACTGGGATATGTAAGACTTGTTAGACACTTCTTGCCTTACAACACACCGTGGTTGGTGGACTTGACACAGTATTTTGCCCAAGGCATAAGTGCATGTTGTTGTTAAATTGTGTAGCATTTTATGACTTTGTTTACTCTGTTGTGACAATCTTTATTAGACTCAAAAACCTAAAAACACAGACATGTTGAGAAGGGAGGAACCATAATACAAACCCCTTAGTGCCATGAGTAGTAGGGGACTTTCTGAGGACCAGTAACAGCAATGAGTTCTGGAATCGCCTTGTTACAAATGGGCACTTTCACAAAAAACCCACAAGAAGATTGTGAGCAGAAAAAGACCACTTGGTCCATCTAGTCTGATTTTTTAGTACTTCCTTTCGTATTATTTTAGGATAGATATATGTTTATCCCAGGCATGTAGGGGTATGAGTGTTCAGATCCCGACTTACCAGCAGGACGAGCTGGAGGAAGTCCGTGCTTAGCTTGTTTTGTCCCACATTTGTGTTAGGTACCGAGACTGCTGCATAACAGAAGTCTGTGGGGCTGTCTCACTTACATTGACACTAAGCAGGGAGAGAGACAGCAGCAGGCCTTTTATCATGCTCTTTCTTACTAGCATCTGCAGTCAGACCCCCACCAATAAAACTTTTCACATGTTTCTAAAAATCTGTATTAACCATATGTCTTGGCATTTGCAGCATGCTGTTTTACTTTTTAGTTTTTGTGTTCGTACTGTATGTCAGCCATGATAGTGTGCTGGCCTTTTGCTTGTCTGTTTCTGTGACGTGTCAAGTTGTTACTTTCTGTATAACTTTCAAAATCTAAATCAGCAGGGGATGTGACATAAGGCAAGTTTGCAATTTACATTCATAATTTTTTTTGGGTTATCATTGAAAACCCAGCACTTCCTGTGTTTAGACTATTTCTTTTTTTTCTTCAAAGAGCATAAGCACAGGAAGTCCTGTGTTTCCCAGGTCAACTGCGCTCACAGAGAAGGCAGTCATATGATTGGTGGACACATTGAGCCGTGACTCTCTGTACTGGCCAGACTATGTTCAGTCGCTTTCAACCAGAACAAGACTAAAAATCTGTCTTTAGGACACCGGACCTGGATTTCTGGTAAGTATAGCTTTGTTTTAAACCTTAGAGGACCGGGCCAATTTCAACTTTTGTGTTTTCGTTTTTTCCTCCTTGTGCTTATAAGGCCATAGCAGTTGCATTTTTTTCACCTAGAAACCCACATGAGCCCTTATTTTTTGCGTCACTAATTGAACTTTGCAATGACAGGCTGAATTTTTTCATAAAGTACACTGCGAAACCAGAAAAAAATTCAATGTGTGGGGAAATTGAAAAAAAACCAAAACGCGTTTCTTTTATTTGGAGGGTATTTTTTTTACGCCATTCACCCTGGGGTAAAACTGACATGTTATATATGTTCATTAAGTTGTTACGATTACAATGATATGTAACATGTATAACTTTTATATTATGTGATGGCTTGTAAAAAATTCAAACCATTGTTAACAAATATATGTTTCTTAAAATCGCTTCTTTCCCATACTTATAGCGCTTTTATCCTTTGGTCTATGGGGCTGTGTGAGGTGTAACCGAATGCAACCGAATGCAGAGCTGGGATCAGCGCCATTACGGCGCAGACCCCGGATGGAACGAGACACGGGGATCACTCCTCAGGGACAACGTCCCGGGGGCAATCTCCGCCACTAGACACCAGGGAACGGCTGCATCAGGTAATCGGATGCAGCTGTCATCTTTGACAGCTGCATCCGATTATCTAATTAGGGGGCACGGCGATCGGACCGTGCCTGCTAATAGCCGCTTTTTATGTGGCACCTGGGACCACGGCGGTTAAAGGGAACCTGTCACCCCCCGTGCCGTGGTGACAGGCTCCCGACCCCCCGTTAGAGCCCCCTATACTTACCTAATCCCGCCGGGTCCCGCTTCTGGAGGTGGTCGGGTGATGAAGATCTCAGCCGCTGCAGCCCGGCGCGCGCGCTGAGAGATGAGTCCAACACCCATAGAGAATGACAGGAGAGTCCAGCGCTCTATGAGCGTTGGACTCATCTCTCAGCGCGCGCGCCGGGCTGCAGCGGCTGAGATCTTCATCACCCGACCACCTCCAGAAGCGGGACCCGGCGGGATTAGGTAAGTATAGGGGGCTCTAACGGGGGTCGGGAGCCTGTCACCCCGTCACGGGGGGTGACAGGTTCCCTTTAAGAGCGGGGCCGCACGGCACCTGTGGGAGGCCCTGGATGTACGGGTACGTCCAGGGTCGCCTAAGGGTTAAAGCATGACAACTAAAAAACGGATGTAACTTGCTATCTTGCTTTATATCACATCTACTGTTGATTTCATTTTAAAAGTTATAACAACAGTGACATCTTAAAGTTATGAGACCAGATGCCGTTTTTTTTAAATTCCTTTGAAGGTACAGTTACATATTAAAGGTAACCCCACATTTTCACCCCGCATTTACTTTGTTTGCATACAGCACTATATATTGTGTTTTTATGACAGTGCTCCCTTCTGTTGCCTCTGGTTGTAGATATAGAAGCCACAATACAGATGTGAACAGAGCCTCAGACTACAGCTTCCCTACCTTTGATACAAGAATGGAGTTGGCACCTGAAACCTGCAGCGGTGTCTGGTGCCATTGCTATGACCAGAGGCTGTGCTAAATCTTTCATTTTATTGGAAGTAAATATGTCAGAGACAAATGTGGCAATTCAGCCATGACATTATATATATATATATATATATATATATATATATATATATATATATATATATATGTTGACTGTTCCACAAGACAGATGTTTTATTTTGAGATGCCATCATTATAGATGAAAAATACTGTGGTATCTTCTGGTGTCATTTCCACACAAAGCTTTGACACTTGACTTTGTTGTTTATTTCAGGAAATTGTCCTCTCTATCCAGCTATAAAATAGGTTAAGGTTGCACAGCAGGCATTTAAACAATACTTACTTGTCTAAAGATGGGAAGATAATTATGGGGTGCCCCGCTTCTAGAGATTATTTCTGACATGGCTAGTTAATGAATTTTTCCAGTGGAGAAATATGTTGTGTGCACGGGTTATAAGAAGATAAAAATAGAACCTTTTTAGTTGCCATAAAAAAACAGACTAGTTTTCCTCTGACAGCCTGGTCCATTAATCCCAATGTGTCCTTTTAAAATAGTATACTTGTAGTTCTTAGACATGGGCTATGGAGTCTATTTGTTAAAGGGGTACTCCAGTATCAGGAAATTATATTTATTTTAAACAATCCTCCCAAGATATATGTTTTTAATATAATGTTATTACCAATAGTCCTTGCTTCAGTGGCTTTACCGTGCTTCATTACTGACAGGAAATGCAAAATAAAAGGACTAGAGTTTTTGTATTGACCCCACCTTCCTTGGTCCTTCCTCTCTCCTGTGACAACGCATCAACTTCCAAAGTCACAGGAGGCTTGGCTGGATCTTGTCTCACATTCCCCTGAGTGATTAATCATCTCTGACCAGCCCCTCCATTCTGTGTAAAGGCCCTATTACACGGAACAATTATCGGCCGTATTCGACTGATAATTATTGCAGTCGTTTGTTTTTCAACATGTTGAAAAACAAACCAGTCTTGTAACAATGATCTGCTGTCGTCATTCCGTGGAATAGGAGCGGTGGCAGCAGACCGTTGTTATCTGCTATGGGCTGCCCAATCGATCTAGTGATTACCTAGGGTAAAGTCCTTATTGTGGTTCTCCAACTTCAAAAATAAAAGATGCTTTATCATATTTGGGTAGAGATGAGAAGAAAAAAATGTCACTGAACAAATTAAATTTAGAAAATACATTTATTCCAATATCTGCTTAAGGGTGGGTTCATACTATGGAATTCTCGCGGACAATGTCCACGGAATTCCGCAGTATGGCCGTGTGCCTTTCCGCCGGCTCCATAGACAACATTCTTTGGGCCGGCGTATTCCGATATGCGCTGAAAGAAGTGACACGTCTCTTCTTTCGGCGGATAGCAGAATACGCCGGCCCATAGAATGGTGTCTATGGAGCCGACGGAAAGGTGCGCGGACATACTGCGGAATTCCGCTGAGTTTATCCGCGAGAATTCCGTAGTGTGAACCCACCCTTAGGGTACATTCACACTTACCGGATCCGCAGCGTATTTTCCGCTGCGGATCCGCAGCAGATTTCATTTAAATAACTGAACACAGCATCAAATCTGCACCATCAAATCTGCTGCAGATCCTGTAGGTGTGAACGCACCCTTCGGGTGACTTCGTACACAGCTTTTGTGTGGAGTTTTTCTGGCCTCCAAAAAAATTGCCGAAAAGACTTTCTTGGCCTTTTTTCACGGGTTTAGGACTTTAGGTGTGAATGGCTTTTTTAAGCCTTTGGTGTTTTTGAGCTAAGCAGAAGGATTCAATTGAACTCTTTAACCCTTAGAGGACCGGGCCAATTCCAATTTTTGCGTTTTCGTTTTTTCCTCCTTGTGCTTAAAAGGCCATAGCAGTTGCATTTTTTCACCTAGAAACCCACATGAGCCCTTATTTTTTGCGCCACTAATTGTACTTTGCAAGGACAGGCTCAATTTTGGCATAAAGTACACTGCGAAACCAGAAAAAATTCAATGTGTGGTGAAATTGAAAAAAACTACAACAACAACAAAGAAAAACTGTCTATATGTTCCTTAAGTCGTTACGATTACAACGATATGTAACATGTATAACTTTTATTTTATGTGATTGCTTTTAAAAAATTTGAACCATTTTTTACAAATATATGTTCCTTAAAATCGCTTTATTCTCAGGCTTATAGTGCTTTTTATCCTTTGGTCTATGGGGCTTTGTGAGGTGTCATTTTTTGCGCCTTGATGTGTACAGTACTTTTTATCGGTACCTTAAATGTTCATATGTGACTTTTTGATCTTTTTTTTTACAATTTTTCTGGATTTGATGCGACCAAACATGCGCAACTTTTGCACTTTTGGGATTTTGTGGCACTTACGCCGTTTACTGTACGTGATCAGGAATTAAATAAATTAATAATTTGGGCGATTACGCACACAGCAGCAAAACATTTTTGTTTATTTATGTATTTATTTTTATGTATAACATGGGAAAAGTTAGTATATCCACATTGCATAGATCAATGAGAGAGGCAGGCTGCTGCAGCTGAAAGTAATAGAGTGCTGAGCCGGGATCAGCGCCGTTACTGTGCAGACACCGGACGGTGTCGGATGCAGGTATCGCCCCTCCATCGTGTCGCCAGGGAGCGATGATTCGCCCACTAGACATCAGGGAATGGGCTGCAATAAGTATTCAGATGCAGCTGTCAACTTTGACAGCTGCATCTGAATACTTAAATAGCGGGCACGGCGATCAAATCGTGCCTGTTAATAGCTGCGGTCCCGGGCTACATATAGCACCCTGGATCGCGGCAGTTCAGAGCGGGGCTGGCGCGCAGACTCTGGACTCCCCCAGCAGCCGCTGGACGTTCGGGTACGCCCAGGGTCGTCTAGGGGTTTAGAGAGAAAAACCACAGTTTGAAGAAAAATATGCCACTCGCTCAGCATGCCGCGTTTGGATAAACTGTCACAGAGCCTAAAAACGCCAGAGAGGAGAGAAAAACACCACACGAAAAGTATGTATTCCATTGATGTCCAGCTAACATCTGTCCACTGGCATCATTGCAAAAAAAAAAGACATTTTATGGTTGTTGTTTTTTGAAAATTTAAGGCTGTGTGAAGCCAGCCTAACAAGTAAAGAATACAGCATGCTGTGTGGTGTTACAGGTAGAGAATACAGCGTGCGGTGTGGTGTTACAGGTAGAGAATACAGCGTGCTGTGTGGTGTTACAGGTAGAGAATACAGCACTCTGTGTGGTGTTACAGGTAGAGAATACAGCGTGCTGTGTGGTGTTACAGGTAGAGAATACAGTGTGGTGTTACAGGTAGAGAATACAGCGTGCTGTGTGGTGTTACAGGTAGAGAATACAGTGTGCTGTGTGGTGTTACAGGTAGAGAATACAGTGTGCTGTGTGGTGTTACAGGTAGAATACAGCGTGCTGTGTGGTGTTACAGGTAGAGAATACAGTGTGCTGTGTGGTGTTACAGGTAGAATACAGCGTGCTGTGTGGTGTTACAGGTAGAGAATACAGTGTGGTGTTACAGGTAGAGAATACAGCGTGCTGTGTGGTGTTACAGGTAGAGAATACAGTGTGCTGTTACAGGTAGAGAATACAGTGTGCTGTGTGGTGTTACAGGTAGAATACAGCGTGCTGTGTGGTGTTACAGGTAGAGAATACAGTGTGCTGTGTGGTGTTACAGGTAGAGAATACAGTGTGCTGTGTGGTGTTACAGGTAGAATACAGTGTGCTGTGTGGTGTTACAGGTAGAGAATACAGTGTGCTGTGTGGTGTTACAGGTAGAGAATACAGTGTGCTGTGTGGTGTTACAGGTAGAGAATACAGCGTGCTGTGTGGTGTTACAGGTAGAGAATACAGTGTGGTGTTACAGGTAGAGACACATGGTCGTTCACATGATGTAAATGACATTTTGATTCATCCTTTTATTAAATCAGAAGCTTTTTCATCTGTGGACTAGTCTTTTGATTGTAGCTTCTCAGCAAATTCTGGAACATTTCTGGCTTAATATTCAAAGTTGCAAACTCATTGTCATTCTAAAGTTTATGTTTACCTATTTAGAAAATGCAGATAAAAGAGAATGATAAAGAGAACATTGAAATGCTATAACGAATTAGTATTTAAGATAGTCAGAACGATTTTAAAATCTGGCATGGGTGGGAGGGGTCAGGAGTACGAATTTACTTCTCCCCTTGCCCGTGGTGAGCAGTGGGACCGGCCTCAAGACCCGCGCCGGAAGGCATTTTCCCCCGAGTTGTGATAGACTGGCCGCTCAGCCAACCAGTGAGCTCGGCAGGGATCCCAAGGCCAGTCTCGCCGCTCGCCGTGGCCACGAGGAGAGGTAAGTTTGTACTCCTGATCAAATTATTAGTAGTATTAATACATTTGTTAGAATTAGTGATTTATGGCTTATCTATAATTTGTTTTCTGTGAGATTCCGCTGGCATCCTATTTTAAGATAAGATTTTTTTGCTTTCAAAACTTTTTCTGGTAGAATTTAATTTTTTTTTTTTTTTGTGCTGTTTAACACAAGTTTTTTAGAATTGTTATCCTTCTCTCCTGCTGTATTTCTGCTACAGATGAACTGTAGACCTGTTTAGAGGCATTGATGAGCTCCTAAATAGCTGTGCACATGCAAAAGATGTTCTGCTTTTTAGTAAATATGGATATGTATGTGTGCATCCACGTATTCAGAGCACAATAGGTTTGGCACAGCTGGAAGCCATGCAGAAGGCTTGCTTAGTGTAATACACCATGTGAAGTTTGAATTTCTCTCCGATAAAGGCTTCCTTTGTTAGCTTCAATTTGTAGATAAAGCTGAAAGTCATGAAGATGTCTCTGTACTTCAATAATATTACACAGGTGAACTCTAAGTTAAATTTGTAACCACGAAGCATAGTCCTTCTCATTAAAACTTAGGCACCAAGTTTTTGAAACACCTTGGAGACTGGAGTTTTATCAAACCATATTCCCTTGGATTCAGAGAGGGATTGTTAGCGAAGGAACACGTTACAAGGGTGACATCCTGTGGATCCTTATTAAAGTGAATGTGTTTCTTTGCAGTGGTGATGTGCTTTGTCTGTAATCAAAAATATATTAGATTGTCTGCCTTCTTCACGCTGTGATTAGCATCTTTCTAGTCCCGTAAGCACAGATATTTCGGCAGAAGTGACCCATAGCGAGCACTTGGTCCCTGGTAATAAAACTATCATTTCTTATAAATGGAAATGTGAGCCGTCAGTGGGATGATTCTCTAGTTGTGCTGAAAATTTTTTGCGGCTTGTTTTCTGTCATTGTAGCATGTGGATGGTACTCCGTCAGAAATCCTGCTTGTGGTCAGTGCAGTTGATTACTTTTTTTGCGTAGGTTGAAATCCATGCTTGTGTACACCATTCGTATATTAATATTCCTTAGAGGTGAAGAGCTGGTACCTTCTCTACTCTATATCTGACTGCAGTAAACAAGGACTGTTATAACGCAGGCACATTAAAGTTTTTGTATTACATTTCCAATACCTTTTGCTTTGCTGAGCAGAGCCTGAATTACGTTAGAGTTTTATAGTGATTTAAATTTGGTTCACTAGAACCATTGGAGGTCCCAGTATTGTGGCTGTAGTATGGATGCAAACTTTTGCTGTTTATTGCCATCTGTAAACATTTTATTGTCACCGTGTTTTAGAAACACACAATGGTATGGGTTTCACCATGTAATTTGTATTTATTGTGTGAAAGTTTTAAGTCAGTTACCTGAGTGATCGGCAGTCAGATATCAGCTGCTCAGCTTTCACAGATTGCTAGGGAACCCTAGAGTATGCAATTTCTACTCCAGTTTTTCACATATGGTGGCCATTGATCTGTGTGTGGAAAATGCTACCTTTATTGGTCTTGGTGGTCACTTGATCGATGACATGATCACTGAGGTGCTGCTAATAGGGATTGCTTACTGCGTTTAACTAAACTCCTCAAAACCCTACTGGGGAACAGTCTAGCCCTTGACAAGACAGACCTTTTTAACCGAAAACCATCCCGGGTTGGCTACCTTATGCAGCTGACTGAGAGAATGCCAAGAGTGAGCAATGCTGTCATCAAAGCGAAAGGGGGAGGAGAGGGTTACTTTGAAGAATCTAAAATATAACGCATATTCTGGTTTGTATAACACTGATTAGAGGTGTGGCTTAGCAGCAGAGGAGGTGTGGTTTGCACACCACTGTGCACCAAAGTTTGCACTGTATGGCTATGTTCACACTACATAAAAGTACGGCCGTTGATGCCATCAGCAACAACGGCCGTACTTTATGCAGTGTGGAACATTGCCTACATTTCTATGGGATCGTGGCCGGAGCATATACACATCTTATACGCTCCCGTCTAGGATCCCGTGCGGACCCGTAAATAACTGACATGTTAGTTCACACAATGAAGCGAGCGGCGTCGGCTGCTTGCATCATTGTCTGCTGTGGGAGTTTCTGATGCGGGCGCGCGGATGCGCCTGCATCAGAAACCTGCTACCGGAAAGATCATCCGGCCAGTACTTAAGTGCCGGCTGGGAGGATCCGGGCAGAGACCGGACGTTTCGTGACCCGGCCGGTCTCATACGTAGTGTGAATATAGCCTAAGGGTGTGTTCAGACTATGGAATTCTTTCGGATAAAATCCGGCGAATTCCGTTGCCTGTACGCGTTCACGGCCGTGCGCCACTCCACCCGTGCCATAGACACCATTCTATGCATGGGCGCATTCTGCCGAAAGAATTGACACGTCAGTTCTTTCGGCGGATAGTGGAATCAGTCTGCTCATAGAATGGTGTCTATGGAGCCGGCGGAAAGGCGATCGGCCGTGAGCGCGTTCTAGCGACGGAATTCAGCGGAATTTATGCACGAGAATTCCGTAGTCTGAACCCACCCTCTTTGTGAGAATGTGCGACAACTAGTTTTCTTAATAAGGGTACATTCAGACTGAGGAAAACAGGCGGAAATTCCGCTCAGAATCCTGCCTGCCTCTCTCTCAGTGTTATGTATAGGGCGCCTCCACTCAAAGAATTGACATATTAATTCTTTTAGCGGAGATGCTCTGTACATAACATTGAGACACTGAGGCAGGCGGGATTCCGAGGGGAGTCCGCAGCAGGGATTCCGCTCAGAATTACTGCCTGTTTTCCTCAGGGTGAATGTACCCTAAATAAAGTGCCACAGTTATCAAACAGCATGAACCTCTGTAATCTGGTGCATTTTTGGGCTGTCCTACTCTAAATCTGTGCTTAATTATTAGACTGTATTAGTAAATCTCCCCAGTTGTGGCAGATTTACAGCACATTTTTAGTGTTTTATCTGTGCCAGAGTATAATGGAAAAATGCAGAACTCCTGTTCATGATCCCTACTGCGGCATATTAGAATTATTGGCAATGTCCCTTCCCCAACCCTAATGGGTTCCGTGTTAGTGCTTATTCACATGTAAGTTTGATCCCCCATTCGTTATAGATCTGTTCATGTTATTAAATGGATCTGTATTAAATGAATGATAAAGTGGTGCAAGCAGATGCATCATTCATTTACATCTGTTCACATTGACCTTAATAGAAAATTAACATTCATTCTCAGTCCATTACTTTATGAACAGGGGACATTTGTACATGCTCAATCAGAAAATCAACCTCAAACGCAGTGGTGCAAAGTAGGTGGCAAACTCAGATCTCTTGTGTCACATTGAGCTCATAAATGCAGATGTGAACCTACTCTGATACAACAGTTTCCCTCAAGTAGCCACTATATGAGAAATGTGTGGCCGCCCTCACATGTGTTCATATAAATGTTCTGCTTACAGACTACATATTTGCAGGCAGCAGTAAAACTGCTTCATAATGCTGTGTGTGAACCAGGCCTACTGGGATTCTATTATGAAAATGCATCTTTGAGATGCTGTGAGTGGAAGTGCAAATGCATGTGCCATATACCGAGGCCAAGAAGCCCTGTAATCGGTAGTCAGTTTATGACTATGGATCTTGTCATATTGACTTCCAAGCCTCACTACGGGCTGACACTTTCCACTGCTTGCCTAGGTGTCTTAGGTGCTAGACCTGCAGCAAGTGGTTGAGCACTGCAAAGGTCTCACTAGATACCTGATGTATATGGTACAGGATTAACATACACTGTTTTTTTCCACTTTGTTATATGCTACCAGGTTGTATGTATAAGGTGGATACTTAGCCATTATTGAGAGCTGTAGGTGGTATCTTCAAGGCACTGAAAAGTCCTTTATACCATATTATGTACAATTGAATTGCATGTGCCATATATAGTTAACGTTGACACCATTTCCTTTTTCCAATTTCAAGGAATATCTTGATATCCTGTAAGAAATTTTATGTGTGGTCTAGATTGTTTTTGTGAACAACAAAATGACAGTGACTGTTACTAATAAAATCCTTTCCCTATGTTCACTAAAGTGGGGCAACACTGCCATCTTATGGCCACCTCTGGCCTTGCACTTCTGAACACGGCTAATGTGTAAATCTATGGAACCTGCGCCTGCTGGCAGGGTGTTGCATAGATTGACAGCGGTTCATTTGTATGTATATGAGGAAAGCTCTCTCATTTGAAATCGATCACCTTTTGCACCACTGCATTGTATTACAAGCACATTTACAGCAATGTGCAGTATCTTCTTTGTACTGATCTAAATCAAGATGGCACTGTATGGTTTCACAGCACCCATTTTATATCTGGGGATTTCTTTTTATAAAGTAGTGGCCAATTATTGGAATCTCCTATATCTGAAATCAATGTTGCGGTGTGACATAAAAATTGCTGCTCCCCCTTATAATTTGGTCTAGAAATTATTAGTATTATAGTAATTGTATTACTACTGTTAGTTTGTGCAGGTTGTTTCTTAGAACATCGCAATAGTCCTATTGGTCCTAGCTGATAGACTTTGCTGAGTACAAGGTGTATCCGTGTGTGCTTGTGTCTATATACACTGTGTATCTTTCTGTCTATATACACTTAGCTGCATACAGGTCTTTTTTCAGACACACATTTTGCATGGCGATTTTTTTATTTTATTTTATTTTTTACCTGGGGGGGGGGGGGGGGGAAATTCCTAGCATTTTTTTTTCTGGTATTTTTCTGTTGTGTATTTTAGTACATGCATTTTTTTGCTTAATTTTACCATTTCATACCTCGCCTTGTTTTCAGTACAAATCACATGATAGGTTCTTTATGTGACTCAAAGATTTCAAAAGAAAATTTGCAGGAAAAAACACCAACATGCGTATAGACACGTCCATCTGGCTGTTCCATTCTTGAGCCAAAACAACTGTTCTGGTTTATGCCATTTTAGTTAGTGCTTATGCTGAGCGGTCATTTCTTGTCTGCACGGCACATCAGCTGAAATTTTAAAACAGAAAAGAGCAGCAGACACCGGGCGTTCTGGGAACTGTCAGCTGCGGAGGAGGAAGATGGGTAAGTATACACCTTTTTATGTTCCCAGTAGCTCTGGCAGCATGATTAAAAAAAAAATCAGTTTTTACCGGGAAAAAACCTTGTAGGGCCCTGCAGGAAGGGAGTCAAGACTCTAGTTGCATGATAAACCCAGAGCCTCCCAGAAAATGCAGTTTCAAAAAGGTCTTGGCATGGGGCTTTGAGTCACTGGGACTGTACTAGACAGCCACTCTCCACACTGCTGTGCTTGACTGACAGGTTTCTCTCTATTTGTGGATAAGGAATGTTCTCCACTCCTATGACTCCATAAGAGATTGTTTTTACATGTGATATCTATGACATGCCATAGTGTGCCATGCCATAGTGCCGGTGTGAACCACTGTGTTGCAAAAAGGTAGCCTGTCCCTGTTTCTTGCTGCCTGTCGAGCCACATGAAGCTGATCTGTTCTGTTAACAATTTTCAGTACAGGTCAATTTCCACTGCATATTTCTTTCTACAGTATATAGATGGGGATTTATAAAACCTCAACCACCTTTTTCTGTGGAAAATCTGCAGAAATTTTGCCACATGTGTCACTACATTGCATTTGCAGTTTGTTTTTTGTTGGCTGATAGTAAGCCATCTGTATAGTAAGGGATCAGAAGCACTTGTTTACCTTGCAGCTCAGATGACCAGGGGTAAATTTTTAAAGGGCAAACATTTTACTATATCAGACAACTCTCTAATGCTGAGGTACATAACCTGCGACCCTCCAGCTATTGCAAAACTATAATTCCATAATGCCGTGGCAGCCAAAGGTTCTAGGGGTTCTAGGCTATGTTCACACTACGTATGAGACCGGCCGTTCCATGACCCCGGCTGGATCATCCGGCCACTACTTAAGTAGCGGCCGGATGATCTGTCCGTGATACATTGTGAGTGATACATTGTAAGGCATTTCATGAAGATATGCTATTAGGATATGGTGGATATTGCCTGTCGATCATCTCCGACGAGCTTGGTGACTGGCAAAGAGAGGTGACTACACACAGGCTGGAAGCCGCCCAGATGACTACCCGCCGCGCACCCTGTGATTACACATGAAAGAGAAGTCCGGCGAAAATTTTTACTAAAGTACTGCATTGCCCCCCAAAAGTTCTACAAATCCCCAATATACACTTATTACAGGAATTGCTTATAAAGTGCTTTTTTCCCTGCACTTACTACTTCATCAAGGCTTTACTTCCTGGATAAAATGGTGATGTCATGACCCGAGTCCCAGAGCTGTGCGGCCTGTGGCTGCTGGAGAGGATGATGGCAGGGGGACACTGAGGGACACAGGGCACTGGAGGGACACTGAGTACCCTCTGACATCATCCTCTCCAGCAGCCACAGACCACGTTGGGGTTTGTTGATGTGTATAAGACAGGATAAAAGGAGCTCTCTGCTAATGTCGCCCAGCAAGTGAGTGATTGAAGTAGAAATCTCCTGCCCTGGATGCTGTCTCGTAGCCAGGGTGTTATTTGTAATACTTTGCCGAGGACTTTGTTATGGAAGCACGTTCCTGCTACACGTTCAGTGTGATGGATGATGTGCAGGAGCACTGTTTACTGAGGGCTAAGCTGCAGGTTTTCCACTCGCCTTGTTTTGTCATCGCTATTTAAATATGTAAAGGTGATATTTTGGGTAATGCAGTGAATTAAGTCCTCTTATTTCCCCTGGCAGTTGCTTAAAGTCTATCTGTAGTGCGTCTGAAAAAATCTAATCTCACCAGATGTGGTTAATTTTATGAATCATTCATATGTATTAAATGTTATTACTGGTTATGTAACGCCTTTGAACGTTTAATGATTTATTCAAGAAGTAAAAAAAAAATAAAAATAGTTTTACCCATTAGATGGAGAAATTTGATATTGACTAATAGAAATGTTGTTTAAGTCTTTCCAGACCGGAGGCGTTCTACATATGGATAAAATGGAAAATGTAGTTAAAATGTGCTTATCTCTGGATAGACGGTATATGTCGTACGCGGTGTTTGCCTGATTGATCGGATAGAGCACTAAGTGCTTGCTCTTGCAGGTTCTCTTAAATAATGTATGAAACTTTTATTGGCTCTGTTAAATTTTGAGAAACCTGTGAAGCAAGTAAAACTTTTATTCCTGCCAGTTAATTGAGTCCTGCTCGGCAGGCAGAGTGGTCATCTCAGGGTTTTTGTTTCTTTTTAAAGATTCTATTTTATGTCTATCATAACTTCTTGGAAAGTCTGACTTTATGGATATCTAAATATAATATTGCTAATGCAGGGTTGATTAAAGTAGGCAATGGCTGGGGACTGCTTAATCTTATGTGCCGGTGTGATTGCTCATGTCAGGGAAATGTTAAGTTATGATACCAGTGTGCCCCATTGCCTCAGATCTAATAATGCCAATAATGAAAGTTTTAGCTATAACTTCTGCTAATGTCAGAAATATGAGGAAAGCGCTCATTTATTATGTCAAATGACCCTGGCGATGTATTGCTCTCAAAAAGTATGTTTCTGTGTTAGTCCCATAAATAACTAAAATGTATGTCGTCTAATAGAAATGAATACGGTTCAGGGCATACATTAGAAGAACAGTAAAAACAAAAAACATGTTTCTTATATTTTCTGCATATTTAAAGACTTGCGTGAATTGTGGAAAGGAAAGCACATTGCAGTATGCTACATAGACTGCATTCATACCACCTTCTCTGGTGCCCATGACAGCCATATTCCCCCTCATTGTCTTGATGGAGGCCATGGAGGAGTGTCTTTTTGGCCTTCTTTAGTGTGTTGTTCATTAGCAGTTTATACCTTGCAGTATATAGGTGTTTTCTTTCTTGTTTTGTACATTGTGGCCTTTGGCAGATATATGCCAGTATATTGTTGTACAGTCCCATACTTCTGGTATATGTATGTGAGGTATCTGTCGGACAACACGTCTACCTGTCATGTATCAGGTGCTATTTTGGCATATTTTTTTCAGTGTTTCTTACACTTGCCCTCATTCTTGGCTACAATAGTAATCAGGGGCAGAATAACTTTACCATAGGCCCCGGGCTGTTTACCAAGACTGCCCCCCCCCCCCCATCTCACTGTAACTATGGCAACACTAGCCTGGTGTTCATAGTACAGGATAAATAATGTCATGATGCCTTGATTTGTGCAAAATGACAGTAAAAAAGCAGTGATGTTTTGCCAATTACGGCAGATCTGCAGCCAGGAGGCAATACACTACTGAAAGTATATGTTTTTTGGGCAGCCATGGGCCCCCCAGGAGCTCAGGGCCCCAGGCTACCACCCAAAACAGACCTATCATCATCCGCTACTGATAGTAAACATATTTTTACCATGAAAGTAAAGGGGGCACTGCACTTACCAGGGGCACACCGCAGGGAAAGAGAATTCTCCCTTAGCTTTTACTGAGTAAGACTCCGTTGTTATTGCATGCTGCTTTTCTCGGCACTGAATAAAGGACAGGAGCAAATAAGGGATGGCTACAGCAAAGAAAAGGACCTGTTAGGTGCTAAAGATATTCTGGATTATTAGATGCCTGTAGACAAGCTTACCAAACGGACTATGCCAGAGAGAGACCTTCTCAGAGGACTATCGGGAAGGCACATATGCAAGTATCGTTGTCATAATTGTTTTTCCTCTCGCTGTCCTTCCCTTGGTCTCCTGAGACTTCACATGATCTTTTATCCCTAAATATATGCATAGTCTGTTGCTGAATTAAAGTGTTATCTTTTGTTTCTTGTCTAAACTCTTTTACTACATTGGCACTGTAATAATTTATGTGCTTCTAGATAATGACTGTCCATTAAGAACATAATCCAATATATGGTCCATCCCCGCCAATCATCTGTGGGACTATTAGTGTTTATTGCCTATCTCAGGGGGGTCATATTTGGAGAAAAGTGGTGGCCATTTATGTTCTCTCTCAGATGTCTATGATTTCTTATCTTCTTTCTAACACAGTGTACTGTATAAAGCATTGGATTTAGGCAGCAGGCATCTAGTATTACCGCACACATTACCTCCCATTGACCAGCGATGTTGTTACCTGCTTGCTTAATTAGATAAAATATGCAATGAGCTTGTCAGCTTTTACAGCAAACAACATGTCACTCCCTTTATTTTTAGTTCAGAGAGGAATAATTGGATTTGGCAGGTTACAAGTCCGGGCCCTTCATTAGGGAAAAAGGGAAATCTGTGTTTTTGCTGGTTGTTCAAGTAAACAAGCATTCTCAGGGGCCGCTCGGCTCTTCAGCCTCTCACTTGTGGGCTTCGAGGGGCACAGGGGAACTGATTAGAAAGCTCCAGTTGTTTTTAGCATTCTCTCCCAGGCACGATGCAGGTGCTTACAAGGGGCATGCATACATGCATGTTCTCCCACCGCCAGCCTGCTCTTCATCTCTATAGAAAGAGCACAGAACAGGTTTATTTCTGTCAGGAACTGTAAATCACACGGCCAGCTAGTGCATATCACGTAGAAGGTCATATTGCATGTTTTTTTATGTAACAAGGATGTTTACAGTGGAGGGGTTTTCTGCTTGGATCCCAATACAGTAATTAACACCTCATTAATAGACATTTCTGCAGATAATTGCACGTTGTTTGAAGGAAAATTAGACCTTTCCTACAAAATGAACAGGGAGCTTTTTGTGGGAATGTTTAGCTTATTTAAATAAAGATTAGCAGTGAAATCACTGAGTGTTTTCTAGAGGGTGATCCTTCTTTAGCTACGTGAATCCAGCTAATCTCCCTAGTGGGGGGCGCAATGGTTTCTGTCCTCTGACCACTTTTTATAACTTCCTTTATTTCCCATGGTATCAGAGTGGCCACTGGGAACAGCCAAGTCTACGTCACAGAATGCATGCACATAGCAGTGCAGAGCTTTACAGCCTCTATACTTTGGCATATAGACTCCATCAAGGCCCATATGTACAGATATAAGCTCCCTGTGCTTCTAAGGGAAAATACTGCTGTAAATGCAGAGTCTGATGAAACATGCATCAGTTTACCTGTATATGGAAGCCTTGTTCTGTGAGATCAGCGCTGAACTGGAGAGGAAGCTGGGTGTGAGGATATGATGTGCCCCTCGCATCAAGCTTCCTACAACAGCTACAAGTCTCCATGAATAATTTAGCTGGCTCCAGATTTAAAGTGTACCTGTTGTTTAATTTTATTTATTTATTATTTATCCTCCCTGTCTTCATTGTTCTCTATGGAGAGGGGAGGGATGGAGGGAGATGATGCACCAAAACAGGACAACAAAGAGTTAATTTATAGCTACATCACTGGGCTATCTTCTCTTAAGTCAGCACTGACCCTCTGACCCCTGAATAGACGCTTTTACAAAGCTCCCGCTGTGTAATCCTTTGTTCTCTGCTGCCGACTACTCTCCCTCCTCCTTCCTCCCCCCTCCCCTCTCCATAGAACAGACAGGGGCATGTCTGATGCAACAAGATACACTTTTCTGATAATGAGCAGTGAATGAGAGAGAGGAGGGGGGGGGGCACCTGGGGAAAGTCTTTTTGAATTTGTATTTTGATTTCTGCAAAAAAATACAACAGTGACACTTTAAGGTTCTGTAAAGCTGCAGGACCTTCCATGACAATGTGGGCAAGTGAGACTTCACATGCTGGGGAGGAAGAAAATTACAACAGAAGTACAGTATGGTAGGGACCTGTATGTACTGTATTAAAATGAATGACTGTGTTATAAATAATATGTATGCGTAACAGAACTGTGTATGTAATAGTACAGGACATTACAGAGCAACATGGGAAAGTCACATAGCAGAAAAGAAACAACACGCAGATATAAGAAAGTCTGTAATCGATTTTATTAGACAAAAGGGGCTTCCTTCTGGACTTATAAAACCTTCTACAGCAAAGTGAAGATGGGTTTGCACTGCCTATTATAGCCTATAGCGGGGAGGTGGGCCGAGGGGAATGAGTGAGCAGGAAGAACTGAGAAACAGCCTGTGCAATTTGAAAGGCATCTGACTAGAGAAAATGCTGGCTTCACATGTTGGACTGCTCAGTACTGCTCTAGGAACGTATGAAGGTTTGCTACAAAGAGGTATGATTGCAGGGTATTGTTTTTCATGTTTATATAGTGTATTGGAGACTAGTCTGCATCCACTTCAACTGAAGCTAGGAAAAGCAGGAACAGCAATGCAGTTTGCAAGGTGGTAATCTAAAAGTACTGACAATACCAAGAAGAAATCAACAAAATTTGCAGATACCTGTGGGCCCCAAAAATTTACTTGCGGTCAATGACACTAAAGTCACCATGTTTATTCCTGTGTTGACCAAATGTTGGTCACAAGCTGTAAGGCCCAAGCTTTTAGTAGTACAGTGATTTGTTTAGTATATAGGCTGCATTAGAAGAACCATATCAGAGGGTAGATAGGAATCAAGATGGCAAAAAAAAAAACATGTATGCCACATCAAAAACTGTATACATCGGGCATACATAACAGCCTCAACTTTAAAGTGTCACTATCATTTAATTTTTTTTCCAGAAATCAATAGTACAGGCGATTTTAAGAAACTTTGTAGTTAGGTTTATTAGGCGAAAAATACATTTTTATCATGAAAAAGCAGTTTAAAGCCCGCCTCCCTGTGTTCATGGTTGTCTATGGAGAGGGGAGGGGTGGAGGGAGATAAGGCACCAAAACAGGACAACAAAGAGTTAATTTACAGCTACATCACCAGGCTATCTCCTCTGAAGTCAGCACTTACCTCTGAATAGCAGCTTTCATGCACCTCTGGCTGTGTAATCTTTTGTTCTCTGCTGCCGACTAATCTCCTTCCTCCCTCCTCCCCCCTTCCTTCTCCATAGAACAGACAGGGGCATGACTGATGTAAAACAGTCGAGATTTCATAATAATTTGCAGTGAATGGAGAAGAGGAGGGAGGGGACCTGAGAAAAGTCTTTATGAATGCAGATAATGGCATATTTGCCTAATAAACAC
Organism: Dendropsophus ebraccatus; assembly: GCF_027789765.1. Classification (NCBI taxonomy): domain Eukaryota; kingdom Metazoa; phylum Chordata; class Amphibia; order Anura; family Hylidae; genus Dendropsophus; species Dendropsophus ebraccatus. The sequence continues at coordinate 75,064,134 of NC_091458.1, forward strand.
AATTACAAAGTTTCTTAAAATCGCCTGTACTATTGATTTCTGCAAAAAAAAAAAAAAAAAAAACAAACCCCGACAGTGACACTTTAATTTAATTTAATACTAGTCTGTGCTGCACTGTGTATATAAAATACGACATGGAGAGAGAGGAGCGGCTGCACATCACACCTATGGCTGATACTAATGCCACTAGGCTATTTTTTAAACCAATGCCAGGATGTTGGTATATAATTTGCTCAAACCGTATATATAAAATATGCTTCTTTTAATTTAATTGTAAACTATCAATTCATTACTTTATCATTTATAAATGAACTCCCCTACTTACATTTATGATGGTGATATATACTAATGATCAATTCTCTTCCAGTTGGGCTGTGAGACAGAATGCTAGTTGAGAAGTTTCCGCATGTGTGGCAGATGTAGTTGTGACCAATTAGCAGTATTAGCTGTAAAGCATCTGTCTGCTCCTTAGGTGTTAAACGTTTTCCATTCTTCACTGAGTAGTAAAGTGTTAATGCGCTAATGGTAATGTAAACGGCAAACATTACACATCTTTTCACATCTTTTCTGCCTCTGTTGTCCTGTCACTTGTTATTAAGTTAAATTATTATTTAACTTGGTCACTTTAATTAGGACTCTGAACATTTTGGTTACCCAACTGCTTCACTTACAGTATATACTATATGGAGGAAAGTATTGGGACAAGCCTGGTAATCGCTGAGTTCAGGGCTTTTATTCAGTCCTGTTGGCACACATGTATAAAATCCAGCACCTGCCAAGTACAGTCTGCCTTTACAAGAGTTTGAGAAAGAATGGATCATTCTAAACAGCTCATTGTATTCCAGCTCATTACTGTAATGGGAGTCAACTAGAGATAAGCAAACTAGCCAAAAGTTCAGATTTAATTGGCCTTTGAATTCTGCTGCCTGGAGAAGGCGGATGCAGCCATAAACTGTATCTGTATTTTCTAGGTAGGCTGCATCCACCTTCTTCAGGCAACGGGATTCAGATTCCGAATGTTTGAGTTTATATGAACCTAAACTTTTGGCAAGCTCGCTCATCTCTAGATGCAACTATTCCAATACGGAAATTATTGGTAAGTGAAAGCATTTAGGAACCACATCAGCTCTGTTACGAAGTGACCTCGTAAAGTTACAGAGCAGGGTCACTGAGTGCTGAGACACAAAGCGCATGAAAGTCGCAGTAAAATTGTCATAGAAACTGTGCTATGAGTGTTGTATATCTTAGGTATCCATGGCTAAGCAGCTGCATGCAGGCCTTACATCACAAAACACAGTGGCAAGCGCTGGATGAAGTGGCATGAAGCACCCTGCCACTGGACTCCTGAGGCAGTGCAAATGTTTTCTTTTATGTGATGCTTTCTTATGGCAGTCTCAGTCTGAATTTGATGAATGCCAGGAGAATGTTACCTGCCTGACTGCTTCGTGTCCACTGCAAGGGCCAGTTCACACGGAGTAAAACTAGCGGAATTCCACGACGAAACTCTCCGCCACGGAATCCCGCCAAACTCGGTGTAATACTTGCTGTCTATGGGAGGGCTTGCGCGCCTCCTCTCTCCGCTCGGAAGAATTGACATGTCAATTCTTCAGAGCGGAGAGAGTAGGCACGCAAGCCCTCCCATAGACAGCCAGTGTTACACTGAGTTTGGCTGAGAGTTATGTCGCTGAATTCCTACAGTTATACTCTGTGTGAACTGGCCCTAAAGTTTGGTGTAGGAGGAACAATGCAGATTTGGGAGAAAGCCAATGACATTATCCTCTACCCGCCCCATTACATACCTGTATGTCCTGGGGCGGGTAGGGGGGTTCAGAGAGGGGTCACTCCTTGAACCCGCTCTGAATCATGCTGCTTCTGGCTGCTATCAGCAGCCAGGTATCGTGGCTATTAGCTGGCGCAGGCCAATTGCTGGATCCCGCTGGTTAACTACTTAAATGCTGCTCTCAAAACTAGCAGTTGGTTTCCAATTTACATGCAGCAAGGGGTATTGTGGGAAAGTGTCTGCACTGCTGCATGACAACCGCAGGGTCACAGTTCAGAGAGGAAACCAGGATGATATCAGATGCATAGAGAAGTAAAACCGTACAGTGGTGTAAGCTTCTTTACTAAAAACAGCACATTTGTTCTCCTTTCCATATATGTATGTGGTACACATCTGATTTATACTTTCTTTGCTTTATGACATCACCCTGGTCCATCCTGGCCTCATTCCTCTCCCATAAGTAACATCAAACCCCTGGGGCCTCCAGCCCATGCTTCTTCCAGCAGCTTCTGCACACGCCTCTCCTTTTATACACAAGCTGGATGGACATTTTGGACAAAACAGAAATGGTAGTGGGTACCACAGTTTAAGATTTTTCAGCCCAAAATAATAATTTATATTATATTTAATATAAATATTTATATTGCTAGCCTGCTCATATTTATAGGTTCGGTTAGCTTCTAAGCTGTATTAAGCAGCAGATAACCTCTTTACAGTTGTTTTGAAGCAAATACTCTTACTTAGTGTTACTTTGTGAAATTACTAATGACTCCTGCAACAGCAGGAAAACTATGTAAACCTGTCCGTATGTGATATTCTGTTGCCTTGTGTCCAAGTAGGAAGCTATGACAAGATGGCCCAAAAAAATCTTCTGTCTCTGCAAATACATCCACTGAAAGGCACAGTTCAATACCAGCAATAACAATCTGAAATCTTGGTTTTTTTTTTTCTGTAGAAGTTGAAACAAAAGGGAAGAAGTAAAAATAGCTGAGATATGAATGGTTTCACTACTTTGGACGTTCTCACCTTGTAATAGTCTGGCTCTCTAAAGCACGACTGTACACTGTAATCTAGGTCCGGGACAATTGAATTGCAGCTCATCCCAGGGTTTTATTGCAGCTTAAAATCAAAGTTAGATTTTCGTCTATTTTTTTTAACACTGCTTTTGTGAAAGACATAATGATAGATGTGAGGGTCCCTGATGGCTGCTTCTAGTCAGGTGTGGTGTATTTCATTACTAGGTGATGACAGTCTTGGCTAGGTTTTGTTCACTGTGTTAGGATTGAGTTTACTGCTTCTGGATTCTGGTAGATTGTGTTATGAAACCAGACTTCTATAGCTCTGATGTGCTTTACAACATGTAGGACAGTATACTACATAATATCTTAATTTTGTTATTTTCTCAATACATTTTTGATTTTGCCTGTTGCTGAGTTCCTTAGGGTACAAACCCACTTGCCGGATCCGCAGCAGATTTCTGTTGTGGATCCGCAGCAGATCCGCAGCAGATTTGATCTAAATAACTGAACTCCGCATCAAATCTGCACCATCAAATCTGTTGCAGATCCGGTGTGTGTGTTTGTACCCTTAAAGTGTTTACTGTGTGCGCTGCTGTCTATAGGTGATGCTTTCCTGCTGACACCAGATCTGCTCCTCGGCTGCTTTTTAGCTCTGCTCCACTAGGGCAGAGCTGTGATCTAGGACTGTAGTCTGGATACTGTGCCTAAGTGTAAATGGGGAGGAAATATGGGCGACCGCTGGGTAAGAGGGGGGAGAACTAGCACTATTAAAATTAATGCATGTCTTTACTAGTATGAATAAACTAAAACGCCAACATTTAATGGAGTGATCCTGCTGATGAAAAACATCAAATGTCATGATTGAGTGTTGTAATACAATTAAAATATTTTACACATTGGCTCACTTCATAAAAAATATTAATCAGTTCATCAACTAATAAATAGGAAGCAAGGATTGCCTTGAGGGCCCACTTGCTGTTTATCCAGAAATAAGCTTTCCGGATTAGGATAGGGCTACATGGCAATTTTGGCCATGACAAGTATCACCATGTCCCACTGCAGGGATCTGCATTGCAGTAAAATTCAGTGAATAAGGTCGCATTGTGACAACTGTTGCAAGAAATCCATCTGTGCAACCCCATTCAGTGACTGTGCAACAGTATAACTCTTTTGGTTGTGTGAACCCCCTTGCAACGAGAATTGCGGTATTACCCTAACCGAATTCACTAAAAGGTTGAGCACCTTCACCTGTATGGTATATAGGGCATAGAGCTGCATATATATACCTTTGATCTATCAGATGGTGGGTCCATAACCAGTCTTTACCACTTCAGAAGCCTTGGACAGCCTCTAACACTTCAGCTGGGAAGAAAAAACAGCTGCCTCAAAGGTACCTCTATCTGACAATGTATACAGCTCTTTGCCTCACGTACACCTGACAGTCCCTTTTAATTCATTATATTTATTGAATGTTTTAATTTTTCTTCATAGATTTCTTGAGGAACGTTTTATAATGAATGATCTTAACTTTTTTTTACAGGCATCTTTCTGAAGAGGGCTTTGACGCTTGTAGAGGTTCCTCAGAAAAAGTGAATAAAAGTGCTATTATACTTGTTGCTCTCAATGTAAGTATATATTTTCCTTTGCTTTTAATAGTCATGAGCTGGTAGTCGGAATATTAGGGCCAATACACCATTGACCAGTATAAAATACAGTGGTGCCTTGGATTACGAGCATAATTCGTTCCGGGTCCGTACTTGTAATCCAAATCCACTCTTAAACCAAAGCAAATTTTCCCATAGGAAATCAGTGATATGCAGACAATTGGTTCCACACCCCAAAAATAATTATTTAATATTCTGAATGACATGTAAAACAGATGAAACAAACATTCAGAAACAGCAGAATATGTGATATTATAAGTTACTGTACAGTAATGGAGAGGATGGGAAACACAAGGGCTGACAGAGACTGCAGGGAGCATGAAGGAATGAGCAGGACAGATGTGGGCACATACATACATTACTCTCTGTCTGGGGAGAGAGGGGTTACAGCTATGAAGAGATTACCTCCACAGTCCTGTCCCCTGATGTAAGCCCCAGCCTGAAGTGGATCTGCAATGATTTGGAGGGTGAAGCAGACTTCCTGGGTCAGAGCACAGGCCTGTAGACCCCGCTATGCAGATCATGCCCCTCCCCCACTTGCGCTCCCACCCAGTACAGGGAGCTCTTAAACTAAAGCAATGCTCTTAAACAAAGTCACAATTTTGAAAAACTGTGAGCTCTTAAACCAAAACGCTCTTAAACCAAGTTACTCTTAAACCAAGGTACCACTGTATATACCTATAAATTTTATAGAGAATTAATAACCAGAACGCATTTCTGCAGCTATAAATTTAGTGTAATATATTCTGTAGCCCTGTTTCCAAAAAATAAGCCATCGATATCACTGTTAATTCTGTGCCACTAAAATGTACTTTGTAAAACTCCAGTGCCGTATGTAAATGATACTTATCTAGGCACCAGGGTTGTCCTTATTGTTGATGTAGTCACGGATGGTAGGAAATATCCTCTGTATACACGCCTCTCTGGGAGGGATTCTTCATGTAGGAGCCTGCAGCGTCATGAGGGTCTGGCCCTGAGCGCCTAAGCTTCCAGAAAGGTTTGATTTACAGAGGATGTCATGAATACTTAACTGCTGAGGACCACCCTGATGCCTAGATAAGTATAATTTACATACAACGCTGGAGATTTACAAAGTACATTTTTAGGGCTGATAAGTAACTTTGATACTGATTACTTATTGGACAATCGCTGCATCCACCTGGCCGACTGCTGCAATACTTAAAAAGCTACTTCACCTCCTTTTACAGTGCTATGAAAATGATTTATTTGGGGAATATGGTGATAAAAGATAATATTATTAAACATAATTAATCAGTTTTCTTTAAACCTATGTAAATACGGGTTTCCAGATAAAAAGCTGGAAGGGTACTTAATAACCCTTGTCCCATCACACTTCATCTCCTATGGAGCTCAGATTGTTCTCTGTTGGATGCCGGCTGCTTATGTTAATTATTGTATTCTAGTACAAATGACTTGAGCTTCAGCTGAGCTATTGGCTTCATTCTATGCTTTACTGACTTTGAACCTCAAGCAGCAAAACAAGAATATAGCTCACAATGCCTATCACACAAGTCATTTAGTGCTACTATCATATGAAACGTTTACTTTGTTTTTTGCTTTGTTTGAGTACCGGTGTCCAGACCACACACTGGGAGCATAAGTGGAATGGTTTAGCCTAAGGCATCCAGAGAATAGCTGTGATTTCTCCTCGATTCCCCTGTATAGTACACTCCAATCAGTCAATGAATTATTTATGGAAAGTGCTGTGGGTTGGAGAAATACAGAATGATATATCATAGATATACAGAAAAGTAAGAAAACTAGATGTTCTGTTTAGGGGTACAAGGTTATTAATTTGGTGTAACCCAAAAGTTTTCTGAAACATTCCTTAATGGATCATTTAGTAATGATGTTAGCTTGTCTGGGGTAGATAACCTGGTTATAGCTGAATATTGGTCTTATAAAGAGTTAGTGTAGTAATCAATATTTTTTGAGATAGTGATAAAGAAGGGGCTGAGCTGTAGTGCTTGGCACAGCTAGGTGTAAAGGTGTGCCTGGATAAACTACTAATTGCTTGTTGGTGTGAATGTCCCTGGGATCAGAACCTGATTGATTACTTAAAGGGCTTTTTCAGGTAAAATGTACTGATGAAAGATCCACAGGCTTGCTCATCAGTAACTGATTAGCAGGGTGCTGACATTCAGGTGTTCAACACCATACTACACAGTGAGCAGAATAATGGTCTGTTTACACGGAGCGATAATTCGCCCAATTGAACGATTAACTATTTCAAACTAATGATGTGTTTTTTATAACTATCAACGTTTATACGGAACAATATATCATTTAGAAAAATCATTATTGCGGTCGTTTTAAGATTGCTTAAGCCCATCTCATCTGGTTCGCTGTATTTACACAAGCCAATTATCGCTCCAATAAGATCGTTATTGCGAAAATTTTAACCATAATCGTTCCGTGTAAAAGGACTATTAGTCTCTGTTCATAGTGTATCCTATTCACTTGAACAGGACCTGAGCTGCAGTTACACAATACCACTGCTACACAATGAGCAGAGACCAGCTTTGTTGATTGTTTCGCTGATGAGCTATTATCAGTACATTTTGTCTGGAAAACCACTTTGTGGCCGTAACACAGTTCTATAAAGAATTGTTATTTTTAAATCTACCAAGGTTGTCAATAATTCTTTGTAGGATTATTCAGGATTAGAAAAACACAGCTAATTTCTTACAAAAACAGCGATACGCCTATCCTCACTTTTTGTGTGGTATTGCGGCTCAGTTCCACTGATGTAAATGGAGTTGTGTTTTTTAATCCACGGTAACCCCTTTACGTTAAAGTTAAGCATATAGTTAATTGGGTAGTCTAACTATATGTAGTGCCCTGATATGCAATTTCACTTTGTTTATGTCAGGGGTGCACAGTCTGCAGCCCACAAGCTGTTACAACAGCGCTATTCCCATCATGCCTGGACACCCTTTATTTATCCAGACATGATGGAAATTGTAGTTTTGCAACAGTTGGTGGGCGGCAGATTGTGCACCTCTGGCATATGTAAACATATATAGTTTAGGAATATACTCGTGACTGATAGTATTGTAATGGTAAGTTATGTCCCCTTAGAATAGGCCATCAATAACAAATGAGGTAAAACTTCCTGCACCACCATCAACAATTAAATATCTAGTGTGTGGTAGCACTGGGCTATTTTTTTATTGTTTTTGGGGGAAAAAAAAATTATTTTCAGAAAAAAAAAAAAAGCCTGGGACTCCTGTGCTGTCTAATGAAGCTGAAATGCCCTGTGTCCTCAGGCTTAACTCTGTCTTTGTTGCACCGCATGAAACAAACTTCATTTACATATTGCAATAATGAAAGGGGTTATAGAGCACAACACAAGGGGATTTCTGCTTTACTGCATTAGTACACGAGCGGGGAAGCAGAAATCCTTGTTTTCTGCTCTTTAAGCCTTTCTGTGTTGCACCATCAGGCCCGCCAGCCCCTAGTGTTACGAAACCCACTTCCCTGTGTGATGCGGCTCCACTAGAATCAATGGAGCCACGTCACGGGGGTAGGAGATAACACCACACTTGGAGGGGGGCGGTGCTCGGGAAAGGACCCGATGGTACATTCTCTTTTAAGCTGAAAAAAAATTTCAGGCAAATGTGGTATACTTTTTACTACATGCACCTTTATAGAATAGCAAAGTAAACTTATTCTATACAGTTTAATAAAAATTAAGCATACTGATGTATGTGGCCCAGAAATGCCCAAAGTAAGACACACTTGACCTTTGACATGTAAATGTGGAAGATGTGTGCCTCTTCTGGAGCTTTCCTAGTACCTATGCACCACATCCCTCTGCCAGCTGCTTTATACTCCCTTCTTATTGTGCTCTTGAGGAAATGAACGCTGATACAAATGAAACCTATTAAATCATTCTTCTCCCTGTGTTATCTGTTACTGTGTAATATACTTGCATGGTTGACTGCCTCTTGCTTTCTGCCATTTCCCAAAGCACAATACTACTGTACATTTTCTTTTTTCTATTTTTCAGACAGACCTTAGAAGCATCGGAAAGAAATTTCTCCCCAGCGACATCAATGGAGGAAAAGTAGAGAAGGTAACAAGCAGTCCGGCTTTTTCTCTGTTCCTCTTTTTCATATCCTTATTGTCACGGCTGTGTCTTACATCAGGGGAAACTGAATCTTCTTTTTATTTTCACCCCTTCCTTATAAATTGTAGACTCTTTATATGAGGTCATCTCTCTGGGGAGTTTATAAAAGGAATTGTGTTACAATTGCATGGCGGTGCTGTTGACCTCTTGTGTGTGGCTGGTGCAGCAGACTGATTATGTTCCCCCTGCATGCTTTGTCTTTGTGCGGAGCTGATGGAGGATGCACACCACCAGTGTTTTATTAATGCTTCTGAGAGGATTTAGTTTGTGAAGTAAATCAGAGCTGACTGGCGGTGAGCGGCTTCGGTGTGTGCTGCGTGTTCCCAGCTGTTTCTATTTGTTTATCAGCTGGGGCTGCAGGGTTTGACTGGATTCGTGACAAGTATACTACTTTGGATAATTAGGAGAGGGGCTGCGGAGGGTACACAAGCAGGCCACATGCCCCATGTTTATACAGCCTTGAAAATAAATCTCATAATGTAACAGAAGCACCATTCATTAGAACTGTGTGGGCACAGGAAATCCAGATGCTTGAAAGCTTATTTTCCATTTTCACATCTCCTTTTTTCTGGATTAGGAGCACCAACTGGTTTCGGAACCTTAAGGGGCACAATGCCACCTCCTCTTGTGCAGTGTTGAATTTCTTGATTTTTAACAGATGAACTGTCAGATTTGTTATAGTATGGTAGCCATGTCACAAATGTGCTTGATAAAGCTAAAAGCACGTGCAAAAAAGGAGAAAAAATACACAGAACTTTTATTTTTAACTGTTTACGGCCAACTGTTTGCTGTCAATTAGATGCTAAAACGTTTTTTTTTTATATGTATAATGCAATGCTAGATTTTATAAAATAAGCTTCACTTTGAGGGTCTCCCTACTAAAAGTTAGGGAGGTTACAATTTTATTAAAACATAACTTTTATTATCTTATGTAAAATTAGATATCATATGCAGCAAGTAATTCCCTGGTGTAAAAGCTACTGTGAAGAAATGGCAGGTTTCTGTATTCCATCATGAGCCCGTGCCATAGACTCCATTCTAGGGTTTGGTGAATTCCGCCATCCGCTGAAAGAATTGCACTACCATAGAATGGAGTCTATGGCATGGGCGATGATGTGTGCGGGGGCACGCGACGAATCCCCAGCGAGTTATACGTCTAGATTCCTCAGTGTGAACCCACCCTAAAGGGTGCGTGCACACTACGGAATTCCCGAGTATGATCCGCGGTGGATTCCGTCGCTTGTACCCCCACGCGGCGGCGCGCATCTCCACCCATGCCATAGACTCTATTCTATTGTTTCAAAACTTTGCGCACTTTAAGGCCCTATTCATACATCATAATAATCCTGTCTGTAATTATGGACATGCAGTTATGGACAGGATAGGGATGTGTATCAGTGCCCATCTGCATTTTCACAGACCCATTCATTGAAATAGTTGAATCCGTTAAAACGGACCGTATGGTTTGAAAGTATTTGATGGATCAGTAGCAATTATAGATGGATCAGTAGCAATTATACAGTAGATGTGTAAAAGGGTCCATAGAAATCAATGTGTACTATACTGTCTGCACTTACGGATCCATAATTGTGGACAGTCTAATTATGATGTTTGGAAGGGGCCTTAGAACTGCTTTATCACATATACAGTTGTGCTAAAAAAAATTTACATACTCCGGCAGAATTCTTGCTTTCTTGTCCTTTTTTTTCATAGAATATGAATGATAACACAGTAACTTTTTTTAAACTCATGTTTAGTGGTTGGGTGAAGCATTTATTGTCATAAATTATAAAAAATGGACTGGCACAAGAAAGCGATGATCAAGGAATGTTAGTCATCACAACCCCTTACACAGAGCATAGAAAGGACAACAACGGAGTTGGAAGAAATAGACTACACCTCACAACATAAAATTGGAAAGTATCAAACACTATTTATATACATAATTGCAGAGGACAAACAGCTAAAATCACTTAAAATTTCCAATACATATCTGATCACTAGTTCTGATTCAACATAGTGAATCCTAATTGAACCAAACAAGTAACAGGAGTGGCAGCCATCACCAAAAAGATCACAGAAAACAATAGCGTAAACTGCATAAATCCATACCACAGTAATATAAGTATAAGACAAACCAAATATAGACCAAATATGTCAATCATAAAGTGCAAGTGCTAATCTCAGTGTGCAATTTACAAAAATAGATTGCTGCCACTGCAGGATCAGGACAGGACAGGTCAGGACAGAACATCCCACGCGTTCCGTCAGAAGGACTTTCTCAAGGGTGCTTTCTCAATTGCCAAGGAACTTTTTGTTGCCTTTCTAATAAAAGCCACACAGACTGCTGGGGTGGTGTAACTGGCGCCTGAAGTCATCTGCAACTTCTCTTCCCTTGACTACTATGGGGGACATTTATCAAGACTGGTCTACTTATACACCAGTCTTAAAGCCCTGCCCCTTTTAATCCCAGACGCACTTACTAAGAGGAGAACAACTTTTAGTAAAGCCAGCCCTGCGCCGGTGCAAAAATTTATACGTCCTCTGGAGCAAGTGAAAACTTTTAAATGACAGCTGCATTTAAAGCGTAACTATAAAATATTTTGACCTTTCAGTTTTAGTTAGCTTAGGGCATGATAACAATTATTGCAATATACATTAATAACCTAAAATAGTTTTTTAAATACATAAGGCTGATTATGCCCTTACAGCTCTGTCTGGCTCTGAGTTATTTCTGCATTCCTGCTGGACACGCCCCCTCCCTGCAGATCCATACTTAGAGTACAGACTCTGACAGCAGCATCAGATAACAGCCCTGACACAGAGAGAAACAGAAACAAAACCTCCCCCCCCTCCTAGCAACACGCTCTCCCCCTCCCCTCACAGAGATCACATAGCAGAGCTGAGGGTGTTGTGTGTGAGGAGCAGCGCAGGGGAACAGCTGGATGGAGGGACAAGTACTCAGTGCTTCAACAAGGAGGGACATCCCAGCCATGACTCCAATGTGCTGCATGAGGGAGAGTGGGTAAGTCACTGAGGGGAGGACTACAACTCCCAGCACAACACAGCTGTAGTCCTTCCATAGTACATATAACACTCACTATCAGATGTCTGCAGCAGGTGCCCCCACCTCCATGGCTGACATTATCCTACAGTGTTATGAGAGCAGATGACTGTATCTAATCCCACTGTGTGTGATACCATCTGCTGGGTCTCTATCTGATCCCACTATGTGTGATACATCTGCTAAGGTGCTGGTCAGTGAATGGAGGGACCCAGCCAGGGAGATGAGGGATAGGCCACGCCCACTTTCTCTCAGCCAGGAGAAAAATTAATTTATTCCTCTGAGCCAAACAACTTGTGATATCTCAGCTAGCGTACACGCTATCTGCTACTGAAATTATAGTTACGCTTTAAAAGTCTTGTATGGCCGTTTCCCTGGTGTCTAGTGGGGGATCCCCCCAGGGGATGCGATCGCGGAGGGGGGATCCCTTCATCTTACCAGTCCGGGCCTCAGTGTCGGAATGGCGCTCATCCCAGCTAGGTATTCTATTCATCTGGTCCAGACCAACAAAGCACCGATCTCCATGATAAGTGCTGTAAAATGCATACTACACTGATCTCTATAAGGGATCAATGTAGCTATATTAGAAGTCCCCCAACGGTTTAATTAATAAAAAATGCCCTCCCCCTTATAAGTCTAAATCTCCTCTTTTCCCATTTTATAAATAAAAATAAACATATTTGGTATCACTGCGTGGTATCGCCAGAAATATTAAATCACCTAATTTCTCATCTCATGTGATAAACGGCGTAAGCGCAATAACCCGCCAAAGTGCATTTTTTGGTTCCATCAAATCCAGAAAAATTGTAATAAAAAAAGTCGCATATACACAGTGAAGGTACCAATAGAAAGTACAGATCATTGTGCAATAAATGACACCTTACACAGCCCCATAGGCCAAAGGATAAAAGCGCTATATGCATAGTCATAGAGCATTTTTAAGGAAGGTTTATTTTATGTAAAAGGTTTTATTTTTTTAAAAGCCATCAAATGATATAAAATTTATAAAAGTTACATATCGTTTTAATCATACTGAATTAAGAAACTTGTATAACATGTCAATTTACCATAGGATGAACGGTGTAAAAATGAAACCCTCCCCAAAAAGAAGAATTGCTGGGTTTTTTTTTTTTTTTTTTTTTTTTTATTTCACTGTGCATATAATTTAAGTAAGTAAAATGAGTGGCACAAAAAAATAAGGGCTCATGTGGCTCTGTAGGGGAAAAAGTGCTATGGCCTTTTAAACATGAGAAGGAAAAAAACGAAAAATAACCTCTTAAGGACGCATGACGTACCCGTACGTCATGCGTCCGCAAGAGGTTTCAGTCCGATCGCCGTGCCTGCTAATCAGGTAATCTGATGCAGCTGTCAAAGTTGACAGCTGCATCCAATTACCTTCTGCAGCACTTCCCTGGTGTCTAGTGGCGGAGATTGGGCCCCCCCCCCCCCCCGAGACGTTGTCCCGGACTAGCGGTCTCCGTATCTTCAGTCGGCCGGGGTGTCCGCCAAGATGACTCTGATTCTGGCTCGGCACTCGCAGCAGCCGAAAGCAAACAAGTGCCGATCTCATTGATCTTTGCTGTATAAGTATACAGCAAAGATCTCAATGGGTGATCAGTGTGTATATACTAGAAGTCCCCCAGGGGGGCTTCTAGTATAAGTGGAAAGAAAAAAAAAAAAAAGTGTTGTTATTAGTAAAAAGCCCCCTCCCCTAATAAAAGTCTGAATCACCCCCCTTTTCCCATGTTTAAAATAAAAGTAAATGAATAAATAAACATGTTTGGTATCGCCGTGTACGTAATCGCCTGAACTATTAATTAATCACATTCCTGATCTCGCACGGTAAACGGCGTCAGCACAAAAATATCCCAAAGTGCAAAATTGTGCATTTTTGGTTGCATCAAATCCAGAAAAAATGTAATAAAAAGTGATCAAAAAGTCTCATATGCGCAATCAAGGTACCGATAGAAAGTAAACATCATGGAGCAAAAAAATGACACCTCACACAGCCCCATAGACCAAAGGATAAAAGCATTATAAGCCTGGGAATGGCGCGATTTTAAGGAACATATATTTGTTAACAATGGTTTGAATTTTTTACAGGCCATCAGATAAAAAAAAAATCGTTTTAATCCTAATGACTTGAGGAACATATATAACAAGTCAGTTTTACCCCAGGGCGAATCGCATAAAAACAAATACCCCCCCCAAATAAAAGAAATGCGTTTTTTTGTTCAATTTTACCACACATTAAATTTTTTCCTGGTTTCGCAGTGTATGGCCTTTTAAACACAAGGAGGAAAAAACAAAAACTGGCTCCATCCTTAAGAGGTTAAGGGGTTAAAGAGGTTTTCCAGGCAAACTTAACGCTTATCCACAGGATAAGTTTACAAGTATGAGATCGAGGGGGGTCCGACCTCTGTACCCCCGACGATCTATATACGGGGCCCCCGGCTTCTTTGTTATTAATATAGCCGTGGGTACGACTTGTGGCCTGCAGGTCTATTCATTCCTATGGGGCCACCAGAAAGAACCGAGTAAGCACTTTCCAGCTCACATGCTGCACCAAAGCTGTATTCATAACAAAGAAGCCAGGGGCCCGATAAGGAGATCGGCGGGGGAGTTCGAAGGTTTGACCCTCCACAATCTATTACTTTTCTCCAGTCCTGTGAATAGGTGACAGGTTAGATTTGCCTGGAATACCTCTTTAAAGTGACATTTTTGCATTTTGACTTCTAAACACGTGTAAAGGGTACATTTAACAGATTTCATACTCTATTTTATGTCATCCATCATAATGCTTGTTCCAGTAAAAAGTAAACTTTTTTATTGTAGGTGAATTGTGCCACCTGGGCGGAGCTTCTCTGGCAAAGCACCACTTAGCTCCGCCCACATCACCATTGTCCCGCCCCTTCGTTACGTCATTGCTGGCAGCCACTCTGCTGTTGAGGAGTTCATCCTACGTGGCCCTCTCAGCCTGTGGTTTCATCCCTCGCAGCGCAGGAGCAGTCACATTGCCGTGTGTGTACTGCTCCCGTGTCCTCCTTCACTGCTTAGTCGGAGTAGGCACAGTCGGGCATTGATGCTGCCCTGCTCCTACTTCCTTTCTATTAAAATTATTGAATGCTTTATAGATGTCTCAATATAACATATTACTGTGTTTGCACAGTTCTGTCACACTGGTAGTTGATTGACATCTGCAAAGTTAAGAAAACAGGCTTGTTAAGCGCAGACTAGTAGAAGTAGAGGAAGAGGGGACAGGGTGTGGGTGGGATCAGGCGTGGCGGTGAGGGGACTTTATGTTAAAATTGTTCTTTGTGTAGTATAAGTAAGTGTATTCACACTACTTACTTACAGCAGCTCCCTGTGTACCTCATAGAGATAAAATCAGACTCCCCAACTCCAGGCTGTGCTGCGCTTCTCTGTGGTGAGGCTGTCCACAAGATGGCAGACATGGAGGAGCATGTGACCATGCCCCGCCCACAGTGTCCTCCATAGGCACATACAGGCTCAGTGGTGGACACTGGGGGCAGGGCATGCTCACATGTTCCTCCATGTCCTTCATTTTATGGATAGACTCCCCACAGAGCAGGGCAGCACAGCCTGAAGGAGGGGGGACTGATTTTACCTCTATGAGGTACACAGGGAGCTGCTGTCGGTAAGTGAAGTGAGGACACTTAGTAATACTGTACACAAAACTATTTTACTTAAAAGTGGCCAACCCATTTTAATTAATTTGCTTACTTTAAGCCACAATTTTGCACCATTTTGCCACTTTTTGTGGCACAGGGTGACTTAACAAGTTACATCCCTTTACAGATAAGTCATGCCCCCTTGTCAAGCAAAGCGTTAAACTGTTATTGTTGCTCACAATACATATTATGCATATCAATTGCTCTGTACCAGAAGTTTGACTCAGAAGCCAAAATGTATCTTGGTTTTTGTTCATCTTGCCTTTAGGGATCATTCATTTATCTACATTTCACAGCTTAACACTTGTATTTTACAGGTTTTAGTACAAATTTTAATAATAAAGAAGATAAATGTGTATGAATGCCGTTGAAGAGAATATGGGTCTTGACCTGTTTGATCAGTGATCTGTACGAGGAGATGCACTTTTCTAGGTCTTGATAACATGGCAGTATTACAATTTGGTTCTGTTTCAAGCAGTCATTAGATGCTGTATTCTAGAGCTTCTCGCTTCTACTAGGACAGTTAATGGGACGGTTGTATAAGGGCTTATGCAGTATGACACCATCTGGCATTGTGCACCCACCATGCTGTGTGTCTATGAGGTCTTATGGGTAGTATCAGTAGAAGAGATGCACAGGCCATTCTTGTCACTACTGTTTATAGAAGCCAACACCTTCAAACAACCTTCACAAGTTGGATGGTACAACATTATGTCTAGGAGATCACAATGCCTATCCACACCTGTTTTATTTCACAGTCTGTATTATAACTTCGGTGCACGGAGGTGATTCTGTCTCGCCATCACTTGTCTGACGCTTAGTTAGTTACAAGCTTTGCTGCAAGGAAATTGTTCTTTTGCAGGCGGCTCACTTCTTTGATTTCAGAATGTCACATTGTTGTGCAGACATTCATGTAAGCTATTCTTTTCCTCCTACAGGGCCCATCAATCAGCCTAACACGCGTACACTCGTAGAAGGAAAGTGGTAGCTTGGTGACATTAAAGTCGCACATGTATAACTGTGCAGTATCATCTAACAATTTAGCCGTCCTGATTTGCATGCAAATCACATGGTGGCAATCTCTTATCCTGCAGGGGCATACTCCTACACAAGGCTAAAGAACTTGTCTCATGAAGCTGGCTTGCAAGTTTTACAAAGGTCCTAGTGTCTCCGTAAAGATAATTGACCCATGCTCTGCTCACAAGGATAATGTATTAGCTTTGTATGTGCTTTGGATCTAAAGTGAAGACTTGCCAAATTAAAAAGCAACACTTTATATCAAATCAATCTGGTTTTAAAGAGTATCTAAGTAACGTAGAATGTAAAAACTCTTAGCTGCAAAGCTAGATAGAATTTATTTCTTGTTCTGATGTGGGCAGTGGTGGGATTCAAGATGGTTTATTGTACGCTGTTGAATATTGTACCTAGTATACATAACGCTTTAGTGATATCTCATCAGTACATGTTGGGATACAGGAAGAAAAGAGATGCTGACATCTAATGTGGTGTGCTTACAGGAGACCTATTACGTTTAATAGACTTAATGCAGTCTCCATTTGACCAGTCTTGGTCTATTTCATAAATGTTTGGGGTATGTTGTTTCTATATAGAGGTTGAAATATACGTATATAACAGAAAATGAGATGCCGCACTCCAAATGAAGAGCAGGTTGGTGCCAAGTGGTGTGCACCCCAGTGACCTCTGGGGCAGAGCATACACGTTCCAAAAGTCACCGCAGCACTCCAAAAATCTCACAATTTTGAATTAATCTTTTTTTATTTTTATTATTTGGTTCCAGTTTTAGGGTACAAACACACGTAGCCGATCTGCAGCGGATTTATTGCTGCAAATTCTCAGCGAAATTTCCTGCAGATCACTTACCTAGTAGTTTCTGTTAGAATCCATACCAGTATGTAAATGTTGTCTCCTTAACCCCCGCTGGCCAGAGCATACTGTAGAAAAACTCGGTAATCCAGCACTTTGCAGAGAAGTATTGTTTATTCAGTCTTTGCAATATGAACAGCAGAACACCAACGTGCAGTACACCAACCCCACAGATTAGACGCGTTTCGAGCGCATGCACACTCTTGCTCACCTCTTTCCCCATAACCACCTCCCTTTAATAGTCACCATTGCAGGTGTACATATATTAAGTGTGGAAATACAATTAAAAGAACTGGTTACACATGCTGTAATAACATGGACAAAAGCTGGGATTGCATGATTAAAGTTACAAAGTGACACATATATGCATACAAGTACATGAAAAAGACAGAGACAAAATCTGTTTCTAATAATTCATGAGTCAATGCATAGATTAATAAATAATTTGTCCCAAAACAGATAGTGATAGTGAATGCTTGATTAATGCATAATTTTTTGGTGTATATAGGAGCTTCGATAATGGACAATTGTTTGATTTATTTTCCATGCTTTTGTTAAGCTATGAATGGATTTTTACAATATGAGCCTACACAGAGCAGACACCAAAGCCCATGTAGACATACACTACCGTTCAAAAGTTTGGGGTCACCCAAACAATTTTGTGTTTTCCATGAAAAGTCACACTTATTCACCACCATACATTGTGAAATGAATAGAAAATAGAGTCAAGACATTGACAAGGTTAGAAATAATGATTTGTATTTGAAATAACATTGTTTTTACATCAAACTTTGCTTTCGTCAAAGAATCCACCTTTTGCAGCAATTACAGCATTGCACACCTTTGGCATTCTAGCTATTAATCTGTTGGGGTAAGCTGGAGAAATTGCCCCCCACACTTCTAGAAGCAGCTCCCACAAGTTGGATTGGTTTGATGGGCACTTCTGGCGTACCATACGGTCAAGCTGCTCCCACAACAGCTCAATGGGGTTCAGATCTGGTGACTGCGCTGGCCACTCCATTACCTATGATAGAATACCAGCTGCCTGCTACTGCTGTAAATAGTTCTTGCACAATTTGGAGGTGTGTTTAGGGTCATTGTCCTGTTGTAGGATGAAATTGGCTCCAATCAAGCGCTGTCCACTGGGTATTGTATGGCGGTGCAAAACTCAGTGATAGCCTTCCTTATTCAGAATCCCTTTTACCCTGTACAAATCTCCCACCTTACCAGCACCAAAGCAACCCCAGACCATCACATTACCTCCACCATGCTTAACAGATGGAGTCAGGCATTCTTCCAGCATCTTTTCATTTGTTCTGCGTCTCACAAACGTTCTTCTTTGTGATCCAAACACCTCAAACTTGGATTCATCCGTACACAACACTTTTTTCCAGTCTTCCTCTGTCCAATGTCCGTGTTCTTTTGCCCATCTTAACTTTTTCTTTTATTGGCCAGTCTCAGATATGGCTTTTTCTTTGCCACTCTGCCCTGAAGCCCAAAATCCCGCAGCCGCCTCTTCACTGTAGATGTTGACACAGGTGTTTTGCGGGTACTATTTAATGAAGATGCCAGTAGGGGACCTGTGAGGCGTCTGTTTCTCAAACTAGAGACTCTAATGTGCTTATCTTCTTGCTTGGTTGTGCAACGCGGCCTCCCACTTCGCTTTCTACTCTGGTTACAGCGTGTTTGTGCTGTCCTCTGAAGGGAGTAGTACACACTGTTGTAGGAAATCTTCAATTCCTTAGCAATTTCTCACATGGAATAGCCTTCATTTCTAAGAACAAGAATAGACTGTCGAGTTTCAGATGAAAGTTCTCTTTTTCTGGCCATTTTGAGCGTGTCATTGACCCCACAAATGTGATGCTCCAGAAACACAATCTGCTCAAAGGAAGGTCAGTTTTGTAGCTTCTGTAACGAGCTAAACTGTTTTCAGATGTGTGAACATTATTGCACAAGGGTTTTCTAATCATCAATTAGCCGCCTGAGCCAATGAGCAACACATTGTACCATTAGAACACTGGAGTGATAGTTGCTGGAAATGGGCCTCTATACACCTATGTAGATATTGCACCAAAAACCAGACATTTGCAGCTAGAATAGTCATTTACCACATTAGCAATGTATAGAGTGTATTTGTTTAAAGTTGGGACTAGTTTAAAGTTATCTTCATTGAAAAGTACAGTGCTTTTCCTTCAAAAATAAGGACATTTCAATGTGACCCCAAACTTTTGAACGGTAGTGTAGGTTAAACGTGTAAGAGGTGCTGCACATGTTCACTGATTATCAGACTGGGTGAATACCGTCTGTCATGTTAAAAAAAAAAGTCACTCTCTTAATAACCATGCTAAATAAATCCTATGTTCCTGGTACTATGCATATTTTACATGGGTGTGTTTGATTTGGTTAAATAACTGTAAAGAGTTATAGTAAAAAACATGACCTATAAACTTTGTGACTCACTAGTAATGATACATGAGTTCCTGACGTATATTCAAACCGTCGGGTGCTCTGGTTCCCAACGTGTATTGCCAGTATGCGTCCTGATTATTTAAAAATTTCTTAATATCCCCACCTCTAACTTTTGGGGTAATTTTTTTTACCATACACAGAAAAACTGTCACATCTGCCAATATGGTGTTGTAAAAAATGTGCTGAGGCACCTGATTTATTACGTAATGGGTTTCTGGGTTTCCAGTTATGTCATTGAGATGTTCTAATATGCGTATTTTCATTTTTCTCGTGGTGAATACTGTACTTGCTCCACGATTACCTGAGCGGGACATCCATCCAGGAACCCCCGAAGCAAGCCGGAGTATGGAGCAGGTACAGTATGCTCCAGCCAGCGGGGGGTTAAGGGGACAGTATTTACATACTTTGAGCAGGATGACAATCCCGCTGCGAGTATGGATTCTAATAGAAACTAATAGGCAAGGGTTTCGCAGCAGATTTCTATGTGAATTCGCAGCAAGAAATCTACTGTGGATCGGGTACGTGTGTTTGTACCCTTACAGTCCATAATTTACATTGTCCGTGAAAAAGTTAAAACTTTATCACTCTTAGATTGCTAGGTGGAAAAATATGCAAGAAAAGAAAACGACTGCCTGGGAAATGGGTTAAAAAAAGAATAAACTGCCAGATCTAAAACAAGTTAACAGTGTGGAGTTGTTAAAGGGTTACTACAGCGAAAAGATTTTTCCCAGTAATTGAAACACATTACAAAGTTTTATAACTGTGTAATATGCTTCATTAAATCTTCCTCCCTTCCCTATCTTTCCCCCCTCAACCCACCACCAGGAAGTGAAGCAAACTCATTCTTACCTAATGACTGTTGACCCCAGGCTGTTCTGGGACAGTCGTTTTGTGACAATGACATCATCAAGAGGGAGGCGGGTCTAAGCCCTGTTAAGGAAGCCTCCCTTTGTCAGATGACTCAGGTTGCTCAGCTCTGATTGGCTGAGCAAGCTGTAAGCCTTCTAACAGTTTTTCAGAGTCAGGCATCACAAGAGACAAAGTGCATCATAGGAAAGCCCAAACCAGGAAGTGATGAAAAAAATGAAGACACAAACTGGAGCTTCAGGGACCTGCAAACATCTGGAAATTCAAATGGAGACAGATTTAGGAGGGATGGTAAGTGTAAAAACTATGTTTATGATTGATTTTTTTTTTTATCAGCCCCGAAGTACCCCTTGTTAGTATGTTAGAATTTCCATGCAGTTGACAGCAAAACACTGACATGGGTTCCATGCATCGCATTTACTATGTGTTTTTCAAATGTGTTATGTCCTTCTAGGAAAGGTGGGGGTAGCAGGGTTACTGAAGGGAACAGAACTTGACGTATGACGTTGTGGTCCAACTTTTTGTGTGCAGACTTAGAGTGGCCTTCTTTACTATTTAATAAATCTGTTGCATCTGAAGACTGCCTACTTTAAGTTTAGACCATATTGCTTAAAGTGTACCTTTAAGTGACATTGCATTGCATATGCGGAGACGAGTTCTTCCTGTGTGAAAAATGTATCAGAAAGGCTAAAAGCCTGTCTAAAGGCCCTCTTACACATGCTGATTTTCAGCAAGGGGTATGTTCACACTGAGCAAATGTGGCAGAATTCTGTGGCGGAACTGTCTGCCAGGGAATCCCGCCTGCCCTAGTGTGACACAGATTCTCTATGGGAGGGCTCTCGTGCCTCTGCTTCCGCCACTCTTTGCGCAAAGAATTAACGAGGAGAACGGTGGGAGCTGAAGCGCGTGACCCCTCCCATAGAGAGTGAGTGTCACACTGGGGCAGGCGGGATTCCCTGGTGGAGAGTTCCATCATGGAATTCCTCCACATTTGCTCAGTGTGAACATACCCAAAGCGGTGTTCCTAGGAAATCTTGTCCACCATAATTGGTCTGTGTCGGGGTATGTTCACACACATTGGCATTTCATTGTATTAACACAATGAAGGACTGCTGGACAGCAATTAAATGAGTGATTACTCCAATGAGGCAGTAACCCAATGAAATGATCAATTGCTGCAATTAAATGATGCATTCACATTACATTTTCATTGCGTTACTGCATGTATGAACACAGCCTCAGGGTATGTTCACGCACGTTGGAGTTCCATGGCTGTAACACAATGAAGGATGGCTGGATGGGACGGCATGTAATGATTGATTATTGCAATGAAATGATGCAGGAACGGAATTAAATGATTAATTACTGTAATTAAATGATGCAGGGACATCATGAAAATGCATGTGTGAACACAGCTGAAAAAGGCCAACAACCAGCTCACGACCGGGAGAACCCTTGTTCATCAGCTAATTGTGACTTTAGTGCAGCTAATAAAATCCTAGTTATTGGCTTCTCTGTGTAACACTGCCTGCGGCCGGCAGTGATTACAAGGACTATGTCATTAAAATAAGTTTCTATATGTCAGAGACTAACCGATCAGGGTCTGAACACTCACCTATACAAACAATTGATATGTATCTTTGAGTGCTCTTTAGAGGGGTAGTTCGGGAAAAAAAAATTCTTTCAAATCAGCAAGTGCCAGAAAAAGATTTGTACTTTACTTTACTTCTATTAAAAATATTTTTCAAGTACGTATCAGCTGCTGTCTGCTATGCAGGAATAGGTGTATTCTTTCCAGTCTGACACAGTGCTCTCTGCAGCCGACTTTGTCCATGTCAGGAACTGCATGTAGCAAATCCCCATAGAAAACCTCTTCTGCTCTCCAGACTGGAAAGAATTCCCTACTTCCTGCAGGACATACATCAGCTAATAAGTAGTGGAAGAATTGAGATTTTTTAATAGAAGTAAATTTCAAATCTCTGGAACTTTCTGGCACCAGTTGATTTGAATTTTTTTGTGTGTTGAACTACCCCTTTAAAGGGGATATAAGAACAATGCTAAAATAAGTCAGTATGACATAACATTGGACAGTCGCAGGGCCCTTGCGGTAGACTTAATAAAACAGCACAGCACAGCACATCAAAATAACGTTTAAAACACAGCACAATTTCTTTCTGGTTTTGCAGCATATTTTATGGAAAAATTAAAGTCTGTTATTGCAAAGTACAATTAGTGGTTCTAAAAATAAGGGCTTATATGGGTCTGTAGGTGAAAAAGTGTAAGTGAGGAGGAAAAAACATAAGTGCAAAAGTTAGCCCAGTGCTGAAGGGGTTGAAATGATGATGATGACATTAAGCATATTGCAAATTTGACAGTAGGGGAATTTTCAGCATTTTAAATAGGATTACAGGACTTTTCATCCTGCTGTGGGTCCACGCTACGGCCTGCTTCTGTGGCTCCCGGCATCCTGATGTCCCGCTGAGCCAATCGGTGATTGCGGCAGGACTGCGCAGTGATTGGCTCAGCGGAGTGGACCGATATTGTAATTACCAGGCTGTAAGGGGGGTTAAAGGGAGTGGCATTTTACTTACCTGCAGCAGGATGAAATGTCCACTTAAAGTATAATATCCTTTTTAAAGTGACAGGAAAGGAATCACAGGGGATTTTGCTGCAAACTCGCAGCATGAAATCCACTGTGATTCCATTACGTGTGAAGCTTCCCTAAATGTTCCAAATGTAATTTCCGCTGTAATGCTTGTTTTTGCCAGGGGGGACACAGGCTGGTGGTACAAGCACTCCTTACCCCACTCGGCGTGCCGGTGAGGCGTGGAGTCATGTGGTGTGTGTCTTCTCGCATGCGCATTCTCCTCCCATTCTGGTGCAAAGAGCAGGCGTCAGTGGGGTTTAGTTGTCTCTTTGATGACAGAACGCAGTTAGCATATCTTACCAAGCAATGCTATTGTTATGTATATGTGTATGTATATATATAATATATATATAAAATATCTATCCCAAGACCATATTACCGCCATACTGTTACTGATCAAATCCTGTATACTGAGACCAATATTACCAATAATAACAGTATACAAGGGGCAAATATGACCACCATATTGTTACTGACCAAATCCAGTACACTAAATCCAATAAAACAAAGTACCAGATTACAAGTAACAAATACCACCACATACTGACTAACACCACCGCTGCTACTGACTAAAACCACCACATACTGGCTAACACCACTGCTGCTACTGATTAATACCACCACATACTGACTAACACCACCGCTGCTACTGAATAACATCCACTGTACAAAGACCAATATCGCCTCATCCAGTCATATAGAGGTAGCCTCTGCTCTACACAGGTTCTGTACACCGTATACATTACAGTGCTGTTATATCAGGTGACTCACAGGGGACGTCTTCTCTGATCAAAGTTCTTCCCTTATGAGTTATGAGAATTTCTCCGAGCCACGAAACCACAGAATATGCCAGACAGACATATTAAGCTCCTCACTCTGACACCAACCTCATCTCTCTACAGACTGCACATCTGTCTTGTCCCCTTTGTGCCCTCATTAGGTGGGTAGGCTGGCGCTATGTGATCCCCCTTATAGTATGTACCCCCCTCTGTGTAGTCCACTATAGTACATGCCCTATTGCATACACCCTACTTGTAGTCCCCCTTATAGATGGCCCCCAATGTTATCTCCCTTATAGATGCTACCCATGTTACCCCCCTTTATAGAGATGACCCACCATGTTATGCCCCTTACTAAGATGGCCCCATGTTATCACCTTTATAGATGCCCCCTGGTTTTCCCCCCTTTAGATTCCCCCTAGTTATCCCCCTTATAGATACCCCTTTGTTGGTGCAAAGCAGATTAAAAAAACAACAACAACAACAACAACTCACCTGACAACTCGCTTCCCCGTTGTGGCTCTTCTGATACTGGCCCCGCGCTGACGCGCGGCTCCCCGGCTCTGTCCCGTCCCAGCCCCGGCAGCACATGCACCATGGAGCTCTGTGTGCGCCAGGGCTGTTACTCCCAGGACAGGTGGTGTGTGTTAGTGACACGCCCCTGTGCCGAAATTACTTCCCCGGCGCACACAGAGTTCACTTGTGCGCGGTGCTGCCGGGGACTGGACAGAGCCGGGGGTAACCGGGGGCCAGTTCCAGCCTGCCTCTTGTGACCGCAAGCAAAACATTGCTTGTGGTCACAAGAGGGAGTGGGAGGGGGGCAGCGAGGGTGCAAGGGGGGGGCACGGCACGGGTCGTATTTTGGGTCACGTTTTTTTATTGGTTTCAGTAGTTTGCTTTTAGTGAAAGAATACTCATGTACAGCTTCAACACTGTATGCTATAAATTATACGAACTTTAATTTTAAACCCCTCTTGACCAAAATAACCAACCAACTAGAGTCCCTAAAAATCCCATATATCTTGTGGCTCTGGAGGAAGAATCTAATTAAATCCTGTATCTTACCGCAAACTCTTTACTTAATCCAAACAATCCCAATTAAACTCCCAGCAGCCTTTTTTGCAAAATGGAGATCGGTCTGTTCCAAGTTTATTTGGCAACATTCTAAGCCGAGAGTAGCCCACATTTACATGAGGCAACAAAAACACCTGGGTAGTAGTCACCTTACCTAAAAACCTATTATCAGGCAGCCCACTTGACAAGATGGCTATCTCTAGCATCAGTCAAGCCCACCCCCTTATATACCGTTTTAGAAATACACATTCTAGGTAAAGACAATCTTATATGTCTGTGAACTAAAAGACCCTACTCAGAGAAATGGGTGGGCCCTGTCCTCACAGGTACATTACATATCTGGCAGAATTACTTTTATAAGACTTTGGAGAACAAACACCCCCCATCACACATGGCGATTGGTCTCATACCATCTTTCTTTAATAGGTCAGTTATTAAGTTATCTCCGCCATGGAGCAATCTGCTGAACTTAACAATATATCCCACTTTACGAGCATCCAAAGAGATTCCTTTGCTAGAAAACATTCTAAGGAAAACCCTCCCTAAAGGTGCGCTAGAGTCTCAATCAGACATGTTCACTGCTGAGTGTCAAAAAATTACTAATACATATCCCACTTATAGAGACAGCTCTTGGCTGGAATGTTACCTTGATATGGAACAATTCCCTAAAGGCCTATTCTCTAAAGTCTACAAAAATCTCCTATGCCATGAAGCTATAAGCAAACCTACTTTTATTACGTCATGGGAAAAGGAATTAAACGTAACATTCTCCAAATCTGCAATCCACCAAATCTTTAAAAATTCCCATGGCTTTTCTAGATGTGTTAAAATTCAGGAAAATTCCTTTAAATTAACTACCAGGTGGTATAGGACACCATTCTTATTAAAAAAGATGAACATCTTGGTGGATGATAACTGCTGGAGATGTAGGGTGCACCCAGGGACACTTTCACATATCTGGCTCACTTGTCTGCATCTCCAAAATTATTGGTCAGAGATACTTTGCCATATTTATAATATATGCAGAATTACAGTCCCACTGGAACCCTCTCTTATCCTTCTTTGGGTCCCTACCACTTCATTTTACTCCCACTAAAAATCAATTAACGACTCAGCTACTCACTGCGGCTAAACTACTCATTCCGCTTCACTGGAGAGAAGAGCATTCACCCACGGTGACGGAATGGATAGATAAAGTTCAACAGATTTCCCGCCTAGAAGAACTCTGTAGCTGGGAAACGGGTGTACATGAGAAATATTTGTTACTCTGGGGACCATAGAATAATTTTTATCAGAAATGTCTATCTACAACCACAAATACGTAAGATTTTAACTTGGTGACTGCCACTTGATAAGACTTATCAACCTATGTAATCTTTTTTCTCTTTATTGGTTTTCTACACCTCTAACATTCCTTCTTTACTGCCTTATATATAAACTCTGATTTAAACCTGATGTCACAGGCTTTATAAAATAGTCACGACCATATTTTTATTATTTTTACTAGTTTTTAGTTCTTTGTTTAAGTTATATCCAAGGATTTATAAGTATTATTTAACTTACAACTTCTAATTTGGATCTGGATCTCTGTTTATGGCATGACTCTTGTCATTTTTAAGTCTTCAGCACAAAAATGTTAACAAATGTGGAAATTGTTATAACCTGTAAATTGTTGTAATCTGATAGAATGCCCTCTTTTTCTCTGCTTATATTTTGGAGATCGATGTGCTTAAGTTTACTGTAATCGATTAATGACATTCCTGCTATTCTTATCTTTTCTACAATAAAAATTTGTTTGGAAAAAAAACACTGTATGTTACCACTAGGTGGTGCTGGGACACTCTATAGAGCTGTGTTTACAAGATGGAATCTGTGTTTAGAATATCAGGTTTTCTGCTAGTAATGTAAAACTCTTTATTATCAATTTATAGATAGACAAAGTATAGATCTGTTCTCTGTGTAAATACAAATACATCATTCTCTATTAAGATTGTGTGATGCCTTTTTTATATGTAATTTTACAAAATGGACAATATTTTTCAAAATGGACAATATGTTCCACAGTACGCACACCTATGTGCATGCATTCAAGGTGCCGAAATCAGTTAAAGTTATAAGCAAGGGTTAACATTTAACTTTCTGGCTCTAAGTCACAAGATTGCACGGTCACACTTGGTTCTGCCATCTCACTCCATACAGCCTTCCTGCTAAAGAACTGGGAACATGAGCAGGAGCTCAGCCTCTGGAATATACTATTTTTACAAATTGAGCAGCCTAACAAGAAGAGAAAAGGAATAGGGTAAAGAATGAGTGAAAGAAAGGAAGCATAACGTGGAAGAATCAGTGTAACATATGCTGTTTGCATACAATAATAGATATAACAAGCAAAAGTCATCTCATATGTTGAATAATCCATTTCCACATGCAGCTGACATGCAACACGTTATGGTGCTCTTACAAGCGACTGAATGGATCAGCAGCAGATGTAAATGCCAGTGATTTTTTAATTAGGATGTGCCGCACAGCCAATGCAGCACCCTGGTTATTCCTTGCAGCACATCATCCTGGGTTCCAGATGGTGAAATCCAGGTTGGTAGTATTTCCCCCCCCCCCTTTCCTTTCCTATTTTAATTTATTTAATATTAATATATAAGGACTCTGCCACATATCTAGTAACAACAGCCAGAATTTTAGATATCCCATGGCATTAAATTTTATTAGATATAACATTTTTTTTGTTTAATGGTGCGTTTGCACACAGAGATTTATCAGCCAGGAGCAGGTTATAAAGAGAGAACAGATCATATAGGAAAGACTGAGAATTCTCCTCTTTTCAAATCCATTCCTGGCTTTGGCTTCAAAATCTGTCAGATAAATCTCTCTGTGTAAATGCACTATAAGCAATGAGAGCAATTTGTAGCAATTGTGCTTGAAGAGATCTTATTTTGTTCAATTAAATAGTACAATATTGTAATACATACATAAGGTGTAGTCATTCTGAGCTGTCAGACAGTTGTTATCACCACCACCTCTGTGCTGCTGGCAGTGTAGATAATTTTCACCTTGCCATCACTTCCATGATGCCTGTGCCAGTAGGATAGGTGCCGTCAATGGTGGCTTCTTCCTGCCCCACGAACATTAATTGATAGGTCTCGCCCTACATCCAAACAGGCTTCGGAGTCCAAGAGAAGTCACCAAGCTCACTTTAAAGCAATGTTGACATTTGTATAAACCTTTGACTGTTTTCCAGGCATGTCCAAATTTTATTTTATTTTTTAAATTGCGGTGGGTTTCAGCCCTGTGACCCGCTGTGATCATGTGTTATTGCCAAATAATGTGCTGAGCTACTGTCCTGTGTGTCCTCTACTTCCTGTTGCCCATACAATACGCCATGAGACAGGCTGCTTAGACTTCTATATTCGGCTGGATGGTACAGCTGGTTGCAGAGGGGAGCACACTGCCATGGGTTCACTCTGCTGTAAGGACAGGGCTACACTGGGACTTTTTGGAGCACTACAAGATTGATTTTAAATATCAAGCTATAAAAAGTCCCATTGTAGCCCTGGCCTAACGTGATTGCAGTGAGTCTCAGGGCTGTGACAACCGATTCGTCCCATGTAACTGAAAAAAAGAGAACTAAGTGGTTTTATTTGCTTTGGTAAAATCTGTCAGACATTCTGACTTCACTTAAATAAAATGCTGTATTCTTTTTTTTGGCCACTAGGTGGCAACATCAGACCAGAATCCACTGTGTTTTACACTATAACATGTTGGCAAGAAGAACATGGAAAAAAAATTAGTACTTTTCCACTTGTGAAATGCGCATTGCAGAATTTGTGTACTTTTGATTGATTGGTGTGACGCCTAACATTGTGAGAATTACCTAAAATTCCCAAGTGCCTGTGCGTAGAAAGTAGAATGTGCAGGTTTAATGAGTAGCTGTTGTGTGTTATGGTGACCTACGCCATGGAGTTAAATGAGGTCAAGTATCTCTGCGTTGAAGAAGCTTTTGGCTATGATATGATGATTCCTTGCAGACCAGGAAACCTATTACTGTGCACTGCCTTATGATGGCTGCTTCTTTGAAGGCATCTCTTATTTATCAGAGATTTGTTTGACTCTCAGGCTTTCTGGTAGCAGTGATAAGTAGAAAATACATACTTAGTGAATAGTCTGCAGTTTTTATTTTCCCAAGTATAATACAACAGTAGTCTTATTGACTATGGGAACATTCATTCTTTATGATGGCCTTATAAAGTGGTTGCACTGTACTGCTGTCCACCTATTTAAGGGGTGTCAAACTTGTGGCCCTTCAGCTGTTGCAAAACTACATTTCGATCATGCCTGGACAGCCAAATGCACACATTTTACTGGCCTATCAGATACTTTTCAAAATCACATGTGCAGTTTTTGTGGATGTTTTTATGCAGTTTGTTGATACAGCAGAGTGGATACAAAATACAGGAGACAGTGTGTTCAGAAAGTCTTAAGACCCTCTTACTTTTTTCATTATATTGTAGCATTTTGCTAAAATAAAAACAATAATCAAGTTAACCCCAATCATTCTTCACTCAATATCCAACAATTTGAATGTAAAAACAGAATTTCCACAGAATTTTATTAAAAAGAAAAAAAACCAACTAATTTTATATGGTAAGAAGTACTCAGACCTTTTGCTATGAAACTTGAAATTTAGTTTTCAGTCTGTCATTCACTTTATCTTGTGCTCCCTCACTGCTAAAGTCCCTATTCCACGGAACGATAATCGGCCGTATTCGTTTGTCTTTCAAACATGTTGAAAAACAAACGACTGTGATAGCAGCAATATGCTGCCGTCGCTCTGCGGAATAGGAGCGGCGGCAGCGGAGCGCCACTTCTTTCGGCGGATATCGGAATACGCCGGCCCATAGAATGGTGTCTATGGAGCCAGCGCAAAGGCGCGTGGACAGACAGCGGAATTCCGCGGACATTATCCGAGAGAATTCCTCAGTATGAACCCACCCTAATAGCGGTAAAGCGGAGAAAAGAGGAGAAAATATTACATAGTACCTGTCAATAAAAATATCTTTTGATGTGTCAGAAATGATTAATTGCAGTGGGTTTCACTGCTGAGAACCACGGAGATACAGCCTGGGAGAAAGCGTGGCTGCAGAGCCACCATGAGGCTACATAGTCCAAATTAGCAAGTGGAAAGCCGCTATGCTTTGTCCCTTGCTGTATCTCCTGATCTCACTGGGTGTCAGCAGTGATACCTGCTGCGATCAATAACTTTTGAATTGCCTGATGACATGTCAGACGTTTTTAATGACATTACATAGTGACATTACTACTTA
The DNA here is from genome assembly GCF_027789765.1 of Dendropsophus ebraccatus. Taxonomy (NCBI): domain Eukaryota; kingdom Metazoa; phylum Chordata; class Amphibia; order Anura; family Hylidae; genus Dendropsophus; species Dendropsophus ebraccatus. Next base: position 75,094,559 of record NC_091458.1, read on the forward strand.
GTTCTTAACATTTATTCCATATTCAAACATCTCATACGCATCTAACTCCTGAAACTGAGTTAGTACGACCAGATAACAAGGTCATAATGCTATTTGACAAGCTATGAACCCCCCCCCCCCTATTTTTGCCAGTAAGATCTAAGAAAGTATGTAAACAACTGCTAAAAAAAAGATTTAGAGGGGTTATCTTGTTAGAGAAAACCTTTTAGATATCTTTTTGTATATATTAAATAAAAAAATTTACTGACTTAAGAAATGTGCACACTGAGGAAAAGGGGAGAAATTAGGTGAGGAATTGAAGAGATTTCAGCTTGAAATTCCTCCCATAAAATATGTACAGAGCGAAGTCCCATTGTGTTCAATGGGTTTTCTGTTCTGTTGTTCACACTGCAGAATTTCCGAGCAGAATTTTCTGCTGTAGATCTGCTAGAGGAATCCTATAGAAGTCAATGGGGGGGGGGGGCTTAAATTCTGCCTGAAAGCTTTCTGCTTCAATTCCTCGAGAATTGTTCAGTGTGCACATACCCTTAAGATGGGACAGTGCTGTGACAAGTGTTACCACTGCGACTGGTGTGTGTCACAGGACGAGGCTGGAGCATTCAGCGGGGGACCCAGAGACCATTGTAGCACATGGGGGGATGGTGGCTAGGTAAGCATAGGGTCTTTACTATTTTCTATATACTTGCAACGATATATAAAACATTTTCCCTAACTGATAACCCTATTATTTATTATGAAGAGGATTTTTACTTTGTACCACACACTTGCAACTGAATTAAACTTTTGTATACATGACTACCCCTTTAAGACCAAAAGATTGGAGCATAGTGAGGATATGTTAGTGATCTCCAGTGCCAAACACTGCCTAACAGGGAGTAGTTATGTGATTTAGCCATCAGATCACTGACACTTTAGTATTAGCGGTTTATGTAGAGTGTAAAGTGCAGAAAACAGACTGAATGGGTTGAGGAGAGAGGTAGAGGGGAGGCAGCAGAACAGACGAGAGTGTTCCAGTAGTTTAGAGATGGAAGGGAGGTTAGAGACAGGTCAATAGTAATAGCTGTATAGAACGGCTTTCTTCAGTAATGGGGTTATTACAGAATGTTTAAAACAGGAGGAGAATAAGAGAAAGGTGAGAAGTCAGGAGCCTAGAGACAATTTCTGTTGTTAGGTCAACTACTGACAGAGAATGAGAGGCATATAGACGGGAAAAGGGGTCAAGGCTACAAATATAAAAAAATGCTAATAAAGAGCACATTGTATGAGCATGAAGGATAAAACTATATCAGTGAATAACAGCGATCTAATGGAGGATGCATAAGAGCTGGTTATCATGGAAACAAAACTGTGGGGTCATGTTCTGTGTCTGTCATGGACCCAGCTCTGCAAGGAGAGGTGTTAGGGATGGTGTTTACCCACTCTATATATCTACACGTTTTTCTACTGTTGTCTCCTCTATCCCGATGAAGGGACTTGTACGGCCCTAAATTTGTGTTATCTGAGCTTCAATACGATATTCCTTTAGTGTGATGTGCTTGCTGCTAGATCCTTGTAGAGTTGTTTCGGCAGTCACCCACATGGTTGTGGCTCTGTCTAGTTCTACACTTTTGTCTATTTACCTGAATGGTAAAAAAAAATAACTGTTTCAGACTTCTGCAAGCCATGTTTTGTGCCTACATTTTTGACCTTGTAGTTGGGTGGAATGGGCCTTGGGCATGGCCTTCCCCAACCTCATTGGCTTAATACAACATATGAAATAGAGATGCGTAAATGTACATTACAAAAAAAAGGGAATCACATTGTTTGTACGGCAGCTTGCTTGGGACAAGTTTCTCAGTACTGGATCCAGCTTTTCTCGGCACCCAGGGTGGAGCAGCACGGAGACCAAAGGCAGCTGGCATGTAAGCCGCCTGCCGAGCAAACTAAGCAATTTAGCTTTTTTTTGTAATGTAAATTCACTAATCTCAAATCTCTACTCTGACCCAGGAAGTCTCCCTCACCTTCCAAATCATAGCAGATCCACTTTAGGGGCTTGCATCAGGGGACAGGACTGTGGAGGTATTCTCTACATAGCTGTAACCCCTCTCTCCCTTGACAGAGAATGCTGCTATACTGTGCACACATATGTCCTGCTCAATTCTTCATGCTCCCTTCAGTCTCTGTCAGCCCTTGTGTTTCCCATTCTCTCCATTCCTCCTATATTTGCCTGCACTCACACTCAGCTATACACACTGCTGTATAGAAAAGTTTCTATCACTGTCATTTTGCACAGCTCTGTGATTCTCACTTCCTGATTGGTCCATGCTGAGCACACACCCCTTTTGCCCACTGCTCTCACGTGACCACACAGACCTCTGACAGCAGCCCTGCTACTGTATTCTAGCCTGTTGTACTACGCTACTGCATTATGGGGATCTGCAGTTCTATCCTGTATCTGCAAACTGCGGCTGCATTTTCAGGTTTATGCACCTACTATACATTATACTCCACATGCTGTTTGCTATACTGTACAGCAGGCATGTCCAAAGTCCGGCCGAAGGGCCATTTGCGGCCCGCGTTCCGAACTTTTACGGCCCCCCAGGTATCCAGCTTGCTATTATCTGCCTGTGTTATAAAGCATATAGCATGTAGCATGTAAAATGGTCGGCCCTCGCACATGTTCACTTCATCAAATTTGGCACTCTTCGAAAAAAGTTTGGACATGCCTGCTGTACAGCAACTTATAATATGACATATTCAGCTGTTTCAGAATGTCTGCTTCATTTTTTTTACATGCTATTTAAAATAAAAAAAAAATCTGTATTTTTGAGGTGTGGAACCACTTGTCTGCATTTCTCTGATATCTTATGGGGAAATTGGCTTTGGTTTAAGAGTGGATTTGGATTACAAGCGCGGCCCCGGGACGAATTATGCTCGTAATCCAAGGCACTACTGTATAGGGAGCTGCAGCCAATTCGGTCACTGTTTTCATTTTTGACCCTGAGGTCTGAATGTAAGCTGGGAATTGATTGGTTGGTATAGCCATGTAAAGCAATGGCTAATGTGGTGGGAAGAGGATCTGTGGTTTAGATGAAACCCTGTCTTTTTGCTGTCAGTGTTATGACATGACTTCCTGATACATTCAGTTCTGCTCACTAACCTGTAATGGGATTTGATAGTGTTTATATAATGCAGTTTCTTTCCTGTGTGTCAAGAATAGGCTCTTTTCTGCAACTTTTTTAGCATCTTGATCACAATAGATTTCAATAGGCTGCAAAGTGATTTTTGCAGTACAAGGTTAAATGTACTGAAACACTTAGAAAGGACATTAAGCTGTTCCTAATTGCTGCTATGAGATGTGTCCTCTATGTTCTGTACATATGGTGGGTTTTCTCACATAGCAGATCATTAGAAGTCAATGCTTCTGTGAAATATACTGTAATGTCACTCGCTGTAATGTCCCATTATACTATTGCAGAAAGATGTGCTGCAAATGGTGGTTTTTATCATAAAATGATGTACTTAGTGCTCTGGTACAGATCAGGTTGTGGTTAAGAGGTGGGAATAGAGTGTGCATTGCCTGTACTTTATAGATAGGAGATGATGTAATTTGTAGGAATGGAGATTATGGGAGTAAATGTGGGCAGCTCATTCCTTTTGTAACACCAGCCTATTCTAAAGCAATATACTCAGGTAGCAGTTCAGACTGTCAGAATTTGGCTAGGGCAAAGGTTACTTGCACAGAAGTTGAGTATCTATTGATAGACTTTGTTTACAAATGTCAGTATAATAACAATGCACTTAAACTTCTTATGTTGAAAAGTAAAATCATCCTGTCCTCTGGAGTGTTGAGATGTTTCTAATATGTGTGACATATTACCAGAACCTGGCACCATAGCTGCTGTGGGTCATTCAGCAATAATTTTTAGTATTTTAGCTGTCAATCTATATACACGATAACAAAGCCATTTCATTTATGTAAAAAGTAATTTCAATGACCCCCTTGAACCATATATAATAAACTGATTTAAAGTCTCACATAATGAATGATTATTCTTGCAAACTGATGTCATTTTCTACCTTCAGAGCTGACATCTCCTAGCATTACCTGCTTGCTTAGCATTGATGTATAGAATTGCAGTCTTCCAAGGAGGGCACTGTATAGCAATCTACTTATAACCCACTGCTAAGCTATTAGGGATCTATCTGACAAGTCTGTTTCCAGTAGCAACCAGCAGAATTGGGTACGTAAGACTACAATAAAGGCTGTACCTCGGGCCCAGGACAAGATTTAGAGAAGAGCAAATTTCCTTGCATAATAAATTTGGTCAGTCGTGTACGACAATGTATTTTGCAACTTAAAAATCTGCTTTTTTCTTCTTCTAAATCTGTTCTTCTTTTTTTCAGATAGATGGTCCATGTGTTCTACAAATTCAGAAAATCCGTAATATATCTGCACCAAAAGACAATGAAGAATCTCAGGCTGCACCTAGAATGCTTCGGTTACAGATGACTGATGGACATACATCCTGCACGGCCGTAGAGTTTAATCACCTGGCAAAAGTCAGGTAAGAGGCTACTAACTGAACCACACAACCTGACACATGTCTATCCCATAATGGGCTTCTGTATGTCTCCTAAATTTGCTTTCTTTCTACAGAAGTTTGTATTTTACTGTATTCCGATCAAACATAACTATTATATATGAGCAAACCTGGAGCATGCTCGACTCGATCCGAACCCGAACTTTCGGCATTTGATTAGCGGTGGCTGCTGAAGTTGAATAAAGCCCTAAGGCTATGTGGAAAACATGAATATAGTCATTGGCTGTATCCATGTTTTCCAGACAACCTTAGAGCTTTATCCAAGTTCAGCAGCCACCACTAATAAATGACGAACGTTCGGGTTCGGATCGACTCGAACCCAAACCCGGTTCGCTCATCTCTAATAACTATAAAACCACTGATAGGTGAAGGGAATAATTTTGATTATCTAATGAGACTGGTACCTACCAAAGGGTGGAGTAGATTAGGGTGTCTGTTCTTGAAGTTGAAGTGCTGGACACAGGGGATTGGCAAGCGTAAGAAGCCCTGACGTGGGGAAAATTGTGATGACTAGACGACAAATGAGATTTTGAATCTCAAAGATTGTTCAAGGGATAAAATAACAAGAGCACAGAGCTCTTGTGATCTCCACTACGAGGGTTCTGCCCCCCTGCTTCACATAAGACTTCATAAAATATGTGGGGCATAACATGTTCTACTTCTTAACATTTATATAAAGGTAGCCTGCAATAACATTACATGTACAAAAAGAGACAGCACATCCCCAAAAGAGTATGGAGAGTATCGGTCCATTTTTGTATCAGTCTTGTTCCTGCGTGCCATTATTACACAACTCTTTACAGATTCTTGATTCTTAATTTTAAAATCAGGGATGGGCCTCATTATACCATCAGTAAGCTTAAAGCGACTCTGTACCCACAATCTGACCCCCCTCCCCCCCAAACCGATTGTACAGTCAGATTGCTGCCTTTAACCCCTTAAGGACACAGCCTGAAATGGCCTTAATGACAGAGACAAATTTTATGAATATGACCAGTGTCACTTTATTCATTAATAACTTCGGGATGCTTTTACCTATCCGGCTGATTGAGATTGTTTGTTTGTTTTCTCGTGACATATTGTACTTTACATTTCTGGTAAATTGGAGTCGATACTCATAACGAATCTTTATGAAAAAAAACCAAATAACGTGAAAAAATGCATTTTTCCAACTTTGAAACTTTTTTACTTATACAGAAAGTGGTTATACCACATAAATTATATATTAAATAGCATTAGCAACATGTCTACTTTATGTTGGCGGCATTTATTAAACGATCTTTCATTTTTTTTAGACAATAGGAAGCTTAAAACATTAGCAGCAAATTTTCAGTAAAATTTCAAAATCAGATATTTTTAGGGACCTGTTCAGGTTTAAAGTGTATTTGAGGGGCCTGTATGTTAAAAAGCCCCACAAAGCACCCCATTTCAGAAACTGCACCCCCCACACTCGGCAAAAGCACATCCAGAAAGTTTTTTAACCCTTTAGGGGAGTCACAGAAATAAAAGCTAAGTGTGTAAGAAATTTGAAAATTTTAATTTTCTGTGCAGAGATTTTATTGTAATCCAATATTTTTCATAATTATAAACCTATTACCAGAGAAATGCACCCCAATAATTATTGCCCTATTTCTGCAGTTTATAGAAATACCCCATATGTGGCCCTATTGCGCTATTTGACACAACCACAAGCCTCAGATATAAAGGAGCGCCTAGTGAATTTCAATGGCTCCGTTATATTTGGTCATTTCTGACCGTACCACTTCAGGTTGGCAGAGGCTCTGGGGTGCCAAAACCTAAAAAAAAAACCCTAAAGGGACACCATTTAGAAAACTACACCCCTCAAGGAATGTAACAAGGGGTGCGGTGAGCATCTGGACCCCCACAGGTGCTTCACACATTTTCCGAACAATAAGGCGTGACAAAAGAAAAAAAAAATTTTTACACTAAAACGTTGTTCTAGCCTTCAATTTTTCATTTTCTTAAAGGGATAAGAGGAAAAAACAAACAAACACAAAATGTGTAGCGCAGTTTCTCCCGAGTACGGAAATATCCCACATGTGGCGATAAAGCGCCAAGGGGGCGCAGGGCGAGCCTCCAAAGGGAAGAAGCGCCAATTGGCTTTTGGAAGCTGAATTTCACTGGAAAGGATTTCAAGGGCCATGTCGCATTTACAGAGCCCTCGTGCTGCCAAGACACTGGAAACCCCCCACAAGTGACCCCATTCTGGAAACTACACCCCTCAAGGAATCTAACAAGGGGTTCAGTGAGCATTTGGACCCCACTGGTGACGGGCACAAATGTGGAACAATGTGACGTGAAAGGGAATATTTTCATTTTTTTACTTTCATGGCACAAATGTGCCCGTCATCAAGGGGTCAATATCCTCACTGCACCCCTTGTTAGATTCCTTGAGGGGTGTAGTTTCCAGAATGGGGTCACTTGTGGGGGGTTTCCAGTGTTTTGGCAGCACGAGGGCTCTGTAAATGGGACATGGCGTTCATCCATTCTAGCCAAATCCAACCTCCAAAATCCAAATGGCACTCCTTCCCTTCGGAGGCTTGCCCTGCGCCCACATGGTGCTTTATGTCCACATGTGGGGTATTTACGGACTCGGGGGAAATTGCTCTACACATATTGTGTGTTTTTTTTCCTCTTTTAACCCCTTGTGAAAATGATAAATTCAAGGCTAAACCAACATTATAGTGTAAAAAATGTAATATTTCATTTTCATGCCGCATTGTTCCACATTTGTGCCCGTCACCAGTGGGGTCCATATGCTCACTATTCCCTTGTTACATTTCTTGAGGGGTGTAGTTTCCCTAATGGGGTCACTTGTGGGGGGTTTCAACTGTCTTGGCAACACAGGGGCCTTTTGAATGCAACATGGCCCTTTGAAATCCATTCCATCCAAATCCAGCCTTCAAAAACCAAATGGCGCTCCTTCCCTTCGGAGGCTTACCCTGCACCCACATGGTGCTTTATGTCCACATGTGGGGTATTTCCATACTCAGGGGAAATTGCGCTACACATTTAGTGTTTTTTTTTATCTTTTAGCCCCTTGTGAAAATGAAAAAATCATGACAAGATTAATGATTTAGAGTAAAAGTTTTACAAAAATTACACTAAATGTTGGTCTAGCCTTGATTTTTTTCCATTTCCACAAGGGGTTAAAAAAGAAAATGAACACAAAACAAGTAGGGTAGTTTCCCCTGAGTACAAAAATACCCCACATGTGGGCATAATGTGCCATATGGGCACAGGGCAAGCCCCCAAAGGGACAGAGCGCCATTTAGAGGCTGGAATGGAGGATGGAGGCCATGTCGCATTTACAAAGCTCCTGTGCTGCCAGGACAGTAGAAACCCCTGACAAGTGACCCCATTCTGGAAACTACACCCCATAAGGAATCTAACAAGGGGTGCAGTGAGCATATGGACCCCACTGGTGACGGGCACTTACGTAGAACATGTGCCGAGAAAATAAAAAATACAATTTTTTTCATTTTCACATCCCAAATGTGGCCGTCACCAGGGGGCCATATCCCCGCTGCCCCCCTTGTTAGATTCCTTATGGGGTGTAGTTTCCAGAATGGGGTCACTTGTGGGGGGTTTCTACTGCCCTGGCAGCACAGAGGGTTTAAAATTGCATAATGGCATCCTCTAATGGGAATGGCGGCCATACCTATTTAGCTGGGGAAAAGGGACAATTCTAATTTATTTGGGGGTTTTAGGCCAATTATTAGTTTATAAGGTTGAAAATGACAAAAGTCCATCAAATTAAACCTGAGTTGATCCAGAGGAAGGCAAAAAACCCTCGTAAGGCAGACAACAGTAGCCTTATCACAGGGAAAAAATTCCTTCCCGACTCCATAATGGCGATCAGAATAATCCCTGGATCAACATGACCCCTGAAATAGGAATAAGGGACAGAATTTAGAAAATGTAGAACCCCAATGACGTGTCGTGCGCCTTGAAGCGATTCAGTATGCAGAGGCCGGGGTGATCAGGACAGGCGTCACACTGGAAAATGGTGTCCTTCCTGTTCCCCCTTCCTTCCCCCTATTACCCCACACTCTGCACTTCTTCTGGGGTCTCCCATTCTCCAGTGTGGGGGACGTCACCTGGAAAATGTTGCCCGGGGGCGATACGGGGTCCGTCATATCCAGAAGCGCTGGGTCCGCTCCATGGCTGCTAAATATTAGGGCTCTATTACTACTTCTGATATTTTCGGATCGTGCCGCAAGCTACAGTAGCTCGGGCACCGAGGGACCAGAAGAGGGGGTGCTGGTATAAAAGTTATCCCCGTACGGGTGGTAACCTTTATCCAGCAGTGGGAAGATCAGTTCCTGGACGATCTTCCCACTAACTCCGAGGATGGGGGGGGGGGGGCATCTGGGGGCTGGATTCGGGTGTCCCTTCCATCATACACTCTAAGGGTACGTGCACACTGCGGAATGGCGAGGGATAACCCTTCGTGTATTCCACAGCTGGCACCCACCGGCGGACTGATGCGGGCGCGCGTCTCCGTCCGTGTCATAGACTCCATTCTATGCACGGGCGGATTCCGCTCTCCGACCAACGTATTCATTCTTTGGACGGACGATAGAATCCGCCCGTGCATAACATGGGAGTCTTTGACACAGGGGGAGACGCGCGCCCGCATCAGTCCGCCGTTGGGTGCCAGCTGCGGAATGCACAAAGGGTTATCCTTCGCCATTCCGCAGTGTGCACGTACCCTAAATCTGTAAGTGTACCCTGAGGTACTCTCAAAGAGTTTGTAGAATTTCATACCGTCATCTCTTATTGGGACGGTACTGGCGGAAAAGACGTGTCTGGGGGGCAGCGTACGCTACGCTACCCCCAGACACGTCACTGGATGATGAGGATGAGGATGAATGGAGGAACGAAGGATCCCCCCCATTCATCCTCACTGGCTGTTTCGGTGTCGGAGGCAATAATAACTTAAGCGTCCGACGCCGAAAACACCCTGGGGGCCATCTTTATACAGGGATTGGTATATGGGGTATGTAGTGGTGTAGTGTCAAACTTTATTCAATGTAGTGTAGTGTGGTGTAATGTAGTGGTTTTTTACGTGTTTTTTACAGTAAGTATAAAAAAAAACCTACGCCAACAAAGGAGTTGCTGATAAATGCCGCACTTATGTGCGGCACTTATCAGCAGACCGTGGCAGTAGAATATAGAATAAAAAACACCCTACGCCAAAAAGGAGGAGTTGCTGATTAGCAGCGCACTTTCGTGCGATGCTGATCAACAGTCAGCGGCGATAGGGTGCGGAAAATAGAAAAAAATTTGGAAAAAAAAAAACTTTTTCTGCATTCTGAACATCACTGTAGCTGCTGATAAGTGTATTACACATATCAGCCGCTAGAGGGCAGCAGAGCGCAAAATCCGGAAAAAGACTAGGCTGGAGCCGAAAAAAGCCGATTGGGACCGCCGGAAATGGCCGAAGACCCGATGGAAAGACTGAGGACGCCGCGAACCCGGAAGACGCCGATCAGGACCCCGGGACAGGTGAGTAATGTACAAATACCTGCTCTGGACCCCTCAGCTACCTAGCTGAGGGGTCCAGAGCAGGTATTTACTATTTTTGTGGACTCTGATCGCCGTGCCACCGGCCCGATCGCCGATCGGGCCGGTGGCACCGTGACCACCATTACTTTTTACAGTAATGGCGGTCGGTGCCGTCCTCTGACAGCACCGACCGCCATTTTTTCCGGGTCATCGGGTCACCGATGACCCGGAAAGGTTCCGATTGCCGCTATTGGCTGATCTGAATTGATCAGCCAATTGCGGCGATCGTAAGCACGGGGGGTGTTAACCACCCCCCGTGCCGAGAAGCTAAGATGGCCTGCTATGATTTATAGCAGGCCATCTTCCCCGATCTTCAGCGATCGGGGAAACATCAGGCATAAATTTACGCCCTGATGCGTTAAGTACCAGGGCGCGAGGGCGTAAATTTACACCCGATGTCCTTAAGGGGTTAATCCAAGATCTGTCCTGGGGTCTGTTCGGCAGGTGATTCATTTATTGTCCTAAAAAACAACTTTTAAACTTCCAGCCCTGTTGGCGTGGCCTAGAGTGTCTGTGCCCTAGGCCTGCACCACATCTCCGTCCCTCCTCCCTGCCCTCTTTACCATTAGGAATTCCCCTAGAACAATTTCTCCTATTCCTCACCTGTCTGAACAGTGCACAGGTTGGCTTATTGATCCAGCACATGTGCAGTGTTCAGACAGGTGATGATTAGGAGAAATTGTTCTAGAGGCATTCATAATGATGAAAAGGGTGGGGAGGAGGGACGAAGGGGTGTCATAATCCTAGGGCATGGGGCTGATGACACGGCCCGAAGATTACATCATTTTCGCCAGATGGCGGACGGGGGTCAACACGGATCAGGTGATTATAGAGCACTACACTTCCGGGTCTAGCGTGGGTGGGGGGAAACACGGAGAAGGGGGCCATTCACTAACATAACATACATTACAAAGTTGTATAACTTTGTAATGTGTGTTGTTTAGTGAATAATTGTTTAGCACCGCACTACCCCTTTTAAGCTTACCGATTGTATAATGAGCCGCCCCCCCCCCCCCCCCCCCCCCCGATTTTTAAAATTACCACCATGTACGAGATATTTATAAAGTAGTACAAATGTGCGATTTTTTTAGTAAAGTGGGTAACAACACTAGATATCTGTAATCCTGTATATCTGATCACTTCCTGGTTTACTTTCTATCTGAAAACCTACTGCCAGTACTAATGGGGCCGAGCAGGAGACTGCAATTTAACTGAGCATGTGTGACCCAACTTACTGTATGCTTAAAGTCAGGCTGTAAACAAGGGAAACAGGTTTTCAAAACAAATCAGCATAAGGGGCATTAGTGAGTGTATATATCTTAACCCTTTGAGGACCCAGTGGACCGCGCCAATTTTAATTTTTGTGTTCTCATTTTTTCCTCCTCCCCTTCTAAGAGCTCTAGCACTTTCATTTTTCTATCTGCAGGGCCATGTGAGGGCTTGTTTGTTTCAGGAACAAGTGTACTTTGTGACGGCACCTTTCATTCTACCATAACGTGTGTTGGAACCCCAAAAATATTATTTATGAAAATATAAATTGGTGAAATCGTAAAAATGAATGCAATATGGTAACTTTTTGGGGGGTTCCTGTGTCTACGTAATGCACTATACGGTAAAACCAACATGATACTATTATTCTATAGGTCTCCCCGAACACAAACCTATGCATATGCAGCTCAAAATTTTCAGATCATCTTCTTCTCCAGTAGAAGTAATTTTTAAAGAATAATGATTAAACCCAGCATTATCTGAACCTACTTGACATACACTATTTTAGTATTGTGTGACCAGTGGATGTTTTCTGTCACAGCTACGTTGTAGAAATTCAGCCCTGGTATAATCACTCAGCTCTATAGCGAAATTATAAAAGTAGGCCCTTCATACTTGTACATGTTAAAACATTCAGCTTTAGCATTTGAAGCATTGTTAAAGGGTGGCGGTATTCAGTAAATGCTATAATTGCCAGCTATCTGGTGATCCAAGGTTGTGATTAATGAACGGCTGGCTACTTCTCTGTAAAGGTGTCAGTCTAATAGCTTCAAACGCTCTGTAGGAATTCACTTACATAATTACAATATGGGATCATGGGGCTTGTGAGGCTGGGGCATGCAGATAACAGCCTCTATTCACATACAGTATCCAGCTGTCTTGTAGCAGCATTACACCTTACAAGACAAATTGCTCACTGCATTCTTAATATTCTACATTGAGTGTTTTTTTTGTTTTTTTTTAATGTGTCTTTGTATTATTAAGTTGTTTATTTGACGGTATACAAAAAAGTGACTATAAGTTAAGTTGGTTAACCAATATGATGTCTTGATTTATTAAATGGGTTATCCAGGCTTTGGAAAACATGTCTGCTTTCTTCTAGAAAGAGCCCAATTCTTGTCTCCAGATTGGGTGTGGTTTGCAAAACCACACAAAATCTGGAGACAAGAGTTGTGTTTCTAGAGGAAAGCGCCCATGTTTTTAAAAAATCCAGGATAACTCCTTCGTGATCCTGGTCCTACCTCCTAAACCCGATGTCAGAAATAAAATACCTAATGAAAAAATACCTAAAACATGTTGCTCCCAGGATATGTTACGGCCCTTTTACATTGGCTAATTATTAACTGAAAGCGATGAGAAGCCAGAAAACGACCAATCCTCGCCCGATTACATGTTTTGTATTGTGTCGAACTACATCGCACCTGCCGCACGTCTCCCTGTATAAACATGGCTAATAGAAACGTAGAAGATTGTTAGCAGAAAAAGACTATTTGGTCCTTCCAGTCTGCATCTTTTAGTATTTCCCTTCTTATCTTATGTTTATAGCAAATATAGCTGTAGCAATACATGGTCACATGGATGATCACTGGCACTAGAATCATTGTGTGGCATTGTAAACAAGCGCCAGACTCTGTGGTTGGCACATGTTTGCGCAGCAGAAGGCCAAAGAGTGATTAGTGTTAAAGGACCTTTAAGATCCATAGAAAAATGGTTCGTTTTAAAAAAAAAAAACATTCAAGAGCCACTACAATATTCAGTGTGTAAAATGCAGAGAGGCAGTGATATTTTCCATTCTCCGGATATTTTATTTAATACGAACGCAGAAAGTCCGCACAGGCTATACCATAATAGGTCTATGAAGTAAGCAAAATCTGTGAAGAAATTTCTCCTTTTGCAACGGAAGGCCACATGTATTCTAGTCTATTAGAATGGATATAGGACATTAGAAGGAGAGAGTGGAGAAGAAAAAGGAGGTTGGGAGAGTGTAGAAAAGAGAGGGCAGAGGGACTATACTTTACTGTGGACAAACGGCAAGAACTGTCAAATTATTTGTAAGGATGTTAAAGAGCGTAACCACAGTTAAAGGCCGTCTCAGTCTTTTAATTGGATCCGCACAGTCCATGTTCAGTCCATCAGGTGATCAGTTTTGCAAGTGTCATCTGCAGTTATGCTTTCTCTACAACCCCCTTTTCTGCAGGGAAGGGGTAGGAGTGTGTTTCCAGTGTCTTCATCTTGATAAGTTTAAAGAGGATGTACCACCAGGTATGTCCTCTTTAACCTGACACAGGGATAGAACGGCGCCGTCACCGGAAAGCCGGTGCCGTGGTCCGTTTTTCGAACCGCGGCCCGGTTCCCATGTACGGCGCCGTTCTATGCATGGTTACCGGCCAGTGCTCAAGCACAGGAGGAAGGCCGGCCCGCCACCACTGGGAGGGAATTCCCTCCCCTCTATGACGCGGCTCCGTTAGAATCAATTAGGCACCGTCCGGTAACCGCGCATAGAATGGCGCTGTACACGGGAACCGGGCCGCGGTTTGAAAAACGGACCCCGGCACCGGCTTCCCTGTGACAGCGCCATTCTATCCCTGTGTCAGGTTAAAGAGGACATACTTGGTTGGTACATCCTCTTTAACTAATGCTATAACATCCATTATGTCTGTCATGACTTCATGTAAAGGTTCTCCCACAACTTCTCCCACAATTAAGCAAACAAACAAACAAACAAACAGTTATAGTACTGTAAAGGTACCCATACACCTTATACTTTTGTCAGCCGTATGGAGTATAGGACTCTCCTGACTGACCACTGACAGCCAATGTCTGAAGAGGTAGGGGTTGGCGTAATTGGTGATCATCGCCATCCCCTTTTTTTTTTATGAGAGATAAGCCTCCCCTTCCCGTAGAGAACAAAGAATTGGTTAGATGTGCCAAACATTTCAGTATGGGGAAGACGGAAGGCAGATTGGAGATAACTGAGCATGATCATTCTGCCGTCAGTTATTGAAGGTGTAGGGCCACCTTAGCAGTAACAGTTCTACACAGTATGATTTCCTTACATAACTCTTCAGAGAAAGTAGTTGTCTAAGGTCTCTTTCACACAGCATGTATTGTATTTTTTTTTTAATCCCCTTAAACAAATAAATACATTTAGGTCCAAATCGAGGCTGTTATAATGTACAACCTATCCCACAAAAAAACAAGCTTGCATACAGCTCTGTTGACTGGTAAATAAGAGTTAGGAACTGTAAATAGAAGCAAAGACGGAAAAAAAAATTAAAACTGACAACACAACAATCACTGTTGGCGACAGATTGACCCTTTTTTCTTGTAATGGGGTCTGTTGAGTTCCTCTGCAGCTATTATTTTGAAGGCTGGCACTACATACTGTGCTAATCGCTCATGAAGTGTGAAGACATGGTTGATGAAGCCCCAGTAGAAGTAGAAATGTATAGGAAATGCTTAGGAATTCCGTCTGTAGTAGTTTGCCTTTGGCTTCTCCATGTAGATGCATGTTATCCAAAAAGCATTGCCTTTTTTTTTTTTTAAAGACCTGTGTGCAATATTTTGTCCATCAATGGATAAATTGTGAGGTCGGGGTGTTAGATTTAAATTCCAGCCTAACTTTTATCACACAGTAATTTGATTCTGTTGTTTTCTTTTCCATTAACATATTGGCTATGTAAGTTCATGACTATAAAATGCATAAGGTGGGAAGGTCAGATACTCACTTAAGAATACAGCTTCTCTTCTTATCCTATCTAATACACTTACAGACCTGTAAATCTTATTTTATATATATATATGTATTTTTTTTTATACTTCACTGTGTTGTTTTTCATTATTTTAAGTGCAACATCCACATAATTAAGGTGTTCGTTAGATAATTGATACATCCATAGCCTGGTGTGCTTACTAGCAGATAAAACTTGAAAGACTATCTTTTTGTGTCATGATTGTGAATTGTTTTTTATTCTTTTCTCTGTTACATCCAGGGAAATTGAATATACCATACTATGTTCAATGCCACATTGTTGGCCCTTCCCCCCGGTATTGATTTTTTTTTTTTTTGTTTTTTTTACTGTTAAAACCCTGCTTGCAGTTCTTGGATGGAAACAATCCTGTTTACATTCTGTGGTAATAAAAAAAAAAAAGTCATCGCTGCAGTTTGTTACAGTGTATCAGTGTAGGCGAGGCCCTCATTCACCATGAGGAAGACTTGCAGTTTCTGTGTTTAACTCACAAAATATTACCTACATTGATACGCTAGACATGTCATTAGTTATAAGAAGTATTAGTTCTGCATCGCTCATGTTCTAACACGAGCTTTGCTGTCAGTAACATCTAAAGGCTGTGGACCAAAGAGAAATGCTTATTCTCTGCTTTGAATAATAATATAATCATCAAGGGTTTTTAAAGGGGTTATCCCAAGAGTACACATTATTTATCTACATGGTAGATAATGGTAAGTGTGGGCATCTGACCTCTCGGACTCCCACCTAGAGCATGGCTCCTGAGTAGTGTCGAGCCAACCTGTCAAAATGTGCAAGTTCAGCAAGCTGCAGAACATGGATGCCTCCCTGCCAGAATCCATTGGTACAGCCTGTGGCCATATTAGGGCAGGCATCAGGGAATATAATGTAGAGTGCTGAGGTTCGGATAACTTTAAAGCGACACTGTCATCCCCTATTTGCATTTTGACTGCTCTCCACAGGTGTAAAGGGTAAATGTTACAGCTTTCATTACTTATTTTATATCACAACTCATGGTGCTTGTTCTGGTAAAAAGTAGTTTTTTATCACCTGTGGTAGGGCTGGGCGATAATGGCCTAAATCAATATCGCGGTTTATCGTTCATGTAGCGGCGGTAACGATAAATTGACCGATAATTATGACACGCCCCTTTTAAAAGCCACACCCCTTTTGAAAACCCCATTTTCCGATGGTAATACAAACGTGGATTTATTCCATATAACAATGTGCAGCAAACTTCACAAGTAGTACACAACGTTTTGGCATCTCCTACGCCATTTAAAAGTGCCACTTGAAAATGGTGTAGGAGATGCCAAAACGTTGTATATTACTTGTGAAGTTTGCTGCACATTGTTATATGGAATAAATCCACGTTTTCACGTTTGTATTACCATCAGAATATTTTTACTAGCTGACTTGATCCAAGGTCTGGGATTCATCTGCTGCCACCCACAGTTTGTTTATTGTGCTGCCTATATTTTTTGCTATATCTATCTATATACTGTGGGGGAGATTTCTCAAACATGGTGTAAAGTGAAACTGGCTCAGTTGCCCCTAGCAACCAATCAGATTCCACCTTTCATTTTTTAAAGAGTCTGTGAGGGATGAAAGGTGGAATCTGATTGGTTGCTAGAGGCAGCTGAGCCAGTTTCACTTTACACCATGTTTGAGAAATCTACCCCAGTGTGTGTGTGTGTGTGTATATATATATATATATATATATATATTATATATATATATATATATATATATATATATATATATATATATATATATATACATACACATACATACACACACACACACACACACACACACACATACAGATAGGAGATGGATAGATAGGAGATAGACAGATAGATAGATAGATAGATAGATAGATAGGAGATAGATAGATAGATAGGAGATAAGGAGATGGATAGATAGATAGGAGATAGATAGGTAGACAGTAGATATCTCCTATCTATCTCCTATCTATCATTACATCTATCATTTATCTATCTCTCTAGCTCCTATACCTTTCTATCTAATATCTGCCCCCAGTCACTGTCACAAGCTGTTCTGGAACCCCCCCCCTCTCTCCCGCACATACATTTGGGGTCAGCTATAGGTCAGCACCTCCATGCTCCCCCGGCCTCTCTCTCCCGCACAGGAAGGAATCCTCTGCCCCCCGTCCCTCAGTGCTGTAGCACATATATCTGCCGGCAGTGTCCCGGGCAGATCGTCACACACGGCTGCTTCACCACTGCCAAAAGATAAGGAGGCGCCGTGGATTCCTGTGCGGGACAGAGTGCGGTGCCCGGTGGGGGGAGGATGTGCTGACCCATACCTGACCCCAGCAGCCACTTTATGTACAGGAGAGAGGAGGCAGGGCACACCGTGCAGCTTCCAGAGCCGTCCGGAAGCAGCGCTGAGCACACAGCACGCCTGTGCGCAGCCTGTCACATCTCCAGTCTTCCTCCTCAGGAAGATTAACAGAGGGGAGCAGAGCATGGGGCCACAGGGTGAGGGGGGAGGAGGAGGGAGGGGGAAATACCGCAGATACCGTCCTGGCAGAGTTTTTTTTTTTTGTAAATCAAGATTTATTGACAGTTTTTCCCAACAGAACAAGCAAAGAGGAGATAGAATACTCCTGCACAGTGAAGATATCAGCATAAAAATAAGTAAGGAGAGAATGAACAAATAAGTAAAATAGACAAAGTGCTAGGAGAAGCCAGGTAGCTAGGCTTGTACGGTCCCCATAAAGAGGCATTCAGGAGGTAACAAGTCCTCCAACAAACAGCATAGGCAAAGAAATGTCGCCGAAACGTAGCGAAACAGATGCTAGTGTGAGGGGTCACCTAGTGACCTAATAGAGATACGTAAGCTATAACAATAACAGGCAAATATATTTGCAAGAACACAGAGATAGAAAAAATATAGGAAGTGGAGAAGGAACAAGAAGGAAAGAAAAGAGAAAGAAAAGAAGGGAAAGGAGGGAGGGCGGGGGGGATGGGGAAGGGAGGGGAGGAGCGGGGAGGAACACCCACCTGAAATCCCCCCAGAGTGTCAGGAGTACATACAGATTCCTAAAAGAGGGCTGCTATGCCAGCCATCGTGCCAGAGAGGCGTCTGCCTTAAAAGTGAGCCATGGGAGCCAGGTACGCTCCACCCTCCTGCTGCGGCCCTGCTCCTCTGCCGTCAAAGACTCCATTCGGTAAATAAAGTCCATCTCGAGAACCCACTCAGCAACGGAAGGTGCCACCGTGGACTTCCAGTGTCTAGGGATGACAGTTCTAGCCGCCGTCAAAAAGTGGCGCAGCAAACCCTTCTTGGCAGCAGAGGAGGGGCCAGGCACCAGGGAAAGCAAGGCCAAGGCAGGAGAGGGGGCCACATCTTTATCTGTAACTACATTATAGATCTCGAAGACCGCTTCCCAAAAGGGTCGCAGCGTGGGGCAATCCCACCAAATATGAAGCATAGATCCCACAGCAGTCATGCAGCGCCAGCACGTATCAGGAACGTTTGGGTATACCTTATGGAGCAGAGAGGGGCATCGGTACCATCGCGTTAGAATTTTAAAATTCTTCTCCTGAGCATGGCAGGCCAAAGGCCATTTATGCGTGAGAGTGAATATTTTCACCAGGTCTGGCTCAGAGAGTGTAACACCGAGTTCCCGTTCCCAGGCCGAGATGTAAGGCAGGACCTGGTCTGCATCCTTAGCCAGTAGGAGGCGATATAATTGGGAGATGGCTCTCTCCGGAGGTGACCGTTGCAGGAGCAGAGATTCTAGCTCAGTTTGTTCAGTGATACGAATGCCTCCCGGAAAGTGTCGGGCCAAATATGCCTTTAATTGTTCGTACTCCAACCAGGACAGCTTCCTCCCCGGGCAGAGATCCTGTAACTCCTCTAATGGCTGGATCACAGCTGCTGACCCCAGAACCTGGCTGATCCTGGCGCCCTCCGAGGCCGACCAGAGCAAGAAGGTGGGTCGGTCACAGGCCGGTGGGAAGGCCGGGTCTCCAAATAGGGGGCTCATAAGCCCCGGGCGGCGTGAGAGGTTGTAAAGTGGGAGGAGCCGGTCCCAAGCCTGTAAAAAGTATCTAGTGAGCGGGGGAAAGGAAGCCAGCGGAGGGCGGTGTACAGGGAATATCCAGGGCAAGGACCGAAGAGGTACAGGGGACAGCGCCCCCTCAACCGCAACCCACTGTTTATCAGAAGCTCTATGGAACCAGTCAACCAGGCGCAGCAATATACAGGCCTTGCTATACAAGGAAAAATCGGGGAGGCCGGCGCCGCCGTTCTGTTTAGTCCGCGTAAGCGTTTTGTACTTAATGCGCGGGCGCACTGAGCCCCAGACAAACCTGCGGAAGAGGGTTTGTAATTGTTTCAGAAAAATGCTCGGGATGCAAACCGGCAGGGCCTGAAAAAGATACAGGAATCTAGGGAGGACATCCATCTTAAGGACATTAATCCTACCAAACCAGGAGAGGCAGGCACGGTTATAGTTTGATAGGTCCGTTTTCGTACGGGCCAGCAGGGGGGGGGAAATTGAGAGAGAATAGGGAAGTCAGGTCCGTGGGGACCCACACCCCTAGGTACTTGAGGGCTCGAGATTGCCACTTAAAGGAGACTGAGTCGCGTAGTTGACGCACCAGGGTGGCCGGGAGGGAGACATTTAAGGCTTCGGTCTTTGAGTAATTCACCTTGAAGTTGCTAACTTGGCCATACAGGTCAAATTCTCTGAGGATCGCCGGAATGGACACAGCTGGATCGGATACATAGAGTAACAGGTCATCCGCATAGAGCGCCGCCTTATAATGGGAGCCCCCCAGACGGATACCCGAAATGTCCGGAGATGCCCGCAAAGCCACCGCCAAGTGTTCCATGGCTAAAACATAGAGCAGCGGGGACAGCGGGCAGCCCTGTCGAGTCCCATTTGCGATCGACAGAGGAGTCGATAAGAGGCCATTGACTTTAACCCTAGCTGTGGGGCCATTATACAGAGCCATAATTTTGCCCAGCAGCTCCTCCCCCAGGCCAACCTGCCTCAGCGTTGCCCGTAGGAATGCCCAGTGGACGCGGTCGAACGCTTTCTCGGCGTCAATCGATATCAGGCAAGCTGGGGACCGCGTCCCCTGGGCATGTGACATCAGCAACAGAGTCTTGTTGAGATTGTCCCGCGCTTCACGGCGGGGGACAAAGCCCACTTGATCAGTATGGACAACAGCAGGGAGCAATGGTGCCAGTCTACTCGCTATCATTTTAGAGAAAAATTTTATATCTGAATTTATCAATGATATTGGGCGATAACTAGCGCACAAGGACGTGTCCTTGCCGGGTTTCGGGAGTACTACAATAGTGGCCATCAGGGATTGGGAGGGGAAAGAGCAGGAAGGGGAGATAGAGTTGAAGACCCGGGTTAGAAAAGGGGTGAGCAGGGGAGAAAACAATTTGTAGAATGGGGCAGTAAACCCATCCGGACCCGGGCTCTTCCCATTGGGCGTATTCTTAATGACTAATGCCACTTCGGCCTCAGAGAATGGGGAATCCAATGCGGCCGCCTCTTCCCCAGAGAGAGTAGGCAGTGCCGTGGAAGTGACATATGAATCCACTTTTGCTCGGAAGGTGTCATCGTCCATATCATGCAGAGGCCCTTTAAGGTTATATAAGGTCTGGTAATACTCCCGAAAGACCGCGACAATGTCTGCGGGGTCGTGCGTAGTGCCATGTCTCGCGACAATAGAGGGTACAAAAGAGCTGCCCGTTTTGGGGTGGAGAAATCTGGCCAAGGACGCGCCACATTTGTTGGAGTGCTCATAGTAGAAACGACGTAGTCGTTCCCGGAAGCGGGTGTATTTTTGATCAATTAGGGCCTTCAATTGAGTTCTAGCCTCCAACAAGGACGCTAAGACCTCAGGGTTCAGGGATTGCTTATGGGCCAGCTCGTCCTGTTGTATCTTAGCGAGCAGGGCTTGAATTTTAGCACTATGGGCGCGTTTTAGTCTGGCACCATTTTGAATAAGGACCCCCCGAAGCACGCACTTGAGTGCCTCCCACTGGGTGGGTAAAGGTGTCTCATCTGCCCTGTGATTATTCAGGAAGTCGGCTATGGCAGTCTTGATATTAGCCTGGCATACTACATCCTTCAGGAGGTTAGGGTTGAGGCGCCAGGATCCCTCCCGTGGTATCTGATTGGGAAGGGGAAGGGACAAGGAGACCGAGGAGTGATCCGCCCACATTATCGGGTCTATGGATGTCGAAGGGCGCCAGGAAAGCAGGTGGTGATCGATGAGGAAGAAATCTATCCGACTATAAGAGTCATGGACCGAGGAATAGTACGTATAGTCTCTCACCCCTGGATGAAGTATCCGCCACACGTCCACCAGCCTATTGTCGAAAAGCGACCGTTTGAGAGCACGTAGCTGGGTGGGAGAGATGGAGGATCTGCCCGAGGAGGAGTCCACCCGACGGTCCAACACCAGGTTAAAGTCTCCCGCGGTAATCAGGAGGCCATCGGCAAAACGAGTCAGCTCCCTGAGATATCGCCGTCCCATCCGGACTTGGTTCTGGTTGGGGAGATAAAAATTAGCAATGGTAAACACTCTCTCAGCCAGTTGGAGCTTTAGAAAAAGGTACCGTCCCTCCGGGTCAATGCAAGTATCTAGTACGGATACAGGTAGCGATTTGTGTAGAGCTATGCTCACTCCCTTCGTTCTGGCATTTGCATTAGTACTGTGAAACCACTGACTGTAGTATCGATTAGGTATAGACGGGACATGTCCCGTTTTGAAGTGGGTTTCCTGGAGCAACAAGATGTGAGCCCTCTTTTTGTGCATATGGTAAAGTATCTGCGAACGCCTCTCAGGTTTGTTAAAGCCCCTGACATTCAGTGTAGTGATCTGGAGGGAACTCATGGTGAGGGGGAAGCTGGGAAGGGGGAGGGAGAAAAAAAAAAAGGGGGGGGGGGAGGATAAGAGAGAGAGGAAGAAGGGGAGGTGATAGAGGGGGCAACCAGGGAGGCCCGAAGAGAGGGGTCCTCAATTACCCAGAAGAAAGAAGAGTAAAAAGGAAAGAGAGAAGGATAAGGACAGAAAAGTAGGCAATCTGTCCGCCTCAATCCACTAAGGACGGAGGAAAAGAAATACACGAACGTGTAACTGTGTTTATCTCAAACACTTCAGGTGAACTATGTGGGAAGTGACTGGAGAGGCAGATAAAAAGATACCGTACGTCCCCAGCACCACACCGCCTGAATATTGAAAATTCAGAAGCAATAATAACAATAACAAGAAACTAATTTTTCTACCAGAGCAGATTTGGGCTGAGCTGTGGCAATGCATAAACCAGGACATGAACAGGGAGACAAAACACCAATGAGGACGCCGTGCCCGCAGGCGCCGAGCGCAGGCGACGCCACCAGCATAAGGGATAGCAAGGTGAAGACCAGCGGCGGCGACGCCGGCGCGCGGCCCGCACGCACAGCAACCCTCCCACGATCCTATAAGAGGGATCGAAATCCCCCGAACCCCCCAACAGACAACAAAAGGAAGCCACAGCGTCCCCCCGCCCACCCCCAAAATTATAGTGAGGCCAGGGCATATCAGCCCCCCAAGACAAGGTCCCATGTTGCAGTATACACAGAGTCCCATCCATCGCCGTGAGGTGCCTAGAGGTAAGGGAAAGTAGGGAAGGAAAGGGACGGGGAAGAATTAGGGGGGGAAGGAAGGGAGGAGAGGACCGGGAAGGGCAGAGAAGGGAATGGGATAGGGGGGTTAGGAGGTCACAGGGGAAGTAGGCATCAGGTCACCCCACAGGCAATCGCCAAGTAGTGGCCTGCAAGCCCAGGGTAGGTCAATCCACGGCCCATTTCAAGAGGCCGCACAAGACCTGTCTTCACAGGTCAGCCGGTGGTGGTTCTGGAGATCGCCGCCTGCGCCTCCTTTCCGGTGGAGGCCTTCGGGGGCCAGGACGATCAGGCCCAGCTCCCTGGGGAAGTGGCGGATGGAACGGCCACTCTGAGATGCTGACTCGGGGAAGGTCCAAAGTCTCTAACACCGCTGGGAGATCAGATGGCGTACGGAGGTGGACGTTGCCCGCCGGGTGCCGGATCTGCAGCTGAAAAGGGTACCCCCATGAGTAGGAGACATTGCGATCCCGAAGCACAGCAAGCAGTGGGCGGAGCGCTCGTCTCTTGGCCAGAGTCGTGCGGGATAGATCCGTGAGTAACTGGACAGCCGCCCCATTGAAGTCTATAGGCCCCCGATCTCTTGCTTTGCGCATTATAGCTTCCTTAATCTGGAAGTAGTGGATCCTGCACACCACATCCCGGGGTCTAGCAGGATCATTGCTGGGGGGGCCGAGAGTCCTATGCGCACGATCCATTTCCAGGGGTGCCGATGGAGGCTTACCCAGCAGTGGATTGAAAATGCCCTGGAGTGTATGCATGAGATCTTGGGGCTTGACAGACTCAGGGATCCCCCGTACCCGAATGTTATTACGGCGGTTGCGGTTTTCCGCGTCGTCCGCCATGTCATAGAGCATCTGGATCTGCTGGGTGTGGAGATCTAGTTGGGACCTGTGAGTCTGCAGTTCATCTTGTAAATCCCCAGTGGCATGCTCCAGAGATTGGACCGTGGTGGATAGGGAGATCAGGTCATCTCTGAGGGCTCTGATCTCTGTTTTACAGACGGCCTCCATGCGTTTAATATAGCCCTCCATGTCTGCTTTAGTGGGCATGGCGGCCATTTGTGACTGCAGGGCATAGAGCTCCTTACCGGTGGGCCCGGACGGGCTGGAGGCGGAGGCGGAGGATATATCTGGCGTGAGCTGGTCCCGTAGCAGGGCAGGGAAGTCCTGGGACAAGGCAGGCGCCCCCTCATGTGCGGACCCGGCCTGTCCGGCAGCGGCGGCCGCAGCCGCGGATGGAGCAATGCGGGCGGCCATCTTGGACTGACCCGCGCGAGAGTTAGGCACAGCGGTGGAGGAGAGAAATCGCCTGATTCCGCTGCGGGTACGGCCGTGAGTACCGGTGAGAGGCGGGGAGGGTCTCCGCCGAGGCTTCCCCGGCATGTAGGCTCCGGTCTGAGGCGATAAGACGCTGTCAGCAGGCGGTGAGGGCTGGCTGCAGGACGGAGCTCTCACACCACGCGTCTGTACAGCGCCATGTCCAGGCCACGCCCCCCGTCCTGGCAGAGTTGAGGTCGGTTAACCGACGCCAGAGACGGTATCGGTATTTTGACGGTATACCGCCCAGCCCTAACCTGTGGTTTGGTATATGTGGGATAAAGGATAACAAACTGATCAGTGAGGGTATGACCATTTGGGCACAAGCAAAAAGACAAATTTGGTCAGCTCTCCTATAACACTGTTCACACTAGGCAGGAGAACATTGCTATGGCTGAAATTGCAGACACCCAAAAACTGACCACTGGGGCCTCCAGTGATCACAAAAATTAGGGAGCATTGTTCTCTCAATAAATGGGGTGCATTGTGTGTGCACAAGTAGCAGTTCATATATTCTGTAAAGTGCTGTTTAATAGGCCCAGTGATCAGCAGTAAAAGGCCCGGTGATCAGCAGTAATAGGCCCGGTGATCAGCAGTAATAGGCCCGGTGATCAGCAGTAATAGGCCCGGTGATCAGCAGTAATAGGCCCGGTGATCAGCAGTAATAGGCCCGGTGATCAGCAGTAATAGGCCCAGTGATCAGCAGTAATAGGCCCGGTGATCAGCAGTAATAGGCCCGGTGATCAGTAGTAATAGGCCCGGTGATCAGCAGTAATAGGCTCGGTGATCAGCAGTAATAGGCCCGTGATCCGCAGTAATAGATGCCGCCCACACAGTTACTGAGCTGTGTAATAGGTTTGTTAAATGAGCATCTTAATAGAAATCTGCTCACATGATAACACTCTAAATTGTTAACTGGGTTTGACAGCTGGGGGTTTGTGACGCTACACTGTTTAACACTATCCGCTTTTATTGATTTAGGGTGCCTTCACACCTACCGGATCCGCAGCAGATCTCACTTCTGCTGATCCAGTATTAATTCACCCCATATGATAGCACATACTCGCAGCGGGATTGACATCCCGCTGTGAATATGTGCTTTACCCCCCCCCCCCCCCGCTGTCCACAGCCCTGCCGCATCCCCCATCCCCGGCCGCATCAGCCCATCCCGGCCGCATCCAGCAGCCCGCATCCCCCCATCCCCAGCCGCATCCCCCCCATCCTCCCATCCCGGCCGCATCCAGCAGCCCGCATCCCCCCATCCCCAGCCGCATCCTCCCATCCCCGGCCGCATCCCCCCATCCTCGGCCGCATCCCGCCGCCGTGAGCATACAGTACCTGCTCGGCTGCGCAGCTGCAGTGAGGCTGCCAGCTCCGGTCCCGCTCAGATCAGCTGAGTGGGACCAGAGCCGGGAGCCTCACTGCAGCCGCGCCGCCGAGCAGGTACTGTATGCTCTCGGCGGCGGGCTGCAGCATGCGGCCGGGGATGGGGGGATGCGGGCGGCGGCGGGCTGCAGGAGGCGGCCGGGGATGGGGGGATGCGGCGGGGATGGGGGAATGCGGCGGTGGGGCTGCGGACAGCGGAGGGGTTAAAGCACATATTCACAGCGGGATGTCAATCCTGCTGCGAGTATGTGCTATCAAAGGGGTGAATGGTACCGGATCCACAGCGGTTCTCGCTACGCATCTGCAGAAGTGAGACCCGCTGCGGATCCGGTAGGTGTGAAGGCACCCTTAATCTGAAAATGTAGGGACACGCCTCAACTGGTATCCCCCAGTTGACAATTTACTCATATGTTTCTAGTAGACAAACAGATGAACGGTTCAATTCAGAGCCATAAGAAAGCATGAGTCCAGAAGAGAGGCCACACATGATGATGATGATGATTATTATTCATTGCAATATTTCGAAAAGCACATACCAATGTATTGTTTTATGTGCGTATATTAAGTCTTGTTATCATTTAAACAAACTTCTGACATGTCAAATCGGTCGGGGTGCTGAGACACTTGAAGATTTAGCTGTGTGCGCACTCTGCCTCTTCATCTCCATCTCACAGCTAAAATACCAGTTGATGGAATTTTATTGGAGCCCTATGAAATGATTACCAGACTTTCCATAGGGCTCCATTATGATTCCGTTGACTGCTACTTTAGCAGTGAGATTCAGATGAAGTGTCAGAAGTTTGTTTAAATGATAGGTACCCTTTAAGCTGCTTGCAAATAACATGGCGTCCTAAAGCATTAATATTAGTAATGAACTTGATTATCTACATTGTTTACCTAAAATGAGCTGTGTATGCTGAAATAAAACATCTCATATTTCCAATATGTGAAATAGGCATATGAAGACCTGGGCATTGTCCCAAACTGTTTGCCACCCAGAAACCTGACTTGCATAGAAACTATTAAAAACAGATATGCCCTTGAAAACAAACTAAATATTTGCTGAATTCAGCACATTCATATTATTCAGGAACTTGGTGTCATTTTGCTATAAGATATATCTGCGGAGGAGAAAAGGTGAAGGAGAAGAGGATCTACAAACCTGCATGCATATTTTATTATGATCCACATACCCTATGTACAGATTGGTTGTTACAATTGCAGTCAAATAATTTATGACTCTACAGGATAAATTCTCAGTTGAGCGGCAAACTGTTGTATTCCAGACCATTAACCATTTACCATTACATTTTTGTGGGTTTGCAATTATAAATCTGAGGGATGTCATTGCTGTTTTGGCAAAGTGTAAAAAGCACATTGAGTCTACTGATAGAGAAATTGAATTTTAGACCACTGAGGGTATGTTCACACTTTTCAGGTACTGTATGTGTGTGGTATACATCCATAGACTGACAGAAGGGTGTGCAAATGGTAAGTGCACTGAACCGTTTCCGTGCTGGGCATTTCAAGTTCAGTGGACTGATCTTTGTCTGCTAGTGACTATGATTGGTCCATTAGTTTTATTTCATAGTCTCTGTCGTTTTGAGGCCTGTAAATTTAAAAGTATTTTATAAACTAAGCATAGTATACGATTAAACTTCATGTTCACTTCATACATTTGGCCTCATACTTTCCAATTTCTTATGGTGCATTTACATTTACCAATATCGTTCGATTTTTATCAAAAACTATTGCATTTGAACGATAATCGTCTTGTGTAAACACATGGAACGATCAAGCGATGAGCGAGAAATTGTTCATTGTGATCTTTTAACATGTTCTCAAATCGTTGTTTTTCGTTTGCTAAAAATTCGCAGATGGCTTATGCCCCTATTTCACAGGTCGTTTAGAGGAGCAAACGAGCGCTCTCAGTGCTCGTTTGCTCCTCGATCCCCACTCGCTGCCGCCGCTATTCAGCGCGTCTGCAGCGAGCGGGTGAGTGCGGGAGGGGCGGTGGAGAGCTGTGGGGGGGCTGCCCGGGTGATCACTGATCGTCCGGGCAGCCCATAGGATACAGCAGCGTCTGCTGCCGATGCTCCTATTCAACGGAGCGACGGCAGCAGATCGTTGCTGTATCAGTCGCTTGTTTTTCAACATGTTGAAAAACAAGTGACTGCAACGATCAGTTGCACTCTATTCCATGGGACGATTATCGTCTGTATCGGCCGAATACGGACAATAATCGTTCCGTGGAATAGGGCCTTTAGTGTAAACAATCTTTCAAAGATTCACCCTATGTGTGAGATGGGCTTAAACGATCGCAATAACGATTTTTCTAACAATTTATCTGTCTAAACGCTGATTGTTTAAAAAAACAAATTGATGCTTCAAAATCGTTAAACAATTGATTGGACGAATTATTGCTTCATGTAAACGGACCACCTGGGAATTGCCTGTGCGCGGATCCGCTGCTTGGTCACTGCAGCCCAAACAACATTAATAGAAAAAAGGAGTTTACAGCCAATTGGGAGGATTCCAATCAAAATTCTCCTTTATTAATAGTAAAAAAAAAAAACACACTTCATAGTCTGCAAGTCACAGCTGACGTGTTTCAGGCACGTAGGCCTTTATGGTGCGTTTACACTGAGAGATTTACAGTGTCTGGAAGATTTTTTTTAAGCCAAAGCCAGGAATGCATTTGAGAAGAGGAGAAATCTCAGTCTTTTCATTATGACCTGTTCTCTGTTAAAGGGGTAGTGCGGCGCTAAGAAATTATTCACAAAATAACACACATTACAAAGTTATACAACTTTGTAATGTATGTTATGTATGTGAATGGCCCCCTTCCCGTGTTCCCCGACCCCCGCCCGTGGACCCAGAAGTGTAGTGCAGTATACATATCTGATCCGTGGCGACGGACCTGTCTGTAATCTTGTCAAAGACGTCATCTTCGGGAGGCCGGACGACCCGCTCCTGCCGTTTCTCATGCCGCCCCCCCTCTGCCGCGTCATAACTGTGCTTAGCCGCGACTGGCTGAGCACAGTTATGCTCAGCCAATCGCGGCTGAGCAGCTGATGACACATTTCACCATTTCTTGGAACTAATCTATGTTCTGAATTTTCTCACATTCTTTACACAAGTAATACTCTTGGAATAAGTGATATCCCTTCACACTTGAAACTGGTGCTGTTCACATAGTGTTCATTTCCATTATAAGCAGTTGGATGTTACATTTTTGGCACATACTGCAGTGCATCATACATGAAATACTTATGCATGTTTTCCAGGACTTCCTAGGGATGACTCCAACTTCTCCAGCCACCGGGAGTCAAATGCTGAGTGTTTGTTCGAACCCGAACGCTCTGCAAGTTTGCTCATCATTATAGACAACCCATTTAGGTTATTAAAGGAATTATCCAGCCCTATAAAATTGATGTTTCAGGATAGGATTTTGATGTTTGATCTTCTGGAATCCATCACCTCTGCGTAGGAAAGGGCAGTGGAGCCTGTGAGAATATTACAGCCTTTTCACTGTTTATTGACACTTGTACCCGCATACTTGTACTACTACTAGTGGTGGTGAGAGGTTTAGGTTACCTATCAGTTTGAAAAAGTGGACTAACCCCTTTAACATCTGACTAGCATGTGTATCTTCATTATTTCTTGGCCAGGCTTCTTTTATAACTTGATGGTAGTTTAACACCGCATCTATGCAGGGTAAAAGGTCTAAATTTCTGTTCTATCACTATTTGCTGGATTATGTTTTAGACTTGAATGTATCTGAACACGTTTTCAGATGTGATTTTTCTCAAAAGGCTTTCACCATGAAACCTACTGACAAGGCTGACAAGTTTTACTAGGGTGTCAGAAGCATTCTGTATAAATATTGTAATAGACATCTAAAAAACGTGTGAACTCTGGCTTCCAGCAAATGAAAGGCTGCCATGGCAGTCAGTCAGGAGCGGATGATGTGACATGCTCTGCATATTTAGGAAGCATTTTATGTCCATACAGAAGCCCCATACATTCATTTACACTTACCAATGTTCCCTCCAGCTTTTGGAAAGGTTTTCATAATTTTATACTGCCAGTAACCTCTCGGCTGTATACATAAATTATTATCCACAAAGTTGTAAAGTCTTTTCACTTTTCTACATTGCATAGTCCTTTTATTAGCAAGTTTTTTATTATTATGAAATGCACATGACTATGGGATGTCCTCAGGTTCAGACTATAAAAAAATAAAAACACTCTAATTCATACTAATAAATACTTTCCCAGTGGTCCAAGGAAGTGAAGTTAATGTCATTAATATGCTATTTTAGGGTGAAATAAGGACTTTATTCTTTCTCCTTTTGTATGCCTTTATATTTCCAGACAGCCCTTCAAATTAAAGGGGTTGTCCGGCGCTAAAAAATTATTCACAGAATAACACACATTACAAAGTTATACAACTTTGTAATGTATGTTATGTCTGTGAATGGCCCCCTTCCCCGTGTCCCACCACCCCCACCCGTGTACCCGGAAGTGTGGTGCGCTATACTCACATGTCATGTGCCGACCACGGTCTCCGATCCTCAGCAGTGACGTCTTCTTCGGGCGGCCGGCGGATCTTCCCGAGTGCCGGCCGCCCTCTGCAGCGTCATCCGAAGCTCACCCGCGATTGGCTGAGCATAACTGTGCTCAGCCAATCGCAGCTGATGACGTTGTATAACTTTGTAATGTGTGTTATTCTGTGAATATTTTTTTAGCGCCGGACAACCCCTTTAATGGTCAGGCTATTGAGGAGTCCCTAGCAGTGTTTGCAACTGGGAATTACACAGGGGCTAAAGGTCTCACTCAGCCCAGCTCTTGCAGGTTTCTTTAGAGATGCTATGTGGGAGGAAGATTTAGTCAAGTATTTGTACGGTACTGATGATGAGCCATGCTGAGGTGGAGAGCTTCTACCAGGTCACTGGAAATGTGGGCCGCACCACTGATAATGCACTACTTTCCTCTACTGAGGTTATTAGCCAAGGAGATGAATGTTTTTTTTTTTTGCCTTTTAAGCCCTGATTGGTAAGTAAGGTTTGCTGATGACACGCGTGTGCAATACAGTTGATATTCCTGGAGGTGTCTGTAATTTGGAAAATATATTTAGATATACTGGATAAGTGGTCAAAACAATGCACTTAAAATGACACTGTCATCCCCCTTTTTGCATTTTGACTTCTCTACACAGGTATAAAGGGTAAATTTAGCAGTTTTCCTAACTTATTTAATATCATATGTCATGGTGCTTGTTCCAGTAAAAAGTGATCTTTTATCATGTGCAGATTGTGCTCTCCTGACGTGGTTTCACGAGCGATGGGCCACTTATCCCCGCCCACAACAACACTGTTGGCTCTGCCCCATGATGTCATCAGTACATAGGCTTTGCCCGTCAGTGGCCATTGCAGCATGATGTATAATGTAAAATAATATATGGAAACTGCTAAATTTACCATTTACACCTGTGTAGAGCAGTCATAATGAAAAAAGGGGGTGACAGTGTCACTTTAAAGCAGTGCTCTGGATCTGTGTTAACCTCTCCCCCCATATCGCACCCATTTTGTGCAGTGGCTGATTTTTGAGCAGCGCTTATTTCCCTATTTCTTGTCGGCGTTATTATTTCCTATAATGCAATGCTTCTCTCATACCTGCCTGTGTTATCATGGCATCAACCAATGAGAGCCACCTAGGAAATTAATGCAGTAACACAATGATGGGGGCTGAACAGAGGAACCAGAAGGCCACCCACCTATCATGACTAGTTTAGATGACACAGCGGCACAACATGGTGCCGGGACAAAGACCAGAGGAGAAGCCTGTCAATAGAGCGTGAGTATATTCCGATCTTCCTGCAGGTTCCACAACAGCGATGGAATAGAAGAGAGATGCTCCATCAGTAACAAAGGCTATTACAAAATTATATAGCTTTATACAGTAATAGCTGTGTGTTGCTGAGCGCCAGAGTAGCCCTTTAAGGAAAAAGGTATGTTAGCAAAGACTTCAGAAGAGAAGTATTTAGGCCAAATAAATAATGTGAGTGAATATTGGGGTATGGGCATGATTAATAGGGATCAGGGGATATGTATTAGGAATGCATGCCCCTTCATGTAAAACATTCACTCCCTCAGACTGTATATTCATGCCCATCACATGATGTTTACTGCCATTGTTAAGTGAAGCTCATTCCCATCTATTAACTAAATTGCCAGTCAACCTTTAAAGCGACTCTGTACCCACAATCTAACCCCCCCCCCCCCCCCCCCCCCCAAACCGCTTGTACCTTTGGATAGCTGTTTTTAATCCAAGATCTGTCCTGGGATTCGCTCGGCAGGTGATGCAGTTATTGTCATAAAAAAAAACTTTTAAACTGGCAGCCCTGTGCCCAACGGCCGGGGCTTAGATTGTGAATGCATTAGGCTGGCACAAGCTCTCTGTCCCTCCTCATCATTAGGAATGCTGCAGGCAAATTGTCTCCTATTCATCAGCTGTGTGAATACTGAACATGGGCTGAATCGTTAAGGCACCTGCGCATTGTTCAGACAGGAGAAAATGTTCCAGTGGCATTCCTAATGATGAAGAGGATGGGGAGGGGTGGTGCAAAGTAGGGCACAGATTCTATAAGCCCGGCTGTTGGCCACGGGGCTGCAAGTTTAATAGTAGTTTTTTAGGACAATACCTGCATCACCTGTCGATTGGACCCCAGGACAGATCTTGGATTAAAAGCAGCTATCCGAAGGTACAAGTGGTTTGGGGGGGTCAGATTGTGGGTACAGACTCGCTTTAAATCCACAAATCTTATGAATGGAAAGGCATCGTAAGCTGTTCAACTGTAGTAACATTTAATTTTTCTTTTGTGGGGGGGGGGGTCCTCTTTAAAGGGAACCTGGCAATTGGTGCAGAACCCACCCTACCCCCTTACCAAAATAGAGGATCATAGACTTACCCCTTCCTGCCAAGCCCGCTCCCTATGCCATTCCCACCGCGGAGAAATCCTGGCCCGCTCACCTGCAAGCTCATTATGCAAAGGAGCAGAGATAATTCTGATATCCACAGGAAATCACAGCTTCAGTGATTTTACCTATTTACATATTGAGCGTGCAGGCAGCGATTTCTCTAAGGCAGGACTGGCTTTGGGACCGAGATTGGCAGAAAGGGGGTAAGTATATGATTCTTTATCCAGGAGTAGGGTGGGTTCTGCCCCAGGTGCCAGGGTGACAGGTCCATTTTAAAGAGCCAAATGTGTATAGTTTGGAGAATAGAGCTAAAAGTGTCACTGTCGTTACAAAAAACTTCTGATGTGTCATAGAGTCATGTACAAAGTTTTGATTGAGTTTTCAGACCCTTAGCGATTGGGAGAACAAGTCGGGAGTTGGGCTCCTAATGTAAGTCTATGGAGTCTGACTTTTTTACACCGAGCGGGGGTTGGCAGTGCTGCGGTGCAGCCCTCTCCCTGCTCGTTCTTGCAGGTCTGAACACAGACTTTTTTAAGACAATAGAGACACTTTAAACCTTTTAAGTAGGTTTTTAAAGGGTGTTCTTAAAATTCAGAAGGGAAGTGTTTTTAATTTTTAAACCCTTAACGACACAGGGCGTACATTAACGCCCTCACTGCTTAGGAATTAATGCAGGAGGACGTAAATGTACGCACTGGCGCGGTCCCGGGCTAAGGAGCGGGCTCACAAGCTGAGCCCGCCCCATAGCGGGTGAGGACCGGCTGCTATCTGCAGCCAGGCCCTCACCCTCAATGGTGGGCCGTTTAAGTATAAGTCACCGGAGCCTCTCCGGTCACTCAGCGTGTCTGCAGGGGTCCCGATCACATTTCCTCACTGCCGAAGGTTTCTTACCTTCCTGCCACAGATAACACTGATCCCTGCAATGCTATGGCACAGCAGGAATCAGTGTATGTAATCTAATGTATGAATGTGATAGTTCCCTAAGGGAACTATAAAAGTGAAAATAAATAAGTTTTAAAAAGTGCCCCAAAGCCCCTCCCCCAATAAAAGTGTAAATCACCCCCCCTTCCCATTTCCTACATAAAACACATAGAAAGTAATAAAATTAATCAACATATAATATACCGTAGCCTGCGTAATCACCCGATCTATTAAAATAAAACAATATTGTTCCCGCACGGTGAACGGTGTAAAAAAAAACTGTAAAAATACGCAGAGATGACTTTTTTACTGCCATTTTTTGTATAAAAAAATTAATAAAAAGCAATCAAATTCACCCCATAAATGATATTTTGGGGGTTTCCGTCATTCATTTTATGGAAAATTGAAAGATGCCATTACAAAGTGCAGCTGCTCCTGAAAAAAACAAGCCCTCACAGCCCTCAGAGTTTTGGGTCTTTAGAAGGCGAGGAGGAAAAAACGAAACTGCAAAAGTGACAATTGGCCCTGTCCTTAAGGCCATTTCAGGCTTTGTCCTTAAGGGGTTAAAGAAGTTAAACACAAGAACAAGGAGGCAGAATCTGAGGTTAATTGGGTGAAGTTCAGAAGCGTCAGAAAATATTACTTACTGAAAGAGTAGTAGATACTTGTGACAAACTTCCAGCAGATGTGGTTGGTTGGGATAAACATACTGTGTATCTGTCCTACAATAAGGTAAAATGATAGTGAAGGCACGCTAGATGGGCCAGTGGTCTTTTTCTGACAGTAATCTATGTTTCTAAGGTGTTTGATTGTCATTTGGTGCAGACTGGAAAGCAGCAGCCCGTCTACAATGGAGGTAAGAGGAGGCCAGAGAAAGATGGTATGGAGGTAGGCGTGAGGTGATCTGTTTAAAGGGGTGCTCCAGGCGGGAGGGATTTTTTCGCTATGGCCAGGGACGGTGATGTATGAAGGCAACAACATCCACTTACCTCCCTGGTACCAGCGCCAGGTCCCGCATTGTGCTGCTCCGGTCTGTGGTGCCCAGCCGCTTCCTAGTCTGTGACACTGGTTGAGACATGCCATCTCCAGCCCACTTAGCCATTTAGCGTCAGAGGCGGGATCCCGGCGCTGGAACAAGGGAGGTAAGTGGACATTGGTGCCTTCATCCAGCCCCTTCCCAGCAATAGCGAAAAAGCCCTCCCACCCGGAGTACTCCTTTGTATCCACAATATCATGTAGGTGTTAAAGGGAGGGGAAAGGATAATAGAGAGAAATGTTGCTTGAAGGCTGTGGTGACAGCACTATGGACAAGTAGACAGCTCCCAGTCAGTGGAGGGAGTGGATCTTCAAAAATATTTTAGACGTGCATGCATGTAATAGGAAGGATTTGTCCTTGGTGTGTCCTCAATATC
Source organism: Dendropsophus ebraccatus (assembly GCF_027789765.1). NCBI lineage: Eukaryota > Metazoa > Chordata > Amphibia > Anura > Hylidae > Dendropsophus > Dendropsophus ebraccatus. The sequence goes on from NC_091458.1 coordinate 75,129,439, forward strand.
AATAAGCATATCAGCATATCTGCACAAGCAGAGAATGATGTAAGTAATACATTGTTCTCTTCAGTGTCTGGCAGTAGGTTATGCTGCCCTCAGATAGGACAATGTAATGTTAGTGACAGAATACCCTTGAATTCTGTAAAACGACTCTCATTTAATAGTTTTGAATAATTTTCTTGTAAGTGCAATATACCGGCACACTTATGAGTGTCAGTATATACAACTATGCTATTTCATAGAAATATGAACAGGGACCTGTTAGGGCACCTCTCTGGTATGCACCAACACTCCTTTACCTTTCTGTGGTCCCAGGCTGTCCCCATAGGGATGCAAGCTCTTGCGATTTTATCTGTGAGGGGTTGCATCCTCATCCCCTTCCTGTACAGTGCTGTGCTCAGGTCACTGCCAGGACTGTAATAGTCTGCAATCTTTGCAGTTCCGGTAGGCGTTCTCCTAGTGACTACTGTGACAGTCGACTGTTAGTATTTCAGGGTGCCTCAATAACTGGAGACACTTAACATACGATCACGTCAGGATGAAAAAGGGCTTAAAAAAATCTATCTAACCGCTTTTCTTTTCTACATAAGAAAAGGATGTATCCAAATGTATTTTACCAGAAAATCTGCTAAATAAAAACCTCTATTTTCACGTGTCTAGTACATGATAGATTTTAGACATATGGATTAGATGCTTTTCCTTGCATACAGACTGAATGTACTCCAAACCTAATGTGAGCGTAGCCAAACATAAATGGTAACATAAAAAAAAACACAACTAAATTACAACAAACCTCTGTACCGTTTCTTTTTGCACAATGTAGGTCAGTGGCAACAGGATACAACTATAGGCAACCAGGTGCACCTATTCCTTGCTGTATGCAGGTATATGACAATTGTAAATTGTACATCTGTCATGGCTTGGATGTCAGTGAAATGTAGTGATGGCTATTTTGTTGTCTGCTTGATGTGAGATAGAGCTGTAGGGCACAGCAGGGTATGATATATAAGTGCTAGTATTGATTAAGCATGATGAAGCAAATAGTGTGTATTCTTTTTGAAAAATATGCTATACATCTAAAAAAAAAAGAAGAAGAAAAAAAAAGGACAAATGTGCTCCTCACCCTATGCAGTGAGGACAGCCCTGCTGAAGTGTTCTGCAGGCAGAGGGCAGCAGTGCCACAGATAAAAAGCTAGCCTGTTTGATTTACCCTGTACAGTATTTGTCTTTCAATTGCTCCTGGTTCTGTTCAGTCCCGTCTTCTTGCAGATGTGTTAATACAAGACTGTGTTGGATTTCACATAAATGGTATAGACTGCTGCAATAATGGATGTTCAGTTCTCAGGCTTGGAAAGACTTCATGGTTGACTAGCTTTGACCTGCGTTGAAATTTTACACCTGCAGAAACTCAGATATAACCGGTAATTGAATATTCAACCACATGTAACTCACTAGAAGACTGCTTTGCAGCTTAAGTTTTTGTGGACAATAGTCTTGAGACACATGTTAGTTGATACTTGGCATGCAAACCAGGTGCATTTGGTCTTTGGTCACTTTGACATACATGATCAATTAAGTTTAATAACAATATGTGTGTTTGTAGCTTCCACGTATGTTTACAATTACCAAACATTGTTTTGTCTGGGTTAAAAGGATTTTGTTAAGGTTGATGTACTTCTGAAGTACAAAATATGCTACTTACATTTTGTCATGAGAAAACAATCTCAGAATTACTCAAAGTTTAAATTTCACAGAGTTATCAGCACATAATAATAATGCGTCCGGTCAGATTTCAAAATTAGGGCTTGGTACCTAATGCCAAAAGTGACATGAAAAAAGTGTGTGTATATTATGTATTTATGTATATATATATATATATATATATATATATATATATATATATATATATATATATATATATATATTATAATATAATCTCTCTCAATATCTATCTAGCAACGTTTCTGTGGCCTCATCCCACCATTTTCAAGTTTGAAAATGGTGGCGTGAGGCCACAGAAAAGTCGAGTGTGTTGGAGTGCTGTATCATGTTTACCTGAATAAATCACTGAATTCACCGTTAGGGTGCGTTCACACCTACAGGATCTGCAGCAGATTTGATGCTGTGTTCAGTTATTTAAATGAAATTTGCTGCAGAAAATCAGCTGCAGATCCTGTAGGTGTGAACGCACCATTAACCTTGGAGTGCCGTGTACTATCTCGTTGCTAATTATCTCGGTCTGTGGTCAAGACTTAAGTTTGCTGGCACCCACTGCATCCTGAAGCAGTGCTGCTTTGCCTTTCTCTATCTATCTCCATCCATCTCTATCTCCAATGATTGATAAGTAAAATAATCTACCTCATAATTTCGAAGGCAGTCAATACACAGATTCCAACTCCTACATATTATCTAACCCGTGTCTTGTTCATATTCATGTAGTGTTTGCAGATTTTAATTGTAATAAAAACTGACAGGACTTGGTCTGGAGAACTAGCAGTAGAGGAGTTATTCACTTGCCACTCTTGTGCAGACTGAGCAGGATATGTCTGTTATTCTCTATCCAATGTCTTCCAAGTGTACTTTCCATGGAGACTGTATATTTACATATAACGGTCCTTTTCCTCTGTGAAGAATGAGGTCAGCCTTGTGACAGATTTTTTGGTGATGTCTGTATTGGGAAATCTGAGCAATACACATGTCCACTTATTATTTTAAATTTGCTTTGTTAAAAAAAAAAAAAGAAAACACTAAAAAATCTTTGCAATTCGCCCAGCACTTCTTAAGGTGTTTTTCTTATATTCTTGTTGACTTTGTTACCTTAGTTTCACTGATAAATAGTGGATGTGTCATTCGTTTTATCCTAACCTATTGTTTAGGCTTGTTCTGCAGGTACCAAATGGAAAAAGTTTTATGAAAGGTCAAATTATAGCAGAGAGACAAAGGTTGCCTAGGAAATAAAAGCATTTTTATCTCTAAAAGTATTTCGCTAATTCTCAGCTGTAATATACCAGTAGTATCACTTAAAGTGTCACTGTCGTGAATTTTTTTTTTGCAGAAATCAATAGTCCAGGCGATTTTAAGAAACTTTGTAATTGGGTTTATTATCCGAAAAATGCATTTTTATCATGAAAAAGCAGTTTGAAGCTCTCCCCCCTGTCTTCATTGTTCTCCTATGGAGAGAGCTAAAGAAAAGACCAAAACAGGACAACAAAGAGTTAATCTACAAATCCCTCACCCGTTATCTGTTCTGACCATCACCAGTGACCTGTCTGAGCTCAGATTACAGCTGTCACCCAGCTCCGTGCCTGTAATCCTCTGTTATCTGCTTTCTGCTGCCGGCTAACTCCCTCCTTCCTCCTCCCCCCTCCCCTCTCCCTAGAACAGACAGGGGACGTCTCCTGCAACAAGTCACAATTTTCAGATTTTTCAGAGTGGATGAAAAAGAGGAAGGAGGGGGGGACCTGGGAAAAGGCTTTTTACATGCAGATAATGGCAGATTTGGCTAATAAACCCAATTACAAAGTTTCTTAAAATCGCCTGGACTATTGATTTCTGCAAAAAAAAAAAATACGACAGTGACTCTTTAAAGAAACAGAAACATGTGAAATGTCTTTGTCCTAGCCTCTGAAAAACACCTCCACACCATCTTGCTGCCACTACCATGCTTCACTGTAGGCAGGGCTATCATCGGGTATTTCGGGACCAAAGGCAATATTCCCAACAACTTCATTTTTCAATTAGGGCCATATCTTTAGCAGGGTACAGCCCCAACTACATGGCGAATTACAAGCCCAAATATGTGTCGACCATTGTACCTCAACTTTTATCTAAACTGTGACGTATTATAGAGACATCTCAGAGGTTCAGTGGGAGTCTAGCTGCTGAGACCCCACAATCGCTAGGCTGTGCGCTAGTGAGCGGGACCTACAGGGGACTGGGAGCCTCAGATGCAGCCGGAGCATGGACCTAGTAAAGTATGTTACGGGCGTTGGGGGGGTTAAGGGGGCTGGCATTTACATACAGCAGGATGACAATCCCCCTGCAAGTAAGTAATCTCATTGAAAATGACAGTTTGAAATCCGCAGCAGATTTTGCTGCCAACTCACAGCACGAAATCTGCTGCGGATCTGGTACGTGTGAACCCATCCTTCATGCATTTTTGCATGCGTGTACATCGGAGGTTACTGCCAAATTGGTTTTGTTGTGATGTGCTGCAGTGATGGTTGATATATTGGTTGTTACCCCCAACTGCACACAGGATCTTTGGAACTCAACCAAAGTGACCATTGGGCTCTTGGTAACCTAGCAAGGCCCTTTTTCCCCAAATCTCTTAGTTTGCTGAGGTGGCCATTTGTAGGAAAAGTCCTGGTTATTCTTAATCCATTTATCAATTAAGGAGGCCACTGTGCTCTTGGTGGCTTTCAGTGCAACAGAAATGTTTTGCAATATACTCTTAAATTTTTATGTTTTTTTTTTTTTATGTTTAAATCAACACTACACATATGGCCACTAGTTGTCTCCCTTCCTGCCAAAACTGCAGTTGATGCTTTCAGCTCCACTTTTCTCTTGAGACTGGAGACAGGAAGTGCCAGCCCTCACCAACTCATTTCTCATTAGCAGAGACAATATCCACTCACTAAGAGGCTGCATCCTCCTCCCAGTCATCACAGCAAATGTTGTGGACATTTGGGGCTATATACAGCATTATATACAGAGAGTAGCCTGATGTATACAGCTGTATATACCTATCAGGCTATTCTCTCAATAATACTCCGTTCCCCACTGTCTGGCTGCTGCAGACCGCTTTAGCACATGTCTGTTTTGGGCCCCCCAGAAGGCAATAGCAGGCCCCCTGCTCCTGTGGGTCCACTACAGACATCAATGCCTTGCTCACTGGGGCTGGTTTTTCTCTCTTCTCCCTTCCTTCTCTGTGCACCATGCTGTTGCCCCTTCCCTTCTGCTACTACACTGTTCTGCAGAGCATTGTATGAGGAGGAGGGGCAGGCATGACAGCAGCTGAAGGGATCCTGGCCGTGTATGACTGCCAGGGACTGAGGAGAGGATCAGCAGCAGCAGCTCTGACAGTGAGTGCTGGAAGCTGTCAGGTACAGAGTGAGGACTGTGTGAGAAGAGCACCCCACACACACACACGCATTCACACACTGGAGCAGGGGAGCAGGAGCCGTGTGTCTGTGTGTGTATGTGTGTATATATATATATATATATATATATATATATATATATATATATATATATATATATATATATATATATATATATATATATAGACCAACAAAACACAACAATCACTGAACTTTGACTCACAGAGGCCACCCTGGTGTTTCCCTATTTAGGTCCTAAAGCTCGCAACAGAGTGAGGACCTGAGGGACTACGTATCAGGGTGGTTTGGTGCTCTCCCCACTAGGAGGCACCCCTTGGCAATGGGCTTCCTTCTCTGGAGAGAGGGATATCTGGCTATTCCCGTGTTTTGAGACTCGTAACTGAGGCTCCACGGACCCCTTTTTTGCATATTTATATATATATATATATATATATATATATATATATATACATACACACACAGTGGTACCTTGGTTTAAGACCGTTATGGTTTAAGAGCTCACAGTTTTTCAAAATTGTGACTTGGTTTGAGAGCATTTCTTTGGTTTAAGAGCTCCCTGTACTGGGTGGGAGGGCGAGTGGGGGAGGGGCATGGCCTGCAGAGCGTGGTCTACAGCCCTGTACTCTGACCCAGGACGTCTCCTTCACCTTCTAAATCATAGCAGATCTACTTCAGGCTGGGGCTTGCATCGGGGGACAGGACTGTGGCGGTAATCTCTCCATAGCTGTATCCCTCTCTCCCTGGACAGAGAGTGCTGCTATACTGTGCCCACATCTGCCCTGCTCATTCCTTCCTGCTCCCTGCAGTCTGTGTCAGTCCTTGTGTTTCCCATCCTCTCCATTACTGTACAATAACTTATAATATCACATATTCTGCTGTTTCTGATTGTTTCATCTGTTTTACATGTTCTTCAGAATAATAAATCATTATTTTGGGGGGGTGGAACTGATTGTCTGTATATCAGTGATTTCATATGGGAAAATTTGCTTTGGTTTAATAGTGGATTTGGATTACAAGCACGGTCCCGGAACGAATTATGCTCGTAATCCAAGGCACCACTGTGTGTGTATGGAGGTAAATGCATGTTTGTTTTTTATTCGCCCGGCACTTAGGAAAGAAATTTCCCTGCACGTACTGTACTTGTCCTTTAACTTTAGCTAGGCATATGGGAGGTCCTCAGTGCTGAACTAGTCACGGATGGTGTGCTCGTCTTTGCTGTTAACGCTGTGACCCCAAAGTGATCAATGATGAAAGGTAATTACTAGATATGAGCAAACCGGGTTCGGGTTCGAGTTGATCCGAACCCGAACGATCGGCATTTGATTAGCGGTGGCTGCAGAACTTGGATAAAGCTCTAAGGTTGTCTGGAAAACATGGATACAGCCAATGACTATATCCATGATTTCCACATAGCCTTAGGGCTTTATCCAACTTCAGCAGCCACCGCTAATCAAATGCCAAAAGTTCGGGTTCGGATCGACTCGAGCATGCTCAAGGTTCGCTCATCTCTAATAATTACAAAAGGGTTGACTTAATTTTTCTTGAAACTGCTATTAGGTACATTTATGCATTCTTACCAATTTTGTTGTGTTCTACTTGAGTAGTGCGATTTGTTTTCACATGATGTAGAAAAAAATGCTGCAGGAAATACAAGTTAAGTAGTTCTATTCTAAGAAACATGCTTTGTATTATGCGAGACAATAATTGCTTGTGTTGTGTTTTTCTTGCACAATGGGGTTTACCATATGTTCTACTGTCATAACTTCATTGACCTTGTAATTGCTTCTAATGTGTTTGTACGTACAGTATTTTCCAACAAGTAAATCTTAAGCGATGGCAGTATATACTGATTGCAGTGTACGCAGGCCACGTACTTCTGTTTCTTAAATGTTCGTACTGTTAAAAAAAAAAATTGTATGCGTTGAGAAGAAAATTTGAATTGATAGTTGCGTTTCTTGGCAGCTTTTATAAAAATCTAATGTTTTAATTGTATTCTGCATCTTTTTCTTCCCTGCTAGCTTGAACACTCCACCTGGCACAAAAATAAAGCTATTAGGAACTGTTGAAGTGAAAAATGGATGCTTGCTTTTGGATGACACCAACACTGTCGTGCTTGGAGGTGAAGTGGAACCGCTCATAGAGAAATGGGAGCTGCAGAGGGTGAGGCTAACACAAATCACTTTGAGTTCTTGTTGCTGAATGTGTTATTAAATTGACTCTTCCAGGCAGAGAATGAGTATCCTTTTGGAAGCATGTATCCATTATTACTCTTTAAAACAGTGTTTGCCTATTTACTCCAAGCGAGCAGTGCTAGTGGAAAGCGCTTCCTAGGTGATAATTCAGACTTTTAATGTATTTAAAAAAAAAACAAAAAACACATTTTTCCGTGGTAATGTGTGAATAACCTGTAATAAATATGTCAATTTTGCCTATATGTCTTTAACTCTTACAGTTCGGATACAGCAGAGGAACTAAATAGTAGTAATTATTTTTTACTACTAAAAATAGATGTTACAGATTAAAAAAATAGATGTTACAAATTAATGTATCTTTTTAAGGAAGTTATAAAAACCGAAATAATTTTTTACAGATGTTAGAATATTTGTTCTCACAAATACGTTTCTTCTGACAGATCACTAGTGTAGATTTAACAACTTCCTTCTATTATCTACAGTATATCAGGCCTTTTTTTATTTTTGTTCTATTGGAGCCTCATCCAACAGAGCAAAATAAATATGCTTAAGCCTCATTGGACTAACAAGGAGGATCCTGGGAACTCACCATCTATGCAATTATAAAACCTATTGCTCAATCTACCATTAATTTGTTTCCTAATCTCTGTAGAACATTGAAATTATTACAAAATGAGTCAACAGTGTTGTAAACTAGAGATTGTATCAGCCAGATAAAGGTCTGTGCAGGTTATAGTCACGTAAAAACTTCCTTCCAAGCTGATCTTACCTACAAATATGGGTCATCTCACTAGGAAGCCTGCCTCACAGCATGAGGAGCACCGATCTATATCATTGTTGTCTGAAGGCTCATGATTAATATTTTTAATACTGAGAAAACCCCTAGAACTCTGGCCCATCTTAATCCCTTCACATCAGCAAAATGTATGTGTGTGTAGATATATATATATATAATGTGTGTGTGTGTGTGTTCTGTGTGCTTTGAAGGGGTTTTAATGTGTGTAGGGCTACTTTAATGTGAGCAGTATGTTCCTACTACGCAATGGAGACTTCATGCGGATTCCGCCACGTGGTTTCTGCTTGAAGTTCCGCCCGTCCCATAGAGGCAAGGATATTTGCCTGCGAATTCTGTTGTCCGCCCAAAGAATTGACATGTCAATTTTATGGGCGGATGGCGTAATTTGCCGGCAAATATCATTAAGTCTATAGGACGGAACCTAAAGCGGAGACCGCGCATCCGGAATCTGTTTGGAGGTCTCCACAGGTTTTCACTGTGCGGGAACAATATTGTTATATCTTAATAGCTCGAACAATTCTGCATGCTATAATATAAAATGTTTATTTTTTTAGATATTATTATTTGTATAATGGTGATTTATTGCCTTTCTGGTGGGTGTCCCGGAACCACTCATATGCGGCACATCGCAGGCACAAGGAGAGGTTAGCAAAACTTGCTTGTTGTTTTCTTCCTTGGCCCTGACAGCTGTCACATTTTGGAGACTGACTAATTTCTCCTTTAAGGTAGCTTCACACATACCGGATTCGCAGCGGATTTCACGAAGTTTACTGTGAAGTTCAATGAGGCTACATACCCACAGCGGAATTTTCATTCCTCTGGGAGTATGTAACCTGGCCCCTTTAACCCCCCGCAGCATACATTACCTGCTCGGCGCTGGAACTGCATGTGAGGCTCCTGTCGGTCCTTCTCAGCCAGTGCTACCAATTAGTTGGCTGAGTGGGACTGATGGGATTCTGGGAGACATGCAACCATGTCACTGAGCAAGTAATGTATGCTCCGGGGCGGCGGGGGGGTTAAAGGGGCCGGGTTACTTAATCACGGCAGAATCCTCTGCGTGTCCGGTACCCACCCTCTCCACGGAGGTTTAAGTCAGCGGGAATCATTGCCGAGAGTCCTGGGCAGGTTTGGACCATCCCTAATTCCTACTGCACATACCCCGTGCAGTAGGAATGTATATCTACGTTCCTGACACTGAAGGGGTTAGATGTGTGCGGGACCGCTGCAGTGAGAGCTGTTCTGCACACATCAGCGTGTTCAAGGCTAAGGATAATGAGAAGCAGCTGCGATCCCTTGTACCGACGGGCGGGGTTAAGTCTCTTACCTCCGTCCTGTCGGATCGGCCATCCATGCATAGAGCCTGCTCTCAGGCAGGCTCTATAGAGAGATTGCCGATAACACTGATCTATGCTATACTATGGCAAAGCATAGATCAGTACATGCAATCTAATGATTGAATGTTTTACAGTGAAAAAAAGTGTTAATTTTTTTTTTAAGTATTAAAAAAAAAACTTATAAACCCCCCTCCCAATAAAGGATAAAAATACCCCCTTGCCCATTGGAAACTAGAAATATTTAGAAAAAATTAAATACATTTTTAAATAATATATTGTAGCGTGCAGAATTGTCCGATCGATTAAAATATCACATTTGGGAGGGGGGGATACACCAAGATTGCTGAATTTTTTTCAAAAAAAAATCGAAATTTTATGTTACACTAATGTGATATTATTAAAAACTAGGGATCATGGCGCATAAAATGACACCCCTACCAGCCCTGTAGGTGGAAAAATAAAAGCACAAAGCGGGGAGAAACATTTCATTAATTTGACCCGGATATCCGTGCATCGATGTGCTCGGTCTTGAAGGGGTTAATAATGAGGAGACTCATTGCTGTATTGTCGCGGTACTGTAGCAACGTCACTAAAATGCAGTACTGCAATACAATGATGCAGTACCGCAATGAAATTACAAAGTGTGAACCTAGTCTTAGCAGAAATTTGGTAGATAACTTAAATCAAATTGATGGATGTGTGTGGAAAAGTGTTGGTAGTTTTTTTTTATTTTTTTTAAATCAATATAATGTCTGCCACCATATGACTTTGTGCACCTGGCAGTACCACGTGCATGGGTTACAGTAGGACTGCAAAATTCTATAATATAGAGCAATTCACCTAAAATAGTTTGCTGGATGCTTGTGCTGAATCCCTAAGTGTGAAATTCTAAGGCTGAAATTGCTGAGATTTTAACTAATGTGCTTTCAGAGAGCAATGTACAAGAGCACAAAAGCTCATTGTTCTCTATGTACATGTCACAATGAATAAAAATTCTAGTTGCACACAACACTGATAGAATAGTTCATTTCTATTTCATGACAGAATGGGATAAAAAGGCAGACTGCAGCACTAGAGGAATTCTCACTTATAAGGCGACTGGGCTTATAAGACGACCCCTGACTTTCACGAAGTTTATCAGGGGTTCACCTTATACGCCAGAAAATGTTAACCCCTGCCTTCCGGTACTTCCGGAGCCTCTGTAATTCTTCCGAAGCTCTCCCGGCAGTCGAGCGTCTCTGAGCTTCTCCGATGAGACGCTCGGGAGAGCTTCAGGGATCCCTAGCGCAGTCAGTGTATGTCACACTGCCTGCGCCGGGAACAGGACAGGAGGCGCACGGAGGCCGGGAACGGGCCCCAGGTGAGTTAACGGTTTGTTTTTTTGTGGTGGTCGCCCCATACGGTGGGGATGGGGCTATTTTTTAACTCCCTTACTGTATGGGGGCGACCATACCCGGCGTATAAGACGGCCTGCAACTTCTAAATAGATTTTTCAGGGTTTAAGAATGGTCTTATACGCTTGAAAATACGGTGTGTGTGTATGTATGTATGTATGTATGTGTATATGTATATAAATGTACATATATAACCTGACCCAGATTTATTCATCTGTGTAAAACTAAAACTAGTGTTATTTGCACATAGCAACCCATCACAGTTTAGCTTTCATTGTACTAGAGCATGTTAGGTTATAAAACATAAGCTGTGATTGGTTGCTATGGGCTAGTTGCCACAGTTTGATAAATTTGGGCAGTAGTTTACATTGATGTTACTTATGCCTAATATAATTACTAACAGGGTATCAAGTAATTTTAATATCCATTTTATGTCTGTGTGCTATTAGTAGAGATGAGCGAGCACTACTCGATCGAGTAGCTATTTGACAAGTAGTGCACTATTCGATAGATTTATTCTCCTCCCACCATGGTTGGTGCTTTTTTTCTAGCCAATAATCATGCAGGGAGGCTGTGATGGGGCCCTAGGAGTGCCCAGGCATTGTAAGAACAGCGTCTACATTAATTGGATGGTTTATTAATGTGACCTTGAACTATAACAGCTCTGCTCCTGCTTCTCGTTACAAGATGCCATCTTGAACCTAGTGAGGAAGAGATCCTGGCGTTAAAATGTACCCTAATTTGCCAGAGCTGCTGGTGAAGGTGTGCCGTTTGTGTGCCCCTTCCACAAGTCAAAATAGCGGTGGCCAGCCTGAGGAAACCTGCAGCAGTGCTCACATTTGCTGGCTTCCCAGCTGTTGTGTGATGTCAGCACGCACTGTAACTCAACATACTATATGTTGGCCAGGGTTTGCGAGCAGCAGAGAGTGTTAATGGAGTATTAGCTCCAAAACCTCTGTGCGCCTCCCACTCAGCTTCCACAGTTCGCTAGCCATGAGTAGCCATGGATGTCTGACATAAGTGAGGCTTTACACATCTTTAAATCGGCACTATCAGCAGGTTCCGCCGAGATGAACCTGCTGATATGCCACAGAAGCCCTTTACTTTAGGAGTTGATTGATGTTAGAAACGCTCCTCTGCGCCTCTGCATTCTTCTTAAATTTGCTAATTGCTCCTATGCAAATTTGGGGCTTAAGAGCATTTGGGGCGTCGCCTGGGTCCGGGAGCACCACGCTGTCCCACCCAGCCGGCTCCGCTCTATGCATAATCATATATGCATAGTAGTGGGTCTTGTAACGGCGCGTATGGATTGGGTATCCCTATAAGCATTCTATCCCCAGCCCAGCATGCCTGTCATCTGCCACCTCACCTCCAGGGATCTGTGCTGCCGCAGAGGGTCTAATGAGGCCTGTAATCCTAACTGAACACGGAAGCGTTTCATTTAAGCGTCCCCGCGAGCCTCTACCGTGTTCGGTCGGGATTACAGACCTCATCAGGACCCTCTGCGGCAGCACAGATCCCTGGAGGTGAGGTGGCAGAGGACAGGCACGTTGGGCTGGGGATAGAATGCTTAAAGGGAGACCCGAGATCCACAGCGCCGTTACAAGACCCATTACTTTGCATATATGAATATGCATAGTGGGCTGGGAGGGGGCGGACTGGGTGGGAAGGAGTGGTGCTCCTGGACCAAGGTGACACCCCAAATGCTCTTAAGCCCCAAATTTGCATAGGGGATATTAGCGAATTTAAGAGGAATGCAGAGGCGCAGAGATCACAAGATAAAAGGCTTTTGTGGCATATCGGCAGGTTCTCTCCGCTTAGGTCATGATAAGAATTTTTGCAATATATGGTAATAAGCTAAACTGAAATTTTTTTTTTATACATGTAGCTGAATGTCCCTTCAGCCCTGTGTCTACCACTCTATTACTTGTTAATTCTCTTGTTCTCTTGGAAGTCCTCCCATATCCCTCTGCGCCCTACAGTTATTGGGTGTCCAAGCTGGACATGTGGCTAGAACTGTCCCTCTATGCCATGGAGGTGCTGGCCTGCCCTGCCTCCAGCATTTTCCCTGAGAAGGTTTTCACTGCAGCTTCCTGTCAACTGAAAGTGCTGACGCTTATCAAAATGAACAGCCACCGAATTGACACAGACTTTGTGGAAAGCAGCAAAACATGCAGTGCCATGTGTCTTCCCAGGTACTGCCATACCATTCCCATGCACCCCTATCAAAGCATATGAAGTGCATGGTTTATACAATTTCCTCCTCCACCAGCAGATTATTGTGCCATTGCATGTCATTTTTTAAGGGGGGACTCCAAAAGAGACTTGCTCACAATTTTTAGATGGCTCACCTCAAGGGCCTCAAACACAATTTTTGTAGTGCTCATCTCTATAGCCTGTCACTCAATTTTTGGAGGGCTCACCACAAGGGCCTTAAACTCAATTTTTACAGGGTTTCCATGAGACCCACACCCCTTTATGTAAAGGACATGTCTGACCACATTACACAAACACACAGACGATGACAGTAAGCGGTGGGTACTGTTTGATTTCCCCCTTGCCTATGCCATCTGTGGTTGTTATAGGCAATATGATTTAAAGGAGTGCAGGGATTTTTTTTTCGTACAATTTAGCTTTCTGTCTATTCTAATGTAGAGGAAGGAAGGATTCCTTGTATTTTTTCCACTTTAAATAGAGGTTATATTGTGTTTAGAGTATATTTTTGAGAACCTTTGATAGTGGCGTAATACTGCAATTTGGGTGTGTTGGATGCACCCAGGCATGCTTTCCCTGCTATCCCAGTTGCATTCCAGAGGTGTTTGCCTCATTATCTGAGCTGTCATTGTCGACTTGATTGTCGACCTCCAAGTGGTCGAATTTACCAGCATGCATCTCCGATTGACTTCAATAAGATTCGACATTCAATCAAAGTTTTCGAGCATTTCAAGTATTCAAATCAAATTTTGAGCCTTTGATTTTTTTTTCTACTACTGACCCATGTCTAATTATTAGAACAGACAATTATGCACGTATTAGATTCTTATATTTTACATATCTTGCATATCTTTTGTGGTCCCTATATTAAGGATTGTAATATTTCTGTTTAAAGTTACCTTGAGTTAAAAACATTACACAAAGTATAAGGTTGTAGTCACTGTTCCTTCATTAATTTTTAATGAACACAGACACTACAATAATAAAGCATTTGGAAACGTTTTGATAAATTGCTTAATTTTGCATTTAGAAAGTCAGTAAAATAAAAAATTATGATGCTGTTGTAATTTAAGCTTTTTTGTGATTGTACACCAGTTTATGAACATTCACATGTGTAAAAAGTTGAGAAATTGCTCAAGCCAAGTACAGAATAGGGAAGAAATGGTACAGCACTCTCCTTAGTAAGCCCCTCAGTCATGTTCCTGCTGTGACATTTCGATCCTATGTTTTTCAAAATTGAAAAAAAATCTTATAGAGGGATCGAAACATTGCCGCAGTGACATGGCTTAATAAAGAAGACCACTTTTTTGCACTGATTCTTAGAGTGCTGCACTATTCCATGTAGAGATCTATATAATTTATTTTTAAGTATAAATTTTATTTTATATGCTTCCTATGTGAAAATATACCATGTATCTGTGTGCCTTGGCAAAACAGAATAAATCAGTCTTCATTCATCACTGTCTGCTTGATGGATATGCCCCCCTTGTATATTTTCATTCCACTCATTCCTATTTTTCTTTTACTGATCAAAATCATTTCGTTTCCAGTCGGTAATTTAATTTCTTACCCACAGATTACACCTATTTTCTTTCTTCCTCTTTGGTGTGTTTCCTTTAGTGTTTATTATTATGTGTTTTGTGCAATGATTACGGTGTGCGCAGTGATTGCAATTCTGGGAACTCAGCTGTTAAGTTTTACCTCCTTTTCGAAAAACAAAAATGTATTTCACAGCTGTATACAGTTTTGTTGTATTTCTACTCCTCATCGTACACAGCTGCATAATTATTACTAACGCTCATTTCTATGTAGATAATGAAAACGTGTATGTTTGTGAGAGATTAGAGCTGTTGTTGGTTGGGATACACAATCTGATTAGCGTTATTGCTGCAGTAATAGTGTGTACTGTTAATTGGATTGGAAATCTCTCTTATGAAGATCGTGGTTGCAGACCTTCATTTTTTTAGGGATGCCGCTTATTGGTAGATATAGGTTGTGCACACCATGATAACGGCAGCGTTTAGGATGTAATTAAAAGTGGGCAGGTGCCTATTCTGTATAAATTGATAGTAGGCCTTAAAGTGACTCTGTACCCACAATCTCTCCCCCCCCCCCCCCCCTAACCACTTGTACCGTCGGATAGCTGCTTTAAATCCAAGATCTGTCCTGGGTTCATTTGGCAGGTAATGCAGTTATTGTCCTAAAAAGCAACTTTTAAACTTGCAGCCCTGTGTCAAACTGGTGTGGTCTAGAGCAGACGTGTCAAAGTCAGGCCCTCCAGCTGTTTAAAAACTAATACAATTCCCATCATGCCTGGACAGCCAAAGCTTTAGCTTTGGCTGTCCAGGCATGATGGGACTTGTAGTTTTGCAACAGCTGGAGGGCCTGAGTTTGACATCCCTGGTCAAGTGTCTGTACCCTAGGCTTGCACAACCTCTCTGTCCCTCTTCATCATTAGGAATGCCCTGGGCAGGATTTATACTACTCATCACCTTTCTAAACAGTGCACAGGTGCCTTAACGATCTAGCACATGTGCAGTGTTCACACAGGTGATGAATAGAAAAAATCCCGCCTGGGGCATTCCTAATGATAAAGAGGAGGGATGGAGAGGCAGGGCAGGCCTAGGACACAAGTACTTTAGGCCATGCCAATTTAACACAGGGCTACAAGTTTAAAAGTTGTTTTTTAGGACCATAACTGCATCACCTGCCGAACGGGATCCTAGTATAGAGCTTGGATTAAAAGCAGCTATCTGACAGTACAAGCGTTTTGAGGGGGGTCAGACTGTGGGTACAGAGTCACTTTAAAATGATCACTGCTCTCAAAGATCTGTGACCAATAAAAACTAAGGTTATAGGTTTTCATCATATCTAAACCTTCAATTTTCTTTATGAAAAGGGAAGGACATAGCTTTGTAGAAGAGTCTGAATGCATGTTTGTTTCTTTTGGCTAAGGCTAAGTTCAAACTGCGTTTTTGCATATGTTTCACTGTATTTGTTCTAGAATCTTTAATTTTAATGTACGAAAAAGCCATTAAAGGACGACCGGTATAAAGGAAAAACAGATGTTTTCCATTTCCATTTCCTGGCTTTTGAGTTCTGTAATTACAGTTAAGCCTGACTGTGTTCACACACGTATTGCAGTACTGTCATGGTACTGCAGCATTTTCACTAAAACTACAGGGCTGCAACAGTGCTGCAATGAAAGTGCACCATGTGTGAACATAGCCCAGTATCCCAGTATTGCTATTTGTATTGGGGAAATGAATATTATATTTTATCATTACAATTTTGGGCTTGGGCTCCACTGACACTTTGGTTCCCTACGGCAGTGTTCCATATTTGCTTTCGAAATGCGGCTGAAGCTATGCCTCCATGTCTCCACCAATAGCCATGCAATGTTGCCTAAAATTTCAGCAAGAAATGGCGAGGTTTCGGACAGGTTCAGAATGTATTCTAAGCGCAAATTTGGGAATGGGCCTTGTGTTCCTTTGTTTACGTAATTGGGGGTTCATTTATTACATGAACTTTGAAATTTTGTCTAAATTGATTATCTGGAATATCAAACGATTGGGCAGAGACCTGGTATCATATGATGTTGCATTCATATATTCTGTATATCCCTGACTTGTGTATGCAGCCTTTTTTGTTATTTAATTTTGGGGGTAATATGAGCAAAAGGTTTACAACTTTAGAGCAAAGTAAAGTTAAAAAAAAGTCCTGTTTGATTAGTCTGCTTTGATATATAATATAGATTATCATTGGACACTCTGGGGGGGGGGGGATTTATTTACGTGTACGCCTGTTTAACATAAATCCATAACGCCTCTTAGGGCCCTATGACACACAGATATCTGACAGATTTTTGAAGCCAGAGTCAGGAACTGACTATAAACAGAGAACAGGTCATAAAGTAAAGACTGAGAGTCTTCCTCTTTTCCAATCTATTCCTAGCTTTGGCTGCAAAAATCTGTCCGATAATCTGTTAGATGTTAGTGTGTGTAATAGGGCCCCAAGGCCCTATTCACACATCCGCAATTCTGCCTGTGCCCAGGTTTGCAATTACCAACAGAAAATAGGCCCAGAAATAGTACAGAAATCTACACCTGCTCCGTTTCATATTTACCAATCTGGAAATTTTTGGAGCGGGGGAGGAACTCGGGACCCCTGCGCTGCTAACCAACATGCTACCCAAACATTGACAATCACAGAGAGTTCCCTCACAAAAGGCCTTCTTCTTTCAGGTTTCTCAATGCTATCAGGTTCTTTATTTCCATCAGTAGAACAGCTTGCTATTATTTTAATACACTTTTCCTTTTTGCAGTCATTTAGTAGAAGTAATCTGAGCCCCTTTCCACCAGACAAGCTGATTTGTTTGGCTGTAACAGTGGGGCTGTAAACATGTATAGCTTAATACATTAGAGGTTTCCGTTCATTATCATTTTGTTTTGACTAATTGCATTGCCAGGTCTGCCTATTTATTATTATATGTTAAGTATGTTTTTAATCCCTAAATAGTCTTTCTCATTAATTTACACAAGGGCGAATGATGTACATGGGTTTAGACAGACAATTTAATTTGTGCTGAGAGGATGCCGAAACTGTGGCCAATTTTCCTGAGCATGGAGAGTCACAGAAGGGATTTTTCTCTCCCTGTGTTCAAGAGAAACAAGAACCAAAATGCTTGTAGCTTCCAATTAACGTGTAGAAAATAATTAAAGGGGAATAAGAACTTGTCTAAGAAAACTTTTTTTTGTTCAGCCAAAACATGTTTTTTTTTTTTCTCCCCCTTAAGTATAAAAGCAGTGTTCACGTTTTATTTCCAGGTCTTCTCCTGTAAGATTTGCTAATGTGATATAATTATTGTAATGCACTGTAAGTACTACAAACTCTGCCAAGAGATGAAAGACCGTGTCACTCGCTCTAAAGCAGGAAGAATAATCCTTCTAAGCATACTGTTTGAAGATCATCTGTATTAAAATATTTTCATGCGTTGTACAGCATGATGTAAAGTGCTGTTTTCTTTTTCTTCCAGTGTCAGACTGGTTCTGTTTACTCAGTATGCCATTTACTATCCTGCTTTCTTCATAATGACATGCTCCATTATCATTGCTAGATTTAATAGACAGAGTGAGACTAGTAGTATGCATCATGTGGCTGACTCTACCGGTCAAGCTAAGCTGACTAAGTTATTTTCTATCTGCAGTCTCTCTTGACCTAATCAGCAATAAACAACATTGCGGTGTCATTATAAATTGTGCCCAATAACAAACTGAGCACATTTTCTTTTTGGAATTTCCTTTCTTTACTTCTCCTGTAATTAGTTGAAGGACAATATGTATGAGAGGCAGATATGTGTGCCGTTAAGGGGCCATAATGAAGAAGCTTTGTTTACCCTTACCTCTGCCTCCGCAACGCAGCGTCACCATCTGTCTGTCAACTTCTGGTCTTCAATATCTCTTGGTTTTGCTGCATTGTCCCGGCAGTAAGTACTCACTCAGTCAGTGACATAGCGTCACCGGACCCGCAGCTGGAGGAGGATGGCAGGGTCTGTGAGTGGTGACAGCGCCACAGGGATGGGTCAGTATGACTTCTTTATTATGTACCCCCAACCCTCTGCCTGCCCTGGATTTTTAGGTGTGGCCAAAATTCTCCTTTAAGTCATCCAATATATGCCATGACAGAAGAGGTGGATGGTTACCTGGCTTTGGTTCTCCCCTTGTCATTACATTGACTTATAGGGCCACTTAATATGGTGGTTTTGGTGGTTTCCTTACAGGAGCCACCCCCTGGCTGGGTCCTTCCCGGAGGGATATCTGGCTAGTCCTGTGTTTCGAGACCTTTTGATGAGGCTCCACGGGCTCCTCTTTTTCTATTACAGAAGAGGTGGGATTTTGGATCACCTTTCCAAAAAAGAGGTGGGGGGTGTTAAAGTATAGACAGTAGAATGGAAAAATAAAAAGCGCAAGATTTTTTAAAAATTTGTTTAACATAACTTTATTTAAACAATAAGGATACATTCCCTTTAGGTCCTTAAAGTAACATTCCTAGCTTTCGCTTTATTTGGTAATTGCCTACTCTCCTTTCATTACTTTTTTGCAATTTCATTCTTTCCAGCTTGTATTATTTCTCATCTTCAGAACAGTTGCACATTGGATTGATTTCCTTTCTAGATGCTGTTCCTTCGCATCCAATAATATCATTTTTCACACCCAGTCCTTGGTTGAATTTGCAGTCTACTGTGTACAAGGTCTAGTAGGAATTTTTCCATAGATATGATGCACTACTATGTTTAGCATAGCTTTTCTGTTGTATTTATTAACTGCAGGTATTACAGGGGGCTTCTGGTTTATTTCTTAATTGTTATGTAGAGCTTGATTTTAAGAAATCTCACGCTCACACTACAGTAGAAACAATTGCATAAAATACACATAGAGATTCATTTGAGGTGCAGATTTTAAATGCACAAGTTTTTTTTTTTCAATTACGTTGTGGAGTTGTTGCTGGTTGTTGAACTTTTTTGTAGTTTTTGCCATTGACCTCAACAGGAAAGTCGATAACAAATTCACTGTAAAATATGTTGTTGTTGATTACAGTATGGATTACCTGCAGACCTGCAGCAAAATCGGAAATAGGGCTGGGTTCACACTGCATATTTGCAATCTGATTTTTTTCCCCATCTGTTTTATGCAAAAAAGAATGAAAAAAACGCATCTGTTTTTTTTAGCATATACAAAAATGTGGTTGACCATGTTTTTTTGTGTATGCTAAGAAAAAGATGTGTTTTTAATAAAATGGATGGAAAAAATGGAATAAAAAAATGCAGCGTGATCCCAGCCTAAGAAGCAGAATAATCTAAAAAAAAAGTAAATTGTGTTATCCACAGTATGTTTATTAGTATTGCTGTCTACACTAAGAAAGCCACAGATTAGCTTCATTGTGTGAGTTACAATGAGTTCTATACATCTGCAGATTTCCTGGAACATCTGCTTAATGAATTGGTGTTTCAGCTGTATATTAATTTCCCCTAATTAATTACTAATAGAATTTTAACACACATATATTTATTATATGTGAGAAGAACCCTTTGACTGGATCGCTCGTTAAAACATTCCTTAGCGTCATTAGAAAAAACAGTTGATTTGTCACAGAGGTGTATCAAAAGTTTTAATCAGTTGTGGTCTGAGTGTTCGGACTGTGACTGATCAGAAGTCTGTGTGCTGTGCATTCTCTAATGAAAGGATACAATCACACATTTAGTAATTTTTCAGGACCGTATATGACGTCTGCAATCATTTGCAATCTTTATCCAAAGTCCGCAAAACTTTATCTGTATTCCATCCATAGGCTATGTTCACACAACGTCAAAAATAAAGAAAAGGCGGCCGATTTTGGAGCAATAATTGGCGAAACTATGAAAAGTGCTGCAGAATCTGTGTGCGCTATACAAATAAAAATATTAATTATTATTTAAAGTAACGGCCATTTTTGCCGCTATTTAATTGACTGTAATGGCAATGCATTGAAGTCAATGGAAAGACGGACGTCCAATGCACACAATGTATTGAATAACAGACGTTTTTACTTCGGACGTCAAAATAATCAACATAATCATTATTTTCCGACGTCTTTCGCAAACAGCGGACGTTTTTTTATTAGTTGTTCACACACAGTTTTCATTTTGTCACCGTTCTTTCTTAGTTTTTACTATTAAATTAAATGGACTTTTCAATTAAGGCGCACCCAAAGGCCAATTAGTAGCCAAACTAGAATAATGTACAAACACCAGTCATTGCACTTAGGAGAGGCCAGGCTGCTAAGTGAAGTCCGTTATTTTAGACTCGAAATGACAGGCGTAATTTTAAACGGAGCTGAAAATAAACGTTGTGTGAACATAGCCTTAAAGAGGTAGTGCGGCATTAGAAAATTACTCACTAAATAACACACATTACAAAGTTATACAACCGGATGTGTAGTGCACTATACATACCTGATTTGTGTCGACCCCGGCCGCCATTTTGGGGACAATGTCGTCGTCTTCATGAGGCCGGCCGGACCACACCAGCCCTCCTTCATGCCGGCCCCCTTCTGCCGCGTCATCAGCTGCTCAGCCGCGATTGGCTGAGCATAACTAAGCTCAGCCAAACGCTGCTGAGCAGCTGATAACGCGTCCCTCATTCCGCCGACCCCCCCCGCCGCATCATCAGCTGCTTAGCCGCGATTGGCTGAGCTTAGTTATGCTCAGCCAATCGCGGCTGAGCAGCTAATGACGCGACATGAGGGACGGCTGCAGCGGTTTGGCTGGCCTGCCGAAGATTACATCATTGTCACAAGATGGCGGCCGGGGTCGACACAAATCAGGTGAGTATAATGCACCACACTTCTGGGTTTAGCGTGAGTGGGGGGGGAACACGGGGAAGGGGGCCATTCACATACATAACATACATTACAAAGTTGTATAACTTTGTAATGTGTGTTATTTTGTGAATAATTGCTTAGTGCCGCACTACCCCTTTAGGGTACAAACCCACACACCGTATAGGCAGCTCATTTACTGCTGCGATACGCAGCAAATACGCAGCAAACACGCAACAAACACGCAGCAAATACGCAGCAGATTAGATCTAAATAACTGAACACAGCATCAAATCTGCACCACCAAATCTGCTTCAAATCTGCTGCGTTTTTGCTGCGTATCTGCTGTGTATACGGTGTGTGGGTTTGTACCCTTAGGCTGGGTTCACACTATGTATATTTGAGGCTATATTTGTGAGGCTGTATAGCAACCAAAACCAGGAGTGGATTGAAAACACAGAAAGGCTATGTTCACATAATGTTGTAATTGAGTGGATGGCCGTCATTTAATGGCAAATTTTTGCTGTTATTTTAAAACAACGGCTGTTATATTGAAATAATGGCAGTTATTTACCGTTATATGACGGCCATCCACTCAATTTCAACATTGTGTGAACAGAGCCTTTCTGTGTTTTTAATCCACTCCTGGTTTTGGTTGCTATGAGGACCTGACTTGAGGACCAAATACTGCCTGAAGTATACAGTGTGTGAACCCAGCCTTAATCTGTATTTTTTGCTAATCCTATGTTTTCCATATATCCAATAGAGTATAAGGATCAGTTCACACTGATTTAAATGTGTTAGAATTCCGCCTGCTTCAGTGTCAAATGGAGACTCTATAAGGAGGGCTTATGCGCCTCCTCTCTTCGCCGCAGAATTCCGAATTTACTTAATGTGAACTGGCCCTAATGGACAGCCGCTAATAATTCTACATGTAATATGTCTTTTGCTAAAAGAAAAAAATGCCCATGGTTTACACAGGGTACATTCATATGTGCAATACTTATTCCACTATGTATTCCACACTGCAGGTTTAAAGCTGCTTGTTTAATTCAAATAAATAAATGCTGAAATGTGCAGCATGAAATCTGTAGAATCTTTGTATATCTGAGACATGGCCTGTATGCCTTTACCCTGACTCTACAGACACGCATTACCAAAGTGTAAAAGACATAAAATTGCTGCTTCATGGAAATGTTTGTGCCTTCCTAACCTGACAGGTGAACCCATTAAGCATATTGATAAAGCCCTGCACAGGCTGCAGTCTTCTAGGTATCCATGATGCTTTATCAGTGGACGTTTTCATTTCTTGATATGGCCTTTTGGGATGAATGGCACTAATGGGCTTTGCTGATGACAAGGCATTTAATAGTTTAAATTGTTACTTGTTTCTATAACCTTAAAGGGGTTGTCCGGCGAAAAAAAATTATTCACAGAATAACACACATTACAAAGTTATACAACTTTGTAATGTATGTTATGTCTGTGAATGGCCCCCTTCCCCGTGTCCCACCACCCCCACCCGTGTACCCGGAAGTGTGGTGCGCTATACATTACCTGTCGCGTGCCGACCACGGTCTCCGATCGTCAGCAGTGACGTCTTCTTCGGGAATTTGGCGGATCTTCCCGAGTGCCGGCCGCCCTCTGCAGCGTCATCCGAAGCTCAGCCGCGATTGGCTGAGCATAACTGTGCTCAGCCAATCGCGGCTGAGCAGCTGATGACGTGGCCGCGTCATCAGCCGCTCAGCCGCGATTGGCTGAGCACAGTTATGCTCAGCCAATCGCGGCTGAGCTTCGGATGACGCTGCAGAGGGTGGCCGGCACTCGGGAAGATCCGCCAAGCTCCCGAAGAAGACGTCACTGCTGACGATCGGAGACCGTGGACGACACGACATGCGGTGAGTATAATGCACCACACTTCCGGGTCTAGCGTGGGTGGGGGGAAACACGGGGAAGGGGGCCATTCACAGACATAACATACATTACAAAGTTGTATAACTTTGTAATGTGTGTTATTCTGTGAATAATTTTTTTTCGCCGGACAACCCCTTTAAATTCATGTGCGTAAGAGCAGATTCTAAAGGAAGGATCATAATCTTGTAAAGATCTAATAGACAAATGGTAAAGTTAATCTTTAGAAAACAGCCCAGCCTGCATTCATTATATATAAAATGGTTCAACATTTAATGATTGAAACGAACACTACTTCTGAGTTACTGTGGCTTGTTTGCCTATAGACGCCAATATTTTGTTAGGGATTATAAGAAAAATAAAGGGCTAGTAAATAATTTTTATTTGATTCTGCACAGTAAGTGGTGGTGGGAGCCAAGATCTTCCTAGCCACAGATGTATAGATGTGTTTGCCTACAGAGGAGCCACAAGCTTTCTATATTGTCACATGTACACAGCTTGTAAAAAGAGACTTGTCTATAAAGCCGCACCTAGTATAATTTTTCCTTTTTTTTTTTTTTAATATTTGTTCATCCACCAAATTGGATGTCCTGCCTCATGTCCCACTTCTAATATGCACAATTTACTAATGTCTGCGGAATCTGTTGGTGCTATACAAATAAATATTATTATTGTTATAATGTCACATTGTAGTTTATAAAGAACTTGTGTCATGTCATGGGAGACAGACAATTGGTCCTAGCAAAGATACGTGACTCCAGTAGGGGCGAAACCTGCCAAAGAAATAACCAAGGAGTAGACTACTCAGGCAAAACGGTCACTGATCTCTGGGAAAACAGCTAAAGACAACACTGTAGTTTACTCAGCAAAGCGATCATCACAGTGAAAACCCTGGGAAATATAAATATGCAAAAGAGTCTGCAGAGCCTCAATAAGAGTCTCAAAAGTTTTGAATAGCCAGATATCCTTCCGGGTAAAAAAAATTCTAGCAAAGGAATGGCTCCAGTAAGCAGACCACCAAAGCTGCCATAATAAACAGCCTTTTCAGTCAATATCCAACTCTGTTATGACAAGGGAAATACCAAGGCCAGGTACAGTGGGGAAAAAAGTATTTAGTCAGTCACCAATAGTGCAAGTTCTCCCACTTAAAAAGATGAGAGGCGTCTGTAATTTACATCATAGGTAGACCTCAACTATGAGAGACAAAATGAGAAAACAAATCCCGAAAATCACATTGTCTGATTTTGTAAGAATTTATTTGCAAATTATGGTGGAAAATAAGTATTTGGTCACCTACAAACAATCAAGATTTATGGCTCTCACAGACCTGTAACAACTTCTTTAAGGGCGGGTTCACACCACGGAATTCTCGCGGACAATGTCTGCGGAATTCCGTCAGCTGTCTGCCCGCACGGGCACGCGCTTTTCCGCCGGCTCCATAGACACCATTCTATGGGCCGGCGTATTCCGCAATCCGATAAAAGAAGTGTCATGACACTTCTTTCAGCGTATAGCGGAATACGCCACTCCATAGAATGGTGTCTATGGGGCCGGCGGAAAGGCGCCCAGATGTGCGGACGGACAGCTGACGGAATTCCGCGGACATTGTCCGCGAGAATTCCGTAGTGTGAACCCGCCCTAAGAGTCTCTCCTCTTTCCTCCACTCATTACCTGTAGTAATGTCACCTGTTTAAACTTATCAGTATAAAAAGACACCTGTGCACACCCTCAAACAGTCAGATTCCAAACTCTACTATTGTGAAGACCAAAGAGTTGTCAAAGGACACCAGAAACAAAATTGTAGCCCTGCACCAGGCTGGAAAGACTGAATCTGCCATAGGCAACCAGCTTGGAAGACCACTGATAATCTCCCTCGATCTGGGGCTCCACGCAAAATCTCACCCCGTGGGGTCAAAATGATCACAAGAACGGTGAGCAAAAATCCCAGAACCATACGAGGGGGCCTAGTGAATGAACTGCAGAGAGCTGGGACCAATGTAACCAAGCCTACAATCAGTAACACACTACGCCGCCAGGGACTCAGATCCTGCAGTGCCAGAAGTGTCCCACTGCTTAAGCCAGTACATGTCCGGGCCATCTGAAGTTTGCTAGAGAGCATTTGGATGATCCAGAAGAGTATTGGGAGAATGTCCTATGGTCTGATGAAACCAAAGTGGAACTGTTTGGTAGAAACATAACTTGTCGTGTTTGGAGGGAAAAGAATACTGAGTGGCATCCATCAAACACCATACCTACTGAAAAGCATGGGGGTGGAAACATCATGCTTTGGGGCTGTTTCTCTGCAAACGGGCCAGGACCACTGATCCGGGTACATGAAAGAATGAATGGGGACATGTATCGTGAGTGCAAACCTCCTTCCATCAGCAAAGGCATTGAAGATGAAACGTGGCTGGGTCTTTCAACATTACAATGATCCAAAGCACACTGCCAGGGCAACAAAGGAGTTGCTTCGTAAGAAGCATTTCAAGGTCCTGGAGTGGCCTAGCCAGTCTCCAGATCTCAACCCTATAGAAAACCTTTGGAGGGAGTTGAAAGTCCGTGTTGCCAAGCAACAGCCAAAAACATCACTGCTCTAGAGGAGATCTGCATGGAGGAATGGGCCAACATACCAACAACAGTGTGTGCCAACCTTGTGAAAACTTACCGAAAACGTTTGACCTTGTCATTGCCAACAAAGGATATATAACAAAGTATTGAGATGAAATTTTGTTACTGACCAAATACTTATTTTCCACTATAATTTGCAAATAAATTCTTACAAAACCAGACTATGTGATTTTCTGGATTTGTTTTCTCATGTTGTATCCCATAGTTGAGGTCTACATATGGTGTCAATTACAGGCCTCTCTCATCTTTTTAAGTGGTGGAACTTGCACTATTGGTGACTGACTAAATACTTTTTTTCCCCACTGTATGCAACCACAGACAGCTGTCTCAGTGTGTTGCCTCTCAGTAATATGGAGTAGGATTCTGACTAGGCGGAAACAATGTCTAATAGACCACTCAGGCAAAACAATCACTGATCTCCGGGACACCAGCTAAAGAAGACACAGTAGTTTGCCCAATAAAGCACTCGGCACAGCTAGGTGTATTGCCCACTGAGAAATATAAATATGCAGTATGCAATCCACTCCATTGAAGGAGTGGATTAGAGACACATCTTGCTTATGAGGGTAATATTTTGCCTACAAATAAAATGTACGCCTGAAGTGCTGATTTAGCATCCATTCACTTGTCTGCGTCATATTTCATGATTCAGATATCGGTGTAACTAAATCACTAAGCACAGCATTCATTCTGCAGCATCAATTCTACTGCAGATCTTGTTAGTGTTAATTCACTCTTGGGCAACGTTCACACACTGTATTTTTGCAATAAACAATGTCCATTGTGTGCAGGTTGCAACAATGGATGTTGTTTATGAAAAATGCTTGGGTCCATCGCAGTGAATGGGACAACAGCTATAGTGTATACGCTGCAGCCGTTGTTCACTACAGACGCACAAAATAATTGACAGGCTGTTCTCACAGTGCAAAGTGCGGCTCCCAGCCCTACTTCCCACTGTGGTAAATGGAAGATTGGAGTGAGGGCACACCCAAATGTGCCCGCATTTCAATTAAAATGCTGTTCATCCAGCCGATACTGCATTATTGGCCGGGTGGACATTTAAGACAACGGCCGATGTTTGACACAGCTGTGTCAAACAGTGGGCGATGTTCTTACAAATGTGAACATGGCCTTATAGGGATTTTCTGGGCAGGGAGTGTTTCTGATATGTCAGTAAGGCTGAAGGCTTTTCTGGCCTGCTCTCCCGCTGCTGCTGTTTCCTAAGCGATCATTGTCCTCTGTAGTTCTCCTCTTTGTGTTTCTTGTGATGTGCCATTCAGACAAAAACTTGCCCACTCAGTGTAGTAATAATAGAGGCTAAATGGGCATTTCATGACAGCAAATTCCCAACACCAGTGCATCAAACTGCTCAATTTACATATTGAGCAAAGTAAAGAAAACATTGCTGAGGATGAAGGTAAGAAAATTCCGTTCACTCAGCGCACCCGGGCCTATGGGAATATAACAGCAGGTTAAAGTCTCCTAACATGCTGTGAGGTTCCCTAGAAATGGCAGTGTCTGTCATTTTTTTCATTAGCTGTCACGGAAATAACCAATAACCATAATGCTATATAAAAAGTCACATATAAAATGTAATGCTTTTCCTTATATATTGTAAATGGACACATTTAATAAGATAGATGACTGTGATGTGAGGCTGGTTATCTCCTATGTGTGTGTATGTGTCAGACTTGTCACCTGAACAAGGACAGATAAATATACATTTAATGCAGTTCATATAACTAATGTCTAAATCTCTCACTTCAGCCACTGCCTCTATTTCGCCCAGTTTATGCCTCTATTCAATCAGGTTTTTGCATGCATGTCACATAGCTAACAAGAAGAGAAGGTTACTAATATAGCCAAGCAGGAAAAGCCATCCTAAATCGGAAATCTCTCCAAATCGCAAAACGCATTTTATATTCTCTAATACATTTCAAATATGATCGTCTTGTATTGTATCTAAACTATTAGAAATACTTCACCAGAGTTTTGTACATGTCTATTGCAAACTGCAATGTACAGTATTCTGCTGCCTCCTTCTTTTCTTCCAAATAGGTTTTGTCACATTTGTAGGATACTCAGAAAATCTGCAAAGTGCGCTCCATGATGGCTTAAACACTATCTGCAGATGTGCAGTGTAAACTCTTGTTTGATTTTGGTTTTGCCTTTACTAATATAGAGGCTGTTCAGAGACTTGTGGTGAAAAAATTATAATGTGATAATATCTGGAAACAAAAGTGAGAATATTTATACCAGCAGCAAAAGTAATGTATATATTTTTTTTCTGTAAAATGACTAATTAGCACTATGGGTTTAACCCCCCCCCCCCCCCCCCCCTGATTTATAGGACACACCTAGGTTTTAGAGGAGGATGTTATAGGGCTTACATGTTTAGAAGGAAAGGCTTTAAATTTCATAAACAGCAACTGCAGAAAAAAAAACAGGTACACTAGCCTACGCCACCAAGATGGAATTTGGCACTTGTGAAACGTCTGGATCAGCTACATCCCCCAGCCCCCCCCCCCCCCCCCCTTTTCATACTTACATCTGAAGCTGTAAAGGGGTCTCTGGCTCTTTAACCCTCCCCCAGTGACCTCACTTCCTAAAACTTTGACCAAAAAAACCTTTATTATAATTTTAAAATTGTGGGAAATTCTCGATCTCTCTATTTTCATGGTGTTCTGATCTGTAGCAGACTGTTCCACTCTTTTTCTGCCCATGACTTGCAGGGAATGAAAACTATCAGTAAAACCATGGATGGGGGCTCAAGAAACTGATAGCAATAAAACCACACTAAGAGCATTTATCTAACTAATGGTGTGTTTACACAGACAGATTTATCTGATAGATTTTTGAAGCCAAAGCCAGGAATGGATTTGAATGTAGAATAGATCCCAGTCTTTCCTTTATGACCTGCTCCCTGTTTATAGTCTGTTCCTGACTTTGGCTTCAAAGATCTGTCAGATAAATCTCTTTTGTGTAAACGCTCCATAGCTCCAGCAAGTAATAAAATATCTTTAAGAAAAGCAAACATACAAAAAATTTACGAGTGCTTTCAACTGGTGATCATAGCTGACTTTCAGGTTAAACTTAAAAATGTAACTGCTGTATCTTTCTATGTGCTAGGCTTGATATATATTTTTTTTTTTACTTTTTACTTTTTCATTTTATTACACTGGTATTTTTTAGGGGAGTCAACCAATTGTATATCTGTTTTCTGGGTAAAATCTTCTATCTATGAGCAGTTTTAGGAGTAACTTCACCTGCAGGCTTCGTATTTCTTTTCTTTCAGTATGGTGGGAAGCAGGAGGAGATTTGTATTACTGCAGCCCTTTACTTCCTCCCTGCTGATGTCAAACTTCTGACATAAAGCAGGTAAATAGAGAGATATTAACTAAGTAACTTAGATATCTCACCGGACAAGGATTTTCAAGCAGTCTGTATGTTGAGGGAACATGCTAGTTTAGTCAGTCGTGTATTTACAGCTGTCTTGGCACTCATTCATTGTGTAGTGTGCAAAAAGAGCACGAAGCTGGATGAATGACAAGGGTTCATTTTTAAAGGTTAGTGGGTCTTAGAAGATGTTACTAAGCTGTAGCTCCTCTGTATTTGTAATATAACAGGCACCTATAACAGCTTCCTTTTTGTGAATAAACAGAAAGTAGAAGTGTGCAGCAGAAACTGCTGAGCTTATAAGGGGAATACGACACAAAGGTACTGCACATGAAGGTCTAAGAGCACAGAGAAGTTTGTATTTTACTCCTATTTTACTCCTCGGCAACATTTTTCTATTATGAAAGACATTTCTCCTGGTTTCTGTATTCATAATACGCAGGTTTAGTAAATGGCTCTTAACAACTGCCAGTATGCCTTTTTACAGCAGCCTTCACCAAAATTCATCTCAGCCAACTTTTATTTTTCAAACAGGGTTACAGTCAGGACACAGGCGATGGCCGTTTCCCCGCACACAGTACTTCCTCTGTGTCCCTGTTTGAAAGTTTCCTTTCCCTAAAAAAAAAGTTTAAATCACCCCTTTTCCCATTTTACATATGAAAAACATAAAATCCACATGTTTTATATATCAAGGCATGCGTCAATAAAAAAAAAAATAATAAAAAAAAAAGTTAGAAAGTATATGAACTGCCTATCGCTGTAATTGTACTGGCCTACAGAATCAAAATAACATCCGTTTTATTGCAAATGAACAGTGTAAGTTAAAAATTTGCCAAAAATCTGGTATGGGCAAAAGGGTGAATCAGTTCCTTCTCTACTCTAATCCCCAGGTTAGTTAGTCCCCAGTTTAGCTTGATACTGCTGCTTAGATGTTAAATCATATGTCTAGAAAGTCCATGAGAAATATTTTTTAAATGTTTTGTTTACTTAACTGCTATACACTAGGCCGCCATCTTTTTGATAACCTTTTCCTATGCTCTTATTTTTAATTATTATTTTTGCTGATCTCTTTTTTTGACAGAGTTTATCAAAGCACAATCGAAGCAATATCGGAACTGAAGGCGGTCCACCACCATTTGTGCCTTTTGGACAGGTAGGATTGCTCTCCTCTTTATTAAAAGAAAAATAAAAAGTACAGTTTGAAAACCCATAAGACATGAAAAATGAAGAAGCTGCTTTAAAAATCACAAAAACAGTATCTATTTACATGTAGCTGGGTTCTTAGGATGTGAACCCACACAGGCACACCCAACACCATCAATAGTTTGTTTGTCATTTATTTTAAACATGGCATAATGAACGGATATCTATTTCACATACTTCTGACATGTCACTATCAAGTGTTAATCAGTAAACCCCTGGGTGCTGAGACCCCCATTAAATTGCTAAAAAAGGACAAAATCGCTCTGCTTTTGAGAGTGGTGTACAACTTTGTAGAAAGACCCAAACAGATACAAAGGGGGACAGGGATCAACAGAGCACCTAAGCCCCCACTGATACATACTTTTGACAAACTGTACTATGATGAGTGCCCTTTAAGAGAGCACATTTTTTATACCGTTTTAAGCCTAATACACGACCTGTGTATTGGTTTTGCCTTAAATATTCATTTTTTTTTTTTTTTTTTGCTGGTGAAACCCACAACTATACTGCAAGAAAATGCTGTACGCTTTGTTCGGGAGAAACCAGGAATCTGTAAGAGAAAAGAGAAGATGAAGTTAGGCTTGGCAAACAACACATAAACTTTAGATGTCATTTGAACAAATTAAAACTATAGCGGACATTTGTCTTTTATGGTAGCTTCTATAGAAGGGAAAAACTGGGGTTATGCAGCATTACAAAAATATTGACAGTTTCTTATAGAGAGAGAGCACAATTCTTGTCTCCATTTTGGGTGGGGTTCTGTAACTTAAAGGAGACGTGTCACCCCTCGCACCGGGGTCACAGGCTCCCGACCCCCAGATAGATCCCCTTATACTTACCTCATGTCGCTGAGTCCCGCTGCCGGAGCCGGTCCCGGGACAGAGATATCCCGGTGAGAAGCCGGCGCGCGTGCTGTGGAGAGGGCCGGCGTCCATAGAGAATGAATGGAGCCGTGCGCGCACAGCAGAGATGAGTCCGGCTCCATTCATTCTCTATCAACGCTGGACTCTCCACAGCGCGCGCGCGCCGGCTTCTCACCGGGATATCTCAGTCCCGGGACCTGCTCCTGCAGCGGGACTCGGCGACATGAGGTAAGTATAAGGGGATCTATCTGGGGGTGGGGAGCCTGTCACCCCGGCGCGGGGGGTGACAGGTCCTCTTTAAAGAGATTGGCCACTTTATAGTAAAATAGGTCAGTGTATAGTATTAGTAAGTGTACTCACTGTATATACTGCCAGCAGCTCCCTGTGTACCTCATAAAGCTAATATCACACTCCTCTCCTCCAGGCTGAGCTGCCCTGCTCTGTGGTGTTTTGGTCCATAAGATTGCTTACATGGAGGCGCATGTGACCATGCCCCGCCCCCCAGTGCCCACCACTGAGCCTGTATGTGTCTATGGAGGACACAGGGGGCAGGGCATGGTCACATGCTCCTCCATGTCGGCCATTTTATGGACAGAAACACCACAGAGCAGGGCAGCCCAGCCTGGAGGAGGAGAGTCTGATATTAGCTCTATGAGGTACACAGGGAGCTGCTGTCAGTATATACAGTGAGTACACCTACTAATACTTTGTACTGACCTATTTTACTATAAAATGGCCAACCCCTTTAATGCAGCCGAACTGGAGACTAGTTGTTTTGTCTCTAGAAGAAACTGGCCATGTTTTGTGTTTTTTTTTTTTTTTAAGGCTTTTTTATTTATTTTTAAATTGGAAACAAAAGCCCTTTAAAATAAGCAGATCAGAGGGTTTAATCTTTACAGTAAACTCTATTCTTTGGAAGCACTGAACAGTAAATGTAATGCAACAAAAAGGGGTCAGTGGAGCCTTGGTTGCGAGAAAAAGCTAGATATCTCTGTGCTTGGTCCTCCAGGGTTGTCCAGCTCCTGCAGAACTATCACTCCAAGCCTGCCCTGGCAGCTGCACAAACTTGGGAACCACCATTCTGAATGCTTTCATAAACCGAGAGATTTCACAGGTGGAACCACCATCTGTCAAGACTTAGAATACCAATAGGTTATTTAGGAATGGGTTTAGAAGGAATGCAATGCAAATATTCTATCTATCTATCTATCTATCTATCTATCTATCTATCTATCTATATCATATTAGTTGTTCAACAGTTCAGTGTATTAATCCTGACCACTGATAACCGCCTTTTATTCCTCCCATCAGCGATGTGCATCTGTAACTTCAGTTGACAGCAGAGAACTTGATAGCCGAAAAACGCTGCAGGCTCCTAGTGCCACCAAATCTGTTGGGGAGAATGATGAGTTTGAAAAACAAAGAACTGCTGCCATTGCTGAAGTGGCGAAAAGCAAAGAGGTTTGAGTTTGTTATTTACTTGAGCAGTTAACCTTATCTAATGGATTGAATGAGCCTTCTGTAGAAACACTGTTGTTCTTCATCTGTTTATTCACTTTCCTTTCTACCCTTCTTCTGTTCTCATACAGTAAATGAGCAGGAGTATTTGCCTTCCAGCACTCAACTTCTTCATGACAGTGAAAATGTGCATTCTAAATGTATAGACCCCTGTACAGATGTGCTGATTACTAAGGAGAGTCAAAACTATTGACCTGGATTAGACAAATATTCCTGAATGTATTTAGCTATTTATACAACATTACAGAATGTTTGTGGCAGAAACATCAACATGACAGGAACATCAGTGTCAAGTCAGAAAGCCAACAAAAGCTGTAACAGGTTTTGAAGTGGTACATTTATCCTGCATAAAGAGAATGTATTATATATATTTAACTTTAGTGTAATTAAAGAAGCACTCAAATATTTTTGTTATGCAGCTAGTCAGTCAATATTTTAGAATTCAGCTTTATTACCTTATTTAGCTGTTCCTTTTTATCTGGAAATCCTTAACCCTGTTGGGGCATGTGATCTCATGGTAACCCACTGGAGACTACATGTGTTTTCTATGCTCTCAATAATATTGATAATAAAAAAAAACTGCAAGCAGTGCTCCTAGTGATCTTACCAGACTGTGGAGCAGACAACTAACCTTACCGGAACCACGCAGAGAAGGAAGGTAAGAGACATACCTTCCTCCTCTAACCTGTTGATAGTTCCCCTTTAATATTATATTATACATCATGTTTACATTGTGGTAAATGAGAGCCGCTTCATACTTACCAAGTATTTATGTCTGCCCACTGTTCTGTGCAGCAGTAATATAGCCATTTTGGGCAGCGGTGGTTATTGGCTTCCCTTCAGCAAGCACTGCTTGGTGAACATGGGCCCTTGTGTCAATGCTGTTCTACTGGTTGTTAAGGAAAATATGAAAGCCAAAACCACATCTTGTTTTCTATAAATAAGCCCTATTAATCCATGCATTAATATTCTAATTAGAATTCTGGGAAAAAACTTTGACAGAGTGATCACACTTTCTGGCATCTGTACATATGGCTAGGTTTCTAAGCCGCACAAACTTGGATCCAGTGTAAAACTCCTCTGGAAGTTTCCCAGTTTAACGCTTGTGTTATTTTATATCCTGCTATATAGTTTTCCATTTGCGTTTATTGTTATGATTCAGTTCAGAGTAGCTCATAATCGTGAACATTATATAACATATTTTTTACGGCTTGAAACATTGTCAAGACCGAAACAGCCAATGAGTAGATTAGTGTTCCGTTTTATGGAAATTAACGTTTTATTTATCAGTAGGTACAGTTCAATAAAAATATGCAGCTTCCGGGGATTTATTGCCTTCAGGATAATGGCTTAATCTTTAGGATGAGTTTAAATAGAAGTTGTTTACCTTAACGCAGCTTTTCTTATCTTCAGACCAAGACATTTGGAGGAGGTGGTAATGCTGGAAGCAATCTCAATGCCGCTGCTGGAGGGAGTCGTAATAGAGAAGTGTTCCAGAAAGAGAAGATAATCAGAAGTGAAGGTAGATCAGAAGGAGTCTATCGTGAGCTGGTAGGTTTATCCACAGAACAGAGTATTACAACAGACTTATAAAAATAGAATATCATCATGTCATCTCCATTTCTTGTTGTTTCTTAGTTTTTGTTTTGCTTTTTTTCTTTATACGGATTGAGCGTAGTTCTTGGCAGTTTTTCTGGCATCTTGAAGCTGGTTGCATCAAGCAATTGTTACATGTATTGTTATGACTTGGCTTACGCATGTTACCAGTCTGAAAATGCGCTCTTGTATTTGCATAGATGTATCTTCATTTGCATTTAAAATGAATAGGCTGCTACAAGTTTAACATAATGTAGTCGGATGTCTTTAATCTCATTAAAATAAGTTAAAAACAGTTCAGGTTTGGTTATGAACTAGAAATGATGATATTTAGGATGCGGTCATGTAGGATTCTGTCACACTGGCTGAAAATTGTGGAGCTGAAATGTTGTAGTGCCAGGGACTGGATTTTCTGCATGAATTGTAATGACCTGTAAAACACAATTATGGTCTACATACATAGCACTGAGGGATGTTAGATGAACTACTACAATCAGCTAACGGCTGCCACAGGCATTACACTTAAAAATATACAGTGCGGATTTCATGCAAGGTAAGGTTTTATACTATAAATCTACTGGTGTCAGAAAAATACTAGAGACTTGTAATTTACTTCTATTAAAAAATCTCCAGTTTTCCAGTACTTATAAGCTACTTTATGTCCTGCAGGAAGTGGTGTATTATTTCCTGTCTGGAGAGCAGGAGAGGTTTTCTATGGGGATTTGCTACTGTTCTGGACAGTTCCTGACATGGACAGAGGAGGCAGCAGAAAGCACTGTCAGACTGGAGAGACTACACCACTTCCTGCAGGATATACAGCAGCTGATAAGTACTGGAAGACTCACTATTTCTAATAGAAGTAAATTACAAATCTCTGGCCCTTTCTTGCACTAGTTGATTTGTAAAAAAAAAATGGTGAACAACCTTTAAATCCTCAGCATGAAATCTACAGCATTAGGTGTAGATTCTATGCAGAGAAACTCAATGATTACTCGCTGTGGATTTCCTTCCACACTGTATATGATATATGTAAACTTATCCACAAACTACATTACTGGCCAGAGATATGGGAGCTGGTTCTATGTGTCTATGGATGGTTTTATCCTACAACCCTAATGGCAGTGACACTCCAATTTTATAGTAAATATTGCTTGTCCTGTACAGCTTAGAAAATAGGGAGATATGAGGAGTCTGGGTATATCTAATTTAATCATATACATTTTTACTTTTAAATTATCTATATAGCAGAAGAGCTGTTGACCTGCAGTATGTGGGCAGACAAATAAAGTTTTACAA
The DNA here is from genome assembly GCF_027789765.1 of Dendropsophus ebraccatus. Taxonomy (NCBI): domain Eukaryota; kingdom Metazoa; phylum Chordata; class Amphibia; order Anura; family Hylidae; genus Dendropsophus; species Dendropsophus ebraccatus. Next base: position 75,165,252 of record NC_091458.1, read on the forward strand.
GCTTTATCCATGTGGCCTGGAAGGGTTTAAAGGGATAGAATGGTAACGTTTTTGTTACATAAACATGCCAAGACTACCTGGCAAAAACCCAGACTGTTCTTAAAGGGAATCTGTCACTAGGTGTATGCTACCTTTAGGTCAGCATAAACTAGTAATCGAAATTCTGAACAGAATAGTGTATTACTTTCATCATTCTGTTCATCCATTCTCCAGATATGCAGGAGAATGGACTTCATGCTGCGCTTTTCCTCTGCCCTCCGACTTCTGAGTGACAGCTGCCAATCAGTGACCCGTGGGCAGAGTGTGCTGTTTCTCATGAATATTGAGTACTAATGAACACATGCACATAATGGAGAGGACTAGTGTGAGGTGCTCAGAGTCCCGGTTATTCAGAAGGATATCTCTGAATGAGCTGCACAGAATAATGTAAATTATACTTCATTCTATTCAGCTTTTCTATCACTACTGTAGTTTATGCTACTCTTAGGACAGCATAATCCTACTGTCATCGTCTCTTTAACCTCCCTTGCACTGCCACAGCCTCCGTTATCCAGGTCTTTGCTGAGCATAGCCTCCTGGCACTGTGGTTGGCACAAGACACAAGAGGTGGTTGCATTGGCCAGAGAAAAGTGGTATAAATAACATGTCTGCTTCGTTCTAGGTTGCTTCACTTAAACCAAATTGAACTTTATTTTTTCTACTTTAGCACAGTAAAACTTAAAAAAAAAAAGTTTGTGTTGCCACATTCAAAACTTATGTGCATTGCCCTCCTGGGGGCTCTGTTAACCCTCCCATCTGCTGCACTGCAGTGTTGGCATCACAGGCCTCCACCAGGGTAATACCACTCCTGTGCTATGCCTACTATTGACCACAGCATCTGAATAGTTAATGAGCATTCTCCAGCAGCCCTTATGTTTTGATATATAAGTAATATTTAGAGCAGCTGTACTGGAAGGGCAGAATATTTTGCTTCAAAAACAAAATAAACCAGCATTTTGGTGACAGGTGCTCTTTAGTGTTTATATGGCACCATCATGTTTAGGCATATGTCATGAGGATTTGTTGAGTGCTTTCAGGAAAAATTGTTCCCATCATACCAGAGCAATCCAAGAAACTCCCCATTATGGGGTTTTCTGGTCCAGCTACTGCTTGCTTCTTATAAAAAACCTTTACAGCACAAGTGATGAATAGTTTCCATACAATTCCCTTTTGAGCAACAATATATCCAGGTGTACAGTACAGTACTAGTGATGCCACCTATGAAAGCATGCTTCAATTTTGAGCCACTCAGATCTGAGCTGATCTGCTGTTTCACATCTTTAGTCTATTAACATTCACTATTTAGTTGCACATAGTCATTATAAGGCTTCCCTAGTCTCCTGAATGGCAGCTCCATCCAGCTGCACACTGATATAACCACTGCTGCCATCTCCCTCTGTAAGTAACCAGAAAGTATTCCGACATACACCAGCAGTGTAGACACAAAATGTCATGTTCATTGTCTAAGATGGGTATGTGACTATTAGTAAATTCGAGTTAGGTAGCAAAACAGAAGGCTCTATGTTTTTGACAAGTTCTTTGCACTAGATTCTACTTCATTTGATAGCCTTTTTCTTCCCAGCACAACTTCCCCCATCCTACTTTTGGTCATTTCTATCAATTGTACTAATATAAAGGAGTTTTTTTTCTTCAGGCTATGTTCACACAACGTAAGTTCTGCAGGAATCACGGCCGTTGTGATTCCCACGGAACATACGTAGTGCTGCCTTCTGAGGGTTTGCCAGTTGAAGTGTATAGACATAGTATACAATCCGGCCCGGAACCCCAGCAGCGTCGTAGAAAACTGACATGTCTGTTTTTTGCAACTGCTATTCAGTGAATAGCGGCCGCAGCAAACCCTGTCAGTGCACACTATGGAGCGAGCTGCTCCGGCTGCTCGCTCCATAGTGTGCAGTGAGGCGTTATGATGCGAGCACATCAGTGCGCGCCCGCATCAGAACTCTGCGGCTGCAAAGATCATCCGGCCAGTACTGCAGTACTGTCCGGGATGATCTCTTATGTATTCTGCACATGGCTTTACAGTGCAAGTTTCTAGTTCAAAATCTCTTTGTGTGTCCAATTCATTGGTGCTTTTGTTTTAATACTCTGTTGTAGAGATTAGTGAACCGGGTTCGAGTCGATCCAAACCCAAACGTTCGGCATTTGATTAGCGGGGGCTGCTGAACCTGGATAAAGCTCTAAGGTTGTCTGGAAAACATGGATACAGCCAATTACTATATACATGATTTCCACATAGCCTTAGGGCTTTATCCAACTTCAGCAGCCACCACTAATCAAATGCCGAAAGTTCGCGTTCTGATCAACTCGAGCATGCTGGAGGTTCGCTCATCTCTACTCTGTTGTTTTCTGTGATATTCTGTCAACCAATATAATGTGTGTGTGTGTGTGTGTGTGTGTGTATATATATATATATATATATATATATATATATATATATATATATATATATACATATATATATAGATAGATATAATGTATAGTGTTAGAAAGTAGGGCAGGCTGTTTTTGTATTTCCTTATTCATCACAATAAATTTCTATAAATGTTTTTCTGAACAAATGTGTTACTTTTAGATATTTTACTTATAGTTTCACCTATATCTTGTCATCTTATTCATTAACCTCTCAGCACCTTCAGAATTCCTGCTGTTTTATATAGTACTAGTAAAGTGTTGTGTTTCTTTCTAGAAAATAGGATTAAAGAAAAAGGAATTAAGATGCAAAATATTGCAGTCTCTTGGCATTGATGCAGCACACCTTTCTTAGAACTATTTCTATGTATGTCCTAATATTTACTTGATAACCCTCTTTTCTGAACAGAGGGGTACCAGGGACTGGAGGATTCTGTAAGCTCCATGGCGACATTGTGCGAAAAGCATTACATAATGTCCCACTCAAACAAAAATTCACAACTACAATTTACATATAATTTACGTATATATATTATTTATAAATGGCATTTTTACATGTTTTTCTTTTTAAATAATAACAGCAGATGACATGCGGTAATTCTACAGCTTTTTTGTAGCTTTTTATATCATCCCAAGAGAGTTTTAGCACAAAGTAAGATTTATTCAGTGTTTTTGTGTGAACAATGGATGGAGAGCTATTGCTGTGTTCATCTTTATGTACAAAGACTGAGAAGGAGAAATGAGAAGATATAGCATTTTAGTTCTTTATTATTGAGGTCAACCTCTTCATTACCTGAGGCTCTAAAATAGCAATTCGTTTCACTTTTTCTTCATATCTTCTCATCAGTAATGTCCAGAAATGTTGCCATTGTGATGTGTCATGTGATTTAAAGGGACTTCAGGTTTTTAATATTTGTATTATAGCCTAAGGATTTTTTATAAAAGTGTGACTGGTTGAGGTCCAGTTGCTAAGGAGGTACTTGCAATACCAGTTGATGCCTCCTGCTGGCGTCCAGTAACACAACACAAGTTTTATGCCAGCTCTCCACTGGCCACCATGTAATGCCAGCGGGTGCCTGTTGTCCTCTGCTGCTTGCCTCTACTTTCCTCCTGCCATGCCCCTGCCACTGCCACTTCTGGGTCTCTGCCAAGGGGACACGTGTGCTGTTACTAAATCTTAAGAGGCTAGATGCACACTTCTGCCTGACTTATTTCTGGCAGGCACTAATTTCTGGCAGGCACTACTTATTTAAGGTTGCTCCACCCAGAATCCTGTGCCTGAGCAATATTGTCATTCTATAGTGTCCCTAGCATAGATGTTCTAAATCTTTTCCTGTGATCCCTGTATGATCCATGTCTTTCTTTTCTGATTGCTTTTGCCTTATCCTCCTGTATTGACTCTCCAGTACCTGACCCAGACTATTGACTCCACCAGTGCTTAGGCTTTGACCCTCTTGCCTGTGACTCCCCTTCACTCCTGTGCAAGCTATTACCTCTCCAGTGCTTGACCTGGACTCCTGACTATAATCTTGCGTGAATTCTCTGGTGCCATGCACTGCCACCACCTGGTCAACTGTGTATCCATTACCCACACTGGGACCATGCATGGGAGCGACCTGGTACTCTGTATCGGGGAAGTCTTATCTTACACATCCTGGAGCTGGATAAAGGGTGAAAACCTAGCGTTTACAGTGGTGACTTGGATTGCAAGCATAATTCATTCCAGGACCGTGCTTGTAATCCAAATCACTCTTAAAGCAAAGCAAATTTTCCCATAAGAAATCCTTGAAATGCAGACAATTGGTTCCACACCCCAAAATAATGATTTTTTATTCTGAATAACATGTAAAACAAATGAAACAAACATTTAGAACCAGCTGAATATGTCATATTATAAGTTACTGTACAGTATAGCAATCAGCATGTGGTGTATTACAGAGCTGTAGACCACGCTATGCAGACCTTCTGCTCCCACCCAGTACAGGGAGCTCTTAACCCAAAGCAATGTTCTTAAACCAAGTTAAAATTTTGAAAAACTATGAGCTCTTCTTGCAAAACGCTCTCAAACCATGTTACTCTTAAAGCGAGCTACCACTGTACTTTATTTCCACTCCAGGGACCAGAGCTACAGTAAATCGTTTCAGCAGCCCAGTCGGCCCACACCCATTGCCTTTTACACCACCTAATAGTAAAATGAAATAGCCATGGCGCCCAGTGGAGTAATTCCTTATATGAATTTCATTCAAGGAAATGTATGGTCACTGTATAAATGGTTAGAGATCTGTCTTATGGATCAGTTTGGTTTCTAATGATCAGGGTTTTATGATAGGTTTATTGACCTGTGATGCGTTAGATTTTAAAGAATCACTTTAAATAATAAGCTGTCTTGACTTTACAAGATACATAGGTAATAAAGATGTGATATAACTTTATTGATCTTCACCTCAGGAGCAAAACATTATTTTTTTTAAACTGTAGCTACATTGAAAGCGCTGCACAATAACGCTGATAATGTTTCGATTGGACGTGCTAGCAAAACACCATGTAATGCTTAGCCTGTACATTTCTGAAATAGATTTTCTGTTCTAACTATATAATATTTTTTTGTTTTTCAGTCATTTGATCCCAGTAGCTTTTTACAATAGGAGATATGATTTGTCACTCAGTAATGTAATTGCATTTGAAAATTGCTCTAGTCCGAACCAACTAAATAAGCAGTCTTGTAGTGCGAGGGAAAATACAGTGCTGAAGACTGCAAGATCAATATAACGTTTCCCCTTTAATGTGCAAATTTGCTAGCATGACATTAAATCTTCCCATCTTTTTTCTAAGCCCTGTACTGATTATTTTGATGTCCTTTCATGTTTTCAATAAAAAAAACTAAATTTCTATACCGACGCACTATGTACATTGTTGAATGCTCTTTTTGCTGCAGCCTTCAGGTTTTATCAGGGCACCATCACAAATAAATAATTGATCTTGTTTTTGGGATTCAGTATTTTGATACTTCATATTGCTTGGTTTAAATGCTTTGGGAAATCACTGAGATGTCTAGGATTGCAGCACTGAAGAAATTATTGCATCAAAATAGAAAATAATGCGTAACTAGTTACTAAGTTTCATTCTTATTTTAATAAATACAGGTTGATGAGAAGGCCCTGAGACACATCACTGAGATGGGCTTCAGTAAAGAAGCAGCCAGGCAGGCACTTATGGATTTCAGCAACAACTTGGAGGCAGCTTTAAATTTCCTCCTTGCTGGCAGCAAACCAAGGCCTGTTCAAGGGCCACCACCCCGAGGTATATATCACTGATTAAAATCAATAGATGATGCCTAGATGTCATAGATTCATCAGATTATGTAATTTTTGTATGCCAATTTTGATATAATGATAAAATATTAAGTATCCTGCATTCTAGCATTGAATAATATGACCATTATTTACATGACACATCTCAATGTCTAATATAACTCCATTTTCATTGCTTTCCTATTCATATTACATTGTGCTTTGGTTATAATATACAATTAATGTTCAGTTACTTATTACGTTAATGCTTGTTATATTAGAGTATGTTTACCTTAGAAAAGAGCTCCACATGTGTGGTGTCAGTATACTAAACCGAAAAATATGCCAACATATCTCGTAGTGGGTCCATTCAAGTTAATGGACTAAACATAGTGATTAGTAGACAATGTTCAGTCCATTTCATTTCCACTACATTTTTGGTTAGGAAAGAATAAAAGTATCTGCTTAGAAATAAACTGTTGGCCCTAGTATATGTTGGCATACCTTTCTGCCAGTATACTGCCATGTATGCCAAGCATGTAGAGCCATTTTCTAATGGGAATAAAGCCTTACTTGTGTTTGCTCTTAAGCATGTTCTGACCTCATGAATAGATGTTAAGGAGGGGTTCACACATAACGGAACTGCTGCGTTTCCTGTATTTTCAGTTTAAATAGGATTGCATACTCTCAGCTTAATTTTAATCCTGCTGCGAGTATGTAAACGCTGTCCCCTTTAACCCGCAGTAGCCCAGTGAATACTTTGCTGGTCCATGCTCCAGCTTGCTTCTGGGGCCCTCAGTATCCTGACCCCCGGCTCAGCCAATCAGTGCGCTGTCCCACCGCACCCACTGATTGGCTGAGCAGGACGTCAGGGAGCCTGGAGCCCCCAAAGCAAGCTTTCTGTTCAAATCAATTCTCAAAAGGTTATGAGTGAAAAGTAAGTTATAAAAGTGAAAAGGGTAGAAATCTATGACCAATTGATCAGCTGGGTGTTACTAGTTGGTGGCAAGTGCCTTTACTGCCTTACACACAGTAACTTACAACAAGATGCAGTGCCCACTATGACCCTTATTAATCTGCAGTAACATCAGTCCAGTACTTATGGCCCCTAGAGCACCAAACTGTCTAATTTGCATATTTATAAAACCTGAAGTTTAAAAATAGTGTTGACGATAAAGATGAAAAAAGTACTATTTTTTGCCTTCCCTGACCCTATGGGGACATAACAGCAGGTTAGGTCTTCTAAGCTGCTGTTAGTTTTCCTTTATGCATACACAATTTGTGTGTATATTTTTATTATGCAATAATCATATTCATGTACTGGGAGGACCTACACATTGCAGAAAAAATATTGTTGCAGACACCATTATTCTAAATAAAACATACACAAAAATGAAGCAGCGGGTTACAACAGTTGGCTGTCTTTGTGGTTCCCATAGAGAATGACCGGAGTGGCCACGCACTTCAGTATTGTGCGATCCAGTATTGTTCACCTGCACAGTTGCATCATTATTGTTTGGATGTGCTGGCTAACTTGTTTCTGGCATAAGTATTCAAGTGTTCCTTACAGCAAACCCAAAGTCCGACCATTTAAAATAATTTTGTTGTTTACCACTTAACATTTGGATTCCTGCCAGCCTCTTTAGAGAAGTCATGATTTTCTATTCATATACTATGTGGAGGTAGCAATTAAATAAAATGCCATTTTTTTACTTTTACTTTGGCAGCTAAATTTATAAAGCTTCAGAGTAAGTTTTGTTTTTTTAGCTTACTTTTCTGGTTCTTGACATGATTGTGGAGAAAGAACAAATAATATACAGTTTTATTTTATTCTTGCCAGACAGGATTTTTATATGGGGCCAACATATTCTGCAGCTCCTTGTAAAACAGGCATAATCCATTCCAATACGCAAGTTTTGAGAACTACATTGTCTTTCTTTGTATTTGTCTGCCCCACCAAGAAAAAAAAAAAAAAAAAAACACCAAACCCCAATTCATCATCCAAACAACAAGTAGGCCATCAACTTGTACCACAGATGTTTCACTAAGTGCTTACAGTATACCTAAACTTTTGACAAATCAAAGTACACATTTTAATGGGAGGTATTAAGGTGCTGGGAAATAAAGAGACAGAAGTGCCCGCAAGTGGTGTGTGGATTCGGTGAGTCTGTGAAAGGTACACTTTAAGGGAACTTTGGAGGAGTGTTTGCAATGAATGTTTTAGTTTGATATCTTGAATTAAGGGGGGGGGGGGAGATAAACATTGTGTAATAAGTCTTATGTCCTCTCTGAACAGGTAAAGGAAAAGGACGAGGAAGAACACGTGCAGAAGCAGATGATGAATTAACGAATGCTAGACCTTCTGCACCTAGTACACTATTTGACTTTCTGGAGTCCAAAATGGGAACTTTTTCAATTGAAGGTGAGTGTGATACACATTTACAGTATATAATATTTTTGACTATAAGGGGAATATCAGGTGATATCCAAAGAGAAAGGACAGGGGAGGGGATCAGGTAGTGTGTGGTTGAGTATTCAACACAGCTCTGAACAAGTCTATAAAGGGGATCTCAGGAGAACCCTATAAGCATCAGTTTCCTTAAACTGCATCCAGGGCAGCCAGGTGGAATGAAAGTGTTTGGGCTTGGCACGAACTATAGAGGTAAGACCCTCCATCTGCATCAGGTCGTTGACTTTAGGTATCCATAATGGAACGGAGGGTGGATTTTGTTGCTTCCAACACAAGGGAATGCATGCATGCTCCGAGTTTACCAGGAAACAAAGTAGTCAATGTTTGAAGGCCTCACGTGTGATCTTGCAGTGATTGAGAAGGAACAAAGCTGGGCCCATAGGCATCGTAAGACCAGTGAAGCTCTTAATAACTCTCACCACCTCAGATCAGAAATGACTAAGCTATGGACAATCCCAGAACACATGCAAGAAATTGCCTTCACCACCTCCACATTTCCAACAAGTAGGATACACCTGGGGAATAATTGTGTGCAATTTGGTAGGCACCCTATACCACTGTAAGAGAATCTTATAGCCCGCTTCTTGGAATTTGGAACTGATAGAGGACCTATGTACTAGGCAGAAGATGCGTGACCTCTGCTCCTCAGTAAGGGTCATCCCCAAGTCCGTTTCGCACTTTAGAATGTAGTCTGAGGGAGATTCTTTGGGAGTTGTGGATAATAGCTGGTAAGTAATAGTGTGTGTCAAAGAGACTTTTTTTTTTTTTCAGAGCAGAATTTATCAAAGTGAGTGTTCCGGCATAGTGTTTATGAGAGGACATGGATCTGACAGATCTGTCATTTCCGCTGAAGAGATCCAAATGTTGTCTTGCAAAAATTGCTGAGCTCTGAATTTCTCAGCAGTAACCCATTCCCAGAATACTCTGTTGGTCAGGTTGGGACTGAATTCTGGGTTCCCTAGGATCGGAGACATTGCAGATGAAGTCGGGACAAAGTGGCATCTCATCTGCCGCATGTGTGTCTCCTATTGGTGGGGTGTGTGTGTGTGTGTGTGTGTGTGTGAGAGATATTTCCTGGGCTGGCCTGTTACCTTCTCTGACTACTGCCCTGGAATCCTCCTGTGGACGGGGGCCTGGCTGGCTCCGCCTACTGACACCTCAGGTCTGCAGGTCCGTCAATGTTGTGAAGGAGAAGACCACCATAGGCGAAGTGTGTGCAAGAACTTGGAGTCCTGTCACTGCTCTCCCTGCTCCTGACAATGCCCCATTCTCCTCTCACTGCTACCCCTTCTTCTCTCACTGCTCCTAACACTGATCCCTCTGCTCCAGAAACTGCTTCTGGCATTTGGCATGTGTTGTTTTTTAAAGCGTAACTATAATTTAAGTAGCCAAAAAATGAAATTTCTTAAATAAAAAGCCCATGTGTTGCCCTTTAAAAAGAGCCCTAAACTGCCTTCCTATCTTGTGCGCTTGCTGAGAATAATAAATAAATTTTTCTCCTGGCTGAAAGTGGGTGTGGTCTACTCTTGCCTGAAAGGGGGCGTGGCCTCCCTATCTCTCTCATCTTGCTGGGTACCACCATCCACTGGCTGCTGACCAGCGCCATAGCAGATGGTATCGCACACACTGGACGGTGGGATTAGATACAGCATCATAGCAGTTGGTATCGCACACACTGGATGGTGGGATTAGATACAGCATCATAGCAGATGGTATCGCACACACTGGACGGTGGGATTAGATACAGCATCATAGCAGATGGTATCGCACACTCGGGACGGTGGGATTAGATACAGCATCATAGCAGATGGTATCGCACACACTGAACGGTGGGATTAGATATAGCATCATAGCAGATGGTATCGCACACTCGGGACGGTGGGATTGTATACAGCATCATAGCAGATGGTATCGCACACACTGGGCGGTGGGATTAGATACAGCATCATAGCAGATGGTATCACACAAACTGGATGGTGGGATTAGATACAGCATCATAGCAGATGGTATCGTACACACTGAACGGTGGGATTAGCAGCATCATAGCAGATGGTATCGCACACACTGGACAGTGGTATTAGATACAGCACCCCTGTAGGTGGTATCCCACACAGTGGGATTAGATACATGGCTGCATAACAGTAAGGTGTGGGACACTGAAGGGGAGTGGGGGCTGGGGGGGGGTTACTCTGATGCCTGATAGGAGCACATAGCAGGAGGACAGCACTGCTCTCCTGCTTACTACAGGAGAGCACCAGCACTGAAAGGGTGTCAGACTGACCGGAGGAGGAGGGAGGGGACCGGAGCGCTCCTCTGTCTGTGTGCTCGGGTGTACAGATACCAGAGCACATAAAAGCAAAGTGCAGGAATCGGGGGAGGGAACATAACAATCACAGATACTGTAGAGGAGCCAGAGCTGCGGAGGGGGCCCTCCAGTGCAGGGTGAGAGGAAGCAGGGGAGGGGCGGGAGGGGACTGGAGCTCTCGTACTTCTGTGTGCTTCGTTGTTTGACCTGTCACCAGACACCTAAGCACATGTCAGGAAGGAGAGCTGGGGTCTGCTGCTTACCACACAGCCTGGTAACAATCACCCAGCTCCAGCAGGGACAGTCCAATAAGATCCTGTCAGGCACTGAATGACTTCTTGCTATGTGCCCTGTGTCTGAATCATCCCCAGAGCACATAGCAGGCAGAGCGTGTCTCTCACCTCCTCACTGCCTGTCATGTGACTTGCCGACAATCCGTACATAACTGATGCTCAGGCACTGTATGGATTTTCAGGAGGCTGGGACAGTTTTGCACAAGTAGCAGAGGCAAACACACAGCTGAGGGGACATTCTGCTTCATAAATAAATAAAAAAAAAAATGGTTCAATTTAGGTAATTAATCTAAATTGCAAAAATTCTTATAATGGCCTAAACTAACTAAAACTAAATTGTAAAAATATTTTATAGTTGCGCTTTAAGGTAAATGGTATTTGCAGCCTCTTCCTTCCGGTGATGTGAAAGCTTTGTGTATTGGCCTCTGTTAACTAGGTATTGAATTTCCCTGGACTGGTGAAACAAATTCCCCCTACATGGATCAATAACATTCTCTGATGACTTTAACCATTGGTCGTGGGAGTAATAACGATGCACAGTTTAGGGGACACAGATTCTTGCCTTGCCTGGTGCTGACAGCCTACATTACGCCACTGGTCTGCAGGGTAATAATACTCTTCAGCATCTGCGTAGACCTGGTAGTTGTGCATGGCATACATGACGCAATGGTTGGGGGGATATTTGTATGTGGGCCAATGGGGTATGTGTGCTAGGGCTGCTTTTTAGTCCCAGTCAAGCCCTGGTACATTGTTTGTATCCAGTTGCTGCCGATGTGCCAAACAACTTATCTGAGGGACGGGGGTGCTGAGTGTCAACAATCAGCTGTTAATGGCCTGTCCAGTAAGTTTTCACTGTTAAACCCATTTTAACATAATCTTCCTGCATAAACTGCAGCAATTGCTATACTCCAGCACTCTGTATGTGATTAATTCCCCATTTGGAAAGAATGAAAGAGATTATACAGGAAATGCACATGACGGAGTGAAATATATTATCCCATCCAATGGAATTTCGACCAGTGTTATTGGATTAAATAAATGTGCGATGTCTGAAATCATTAAGTCCTGTCATTTTTACATTTGGCAGCTTAACAAACAGTTCCTTTTATGATTTTATTTTCTATTTCTCTTGTATTACACTTTTTTTTTCTTTTTACATGTAAACAGAGCGTGTTGGCTCTCTAGACTTGTGTATGTATACACAAATACAATTTTATCTGTTCTCCCAGGCAAAAATATTGCCTATAATAATTTAAGAAGTCATAAGAAGCAATGTATACCATCACAAAGACCAGTACATTCTGTTCTGGAGGTAACTGTGGTTGCTGCTGCTAAGAAACCTTACTCCTGTTCTTACCATGACTATGAATATTGTAGTAGAATGTATAGATGTGGTGTGTAATGGGTTGCTTGTGTTTCTCCCAGCTGGTAGGGTTCAGCTTGCATCCTAATTAGTTGTACTACTGTTTGATTTCACTTGGTACATTTCTCTTTATATTTATAAACCTATAATTTGGGTTATTTAGAACTCCTGCGTACTCTGTAAGGGTACACCTAAAAGAACTCAATGATTGATCTAAGAGATCTGTCAGTAACCCAAGGATTGGCTTGGAAAGATAGCCATTCAATGCGTCCAGAGATACAAGTTTCAAATTATGTTTCAGAAGTGTTAAGAAAAAATTCCCAAAACCTAGTTTGATTTTTATATTTGAGCTAATAATGGGTAATTCAGAGATATAATATGATCTCAAGTAAAATAATCAAAAATAGTTCAGAAATATTTGAAAGTTAGCTCCATGGTTTCCTTGACTGAATGGATCCTGCTTATTTCTCCATAGGAGACATTAAGAACATGTAACGCCATTATACAAAATATGTACAGTGAGCTGAAAATTATTTTTGCTTTTTGGTTTTATTCTAGAAACTTAGAAAAACTAAGAAATTAATAATTAATTTATTAGGAAAAAGAAACAGTAATGTAAGATCAATCGTAGATCAGTGCAGTCTCCGAGAGGATACCTGGTGTAGCAGAAACCTCACTCTAACCTTGAGGCTATGTTTACACACAGTAAAATAAAGCAAAACACGACAGTAAAATAGACTTTAAACTCCTTAAGGTGCGTTCACACGTAACGGATCCGCTGCCGACCTCTCACTGCGAATTCGCAGCAAGATCCGCTGCGGATGCCTGCCCTGTACACTTATGGGCAGACAGACTTGCATCGGGATGCACACGCTGTGAGTATGTCCGCAGCCTGTCCCGTTAACCCCCCAGGCCGCTGGAGCGTATACGTCACCGGGTCCCCGCTCCGTCTTGCTTCGGGTCCACGCTCAGGACATACTCACAGCGGGATGTGCATTTGTACACGGCAGGGATCCGCTGCGGATCAGTTACATGTGACCGCACCCATAGGGTGCCTTTACACAAAGAGATTTATTTGACAGCTCGTTGAAGCCAAAGCCAGGAACAGAGTTGAAGCCAAAGCCAGGAACAGACTATAAACCGAGAACATGTCATAGAGAAAAGACTGAGATTTCTCTTCTTCACAAATCCAGTCCTGATTTTGTCTTCAGAAATCTTTCATATAAATCTGTGTAAAGACACCCTAAGAGGAAACGTAGTGGATTTCACGCTGCGGGTTTGCAGCTAAATCCTCTGCCGATCCATGTAGTGGGAAGGTCTATGGGTTACATATCCGCAGCAGGATTTTCATTTCACTGTGGATATGTTAGCCCGCCCCTTTTACCCCCTCCGCTCGCAGCTCCAGCTGTATGCTTCGGGCCAGACCTTCTTACTACATGGATCCACAGCGGGTTTCGCTGCAAACCGGATCGGGCATGTGTACGGTAAGGAATAGGATTCCTCTAGCAGAATCCGCCCAAAGAATTGACATGTCAATTCTTTGGGCAGAAAGTGGATCTGTGACAGAAAATTCTGCTAGAAAATTCTGCAGTGTGGACACCAGAACAACAGAGTGGACATCCCATTTAACACATTGCTCTATTAATATTTTACGGGAGGAATTTCAAGCAGAAATTAAGAGCGGATATTTTTTAAATTCCTCGCCCATTCCTCAAGTGCGCTTATACCTTAAAGTGACTGTACCCACAATCTGACCCCCCCCCCCCCCAAACCTTTTGCACCATCAGATAGCTGCTTTTAATCCAAGATCTGTCCTGGGGTCCATTCAGTAGGTGATGCGGTTATTGTCCTAAAAAAATACTTTTAAACTGGCAGGCCCGTGCCAAATGGTCGGAGCTTACATTGCATATGCATTAGGCTGGCACAACCTCTCTGTCCCTCCTCCCCATCCTCTTCATCATTAGGAATGCTCCAGGCAGATTGCCTTCTAATCCCCACATGTGTCAGCCCGGCACATGGGCTGGATCATTAAGACACCTGTGCAATGTTCAGACAGGAGAGAATGTTCCACTGGCATTCCTAATGATGATGAAGGTGGGGAGAAGGGACAAGAGGGGTGGTGCAAAGTTAGGGCACAGATACTCCAGTTTGGCACAGGCTGCAAGTTTAAAAGTGTTTTTTTTTTAAGACAATAACTGCATCACCTGCTGAACGGACCCAGGACAGATCTTTGAGTTAAAGCAGCTTTCCGAAGGTACAAGTGGTTTTGGGGGGGGGGGCAGATTGCTGGGTACAGAGTCGCTTTAAGAGTAGGTTCACACTACATAATCCACACGGAGGAGTTCCCTCGGATTCCATCACTTGTACCCGCTCGCAGCAGTGTGCATCTCCGCCTGTGCCATAGACATTATTCTATGGCTGGGGCGATTCGGCCCTCCGCCAAATTGACATGTATTTAAAGTGACACTGTAACCTCCTTTTTGCATTCTGACATCTCTACACAGGTGTAAAGGGTAAATTGTGGTTTTCATACCTTATTTTATATCCTACCTCATGGTGCTTGTTCAAGTAAAGTCATCTTTTATGTACTGCAGATTGTGTTAAGTGGGTGAGGCCTCGCGGCATTAGCGCCACTTAGCCCCGCCCACAGCACCACAATGTGCCCCGCCCCTTGGCAGCCATTGGACCAGGCTGGCCGAATGGTCTAGACCCCACCCTCTTTACGTCGGCCAACCAATGGGCGGCAATGGGGCGGGGCCAACAGTGCCGTTTTGGGCAGGGCTAAGGGACGCTAATGTCGCGAGGCCACGCCCACTTAATGCAATCTGCAGTTGTTAAAAGGACACTTTTTACTTGAACAAGCACCATGACGTATGATATGAAATAAGGTATAAAAAACGCTAAATTTACCCTTTACACCTGTGTAGAGATGTCAGAATGCACAAAGGGGGTGACCGTGTATTTTCAGGTACATACAAGTGCGTTAGCTCTCTGAGAAAAGGCAAACTCTGTTACAGGCATTCCACATTCGTGTTCCTTGCAGAACAAGGAACATGTGAATGCTGCCTTAGGCTGGGTTCACACTACTTTTTTGCAACTTGTTTTTTTTTTTTTTTTTGCAAAAAACTGATGGAAAACTGATTTAAAAAAAACAGATGCAGTTGTGTTCATCCGTTTTGATCTGTATTTCCATTGACTTCCATTATAAAAAAAGGGATCAAAACGGATCCGTTTTTTTTTAACGGACACAAAAAATGAGGTCGACTGAAGTTTTTTTTTTGTTGTTGCAAAAAACGGATCCAAAAAACTTAGTGTAAACACAGCCTTCCTGATACTCATAGAGTTTTGTGCAATTTGTATATAAGGTACATGGAGCAGGAACATTCAGTGAAAATAATGGACAGAGGTGATGCATTATCATAGAGCAGATAGAGGTTTGTGGGGAATAAAGGCTTAGGATTTAGGGATATTTAAGCAATTTTCACTGATCTGTGTGTTTTGGATTCATGGCTCATATCAGAAGATTTCAGAGTTGAGGTTTTCGGGGCTGTTTAGGATTTACTTCATCTCACTTTATTAAACCTAAATGGAATTGCAGCTATAATTTCATTTTATTTGTTTGTTTTTTTTGTAGAAAAAAAGTTATCCGAATAGTTGTGGGAGTATAGTCAAGTCGCACTGTGTACAGCGGCAAGAGGAATAGGTTGGCAAATAGTTTTTTTTCTCCAGCACATTATTAGTGCCTGAATACACACAATGTCCAGAGAATATAATTGCCGCTGTGGACAGTCAAATTACAGCATCTAGTTTAGCTAAATGTTAAACACTGTCTGGCTGTGTTCCTTGTGAGATTAGTTTTGCCAGTCAATTTGGAGGAGTTTTTTCCCCCCATACTATTATTGACAGTCAAGCCTGTGTGAAAGATATTCTGGCTGATAGATTTTTATGCCTCTTTAATGAAATGCAAACCTCTTCTACAGCTTTATAACCACATAAACTGTGAGCTGCAAGGCAAGGAAAATGTCATGGATGATGAATATATTACTTTTTACTTCCAATGTTATATATGTGCAGTACTTGGAATATATATTTATATCTACTTGCTAGAAGCTTTCATGTGTCACTTAATCTAGACAAATGTGAAATATACGTATCTATATACCAAAGGAAAGTGTTTTGTTTCAGCGCCCACTGCACGCTACATTAACCCACCTGAGCCCTAAAACCAACAGCTTCAAAGTTTGTTTGTCATACCATGAATATTCGGGAACTTACTGGTACTGGTTTCATTAACTAAGAGAAAATAGGCTAAACCTATCTGTAGAAAGCAGCCATGGTATGGGGATAGTGGCCAGAGCATGCTTATAATGCAGACAAATACAGGTTAATGCCTTATGGCTCAGTGCTAAACCAATCATGTAAAATGTATTACATAAAAGTTACAGTAATATAGGTAAACAAGATTATTTCAGGTTAATCCTATATTACTGTCACTAACCTTGAAGAACTACAGTTTATAACTATCATAGGTTTGATAAGTCCTCACTATACAGTAGCACTGCATCCTACCACTTGTTTCCATACCTCCTAACATTTACAGGACATGTTAAAGTGTATTGTACCTGCACTTCAGGATACGTTCCCATACATGTGTACCTGAGGTGTGGCACTTTCTCTGGACAGATTTCTGCTCTGAACACTCTATCTCTAGGGCTAGTGGGTAGTGTCCATCCTCTATGATGTCTCCCATACTCTATGGAGGAGATCCTGATCCTCTATATCACACTCTTATGCTACGTTTACAGGAAACGATAATTGGCCCGATGGTACGATTAACGATGTTGGAGTAACGATTTTTTTTCATAACGATCAGTGTTTAGACGGTATGATATATCATACGGAAAAATCGTTTTGCGATCGCGCGCCCTGCGCTGCCCCGATCGCCACTCCCACTCCGGTCGCTGCGGGAGTGGTGATCGAGCCGACGCAGGGGGCTGCGGATGAGCGGGGGGCCGGGTGGGGTGACGGGCGGACGGACTTTCGCGCGACGACTGTTTACACGGAACGATCTGCGAATTTTTTGCGAACGATGATTTGATAACATGTTGATCAAAACGAACGATTTCTCGTTCGTCATTTGATCGTTCGCTGCATTTACACGTACGATTATTGTTCGAATTCGATCGTTATCGCGCAAATTTGCACGGTAATCGTTACGTGTAAACGCAGCATTAGTAACTTCCATTGCAGATTGCATAAAGAAATGCCTAATAGAATAATGCTGTGTGCAGGGCAGTTTTGTCTGGTACAAGGCTAGACATCACACCAGAAACCTAACAAACTCCCTGAAAGTCATTGGGTTCCATAAGACACTCTTTATGTAAGGCTTATGGTCCTGCCATGAGTTTCATTGTTCTTTTACTACGATAGAGCAATAGAAGTTATAACATAGTTGTGAATCGTGCACTGAGATAAGGTAAAAGAAGTTATAACCCATAGCTGCACCAGGACATTACTGAACGTCCTCGTACCGCTATGGGAGTTCAGAGCGCGGCGACCCCCCTCTGAACTGCCGCGATCCCGGGAGCCGCATGTAGCCCGGGATCGCGGCTATTAGCGGGCACGGTCCGATCGCCGTGCCCGCTAATTAAGTACTTAAAAGCAGCTGTCAAAGTTGACAGCTGCTTCTAAATACTTGCTCATCTCCATCCCTGGTGGTCTAGTGGGGCGATCCCCGCATCCATCCCAGGCCGGGGTCTGCGCCGTAATGGTGCTGATCCCGGCTCGGCATTCTATTGCTTTTGGCTGCAGCAGCCAAAAGCAATAGAACACCGATCTCATGGATTCATGCAGTATAACTATACTGCATGGATCTCTATGAGAGATCAGAGTGCATATACTAGAGGTCCCCCAGGGGGGCTTCTAGTATATGTGTAAAGTAAAAGAAAAATGTATTTTTAATAACACAAAATCCCCTCCCCTAATAAAAGTCTGAATCACCCCCCTTTCCCCATTTTATAAATAAAAATAAATAAATAAATAAACATGTTTGCTATCGCCGCGTGCGTAATCGCCTGAACTATTAATTAATCACATTCCTGATCTCACACGGTAAACGGCGTCAGAGCAAAAAAATCCCAAAGTGCTAAATTGTGCATTTTTGGTCGCATCAAATCCAGAATAATTGTAATAAAAAGCGATCAAAAAGTCATATATGCGCAATCAAGGTAACGATAGAAAGATCACATCATTGCGCAAAAAATTACACCTGACACAGCCCCATAGACCAAAGGATAAAAGCGCTATAAGCATGGGAGTGGAGCGATTTTAAGGAACATATATTTTCTTTAAAAGGTTTTAATTTTTTACAAGCCATCAAATCAAATAAAAGTTATACATGTTACATATCGTTGTAATCGTAACAACTTAAGGAACATATATAACAAGTCAGTTTTACCCTAGGGCGAACCGAGCAAAAACAACCCCCCCCCCCCCCCCCCAAATAAAAAAAAAAAAAACATTTTTTTTTTTCAATTTCACCACACAAATAATTTTTTTCTGGTTTCCCGGCACATTTTAGGCAAAAATTACATCTGCCATAGCAAAGTACAATTAGTTGCGCAAAAAATAAGGGCTCATTTGGGTCTCTAGGTGGAAAAATGCAGGCGCTATGGCCTTATATACACGAGGAGGGAAAAACGAAAGCTCAAAAATGAAAACTGGCTGTGTCCCCTAAGGGATAACATAGTTGTGATTCGTGCACTGAGATAAGGTAAAATGCTTAGCAGAGCTTTTCGCCATCTGTGTCTCTCTGCCTGCTTTTCTCTGCTTCTGGCCACTCCTAGCCACTTTGTTCTCTTTCTGGACGCAGCATGTGTTAGCTTGGCTTTCATGTAGATAAAGTACAGTGCAGTACAGGTATTCGACTGTAAATGGGTGCTCTACTTCCACATACACTTTCACACATACCTATCGCAATTAGGCCAACAGGCACCCCAAAACCAGCCCACACATCACACCAATGTATGACATACATATACACAACACAGTAACATAAAACAAAAACAGTTTGACATAAAGAAGACCTCTTCCTAATTAGATTGCCAAAAGAACCACGGAGGAGAACAATGAAATTCTGGACAGCCCAGCAGAGTTAGATGGCTTCTTCTGAGTAGGACTGTCTGGAATGATTATTTTTTAATAATCTCTTGGTCCTGTGACCAGAGGCAGGCAAACTACATTGATATAGGAAATGCTCTATTGTATTCCTTCTAGGATTGCTTATTCAACTGAAAATTGGCCCATGGAAAAGGGCCAGCGGTCACCCAACGCAAATACTTCCTCACAAGCTCATTGGATCTTTTGTGCGGCTGTAAAATCATTATCACATCCTTCTGCCTAAACAGGAGACGTGCTAATAACAGTTCATTTAACTGGCCGCAGAAAAGAAAACGATGATCCTTTGTGCAGCCAACCATGTTGTGGAAAAGGACTGCAAACTAGCGCTGATCTCGCTGATTGGGCCATATGTAAAAGGGCCCCAAGAGTTACACATAATTCATAAGCAGGGTCACATCATTACATATAATTCATACTAGGCTCAGATCACTATCTATAATTACTCACAGTTCCTAATTCTCATTATCCGCTGTTTTATATACAAACATCCCCCTCCTATTACTCTAAGTGCTGCATCTGAGCATGCCTGACCAGCGAGCTAAACTGCAGGTCATACGCGAAGGCAGTGAGCTATAAACATCACATTTTGAGCCAGTAAGTTGTGATTATGTAGGAAACTACTGAAAGGGCTGAAATACTGTATGTTGATGATTTTTATTTGTATTGTATACTTTTAACAAGATTTAAATCTTGCATACTGGAACATGTAAGTTCCAACCTGATCTGTTAATAAAATAGCCAGAAACTCCTGAATGTGCGTTTTAGTGTAGCAGCTCTATAGCTGGCTTTTATTACTGTGACTTAGAATGCTTTTCTACTGTTCTTTGCACTTTGGTTTATTTCCAGAAATAGGTAAAGTTTCAGCGAGTGGAAAACTAAAGACAATAGGATAGTGCACAACTGCCCACATGTGACATCGACAAATAATGTTTTATTCCCAGCATTAATAGCCCTTTTAGAGAAAATTGTCCTGTGTTCAGATATAGACATTTTAAGTGATTTGTTTCTGTGTAAGTGGGAACAGATGAACAATCTGTACCAGCAATTCACTTGAAAGCTAGTAATGGTGTGTAATGACATTTTATACCAGTGTCTCACCTTATGCTTTTGTTCTGCTGAAGTCCATAAACCACGGTTACAAAGAAAGGCTTTTATGCTGTACTGATTCTGTCTTTTTTGTTTTTGAAGGCTGCCTAGCACTGTGAAAATCACATCAATAGCTTAATTTGGTGTGTTGCGCATATATATATATATATATATGTGTGTGTGTATGTATGTATATATATATATACCCTAGATTAAAAGTTAGCCCCTATTCACGGCATATCATTGGGGGTCAGATCATGAGTATAAAGGGTAGCAGTGCTAGGGCGATACTCTATTGACTTTCTATGGGGCTTCAATGCTAAGCAGTGTTTGGAAGTCCCATAGAGCGACTGTGGTCGTACATGCTTTTTTTTAATTATTATTTTTTTTTTATATATAGTTCTGCCGTTTGTTTTTTTTCATTCATGGCATGTCCTGTAAGTATATCACTAAAGTCAGCATGGGAATACCCCTTTAAGTTTTTGACAATATCTTTGTTGCTTCCATGTGTACCCACAATTTTCCTTCCTCGTAATGTAATTTATTTTGTAATGTGTACCAGTCCCTCCTGCTGCAAAGCGGCATTATAACATGAGGCAGCCACCTGGAGTGATGGTGTTTCTTTTCTCTTACATGCTTCCCACTTTTTTGCTCCATTCATAACAATGGTCATTATGGCAACATAGTCAAGTTTTGTTTCATCGTACCAAAAGACATTTCTCTGAAAAAGTAAATATTTGTCCCCTGAGGAGTTGTAGTCTGTAACCTGGCTTTTTCTTGGTGATTTTGGAGCGATGCTTTAGTGGATATGTCATATACTACTAAATGTGTATGACAGGAGAAACGGTTATTGATGGCTTTGCTCTTTCAAAACCTTTATGTAAATCCTTGAATCAATTCTTTAGACAGTTCAATTGGCAGGCAGCAAAAGAAATAAACTGCTAGCAATCAGCGGGAATGCATAGGGACATGGAAGAGGAGTGACTGGCATTGGCAGGTCGAAATCCAGTAAAATGTCCTTCAGCTAATATCCACTTACCATTCACATTCACAGTACCCAGCTTTGACACTTGTAATTGACTTTAATATGTGTTTGCCTGTTTTCTACCACGAAGGGTTATTGCTGCCAAAAAAGCCCCATCTGTTTTTTATGCACTTCTGTAGCTTGTCACCTTTATGAACTGTACATTGAAATATAATAGACCCTTTCTGCAAATAATGGCAGTATGGACCAATATTTCCATGGGTACTTTCTCACTGGCGGAAAGGGCACAACACAGACATGTAACCCAGCTTCAGACCATCTATTACTGTGGGATCCTATAGAATAGAATCCCTGTGGGGCTGAGTAAGCCATAATAACTGTGTCAAACAGTTTCAGCAGCTCTTCTATGTATTTTCTACAATTGATAACTTTTTTTTATGCCCCACATCACATTCTTTGTCCCCAGTAGCCAAAATCTGCATTTCTTTCTTGTGATTGTATGTGTTGACATAAGTGTCATAGCTGTGTATTTATTAGGCAGGCTGTCAGTCTGAAGTCTTCATACCTTACTTTATAATAGATTTCTTGGTGCTTGGTCCATTGGAAAATGCTTTTTTATCGTTAGTGGATTGTGCCATCTGGCTGCAGCTTCACAGCCGCTGCGCCACTTCGACCCCGGGCCCCCCCCCCCCCACACACACACACACACATCGCCACTGTAGGCCCCCTGCCCTCTGTGGGGGTCGTCATTATTTTGGCCCCGCCCCCTTGTCTGCCATTGGAATGGGCCAACCTACAGGGGGTTGTGGCCTAAACCTCTAGGCTGGCCCATTCCAATGGTCGCCCCTGCATGGGGGAGGAGTCTTAAAGCTGTCATAAGCAATGAAGGCTTTTGTAGAAATTAAATACATTTCAGTAAGTCTGTTCAATACTTCTTCCCTGTGTCATTTGCCCTTCGCCAGCCAATGGAATTGGCCGGCTGTGATGATTTCATGGAGGGTAGGGCGAAATTTAGGCTTTACAACTGTGTAGAAAAGTCCTCATACAGAAAGGGGATGACTGTATCACTTATTTTTGGTATAACGTTTGCTTGTTCTTTTTCAAATCAGCAGTTTGATTTTACCCAGACTACTATATTTAGAGTTGGTGATGGGTTTTTCTCTTACATTTGCAAACAAATATTTATATACAGCAGGTGAAATAAGTATTGAACATGTCACCAGTTTTCATGTCACAGACTTACTGAAATGTATTTTATATGTATTTAACCCCTTAGTGACAGCGTGCTGCCTTTTCACGGCGGCGACTAATGGGCTTTATTCCGATGCGTACGTCTTTTAACAAAATGCATGACAGCGGCATCTAACTGGTCCCGGTGGGTCCCAGTCGGCACCGCAGGTCCACCTATGCGATCGTGATGTCCCGCGGCGCCGTCCAGTGTCCCGATGTCTCCATGGTGATGCCAGGGTCCTAATGAAGGCCCCCGGGGTCACCATGGAGATGCCTCATGCTGACAGGGGTGGCTGTGGCTATTGCCTGTCAGCATGATGCCTATTACAATACACTGCAGTAAATTAGCTACTGCAGTGTATTGTATGAGAGATCAAAGTATTTACACTAGTGTACAGTAATGTACACTAGTGTAAAAGTAAAGAAATGTGCACCAAACACAACACAGCCCCCCCAGCCCCCTCCAATAATAAAAATGCATTACATTCCCTATACCCAATAAAACATTACATAAAACAGATCAAAAACACAAACCCTATACATATTTGGTATCGTTACGTCCTTAACAACCCAATCTATAAAACTATATCAATAATTATACCGCACGACACGTTGTAAGAATAAAATAAAATAAAACAGTACCAGAATAGCTGCATTTTCTCAATCTGCATTAGAAAATACGTCATAAAAGAGATCAAAAAGTCATATATGTACATATAAAACTTGGTATTAATAGAAACTACAGATCTTCCTGCAAAAAATAAGCCCAAAACCAGCTCTGTCGCGCAAAAGGTAAGAATGCTATGGATCTTGCAATTTGGCGACAGTTTTTGTAGGTTTTTGCTAGGAAGATAGTATCTATTGCGCCAAAGTGGTAATAGTTAAAAAAAAAAAACCTATACAAATGTGGTATCGCCATAACCGTAGTGACCCAGAGAATACATGTATTATGTTGTTAGTGACCGCCGATACGGATTTTTACGGCGATCACTAATGGGCTCTATTCTGCTGCCATCAGCTCTTTATGGTGATGGTGCAGAATAGTGCATCGGCGCTGGTAAGACCCGCAGCCCCCTCCTCTCAGCTATGAGAGGTCGCTGAGGGGTTGGGGCAGAATGTGGGCTCAGTCCCGGCCAGTCCCCTCACCGGTGGTCACCGTTATTAACAGTATAACAACGGCCACCGGTAACGGGCCACCCCAGATTGCCCTTCGCCACTCTAGATTGCCCGTTACCACCCCAGATAGCCAGTAAACACACCCAGATTGTCCGTTGCCACCCCAGATAGCCAGTAAACACCCCCAGATTGCCCGTAACCACCCCATAGAGCCAGTAAACACCCCAAGATTGCCCGTAACCACCCCAGATTGCCCATAACCACACCAGAATGCCTGTCGCCACCTCAGATAGCCAGTAAACACCCCGTGATTGTCCATTACCACCCCAGATAACCAGTAAACACCCACATATTGCCTGTAACTAAAATGACACTCCTTCTCTTCTGAGCCTGGCTGTGTGCCCATACAGGGGTTTATGCCCACATATTTTGTACCGTTGTACTCAGGAGAACCTGTGTTACAAATGTTGGGGTGCTTTTTCTCCCCTGTTCCTCGTGAAATTCAGAAATTTCAAACTAAACTAACAAATTATTGGAAAAATTCATATTTTTTTTTTCATTTTTACTGTCTAATTTTGAATACTTTCCTCTAATACCTGTGGGGTCAAAATGCTCACCTTACCCCAGGATGAATTCTTTAAGGGATGTACTTTCCAAAATGGGATGACTTTTGGCAGCGTTCTATTCTGCAGACATTACAGGGGCACTGCAAACGCATCTGGCGCTCAGAAACTTCTGCAGAAAAATTGCCACTGAAAATGCTAATTGGCGCTCCGTTACTCTTGAGCCCCGCTGTGTGCCCATACTGTGGTTTATGCCCACATATGGGGTACCGTTCTACTCAGGAGAACCTGTGTTACATATATTGGGATGCGTTTTCTCCCCTGTTCCTCGTGAAATTGAGAAATTTCAAACTAAATAAACAAATGCTCATTATACCCCTAGATTAATTCTTTAATGTGTCTAGTTTCCAAATGGAGTCACTTATGGGGGTGTCCAGTATACAAGCCTCCTAAATGAACGTAAAAAAAAGAACTGGTCCCTACAAAAAAAAATCAGTTGGAAATTTCATGAAAATATGTCTCTTTTAACTTGATAAAGAGGTACTACACCTCGAAACGCGTTGTTTCTGAGACAATAAATCATCTCTTCAATATACCTGTTTGAACTAAAGTACCGTTCAGCGCTGAACAAGGTCCTTTTACTCTAGCCCGGCATAACTCTGAGGCTGTGACACATCCATATTGATAATGTGACTTAGTAACTAATTTATGTCATACGACTTTCTTTTTTTAGAAACAAAGAATTTCAAAGTCCATAAAGTGCAAATTTTTCATGATATTTTGATGTTTTTCACAAAAAAAACACACAAGACAGTGACTAAATTTTGCCACTAACATAAAGTACCATATGTGACGAAAAAGCTTTCTCAGAATCGCTAGCATACGTTAAGGCATCACTGAGCTATAAGCGCATAAAGTGAGACAGGTCAGATTTTGAAAAATGAGGGGTTAATTTCTACAAAAGCCTTCATTGCTCATGATAGCTTTAGAATCTTCCTGTATGGAGAAACCAATGGCATACATTACTCAGGTATGATCTTGGTCCATTCTTCCACACCAAGCACTGTTAGAATAGAGAAGAAATCAGGAGATACCTTTTAAAGGCTAACTGAGTATATTTGATTGTATACTTATATATATATATGTATATCTATATATATATCTATATATATATATATATATATCTATATATATATATATAGAGAGAGAGAGAGATAAATCCAAGATTGGAACAGCGGATTCCCCTCAAGGTGCACAGTCTTCTTCAGGTAAGCCCACACCTGATACTCAAATAGCAGAAAAAAATGGTATGGAGACAGCATCCATCCGGTGAAATTTTTACCAACGTTTCGGCTCCAATACTCCTGAGCCTTCTTGAGAAAGGCTCAGGGGTATTGGAGCCGAAGCGTCGGTATTTTTATATGCAATGGCTTAAAATAAAGTAAAAAAATTTTTTCACCGGATGGATGCTGTCTCCATACCATTTTTTTCTGATATGTGTGTATATATATATATATATATATCTCCCCACCATGCCACAATATATATATATAGCACTGACTGGACTGAAGTTTCCTATGTGCCAACCGTCTCAGACCCAGGAGATGGCGATCCCAGCGAGTGAGTACCCCCCAGACAGCAGAATATGTGATATTACAAGTTGTTGTACAGTAATGGAGAGGATCGGAAGCACAAGGGCGGACAGAGACTGCAGGGAGCATGAAGGAATGAGCAGGGCAAATGTGGGCACATACATGCAGCACTCTCTGCCCGGGGAGAGAGGGGTTACAGCTATGGAGAGATTACCGCCACAGTCCTGTCCCCTGATGCAAGCCCCAGCCTGAAGTGGATCTGCTATGATTTGGAAGGTGACGGTGTGAAGGAGACATCCTGGGTCAGAGTACAGAGCTTTAGACTCTGCTATGCAGACCATGACCCTCCCCCACTCGCCCTCCCACCCAGTACAGGGAGCTCTTAAACCAAAGCGATGCTCTTAAACCAAGTCACAATTTTGAAAATCTGTGAGCTCTTAAACCAAGGTACCACTGTATTCTCTGTATTCTCTTCTCTATTCTACTGATTTCTTTGGCTAACACATTACAACAATACTCTACACAAACACTGTTGAAATCCTGAAGGTTTGGTGCGCTCCTCCTATGAAATATGAGCTCTAGTTCCGTCCATAGATTTTCTGTCTGGTTCAGGTCAGGTGATTGGCTGGGCCATTGTGGCAGATTTTTTTTTTCTTTTTCTGTAACCAATTGACAGCTTCCCTGACTGTGTGTTTGGGATCATTGTCATGTTAAATATGCCCATTCTCATTTATCTTCATCATCCTAGTAAATGGCAGCAGTTTTTTGTTAAGAATGTCAGAGTACATTTTTCCATTCATTCTTCCTTCAGTTATATGAACTTTTGTCAGTGTTTCAATCTCTAAACTTCACTGTTTGTATGGTGTTTCTGGGGTGATATGCAACAATTCTATCTATCATTCTCTCTGTCTATTGTGGCATCCAAAGAGTTTAATTTTGGTCTGACTAGATGATTCTCCCAATATTTCACTGGCTTGTCTAAATGTTGTTGAGGAAACTTTAAATGTGCTGCAACATGCTTTCTGTTCAGCAATAAAGTTTGTCAGGGTGTGCATACAGGCCATAGAAATTGAGTGTATTACTTACTGTTTTCTTTGAAACAGTTTTACCTGCTGGTGGCCCTTTTCTCATGGACAACTCTTCTCATCACTCTTTTCAATCCTTTGTCTTAAATCTTGCAGAAAGCACCTGGTTGTGGATGGTTTATGGTGAAATGATGATCTTTTTACTTTCCTCATTATGGCCCCAGATGTGTTCACTAGAACCTTCAGTAGTTTAGAAATTATTTGTAACCAATGCCATCAGTATGTTTTACAACAATTAGGCTATGGTCACACTATGTACAGTATATTTTCGTAAAACTACGGTCGTTGTTGCCGATTGCAACAACAGCAGTGAATAATACGAATATATACGTTACATTACCGTCTATGGAATCCCACCTGGAGTGTATACACATAGTATACACTCTGTTCGGGATTACTAGCGGCGCCGAGAGAAACTGACATGTCAGTTTTCTGCAGCCGCTATTCATTGAATAGCGGCTGCAGAAAACCCTTTCAGTGCACACTATGGAGCGAGCTTCTCCGGCCACACGCTCCATAGTGTGCAGTGGGGATTTCTAAAGTGTGCAGTGGGGAGCGCTAAAGATTATGCAGTACCGGCCAAGATGATCTTTTCTGAGACCGGCCGTTCCGTGACCTGGCCGGGTCACGGAGAGCCCGGTCTCTTACAGCGTATGAAGGTTACAGCCTAAGGTTGCAGAGGTCTTGAGAGACCTTTCACTGGTTTTACCCATCATGAGATGTTGCTTGTGTGGCACCTTGGGAATAAGACACCTTTTTATAGTCTATGATGTGAACCAGGATGGTCATTACTTTCCATGAATTTCGGACTCCTCGTCTTCACGTGTTCCAATACTTTTTTCCCTGTGTCATTTTACATTTTTCACATAATTTATGGATTGATTTATTTCTTTGCCTGTGCGGATTGAATGAGTTTTAACTGACACCTGGTAAGAATTTCACGTCAATAGCCTCTTTAGAAATATATTTACTTAGCAAATTGTTGGCATGTTCAACTGCTGTTGAATCCAGAATCCAGAAGTCTGACAAATACCTATAGATATCAATGCTTGCATGCTGTAGATTCAGCCATGGTTTAAACACAGGTCAGCCCCATTTAAAGTGACTGTACCACCAGGTCCAGGCTGAAGCACTGGAGGCGGGCCGACCCACCCCCAGTGGGAAGAAACCCCAGCCCCTCCATGACGTGACTCAATTAGAATCAATGGAACCCTAGCATAGAGGGGCTAGGGTTTCCTCCCACTAAGGGTAGGTCGGCCCGCCTCCAGTGCTTCAGCCTTGGCCTGGTGGTACAGTCACTTTAACAAGGGACATGTCACCTCCATTTTTTCCTGCAATGTGGATTTAAAATCTACTATAGAAAGAAATTGTTGGCATAGTGCACAGTGTGAACTACAGTACAAATTTCAAACATGGGAAGTGGATTCCACATGGTTTTTAGTCAGTGTCTTGAGAAAAAAAAAACACTATGTAAACTTAAGCTTAAAACACACATTGTGTGTGTGCAGCTCGTCATATACTGTCCATGTGCAGGCTTGATATCACAGACTGAACACTCATCTGTAACGGGACTCTCTGCATCATAATTCATTATAATGCAGTGAACTCCCACATGGTCAGACCACTACATTACTAAACTGACAAAGTGTTCAGTCCGTGAGCTGTAGCCAGCACATAGGCTGTAAATCATGGGCTGCACATGCTTGTGCATTTTATGCCTTATGCTGGGTTCACACTGCATTTTTGCAGGCCATTTTTTTCATCCCTTTTTTTAAGCATATTCAAAAATGTGGTAGACCATGTTTTTGTGTAGGCTAAGAAAAAATGCATTTTGATCAGTCTTTTCATCTGTTTTTTTATGATGGAAACCAATGGAAAAATGGATGCACACAAATATACATCTGTTTTTTCATCCTTTTTTGCATAAAATGGATAAAAAAAAAAATATAAAAATTGGACTGCAAGGATGCAGTGTGAACCTGGCCTTACTCTTTCCCACATTGTATTAAGAAAAAATGTTTACATTTACAATCTTTAATTTAATGTGAAAATGTGTACCTTTTACAGACAGCAAACCACAAACTCAACCTCAAAGCCAAGGACAACACAGAGTTCCGAATTTAGAGCAGAATGGAGTGAAGGATTACAATCAATCTCGTCAGTTTTCTCGGAATGATACTAGAGGTCCAAGGAATGAAAAGCCGCCTCGTTTCCAGAAGGAAGTACATGCATCTAGACAGTTTGAAGGAAATGGACCCCCTAGAAGTCGAGGTCCAGAAAAACACTGTTCAGAGCCATGGATGGAAGACAGGAGTAAGTGTGATAGAGGATATCAAAGGAACGAAAGATTAAAAGATTTTTCACAATCTTCTTCCTGTTACCAAAATGATGGTACTTTTAAAAAAAGAGAGAATACTATGCAATGTAGGACCATAAAAGGTCCCACCCTCACTGAAACAAGAGAGGACACCAGCATTCAGAATAATAATACAGAGGCTGCTCAGCAAAAGCGTGGTAAAAGAGAAGACCAAAGACACAATTCAGAATTCTATATTGATAGGAGACCTAGGACAAGTAACAGTGAAACATTCACTAGTTTACCAAACGAGAAAACTTTTAGTGCCAATATGGAATCAACTAACTATCATGGAACCCTAGTAAAAGATGGTGCTAATGATTTACCAAACGGAGAACTTGAACAAAAGGGGCGAAGAATTGGCCCTATAAAACCAATAGGATCAAATCTAAACTCTGCGCAAGAGGATAGAAGTAAGATGGTGTTATACACTAATAATTCTAAAAAGAGATCTGGTCCAATAAAATCTGAGAGAATTTTGGAAAACGTCTACACTGCTTTTAGCTGGAGACCTGGGGATGAATGTTTAGCTCTTTACTGGGAAGATAATAAGGTATGACATTCAAACATATGCATATATGACTTGTTTATTTACAGTGGGAT
Organism: Dendropsophus ebraccatus; assembly: GCF_027789765.1. Taxonomy (NCBI): domain Eukaryota; kingdom Metazoa; phylum Chordata; class Amphibia; order Anura; family Hylidae; genus Dendropsophus; species Dendropsophus ebraccatus. Next base: position 75,195,237 of record NC_091458.1, read on the forward strand.
TTAGATTATTCAGGATTATAGCAATCGCCTGACTTCTTCTTTAACCCCCTTCACATCAGCCATACGGCTATATACGTTCCTGCTTGCTGATGCCCTGTGCAAGCAGGAACGTATACATATACGTCCCTGACAGTGAAGGGGTTTTAATTTGTGCAGGACAGTTTCAATGCAATCGGCCCTACACACATTACTGTCCCCAGACCTGGGTATAATGACAGGCAGGCGCGGTCATGCAACTGCCTGCTGTTACCCCTTAAACACTGCAATGAATAGTGATGAACACTGACAGATGGGAGTAAATCGCTTACCTCTGTCCTGCCGGAGCTTCGATCTGTCCATAGAGTCTGCTTCTCAGGCAGACTCTATGCACAGAACAACGATTAAACTGGTCAATGCTATACTGTGCTATCGCATAGCATTAATCGTTATATGCAATCTATTTGCATATTTAACTGTGGGGAAAAAAGTGTTGATTGCTGATAAATTATGTATCAGAAAGAAATTAATAAAAAGCGATCAAAAATTTTCTTCTACACCAATATGATACCAATAGAACTAGAGATCATGTCGTAAAAATGACCCCCCCCCAACCAGCCCTGGGAGCGGGGGGAACTGTATGAATTTGTGCTGCGCTGTAGTGAAGCAGCTGAACTGCTGCTTCATTAGAGTTCGGCGCATATGCATATGGTTCCCCTCGCTCCCAGCATCATGTGAGAGATGCTGTCCGTGCCGGGACACTGTACAGGCATTCTACGTCTGTGTTTATTGTGGCCGAAAGATAACATATTTATTATGATTTATGTAAGTCAGAAGTTTTTGCACCCCTTTAGGTAAGTCCAACTTTGTCCTATGTCATGCAGACTGACACTGATCTCTTCTGTGTGTGAGAGCTGACAGAGAGAAAAGGATACTTTCCACCCCGTCTGTCTTTGTAACGCCAGAGGCATTATGGGAAGTGCAGGCAGACAATACATGCATGTCACTACAACTAAAGCCTGTGCTGCACTGTATACAAAAAATATGGCCTTTTTTTAAGGTCGTTTAAATTTTATTTGCAAAAATCAATATTACAGGCGATTTTAAGAAACTTTGTAATTTGGTTTTTAGCCGAAAAATGCATTTTCAGCATGAAAAAGCAGTCTCCCCCCTGTCTTCATGGTTCTCTTATGGAGAGCGGAGGGGTTTAGGGAAATGAGGCACCAAAACAGGACAACAAAGAGTTAATTTACAGCTACATCAATGGGCTATCTCCTCTGAAGTCAGCACTGACCTCTTTGACCTCTAAATACCGGCTTTCACACAGCTCCAACTGTGTAATCCTTTGTTCTCTGCTGGCGACTAATCTCCCTCCTCCCCTCTCCTTAGGTTACACAGGGCGCGATTGATGTAAAATAGTCGCGATTTCCTGATAATGAGCCGTGAATGAGAGAGAGGGGGGGAGGGGCCTGGGGAATGTCTCTTTGAATGGAGATAATGGCATATTTGCCTAATAAACCCAATTACAAAATTTCTTAAAATCGCCTGGACTATTGATTTCTGCAAAAAAAAAAAAAAAAAGACTGTGACACTTTAAGTTTAAGATGGGGGAGGGACTTATTATAGCTGCTTCTAGCATAGACTGACAAAAGCACTGAATTTACTACAAGCAGATGTAAAATGTAGTGTAAATCTACACCTGCTTGGAGCTTATGTATATTACTCAGGATGCTAACAAGAAGAGATTGTAGAATGCCAGCAACCACTTTAAAAAATGTGTATGTAGAACCTCTCAGCGCATCACCTTACACAACTGAGTTACTTTATCGTGTGTACCTACATTTGCATTTGGGAACACCAGAGAAAACGAGAGAAAATGCATTAAACACACCTTGCAAAATACGTATGTTTTTTTTAGCAGCAGGCAAACCTGATTTAGCAGCAGTCCTTCTTTATTATAACTAATCTGACCAGCCAGGTAATCATGACAAGCTTAGACAGATAATTTAGGTTCTAATTATGTAGACAAAGAAACGCAGCAAAAATGCAAATGTGGGAACACAGCCTTGTTCACACTACAGTAATCCTGTCCGTAATTGCGACAACTGTAACAGACAGGACTCTGTCCCCATCCGCATTTGCACAGAGCCATTGATTGAAATGGGCGGATCTGTATTATGGCCTGAAAGTGTTTTTTTGTGACACTGTTCATGGCCCCTTTACAGATCCATAGCAACTACGGTTGTGTAAAATGGTCAGTTCAAATCAACAAGTACTATATTCTCTGAAGTTATGGATCTGTAACTGCGGACAGTGTAATACCGTTGTGTCAAAGGGGCCCAATAGTTTTTTGCAGTTGGCAATAGCAAGTTACTGAAAAAACCTAATGGTTCCCGTTTTTTTTTTTTTTTTTTTTTTAAGACTGGGTGTATTTATATCTGCAGTTTGACTCTGTTACCGTAATATGGTGTCCCTCCAATGTTCTCTCCAATGTTTTGTCACTAAGCCGGAGGGAAATGTCGATGGGCTGCTGGATATATGTGAATGGGGCCTAATAAGTTATTGGTGCAACAATACTATTAAAGGGGTTGGCCACTTTATAATAAAATAGGTCAGTACAAAGTAATAGTAAGTGTTCTCACTGTATATACTGACAGCAGCTCCCTGTGTACCTCATAGAGCTAAAATCAGACTCCCCATCACCAGGCTGGGCTGCCCTGCTCTGTTTTGTTTCAGTCCATAAAATGGCCGACATGGAGGAGCATGTAACCATGCCCTGCCCCCTGTGTCCTCCATAGACATATACAGGCTCAGTGGTGGACACTGGGGGGCGGGGCCTGGTCACATGCTCCTCCATGTCAGCCATCTTATGGACCAAAACACCACAGAGCAGGGCAGCCCAGCCTGGAGGAGGGGAGGCTGATATTAGCTCTATGAGGTACACAGGGACCTGATGTCAGTATATACGGTGAGTACACTTACTAATACTGTACACTGAGCAATTTTACTATAAAGTGGCCAGCCCGTTTAAAGAGAATGTGTCATCAGAAAATGACGACTTCTGAAAAAATTTTGGTGACATTTTTCCTTATTTTCCATTTTTCTATCTAGATTAAAAATGAATCCTGAAATTTTGCACTTTTCATTGCTGAGACTTCCTGTACTGATAAGAGGAGGCTGCAGTAAAGTCATCTGTACAGCATTACAGTGACATGTGACGCCAGTAGATAGAGGAGACAATATCAGCTCCATAGGTCACAGAGTATACTCAGTAATGTTTAACATTCATCTCAAGGGGACAGTATCTGTCTTCTGTTGTGTATATCCATAAGTCTTGCTGAAAAACATGTCGCTGAATGCTGTTAAAAACAGCCCAGGCAAGATGACATCCCCCATAACAAATAATAAAAATAGAAACAGATTAAAATAGAAGAACACATTTTTTTGAATCTGACTCTAATCTGTAAAAGAAATTTCAAATGGTAAATTCTCATTAAAGTTAGATGAGTCTCCAGTAATGCTACATAGCATAGGCCTTATATCTGCACTGCAGATACCTTGTTTTAAAAATAGATAAATAAATTCTCCTGTATACATTGCTCTCCCCCATGAAAGTGATGGACACCACAGTGAAACCCAGTGGACTCCATTGCAAATCAGTAGAGTCTGTTAGACACTGCTGGTTGTTCATCATGTAATGTATCTGTGATAGCATTGAGGTTTTCATTGTAAGTAAAGGGCACAATGCAAATGTGTAGAGTTTTGGAGAAACACTGAACTCTCATACAGTTGAAAACCACTGTGCAAAGAAGAGAGGTTTAAATTTATGATCATGGGGTATAGGTGGCAATTTGTTTCTTGGCCACCTGTGTTACAGCAGTTAGTCTATGGGGCAGTGCCAAGAGGAGAAGCTGCTCTGCTACCTTTTTTGTATGCCATATTAGCTTTTATAATAGGAGGTTTACATAACTGTTTAAAACATTAAAGCACATATCATCATAAATGACCATTGGATAAAGATTAGACATAAGTGAGCTATTTCCAGAAGTTTGGTTTGGCTGGTTTATTGAACTTCAAACCTTTAAGAATCTGAACTTCATCAATAGCCCTAAAACATGTGTATAAGCCTAAGAGCCCTAAAAGCCCTATATAACACTGTCAGGTCACCCAGCAGTCAGGGCTGTGGAGTCAGAGTCTGAGCTAGTTTTGGCTGGACTTGGAGACGTAAAAAATGTACTGACTCCAGCTTTAAGAAAATCTTTTAACATTTTATAATTGAGTTTTCATATGATTTTTTTATAAATGTTCCTTCCTTAAGGACCTTTTTTTATTAAAACCAGAAAAACTTTTTTTTCCACATACGTTTAGTTAGAAAAGGTGAAGCATTTCCTCCATATATTAGTAATAAAGCACTGGCCCTACTAGATAAGGGTGATCGGGGAGAAGTTGGCGGTCACTATCTGTCAGCTTGTTTCTGAGCTGGAAGAGTCCATTGTGTTGGGGGGGAGATCTGTGCTGTTCTCTTCCTGGATGCTGGATGATTGTATATTAGCAACAGTGTAATATGAAGATATCCTGTGTAATATAGAGAAGGAGGAGGAGAAGCCATATGTAGTGTAGCAGTAAACTGTGTCCTCAACGTGGTGTTTCCTCTCTGGGAAAAGAGTGTGTCTTTCTTCAGCGTGCTATGGCCGCCTTTGTGTTTGAGATAGAGGCAGAAATTAAAGGGGTATTCTGGGCAACAGTGAAAAATTGAGGACGGACAGGGGGTGTTGGGGTCATAATAAAGAAGCTCTATTTACCTGTCCCTGTGCCCCTGCAGTGCAGCGTCATAGCTCTTAGTTCTCCGCCTGGATCTTGATCCTGTGAAGTCATGGCTCTGCTTAGAAATGCTCGCTCAGCCAATCAGTGAGTGAGGCGGGGCAAAGCTGCAGTCACCAATTTGCTGAGCGGGTAGTTCCTATGAGGCAGTAAGAAGAACCACTGGCTTTTTCAAAGCCATCAAGAAAATCATCCCATTTTGGGGAGTAGCAACAGAATTGGCATCCTAGAAGGTGGAAGAAGAAAGGGAATGCTTGAAGACTGGGTAATTTTTATGTAATTTGTTGCCCATGGAAAGCAATCACAGCCCAGCTTTTAAATATTCCTGAGACCTGGTAAAATGAAAGCAAAGCTGTGATTGTTTGCTATTGGCAGCAAAGAACATTTCTGTTGTATGACTGCTTGATAAATATCCACCACTATGTACAGAAGTGACACAGAGCCCTCTATGTAATGCTTCTTCAAAACTATTTGTGTAGCAGAAAAAGAAAGAAAATGACATACCTAAAGGTGATGTCCACGCATAGAAAGACATGTCTGTTTTCATCAAGAAACAGCACCTCTCCTGTCCTCAGTTTGGATGTGATTTTGCAGTTCAGTTTCATTGAAGTGAATGGAGCTGAATTGCAATAATACACATAACCTGAGGACAGGGTGGTGTGGTGTTATAACTGTTTGTAAGGTGGAAAGTCTTTTTCATTGTTTATACATTCATGTTCATCTAAATGTATAAATTGTCTGTTTACAGTATTACAGAGCTGAAATAGAAGCCCTGCACTCTTCTGGAACCACAGCAGTGGTAAAATTCAGCGACTATGGGAACTATGAAGAAGTACTATTAGAAAACATCAAGCCAATTCAGGCGGAGGCATGGGTAAGTGTGGGCTGTGATGTGTGGAATTGTGGAACTTAAATATGTTATAGTGTGCAGGAATATGCCCTGGTGACTAGGAGGAATGGTAGTACCCAGTTCTCAGTTTATCCTTTGGAATGACAAATTGTCACAACTCAGTCCTACCTAAGCATGCCACAGTGTTGTTTAATGTACAGTGCAAGTATTTACTATACTAGACAGGTCTGGAGCACCAAGAGGGTCTTTTTAAAATTGTATTCATATACACTCACCGGCCACTTTATTAGGTACACCTGTCCAACTGCACGTTACCACTTAATTTCTAATCAGTCAATCACATGGCAGCAACTCAGTGCATTTAGGCATGTAGACATGGTCAAGACAATCTCCTGCAGTTCAAACCGAGCATCAGTATGGGGAAGAAAGGTGATTTGAGTGCCTTTGAACGTGGCATGGTTGTTGGTACCAGAAGGGCTGGTCTGAGTATTTCAGAAACTGCTGATCTACTGGGATTTTCACACACAACCATCTCTAGGGTTTACAGAGAATGGTCCGAAAAAGAAAAAACATCCAGTGAGCGGCAGTTCTGTGGGCGGAAATGCCTTGTTGATGCCAGAGGTCAGAGGAGAATGGGCAGACTGGTTCGAGCTGATAGAAAGGCAACAGTGACTCAAATAGCCAACCGTTACAACCAAGGTAGGCAGAAGAGCATCTCTGAACGCACAGTACATCCAACTTTGAGGCAGATGGGCTACAGCAGCAGAAGACCACCCGTTACTAGCATGGTGTTCCTAATAAAGTGGCCGGTGAGTGTACATATCCAGCTCAGTCCATTAATAGATAACATGGCTGTTACACACAACCAGTCAGTTGTACAGTTAGCATCATGAGAAGTAACCACAAGTAAGGACAATCTCATAACTATTTGTACACCAGGAAAAAGTCACTTGAAAGCTGGGTGCTATCTTTTTGCATTAAAGGGGTTGGCCACTTTATAGTAAAATTGTACAGTACAGTATTAGTAATTGTACTTGCTGCACTTACTGACAGCAGCTCCCTGTGTGTATCCCATGCGATAAAAATCAGACTCCACTCCTCCAGGCTGTGCTGTCCTGTTCTGTGGTGATTCTGTCCATGAGATAGCCCCACCCTCTGTGTCCTTCATAGGCATACACAGGCTCAGTGATGGACACAGAGGGCGGGGAATTGTCACATACTCCTCTATGCTCAGTGATCTTGTGGACAAAATCCCCACAGAGTAGGGCAGCACAGCCTAAAGGAGAGGAGTCTGATTTTAGCTCTGGGAGCTTCTGTCAGTAAGTGCTGTGAGTACAGTTACGTATATACTACATTAAGTTATTTTACTATATAGTGGCCAAACCTTTTAACAAAAAAGTCTAAAATAAAAGTTATATTTTATTAGTGCACACCTTCCTTTCCACCTCGTCCAATATTATGGCATACTGTGATACAAGGTGGTGGATATCTAGGTATGTTACGCATGTTGCCTCAACACATCTGATCTGCAGTAAGAGGACACTGGTAGCCGGGACCCAGGGCTTGCTTTTCCATTCTGCCATTTTTTATTTATTTATTTATTTATTACCAAAGTAGTTCTCAAGAGGTAAAAGGTAAATGAGATACACTGTTGTGGTTGACCTTTTCCTACTACACATCCGGAACAAAAAAAAAAAATTGTGAAAGATTGGCTAACACCACAGACTCTATTCTGTATTCTATATGAAAGTTGACGTGACAGACATCCTTCAGCATAGAGCAATGCATAATTATTCTTTGATCTATTTTGTCTTTTTTCTGGCTTTTGAACTGAAATGTTTTCAGCGTCCTTGTATTACAGAAGACTGAGAATAAGTAGTAAAGCATTAATAAAGTGACCGCTTCCTGTTGATTTTGTTGTATGAACAGTGATTTGCTTTATTTTTCATTTACTTAACCAAACATTAGCCGCTGTGATCAATATTAATTTGTGTTATGGTGTAATCTTTGGAATGTAAGCTGAAAAATCAATGCCCCTAATTTATGTAGTACACATCCCCACGCTTGCTATAATTCACCTAGCAGACATTTCTTATTAGGCTAGGTACATCTTGTGTTTTTCGTACCTCTGCCAAATTATCCCACAGGCGCTATAGCAGTATTGTTACTTCACTTCAACTTGTTTGCCCCCACTCTTACTGGCCTAATTGCCATTAATCACTTTAAGAAAGATTTTGAGTTCTTGGCTGATTCCATATTCATACAGTAAGTTTACTTTGCCATTTGTATGCAATATTAGATTGCACATATCTAGCATGCGTATTTCAGTCCATTTGTTTAAAAAAAAAAAAAAAAAAAAAAGGCTATTTGTAGGCAAGAAATTTCTGCAGCCGAGAAACATAATGCCTTAGCCAGAAGAAGGGTTCATGCATCTGCAACTTTTTGTAAAGGTTTTGTGTTTGAAGTTACTTTCTATTCATGTTGTAGGTTTCTACAAAGCTGGCTTGTTCTAGTGGCTACCACTTTAATGCAGCCGCTTTAATGCTTATTGCTGCTTGTCCTTGCACCATCATAATGTAAGAAGCTGGAGTGCAAGTTACTGCAGCAGTTCATATGTACAGTATGCTGCATCTTTCTCCTTACAGTATGGCAAAGCAAGGGAGAGATGCAATAGACATTAAAGGATAAGTCCTGTGAAAATTTTTAAGTATTGTATTGCCCCCAACACATTACGTGCTTTTTTTCCCCTTCACTTACTACTGCATCAAGGCCTTACTTTCTGGATAAAATGGGATGTCACGACCCGGGTTGGTTTGTGACATCGCCATTTTATCCAGGAAGTGAAGCCTTGATGCAGCTGATTGCCAGGAGTATCAAGAGCCACCCCCCTTTGATGTAATATTGATTACCTATTCTCAGTATAGGCCATGATTTTTATACAGCTACTTACCACCTTTATTGTAAATAGTGATTGTTTATGATATGTGACATGTCTGAGACTTGAGGTGCATTATAAGGGTGGTAAGGGCCTCATTTGTCTTTGTGAGAGAAGACGGATTCTATTTGTGGGCTGAATCATTGCTCTGTAACAGAGTGTGGACAGTAGATTAGTTTAGTCAAACTTATGGGCTCTCAGTAGAAGGCTTCTTGTATTGTATTAAGACATAATCCAGAAGAGATGCATTACAATTGCTTATGGGAACTGCTAGTATCTTTGGTACTGCATAGCCATTTCATCTCCTTTTGTTGAGAGTTGCTACAGGTTCATAAATGTATCACAAAGTTTTTAGTTGATCATCCAGCTTAGTCCTGCCCATATTGCTTGAGCACACATACAATTTTTGTTTAGTTTTTTATTGCTTGGTATATGATATCTGTTTAGTTTAACAGCTATGTGCAGGACCAGTATTGCAGCTTACACATTAGAAGTTACCTTCTAGAGCTGCACATGTTAACTAATAGATGGATCAAGTGAAGGTTTACCAATTGTGGCAGACACAGAACTGTTATTTCAGAAACAGGTATTCTTAGGAGTCATTGATGCCAATAGAAAGTAATGTAATGGGTGATGTATGGGGCCACATATAACTGCACAGTAAATATAGGAGGTGTTTGTATCTAAAACACAAGTGCAGCTTTAGAGTAGATCTATAGATGATGGAGTTTTTCACCTCAGAACATAAACCCATATTACACAAAATAGCTTTGTTCAAGTGTCCCCCCCCCCCCCCTTCCCCTACACTCAAAAAAAATATATATGCAAAGTCAACTATATTTGGTTCTTGATAGGATAGAATATTGTTTTTTATGTACATTCACATTTAGATATTACCAAAAGTAAGTCTAGCATTAATTTGTATTTCTGGCAGTCTAATAATATTTTCTAATACTTAATTTCGATGGAAAAGGGGATTTTGCTAGTCAAATGCATCTTTCAGTATTATCCCCTTTATTCTTCCATAATTATATTTTCGCAGTGTTCTTTGGAAGCTTCTTACTTAGTACAAATAGCCCACCAAGCCTAATTCTTCTGTTCTAGAACACCTACTTATTTCCCGTCAGTGGTGCCCAATCTACGCTTAAAGTTTCAAGCCAAAGCTCAAATTAAACATAATGGTTATATAGTAACAAAAACAGTATTCACTCTGATAGAATATGGCTACAAAATAAAATAAGTAAAGGCAAGTGCCACATAAAGCTAAATAATCGCCTTATTATCTCCCTGGAAATCCAACATTTAGCTGTACAATGTTTCTCAATGCTAATTTTGCAGTATCTGAGTGCTATTATTTATCAAAAACACTGTATACAAAGACCACTGATCTCTCAGCCTCACATGGACAAATACATCAACAGGCTATTATCTCCGGTATTAATACTTGAAAGTAACAGAAGACTTTTAAAGTGTGAAATGTAATTTACCAACTCTCAAGTTCTGAAAGTATATTTCTATTCATTTGGAAAGTAAGGAGAATTATTCACTGTTAGAAATGTCACTTGAAGGGACTGACCCCACTTTTTAACCTTTTTCTTTTATGGTACTTGTTTAATAATTTTTGTGTGATAGCCTGTTATTTATTAGTGTAGCACTTTGTAATCTCACGCTCTCTAAACCCATCATCCTGAGTTGTCCTTTGCTTTCTTCTCCTAGAATTAATTATTTCATCTGAAGAGATTCAGTGAAATGTAATGTAGGAATAAGTATGTTTGCAATATCTTTCAGGAGTTTGTTAGACGGATGAGCTGCATGAAGCTCTTTATTCAGAAGCATTTGTAGATGTGTCTGATCAGCAGGGTGCAGCAGATTGGTCAGTCATGGAGACTCCTGTAAAATTAGAATGGAAGTGAAGTTGAAAGTCAACTACTCCCCATTGAGCAGTAACTTGTAATAGCTGTTTGCTAAATTGCATATATCTATTATCATTGTATGGCTGCAACGACACAGGGGCAGCAGTTCTTTCCATAATAAAAGTATCCTCATCACTACTGTTCGTGGACCATTGACTATAATTGTTTGCTCTATGGTTTGGCTGTTTAGGTCCTCCAACCGAATAGAAACCTTTGTCAGGCCATTAGTGTCTAGCAGCAATTATCACTAAAGTTGGTATATAATGGAAAAATGGAAAAAAAAAAAAAAAAAGTTCGTATTGGCATACAGGTTGGTAAATACTAGAGGTGAGCGAACCGGGTTCGGGTTTGAGTCCATTCGAACCCGAACTTTCGGCATTTGATTAGCGGTGGCTGCTGAACTTTGATAAAGCCCTAAGGCTATGTGGAAAACATGGATATAGTAATTGGCTGTATCTATGTTTTCCAGACAACCTTAGAGCTTTATCCCAGTTCAGCAGCCCCAGCTAATTAAATGCCGAACAATCAGGTTCGGATGGACTTGAACCCGAACCTGGTTCGCTCTTCTCTAGTAAATACACAATCTAATTGTGTATTACCTTTAAATGTCTTGTATGTATTCAGAGATTCCTGTAATCCAGCATTGATATCTGATATTCTCTACCATTCAAACATTAAAGGGGATCTGTAGGCAGTGTTTTTCTTTTCATTCAAAGGAGACACTTCTTATATATCTGGCCATGCCTCCAAAATATTGAAAAATAATTCCAAATGTTTAATGCCTCTAAGCTCCCCCTACTATTCCTATTGCAGAAATTAGCCTTATTTTCCAATTTGCATACAGTTTTGATTTTGAATTGCATCTGGCAGATTCCAATCACTTTTTAGAAACAAGTCCCGAAATGTCAACACCCACACAATTTGACATTGTTATTTTGGCTACTGTTTTGCCTACGAAGGTGGAGGTGTTCTTTCTACTGGATGATGTTAGTTCATATATAGTGCATGATATTTTGAGAAAGTAACATCCCACATTCTTGTTCTGATCTGTGGGTGAAAGACGTCAGTCTGGATGTCCCTTGGTAAATTGTAGGTTGCACAATTAAAGGTCGACAGGTGTGTTGCTTGTTAATAAGTTTAAAGGAACACTTGGGTCAAAACTAATGGCAAAGGGACTGAAATATTGCCAAAAGAGTTTTCATATATCCTACACCCGCTTTTTTTTTTTCCCGAAATAGTTTTAGTTAAAAATGTTATCTATCTTATGTAGTGATCCCCCAGTCTTACTATGATGTAACCGCCCCAAAAATGTTTCCACATTTACTCAGAGTTGTAAACAAATTAAAATATAGAACGCATATCTGTACACCATTTTCAGAAGTGCTATTTATGAATATTTTAAAATGTAGAAATTTTGTGCCCAGAAGCAGAAACGAATGTATCTACTGTCAAGTGTGATACATAAACATAAGTTACAGGAACAAAGACAAATCTTTATTATATTCACTTAAATAATTTTCTGATGAATTGTGGTCTAAATAACCTTGTGAGATTTCATTGTATCATTCAGGCATTCGTTCCATTTCATCCTTTTTACAATGGAAATTCATTTGAATTAATGTATAGCTAAGAGGATCTAAGAAAAATTGATTTAAATGTATTAAAAGTGTTTGCTTCCTATAGTCTTCTACATAAAGCATCTAGAAATGGCAGGAGACTGGAATGGAAGGGTAATTACACTGCTGTAACTAATGAGAAGTAAATTACTAAAACACAAAATCTGTGGCTACATACACAATAGTAACTATCCTACTTGACATTAAATGGTAATTTAAAGCTGCAGATAACAATATATGAACAATGGGGACTGGAGGCTGTTTTACCTGTATAATTAAGACTAGAAAATAATCCATATCTGTCTTCATAAGAGTATGGAGATTTAGGATAATCTTCTGTAGACTGGGCCAAATGCTAAGCAGAATCTTAAAGGGGTAGTCCACCCAAAAATTTTTTCTTTCAAATCAACTGGTGCCATAAAGTGCCAGAGATTTGTAATTCACTTCTATTAAAAAATCTTAAGTCTTCAAGTACTTATCAGCTGCTGTGTGTCCAGCAGGAAGTGGTGTTTTCTTTCCTGTCTGACCCAGTGCTCTTTGTTGCCTCCTCTGTCCATGTCAGGAACTGTCCAAAGTAGCAGCAAATCCCCATAGAAAACCTCCCCTGCTCTCCAGACTGGAAATAATACAACTTCCTGTTGGGCATACAGCAGCTGATAAGTACTGGAAGACTTAAGATTTTTTAATAGAAGTGAATTACAAATCTCTGGCACTTTATGGCACCAGTTGATTTGAAAGAAATTTTTTTTGGGTGGACTACCCCTTTAAGTAATGAATTATTACAATTGGATATTCAGGCAGATATGATATTGCTGGTTGTGGTTTATACGATTTAGGCCTCATTCACACGTTCAGCAGTTTTTCGGGACCGTATATAATTGTAATCCACAATCCATAAAATATTTATATATAAAATAGGAAGGTTTTTTTTTTTTTTTGCATGTTATGGACGTTTCTTCTGTAACAATTATGGATCCTCAAAGATTACGGACGCTCCTATAGATTTATATGGATGAATCTTTTACAGTATGGATTACAGATCCATAAAACTAGACAGCATGAATAGCCCAATGGAAAGCAATGCGCTCCATAATTACAGATAAATGTACAGAACGTGTGAATAAGGCCTTAAGGCCCTATTCCACCAACAGATCTGTCGACAGATTATCTGCCAAAGATTTGAAGCCAAACCCAGGAACAGACTGTAATCAGAGAACAGGTCATAAAGGAAAGACTGGATTTATCTTCTTTTCAAATCCACTCCTGGGTTTGGCTTCAAATCTTTGGCAGATAATCTGTCGTAAGATCTTTTGGTGGAATAGGGCCTTTATTCTTGCAATGTCTTAAAGGAAACTGGTCATCACTTTTATGCTGTCTGAACCACAAATCTTTGCAGTGGCCTTTGGGGGCTACCCCAATAACTCATGGTTCAGGCACCATAAAAGTCTTTCACCCCATTGAAATGTTTATAAATGTATGTGGAGAGATTGCACTTCCAAATAGGTTCATGCAGCTTACGTAACACTATTGCTGCAGCTAATTGCTGCCAGCAAGCGCTACACCGCACTGAGCATCTACAGAGTGAGTTGCCTGTGCCACCTTAAAGTTTACACCCACCTCCTTTCCCGTTTAGCTTACACTGGACATCTTTTTGCTGAAGTAATCACATCTACAGTCTGGAATACGGGATGGGGGTAGGGACATGCATACAAGGTAGACTACCAGCCCTCTGCCACCCACATCAGCCTTCTCATTTAACCCTTTTTAGACCCTCCTAGCTTTGTATGATAAAGCTGCCGTCTTTGTACCCATGTCAGCATTTTAGCTTATCTGCTAACGTACTGCCCCCACCAGAAATGGGCTCAGCATAGATTCTGTACTGTCTATGCTGAGCAGCTATTTCTGGTGGAAGTGGAACATCAGCAAATGTTGCTGAAATGCTGACATTGCCAGAGAGTAGGTGGTCCAGGATCCAGCAGCTGCAGTGCAGTGAGATAGGTAGTACTGTCATCAGCAGAGTATGCCTTGGATTACAAGCATAATTCATTCCAGGGCCGCGCTTGTAATCCAAATCACTCTTAAACCAGAGCTGTGCAGGAGGACAGTGACAGAAACTTTTCTATACAGCTATTTCTATATGGCTGAATGTAAGTGCAGGCACGTTATAGCAGCAGTGTGTATAGCTGAATGTAAGTGTAGGCACATTATAGCAGCAATGTGTATAGCTGAGTGCAAGTGCAGGGATATTATAGCAGGAATGGACAGGATGGGAAACACAAGGGCTGACAGAGACTGCAGGGAGCATGAAGGAATGGGCAAGGAAGATGTGGGCACATATATGCAGCACACTCTGTTCGGGGAGAGAGGGGTTACGGCTATGGAGAGATTACCTCCACAGTCCTGTCCCCTGATGCAAGCCCCAGCCTGAAGTGGATCTGCTATGATTTGGAAGGTGAGGGAGACGTCCTGCGACAGAGTATAGTGCTGTATACCACACTATGCAGACCATGCCACTCCCCTCCAACCCAGTACGGGGAGCTCTTAAACCAAAGCAATGCTCTCAAACCAAGTTACAATTTTGAAAAACTATAACCTCTTCTTGCAAAACTCTCTCAATCCAAGTTACTCTTAAACCAAGGTGTCATTGTATATGCAAGTTCTGCAGCATTCCTCAATGCAAAACGAGAAGGTGCAATGCGATCTACCAAGTGTAAAGATAAGCAAGAAACTGCAACTCTAAATTAAATTGAAAAACTGCAACTCAAAATTAAATTGAAAAAAGTGCGGTGTTTATTCCACCCAAGATTAGGGTGAAGTAGACACCACACTTTTTTTTATAATGCTGATATATACACACACACACACCAGCAATGATCAGCTATAGTCAAGTATTGGTCAAGTTTTCAGGGAGTAAACTCTGAAACTGAAATCAATAGTTTGTATGTAATGCACATATTTGTGGCAACCCAGAGCGTGGGAGACTTTCTTTCTTTATAGCTATTATTTGCAGTGGCTAATAGATCATTGCAGAAGTGGGGCCTCCAGCTATTTATTTGTAATTCCCTAAATAGGGTATTATGAAATGGGTTTAGTTTATCAGACAATCCCCGTAAAGAGATGAGATTGTGACTATTGCGTTCAGTGTGATAGAATTGGCTGGCGGATGTTCTGTTACTATGTGTAATAAGACAACGTATTTTGTGGAATGTTTTGTTACCAGTTTCTACTGTGCAGTACTAAATATATGATCCAAGTTTAGTTGTTCTTGATTAGGGTTACATTTGTGGAGATGATCACAAAGTTTTAATTAATACACTTATGTAATTATATTTTGCATTATGTGTACGCATTACTAAAAGTAGGCCCTTATATTTAGCTTTTGCAATAAAAAAAATTGTATCATTGTATTTCACTTTCGCAAAGCTTATTAGGAAAAAAAAATAGCTTAATGCAGTAGGAAATAAAATATAAATTGCTATGCACAGTTATATAGTTAAGTTTAAGCTTATTTGTTGTTTCACAAGACTTCCCCTGAAAATAGGAACTAGTAGGGGTTTTACTGAGTTGCTTAATATAAGGCCTTCCCCAGAAGTAAGACCTAGCAAAGTTTTTGTTTGGAAGCATGCCCACCAAACAGAACCCCAGGGCATGCAGCTGTGATTGTTTTTATCCCGCCGCCATTGTTCCCCACCTTCACCATCCACTGCAGAGAAGCCGCCATCCCCTTGGTCACCTATTGCCAGATGTAGAGCGACATACAGTGTTGTGTTATCCTGTCACCTGCCACCGGTGAGCTCCCCCTGGTGGCCGTAAGCTGCCAATACTGTACGGTCTGTCTCTGCTGTGCATAAGAATTCTTAATGGAAAAATAAGACATGTCCTGAAAATAAGACCTTGCCCAAATTACACAGAGATGTTATACAGAGGTCAGGGATGCGTCCTGGGTACCACCCACAGCAGTGCCTAGGAGGTACTCTGTCTCACTTATTCATCTTCTTTTATTTAGAAGGAACCTGTCATTGTTTTCATGCTGCCTGAGTAACCAGTCATCAGAGAAGCCCACCAGCCTTCATTGATAGATAACTCCTTGTTTGGATATAGGTAGAAAAATTCCAGTTTAAGCCAGCTGCACAAGGAGAAGCCACTGGGGACTCTCCTGATGACTAGTGTCTCAGGAAGTATGAATGTGATGAAATGTGTTCCCTTTAATCCTATTTTGTCTCATGATACAATTAAATCCAATCAGAGTGTCTGCTGTATGTATCCCAGGAGGAAAATATCTTTTTCCTTCCCAATATCATAAATCTGATTGTAAAACCACAAACTTGAGCAGGAACCTTGGTCTTCTACCTCATCTGCCATATTAGGAAAAGATCATTATAAAATGGTTATCCAGGATTAGAAAAACACAGCTGGTTTCTAACAGAGCACCACCCTTGACCCAGATTGTGTGTCGCATTGAAGAGCATAGTGCTAAGTTGTAACACCAGGGCAGTTGTGGTGCTGTTTTTGGATGAAAGCAACCATTTTTTTTTTTATTTATTTATTTATTTTGGGGGGGGGGGGTTAACCTTTTTAATGCAGACTTCCTTGGTTAAGGCCTGTCTCCTTATTTGTTTGCCAGTTGTAAATGTGAGAGATCAGTAGAAGAATTAACCCATGGCATTTTTGACACTGTTTTATATATGTGAAACATGTTTTAAAAATATCTTTTAGGGTGCCTTCACACACAATGTATCTGCAGCCGATTTCTTGCTGCAAAATCCGCTGCGGATACTTGCCCATTCACTTCAAGGGGCTAACATACTTGCAGCGAGATTTTCATCCCACCACAAGTATATCAAACTTGCACTGATTGGCTGCCCGCCGGGAGGCCCTATAAGCAAGAAGCGGGGACCTGGTACAGTATCTTCCCGGGCCGTGGGGGGCACTTAGTTTGACATACTTGCAGCGGGATGACATTCCTGCTGTTAGTATGTCAGCCCATTGAAGTGAATGGGCAAGTATCCGCCGAGGATTTCGCTGCGAATTGGCAGTGAGAAATCCGCTGTGGATACATTGTGTGTGAAGGCACCCTTAAGCAGAAGAATGAGTCAGAATTCCACGAATTTATAAAGATGTGCATATTAAATATCCCATGTCATCATTAGAAACCACTGTGACAGGTATACCGTGAAGCATGTCTTCCGCTTCTGCCCTTCTTCAGGTTCAGTATTGTTAACTGTTGGACATACAAGCAAATTTGCCATTCTTCCTGCCCAGTAGTTTGCTATACCAGTCTGATAAAGGTTCAAGCCTGAAATGTTGCTGCACTATATGACAAGCACAATGAGTTCTTGTAATGACATTGAGTAATTAGTATACTAATCTTTGCAAATCCACTAAATACAGAGTGCTAATTCATGGTTTTAAGTTGGTTAGAGTGGCCGTACACATAGCAGTAAGGTGCAATGCAGCTTAACTGCACACAATTTTACAGCAGTTTTTCAGTGTCGTTTTTGAGTGTGGCTTATTTCCAGTCCCATCTGTTGCTGAGGCTTCTGGGGGAAACTGGCAGGAGACAATGTGTGATGATGCTTCCGGGTGGCACTGGGAGTATGCTGATATGTCATCTCCTGGCGCAGCTTGGGCAGGAAGGCTTGGGATGATGTGTCAGAGCCTCTAGCCTACTCTCTGCTGTGTTCTATGGACAACTATGCAGACTGTTATATGTGTCCACATTGACTGTAGTATTACACTGCCTGACCTGGATATGTCTTTGTTCATATATTATGCTATTGTACTTTGAAATCAATCAAGCAAAAAAAATTGCTTCCTTTTTGTAGGCATTATTATTAAGATATCTATATATCTCACATAAACGCACATTTCCATATGTACATATCAGTAAATAAAGCACATCAGGCATTAAAGTGGTTATCCACCACTACAAAAACATGGCCACTTTCCCCCTACTGTTGTCTCCAGATTGGGTGGGGTTTTTAAACTCAGTTCCATTGAAGTAAATGGAGCTTAATTGCAAACTGCACCTGAACTGGAGACAACAGTAGGGGGAAAATTGGCCATGTTTTTGTAGCGCTGGATAACCCCTTTAACATAGCTTTAAAAGCATGAGTTCTGCAGTAGATAGCAGGGCAGCATAGAATACATGGTTGTACTGGGCAGCTTAGTGGTTGCACTGTATGTTTAGGTAATCCAATGTCAGGCATTCTGATGCTGACAAACACTAGATAATTGAAATGAAATACTAAAGAGTAGATTTGGGATATTGTTCATTTATTCTATTTTGTAACCTTGGCAACATCAAATAGGCACTCTCATTTCAATGAAGTCTGGATAAATAAATGGGATAACCTTTGTAATATCTTGAGAAAAATGCCTAATTCTTTACTTATTTGCTCCCCCCATTCTAAACTCTCTATTCACTATGGAAAACAGCTCAAGTGCAACTTGTTTTTACAAGACAGACATAAGCTCACTGAAAGATCAGTGATATGATGCCCCAAGTTAATTGTTGGGAGGAAAGAGACATAAGTAGACAGTCAAGCATACAAGCATACGGTGCGTACTATATCTCAGTGCTTCTCCCCGCATTACCAAAAACCCATAAAGGCACTTTTCTTCCCTTGTTCGGACCAAGTATAATGAGACCTTTATCTTCATGGGTCTTTAACCCCCTTATTTTTATTAACAATATAAAAGAGCTGCTATACATTATGGACAAAATATATTGGACTTAAAGTGTCACTGTCGTTTTAATTTTTTTTTCAGAAATCAATATTACAGGCAATTTTAAAGAAACTTTGTAATTGAGTTTATTAGCCGAAAAATACATTTTTATCATAAAAAAGCAGTTTGAAGCTCTCCCCCCTTTCTTCATGGTTCTCTTATGGAGAGGTGAGGGGTGGAGGGAGATGAGGCAGATGAGGCACCAAAACAGGACAACAAAGAATTAATTTACAGTTACATCTCCTCCTGAAGTCAGCACTGACCTCTGAATACCGGCTTTCACACAGGTCCCACTGTGTAATCCTTTGTTCTCTGCTCTCTGCTGGCGGTTAATCTCCCTCCTCCCCCCCTCCCCTTTCCATAGGCTAGTGAATGAGAGAGAGGAGGGGGGGGCATGGGGAAAGTCTTTTTGAATGCAGATAATGGCATATTTTCCTAATCCCATTACAAAGTTTCTTCAAATCGCCTGTACTATTGATTTCTGCACAAAAAATACGGCAGTGACACTTAAAGAATACTGTGGTGAAGATAGAAATCTAACTAGAATATCTGAACATATTAATGACTGCAGTCATGTGAGATTCTGCCATTTTACTGACCCTCGCCAAAGTAATTTGAAGTTACTATCACTGGGGGCATTGAAGAGATATAAACACAAAAATGGGGTGGTGATTGGATCACAATCTTAAAGGGACTTTGTCACTAGGTTTATGCTGTCTTTAATGAGGGCAGCATAAACTAGTGACAGAAATTTGATGTATTACCTACATCATTTTATTCAGCCATTCTCCTGACAATGGGCTTTTGATCGATAGCTGTCTGCCTATACACAATATAAATAGATAACTGGCAATGAGCAGCCACTGGGCAGAGGTAGTTTGTGCTCATGAATATTGAGGACTAGTGAGCACACGCACATAATGCAAAAGACTAGTGTGCGCTGCTCAGAGTCTTTGTTATTCAGAAGGATATCTCTGAATCGACTGCACAAAACAATGTAAGTGATACCTCATTCTATTCAGTGTCTCTCACTAATTTATGCTACTTTTAGAACACCATAAACCTACTAACAGAATCCCTTTAATTATGAGGGAGGCTATTCGGATTTTAAATCTTGTGGTCTGAGCCTGGATTTAATATTTATTTTACAATTAGGCCAGTTCCTCCCCTTTTCTTTCTACAGAAGATTCCACATACACGCATCCTATCTCTGTCTTGATATGAGTTTTTGTTTGCTTAATTGGTTCTCGGTTTTATTTTTCTTCAGTTTTAGGCTATGTTCATACTGTTGAAATAACAGCAGTTCTTATTGGATGGCTCTAATTTAACGACAAATAACGGACATTCTTTTGTAATTCTGGCCATGGTTTTACAACGTGCTTGACACTGTCACCCTCTTTCTGGACTTCTCTACACAGCTGTAAAGCCTAAATTCTTTCTTTTCTAAATTCAGTTTTCATACCTTACTTAATTATAGAGTTCTTGGTGCTTGGTTCAGTGAAAAATGCTTTTTATCATTGGTAGATTGTGCCACCTGGGCGGGGCTAAACAGCTGCAGTGCCACTTGGCCCCACCCCTCCGAGACGTCATAAATGTCTAAATTGGTCGGCCTAGACATTGATGTCACGGAGGGGCCTATGGAGTGGTGTGGGTGGGGCTAAGTGGCGCTGCAGCCTTGAAGCCCCACCCAGGTGGCACAGTCTACCAACGATAAAAAGCATTTTTTACTGCACCGAGTACCAAGAACTCTATTATAAAGTAAGGTATGAAAACTGCAGAATTTCACAGCATTGTAGAGAAGTCCTCATGCAGAAAGGGGGTGACAGTGTCACTTAAACAGCCGTTATTTTCCTTTAAATGACTGCCATCCAATAAAAACTGCTGTCATTTCAATGGTGTTTTAACATAGCCTTAGGTTGCCTTTTTTATTTCACCTTCTAGTTTTTGGATTTGGCCACCATCTGTGATTATATTTACCAAGTCCTCTTGGCTATATGGGTATTCTCAGATAGTATGAAGGGTTAAATGAAATTTAGTCAAATTAAAATACCCTCAATTGCTTTCTTTTATATAATGTTCTGTTTTACAGTTGGTTAAAGGAAGTAAAAAAAATAATAAAAAAAATACATGTGTACTATGCTTACAACATTGACAAAAAGCTGATTGGTTACATTGCTAATAAGTGCTACGTCTCCAAGTGTGCATGTTCTGTTTAGTACACTATATTATAATATATTCAACAACACTCACTTTCAGTCAGTAGAATGGTTCTTTTAATTTGTGACATTTATCACTTTCCTTGCCCTTCACTCTTGTAAATGAGTTATTCTTCACTGACATTTGGTGTCACATATATAATAAATATATATATGTATATGTATATGTGTGTGTGTGTGTGTATATGTAAAGTGCTGTGAATCATTACTTCTCGGCCTTTTAGCTAAGATCAAGTGTAGTATCTGTTCTTATTGGTTTAATATCTGACATGTCCCCTATCTGGGGACCATATATTAAATGAATTTTTAGAACAGGGATATGGAAAAAGAGCTTGCTCTGTCCTCTCTAGGTATTGACCTGGTATTGCAGTGCTTCCAAGTTCAGTGCACAAAAAAAGTGCTGTGAATCTTAGAGGACCTGTAAGAATAATACTTCTTTTTTGCAGTATGTGTAAAGGGAAAGCTACCAATGTGGCTAATGGCTAAATGATTTTGACGATTGCTGGGAAAATCATGCAGCCATTGGCGACCACATGCTGGTGGTACTTAATCTGCAGGCAGTCTCCCATATACAGGCTGAGGCAGGTTCTCTTAATCATATTCCCCCTTTCACGCAGATACTGCTTCAGCCTCACCAGCCTCATTGAATAAAATTACTTGAATCTTTCTTGCTTACAATATGAGAAACTTTTTTTTTCTATTTGCATGTATTATGAACATAGCAGTATGAAACATCCATTGGTAACCACTTTAAGAGAATGTCCTAAAAATGGTCATATATTATCAAATCATAAAGCAAAGAGGTATTCCCATCTTAATTTGTTATTCCCTATACATAGATTAGAGCATAGAAGTTAGAGACAGGAATACCCCTTTTTGAGATGGCTATGATTTGGTAACAATGTTTCTGTTGGGAAAATATTAATATATCTATTTTCTTTTGGTCTTCTGACAAGTGCAGTACTAAGTAATATTTGTTTTTGCCTTGTAAAAATTTAAGGAAATCTGTCAGCCCCTTGGCCTTACCTGAGGGGCTGGCAGTCCCCTAGTGAGCATGGTGCCTTTTGGGTAATTTTCCATGCAGCGGACGTCTCGCGTCTCCTACTGTAATGAACTGTCAAAGAGGAGTTGTTTGTGCCACACTCTAACTGCCTCACCACACCTTCCTCCTCCCTCTTCTTCATGAATAATCAGTGCTGTTGAGCCTCCTGCTTGCCTAGCTGCCAGCCAATGTCTCTGATTGCAGATCAGTCCTCTGTAATTAGTTTATGTCTAAAAGAAACACTCAAATATACTTGAATCTCTCTTCCCAAATGTGTTGGAGCTGTGGTCTTGGGGGTAACTCACTTGTCTAGAGACCTGCCAGCAGTTCATTCTCTGGTTCAAATCCCCTGATAGACATCAAATAGAGGTCTTTTTTTCCCTTCTTTTTTCTCATTATTGTATCATTTTAAGGCTATGTTCACACACAGTTTTTTCTCAGTAATTTGCAACCAAGACCAGGAGTGGCTTAAGTACACTGAAAGGTTATGTTTACACACTGTTGAAATTGAGCGGATGGCCGTCATTTAATGGCAAATAACAGCTGTTGTTTTAAAATATCGGTAATTATTTGTCATTAAATGGCAGTCATTCACTGAATTTCAACAGTGTGTGAACATAGTCTTTCTGTGATTTCAATTCACTCCTGGTTTTGGTTTCAAAATACTGAGCAAAAATACGGTGTGTGAACATAGCCTTAAAAATGATACAGTAATGAGGGGGAAAAAGAAAAGAATAAAGACCTATATTTCATTCCCATCAGGGGATTTGAACCAGAGAATGACCTGCTGGCAGGTCTCTAGACAGGTGACTCACAGGTAACCTAGGTTAACCCTACACCACAGCTCCAACACATCTTGTCTCAGAGATTCAACTTTATGTCTGAAAGAAACACTGACATAAACTGCCTACAGAGGACTGATCTGCAATCAGAGACACTGGCTGACAGCTGAGCGAGCAAGAGGCTGGGCAGCACTGATTATTCATGAAAAAGAGGGAGGAGAAAGGAGTGGAGAGGTATGCCAGAGTGTGGCACAAACAACTCCTCTTTGACACTCCATTGCAGTAGGAGACGTGAGGTTGTACATAATCCACTGCATGGAAAATTACCAAAAAGCACCAAGCTCACTAGGGGACTGCAGTTAAAGCACACTGTCAGCACCTCAGGTAAGGCCCGTGAGCTGACAGATTCCCTTTAAGTGTACATGTGTATGTTGATGTAGTAAAGGCATCAACTGATTATTTATCATAACCTTGTTGTAGGAAGAAGAGGGGGAATATGGAGATTCACTTGATTTCCGCAGAGGAGGCGATGGACAACCAAGGAGATCTACGAGACCAACTCAGCAATTTTATCAACCACCCAGAGCACGGAACTGACTGTTAAGGTGAACACATAACCTTAAAACTTTTTAGATTTTTTTTTAACAATAATTAAATGCATTAAAAGTGGTACTCCACTGGTGTCACAAAGTAATACATATTTGTAAATTACTTCAATTTAACCCCTTAATGACAGCAGGTGTACATGAATGCCCCCGTCGCCTGGGCCTTAACACAGCAAAGGCGTACATGTACGCCCTGCTGGAGGGCCGCACTATGAAGCGAGCTCAGGAGCTGAGCTCGCTTCATATGAGGTAAGGACTGGCTGCTATTGCGCATCAGCTCGCCAATAACCCCTTAAATGCTGAGATTGCGACGCAACCGCAGTGTTTAACTGTAAGTGGCAGGAGCATCTCCTGTCACTTAGCCATCGGGATCGTATATTGCAGTCTGTTCTTCTGTATTCTGAGCCTAACACAGATAACACTGATCCCTGCTATGCTATGGCATAGCAGTGATCAGTGTATACAATCTAATGAATATATGTAATAGTCCCCTGGGGGACTAAAAAATTATAATAAAATAAATAAATGTTTTTAACAATGCCCTGTAGCCCCTCCCCCAATAGGTCTAAATCACCCCCCTTCCGATTTTATAAATAAAACACATAAAAATAAATAAACATATTATGTCGTAACGTGCGTAATCGTCCGATCTATTAAATTAAAACAATATTATTATATTGCTTTTTATTATGCTGCCACCTCTGTCCATGAAAGTAATTGTCCCGGAGCAAATGCCCATAGAAAACCTCTCCTGCATTGGACAAAGGGTGGCATCAGAGAGTAGCTGATAAGTACTAGAAGTACTAGAATATAAGTAATTTACAAATCCGTGTAATTTTCTGACAACAGTTGAAAAAAAATTATTTCCAGCGTACCGCATTAATACCAAATTGGGAAGTTTTAGATGAAAGTACAATGCAATGTGTGTTTCTGATGCCTATTGTAAAGAAAAAGGAATTGTACATGTGCTTTGGTTATATTGGGTGGCTCTTTCCCTCCCACAGAATAAGATTCTTTATCACTTTGAGAGCTACTATTGTAGCTTCTTTGTTTATTGCCTTCTAACTATCTGCAATCCCCGACAAAAATTATATTACAACACTTAGAGGACATTCATCCAGCTTTAAAAGTAATATTCAAACCACAGCTATGACACAAAACTGTGTTCAAAGGGGGATCTGCTTTTTAAATTTAAATAACCCACTCTGTATACTAGTGTCCAAAATGTGACTACTACAGCCAGTTAGTGACCTCAATGGTCTCATGCTGCATTATTAGCATCATGGCTCCCATTGCTACGTGGTGATGTCTATAGTACTGCATGTGACTGCTGAGGCAGTGCATCCACAAGAATTCAGCGATAATTCGGACAGGTGAGTAAAGGTTGTAATTTTATTTTATCATCTTTGTGCACTTTTTTTTAAAGGGTGGATAACTTCTTGACATTCTACTTTTATTAATGGGGCTTTCCCAGCTTGCAAAGGTACTCCTTATCCACAAGTAATCTTTGGCTACACACTCTTAGGGCCCTTTTACATGGCCTGATTGACATTGGATTGGTGTGATTGGCACTTGTTTGCAGAGCGTTACAAGGCTCAATCAGTGGCCACTTAAATGATCTGTTACACATATACTGTTTGCACAGAGAGATGTGCGCCTGATAACAGTAATTTAAATGATTGCACAAAAAGCTCCACTCAGCCGATGAAAAACGGTATGCTTGTTGGTCGGCACGTCCCTTGCCACTTTAAGCAGGTCAATTTTGTGAATGATTATTCCTAGTAACACCCAATTGACAGTATAAAATACACTTTAGTTTAAATCTTGGAGGTGTGTTTAATAGTTTCAATTGAAAACTGCCTTGTTGGGGCCATGCTTTCTTCCAAGTAGCAGGAAGGGGTGTAGCACATTACTAGCTTTGTCTCTTGGCTATACTTTACTCAATGCTTTGCTTGTATTCTTCTCAATTCCAGTTGGGCTGTGCTATCTAATGCTTGTTTATATCAACTAGATCCACCATCTCACAGAAGAAAGGAATACTGCAGCTGTTTTCACGGAAGTGGTATATTTTTCTAAAGAATTGCCTTGCACTGTGGTCTTAATATTCTTATTGTGAACAAGACTCGAGGTCTTCAGAAGCAAGTAGAGAAACCATCAGTTATTAGTTTATCAAATGATTTTTTAATTAATTATGAATTTCTTGTTTGCATCAATAAAACCACAGTGCACCTGAACAGTGTCTCTGTATTTTCATTATTTTAGCAGGGGTTCCTTCCTAGGGGCTTACTGTATTTTTCACTCTGTAAGACTCACCCCTGGTTTAGACAACTGCAAAACTATTTAAATATACTTGATGGTCTAAAGTAGTGAAGGGTTTAAAGTTAATTGAAATGAAAGGGCCACTGTAATACTCTCCATGACATTATCTTATACAGTACCTACACATATACAGCTTTGCAGCATGCACAGTACACACCCAGCTCTGCTACATAAACATACACAAACAATTTTGCTACATACATGCAGACACAGAGATAAATTTTAATACGGATTGTTGCTACCTACAGTATCTTTAGTGCACGCGCCTCGTAGCCATGTGACTAGCGCAGGTAATTAATTTCCATTCTGGGTAAGTTCCAAGGAGCCTTTACTTGAGGGAATCTTGAGGTGATGTACATCATTTCTGCATTCCTTCTCTTCCCAGCCTTGGTCTCACAGATCAGTGTTCAGCAGGAGAAGAGAGAAGACTGTGCAGCCATCAGTAGCTGCACAAGTCACCCAGCAGTTGGGTACAGCACTGAATCATCGCTTAGCCTGAACATCCTGAATATAAGATGCATTTTTTAGCAAGATATCTTCTTGCTAAGAAGAACGTCTTCTAAAATGAAAAGTAGTTATTTACTTTTTTTTTTTTTTTAATTTATGTTTTTGTCATCCAAAAAAGGGAACTGGTTATTAATAATTAGCTTTGAATCAGCTATAAGGCTACAAGTGGTCAGCTGCATACAGTTTGAATGCATCAGCCAATGACCACAAAAGAGAAAACTAGAAGGAAGCATTTTGTCTAATAATATAAATTACAAAGATATATATGCACTTTCTTTTTGCAAACTGGCACAATAAAATTATAAGCACCTTATGAGGAGATGCTGTCCTTTGCTCTTTTTTTTGGAATACGATTGGGGTGAGGGTCGAACCCCGTGAGGACTGTGCATCCCGCACTGCGTTACCGCGGATCCAACTTGTACTATATATATATATATATATATATATATATATATTCGCTTGTACTATTGATTTATGCAAAGTTTCTTGAATTGACAATGCCTCTTTAAGGCCAATAGGGTGGAGCAAATTTATAGAAAGTTCAAAAGTCTCTATAGAAATTGCAGTTGAGAAATGTCCTTAAAGCAGGTCATCTGACTGAACACTTATCCCCTATCCAAAGCATAGCTTGGACCCCTATGATCTCAAGAACAGGATTTTTTTTAAAGCTTGCATCAGAATATAGTGACTATATGCATGTGTGTTGTCTCTCCATGCATGGTCTATAGGAGCTGCAAAACACCACTTTGGTCAGCCATTTTCTCAGTCTCCATAGTGAGTGATTAGAAGAGCAGTATGCATGTCGATTACCAAACCATTCCGACGGGTTGTCCAAGCAGTTAACCTCCTGCAGCAGTAAACCTTTCCCTATGTTGTAAAAGGGAAACTTGTATTAATGGTGGGACATATATATATATAATTTTTTTTTTTTTTACTGTATGTGTGTATTTGATAGAGAGAGATATTGATTCTATTGGCAATAGTAAATTTTTTGATACATTGGTTTACAAAGGAGCCCTAACATAATACCGCACTCTGATGACAGAACCTCAGGAGATGTACTTGTGTCTCAGTCAAACTGCTGTTTTAAGATTTGCAGCCTTTATTATGTTATGTTCCATCTGTTCTACTTTTATTCATTTATCTTCCTGCTAACGCTTTGAAGTGATACATAGACAGTGGGTTAGCACTCAGAATGACATATAAATCTTTTGTGGGTGGCTTCAGCCTGTGCCAGCAGCTGTATAAGACCGCACATAGAAAGGATATCCCCATTCCATAAACCTCAGTATAATCAGGTGCATTTATGTTAATCCTCTTTAGGGAATATTCGCATATACTGGTTTTCCTGCAAAAAAAAAAAAAAGAGCAAATCCACAGAAAACCACAAGAAAGCTTGTCCACAGTGGAAAACCCTCAGCAAATCATGCAGATTTCCCTTAGAAAAATAATTCATACTCCAGTGGTATTGCTTTCCTGGTCTTTGGCATGTCTCGGTTCATCTGGCAGCTGTCACATATCGGTGTCATCACTGGACCAGAGTACCATTGTCATTGGTGAGTATAGTAGGTTTTAACCCCTTCAAGACAGCGCTTTGATGCACAAAAGTCCGTTTCAAATTAATGCAGTGTTCCTCTCCACCTTAGCTTTTAGCCATAGCTTTTATTTTCCCACCTACAGGGCTGGTTGGGGTGTCATTTTTTTCACCATGATCTCTAGTTTTTATTAAAATCATATTGGTGTAACAGAAAAATTTTGATCGCTTTTTATTTTTTTCTGATATAATTTATTAAAATCAGCAATCTTGGTGTATTTTTTTCCCCCCCGTTTATGCCGTTCACTGTGTGGGAACAATTCCGCATGCTATGATATCTAATATGTTTATTTATTTTTTTAATATTTTTATTTTTATAATGAGCAAGGGGGTATTTTAAACTTTTATTGGGAGGGGGTTGTTTATAAGGGGTTTTTAATACTTTTAAAGCGGGGCCCTCGCTGCATGGCTGTGGGGATCCCGATCACTCAGAGACAGAAGCTTGTCTGTCACTGAGTACCTTAAACGCCGCGATCACTATAGATCGCAGCGTTTAAGGGGTTAATGAGACACAGCCCCGGACACACTGATGTCACACATCAGAAACCCCTAAAGTCAAGAACGTATATTTGCATTTCTACTATACGTATACGTATCGTGTATACAGATTACTGACGGGAAGGGTTTAATATTTTACACTTTTATATGCACTTGGATTGTGTGGAAGACACGCACATAATCTGCAACAAATTCCACAAAACTAAGATTTGTTTGCAATTTTTAATTTGTCCATTTAGTATGTGGGAATCTGTAACAAACCCTTGCTCCTTCTGCAGTGAAAATTGACATGGAAGCATGTAAAATCTTATCTGCGCATTGTGCACAGCATTTCCACTACACGTAAACACAGCTTTGATGCATTTCAATATTTTTTCCTCACCTGCTGCAAACTAATATAAATGTACCAACATATCAACAATATAAAAGAATTTTCTAATCCTATAGGAATGTAATAGTATCCGTTTTACTTAGGCCTTATTAAGCAGCTTTTGTTATATTTCTAAAGATCTGCTGTGTGCTTCTGCATTTGACGTAAGTTATAAACAATTAAAGGGCAGTAGGTACAAAAGATACCTTAAACCCAATGATAACTGGTAATTAAGAACTGCCTCTAAGCTTTACAGCCACAGAGATGGGGATAAACTGGAGAACTTTGCATTGTAATTACCACAACCTTTTCTCAAGACCCACTAGCACGTATTAATTGGAAGACAAATAGCAGATGATCCATTCATTGTGTAATACATTAATAGGACTATGCATCAGCAAATAGCAGACTAAGCAGTAACAAAACATATGGTCTTGTAGGCATTCCTAGAATTCAACTACTGTTGAGTTGTTAAATCACTTCAGTTGATAGTTCTTTTTGCTTAATCGTTTAACCCTTTAATGACAATGGATGTAAATGTATGCCATGGATGTCTGTGCTTTAACCCCTTAACCACACAGGACATTAAAGTACGCCCTGGCGCTGCAAGGTGAGTTCAGAGGGGGGGGGGGCGCGAACCATCATCATCCCGGCTGCTATGTGCAGCCCAGTACTGCGGCAGTTAGCATGCATGGTCCGATCACGATGCCCGCTAATTAGCCATTTAAATGCAGCTGTCAAAGCTGACAGCTGACATTTAAATGGCTGTTTTAACATGTATCTGGTGGTCTAGTGGGGGGGATCGCCCCTGTGACGCGATCGCAGAGGAGCGGTCCCTCCATCTGGTCCAGCCGGGGGTCTGCGCTGTAATGGCACTGATCCCGGCTCAGTGATCTATTGTTCTCAGCTGCAGCAGGCCAGAGCAATAGATCACTAATCTTATTGATCTATGCATTATATATGTACTGCATAGATCTCAATGAGAGATCCTTGTAGTAATAATGCCCAGATCCCAGTTCAGTTTATAAACTCTACACAATGCTCACAGTCGTAAGTCTTAAAGATATAGCGGACCTTCAGCCATTGGGAATGGAAAGTGACCATCTGTGCCCTGAACTTAACTTCTGTAATTATAAACAGGTCATTGTTTACCCATGATGCTCTGTACGGGTGACTCTGAAACCTGACATGCAAAAGATGCTTCCTCTGGGGGCATACTAGCACTATTGTCCATTTTCTATATCTGGTGGGTTAAAGGGGTAGTGACTCTTCTTAAGGAGAGCTCATCATAAAGACGTGTGGAGACTAGAGATGAGAGAACCTCGAGCATGCTGGAGTCCATCTGAACCCGATCGTTTGGCATTTGATTAGCGGTGGCTGCTGAAGTTGGATAAAGCCCTAAGGCTATGTAGAAATCATGTTTCCATGTTTTCCAGACAACCTTTGAGCTTTATCCAAGTTCAGCAGCCCCCGCTAATCAAATGCCGAACGTTCGGGTTCAGATGGACTCGAACCCGGTTCGCTAATCTCTAGTGGAGACCTACAGACCATTGATGCTCCACTGAGACTTCTGTGAAGAAAGGAAATGCAAAATAGCTCTCACACCTCTTAGGCAAAGAGATGTCCCTTCAAGTAAAGTCTCACTCAATCAAGGAGTCTTAGAAAATTGACTGAGGATTTTATGCCAAGCCAAACAATCTCTCCAAAAGAAAAGATTTCCCATCTGCAGACAGCTGTTTCTGCTGGTCATAAATAGATGTAATTACGCGCCCCCATATCATCCCCTATAACTCTCTATAACATGTAAGGTAAAAAAGATCTCTTCCATCACATATTGTCATTGTAAACCCACTTTGATGCATGATATGAGAAGGTAGAATATTATTTCACTGTCCTATTGTGATTTTTTTTTCCCCAGAACTGCTTGCATTTGTACATGACTGGAATATATATATATATATATATATATATATATATATATATATATATATATATATATATATATCTCACAAGAACAAACAGTCTCAGAGTTCTCCATTTTGGTACATTGTACAATTCAATTTTCCTTCAATAATTGTAAATGTCCATGGCTTATTCTTTATATATGTAATCTGTAATGTACAAGGTTACCAGGTTTATATTATGACAAGAGTATCTTTGTACTATTTGTAGTGTAATGGTGTCTTGTAGTATGCTGTTTCCATAGAGGTTTATGAAGGAATGCCCATTTAGATACAAGTGACTATGAATAGTCTTTCTCTCTATAAAGAGGTGGCCACTTTATAGTAAAATTGCACTGTGTACAATAGTATTAAGTGTTCTCACTGCACTTACTGACAGCAGCTCTCTGGGTACCTCATAGTGCTAAAATCAGACTCCCCTCCTCCAGGTTGAACTCCCTGCTCCATGGTGTTTCTGTCCATAAGATAGCTGACATGGAGGAGCATGTGACCATGTCCCGCTCCCAGTGTCCACCACTGAGCCTATGGACAGACTCATCGCAGAGCCTGAGGGTGCGTTCACACCTACAGGATCTGCAGCAGATTTGATGCGGTGTTCATTTATTTAAATGAAATCTGCTGCAGATCCTGTAGGTGTGAACGCACCATGAAGGGGGGAAGCCTGATTTTAGCTCTATGAGGTACACAGGGAATACAGTATATACAGTGAATACACTTACTCATACCGTACACTGAATTATTTACTATAAAGTTGCCAACCCCTTTATAGAAGTTATTTTATCTTTGACTTGGGAAGCTGTTTGGGGCTTATTTCTTATTCTAGTTCTCAACCCATGAATTTGCAATTACAGTGAGATGATCTGTAAAGAGCAAGTACATAGAACACTGTCATGTCTAGTGGTTGAACTCATTTTAGTGTTCTTTGAATCAATGTATACAAATTATCTCCGTCAGAAGAAAGAAAACTGTCTCTAGCACCACCTTCTGAAGGCAGCTTCCCAAGTCCATTTTTGGCCCAATCAAGAACCTTACCTTAATTACTAGGAATGTTATTGTATCTTCAGGAAGAGAAATCCACAAGGAAGTCACCTGTTTTAGGGTTCTTTTCCCTTTTTTGTACAAGCAGTGTATTATTAAGCTGGATGAGAAGCCTTTGATGTAGCTGAAAGTCTCTTATTTCCTCTTACAGAAAAGTAAGATAAATAACTTTTATAAAAAGTGTGCTTCCTTCTAACACATGGTGCATAAATCAAAATGTCACATGAAGTATATTTGTACATCATTGAGCAAGATCTATATTATAGTTATGTTATGTTGCCAAATAATACTATGAAACAGTGCCTATATAATACATCCAACCATATCAGTGACAGCAGTACTAGTGGAATTCAAAATCCATACAGTCAGTATATGGATGATTTTTTTCCATGTAACTTTTATTTGATGTTACAAGGATTATCCAAGGTTAGAGAAAAGCACAGCTAGTTTCTTTCCAAAACCGCACCACCCCTATCTTCAGGTTTTATGTGGTTTTTCAATTCAGCTCTATTCTCTTTATTAGGGCCCTTTCACACTACGGAATTCTAACAAATTCTGACTGCTATTTCAATGGGAGGCCTTACACACCTCCGCTTTCCTTGCATCTCCGCTCAAAGAGTTTACATATCAGTTCTTTCCGCAGAGAGGGGAGACAAACGAGGCCTCTCATTGAAACACATAGCAGGCAGGATTCAGCGCCAATTCCACTGGCAGGAGTTCTGAGTGGAATTTAAGCGCCGCTTCCGTTGTGTGAATGGGCCCTTAGAACTGAGCTGCAAAACCACACCCAAACTGAGGACAGTGGAGATGTTCCATTTCTGGAAGAAAGTAGCCATGTTTTTCTAAGTCTGGACAACCCTTTTAACTTTCTTAGTGGCTAGTGGTACTACACACTTACTGTATCAGAAATTTTCCAATACCTACTTTCTCTGCTTTACTTTGAGAATTAATTGTAGTAATAACCTCAAAGCATAAATGGAAATTAAGTAGAAAAGCTGCATGTTTAGCAATAATAAAACAGTTACATTTTTATTAGAGCACTTATACTATTTCATTATAACTGTATAAATAGGAGACAAGGTATAATAGGAATATTTTATTCTGTCTGTTAAAAGCAATGATATCTAATAAACCAGTTTTTTTCTTGTACCCTTCTACAAGCTTACATAAAGGTAATTGGGAATCATAGATGAAACCATTGAGTGCTTACTATATTTGCAGTTTTTTTTTATTCATAACTGTTACACTGCCTGAGTATAAGTAAGTAAGTTTTGTCTTTTTATGCTCACTAGATTTATTCCAAGGGTGCTCAGGAGGGCAATCTATTTCCTTTTAAAGAGAAACCGCTAGTAACCCTATATGATTACACTGAAAGGAGGTGGAGTCATAGAACTCTATGGCAGAGTTTGCTGATGAACAACATTGGCAGTTTTATTGCCTGCTACAAATACATAAACATTTCTAACACACAAAAACACAGGAAAATGCTACAGCTCACTGCAATGGCAAGATACAGACCCGATACAGATATGAAAATCACTAAAAGCAGCCTCCTAACTGCTAAAAAAATATATCCATAAAAATGAGCTCTTGGTTACCATTTGCAAATAGTATAAACCATCCCACCAATGATAAGGTGGCCTCATGCCGGGATGGACCTACACAGTACTAACCTCTCCATGGCAAATAATAAGCCTGTGCTCTTGGCATGCAAAGCCCAATCAATACCTACAAAAGTAATAACCACCTGGGTGGGAAGGGTGGAGTTCACAGCCAAGTAGAGGCAGCCACTCCCCCATCTGGGACACAAAAAAAAAGACAAATTTGGTCATCTCTCCTAGAACATCATTCACACTAGGCAGGAGCACATTGCCATGGCTGAAATTGCAAAAACACAGAAAAATTTCTACCTGATCCAACCCTAGAGCTGGCAACATACAGTCTCCCATGCGAGGAACATTCAATGTCCAGATTTATATCGGCCACTTGCAATGATCGACATTGGACCTATTTAGCTTAAGTGGAACCTGTAATCGATTTAAAGGGATGATTTTTAGCTACTAGAGGCATTTTTCCAAGTCTTATTTGATCTTTGTATTTATCTTGCTGTCACCAGATAAAAATGTAAAAAAATAAATAAGCGCTGGATCATAGAGACTGCACCAGACATAGGATGATTTTACATTGATACAAAGCAGGCCATTCTTGTTCCCATACAGTATATTGACTGGAACTAACAGATTACTGTGTTTGAGGTGATCCAACCTAGTTCAGATTATATTCCTGTGAAATCGGATTTATAGTGCAACAGAAAAGGTTTCTACTACTTCCAGTGTATAGTCCAAAATGTCATCACACCCTTCAAACTTAAAGCTGGCCAGACCCTTCCGATTAGGCCAGTAAGAGAGAACAACAGGAAATATCTCCTCTGGATCCAGTCTTATAATATTGCTTTGTTATAACTGCTAATAACAGAGAACAACAGCAAATAAGTGATGTATATATCTGGCAAGATCAGGATTTTAAAGAAAACCTTCCTTGACGCTCATGGCAATGGTAATGGATGATAACAGAGAAGTGCTGTGTACATCTAGTAAAGTCAGGATCTTTATACAAACCCAATGTACCACAATGCCACATTTGGGGTCAAACAGTTGGGTTGTTTGGCTGGCTATAAAAAAGACATACAGACATTCTCTTTTGTAATATTTATGATACCTACATAGAGAAGAGCTGTCTTAAGTCTAGAGTAAATGGCCTTGTTGCTCACAACAGCTAACAATAATAACAATAGTTTAAGTAATAGATGTTTTCTGATTGTTTGCTATGAGCGAAAGCCGTGTCTTTTAGACATGACTAACAAATGTGGCTCACCGTATAGTTCCAGCAGTCATCTATAGGCTGCCAGTGGAAACACAAACACAAACAAGATTCTCTATTTTTTGAGGTGGAGGCAAATTAATTTCCCAGCACTTATATCAAATAAACTCAGTGTGTGTATACAGAATTATTTGTGTCTTACATAGAAAGAACCATAAATTTTGCTTTTCCCCCTGTTTTGTGAAGTGTGGATATCTGTGCTTTTTAAGAAATGAGTTAATATGTGAGTTAATATAGCCTTCATGGTACTTGTAGAATGCCCAATATTTCTTACCTTGTCCTATACAGGTTTCATTTTTGTAACTATATACAAGAGACTGGAGGAAACATATGCAGACTGGTATCTGCAAATGATCAAGTGGAAAAATAGAATATAATTTGTTGTTTTTTGGCAAAAACTTTTTTCCCTCAGTTTCCATGAGTGTTACTCTATTTACCTTTTGTGAACTGTCTTTAAGTACATACCGTAGTTCACAGTATGTGCTGCTGACAAAATGGGTCAGTACACAGTGAGAACAAGCTCAGTCGTTTTATGCACTTACTACTTGCTTACAGATGCTGTATAATAGCATTTTGGAGTCCTGGAGTTGTAAAATGCATTTCAAGTTGCACTTTCTGCTAGAAGACTGTTTCAAGAGGATGGTTCCACACTTTATACAAATATGAAAAACTTTAAAGTTATATGTCCTTATATTGTTATGGGGATCTGCAAAATAACATTTATTTTAAATATATATTATATATGACAAGTGCAAAAACCAAATCTATAAGCTATGGAGAAAGGTGCAGTTTTTAGGGTATGTGTATGCTTGAAACTTTACACATAATCCTTCAACCATGTATTATAACCCTGGCATTCATTTTCTTCCTAACCTCCTACTGAGTATCTTTAAGCTGGGTCCACACTTGGTAGAACTTTTCACTGCAAATCTTAACACACATCCTCTGTGTTTCATTCAGATTTTGCTTTTGATTCACCTCCTACGTTGACAATGATAATATCTGTTATAAAAAATCTCGTTCACTTGCCTGCTATTGTAACTAGCTGTGACTTTTATATGCAAATCTATGAGAAAATCTGCAGTATATTAACCACATGTGAATTTACGTCTAGATTTTCTTTTACTGATTAGAGAAAAATACTGAAACATTCTTCTTTTTCTAATGTTTCTATTTTCTGACTATAAATTACATTTTTTGTCCTTTATATTACACAAATGAATGTTTAATCTTACTGACCATACTCTGTAACCTATCAAGAGGCAATTCCACAGTGTAAAAGACAGAAAGTGGACTTGCTGTTCTACTCAACCGGTTTGATGTTTGGTCACACCAAGAACCGGAGTCTATATACCCTCTAGGTCAGTGATGGCTAACCTTGACACTCCAGCTGTTGTAAAACTACAATTCCCATCATACCTGGGCAACCAAAGCCATATCTCTGGTTGTTCAGGCATAATGGGAATTGTAGTTTTGCAAGGTTAGCCATCACAGCTCTAGGTCTTTACCATTTTTCCTGCTTCACGATGCAGAAACTGGACCTATGCAGCTAAAGAACTTTCAGTTACTCCACAAGTGTGGTCCCAGTATGAGCAGCGGCGAGGTACTGGGAGACAGGCCGTGTAAATATAGTTGGCAAGCAGGGTAAACATGGTCTTAGGAATACTACTGCAGTCATGGTCAGACAGGAGGCTTTAGAGACAGGTTGGGCAAGTCGATAACAGGTGAGGCAAATGGTACAGGCATGGGTATGAATACATGGAATATCAGCAGAATAGTAGAAACACACCTTCACTTGAAATACTAGACTCCAACAATGCTCAGGCAAGGAGGAACAGATAGAACAACTTTAAATAGGTTCAAATTAAACTGTATTGGCAAAATGCAATAGCAGGGGGAGACACACTGGCTCTTTAAATCCAAAACAGGTGGCCAAGTGCGAACCCTAGTGGAGAGAGGTGCAATTGCAGTGGTGGAGACACAAGGACGAAAAGAAAGAAGTCCAGGGACCAGCATTCAGTGCAGCAGAGAAGCGAACAAGTGTGTGGTGACAAGCAGAACATGGCATCTGGACGGCACTGTAGGGTTACACACAGGAAGCTGCTACTTACTTTCTTACACTGGTTCCATCTTATCTACTGGTGTCACCTCTTGCTGTAATTTTTTACAGATCACTTTACTGCAGCCTTCTCCAGAGACAGAACAGGAAGTCTTAGCTTATAAACTGGACTTGATTGAGCATCACAAACATCCCCAAGTGTCATACTTTCAGTAAAGTTAAATCTGCAAACAAATGGCAATTGTGAGACTAAGACAGAATGGTGAGTGGTCTTGTAGTCACCTCAGAAGGTATTCTACACTAGATATACCCTAGATAGGTGAAATAGGATTAAAAACAAAGTCAATGCTCAACAAAAATCTATAGGAGTTACGAGGCTTACTCTGTCGGCCATTTTGGCCCTTCAATATATGGCAGAACCTTGCCTTAGTAAATAATCTACAAAAGGGAGGAAACCCATGTGTCTTATTACCAGCATCAAATGGGAGTTTATCAATGCTTAGGTCAACTACCTTATTACAATATCTCAGAAGAATTGTAGGAATCACTGGGAGAGTGTCAGTTGGTTCAACAAGCGTCTCAGGGGCATGCATGTATAACAGATCAAGGATATGCTCTACAGTATCAAGGCTCAAAAACACCCCCTCCCCCTCCTTGGAGCAGTCCAACTAACAGTCACACATTGCTCTCCTCAGCTACTCATTTAACATAAATGAATTACCATGAGTGTCTAGAGAAAGCCAACTTCAAGCCAAACAACTGTTACAGGGTTATGCACAGTTGCTTGGGTTGGAAAAAAATTGTTTTAATGTTTGCAAACCATAGAAAATAATTAAGATTGATTGGCTACATTTTTGGTAAAACTCTTTCTTTATACTTGTATGATTCTCATGGGAAGAGGGTAATAAAAGAACAAGACAATACCTATAGTGACTATTCACAATATTGCTAAGTAGATTATGGAGTTTTAGAGTTTTGCCAGTCAACCTTGCATGGGTAGGAACCCTGTGAGCATTTTACAGTAAGGTCAATTTGTCCATCGTTAGGTTAGAATTGAGAAGACGATCTAGGGAAAAATTAGATACAGCTAGTTGGGAGTCTATTTTGTATTCTTCATCTTATTCTGTTTCTTTCCTGTATACCATCACCATTAGTAATGTAACTCATTTTTCAAGTTAAAAGTAACCACTAAAAATTGCATGTACACTTTTGAATACAGTTTTGCATTTTAAGGATAGAATGACTGTAAGTAAGTTTTAGGTCTTACATCATACTGTACATAGTTGTAACAAGTCTTATAGCATGTCTTACTAACATGGACCTTGAACTAATGATTTATTTTCCCTGTCGGCACTTGTGATCGGGGCCCCCGCAGCACGGCCCCTCGCGGTGTTTAAGGGGTTTATGAAACTCAGCTGAGTTTCATTACCTGTGGACCTGGAAACAGCAAAAGAAACAGCAAAAGAAAAGGTAAAAAGGATACAATAAAAACATTTAGACTATTTTAGTTCTTTTTATGGAGTGATCTTTAAATAGGTCGGTGTTGGTTGTACAGCCTAACCGCCGCAGGAAGGAAGAACTTCCGATATCACTCTTTCTCGCACTTTGGGTGTATTAAACGGTCACTGATAGTACTGCCCAGTGCTATCATGGTCTCGTGTATAGGATGGGAGTCATTCTCCAGTGTGGAGCTGACCACTGACAAAATCCGTTGCTCCCCCACCATCTGCACCGGTACCAGCTGGCTTCCAAGGACAGAGGAGGCCCTTCTGATCAGCTTGTCCAGTTTGTTCCTATTGCTGGTTGATATGCCGCTCCCCCAGCAGGCCACTCCGAAAAAGAT
This sequence comes from Dendropsophus ebraccatus, assembly GCF_027789765.1. NCBI lineage: Eukaryota > Metazoa > Chordata > Amphibia > Anura > Hylidae > Dendropsophus > Dendropsophus ebraccatus. Next base: position 75,233,791 of record NC_091458.1, read on the forward strand.
GGCTGATGCCACTACAGCGTTAAAGAAGGTCCTAAGAAGTGCCCCCTGGACGCTAAAGGCCTTCAGCCTCCTGAGCTGGTAGAGCCTGCTGTGGCCCTTTCTGTACACTGTGTCCATGTGATCAGCCCAGTCCAACTTATTATTGAGGATAACAGCTGCACCGTTACCCTGCACAAGGGCATTAAATGGCAGCCATTAAAAATAACAGAACAGTCCTTTTAAAATGTGACTACATCTCAGAAGTTTTTAAAAATGGTAGTTGCACTTTATCATTGTGAGAACATAGCCTTACAGTTACATGATGCTGAAAAAAGACACATGTCCATCAAGTTCACCCAAGAGAGGGGGGAGGTTGGATGAAGGGGAAATGATATAATTGAGTGAGCAGATGCTGCACCGAGTACTAGTCTTGGAAATGGGAAGAAGACAGTCATAAGTTGAGAGGGACAGGAAAAAAGTATTGCTATTTTTTTTCTATTTTCCTCGGCCTGAGCAACATATAAATTTTGCCCGAATGCTACCACCCCTTTAAGTGGGATCTTAAAGGGGTTTTCTAGCCTTTAAATATAGGTGGACTATTTTCAGGATAAGCTATCAATATTAGGTAGACAGTGATCTGGCAGTACAGTATGGCATTTGCATGTCTGAATTGCCTTGCAGCCAATGTAAACGTTGAAGAGACTGGAGTGCTCTATCAAGTGCTACAGCCTCTTTAAAGCGACTCTGTACCCACAATCTGACCCACCAAACCACTTGTACCTTCAGATAGCTGCTTTTAATCCAAGATCTGTCCTGGGGTCCATTCGGCAGGTGATGCAGTTATTGTCATAAAAATAACTTTTAATCCAGCAACGTTGTGTCTAACGCCGGGGCTTATATTGTGTATGCATTAGGCTGGCACAACCTCTCCATCCTTCCTCCCCACCCTCCTCATCATTAGGAATGATCCAGGAACATTTACTGCTGTTTGAGCTTTGCACAGGTGTATTAACGATCCAGCCCATGTTCATTATACAAACAGGTAGGGAATAGGAAGCAATCTGCCTGGAGCATTCCTAATGATGAGGAGGCTGGGGAGGAAGGACAGAGAGGTGGTGCCAGCCTAATGCATATACAAATGTAAGCCCCGGCCGTTAGACACAGCGCTGCTGGATTAAAAGTTGTTTTTATGACAATAACTGCATCCCCTGCCGAACAGACCCCAGGACAGATCTTGGATTAAAAGCAGCTATCCGCAGGTACAAGTAGTTTAGGGAGTCAGATGGTGGGTACAGAGTTGCTTTAAACATCTAATAGCAGTGTTCGGAGTCAAATCCCCACTAGTTCTCTATAGAAGATGGTAGGTGACCAGTTTACAGAGATGTTGGCCCAGTGGGTTTTGACAATGGCAGCTGTCAGTCATACCCTTCTTGTCCTGTCATCTGAGCTTATTAAGCATATGAAAGAAGATCATGGCACTCACAAGAGCCTTGCTGAGGTGCTGACATTGGTAAGTATTAATTTTGCTGATTTACACTGTTTACTTTTATTTTTTTTTCTTAGGGTACATTCACATCCGATGTGCAAATTTTTGTTTTTTTGCATTTTAGTTTTTTCCTCCTCGCATTTAAAAGGACGTAGCAGTTCCTTTTTTTCACCTTCAGGCCCACACGAACCCTTATTTTTTGCGCCACTAATTGTAATTTTCAATGACAGACCTAATTTTACCATAAAATATGCTGCGAAACCGGAGAAAAAATATTTGCGCAGTAAAATTGAAAATAAAACGCATTTTTTTTGTTTGGGGGGGTTGTGTTTACACCATTTGCTCTATGGTACAACTGACATGTTATCTATGTTCCTCAAGTCAGTACGATTACAAAGATTAGTAACTTGTGTAACTTTTATTTTTTTTGATTGCTTTTAAAAAATTAAAACCTTTTTAAAATTCTAAATGCTCCTTAAAATCGCTTTATTACCATGCTTATAACGCTTTTATCCTTTGGTCTATGGGGCTGGTTAAGGCTGCATTCCCACGTTCCGTGATACTAACGGATCACGGACGTGGAATGCATGTACTGGAGTCCCCCCGCGCCCGGACAGCATCTCTAATTAGATGCTGGGAGCGGAGGAGACTGTATTCATAAGCGCCGCGCTCCCCCGCTCCCAGCATCTAATTACAGATGCTGTCCGGGCGCGGGGGGACTCCGGTACATGCGTTCCACGTCCATGATCCGTCAGGATCACGGAACGTGGGAATGCAGCCTTAGGTGTCATTTTTTTGCACCATGATCTGTACTTTCTATCGGTACCTTGATTGTGTATATGTGACTTTTTGATTGCTTTTTATTACATTTTTTCTGGATTTGATGCGACCAAAAATGCGCAATTTTGCACTCAGGCGCATTTTTGTGCTTTCGCCATTTACCGTGAAAGATCAGGAATGTGCAGCATAGATCTCAATGAGAGATCAGAGTGTATATACTAGAAGTCCCCCAGGGGGGCTTCTAGTATAAGTGTAAAAAAAAAAAAAAAGTGTTGTCAATAAGAAGCCCCCTCCCCTAATAAAAGTCTGAATCACCCCCCTTTTCCCAGGTTATAAATAAAAATAAATAAATAAACATGTTTGCTATCGCCGCGCGCGTAATCGCCCGATCTATTAATTAATCATATTCCTGATCTCGCACGGTAAACGGTGTAAGTGCAAAAAAATCCCAAAGTGCAAAATTGCGCATTTTTGGGCGCATCAAATCCAGAAAAATTGTAATAAAAAGCGATCAAAAAGTCGTATATGCGCAATCAAGGTACTGAAGGAAAGTAAACATCATGGTGCAAAAAATGACACCTCGCACAGCCCCATAGACCAAAGGATAAAAGCGCTATAAGCCTGGGAATAGAGCGATTTTAAGGAACATATATTTGTTAACAATGGTTTGAATTTTTTACAGGCCATCAGATAATATAAAAGTTATACATGTTACATATCGTTTTAATTGTAACAACTTGAGGAACATATATAACAAGTCAGTTTTACCCCTGGGCGAATGGCGTAAAAACAAATACCCCCCAAATAAACAAAATGCGTTTTGTTTTTTTTTCAATTTCACCACACATTTATTTTTTTTCTGGTTTTCCAGTGTACTTTATGAATAATTTCAGCCTGTCATTGCAAAGTACAATTAGTGCTGCAAAAAATAAGGGCTCATGTGGGTTTTTAGGTGGAAAAATGTAAGTGCTATGGCCTTTTAAGCACAAGGAGGAAAAAACAAAAACGCAAAAATCTAAATTGGCTCTGTCCTTAAGGGGTTAAATCACCTGTACTATTGATTTCTGCAAAAAAAATGACGGTGACACTTTAACATAACAGCAGCATGGTATCTTGCTATGCTATGGCACTCTGTTCTCACAGTGGAATGAAATTCACTGCAGAAATGGACTTTAACCCCTTGCCTCCGCAGCCTGTTTTGGCCTTAATGACCAGGGCCTATTTTACAAATCTGACCTATGTCTCTTTATGTAGTGATAACTCTGCGATGCGCTTAACTATCGTGGTTATTCTGAGATTGTTTTTTCGTGACATATTCCTCTGTATGTTTGTGGTATACTTTGGTTGATACCCTAAGTATTTTTAAAAAAAAACACACATTTGCCCCAAAATTTGAAAAATTTACATTCCTTTATATTCAAATTTCTCTTTTCCTAAGAAAGATAGTCATGCCACATGAACTAATTATTACTGCAATATCTACAACATGTCTGCTTTACGGTGACGTCATTTGGTGAACGTCCTTTTACTTGTTAGGATGTTAGAGGACTTCAAAATTTTGCAGCGATTTTTCAAATATCAGGAAAATGTCAATTTCTGATTTTTTTAGTGACCAGTCCAGTTCTGAAGTGGATTTGTGGGGCCTGTATGTTAGTTATCCCCATAAATACCTCCACTGTAAAAACTGCACCTCTCAAAGTATTCAAAGTAACATTTCATAAGTGTATTAACCCTTTGGGTGTTTTGCAGAAATTTAAGCATGTTGGAGGAGAAATTATTTTTTTTTTATTTTTTTGGCAGACATTCTATGTTAATCCATTTTTTCCTCTTACACAGCAAATACTAACTGAGAAATACCACTCACTATTTATTCCCCTTATTCCAGTGTTACTAGAAATCCCCCATATGTGGCCGCAGTGCGTCACCTCACTCAACCACAGGCCGCAGTCATGACAGAGACCTGGGGGATTTTGGGGCCTTTTTTTTATTTCTGGTTTTTTTTTTGCCATTATACCATGTCACAGGGCCTTGCGGTGACAAAATATTTGTGTAAGACAAGTTGACGTTTCCTTTGGTACCATTCTGGGGGACATTTGACACCCTGATCAATATTTATTTAATTTTTTATGAGGTGGTATGAATAAAAAACACAATTTAGCAGCTGTTTTTCACAATTTTTTTGTACGCCGTTTGCTGTACATCACCTATGACATGTTATTGTTATTTGTCAGGTCGGTACGATTACAGTGATGTCCATTTTATATAACTTTTGTTATAGTTTATGGTATAAATACTGTTTGTGTCTTGCATATTGTAAGGGCAGTAATTTTTTTATTTTTTCGCCAATGGAGATATGTGAGGGCTTTTTTTTTGTGGCATAAGATGACGTTTTTAGCAGTACACCTTTTGGGTACATGTGACGTTTTGATAGCTGTTCTCTATATTTTTTAGGGGGCGGGATTAACAAAAAATTGTCATTTTGGTTAGTTTTTTATTTATTTTTTGAGCGGTGTTAATCTGGCGGTATAATTAATGTAACAGGTTAATAGACGGGGTCATTATGGACGCAGCGATACCAAATATGTGTATCTTATTTATAGGGGATCATTTATAAAGGGAGGATGGGGAATGTGTATATTTATTTTAATTATTTATGTATGTATTTATTTAATTATTTAATTTATTTGTTTTAATTATTTATTTATTTATATATTTGTGTGTGTGTGTTTTTTTTTTTACTTTTGCAGGTATATATATAATGCATTACAGCACATAAGCTGTGCTGTAATGCATTATACAGTGAATGAGTGTCAGTGACACACACACTGACAGTCATTCAAACTATCAGGTCCCTGCAGCTGATTCAAACGATCAGTGCAGGGACCTGATCGTATAGCACGGGGGGGAGCCATAGCCCGGGGGATGGGGACGGGGGACAAGGGGAGGGAGTGGACGGAACGGAGCACAGGGAGGTAGGCACGGGGGGGGGGGGGAGCACAGAGGGGAGCACGGGAGAGCACGGGGGGAGCACGGGGGCGGGGAGGACGAGCACGGGGAGGGAGCCGAATCAGGAGGGGAGGGGGACAAGTAGAGGAAGGGAGAGGAGAACTGGGGAAGAGTAGAACGGGGGGAGCTGGATCGGGGCGGGGGGAGCCCAGACATTACAGGTTGAAGGAATGGGGACCTGGGGAGAGCATTACAGCAGTGGCGACCGGAGGGGGCAACGTGCTGTAGCCTCCTCCTGCCTTCCCATCAACCTGCTGCACATAATCTCCCCATAGACGCTGCGGTCACACTGACCGTGGTGTTTATGGGGTTAACTGCCCGGGGGGGAGCACGGCTCCCCTCCGGGCAGTGGCAGCAGGAGGAGGCTGTGTGACACAGCCTCCTCCTGCTGCCCGATCTCAGCCAGGGACAGTGGGGGGAGGCAGAAAAGGCATGACGTCCAGGGACGTCATAATGCATTCTGCCACTGCTTTTCATGACGTCCCTGGACGTCATATTGGGGGAAGGGGTTAACCCCTTAAGGACAGAGCCTGAAATGGCCTTAATGACAGAGACAAATTTTATGAATATGACCTGTGTCACTTTAGTCATTAATAACTTCGGGATGCTTTTACCTATCCGGCTAATTCTGAGATTGTTTTCTCGTGACATATTGTACTTTACATTTCTGGTAAATTGGAGTCGATACTCATAACAAATCTTTATGAAAAAAACCCAAATAATGTGAAAAAATGATTTTTCCAACTTTGAAACTTTTTTGCGTATACAGAAAGTGGTTATACCACATAAATTATATATTAAATAGCATTAACAACATGTCTACTTTATGTTGGCGGCATTTATTAAACTAACTTTCATTTTTTTTAGACAATAGGGAGCTTAAAACATTAGCAGCAAATTTCCAAATTTTCAGTAAAATTTCAAAATCAGATATTTTTAGGGACCTGTTCAGGTTTAAAGTGTATTTGAGGGGCCTGTATGTTAGAAAGCCCCACAAAGCACCCCCCAAACTCTGCAAAAGCATATCCAGAAAGTGGTTTAACCCTTTAGGGGAGTCACAGAAATAAAAGCTAAGTGTGTAAGGAATTTGAAAATTTTAGTTTTCTGTGCAGAGATTTTATTGTAATCCAATATTTTTCATAATTATAAACCTATTACCAGAGAAATGCACCCCAATAATTATTGTCCCGTTTCTGCAGTTTATAGAAATACCCCATATGTGACCCTATTGCGCTATTTGACGCAACCACAAGCCTCAGATATAAGGGAGCGCCTAGTGAATTTCAATGCCTCCGTTATATTTGGTCATTTTTGACTGTACCACTTCAGGTTGGCAGAGGCTCTGGGGTGCCAAAACCCAAAAAAGGGACACCATTTAGAAAACCACACCCCTCAAGGAATGTAACAAGGGGTGCGGTGAGCATCTGGACCCCATAGGTGCTTCACAGATTTTCCGAACAATATGGCGTGAAAAAAGAAAAATTTATTTTTTTACACTAAAACGTTGTTCTAGCCTTCAATTTTTCATTTTCTTAAAGGGATAAGAGGCAAAAAAAGACACAAAATGTGTAGCGCAGTTTCTCCCGAGTACGGAAATACCCCACATGTGGCGATAAAGTGCCAAGGGGGCGCAGGATGAGCCTCCAAAGGGAAGGAGCGCCAATTGGCTTTTGGAAGCTGAATTTCACTGAAAAGGATTTCAAGGGTCATGTCGCATTTACAGAGCCCTCGTGCTGCCAAGACACTGGAAACCCCTCACAAGTGACCCTATTCTGGAAACTACACCCCTCAAGGAATCTAACAAGGGGGGCAGTGAGCATATGGACCCCACTGGTGACGGGCACAAATGTGGAACAATGTGACATGAAAGTGAAAAATTTCATTTTTTCACTTTCATGGCACAAATGTGCCCGTCATCAAGGGGTCCATATCCTCACTGCACCCCTTGTTAGATTCGTTGAGGGGTGCAGTTTCCAGAATGGGGTCACTTGTGGGGGGTTTCCAGTGTTTTGGCAGCACGAGGGCTCTGTAAATGCGACATGGCGTTCATCATCCATTCTAGCCAAATCCAAGCTCCAAAATCCAAATGGCGCTCCTTCCCTTCGGAGGCTTGCCCTGCGCCCACATGGCGCTTTATATCCACATGTGGGGTATTTACGGACTCGGGGGAAATTGCTCTACACATTTTGTTTTTTTTTCCTCTTTTAACCCCTTGTGAAAATGATAAATTCAAGGCTAAACCAACATTATAGTGTAAAAAATGTAATATTTCATTTTCACGCCACATTGTTCCACATTTGTGCCCATCACCAGTGGGGTCCATATGCTCACTACACCCCTTGTTACATTCCCTGAGTTGTGCAGTTTCCATAATGGGGTCACTTGTGTGGGGTTTCAACTGTCTTGGCAACACAGGGGCCTTTTGAATGCAACATGGCCCCTCGAAATCCATTCCATCCAAATCCAGCCTTCAAAAACCAAATGGCGCTCCGTCCCTTCGGAGGCTTACCCTGCACCCGAATGGCGCTTTATGTACACATGTGGGGTATTTCCGTACTCAGGGGAAATTGCGCTACACATTAAATGTTTTTTTTTTATCTTTTAACCCCTTGTAAAAATGAAAAAATCATGACAAGATTAATGATTTAGAGTAAAAATTTTACAAAAATTACACTAAATGTTGGTCTAGCCTTGATTTTTTTCCATTTCCACAAGGGGTTAAAAAAGAAAATGAACACAAAACGTGTAGGGTAGTTTCCCCTGAGTACGAAAATACCCCACATGTGGGCATAATGTGCCATATGGGCACAGGGCAAGCCACCAAAGGGACAGAGCGCCATTTAGAGGCTGGAATGGAGGATAGAGGCCATGTCGCAATTACAAATCTCCTGTGCTGCCAGGACAGTAGAAACCCCCGACAAGTGACTCCATTCTGGGAACTACACCCCATAAGGAATCTAACAAGGGGTGCAGTGAGGATATGGACCCCACTGGTGACGGGCACTTACGTAGAACATGTGCCGAGAAAATAAAAAATACAATTTTTTTCATTTTCACGTCCCAAATGTGGCCGTCACCAGGGGGCCATATCCCCGCTGCCCCCCTTGTTAGATTTCTTATCAGGTGTAGTTTCCAGAATGGGGTCACTTGTGGGGGGTTTCTACTGTCCTGGCCGCACAGAGGCTTTGTAATTGCATCATGGCATCCTCTAATGGGAATGGCAGCCATACCTACTTAGCTGGGGAAAAGGGACAATTCTAATTTATTTGGGGGTATTAGGCCAATTATTAGTTTATAAGGTTGGAAATGACAGGTGTCCATCAAATTCAACCTGTGTTGATCCAGAGGAAGGCAAAAAACCCTTGTGAGGCAGACGACAGTACCCTCATCACAGGGAAAAAAATTCCTTCCCTACTCCATAATGGCGATCAGAATAATCCCTGGATCAACGTGACCCCTGAAATAGGAATAAGGGACAGAATTTAGATAATGTAGAACCCCAGTGATGTGTGGTGCGCCTTGGAGCGATCCAGTATGCAGAGGCCGGGGTGATTAGGACAGGTGTCACACTGGAAAATGGTGTCCTTCCTGATCCCCCTGTTACGCCACACTCTGCACTTCTTCTGGGGCCTCCCGTTCTCCAGTGTGGGGGACGTCACCTGGAAAATGTTGTCCTGGTGCGATACGGGGTCCTTAATATCCAGAAGTGCTGGGTCCGCTCCATGGCTGCTAAATATTATGGCTTTATTACTGCTTCTGATATGTTCGGATCGTGCCGCAAGCTACAGTAGCTCAGGCAGCGAGGGACCGGAAGAGGGGGCGCTGGTATAAAAGTTATCCCCATACAGGTGGTAACCTTTATCCAGCAGTGGGAAGATCAGTTCCCGGACGATCTTCCCACTTGTTCCGAGGATGGGGGGGGGGAGGGGGCATCTGGGGCTGGATTCGGGTGTCCCTTCCTACATACACTCTAAGGGTACGTGCACACTGCGGAATTGCGACAGATAACCCTTCGTGCATTCCGCAGTTGGCACCCGCCGGCGGACTGATGCAGGCGCACGTCTCCGTCCGTGTCATAGACTCCATTCTATGCACGGGCGGATTCCGCTCTCCGTCCAACGTATTCATTCTTTGGATGGACGATGGAATCCGCCCGTGCATAACATGGAGTCTATGACACGGGTGGAGACATGCGCCCGCATCAGTCCGCCGGCGGGTGCCAGCTGCGGAATGCACAAAGGGTTATCCTTTGCCATTCCGCAGTGTGCACGTACCCTAAATCTGTAAGAGTACCCAGAGGTACGCTCACACAGTTTGTAGAATTTCACACCATACCGTCATCTCTTATTGGGACGGTACTGGCGGAAAAGACGTGTCTGGGGGGCAGCGAACGCTACGCTACCCCCAGACACGTCACTGGATGATGAGGATGATGAGGATGAATGGAGGAAAGAAGGATCCCCCCATTCATCCTTACTGGCTGTTTCGGTGTCGGAGGCAATAACGTATGCGTCCGACACCGAAAACACGCCGGGGGCCACTTTTATATAGGGATTGGTATATGGGGTATGTAGTGGTGTAGTGTCAAACTTTATTCAATGTAGTGTGGTGTAATGTAGTGTTTTTTACGTGTTTTTTTACAGTAAGTATTAAAAAAAAAACCTACGCCAACAAAGGAGTTGCTGATAAATGCCGCACTTATGTGTGGCACTTATAAGCAGACCGTGGCAGTAGAATATAGAAAAAAAACACCCTACGCCAAAAAGGAGAAGTTGCTGATTAGCAGCGCACTTTCGTGCGATGCTGATCAACACTCAGCGGCGATAGGGTGCGGAAAATAGAAAAAAAATTTGAAAAAAAAAAAAAAACTTTTTCTACATTCTGAACATCCCTGTAGCTGCTGATAAGTGTATTACACATATCAGCCGCTAGAGGGCAGCAGAGCGCAAAATACGGAAAAACCCGACGCTGGAGCCGAAAATAGCCGAGAGAAGCCGAACGTGACGTCACTGAGGAAGCCGAAGGCCCGAACGAACACGAGGACGCCGCGAACCCGGAAGACGCCGATCAGGAGCCCGGGACAGGTGAGTAATGTACAAATACCTGCTCTGGACCCCTCGGCTACCTAGCTGAGGGGTCCAGGGCAAGTATTTACTATTTTGTGGGACCCTGATCGCCGTGCCACCGGCCCGATCGCCGTCTACGGCCGGCCGGCCGTTCACGGCGATCGGGCCGGTGGCACGGTGACCACCATTACTTTTTACAGTAATGGCGGTCGGTGCCGTCCTCGGACAGCACCGACCGCCATTTTTTTCCGGGTCATCGGGTCACCGATGACCCGGAAAGGTTCCGATCGCCGCTATTGGCTGATCTGAATTGATCAGCCTATAGCGGCGATCGTAAGCACGGGGGGGTGTTAACCACCCCCCGTGCCGTGAAGCTAAGATGGCCTGCTATGATTTATAGCAGGCCATCTTCCCCGACCGCTGTGTGTGAACACACAGCGATCGGGGAAACATCGGGCGTACCTATACGCCCTTTTGCGTTAAAGCCCACCCTGCGGGGGCGTATAGGTTAAGGGGTTAATGATATACAACAAATAAAAATCCAAAACGCCACAAGTAAACATGTTCAAATATGAACACTTATTAGGACTGTTTTCATATGAAGAATATAGAATTGACTTTCCATTTACACTGAGCACAATCAAATATACTTACTGCACCTTTAACCTCTTTTATACTTGCAAGTTTAGTGCCAGCCTACATTTTCTTTTTCTTGTAATTTTTCACATAGAAATAACAGCTTAACGAACAAGCCAGTGACTCAGTTGAGTAAGAGCTATAGAATAGGTTGTACATGAGATACATCCAAGAATTAAAGTGTAACAAAATCTCAATCATGAATAAGCGTAATACATACTCTAAGTGTCACTGATCCGGGACAAAGCATAACTATCAATATTGCAGTGGAAGTAAATACCGCTAAAGAATAAATGTCAATCCAACACATGAACATGACCGGAACAAGACAAAAGAGAAAAACAATAGTCACCTTGATCGGCAATGTCTCAAAGTAATATAGGAGCTTTGGCAAAATTGTCATCTTTACTGAAGCCAATCGGCCCAGGAGGGAGATATGCTGGGACCAGCCTACATTTTCTAAATTGATATTCGTGTATTAAATTTGGTGCATTTCCATCTCACGTGGGACATTGTTAAGCTGGTGCATGGATTTACAGTGGCACATGGCTCCATGCACTGTGTATGCATGCAATGTATTATGTTCTTGCTCTTGTGTTTACTTATCAAGAAAGAAGACCAGGAAGACTTGATAAAAAGCAGACATTGCAAATTATATACAAACACATTAGGCACTTGATACGCCACCCGTGACACAGAGCACATAAGGATGACATTCATTTGGCAAGAAGGAATAGCCTGCATTCTAATTACTGAATCTAGAAAAACTAATCTGTAGTTCAGCTAGCTCAACAGGAGGCAATTACTTAAAATGAGTTACCTTCTCCTGGTATGTGAATTGCTTTTTTTATGTTGGCATTGTAAGTAACAGGACTCAGCACAAAAAAAAAAGTTGTATTTAATTACTTAAGGGTATGTAGTAGAAATTACATCTTTCTGCTTATGCAGAGTTAAAAAAAAAATAAAGGCTTTAGACTCTTCTGCTTACTTTTATTGCTGGATTTTATCCTTTATATTGCTGCTCTACCATGCAAAAATAGCAGTAACTGTGTAAAATGCAATGCAGTCATATGGAACATATAGAAGCTGTTATACATATATAACATATGCAATCACATAATATGCATACATGTGTTTCATAAATGTTTGTTTTCTCTTGGGCCGGGTTCACACTTAGTAAGACACTGGCCGTTCTTTGACCCGGCTGAGTCACAGAACAGCCGTGTCAGTAAAGTTCATCCCAGATGGTAGTGCAGTGAACTTCATTTCTGTTGAATTGGGATGTGGGCTCATCCCAATTCACCATAGCACACAATGGAAAGTCACTTGTACTGTGTTAACTGACAGTTCTGTGCGGCCGCAAAAAACGGACATCAGTTTTTTCTGTGCCCGCTAGGAATTCCTGCCGTAGTGTATACTATTGGGTAGATTTATCAAACATGGTGTAAAGTGAAACTGGCTCAGTTGCCCCTAGCAACTCTTTCGAAAAATGAAAGGTAGAATCTGATTGGCAACTGAGCCAATTCTACTTTTAACCAGTTTGATAAATCTCCCCTTATGTGTATACACTCCGGCCAGGATTCCTCTGCAATTTGCAACAACGGTCGTGATTATTAGAAAATATAGGTTGTATAAACATAGCCTTAGTCTGCACCAAGAGAGTATCATACAGGCAGCTAGGGTTACATATAGGGCATGCAGGGGTAGCAATTGCACCAGAACCCTAGTGCTTGCATGTGCTTAAAGCGTACTTTTAGTTTCAAAGGATTTGTAAAACCTGTGTGATTTTGTTACATTAACCATGGAGAGTAGTAAAAGAAGATATTAGTGCTGTTATTGAGCCCCTGAAAGTTGCCTCTAGTATTTTCTACGTATAGGGTTCAGCATTAGTACAGATGCGGATTCTTTACTGTAAGAACAGTGAGACTATGGAACTCTGTGCCACATGATGTTGCAATGACAGAATTATTAAAGTCAGTAGAAGAGCAGAACAAGTTAAATACTTTTGCAAATACATAGTCGATAGTGGTCGGTAACCTAGGGAACGAGCTGTCAAGAATGAGAGGGAAAATATGGCCATGTAAGGAGAAGGCAGCAAGTTTGCTAAATGAATGTGTTTGCAAAGGTATTTAACTTTAAAAGTCCTACAAGTATAACTATATTGGGAATACCTCTTTACCCTCTTGAGAACCGACTCAATTTAAATTTTTGTGCTTTCATTTTTCTTTGTGTTTTAAAGGCCACAGCGCTTACATTTATTTCACCTACAGACCAACATGAGACCTTATTTTTTGCGGCACCAATTGTACTTTGCAACAACAGACTTAATGTTTCAATAAAATATGCTGAGAAACCAGAAAAAATTGTTTGCGTGGTGAAATTGAAATGTTTACGCAATTCACCCAGTAGTAAAACTGTCATCTTTGTTCCTCAAGTCAGTACAATTAAAACAATCGACAACTTATATATTTTTTATTTGACGACTTTTAAAAAATTAAAACTTTTTTTTCTGAAAAAGGACTAAATGTTCGGGAGCTTTCTCCTTATCCTTATAATGCTTTTAATTTTTGGCTCATACGGCTTTGTGAGGTGTCAATTTTTGTGCCATGATGTGTACTTTCTATCGGTAGATTGCTTGTGTATATGCAACTTTTTGATCACCTTTTATTAAAATTTTTCTCAATTAGATGTCACCGAAAATCAGCAATTTTGCACTTTGGCATATTTTGCACTTAAGCCATTTATCATCTCTGGAATGCAATAATTTCATAGTTTAAGCGATACCAAATATGTAAATTTTTATTTATTTATAAATGGTAAAAGTTGGGTGATTTAAACTTTTTTTCTTATTAATGAAAATCCTTTTTTTTTTTTTTTTTTAATACACAGTAATTTGAAGTCCCCTGGGGGACTTCTATGATAGCTGTACTGATGTCTCATAGTGGTGAGATCAGTGCTCGATTACTATGGGCTACTGGAGCATATAGTAATCCAGAGCTGATCCAAGATCAGCTTCTTTGCGGCGCAGAACCCAAGCCCGGTGGGTACCACTGATTGCCCCTTTGTGATTGCATCAGAGGGGGGTGGGGGGCATTATACACACCACAGGTACGGTTTTGATTGCATTTTAATGCAGCTGTCAGTTTTGTCAGCCTGGAGCGATTCATGGTCAGAGGTAGGTCCTTGGTCCTTAAGGCGTTAAGCAAGTTCAGAGGGGCCTGGATGCGAAGAGAGGTAATGTATGAAATTTTCTTTACAAAGTCATCAGCCGTCCTTCAAAAGACACGCTCAGCTGATAATTGTTATTATTGCATGTAGCAATAATCTGCTGAAATTGGCCTGATTTGGCATATTATCGTTTTTGTAATAGGGCCCTTAGTCATTGTTGCAAAGAACTGTGACTTTCAAATTTGCCAGTTACCCTTAAATTTCTAAGCTGCCAGGCCACTTTTCTAATATAAGGTAATGTGGAAGTTACATATATTGTTGTATTAATCTAGGTGTTTGTGTTTGCATTGTTACATAGGGGAGATAGCACAGGTGGCATTGATGATGAACAACCACTTACACATACCATTTAGGAAAGGGGACCACTGAATATTAAAATGTTGTTATTAACATGATTACATGAAGTGTACTGTCTAGCAGCCTTTTGGTCATTATTAGTGATGAGCAAGTACTAAAATGCTCGGGTGCTCGTTACTCGAAACGAATATCTCCTGATACTCGAGTGCTCGTTTCTAGTAACCAACCCCACTGAAGTCAGTGGGAAACTCGAGCATTTTTGCAGGGGACCCAAGTTCGGTAGAGGGAAGGTCGTGTGAAAACCTGTCAACCTCAGAAATTGATGGAAACACAACGGAAATGGAGAGGAAACAGCAGGAGCAGCATGTATGCATGCCTCTGAGGCTGCCTAATGGCACCATTATGCCTAATTCTGTGCAACAGCCTGGTTAAAACAGAGGGACAGCAATGCATTCTGCAACCTGTAGTACTGAGCACATCTGCTCAACCAGGAAATACAGAAACACAAAACAGAACAAAAAAACACACAAAACAACTGGATTTTTGGTAGTTTCAAAACTGGGATAGATAGGTAATAATGCTATATGCTTCTGCAGAAGTTTAATTTTTTCTTGCCTCGATCCGGAGTTCCCCTTTAAAAAAAAAAATATATATATATATATATATATATATGTTAAATTAAGAAAAAAGTACAATATATCTATACATGCTGTCTTAGTAAGGGGTGGTGTGGTACATCATAGTGCAAATGTTTGGGGGGGGAAGCACACATCCTTCTAAACTATCAAAGGGGTAAAAGTGAACTCAAACTGTGCAATCAAACAACAACAACCAATAAAAAGTGAGATAAGTGCAGAACTTTAAACTTTACAATGTGTACTATGAACTGAAAACAGTCACCCAGCAGTAGTAACATCTTATTCCCTAGTTGACTAAGGTGACAAGTCCCAATTCTAAGTGCTAACTGGTTTAAGTGCTAACAAACAAGCATGAGCACAGCTAGATAGATTTCTCTCTCATACTGTGCAAACTTACAATATGTATATATCCCAACAAATTAAACTGAAGGGTAACCATCATTTCCAAATTTCTGACATGTCACCAAACTTGTTAGGGTCCAAGTGCTGACCCTAACCCTACTTGCTTAAAGGAAGGGGCAGAGGGCCCTCAGCAGAGTGCGGCATCTGTTCCTTCCTGATTATCACTTCCCGGATAGACAAACAGAAACAAAAAGGTGATGACCTGACCACCTCTGCCCTATTTTGGCAACTGTTGGGGCTAAGGAGGCTGACATGTCAATATGAAAGTTATAGTAACGTCAATCATTCTATGAAGTGATAGTTACCTTCCCCTTTAAGGCACAAACAGCATTAACAAACTATTAACTGTGGCGGTATGTATCCTAAACGTCAATTTTGTCAACTCCATTTCCTCACTCTCCTCCTCACTTTGAGTTACATCCATGACAACAACCTCACTGTCTGACAACCAGGTCTCATCGTCATCATCAGACACCTCTTCCAACCTCGCTTGCAAGTCCCCACCCTCATCACCCACTGAGTGCGTCAGCTGAATAGTTTGGGCATCAGGACAGATCGACTGCTCCGGTTGCTCAGACTCAGGGAAGGGTCCAGAAAAGAGTTCCTGGGAGCATGGTGGTGGATCTGAATCCCTTCTTTTCCTGGAGGGGCCAGGATGTGGGGAAGGAGGCTGAGCTAATGGAGCAAGGGTTCCCACTCCCTTGGGTAGCGTGGCTGGACTGCGTGGAAGACTGGGTGGTGGGTAAGTTACTGGACACATTATCCGCTATCCACGTGATCACCTGTTCACACTGCTGCGGTTTCAATATCGGTCTAACTTGAGACCCCGTAAGTTGGGCAAAGAAGCTAGGGAGTGGACGTCAGCGGTGTGCCACTGCTACCTCCTCAACAGGTGCTGCTGTGTCACCCTGCCCTGAACCACGGCCTCCGGCAACGGCATCACTTGGAACCCCACGCCCTCGACCCTTACCCCTGGGGTTCACCATTTTATTGACACTGCACAGTATGGAACTTAGATATGCCTTTGCGTATGAAATACAGAAATCAGGAAAAATACTTGTGCTCCCAAAAGTTTTGGGGGGGCTGTACGGTACAATCTGGTAGTGGCTGGACCTAGATACACTCTGTGATACCCCCATTCAATGAGCAGTGAAGTTTTATAAAGGTGTACTACAAATCCCAGCAATACAGTGTAGTACCCACTAGTTTAGGGGGGGCTGTACGGTACAATCTAGTAGTGGCTGGACCTAAACACACGCTGTGATACCCCCGTCCAATGAGCAGTGAAGTTTTATGAAGGTGTACCACAAATCCCAACAATACAGTGTAGTACCCACTAGTTTAGGGGGGGCTGTATGGTACAATCTGGTAGTGGCTGGACCTAGATACACGCTGTGATCAATGGCGTAGCTACCATAGAGGCAGGAAAGGCGGTTGCTATGGGGCCCGTGGAGGGAGGGGGCCCAGGGAAGATAAGCGCCTCCTGTGTCCTTTTGCTTAACCCCTTATGTACTGCAGTGTGTAAGTGACCCAGTGTTCTCTTACATACTGCAACACAAAAAAGGTTAACAATTAGCTCTCTGCCTCACTACTCCGATATCCTCTGACCTCTGTTCTCTGAGCTCCTGCAGAGGTCAGGGGTTATCAGTGAAGGAGAGAGCTAATTGTCTTCTGTATTAACCTATTGTGTTGCAGCATGTAAGAGAACACTGGGTCACTTACACACTGCAGTAAATAAAGGGTTAAGCAAAAGGTAGTCTGCTCCTGCACCTATATATATATATAACCATGAGGCTCCTAATAGGCTGTTATAGTTATATACAGTGGATGGACAGAACAAGCAGACATTGGCTTTCTCCTCTGTCTGTCACTTTTGTGGCTGCACACAGGATTCTGCCTCTGGCCACAAGAGATTTTTTTCTTTGTTTTGCCTCAACACCGAATATATATATATATTAGTGTGTAGGGGGGGCCTCATAAATTCTAGCTACACCCCTGGCTGTGATACCTCCGTCCAATAAGCAGTGAACTTTTATAAAGGTGTACTACAAATCCCAGCAATACTGTGTAGTACCCACTAGTTTAGGGGGGGCTGTACGGTACAATCTGGTACTGGCTGGACCTAGATACACGCTGTGATACCCCCTTGCAATGAGCAGTAAAGTTTTATAAAGGTGTACTACAAATCCCAGCAATACAGTATAGTACCCACTAGTTTAGGGGGGCTGTACGGTACAGTCTGGTAGTGGCTGGACCTAGATACATGCTGTGATACCCCCGTCCAATGAGCAGTGAAGTTCTATGCGGGTGTACTACAAATCCCAGCAATCCAATGTAGTACAGCAGGACCGCCAGCCCCAAAATCAAAAAAGAGTACTGAGCACTTCTTAGGGGTCTGTATGCAACACCGAATGCCCCCTTTCTGCCAGCAGCCGATCACCACAGTGTGCTGCTGAAATCGTGGTAGCAGCACTGCAAGTCCCAGCCAGCAGTCTGTAGTAATAGTATTAAAAAACAATTTGAAGCCCTGAAAAGGGCTGTTTGTTTGTACTGCTAGTATTCCCTGCCTACTGGAACGCTAAATCCTACACTGACACTCTCCCTGACCAGCAGCAGCTCTGTCCCTAATCTCTTTCAGCATACATGTGAGCCGAGCCTCGGCGGTCGAGATTTTTATATGGCAGGGTCATCTGATCTGGCCAACCAATCGCTGCTATCGACATGTATGGGTCCCACGTGATCGCAGGATGTAGCAAAGAGTCTCCTGCATGTTTATTGGCTGAGAAATAGCGCCCAAACTTACAGGAAACGGATGATGAGATTTCCTCGAGTATCGCGAAATGCTCGTCCGAGTAACGAGTACCATCGAGTACCCTAATACTCGATCGAGTACCAAGCTCAGATGAGCATGCTCGCTCATCACTAGTCATTATCATACTATTGGATCCGACAGCCTGCCAAGTAAATTTTTTGTTCTACACCAGAAGTGTCGAACTCTGGCCCTCCAGCTCTTGTAAAACAACAATTCCCATTATGCCTGGGCAGCCCAAGCTTTATCTTTGACTGTCCAGGCATGATGGGAATTGTAGTTTTGCAACAGCTGGGTGGGTCAGTGTTTGACACCCCTGTTCTACACTATAGCATCCAGAGGGTATATCACTCTTCATAGAAGAAAAAAAAAGACTGTTTAAAAGCTATGGACCCTTTGGGTCTATGTTCAACCCATGATATTCCTTGAAATGTCTTGAGACTCATCAATGGATTGGATATTGACAAATTTTCTTACTAGTAGATTATAAAAGCCTTTTTGTTGTGCAGTCAGCAGTAATACAGTGAGGCTGTATTGGGACTTACAGCAGTGGTGGCTTTGGCTGTCCAAGCATGGTAGGAATTGTAGTTTTGCAACATATGGAGAACAGCAGGTTCTCCACCTCTGCTTGCAAATATAGTAGGAGCAGCAAGATGGTTGGTCTACAGGGGGAAAAAAAAGTATCAGTAAAGGGAGGAATAACTGGACCTATTTTCTATCGTTTTGGTATTTTATACATTCAGTGTTACTTTCATTTATCGGTGACACATATGATTTCATGTTGATAAGTATAGATCACTGTTCTTTGTAATTACTTGTGTCTTACAATTTTAACACCTTTCCAGAAACGTGTTTTGATATATTACAAAGAGGTAACAAAGCCACAAATTGCAAACTTCTTCTTTTTGTCATTCATTGAAGATGTGTTAATTGCAAATAGCAGCTTTTCCAATTTACAGTAATTATAGGTATTATGTGCCTGTCACTGCATTTGCTCTGTATTATTAAAAAGCGCTTAGAAGGTTCTATGAAATGTATTATTTCTTGTGAATATTTGAATGGCAATGTTAATTCTAATAAAAGTATTCCATCGTTTGTTGAACATTTTATCTCCTTTTATTCATAAGATTAATGACTTAGTGGCAGTTATGAAAGTTATATTAAATGTTTAATTATATTTAACACCCAAAGGACTTTGTATTTGAAAACGCAAAATGACAAGAGGGCTAAACCCTTTTGAAAAAAAATAAAATGGAAGAGGTTCCTAATCTCCTTAGAACCTTCTGAAATCTATGATTTGGTGCGGCCCTGGTACTTGAGGAGGCCGGCTCCTTGAGGCCTTTGCGCACACCTGATTGACTATCCACAACTAGCTGACAACTGGTCTTAGGGTACTATTAGATGGGCCGATAGGGGCCCGATAATAAATGTAAATGCTCATTTACAGGGCCTATTACATGGCCCGATAATCGTTTAACAAGCAAGGGCTGCAGGGACATCGTTACCGATGTCCTTGTAGCCCTTGCTAAACTGGTATACATGACCTATCCCGGGTTCAGGGCTGCTCCTGCTCCTCTTCTCCCCGGGTCCCACGCGCTGCAGCTTCAGAGCGGCCTGTCTTAGCTGACAGGCCACTTAGCCAATTACTGGCCGCGGCGGTCCCGGCATGTGATTGGCTGAGCGGTCGTCAGCTAAGACAGGTCGCTCTGGAGCTGCAGCACGCGGGACCCGGGGGGAAGAGGAGCAGGAGGAGCCCTGGACCATGCATAGGTAATGTATTCTTTTGCATATCGTTAGCCGACGGCTGCGCACCGCTATTACACGTAGTGATGCGCGGTCGGTGGCCGACAATTATAGGTCTGAACCTATATCAACGATTAGCCGATGACAATGATCATCTGCTGATCGTTGTGTTTATTACATGGCACGATAATTGGCCGATTATCGCTCAGTGTAATAGTATCCTTACTGACCCAACAGGATGGAAGTGTGTGTGGGGGGAGGGTCATTCTACAAGCCTTTTTGTGTGTGATGAGGGGGGGGGGGAGGGAGGGGGGTTTGGTTACCTATGATGATATGGTCGAATCATTATACCTATTACACAATTTGTGCACTTTGTGTGCTAAACATGTGCTGTTTATTTCCAATAACAAGCTCATATTTTCATAAAGCAGTGACCTTATTGGTTGCTGGGCTCAACTCCTGAAGTTTTGCATAAATGTTGTATATAGTAGTTTTGTGCATGATGTTATAAATAAATAATTATAGTGCTTGAAAAGCACTATATTGTAATCCGTATTCTTCTTCTTCCGTTTCTTCTTCCAGCCATTTTTCTACGCGTAATACAGCCCGAACCACTTTGTGCACACACTCCGTTCAAACTGCGTTTCGAAGCCCTCGGCAGTGTGTGGTGTGCTATCTATTTTTCGTTTCGATCGGATTTGTCGTTTTTAAGAAATTTACGTTAAACGACCCCAAATTTCCCATAGAAAATAATGGCCCATTGCAAATAATGGCCACACTCTAACCGCTGACAGCCAATCACAGCACATATGCAAATAGCTGAAATATAGCAGCCAATAGGAACTCTAAGGTCTCCTCATGCAATGTGTCACACCATCCACAGTCACATGTCCACTATTGGCCAATAGAAGATGTAATATATGGAAGGTCCTTAACGATTTTGTCTCCCCGACATGAGTAAGATTGTCATGGTAACTGAGCAATGATCTTTACCATTATAAGTACTCAGGTCGCTCTTAAAGGGACCCAGGTCACCCTTAAAGGAACGCAAGTCGCTCTTAAAGGGACTCAAGTCTCTCTTAAAGGGACGGGAGCCATGTCGCTCTTAAAGGAACCCAAGTTGCTCTTAAAGGGACGGGAGCCATGTCGCTCTTAAAAGGGACCCAAGTCGCTCTTAAAGTGGCGGGATCCAAGTTGCTCTTAAACGGACGGGACACTCCAAAAGGTATGGGACCCATGTCGCTCTTAAAGAGACCCATGTCGCAAGAGCGACCTGGGTCCCTTTAAGAGCGGCCCGGGTCCCTTTTAAGAGCGACCTGGGTCCTTTTAAGAGCGAAATATGTCCCTTCAAGAGCGACCAAGGTCACTTTAATAGCGAAATTGGTCCCTTTAAGAGCAACCTGGGTCCCTTCTAGAGCAAAATATGTTTCTTTAAGAGCGACCTGGGTCCCTTTAAGAGCGAAATATGTCCCTTTAAGAGCAAAATATGTCCCTTTAAGAGCGAAATATGTCCCTTTAAGAGTGAAATATGTCCCTTTAAGAGCAAAATGGGTCCTTTTAAGAGCGACCTGAGTCCCTTTAACCTCTTAAGGACATATGACGTACCGGTACGTCATATGTCCTCACTTGCACTTCAAAGCGGGGCCGCGCGGCGGCCCCGCTTTGAAGTGCCGCGATCCCGGGTGCCGCGAGTAGCCCGGGACCGCTGCTATTAGCGGGCACGGTCGGATCGCCGTGCCCGCTAATTAGCTAATCGGAGGCAGCTGTCAAAGTTGACAGCTGCCTCCGATTACCGGAGGCAACGTTTCCCTGGTGTCTAGTGGGGGAGATCGCTCCTCCGGGACCTTGTCCCGGAGGAGCGATCTCCGTTACTCATGCCGGCCGGGGACACGTCCAAGATGGCGCCGTCCTCGGCTCGGCACTCGTTCGTTTTCGGCTGCAGCAGCCGAAAGCAAACGAGTGCCGGTCTCATGGATCTCTGCAGCATATCTATGCTGCAGAGATCTCAATGAGAGATCAAAGCACTTATACTAGAAGTCCCCCAGGGGGGCTTCTAGTATATGTGTAAAAAAAAAAAAAAAAAAGTGTTGTTAATAGTAAAAAGCCCCCTCCCCTAATAAAAGTCTGAATCACCCCCCTTTTCCCAGGTTTTAAATAAAAGTAAACAAATAAATAAATAAACATGTTTGGTATCGCCGCGTGCGTAATCGCCCGAACTATTAATTAATCACATTCCTGATCTCGTACGGTAAACGGCGTCAGCGCAAAAAAATCCCAAAGTGCAAAATTGCGCATTTTTGGTCGCATCAAATCCAGAAAAAATGTAATAAAAAGCGATCAAAAAGACGTATATGGGCAATCAAGGTACCGATAGAAAGATCACATCATGGCGCAAAAAATGACACCTCGCACAGCCCCATAGACCAAAGGATAAAAGCGCTATAAGGCTGGGTTCACACTATGTATATTTGAGGCTGTATTTGTGAGGCTGTATAGCAACCAAAACCAGGAGTGGATTGAAAACACAGAAAGGCTCTGTTCACATAATGTTGTAATTGAGTGGATGGCCGTCATTTAATGGCAAATATTTGCTGTTATTTTAAAACAACGGCTGTGGTATTGAAATAATGGCCGTTATTTACCGTTATATGGCGGCCATCCACTCAATTTCAACATTGTGTGAACAGATCCTTTCTGTGTTTTCAATCCACTCCTGGTTTTGGTTGCTATGAGGACCTGACATGAGGACCAAATATAGCCTCAAATATACATAGTGTGAACCCAGCCTAAGCCTGGGAATGGAGCGATTTTAAGGAACGTATATTGGTTAACAACGGTTTGAATTTTTTACTGGCCATCAGATACAATATAAGTTATACATGTTATATATCGTTTTAATCGTAACGACTTGAGGAACATGCATAACAAGTCAGTTTTACCCCAGGGCGAATGGCGTAAAAACACATTTCCCCCAAATAAAAGAAATGCGTTTTTTTTTTCAATTTCACCACACTTTGAATTTTTTTCTGGTTTCGCAGTGTACTTTATGCAAAAATTCAGCCTGTAATTACAAAGTACAATTAGTGACGCAAAAAATAAGGGCTCATGTGGGTTTCTAGGTGGAAAAATGCAAGTGCTATGACCTTTTATGCACAAGGAGGAAAAACCGAAAACGTAAAAACGAAAATGGGCCATGTCCTTAAAGGGTTAAGAGTGAAATGGGTCCCTTTAAGCGCGAAATGGGTCCCTTTAAGAGCGAAATGAGTCCCTTTAAGAGCGACCTGGGTCCCTTTAAGAGCAAAATATGTCCCTTTAAGAGCAAAATATGTCCCTTTAAGAGCGAAATATGTCCCTTTAAGAGCAAAATGGGTCGCTTTAAGAGCGACCTGGGTCCCTTTAAGAGCGAAATTGGTCCCTTTAAGAGCGACCTGGGTCCCTTTAAGAGCGACCTGGGTCACTTTAAGAGCGAAATATGTCCCTTTAAGAGCAAAATGGGTCCCTTTAAGAGCAAAATGGGTCCCTGTAAGAGCGATCTGGGTCCCTTTAGGAGCGAAATGGGTCCCTTTAAGAGCAAAATGGGTCCCTTTAAGAGTGACCTGGGTCCCTTTAAGAGCGAAATATGTCCCTTTAAGAGCGAAATATGTCCCTTTAAGAGCAAAATGGGTCCTTTTAAGAGCGACCTGGGTCCCTTTAAGAGCAAAATTGGTCCCTTTAAGCGTGAAATTGGTCCCTTTAAGAGCAACCTGGGTCCCTTTAAGAGCGACCTGGGTCACTTTAAGAGCGAAATATGTCCCTTTAAGAGCAAAATGGGTCCTTTTAAGAGCGACCTTGGTCCCTTTAAGAGTGAAATGGGTCCCTTTAAGCGCGAAATGGGTCCCTTTAAGAGCAAAATGGGTCCCTTTAAGAGCGACCTGGGTCCCTTTAAGAGCAAAATATGTCCCTTTAAGAGCGAAATATGTCCCTTTAAAAGCAAAATGGGTCCCTTTAAGAGCGACCTGGGTGCCTTTAAGAGTGAAATTGGTCCCTTTAAGAGCGACCTGGGTCCCTTTAAGAGCAAAATGGGTCCCTTTAAGAGCGACCTGGGTCCCTTTAAGAGCGATCTGGGTCCCTTTATGAGCAAAATATGTCCCTTTAAGAGCGAAATGGGTTCCATTAAGAGAGACCTGGGTCCCTTTAAGAGCGACCTGGGTCCCTTTAAGAGCGACCTGGGTTCCGTTAAGAGTGACCTGGGTCCCTTCAAGAGTGAAGGGACCCACGTCGCTCTTAAAGTGACCCAGGTCGCTCCTAAAGGGACCCATGTTGCTCTTAAAGGGACAGGAGCCAAGTTGCTCTTAAAGGGATGGGACCCAAGTCGCTCTTAAAGGGACGGCACCCAGGATTAAAGTTAAATGGAAGTCACTGGTAAAGGGGCGCTCTTTTCAAGCACTATGTATTTCCCTGGAAATGCAAATCTAGTTCATTTAGTAATTTATTTCTCCACATTTTGAAACATATGTGATGTTAATTCACACTGCTAATATTTCCATGATCTTTCCTCTATCTATGATACTAGAAAAAAAATTCCCAATAGTTTATGAACTGAAAAAATAGGGAGACATTTATTAAGTCTAGTGTTTTTTTGTGCCGAGATTAAAAATGTCCCCGCAGCACTGACCGTTTGTAGATTTATGTAAAGGCGCACTGCCTCTAAATAAATCCAGTGTGCACAAAGCCAGTGCAGGTTTCTTTATCCATTTTTCCACTGGAAAAAAATATGTTCTAAAAAAGAGTACTATGCAAAGGAATTTCAGAGCATATGTATAATATAAGTAGACAATGTGATGGCCATCCGTTATCCTGTCATTTTAAA
Source organism: Dendropsophus ebraccatus (assembly GCF_027789765.1). Lineage (NCBI taxonomy): Eukaryota > Metazoa > Chordata > Amphibia > Anura > Hylidae > Dendropsophus > Dendropsophus ebraccatus. The sequence goes on from NC_091458.1 coordinate 75,258,710, forward strand.
GATCATCATAATGGGAAAATAGGAGACTCTATATTTGGGGGAATAGAAAGAGTTAAAGTGACACTGTCACCCCCCTTTGTGCATTCTGACATCTCTACACAGCTGTAAAGGGTACATTTAGCGTTTTTCATACCTTATTTCATATCATACGTCATGGTGTTTGTTCAAGTAAAAAGTGTCCTGCAGATTGTATTAAGTGGGCGTGGCCTCGTAGCATTAGCGTCACTTAGCCATAGCACTTAGGCATAGTTGGCCCCGCCCCCTTGACGCCCATTGGTTGGCCGGCAGAAAGGGGGTGGGGTCTAGACCTTTCGGCCAGCCTGTTCCAATGGCCGGCGAGGGGGCGGGGCCAACTGTGGTGTTGTGGGCGGGGCTAAGTGGCGCTAATGCCACGAGGTCCCGCCCACTTAACACAATCTGCAGTTGATAAAAGGACACTTTTTACTTGAACAAGCACCATAACGTATGATATAAAATAAGGTATGAAAAACGCAAAATTTACCCTTTACACCTGTGTAGAGATGTCAGAATGCAAAAAGGAGGTGACAGTCACTTTAAAGCAGATCTATAGCAGAAACTATATCTATAAGTTGTCAAGGAAAGAGAGTGAATACACATTACTATTTAACTCCATGCAACCAGTGGGACTCCATGCGGACTTTTAACTGTTTGCCTTCCTTTAAAGAGATGTCCTGGCAGGAAGAGGTTAATCTTGAGATGAAAACACTAAGTTAGTTAGGGAAACTTTTTATGTGAGACAGACCCTCTTGAGAAATAAGAGGATCTGTGAAATGCGTCAAGAATTTTGCCTCACACAGCGTTCCATAGCAACTGTGTGGTCACAGAGTACTCTCGCTTGGGATTATCATAGCAAGTGCAATACGCGCCACCGGCCAAGGCATGAGCCTTGCGAACTACAAGTCTCTGAACCAACTTTGTGAAAACTGGGGAAGATAATCCTGCTGACGTCTCCGTAGACGTGAAGGACTATAAACCAAGCTTAACCACTCAAACGGACTTGGTGAGTGGCATTTTTAGGATCACGCTTATGGAATAGATGTGTGGGAATTGTTTTTATCAACTAATCCCAATTACTGTGTTTTTTATTGCTTAGGTAGTGCGACACAACATTTTTATATATTAATAAAGAAATATACTTACCTGCCCACTCCCGTGCCCCTGCTGTTCCCCAAGCACCTGGTCCCCGATGTGTTACTTTTCTTCCTGGTTCCTGTAATGTTTTGTGCACTCGGCCAATTACTATCAAAAATTCCACTCTACCAGGAAAACCTAAATACAGTAAGATATACATATTACAAACATATGATTTGCTACATTACTGTTAGGTTTCTTACAATAAAATATTAAACCTAGTAAATCATGCCTTACACAATTCCTCCTGTACAGTTCTAGCGTTTCTTGAACTTACCTACCCTGATGTGTAGCCCTGATCTGCAGAAAGCTGCCAATTATAGCATGCCATCTGAAAGTTTTCTAACTCAAGCTGGCTTTTTGATAGTGTTGTTTGGCAGACATTATATATGGACAAGCTATGTATACCTTTCTTCAGTTCAAACTCTTTACTTGTCACCATCAAAATGATTCTGGAAAGTAGTCTAGCAGCAATCTCTGATTCCAGATGGATGATACTCAATTTTGCAGAAGACTGAGCTGGAGATTAAAATGATCTGTCAAGATAAAAGTTTACAAGAATGACTGAGGTAATAGAGGACATAAAAAGACAAGCCTGCGCTTTATAAAAAGGATACAATACATAATTCCGTGGACTCTTTTATTAAACTTTAGTCTATATGAGTTGACTTCTAAAGTTATTTACATCTAATGCATCTATAGTAAATATATGTGGATAATGTAGCTGAACATAAAGTCTACAGGACCACATCTTTTTTTTTTTTTTTTTTTGGGGGGGGGGGGGGGTCTTTTTTCTATTCTTCGTGCTAGGTAGCTAGATGTTAACATTCCCTTTTTCAACAGAGGATATTGCTACAGTACATATACTGAAACGGTCCAATCAGTGCTAAGGGTGTCAAACTGTATGGGGACATACCCAATTTACAAACTGAAACACAACACACTGCTCTCAAGGTATTCAAACATTTCCAGAAGAAATAAGAGTAACAACACAATGCAAACATTTTTATTCCACAGGGAATGCAAGTCCTATCTAAAACAGAAGATTGGATAGGTCCTCTTACTATGTTATCATAAACTTCATGGAAGCATGCAGAGCCCTAGAAACTCCTGAGACGCCATGTTCATGATTTCACTATAGCATATAATGGGGTAAACTACTAGGAGCACAGGTCTCTTTACTCATGTTAGTTTGAGTGGGAGCCCAGCAGAGCTTCCACAGTATCCAGCACAGGAAACCTGTTCCATGCTATTCTAACCCTGCCCTGATAGGGCACCAGGCTAGAATATAGAGCTTTAAAAGGGTTTTCCAAGATGCAATGTTATTCCCTATCTTTAGCATAGGGAATAATTAGCTTAATGGTGGGGATCTCATTCGTCCTATGTTCTTGGGATGTGTTGGGGTCCCAATGATGTAATCAATGGGAATTCATTTGCAGGGCTATGCCGTTATGCAACGCTCATTAGCATCAATAGGAGTTATGCAAAAAGAGTAACGCACCTGCCTCATCTGTTTTCAGTTTCCTAACCACTTCAGGCTACCATAAACAGGCCGAAGGGGGCTGGAAAGCCATGATTGCACAAGGTAGGAGAATTCAGTTTTACAAGTTGCTTTTGCTCACTCTATTGCTATAATTCACTTTGAGATTGAAAAAAAAAATCCATATGGCTTTACACAAATACAGAATTCACGACGACATTCTTACATAAATAAATCTTTACATTAATGTGCAAAAATCACCCCAACTCATGAAACCTTCTAATATAGTGTTATCACTGACAGTACTGGCTTCAATGTGGTTTTGCATGCTTCACCCCTGAAAGGAAATAGAAAATAGAAGAACTGTAAAGAAGGTTTTGTCTACAGCTCCCCAGTTCCTCCCTCTTTTTGTAGGCAATGCATCATCCTCTGATGTCACAGTAGCTTTGCTTAGATCTTGTCTTTAAGTTCTAACCTCACCCCCTGATTGAGGTCATCATCGCTGATTAAACCCTCCAACCTACATCACCATTAGAGATGAGTGAGTACTAAAATTCTCGGGTGCTCGATACTCAAGACCAAGTTTCGAGAAAAGAACCCCATTGAAGTCAATGGGAAGCTCAAACATTTTTGCAGGGACCAAAGCTTTGCACAGGGAAGGTTATGGGAAAACCCGGAAACCTCAGAAAAGGATGGAAACAACATGGAAATGGACAGGAAACAGCAGGGGCAGCATGCATTGATTCCTCAGGGGCTGGCTAATCGCAACATTATGCCAAATTTTGGGCAACAGCTGGGTGGTCAGCCAGCCAAGAGAATGTCAGCAACAGGACAAATTGGCTACTGACAGCAGTTTTGGAGGTAGTCATATAGAGCAGTGTTTCTCAACCTGCGGTATGCGTACCCCAGGGGGTACGCACCGCAGGCTGAGGGGGTACGCCGGGAGGTGGGGGGAAAAAATAGTTTTGGGTGCCGGGACACTGCTATCACCCAGCAGTGTCCCGGCACCTATCCCCGCCGCTTGTCTCACATCCTTCCCCCAGCAGCCTCACCAGTGCTCTGTGGGGTACAGAACATGGTGAAGCTGTGGGAAGGATGAAGTCGGAGATCACTGACCAGCAGCCTCGCAACTGACTGTCTCTCTGAGGCCCTGCTGGTCCGGCCGCCTGCGGGGACATCAGCCTGCCGCTGCCGCATCTCCTCTCCTCTCCGCCGGGTCACCTCAGGCAGCCTGTTCGGGATTCGTCCCCAGGCTGCCGCATATACTCCTGCAGCCCCCGGCTGGACGCTGCAACCCGATCTGCGTGAGGCTGCCGGATCGGGTTGCAGCGTCCAGCCGGGGGCTGCAGGAGTATATGCGGCAGCCTGGGGACGAATCCCGAACAGGCTGCCTGAGGTGACCCGGCGGAGAGGAGAGGAGATGCGCCGGCGGATGTCCCCGCGGGCGGCCGGACCGGGCAGGGCCTCAGAGTCAGTCAGTTGCGAGGGGGTAGTGGTGCGCAAGGCTACCCCGCCCGGAGCTCCTGCATTGGAATGTGGACCAGGAGATGGGGCGCCCCCCATGTCCACCCGCCGCGCTTCTCCCCGGTCAAGCAGTGGTTTGTGGACCGGGAGATGGCCCCCCCCACTTCCTACGACTGACGCTGCTGCCTGTGGAAGTGGGGTGCCCGATCTCCCGGTCCACAATCCACTGCAGCAGAAGCCCCCGGCGGGGTAACCCAGCGCACCACTACATCCTCTCCTCCCTACCCCCATCATTACCTCTGTACCCCCATCATCACCTCTGTTCCACCTCCTCTCTACCCCCATAATCACCTCTGTACCCCCATCATTACCTCTGTACCCCCATCATCACCTCTGTTCCACCTCCTCTCTACCCCCATTATCACCTCTGTACCCCCATCATCACCTCTGTACCCCCTCCACCTCCTCTGTACCCCCATCATCACCTCTGTACCCCCATCATCACCTCTCTACCCCCATGATCACCTCTGTACCCCCTCCACCTCCTCTCTACCTCCATCATCTCCTCTCTACCCCATCATCTCCTCCCTACCCCCATCATCTCCTCCCTACCCCCATCATCTCCTCTCTACCCCCATCATCTCCTCTCTACCCCCATCATCTCCTCTCTAACTCCATCATCTCCTCTCTACCCCATCATCCCCTCCCTACCCCCATCATCTCCTCTCTACCTCCATCATCTCCTCTCTACCCCATCATCTCCTCCCTACCCCCATCATCTCCTCCCTACCCCCATCATCTCCTCCCTACCCCCATCATCTCCTCTCTACCTCATCATCTCCTCTCTACCTCATCATCTCCTCTCTACCCCCATCATCTCCTCTCTACCTCCATCATCTCCTCTCTACCCCATCATCTCCTCCCTACCCCCATCATCTCCTCTCTACCCCCATCATCTCCTCTCTACCCCCATCATCTCCTCCCTACCCCCATCATCTCCTCCGTACCCTCTCCACCTCCTCTCTACCCCATGACCATCACCTCCTCTCACCCCTCACCCCTCTCCTCCTCTCTCTTCCTCTCCCCCCTTCACCTCCTCTCACCCCTCACCCCTCTCCTCCTCTCTCTTCCTCTCCCCCCTTCACCTCCTCTCTCTTCCTCTCCCCCATCACCTCCTCTCTCTTCCTCTCCCCCTTCACCTCCTCTCCCCCATCACCTCCTCTCTCTTCCTCTCCCCCTTCACCTCCTCTCCCCCATCACCTCCTCTCTCTTCCTCTCCTCCTTCACCTCCTCTCCCCACCACCCTTCCTTCCTTCCCTTCTTCCCTTCTTCCCTCGTGGCTCAGAGGCTGGAGAAGAGAACAAGACCCCCTCCATGCACGGATAACGTGAGTATGATTTTTTTTTTGTTTGTTGGGGCAGGAGGGGGGGGGGGGGGAGTAGAATGGTGGTCATAACTATGGGGGCAGGGCAGGGGGCATTATTACTATATGGGGGGTCATAGAAGGGGATATTATTTTTAAATGAGGGATCTTAAATACGAGGACAACCCACACACCTACTCACTTTACAGCGCATGACACCAAACAGCAGAATTATTACTGTACGGGAGCCTATAGGTAGGAAAAAGGGAGGGAAGTTAAAGGAAAACTGTGACGCCTAAGATGTCTGGCAGGTTCTCTGGCAAGAGGTAAATTGTAGCTGCGAGAAATCATCATGGTGGTCTGGGCCAGATGGAGAAGCATAGGAAAAGTGATGTCTGGCTACATGGGGAGGTATCTGGCTATAGAAGGAAGTATCTTAACTACATGGGGAGAAGTCTGGCTGCAAGGGGGTAGGTATCTGGCTACATAGGGGGAGGTATCTGACTACATAGGGGGAGGTATCTGACTACATGGGGGAGATATCTGGCTACATAGAGGGAAGTATCTGACTACATGGGGGAGGTATCTGGCTACATAGAGGGAAGTATCTGACTACATGGGGGGAGGTATCTGGCTACATAGGGGGGAGTATCTGACTACATAGGGGGAGGTATCTGGCTACATAGAGGGAAGTATCTGGCTACATGGGGGAGGTATCTGGTTACATGGGGGAGGTATCTGGTTACATGGGGGAGATATCTGGCTACATGGGGGAGGTATCTGACTACATGGGGAGAGGTATCTGGCTACATGGGGGTAGGTATCTGACTACATGGGGGGAGATATCTGACTACATGGGGAGGTGTCTGGCTACATGGGAAGAGGTATCTGGCTACATGGGGGTAGGTATCTCACCACATGGGGGGAGGTATCTGACTACATGGGGGGAAGTATCTGACTACATGGGGGGAGGTATCTGGCTACATGGGGAGGTATCTGGCTACATGGGGGAGGTTTTTGGCTTCATGGGGGAGGTATCTGGCTACATGGGGGGAGGTATCTGACTACATGGTTGAGAGGTATCTGACTACATGGGGGGAGGTATCTGACTACATGGGGGGAGGTATCTGACTACATGGGGGGAGGTATCTGACTACATGGGGGGAGGTATCTGGCTACATAGAGGGAAGTATCTGGCTACATGGGGGAGAGGTATCTGGCTACATGGGGAGGTATCTGGCTACATGGGGGAGGTTTTTGGCTACATGGAGGAGGTATCTGGCTATATGGGGGAGGTATCTGGCTACATGGGGGGAGGTATCTGACTACATGGTGGAGAGGTATCTGGCTACATAGAGGGAAGTATCTGACTACATGGGGGAGAGGTATCTGGCTACATGGTAGAGGTATCTGGCTACATTGGGGGATGTATCTGACTACATGGGGGGAGGTATCTGGCTACATGGGGGGAGGTATCTGGCTACATGGGGGGAGGTATCTGGCTACATGGGGGAGAGGTATCTGGCTACATTGGGGGAGGTATCTGGCTTTATAGGGAGATATCTTGCTACATATAAGGAGGTATCTGGCTACATAGGGGAGATATCTGGCTACATAAAAGAAGGCCTCTTTACTACATGGGGGTAGGTATCTGGCTGCAGGGGGACATATCCATCTCTGTGGGTTATATCCCACCTGCTTCTCTGGCACCTGGTTCACTGACTGCAGGCTCAGCCAATCAGTGCACGTAAATCTACCCTGGGCAATGTTATTAATGGATGGCTTCCTTGGGGGTACTTGGCTGGAGCATCTCGTCGCATGGGGGTACTTGGCCTGAAAAGGTTGAGAAACACTGATATAGAGTATATGTGTGTAACTTGGGCTTTTTTTTTTTTTTTTTTTTTAAGGCACCACGTGCACACGACACAGCACAGTGAGGATAGGTATAGCTGAACTACAGATCCCAGCCAGTCAAGAGAATGTCAGCAACAGGTCAAATTGACTACTGACAGCAGTTTTGGAGGTAGTCTTATAGAGTATATGTGTGTAACTTGTCCTTTTTTTTTTTTTTTAAGGCACCACGTGCACATGACACAGCACAGTGAGGATAGGTAAAGCTGAACTACAGATCCCAGCCAGCCAAGATAATGTCAGCAACAAGACAAATTGACTACTTACAGCTGCACTACAAGTCCAAGCCAGCAGCCAAGATTGGGAAAAAAAAAAAAAGTATTAAAGTTTTAAGCCCGTCTAATGCGAGCACCGCCGGCCCAAATACTTATATGCCCAGGTCATCTGATCTGGCCAGCCAATCGCTGCTATTGACATGCAGGGTTCCCACATGATGCTACGAGCTCCCAAAGACTCTCCTGCATGATGATTGGCGGGAAAAAAAGCCACCAAACATCTAGGAAAAGGAAGATGCCATTGTCTTGAGTATCGCAAGATGCTTGTCCGAGTAACGGGCACCATCGACTACCCTAATACGCGAACAAGTACCAAGCTCGCACGAGAATGCTCGCTCATCACTAATCACCATCTCTATGCTATACACACAGATCCATATGTTTATTAAGACATTTAGGGAACGGGAGATGTGATTAACCCCTTAACGACCGCGGGCGTAAGTGTACGCCCCCAAAACCCGTGCCTTAACGCAAACGGGTGTACATTTACGCCCGCGGTTTCCCCGATCGCTGCGTGTACACACGCAGCGATCGGGGAAGATGGCCTGCTATAATGTATAGCAGGCCATCCCTGCTTGTCGGCACGGGGGGTGATTAACCCCTCCCGTGCTGACGATCGCCGCTATTGGCTGATCAATTCAGATCAGCATATGGCGGCGATCTGCAGCTTTCCGGGTCATCGGTGACCCGATGGCCCGGAAAGCAATGGCGGTCGGTGCTGTCCGAGGACGACACCGACCGCCATTACTGTTAAAAGTAACGGTGGCCACGGTGCCACGTCCCGATCGCCGGGACCGGCCAGCCAGGAGCGGCCGGCCGATCACGGCGATATAAGTACCCCATGAAAGGGTTAAATACCTGCTGTGGACACCTCAGCTAGTCCAGAGCAGGTATTGACCCATACTCACCGGATCCAGCGTCCCGATCGCGTCTTCCGGATTCCGAACGCGTCTTCCATGTTCCGAACGCGTCCTCGTCTTCGTTGGCGTCTTCGTCTTTTTCCGGCGGTCCCCATCGGTAATCATCGGCTCCAGCGTCTTCAAACTTCGGCTTTTTCCGGAATTGGCGTTCTACTGCCCCCTAGCGGCTGATAAGTGTATATAATACACATATCAGTAGCTATAGGGTTGAAGAAAGATTTTTTTTTTTTTTTTCCCAATTTTTTTTTTCTATTTTCCGCACCCTATCGCCGCTGAGTGCTGATCAGCATCGCACGTAAGTGCGCCGCTGATCAGCAACTCCTCCTTTTTGGCGTAGAGTGTTTTTTTCCTATATCCTACAGCCACGGTCTGCTTATAAGTGCCGCACATAAGTGCGGCATTTATCAGCAACTCCTTTCTTGGCGTAGTTTTTTTTTTTATACTTAATGTTAAAAAAACATGTAAAAAACACCATTACACTACACGGAATAAAGTTTTACACTACACCACTACATACCCCATATACCAATCCCCGTATAAAGATGGCCCCCAGGGTGTTTTCGGTGTCGGACGCATACGCTATTATTGCCTCCGACACCGAAACAGCCAGTGAGGATGAATGGGGGGGATCCTTCGTTCCTCCATTCATCCTCATCCTCATCATCCAGTGACGTATCTGGGGGTAGCGTAGCGTACGCTGCCCCCCAGACACGTCTTTTCCGCCAGTACCATCCCAATAAGAGATCACGGTATGGCGTGAAATTCTACAAACTCTGTGAGAGTACCTCAGGGTACACTTACAGATTTAGGGTAAGTGCACACTGCGGAATGGAGAAGGATAACCCTTTGTGCATTCCGCAGCTGGCACCCACCAGCAGACTGATGCGGGCACGCGTCTCCACCCGTGTCATAGACTCCATGTTATGCTTGGGCGGATTCCATCGTCCGTCCAAAGAATGAACACATTTGACGGAGAGCGGAATCTGCCCGTGCATGGATTGGAGTCTATGACACGGACGGAGATGCGTGCCCGCATCAGTCTGCCGGTGGGTGCCAGCTGCGGAATGCACAAAGGGTTATCCTTCGCCATTCCGCAGTGTGCACGTGCACTTAGAGTGTATGAAGGAAGGGACACCCGAATCCTGCCCCCAGATGCCCCCCCCCCCATCCTCGGAGTTAGTGGGGAGATCGTTCGGGAACTGATCTTCCCACTGCTGGATAAAGGTCACCACCTGTACGGGGATAACTTTTATACCAGCACCCCCTCTTCCGGTCCCTCACTGCCCTGTAGCTTGCGGCACGATCCGAACATATCAGAAGTAGTAATAGAGTCCTAATATTTAGCAGCCATGGAGCGGACCCAGCGCTTCTGGATATAAAGGACCCCGTATCGCACCAGGACAACATTTTCCAGGTGATGTCCCCCACACTGGAAAACAGGAGACCCCAGAAGAAGTGCAGAGTGTGGTGTGGGGTCACGTTGATCCAAGGATTATTCTGATCGCCATTATGGAGTCGGGAAGGAATTTTTTCCCTGTGATGAGGCTACTGTCGTCTGCCTTACGAGGGTTTTTTGCCTTCCTCTGGATCAACACAGGTTGAGTTTGATGGACACCTGTCATTTTCAACCTTATAAACTAATAATTGGCCTAATACCCCCAAATAAATTAGAATTGTCCCTTTTTCCCCAGCTAAATAGGTATGGCCGCCATTCCCATTAGAGGATGCCATGATGCAATTACAAAGCCTCTGTGCGGCCAGGACAGTAGAAACCCCGACAAGTGACCCCATTCTGGAAACTACACCCCATAAGGAATCTAACAAGGGGGGCAGCGGGGATATGGCCCCCTGGTGACGGCCACATTTGGGACGTGAAAATGAAAAAAATTGTATTTTTTATTTTCACTGCACATGTTCTACATATGTGCCTGTTACCAGTGGGGTCCATATGCTCACTGCACCCCTTGTTAGATTCCTTATGGGGTGTAGTTTCCAGAATGGGGTCACTTGTGGGGGGTTTCTACTGTCCTGGCAGCACAGGAGCTTTGTAATTGCGACATGGCCTCCATCCTCCATTCCAGCCTCTAAATGGCGCTCTGTCCCTTTGGTGGCTTGCCCTGTGCCCATATGGCACATTATGTCCACATGTGGGGTATTTTCGTACTCAGGGGAAATTACCCTACACGCTTTGCATTTATTTTCTTTTTTAACCCCTTGTGGAAATGGAAAAAAATCAAGGCTAGACCAACATTTGGTGTAATTTGTTTTAAATTTTTACTCTAAATCATTGATCTTGTCTTGATTTTTTCATTTTCACAAGGGGCTAAAAAATAAAAAAAACACAAAATTTGTAGAGCAATTTCCCCTGAGTACGGAAATACCCCACATGTGGACATAAAGCGCCATGCGGGTGCAGGGTAAGCCTCCAAAGGGAAGGAGCGCCATTTGGTTTTTTGAGGCTGGATTTGGCTGGAATGAATTTCAAGGGGCCATGTTGCATTTAAAAGGCCCATGTGTTGCCAAGACAGTTGAAACCCCCCACAAGTGACCCCATTATGGAAACTACACCCCTCAAGGAATGTAACAAGGGGTGTAGTGAGCATATGGACGCCACTGGTGACGGGCACAAATATGGAACAATGTGGCGTGAAAATGAAATATTACATTTTTTACACTATAATGTTGGTCTAGCCTTGAATTTATCATTTTCACAAGGGGTTAAAAGAGAAAAAAACACACAAAATGTTTAGAGCAATTTCCCCCAAGTCCGTAAATACCCCACATGTGGACATTAAGCGCCATGTGGGTGCAGGGCAAGCCTCTCAAGGGAAGGAGCGCCATTTGGATTTTGGAGGTTGGATTTGGCTAGAATGGATGATGAACGCCATGTCGCATTTACAGAGCCCTTGTGCTGCCAGGACAGTGGAAACCCAACACAAGTGACCCCATTCTGGAAACTACACACCTTAAGGAATCTAAAAAGGGGTGCAATGAGGATATGGACCCCTTGATGACGGGTACATTTGTGCTGTGAAAGTGAAAAAATGAAATTTTTCACTTTCACGTCACATTGTTCCACATTTGTGCCCGTCACCAGTGGGGTCCATATGCTCACTGCACCCCTTGTTATATTCCTTGAGGGGTGTAGTTTCCAGAATGGGGTCACTTGTGGGGGGTTTCCAGTGTTTTGGCAGCACGAGGGTTCTGTAAATGCGATGTGCCCCTTGAAATCCATTCCAGTGAAATCCAGCTTCCAAAAGCCAATTGGCGCTCCTTCCCTTTGGAGGCTCGTCCTGCGCCCGCTTGGCACTTTATGTCCACATGTGGGGTATTTCCGTACTCGGGAGAAACTGCGCTACATGTTTTGTGTTTTTTTTTTCCTTTTATCCCTTTGTGAAAATGAAAAATTGAAGTCTAGAACAACGTTTTAGTGTAAAAAATATTTTTGTCTTTTTTCACGCCATATTGTTGGGAAAATCTGTGAAGCACCTGGGGGGTCCAGATGCTCACCGCACCCCTAGTTACATTCCTTGAGGGGTGTAGTTTTCTGAATGGAGTCCCTTTAGTGGTGTTTTTTAGGTTTTGGCACCCCAGAGCCTCTGCCAAGCTGAAGTGATACAGTCAGAAATTACCAAATATAACGGAGCCATTGAAATGCAGTAGGCGCTCCCTTATATCTGAGGCTTGTGGTTGCGTCAAATAGCGCAATAGGGTCACATATGGGGTATTTCTATAAACTGCAGAAACGGGGCAATAAATATTGGGGTGCATTTCTCTGGTAATAAGTTTATAATTATGAAAAATATTGGATTACAATAAAATCTCTGCACAGAAAATTAAAATTTTCAAATTTCTTACACACTTAGCTTTTATTTCTGTGACTCCCCTGAAGGGTTAAAAAACTTTCTGGATCTGCTTTTTGGAGGGTGCATTTTCTGAAATGGGGTGCTTTGTGGGGCTTTCTAACATACAGGCCCCTCAAATACACTTTAAACCTGAACAGGTCCCTAAAAATATCTGATTTTGAAATTTTACTGAAAATTTGGAAATTTGCTGCTAATGTTTTACGCTTACTATTGTCTAAAAAAAGTGAAATATAGTTTAATAAATGCTGCCAACATAAAGTAGACATGTTGCTAATGCTATTTAATATATAATTTATGTGGCATAACCATTTTCTGTATAAGCAGAAAAGGTTTAAAGTTGAAAAAATTCATTTTTTTACAATTTTTCACGTTATTTTGGTTTTTTTCATAAAGATTCGTTATAAGTATCGACTCCAATTTACAAGAAATGTGAAGTACAATATGCCACGAGAAAACATTCTCAGAATCCGCCGGATAGGTAAAAGCATCCCGAAGTTATTAATGAATAAAGTGACACAGGTCATATTCATAAAATTTGCTCCGGTCCTTAAGGGGTTAAAACAAACTGCCTTTTGCTGAATGATGCAGCAGGTGCTATAACCTCCTTTAAAACCTGTAGATTCTCGTTCCACAGTCAAATTACCTTGAAACAAGACCACATCATATGAATCATATTGGCTTTATTTGCCACACTTTTAAGGAAAATAACAGTTTATATCTGATGTGCTGATGTGTAATACAACCTGTGCATGAAAACATTAATTTACTTTGTACTCCATTCCCTTAACTTACAGCTTTCATTTTCTTTATCTTTTGACTGAAAAAAAACTTTGTTTTTCTTCAAACCTTGGAAATTTGTTGTGAAATATACAGTTCCTGATCGTTCTACAGCACAACAACATGTGGGTTTAAACCCCCTAGATACAATCAGAGACTGGTTAGTTGGTAGTAAATCGGTAAAGCACTTCAGTATTCACCCTATAAAGCCAATTGCTAGACCAGGAGCTGGTGTATTTTTTCTCTCTCCCCTAAGGGGCATACTGAGACAAATTCCCCCAGATTGCTCCTTTTTATCTAAACCTGCTTGCCAATAGTGCCTTGGTATTAGCAGCCCCTTATCTCACATTGTAGTGGCTAGTAAGAGGCTGTTCAGTTTACATTTGCTCTGTAAGGGTTAATATTTGGCATACCAAAAACTTCAGTGCACCATGATCAGTTCTGGTTTAAAACTGGCCTCAAGCAGATTTAGTCCTTAATAAATAAGAAAAGAGGACGGACTCCTGGCTATCTAGCCTGTACCTAAATGTACGTGTTGGTGACTGTGGGTTTCTGAGGCTGGTGCTCAATACCACAATCATTACATGTGTCAATTCCAGACCGGTTTCTGTCTGTAGCTTGCATAGACTAAGCACGCCTGTCTCTGTCTACTGCACCACATTCTCCACTCTAGTGGCATAAACCTTCCTCCTCAGGAGGCACAGTGGCTAGAAAGATGCACATGAATGAAAGTGGACAAATTACATTGACACTGTACAAATGGATATACCAATTTGGTGGCTTGTTAAGCTTCTATAATGACTTCCCCATCATATTTCTCTCACCAGTCATAGAAGTGTCACGTGTGGTCCTGGCATGCAGTATGTACTAATGGCCGATGGTGTTTTATGAGCGGAATTAGAATTATTAAAGTAAATCTAAACTTTTAGCACAAAGCAAGTGTTTTATACAACATTTTATACTGCTTGATGAATGTCCACTGTAGTATGGTAAATTAATTTAATCTTTTGTAGGCAGAATAATTGAAATACTGTGTTTTACTTCAATATGAACTGCCACTTTTTATTTATTAGCATGCTGGAAATGATTTTGTTTCGGATAAAATATGTGAATTTCAGGAGTGATTATGTCAGGCTTCAAAATATGTTTCAAGCTGTGCCATTTTGCATCACAGTATGTGAGCTAGAATAGCGCATTTATATTAATTTGGTCATATTAGCAGATGTTGCTTTATGTCTGCCACTCAAATCTGATAAAATAATAGAGCCATTGTGGTTACATAATTTTGCTAGGAAGTGTGAGTAGTTGATAGGAACAACAGGGATTTTAGATCATGGGCACTTTATACAGATCAAGGGATATAAATAACCATTATCTCCACGCTCCTCTATTCTTTCTAGTGTTGCCACATTGCTTTCAGTTACATTTCTAGATATTACATATATTGTAAATGATTAAAAAGAAACAATAGGCACTGCATTGGCATAAAACACTTTGCTATCTTAGTTGCAAACATGCAAAATATTGTTCTGTAGTCAATAGCTTGAAATGATAGAAAAAGTAGTAACAAAATTTAAGTATTTGTCCAAGGACATCCAGATGCTGGTAGTTCAGGGTTTTTAGAGTTTGTATTTATATATACACTACCGTTCAAAAGTTTGAGGTCACCCAAACAATTTTGTGTTTTCCATGAAAAGTCACACTTATTCACCACCATACGTTGGTGGTGAATAAGTGTGAATACATGAAATGAATAGAAAATAGAGTCAAGACATTGACAAGGTTAGAAATAATGATTTGTATTTGAAATAACATTGTTTTTACATCAAACTTTGCTTTCGTCAAAGAATCCACCTTTTGCAGCAATTACAGCATTGCACACCTTTGGCATTCTAGCTATTAATCTGTTGAGGTAAGCTGGAGAAATTGCTCCCCACGCTTCTAGTAGCAGCTCCCACAAGTTGGATTGGTTGGATGGGCACTTCTGGCGTACCATACGGTCAAGCTGCTCCCACAACAGCTCAATGGGGTTCAGATCTGGTGACTGCGCTGGCCACTTTATTACCGATAGAATACCAGCTGCCTGCTTCTGCTGTAAATAGTTCTTGCACAATTTGGAGGTGTGTTTAGGGTCATTGTCCTGTTGTAGGATGAAATTGGCTCCAATCAAGCGCTGTCCACTGGGTATGGCATGGCGTTGCAAAATTGAGTGATAGCCTTCCTTATTCAGAATCCCTTTTACCCTGTACAAATCTCCCACCTTACCAGCACCAAAGCAACCCCAGACCATCACATTATCTCCACCATGCTTAACAGATGGCGTCAGGCATTCTTCCAGCATCTTTTCATTTGTTCTGCGTCTCACAAACGTTCTTCTTTGTGATCCAAACACCTCAAACTTGGATTCATCCGTCCACACCACTTTTTTCCAGTCTTCCTCTGTCCAATGTCTGTGTTCTTTTGCCCATCTTAATCTTTTTCTTTTATTGGCCAGTCTCAGATATGGCTTTTTCTTTGCCACTCTGCCCTGAAGCCCAAAATCCCGCAGCCGCCTCTTCACTGTTGATGTTGACACTGGTGTTTTGCGGGTACTATTTAATGAAGATGCCAGTTGGGGTCCTGTGAGGCATCTGTTTCTCAAACTAGAGACTCTAATGTGCTTATCTTCTTGCTTAGTTGTGCGACACAGCCTCCCACTTCTTTTTCTACTCTGGTTAGAGCCTGTTTGTGCTGTCCTCTGAAGGGAGTAGTACACACCGTTGTAGGAAATCTTCAATTTCTTAGCAATTTCTCGCATGGAATAGCCTTCATTTCTAAGAACAAGAATAGACTGTTGAGTTTCAGATGAAAGCTCTCTTTTTCTGGCCATTTTGACCGTTTAATGGACCCCACAAATGTGATGCTCCAGAAACACAATCTGCTCAAAGGAAGGTCAGTTTTGTAGCTTCTGTAACGAGCTAGACTGTTTTCAGATGTGTGAACATGATTGCACAAGGGTTTTCTAATCATCAATTAGCCTTCTGAGCCAATGAGCAAACACATTGTACCATTAGAATGGGCCTCTATACACCTATGTAGATATTGCACCAAAAACCAGACATTTGCAGCTAGAATAGTCATTTACCACATTAGCAATGTATAGAGTGTATTTGTTTAAAGTTAGGACTAGTTTAAAGTTATCTTTATTGAAAAGTACAGTGCTTTTCCTTCAAAAATAAGGACATTTCAATGTGACCCAAAAATTTTGAACGGTAGTGTATCTTTATACACACTACCGTGACATAGCACCATTTTCTTTAACCCATTCATAGACCATAACTATTTGATCAGTTTATGTCAAACCAATAGAACCTCCAAAATCACTTAGTGGCTGAAGCCCTCCACCATTTGCTGTACCTCTCCCACCTTTGTTGGACACAATAGGCTTTACTCAGGGCATACCAGGTTGGGCCATTAATTCTTGCAAGTAGTTTATCTTTGTTTATCTTTGGATATCCCTGTCACTTGACTTAGACCAATCAGAAATTGATGGCATAATTCACCCCTTATTAGTGCATATTCAAGCCATGAATCTATAGGATTCTGATTTGGTGTCTGTGCAGATATTAATGTAAACTGAAATATTGATGGACACTATGTTTGCATCTTATGTTATTTGACTGTGCAATATAGTATGTTTTCCAACAGAAGTGATAGTGTTAACCCCCCCCCCCCCCCGACAAACACACACACACACACATAAAAAATATCCAGCACATTCCATAGAACTATACATGAAAATGCTGCCATTTCTGAAAGACAGGCACAAACATAAAGTACAGGTAATAGAGTGTATACTATGATCTATACTAGATCTACAAACAGAAAAGACATAAACATAAAGCAGTGATCACCTGCTACTGGCAGCTGTATTCACCTATGGACCACAGAATAAATTGGAAATAAGTTTTGCTTTTAACTACAACACATCATCTGAATTCTTTGCTTTAAAATATCGTTTGCTGGCCCTTATTCTAAATATTAAAATTGCTGATATAAAACGTTATTTCATATATTTAATCCAATTGACTATCAATTTATTGTAGAGCCTATCAGAGAAAAAGCAAAATAGCTATTTTATGTGGTTACCATGAAAAGCAATTTTCTACTCTGTGTAGACAATTTTCACTTGCTAAGCTTTTATATGCAACTTCCCAGAAAGGGTAATGAAATATCTCTGCAAAACTTCTCCTTCACAAATCTATATTGTATATAGAGACATTGCATGGTTGATATAAATATCACAGTTCATTCTCATAGGCCTGTGTGCCTAAAACAGTAAGTATACTGAAAATGTATGGAATGTATATTGTCAGATTAGCAAAATATTTATTGTAAAAATGCACCTTGTCTGAGGCGTGTAGAATTGTATCCATAGGTAATGCTACCCTGAGCTTTCCATAAAATACACTTATGCTCATTATCATTCATATTTTAGGACAGTCCTTTGTGATTGTTTGTGGACTAATTTTACATCCTAAACATGACTATTTGTTGTCTCTACTTGTCTTTAACTCTCTCCCGTCGCTGCACAGTAAATAACGTTGCTGCAGCCTATGCCTGGTGCTGCAGAGGGAGAATTGTCTCTCTGGTGTGCATCGGGGCTCTGAAAACTGATCGCAGAGCCTCGATGGTAGTCATAGAAACCGTAAGCCTCAGGCTTCCGGTTTCTAGCTACGGAGGCCGGCAGGGGGAAGGAGGCAAGGCAGGATGCGTGCCGGGCGCGTGGCTGTGTTCTCTGCCCCCTCCCCTCTCTCCCCTATTGCTGTCACAAAATTATGAAAGCGGCAGGGGACAGGGGGCAGGGGAGAGGGGGCAGAGTGAGGGACATCAGTTTATGGGATCATTAAGATTCCATAAGCTGAATGTCAAATCACGACCCGGGCATTGAGGCATCAATGATCCTAGGTCATGAAAGGGTTAACATAAATAACTGAATAAGCAATGATTTATCTACTAAAATGTGTCAGTTTAAGGAGTTAAAGGGGTGTCTGGGGAGCAGAATACAACTGATGCCTTCTACTCCCTGGCGCTTACTTCCTCTCTTCCAAAGTCTCAGAAGTATACAGTGTCTTAAGGCCCTATTACACAAAACAATTATCGGCCGTTACGGCTGATAATCGTCTTGTGTAATAGAAGACAATGATCAGCCGACATGAACGATGTAGGCTAGTTGTTGTCTGTCATTGTCTTTCAACATGTTGAACGCAACGATAGCAACCATAGCAAGATAGCAACGATCTGCTGCTGCCACTCCGCAGGATAGGAGCAGTGGCAGCAGATCTAGTGATCACCCGGGCAGCTACCCCCCCCCCCTGCTGCTCCCTGCAACCCCCCCCCCCCCCGGCTTTTACCTGCTCAATGCCAATGCATGTAATAGCGGCAGCAGTGAGCGGGGAATGAGGAGCAAATGAGCACTGACAGCGTTTGATTGCTCCTCTGCATCGCCCCGTGTAATAGGGGCTTTACTGATCCATCCCACTGTGCGGCTGCTTCAAGGTATGTAACCTCACAGGCCTGCCCAGCCAATCACTGCCTGCAGCAGTGTATTGCCTCAATTACTGATTGGGAGAGGGGGCCTGTGATGCCATGACCCCTGAACTCAGAAACAGCTGCAATAAATCCTTTATTTAAACAAGGTTAAAAGGCTGTTCACGGACATGCGGTGAGGGGTGTGGAGTGGAGGAGTCAGGACGTTCTAGCTGGGTGAGTGTCACAGCCCCTGGAAACAATTTGATGGATATCAGAGGGCAACACTGATCCCTTAGAGTGGCACCTGAGAGAATTAACATAGCTGGTTTAATAGGAATAGCTTGGGCATAGGTGTAGGTGCAATATATGGTTGCTGCTATTTCCGCTTGGATGTATAACATATAATTGTTTTTGTAATTTTTGTGCAATAAATAGCCGCTGCTATTCCTTAAAGCAACTCTGTACCCACAATCTGCCCCCCGCCCCCATACCACTTGTACCTTCGGAGAGCTGCTTTTAATCCAAGATCTGGCCTGGGGTCCATTCGGCAGGTGATGCAGTTATTGTCCTAAAAAAACAACTTTTAAACTTGCAGCCCCGTGCCCAATGGCCGGGGCTTAGAGTATCTGTGCCCTAACTTTGCATCACCCCTCCATCCCTCCTCCCCGCTCTCTTCATCATTAGGAATGCCACTGGAACATTTACTCCCGTCTGAACATTGCACAGGTGCTTTAACGATCCAGCCCATGTTCAGTATTCACACAACTGAGGAATAGGAGGCAATCTGCCTGGAGCATTCCTAATGATGAGGAGGGTGGGGAGGAGGGACAGAGAGGTTCTTCCAGCCTAATGCATACACAATCTAGGCCATGCCTGTTGGGCACAGGGCTGCCAGTTTAAAAGTTGTTTTTAGGACAATAACTGCATCACCTGCCAAACGGACCCCAGGACAGATCTTGGATTAAAAGCAGCTATCCGAAGGTACTAGTGGTTTGGAAGGGGGTCAGATTGTCACTTTAAATTATTGGTGCAATATACAATTGCTGCTATATATTTATTTATTAATAACAATTCTTTTTGGTGAATCGACGATGACAACATCCTTACATAAATAAATCTGTAAATTATTGTGTAAAAATCACCCCAACACATGTAAGTTTTTAGTTTTATCACTAAAGGTACTGGCTTCAATGGGGTTTTGCATGCTTTACCCTGACAGGAAATAGGAAAACTGTAAAAAAGGTATTGTCTACAACTGCCCAGTTCCTTCCTCTTTTTGTAGGCAATGCATCATCCTCTGATGTCACAGCAGCCTTGGTTGGACCTTGTCTTTGAATTCTAACCTCACCCCCTGAGTGATATCATCATTGCTGATCAAACCCTCCAACCTACATAACTATCTCTATGCCGTACCGTACACACAGATCAATATATTTATTAGGACATTTGGGGAACTTGAGATGCTGCCTTTTGCTGAGTGATGCAGCAGGGGATATAACCGCAATAGTCAGAAGAAAATAATAATAAAAAGCGATAAAAAAAACTCCCATTCACACCTGTTTAGTGCCAATAGAACCTGTAGATTCCCCTTTCACAGTCAAATCACCTTGAAAGAAGACCACATCATATCAATCATATTGGCTTCATTTGCCACACTTTTAGGGAACATAACAGTTTATATCTGTATCTAATTTTATACCATTTTTTTTCAGCATACTGTAAGCTGATGCTTTTTGTGGTACACCTTTTGGGTACATGTGACATTTTGATAGCTTTTTACCCTATTTTTTAGGGGGTTGGATTAACAAAAAATTGTCATTTTGGTTAGTGTTTTTTTTTTTTACAATGTTTATCAGGCGGGATTATTAATGTAAGGGGTTTATAAATGGGCTCGTCAATACGGCAATACCAAATATGTGTTTTTTATTATTAGGGGATCTTTTATAATTGGGGGGATGGGGAATGTGTATATATACTTATTTATATTTATTTATTCATTGATTAATTATATAATTTATTTAATAACTTATTTTATCAATTGTGTGTGTGTTTTTTTAACTTATTTTACACACACACACACACACACACACACACACACACGTTACATTACAGCACAGATTAATCTGTGCTGTAATGCATTATAACTGTATGAGCTGTCAGTCTTAAACTGACAGCTCATAGAGTACTTATGATCAGGTCCCTGCCTCAGTGCAGGGGCCTAATCATTAGACAGCATAGCAACCCAGACGCACTGGGCAGCGTCTGGGTTGCTATTGTTACCCGCAGAGCCGCACGATGGCTTGCGCGGCTCGGGAGGGAGCGGATCTCCCTCCGGATTCCCCATAGATGCTGCGGTTGCACTGACAGACGGGGGAGGCAGGGATAGTATGACAACCTGAGATGTCATGAAGTAGACTAGCAGTGCTTTTTTTATGATGTCCCTAGACCTCATTTAGAGGGAAGGGATTAAGATATATTTAAGATGGCCAGTTTAGGTTCAAAGGGTACCCTTTTCCCCATAACTTCCCCCATTTTCTTTATTTTCCTCTAAAATTCCTGTATTTCAGGGCAACCCCAGATCATATATAATCAGCCTCAGTCATTTGGCATCTGGGGCAATCTGATGTATCTTATCTCCCTATTTTATGCAACCATTTGGTTGTATAATGAGATCTATACATAATCTCAATTTGACATATTCTATGATTTCTATTTACAGACACTTTGTTAATCTCCTTCAAAGCCTTTAACCCGTCTTAGTTTGTAATGTGCCCTATATCCTATATCACTATTATATGTGATTCTCACCACCCCAATTGGAAATTCAATTCCTTACGTGTTTTCCATCGTGTCCAACTTAAAATGTGTTCTAATATTGTATCGTATACAATATTTTAGTGAATTCTGTTAGATTCAAGTGCCATATCGGGGTAATCTTCATACACTTCCTTAGTGCTACCCACACCCTATTATATAATCTAGCAAGAGGCCAATGCGCTAATATCCCATTCTTCCATTTACCTGCTTCTAATAAGGCCCATATTGCCCAATGATAATTTCCATCTGATTTTATCTCTCATATCTTTATTTACCCAAATTGAGGTTAATTGTATAGCTACGAAGTAATATCTTAAATTAGGGATGGACAATCCGCCCATACTCTCTGGTAACAGTGTCTGCAATTTAACTCTTAACTGTCTCCACCCCCAAATAAGATCATTTATCAGTTTCTCAATGATTTACATTTTTTTGTCCTTAATCCATATCGGGGGTGCCCTGAGGTAGAGTAACTAGTTACTAGATTTATAATATAAGGAAGAATATTCTACCCACCCTACGTCAAGATGACATTGTACTGAGGGTTATAGACACTGGTTGCCATTTTTGTCATGTAGTGGTCCTTCATTAACATTCTGGCGGTTAAGGCAATCACATGCTGTCAGGTTTGTCAGCCACATCTAAATATGATAATCATGCAAGCTATGGGAGTTACACTCTTTCTTTGTGAGATTATGTACATGATTTCTGATTTCAGTTGGCTGTCTTGTGTTTTTAATGTGCTCTTTTTCTGTAAAGTGTACCTGCCACGAAGAGCGCTACCATGATCAGTGTGAAATCCATTCTTGGGTAAGAAGTTCAGATATCTATAGATATAACCATACCATGTTGGTACTGTGTGCGACCCCCAGTCTGATCCAATTGGGCTTGTGCATTGTGCTAATCCATGAATATCCATAGATACCTGAATTTCCAGCCACAGTATGGATCTCATGTTGATCGGGTCAGCATGCTTTGTGACAGGAACACTTTAAATGCACCTGTACAAAATGCCTACTGTATCTAGATGCCTGTTAGTGAACAGCCTTTTAACCATGTTTAATGGTGTGTTTACACAGACAGATTTATCTGACAGATTTTTTAAGCCAAAGCCAGGAATGAATTTGAAAAGAGAAATCTCAGTCTTTCCTGCATAACCTGTTCTCTGTTTACAGTCTGTTCCTGGCTTTGGCTTCAATAATCTGTCAGATTAATCTCTATGTATAAACACACTCTAAGTAAGGGATTCAAGGTTTGATCACACATCCCAAGTGGTTATAAGCTATGTGAACCTGCTCTAAACTGAGCATATCTCTTTTAAGAGATGAAGCTTTTAGTAGATATCTGTTGAAAAAAAAGTGATTTTGTAATATCTCCCATTGTATTGATTTTTAAGACCCATTTATGTGAGGATCTTTTCTCACATTTTGTTTCCTTGAATGGGAAGGTGAGCACGTGTTACCCCTGATTGTTGATTAACAAACTGCTCATTTTTTTCTTTTCTTCCATTCTAGTAGGCGAGGGCTCAACAAAACCCATTTGTATTGTGCTACCCCTGGATTAAAGAAAAGAAAAATTACAGATAAGAAAATATTATCTTCTATTATTTTAAAATAATGACACATACACATTCATTTGGTGTCTATAACCATTTCTACCTAGTACTCTTTTTGCTTAATCTGATGTGGTATAGTGTGCTTGTCACAGAGGCACATGCAGTCCATTGTTATATGTATATATTCCGATCATTTTACTTACTCATTTCTAATGCTTCACCTCAAATCAATGAACTATATTCAATTACCCTTTCTTCTCTCACACCCAATGAAATGAAAAGAATTGCATTATAGAAAGTAATGTGAGTCAAATCCAGGTGGTCATTATTCATTTAGAGAATCTGAAATCCAATCCATGGCCTTAATCTCCATCTAACAATGTTGTGTCAATCGTCACAGAAAATGAAAATGTCTTTTTATTTTTTAGTAAATTGGCATAGTCTCTGTCAGTGTCATGATTTTATTACAGATTTGTCTAGATTTGCAATAGAAAAATCACAGTATAGGTTAACTAGGAAGCAAAGAGTAGTCAAAGTAGTCAAGAGAGTTATCACTTACACTATAATTTAGTAGATTGTTTATGTATGTATGTATGTATGTATGTATGTATCTATCTATTTCTATGTATCCTTTTTATACATATATCGAGATAATCTGTGAAATAAATTTTAAAAGTAGTACCAAGACTCGTAAGGAAGAAGGTTTTTTTTTTTTTTTAAAAAGGAAATGGTCATGAAATGCTTAGCTCTTTTCTTTCAACCTCCAACCACTTGATAATCACAATTCATTATACTCGAGGCCAGAGATAAAAAAAAAATAGGCAATGTATTCAAAAATGATACTTTTAATGCATGTGCTATTGCAGAAATGGAAACACAAACAAAAAGAAAAAACTATTTCACTTCATTATAATTCTACTACATTTTCTTTTTGTGTGCTATTTTACAAAAGTTCCTTATCCTTTCTGGTAGAGAATAGAGACAGAAACTGACAATGCTTTTTCGCCATTTTCCTTTCACACTTTGTCTTGCTGGTATTTGTTTCTGAACGTACATAACTGAACAGCCCAAAAATGTATCCCTTAAAGGGGTATTCCCATCTCAGAGTTGGATCTTGACCTCACAGACAATGAATGGAGTGCTGGGCAGACATATAAAGTGCACTATTGTAATTCCCAAGACAATTGTGAAATGCCCATCAATCTGCTTGTTTTTTGTGTGCTCTGTGATTGACATTTGCCTTTGTATAATAGTTGGAAGCACTTAAAATTATAGAGAGAAGTTAAATTTGGCAAAACAAGAAATCTAAAAACTGCAAACATATGCTAAATGTTTCAGTGTGATTTTAACACTTATATCATCCAAAATGCCACTGATTGGTAACTATGATATGTCTAAGGGAATATAAATTCCCAATTTATATGGTTATAACCCAGGACTCCCATTGTGAGCCACGCAAATGACAAAATGACACAAAAACTGAGCTAAATCAGCCCTCAGACAAGGGTCTGGATAATCTCACTAATTTATGTATGCTGTGTATGCTGCCTGAATGTAATGGTGCCATCATCAGCATGCATCCTGGCACTGCATGCAGGAGTAGAATGCTGGTGTAGGGAGCAGAGAGTACGCTGCTGACACTGCTGCTTGAGGCAGTGAGTTATGAAAACTATTTGAATTTGGAAAGTTAAATTAATGTTTATTAGTATATTTGGGACACAAAATGGCTTTTGTTGTTCACTAAGTAGGTGACTGTAGAGTGGGGCTGACAGTGAAAGTCAGCAGGTTAATAAGGTCAGTGAGAACTAATCATCCAGTAGGAGAAGTAATCCAAAAATACATTAGCTCAAGATTGTCTGTAGATGTGAATATCTCTTATAACCTTGCAATGTGCTTTACTCATCATGATAGGAAAAGGTTATAGGATTTTCCTGAGATCAGTACAAGCCGATTACAATGTTACAAATTGAAAAGGAATGTTGTTAAAGAGAAACTGGAGCAGATACAAGAAATCATTCCTACCACCACCTAACCTAGTGCACGTTATAGTGTCCTTCCTCATGCCACCTCTAACTTGCCATGTTAACATGCCCCATGATTCATGGCCCTGGAAAGTGTGGCCGGATCACATCTATGAGAATCTTTAGGTATTTAGAGCTATTTAAATTGTGGGGGAAATGTTTAAGGGGCAAAGATAAGGGATAGAACAGGCTTTGGGCTGTTCACTGTGGAGCAGCAATCATAGTAATTGGTTGGACATTGTCTTACATTATCTACAAAAAAAAACAAGAAACAGCTTGGAAAAGACAGGGAGACACAGGGCTAGATCTGGTCTTGTCACCCAGGGTGTGCCTGTAGTGTTACCATTCAATGACACAGAAACATTTGGACTTTTCATTCACAACAATAATATAATAAATCATAATTACAGGTTAAAAAACAAAACAAAAAAAATAAAAACAACAACTTTGAAACTTTATAGAGACAACAAACCCCAAATTAGTAAAATGATGTGCACCAATAGAAAAGGTAAAATACGTAATATACCTGTCACGAGTGGCTGGGGGAAGATAAGACACAAGACAGTGGGCCCTAAATCTGACCCCACACACTGTCACCTGCCTACTTGCCTCAGTCGACCCTAGGCGGTCGCGGACAACCACGAAGACAATCCCTATACTGTATACGTGCAGAACATAAAACGCAGACAGACAGACAAACAAAATGCGGAGAGTCAACTAGCCGAGTCAGGAACCAAACGAGCAACGCAGTACAAAATCAGAACCGAGCGGAGAATCAGGGGACAGGCAAAAGGTCAGAATCCAGGCAAGACAAAATGGAGAAGGATAGGACAGAATACAAGGGACTGGGGAGCTGGGATCAGGACAACTAATAGCCAGCGATAACCTGCTGGCCACACTGAAACTTTATACTGGACCAGGAGCCCGGACCAAAGGCTGATTGGTCCGGCCTCCTGAGTCCAGCCTCACTGCAGCTGTTGCACTGCAGGCTGAGCGGCCGGGCGACCTGTCACTCAGCCTGAGTGCAAAACACAACAGCTGCGTGCCGGCCCGCCAGCTGACGGTCACGTGACCCCACGGCGTCCCCGGTTGCTAGGGACGCCGTCGGGTCTCCGTGACGTCACTCGGCTCCGGCGGGCGGAGCAGCGGCGCGCTCCCGAGCCGACAGCCGGAGCCGAGCTGGAAGGAGACGCCGCTGGAGCCGGACAAGGTAAGTTCCTTACAATACCTTTTTAATTCCCAATTCATGAATTAATTCAGTTACATAAAATACATAGTAGGGGGCATACATGTAACTAATACAAAGGTATAAGTACAAAACAGTTTGTTAAAGTACAAAGAAACACGCACAATCTTAAATGAGAAAGATGAAAATGTTCACAAAGAGGTACCAAGTCATCTGAACAAATAAATTCATAATGCAAATGGAAAATGTAAATATGTAACAGCAAACTGCAGTGTACCTACGGTTTGGTAGGTAGGGGTAGGTACACTGCAGTTTGCTGGTAAAGATTATTATTATTATTATTTTATATTTATTTATTCTGACCTGATCAATGGGAGTACGGGCAGTTTGACCCCCACTGATCAAATATGGATGGCTAATTTAATCTAATTTTAAAGCTCATGAGTGATGAATATCCTTAAGAGTCCTAAACTCTTCTAGGTTTCTGTAAACTAACTATCTTAGTCTACAGCCCTCATTTGCATAATGCGCCCATATTTTGGCACCAAAATAACGGGTGTCCAAAATGCAGCCAGAAAGTGACAAAAAAATATATTGTAGGAACAATGCCTGAAGGAAATTTTAATATTCATTATTTGTCTAGATGTGTTTAAAAAAGCCTGTGTATTGGTCCCCTATTACCACGTCACAATGATAATCTTTCTATAATTTATATGCACTTTGAGAGATCTTTATTTTTCATTATTTTACAGTTAAAGGGGTATTTCCACCTCACAAACATGTCTTCCTGACACCCTCTGGCCTATTTACAGCTGCCTTAGGTGTCTGGGAAGCCAAAAACAGCTGAAATGGGGGAATTACAAAATTTATGTTATTGAGAGTGTACGGCATAGCCCTGCAAAGCTATACTGTTTACGTGCTTCCTGGAGTATGAGTATCTACTGTTATAGTACATACTGTACATAATAGAAAAATACCTACTATATTACTGTATTACAAATACATATGAAGTATGTAACAGACATATCCATAAAATGCACCCCAATGTCTTTTTATGTCACTTGCATTGCATTGTATTTTTGTGTTGGCCGTTTATAAAATGTTTTGAACACAAAATATGAGGGCAAAAGAAACTAAACTAAGAAATAATTAGTACAGCATGATAGATAAATCATTGAATGGCTTTATGAAAAAGTGAAAAACAAGTAATAGTTCTACATTTTTCCTTTATTTAATTCCCTCTTTACCGCCTTGGTCTTTTGTTGTGTGTTGTCAAAGTAAAATAGTTGCTGAGGTAGGAGTGAGTCTCTTCACGGATGGCTGCATTAGGTTGTTGTATTCTGTTTGCTATTATGTGATACTTATACTTCTAATTTTTTTTTTTTTTCAAGCATACGTATACTATTTGCAGACTCATCGTGAGTTAAATTCCCGGTTGGGCTTTTATGTTCAGCACTAGTGAGATATAAATGAGTGTATTTAAGGAGATATATCAATTTCTTGATCCATCCTTCTAGCCTAAGTCTGGTAATTAAGAAGGAAATCAATCAGATGCTTAGACTGCGACGGCTGCGTAGAAGTCTTCTGGAGCACTGCTGCAAAAAGGGAACGACATAATATTCTATTATGTCCTCGATAGATATGTGCTCTTATTTTTCATCGGTATGAAATAAGAAAAAAAATCAATATCGCATAGGGACAAAACGTCGATAATCTATTTACTTTTCACGAAATGTGCTGTGAAAGTCACAACAAAGCCTATTTTTTATTGTGCTTTGTGTATTATTATTATATTGCTTTGAATTGCTGGAAGCAAGTGCTAGACATGCTGGTTGATGTCAAATACAGTAAGTGCTACTTTGTTCACGTAGTTACTTACAGTAGTTGTGTATTTACGACAAAAACATAGTAAAGATTTTGGTACCTTGTGTGGTGTTTTAACCTACTTTGAAACATAGTATTTTTTGTCTGTGATGATGTGAATTAATAGGTGATAGAAAGAAGTAAAGCATCCCTATGACTTGGATGTTCTAAAACGTGCTATCAACATGTTTTTATTCAACTAAAATGATGATGGATGATAACAACAACAATCTTTCATAGCACTGAAAACTACTCAAGGCAATGTTCACATTTAGTATAACACCGGTCGTTCTGTACTGCAGTACTGGCTAGATGATCTTCATTTCCTCTTAATTGTGATGCAGGCGCCTCAATGTGCGCTCGCATCACAATTTGCTGCTGCAAAAAATGTCAGAGAAATATACCAAACACCAGGGGTGAGGTCCCTGGTCACAAGACCTTACAATAATTAAGAGGATAGGAGTAACTCGAGAGGAGTGGGGAGAACTTACAATCTATGAGGAGTTAGGGATGACACAGAAGGAGTGAGGGCCCTGTTCATAAAATGTTACAATCTATGAGGAAACAAGAGGTAAAAAGTGTTTATTTTGTACAAACTGAGTAGTGGACAACAAGCTATATGAGCCAGTCACCTACCAGAATCATGATCTGCATAGTAATGGATTACATAGGATGCAGGCAGTGTGGGAGATATTGCTGAATGAATAGATCAGGTTCGGAGGAACAATGTAGAAGTGGTGGGGGAATCATTAAATATAATAAGCCAAACTAAAAGCTATACTTAAAAGTGTAGTTGTTGAGAATTAAACTGATTGTATAGGTTAGCACATTCTGGACAAGTGACATTGCTTGTTACTAACTCAATGGAGCTTACAATCTAAATTTTATATTAAGCTATATTAAGCTATTAAGCTACCCATAAGAAACTTGCTTAAAAACAAGGGGGGGATTTCTCTGGCCAGATTCACTAAGAGGCATACCCCTCTTAGCTAATCCGAATCTGTGCCAGACGTACCAAATCTACACCTGATTTCAGCAGGTGTAGATTTGCGTCATGATTTGCGCCTGTGTAAATCATGATAAATGAGGCACGGGAGGAGGCCATGCCTCCTCCGCCCCTTATCAGGCCCCCCCCCCCAAGCTCCGGCAGCCCGCTCATCGGGCAAGCCAGGAGTACGGGAGGCTTACACCAGGGAGAAGGGACGTATCTGCACTTGCTCCCTGGCGTAACTTTCATAAATCCCCCCCAAGGAGAACATATTAACTCCATAAACATATTGCCCTTAGTTGTATTTCAACCCAGGGCCCTAGTGCTGCAGGGCAACAATGATAACCACTGAGCCACCATTCTGCCCAAAAGGACTTACCTTTCTGGGAGAGATTCTAGCATATAATCCACAATAAGATTTTAAGGGTCAAACACTGATTTAAAGGAAAGCTACTTCTGGCAGGTGGCAGTGCTGTTCTTTTTAATCTGGAGGAGAGCTACTTTGCATCCTATAGGTGGTGTAAGGCTTTTAAGTAACCATGCACCTCTTTCTCTTTCTTCAGATGGGCTGAGTTAATATACAAGATGTCATAGAAACATAGAAGTTTATCGGCAGAAAAAGACAACTGGGTCCCATTATTATAAACTTTGTTATTATCTTAGGATAGATGGATACATATATGTTTATTCCAGGCAAGTTTAAATTCAGTTACTGTAGATTTAGCACCCACATCTGCTGGGAGTTTGTTGCAAGCATCTACTACTCTCAGTAATATTTTCTCATGTTGATCTTTCCCCAGACTAACCTCTGACTGTGTACCCTTGTGTTCAGTTTCTTATTAAACACTTCCCTCCTGAGCTTTATTTATTATATCTAAAGGTTTTAGGTTTTTTCCCCCAGACTATATAGATTTAGACCCTTAAAGTGTCACTATTGTTACAACTTTCAAGACCTAAATCAACAGGGGGTAGGCTATACAGTAAAGCAAGTTTGCAATTTACAGTCATTATTTTATAGTTAATATTTTTTAGTTATCATGCTGTAAAACAAAGCTATACTTATTTAAAATCCAGGTCCAGTCTCCTTAAGGCAGATTTTTAGTCTTGTGCTGGTTTAAAAAAAAAAAAAAAAAAAAAAAAAGAGACTAAACACAGGAAGTCTCCTTCATCTGTGCACCCACAGAAAAGGCAGCAGTCATTTAATTTGCAGATGTATTGAGCCGTGACACTGTACTGGCTAGGGCTTCCTGCATTTTGCCTATTTTTTTTTTTTTTTAAAGAAGCACTAAGCATGACTAAAAAGCTGCCTTCAGGAGACTGCACCTGGATTTCAAGCATGGCTTTAAAAGCATGATAAAAAAATTAAAATAAAATTATATATATATATATATATATATATATATATATGAAAATTTTGAACATACTTTATATCACATGCCCAGTTGATTAAGATTTTAAAAGTTATAGCAACAGTCTTTCCTGATATGTTTTATGCCTGACACCCTCCATCATTTTTATAGCCCGTTTTTGCACCTGTTCTATTTTATCAATGCCTTTTTTACATGAGGTCTCCAGAACTGGATTCCAGATGTGGCCTCACCAGAGCTCTATACAGCGGGATCACAATCTCCCTCTTCCTACTGGTTATACCTCTAGCTATACAGCCCAGGATACAATTTGCTTTCCCCACTGCCTGGTTGCACTGGTGACTCATTTTAATGAATCGCTACCCCTAAATACTTCTCCTTTAATCCTTTTAAGAAATTGCTACCCCTAAATCCTTCTCTTCTGAAGTCTTTTCCAACACAGAACTGCCTATATGATACTTGGATAGAGAATTTCTTTTCCCTAAGCGCATTCTTTTACATTTGGAAACATTAAACTGCAATTTCCATTGTTTAGACCACTTATCTAGCAAAGCTAAATCATTTTCCATATTTTTGACTCCTCCAGGAATATTAACCCTATTGCACACTTTTGTGTCATCAGTAAACAGACAAACCTTTCCTTCCAAACCTTCTCCTATGTCACTTACACACATATTAAAAAGAACTGGACCCAAAATAGACCCTTGTGACACACCACTTGTAACCAGTCTCTGCTCGGAATATACACCATTACCAACAACCCTCTGATATCTATTATTCAGCCAACTACAAATCCACTGAGCTATCCAGGGATTATGGCTAATCAGCTCTTTATGGTGAACTGCATTAAAAACTTTGCTAAAGTCCAGTTAAGCAATATCCATGGAATCACGTTCACCCAGCGCCCATATAGTCAAAGAAAGCAATGAGATTAGGCTGGGTTCACACTGCATTTTTGCAATCCGTTTTATTCATCCATTTTTTGAAAAAATGGATGAAAAACGGATTGCAAAAACGGATGCATTTTTTGCATCCGTTTTTCCATTGACTTCTATTATAAAAAAAAGAATCAAAACGTATCCGTTTTTTTTTGACGGACACAAAACCGTTGCTGACACTATTTTTTTTGTCCGTTAAAAAAAAAACAAAAAAAAACGATCCGTTAAACGTATGCTAAAAACGCAGTGTGAACCCAGCCTTGTTCTGAAATGGACAAAACAAAGGGCGACAGCACTCCATAGCGAGGATCAGAGGGATAAGATATAAAGGGGTTAGGGGTGCAAGGCAACCCTCACCTGATGTGGTTGTGCAAATGTGGAGGCACAACACTCTTAAACACATAGATCATGGACCGCAGCCACTCCCGATATCCAAAGGAAAGAACAGGCAGGATAAGGCATAAAAAATGTTTTATTACAGAGACTCAACGCGTTTCGGAACCGCACCGATTCCTTTCTCAAGAGTCATAATTCTATACTGACAAAAGGCCAATGACGTAAGAGGGGAGGGGCTGAGGACCTCCCACTTCAATCAACATAGACACCTGTAACAGCAATAATAAAAGGCATACCAACATATAATACAAATCATTAGAATATCTAATAAAACATGTATATAGAAAATGTATATAAAAATGTATATAAAAAATGTATATAAAAAAGATTGAATTATTAAAAGTATATAAAGAATGGTTAGACCTTTGTATTTTCTAATGTCTCGTTTAAGCCATCCGGCTGACATGATCTGTCCTCAGTAAAGGTGATCAAGTATCTTCTTTTGTAGAAGCGTTTCAATCATTTTTATTATCACAGATGTCAAGCTAACTGTCCTGTAGTTACTGGGCTCTTCTCTACTCCCCTTCTTGTGGATGGGTATAACATTGGCCATTTTTCAATCTTCAGCAACATCTCCTGTTAGGAGGGATTGGTTATTTTGAATGAGGGGGGCTACAAGATTTTCCAATAGATGAGGGTTCTTGAGTTAAAGCCTGCACTGATCAGCCATTTATGACATAACCTATGCAGATGCCATAAGTGTACCTCCTTTAGTATAGTGCACTTTTAGATGTTTTTTTAGATTATTTCATGAAAAAATAATCCTACATTTCTAAAATCACTTATTGTTTCATGATTTACATAAGCAGTAATGTTGGCAGCTAAAGATGAGTCAGAAAACTGTTTTCTATAGGTTTTGAAGTTGAGAACAATTCATTAGATATTTGGTAACATTCACATGGAAGCAAATCCTGTAACAAGAAGTCAGTGATACTGTCCATTACTTTTCTCTGTTCAGAGCCACTTCCAGTTTCAGCACGAAGTGTCATATAAATATGTACTTGAAATGAACTGATAGAATGGCCATGTAAGCCCCTCAGCATTTCTACATTACATCCAACCTGGTAATGTAATTTGTGGGGACAAGTTTTTATAGCCTATATAATGGGCTATAATTTCTTTTAGATGTTTGCATGCTCTGCATATAATTTGGTGATCGTCTGGTGATAGTTCATAAATAAAATTCATTTAAACACAAAATGTATCCCCTAAATTTACCTCCGCTGTCTATAAACGTGTGTGACACAAAGCTTTTTATTATGTAGTTTTAGCAGTGATAAATTGTCCTTTATGAAATGTATCTCTCTAATATCAGCATTAGCAAAGATTTTCTTACCTATGATAAAATTACCCATTACTATAGAAGTAAATTAGGTGATGTAAGCCTCACACAGTTAATTCCCTTCCCTAAGCCTGAAATATGCCGGCTGAAAATGGTTTACGAAGTCAGGACAGGTTTTTATATTAATGTCTATCACTAGGTAATATATTTTACAGCATCATTTATATTTAAATTAGAAGACCGTTTTCATGTCAGAATTAATCCTCAGCATATTAGTCATTTTGTTAGTAAAAAAGTGCAGATTAATTGACGCTTGTGATAATGTAATAGACTTGCTTAATGTCACATCCTCATGAAAAAGTTGTAACCTTATTCCCGGTGCCTGTTAAAAAACAATATATTCCCCTCCGAAAAACATGGCTTGTTTTTAATAGTAATAAATTGCCTAAAAATTGCTTCCTAAACTGTAAATCAAGGCTGTTACTGGTACTGATGCTCCTATCAAATAGCAATTATTTCTTTAAAATGAGACTTTTTGAGGATTTCAAAAATATTTAAAGACACCCAATCATCTAAATTGTGTGAAGCATAAAACTGTTGTGAAGCATAAAACGTTCATATTACTGTACGCTTCAGAACTATTTGTGCCCACAGAGCATTTCCCAATGAATTACATTCAATTCAGTGAGTAAATGCTGCACAGTTCATATGTTATTTTTACACATGTACCATAGATTTTCTTTATGAGACACACCTGACTATAAGACCCATCCCTGGTTTAGACAATGGAAAACAGGAAAAAACATTTCATACTAAATATTCTTTCTGGTGGTCTAAGACAGAAAAGGGTTGATGCAGTGAAGCCACTTCAACAATCTCTATGACAGTACATTATACCTAAACATACACAGCTCTGCTGCATGCACAATACACACACAGCTTTGCCACTTAACCCCTAGACGACCCTGGGTGTACCCGTTCGTCTCAGGCCGCCTAGAGGTGTTCAGAGCGGAGCTGCGGTCCCTGGTACCGCATGTAGCCTGGGACCGCGGCTATTAGCGAGCATGGTCCGATCGCCGTGCCCACTAATTAAATGTTCAGATAGAGCTGTCAACACCTGCATCTGAATACATACTGCAGCCTCATCCCTAGTGTCTAGTGGGGAGATCGCACTGGATCGTAATGGCGCCGATTCCAGCTTAGCACTCGGTTGTTTTCGGCTGCAGTATAACTACACTGCATAGATCTCAATGAGAGATCAGTGTGCTTATACTAGAAGTCCCCCAGGGGGGCTTCTAGTATGAGTGTAAAAAAAAAAAGGTGTTTTTATTAATTAAAAGCCCCCTCCCCTAACAAAAAAATTGAATCACCCCCTTTTCCCATGTTATAAATAAAAATAAATAAATAAACATGTTTGTTATCGCCGCGTGTGTAAGGTACTGATAGAAAGTACAGATTATGGCACAAAAAATGACACCTTACACATAGACCAAAGGATAAAAGCGCTATAAGCCTGGGAATAGAGCGATTTTAAGGAACATATATTTGTTAACAATGGTTTGAATTTTTTAAAAGCCATCACATAAAATAAAAGTTATACATGTTACATATCGTTGTTATCGTAACGCCTTGAGGAACATATATAACAAGTCAGTTTTACCCCAGGGCAAACGGCGTAAAAACAAAAACCCTCCAAATAAAACAAAATGCGTTTTTTTTTTATTTCACCACACATTAAATTTTTTTCTGCTTTTGCAGTGTACTTTATGAACAAATTCAGTCTGTCATTGCAAAGTACAATTAGTGGCGCAAAAAATAAGGACTCATGTGGGTTTCTAGGTAAAAAAAAATGCAACTGCTATGGTCTGCTTTAACCCCTTAAGGTCAAAGCCAATTTTCGTTTTTGCGCTTTTGCTTATTTCATTTTAAGTTTAAAAGTCAACAGCGCTTGCATTTTATCACCTAGAGACGTATATGAGCGCTTATTTTTTGCGAAACCAATTGTACTTTGCAATGACAGGCATTATTTTTCCATAACATATGCTGCGAAACCGGAAAAAAATCATTTCCGCTGTCAAATTGAAAAAAAAACTAATTTGTTTTGATTTCGGGGAGTTTTGCATTTACGCCGTTCGTCCTATGGTAAAACTGACTTGTTATGCATGTTCCTCAAGTCGTTACGATTACTATGATATATAACATGTATAACTTTTATTGTATCTGATGGCCTGTAAAAAATTCAAACCGTTGTTAACAAATATACGTTCCTTAAAATCGCTCCATTCCCAGGCTTATAGCGCTTTTATCCTTTGGTCTATGGGGCTGTGCGAGGTATCATTTTTTGCGCCATGATGCGTTCTTTCTATCGGTACCTTGATTGCGCATATAAGACTTTTTGATCGTTTTTTATTACATTTTTTCTGGATTTGATGCGACCAAAAATGCGCAATTTTGCACTTTTTTTTTGCACAATTTTTTTGCGCTGACGCCGTTTACCGTGCGAGATCAGGAATGTGATTAATTAATAGTTCGGCCGATTACGCGCGCGGCGATACTAAATATGTTTATTTATTTATTTATTAATTTATATTTATAAAATGGGAAAAGGGGGGTGATTTGGACTTTTATTAGGGGAGGGGATTTTTTATTAATAAAAACACTTTTTTACTTTAACTAGAAGCCCCCCTGGGGGACTTGTATATAAACAGCATTGATCTCTCATAGAGATCAATGCTGTGTATATACACAGCAAAGATCGATCAGATCGGTCATAGATTGCTATGGCCTGCTGCAGGCCATAGCAATCTATTGCCGAGCCGGGATCAGCGTCATTCCGACGCTGAGGCCCGGCACGGTCAGAAGAACGGGGGGGGGAGATCCGTCCCACTAGACACCAGGGACACGGAGAGCACAGCATCTAAGTGCAGCTGTCAGGTTTGACAGCTGCACTTAGAGGCTTAATTAGCCGGCGCGGCAACGGGACCCGCGCCGGCTAATAGAGGCACTGCCCGGCTGCACGTGTCAGCCGGGATCAGCGCCGTTCAGAGCGGGGTCCCGGCGGGACCCCTCTCTGAACACCCCGGGCGGCACCATGACGTATCAGATACGTCATGGGTCGCTAAGGGGTTAAGCACAAGGAGGGAAAAACGAAAGCGCAAAAAAATTTAATTGGCCCGGTCCTCTAAGGGTTAAACATACCCAGAGACACACACAGTGCTATTTCATTAATATACAGACACACACACCTCTCCTACTTCACCATACTAAAACAGCTCTGCCACATACAGAGACACACACAGTTCTGCCTAATAAACATACCCACAGACACACACTTCTAATACACAATAGCTCTGCTACATGCGTTCAGACACGTACAAATGTTAATACAGAATTTCCCTACCTACGGTATCTGTATCTTAACCCCTTAGTGACCGCCGATACGGCTTTTTACGGCGGTCACTAATGGGCCTTATTCTGCTGCCATCAGCTTTTTACGGCGATGGCAGAGAATAAGGCTGCGGGGCCGGGACGGCCCCCACCCCATCCCCCCAGCTACCGGAGGTAGCTGAGGGGTTGGGGCAGTGTGTGGGGTCTGTCCCGGCCCCCCCCCCTTACCGACGATCGCCGCTATTAACGTTATAGCGGCGGCTGCCGGTAAAGGGGATTACCGGTGCCGCCGCCGCCTTTCATCTCCCCCCGCCGTGAATCCACGGCGGGGGGAGATGAAATAAGTGTATATCAGACCCCAGATCAGACCCCCCTAGTGCCCCGATAACTAACCCCCCTTCCCCCGGCGGCCATCATTTCCAAGATGGCCGCCGCCATCCCTGCGAACAAACGATGTTTGTTCGCAGGGATGGAAAAGTTTAAATGAATGAAAGCCCCATGCTCTCCGCCACCGGAGGTAGCGGAGAGCATGGGGCAGTCATCAGGGACCCCCCTGTGGGGTTCCGGTACAAGCGATCAGCGGTATATACTATATACCATGAACTGGAGAGAATGGAACCGCTGCACATCCCATCTATGGCTGATACTAATGCCGCTAGGCCTATATTAAAAATCAACACCAAAGTGTCTGTATATGAATTGATCAAGCCATATTGCCCCGTGTACCACCGCGCAGGTCCTCTGGTCCACACGGGTCCCTACGCTAACTCCACACCGTGTCGGTCAGCGACCGCCAACCCCGCAAAGCGTGCACACGCAGGGAAGGGAGGCCATGGAACGGCCCTGCAACCCCAATGTCACAGGACCAGACCCAAAAAGCCCCACCAAAACCCAGCCAGCACCACCGGCGGGGAAGGCTGCCCCCAAACGACACAAGTATGGATATGGTATTACACTTACCATTGCTGCTCTCACAGAATGGGGAAGACATAGGGTCCAGACATGTGAGCACAGGCATATCCTGCTAATTTTGGTCATGTGGGTCTTATAAAGGAGTGCTAGCTGTTCAGAGAGGGAGAACTGTAAAACACGAACTGGAGAGAATGGAACCGCTGCACATCCCATCTATGGCTGATACGAATGCCGCTAGGCCTATATTAAAAATCAACACCAAGTGTCTGTATATGAATTGATCACGCCATATTGCCCCGTGTACCACCGCGCAGGTCCTCTGGTCCACACGGGTCCCTACGCTAACTCCACACCGTGTCGGTCAGCGACCGCTAACCCCGAAAAGCGTGCACACGCAGGGAAGGGATGCCATGGAACGGCCCTGCAACCCCAATGTCACAGGACCAGACCCAAAAAGCCCCACCAAAACCCAGCCAGCACCACCGGCGGGGAAGGCTGCCCCCAAACGACACAAGTATGGATATGGTATTACACTTACCATTGCTGCTCTCACAGAATGGGGAAGAAATAGGGTCCAGACATGTGAGCACAGGCATATCCTGCTAATTTTGGTCATGTGGGTCTTATAAAGGAGTGCTAGCTGTTCAGAGAGGGAGAACTGTAAAACACGAACTGGAGAGAATGGAACCGCTGCACATCCCATCTATGGCTGATACTAATGCCGCTAGGCCTATATTAAAAATCTACACCAAAGTGTCTTTATATGAGTTGATCAAGCCATATTGGTAAGTGTAATACCATATCCATACTTGTGTCGTTTGGGGGCAGCCTTCCCCGCCGGTGGTGCTGGCTGGGTTTTGGTGGGGCTTTTTGGGTCTGGTCCTGTGACATTGGGGTTGCAGGGCCGTTCCATGGCCTCCCTTCCCTGCATGTGCACGCTTTGCGGGGTTGGCGGTCGCTGACCGACACGGTGTGGAGTTAGCGTAGGGACCCGTGTGGACCAGAGGACCTGCGCGGTCGTACACGGGGCAATATGGCTTGATCAA
The DNA here is from genome assembly GCF_027789765.1 of Dendropsophus ebraccatus. NCBI lineage: Eukaryota > Metazoa > Chordata > Amphibia > Anura > Hylidae > Dendropsophus > Dendropsophus ebraccatus. The sequence continues at coordinate 75,297,187 of NC_091458.1, forward strand.
TTCATATACAGACACTCTGGTGTTGATTTTTAATATAGGCCTAGGGGCATTAGTATCAGCCATAGATGGGATGTGCAGTGGTTCCATTCTCTCCAGTTCGTGATATACTATATACCGCTGATCGCTTGTACCATGTCCCGCCGGCACTTTTTATCCCCTGTCACCATAAATGATTGGTGACAGGGGATAAAAAGTGATGTCCCCCCACCCCCCAAGTCGCCCCCCACCCCCCCTGTCACCCCCGTCCCCCAGTCACCCCCCCCCCTTCCCCATATACTCACCTGATCCTGGAGCTCCGTCCTCCTCGACGTCCTGGCTGGTTATGAAGTGTGCATGCGCTTCACAACCAGCCAACTCTGGCAAATTTTAAGTGACAGAGACCAATTTGGTCTCTGTCACTGAACTATGATTACTGTGATACAAAATATCACAGTAATCATAGTAATACAGTGAAAATGAATGTGTAAAGTACAAAAAGTGACAAACATACAAAAAAATAAAACACACACTTTTTATTATAGTAATTATTGCAGTTTACTCCCAAATTACCCCTAACCCTACCCCAGATTACCCGTAACCACCGCACGTTGCCCATAACCGTCGCACGTTGCCCGTAACCACTGCACGATGCCCATAACCACCGCACGTTGCCCGTAACCACCGCACGTTGCCCGTAACCACCGCACGTTGTCCGTAACCACCGCACGTTGCCCGTAACCACCCCAAATTGCCAGTGACCCCCTCCAGATTGCCCGTAACCACCCCAAATTACATGTACCCACCCCAGATTACCTATAAGCACTTCAGTTTAGCAGTAACAATCCCAGATTGTCTGTAACCCTTCCAGGTTGCACATACCCCCCCAGGTTTCCCGTAATCACGCCAGATTACATGAAACCCCTCAGATTGCACGTAACCACCGCACGTTGCCTCTGACCACCGCACATTGCCTCTGACCACTGCACTTTGCCTCTGACCACCGCACGTTGCCTCTGACCGCCGCACGTTGCCTTTGACCACCGCACGTTGCCTCTGACCACCGCACGTTGCCTCTGACTACCGCACGTTGCCTCTGACCACGCCACGTTGCCTCTGACCACGCCACGTTGCCTCTGACCACCCCAAATTGCCAATGACCCCCTCCAGATTGCGGTGCCCATGCCAGATTACAGGTATCCACCCCAGATTGCCTATAAGAACTTCAGTTTATCCGTAACCACCCCATGTTGCCCGTATCCACCCTAGATTGTCTGTAAACACTGCAGGTTGCCCGTAACCACCCACATTGCCCGTAACCACCCCAGATTGTCTGTAAGCACAGCAGGTTGCCCGTAACCAGCCCACGTTGCCTGTAACCACCCCACGTTGCCTCTGACCACCTCACGTCGCCTCTGACCACGCCACGTCGCCTCTGACCACCGCAGGTTGCCTCTGACCACCGCAGGTTTCCTCCGACCACCGCAGGTTGCCTCTGACCACTGCATGTTGCCTCTGACCACCCCAAATTGCCAATGACCCTCTCCAGATTGCGGTAACCATGCCAGATTACAGGTACCCACCCGAGATTACCTATAAGCACTTCAGTTTATCCGTAACCACCCCACATTGCCCGTAACCACCCCACGTTGCCCGTAACCACCCCAGATTGTCTGTAAGCACTGCAGGTTGCCCGTAACCACCCCAGGTTGCCGTAACCACAGCAGGTTGCCCGTGACCACCCCATGTTGTCCGTAACCACCCCAGATTACCTGTAACTACCTCAGGTTGCCCATAACCACCCCAGGTTGCCCGTAACCACCCCACATTACCTGTAATCTCATTTTTTTTATTTTATTTTAATAACTGCGCTATTCTAATAACCATTACTAGCTGCGGTTTTGCTCCAGCAAATTGGCGCTCCTTCCCTTCTGAGCCCTGCTGTGTGCCCATACAGTGGTTTATGCCCACATATGGGGTACCGTTTTACTCAGGAGAACCTGAGTTACAGATTTTGTGGTACGTTTTCTCTCCTGTTTTTCGTCAAATTGAGAAATTTCAAACTAAACCAACATATTATTGGAAAAATTAGAGTTTCTCATTTTTACTGTCTACTTTTGAATACTTTCCTCTAATACCTGTGGGGTAAAAATGGTCACCACACCCCAAAATGAATTCTCTGAGGGGTGTACTTTCCAAAATGGAGTGACTTATTGGGAGATTTTACTCTGCTGGCACTACAGGGGCGCTGCAAACGGACCTGGCGCTCAGAAACTTCTTCAGCAAAATCTGCATTGAAAAAGCTAATTGGCGCTCCTTCCCTTCTGAGCCCTCCTGTGTGCCCATGCAGTGGTTTATGCCCACATATGAGGTACCTTTTCACTCAGGAGAAACTGCGTTACAAATTTTGGGGTACTTTTTTTCTCTTGTTCCTCATAAAATTGAGAAATTTCAAACTAAAAGAACATAATATTGGAAAAAAATTAGTTTTTTATTTTTACTGTCTAATTTTGAATACTTTCCTCTAATACCTATGGGGTCAAAATGCTTACCACACCCCAAAATGAATTCTTTGAGGGGTGCACTTTCCAAAATGGGGTGACTTATGGCGAGATTTTACTTTGATGGCACTACAGGGGCGCTGCAAACGCACCTGGCGCTCGGAAACTTCTGCAGCAAAATCTGCATTGAAAAAGCTAATTGGCGCTCCTTCCCTTCTGAGCCCTCCTGTGTGCCCATACAGTGGTTTACGCCCACATATGGGGTACCATTGTACTCAGGAGAACCTGCGTTACAAATTTTGGGGTACTTTTTTTCCTCTTGTTCCTCGTGAAATTGAGAAATTTCAAACTAAACAAACATATTATTGGAAGAATTCGAGTTTTTCATTTTTACTGTCTTCTTTTAAATACTTTTCTGTAATACCTGTGGGGTCAAAATGCTCACCTCACACCAAGATGAATTCTTTGAGGGGTGCACTTTCCAAAATGGGGTGACTTATGGGGTTTTTTCTCTCTGCTGACACTACAGGGGCACTGCAAACGCACCTGGCGCTCAGAAACTTCTTCAGAAAAATCTGCATTGGAAAAGCTAATTGGTGCTCCCTTCCTTCTGAGCCCCGCTGTGTGCCCATACAGTGGTTTACACCCACATATGGGGTACCGTTGTACTCAAGAGAACCTGCGTTACAAATTTTGGGGTACTTTTTTTCCTCTTGTTCCTCGTGAAATTGAGAAATTTCAAACTAAACAAACATATTATTGGAAGAATTCGAGTTTTTCATTTTTACTGTCTTCTTTTAAATACTTTTCTGTAATACCTGTGGGGTCAAAATGCTCACCTCACACCAAGATGAATTCTTTGAGGGGTGCACTTTCCAAAATGGGGTGACTTATGGGGTTTTTTCTCTCTGCTGACACTACAGGGGCACTGCAAACGCACCTGGCGCTCAGAAACTTCTTCAGAAAAATCTGCATTGGAAAAGCTAATTGGCGCTCCCTTCCTTCTGAGCCCTGCTGTGTGCCCATACAGTGGTTTACGCCCACATATGGGGTACCGTTGTACTCAAGAGAACCTGCGTTACAAATTTTGGGGTGCTTTTTCTCTCATTTTCCTTTTGAAAATGAGAAACCTTAATCTAAACGTATATATTATTGGAAAATTTTAATTTTCCATTTTTTTACTGCCTAATTGTGAATACTTTCCTCCAGCCCCTGTAGGGTTAAAATGCTCATTATACCCCTAGATTAATTCTTTAAGGTGTGTAGTTTCCAAAATGGGGTCACATATGGGGGTTTTCAGGATACCAGACTTCTAAATCCATTTAAAAAAAGAACTGGTCCCTAAAAAAATCAGTTTTGGAAACTTTCACGAAAATTTGATAATTTGCTGATGAATTTCTAAGCCCCGTAACACCCTAAAAAAGTAAAATATGTTTACCAAATTATGCCAGAATAAAGAAGACATATTGGTAATGTGACTTAGTAACTAATTTATGTGCTACGACTTTCTTTTTTTAGAAGCAGAAAATTTCAAAGTTCATAAAATGCAATTTTTTTCAATTTTTCATGATATTTTGATGTTTTTCACAAAAAACACACAAAATAGTGACCAAATTTTGCCACTACCATAAAGTGCTCTATGTGACGAAAAAACAATCTCAGAATCGCTAGCATACGTTAAAGCATGTCTGAGCTATAAGAGCATAAAGTGAGACAGGTCAGATTTTGAAAAATTAGCCTGGTCATTAAGGCCCAAACTAGCTGCAGCACGAAGGGGTTAAGTGTACACTCCTTGCAGCATACATTAATGTGACCAATCACATGACTTCACTGAAGGTACTGCAGGTCCTTCAATTCCCACTCAGATGAAGCTTTTACATGTAGGAATCTGCTCTACTGTCTAGCACTGATCTTATCAATCGATGCCTGCTCTACAGGAGAAGGGGGGGGGGGGGGAGATCATTCGCTGCACAGTTCATCCAGCAGTGGGGCACAACGCTGAATCAGTTAGTGTAACACTGTCAGGCTGCCCTGTCCTCAGAACATAAGACACCAGCACTTTTTAGCAAGATACTTTCAGTAATTTCTACAGGCATAAAAAGAAGTGTCATTTTGTGTTGAGCTGCCTTCTATATTTTTTTTAATTTTTTTTTACTTTACTTTCGTGTCCCAGAAGCGGAATTTTCCAGTGATCATCAGGTCACTATTGTAATACACTGCACTAGTCATCTAGTGTAGTGTATTACAACCTGTCAGAGATATGCTAACAGGCAATTTACCCAACCACACTGCTATTTATGCATCCATAGCAGCCCTGGGGGCCTTCAAAAGGCCCCCCGGCTGCCATGGAAATGTATCTAAATGCCTAGAAGTAAGTACAGGGTAGCAGGCCGTTTACATGTCATGGTCACTATCTGATCACTGCATGTACTGGGTTAATCTACCAGAAATTGAGGTTTCTTTGATATGGAGGGGGGGCTGCAATACTTTATTCTAGGCCCCCCTAAAAAGGCGGCAGCCTAGAATACGAACCCATGAAAAGACATATCGGTGGTGAGGTTTTAGGCTCTTTGCTCCAACACCATCCTCACTTTTGTGCAAATTCCCTATCTGTATTACTTCACACTGTAAGGGCGGGTTCAGACTGAGGAATTCTCGCGATTACATCAGCTGTCCGTCCGCACATCTGGGCGCCTTTCCGCCGGCCCCATAGACACCATTCTATGGGCCGGCGTATTTCGCTATACGCTGAAAGAAGTGTCATGTCACTTCTTTCAGCGGATCGCAGAATACACCGGCCCATAGAATGGTGTCTATGGAGCCGGCGGAAAAGCGCGTGCCCATGCGGGCGTTATTCCCTCTTCCCCCATGTTGGCATCACCCTCTTTTGGCTGGGGGCCTGAGGCCACAAAAGTAGTTGTCAGAATGGGGAGCCAATGGCTCCTCATCCTGTCATTCACAGCCCTGCATTTAATTGCAAGAGCCTATAACAAACACTTGTAGTTAAAGGGCCAGGACTTTAACCCTTAGAGGACCGGGCCAATTTTAATTTTTGCGTTTCCGTTTTTTCTCCTTGTGCTTAAAAGGCCATAGCACTTGCATTTTTTCAATTAGAAACCCATGAGCCCTTATTTTTTGCACCACTTATTGTTCTTTGCAATAACGGGCTTAATTTGTTCATGAAGTACACTGCAAAAGCAGGAAAAAATTAAATGTGTGGTAAAATTGAAAAAAAAAAACATTTTTTTTTTCATTTGGGGGGGGGGGGGGTTGTTTTTACACCGTTCGCCCTGGAGTAAAACTGTGTTGTTATTTATGTTCCTCAAGTCATTACGATTACAACGATATGTAACATGTATAACTTTTATTTTATTTGATGGCTTTTAAAAAATTCAAACCATTGTTAACAAATATATGTTCCTTACAATTGTTTTATTCCCAGGCTTATAGCGCTTTTATCCTTTGGTCTATGGGGCTGTGTGAGGTGTCATTTTTTGCACCATGATCTGTACTTTCTATCGGTACCTTGATTGCGCATATGCGACTTTTTGATTACAACTTTTCTGGATTTAATGCGACCAAAAATGCACAATTTTGCACTTTGGGATTTTTTTTGGAGTTTACGCCGTTTAAGATCAGGAATGTGAATAATTAATATTTTGGGCGATTACGGCGATAACAAACATGTTTTTATTTTTTTATTTATAACATGGGAAAAGGGGGGTGATTCAAACTTTTATTAGGGGAGGGGGCTTTTTATTAATAAAAACACATTTATTTTTTTTTACACTTATATTCCTTGGTTGAACTTGATGAACATGTGTCTTTTTTCAACCGTATTAACTATGTAACTATGTAATTATGTAACTAGAAGTCCCCCTGGGGGACTTCTTGTATAAGTACACTGATTTCTCATTGAAATCTATGCAGTATAGTTATACTGCATAGATCAATGAGACTGGCACTCGATTGCCGAAAACAACCGAGCGCTGATCTGGGATCAGCGCCATTACAGCGCCATCACTAAACACCAGGGAACAGGCTGCATATAGTAATCAGATGCAGCTGTCAACTTTGACAGCTGCATCTGATTACTTAATTAGCGGTCACGGCGATCAGACCGTGCCTGCTAATAGCCGCAGTCCGGGTCTACATGCAGCACCCGGGAACGCAGCGATTCAGAGCGGGGCCGGCGTGCGGCCCAGCTCTGAACTCCCCTAGGCGGCCCAGGACGTACGGGTACGCCAAGGGTCGTCTAGGGGTTAATAAGAAGCTGGTAACACATGGGGGCCATCCCAGAGCAGCAGGAAATCACTTCAAAATAGTGAATGTCCCCCTGGATCTGGAACAGTTGGGATATCTATCTATCTATCTATCTATCTATCTGTATACACTCTTATTAAGCTACCATTTTGTTATTACCTTTAAATTGATTATCTATTCCTTTTTTTAATAATAATAATAAATAATAATAATAATAATAATAATAATAATAATAACGACTTACTTTATTTCTCAAGCAAAGTGTGGCATAGGCATTTCTGTGACACTGCTGGAGACCACCCTTCTCTCCAACCACCGCTCTGTCTCCAGGTTGCCCCCGCCGCCTCACAGAAAATTCAAAGCTGGCTGATCTTTAGCTACATTAAAATTAATTATTTTAAAAAGCTTTAGCAACTAGAAAAGGTTTTACAACAGAGGAAAGCTTTAGTATGCTTGTTCAGAAAACCATATTTTTGCCAAAGACATCACGGCCTGATAGAGAGATACGTGGGAGCTTGGCTCAGAAACACAGAATTTACCACAGGTGTCCCAGGTGCTTATTTTTATTCTAATTATTAATGGCTCTTTGTGCTAATGTCATATGCCATATTGTTTTGCTCTAAAATTACCAGTTACTAAGTCTGTTTGGCCGGAATTAGTTTTGTAGACAATAAAGATGTTAAAGGTCATTCTGTGTGCTCAATCATGTATAAGCGGTGCATTTCTAGTGTTTTCCAAAGGAGTTACATTATAAGCTACAAGTAAAGCAATTAGAATTTTTACAATGGCTTTTGAAGCAACTGAAATACAAAACCATTTGCCAGGGAAAAGGCTTAAAGAAAACTGCAAATTCAGCAAAAAGTGAACAGGATACCACATAAAGGCACAATATCATATTTCAACCCTTAAAATTAGTTCGTTTAGAGAGTTTTGAAGATGATCTTTTTAATTTTGGGTCTTAGAGCTGCAGTATTCTCAGGTTTGTACTTGGGTTTCCTCTCTAATATGGAGATTGAGTTCATTTACAAGTCTAGTATCTAAATTTTTTTAAAGCTGGCACTGTCACTTTAACAAATAAAAAAAGTTTACATTCTGTAGAGACAGGTCAAAAGTTTTAATTGATTGGAATCAGCAAACTTTTAATCAATGTTGATGCAGCAAACAATAGAGTTGTCAGAAGTTATCATAGCAGTTTAGACAAGTTGGAGAAGAAAAAGAAGAGAACAATAAGAAATCACCTTTTAGTCATTGGATATGATCAACACTGCTGACCTGTCTGTTTTACGAAGTACAGGTATTCCACATAAGATAACAGTTCTACAGCATCTTAGAACACAAATGGCAAATTTATCAAAACTGTTAGGCTTGGTCCACACTACTTTTTTTTTTGTGTTTATTGTATGTGTTTTTTATAAATTTATTTATTTTTAATAATGCAAAAACGGATGCAATTGTATAAAAACGTTCAGGTAAAACTGCTCTGGTAGAATGAAAGCATAGCTGTAAATTGGATGCTATGGGCAACAAACCCAGGTTTTATGAATGAAACCTAAAGTGTAGCACCATTTGTTGGAAAAATATGCTTTTGAATTGTTTGTTCATGGGTAATACTAGCATTCTAGGGTACAGTATTTTCTTGTAATAACATGCAGACCACCTGTGTAGAATCAGTACCTGACCTTTAATATACTACGGTAGTGTTATTGATTATATTGGTGCTTCAAGCATATACCTAATTTCAAAAGCTTTTTAAAAATCTGCATGGTCCTGTAATATTAATCTCAATGTGATTTTTAGGTTTTGACTGTTGTTATTGAGCACCTGAGAGTCCCCTTTATGATGCCAGCTATTTCTTCTATTTTCTCTATTTTAAGTGGTGGGACCATTTTCCAGTAGCACACACAGGTTCTTTCCTTTCTTTACTTCTCTGGCCAATGACAGGACAGCACTCACTCTTGTCTTCCATGCCATGAGTGCGGGTGTATTGTCACAGCAAGGAAGGAGTTACTTTAACTCCAAACTGGAGGGGAAACCACGATCTACCTTTTGGGGGGTAGCAAAGATTCTCTGTAGGATGAGAGAGGCTCATAGCTTGTAGGTACACAGCCAAGGATCACTTTCCCCCCTCCTACACATGTCTGTAGTCAGGGGCTTAGCTAGGATTCATTGGGCCTCATAGAAAAAAGCTTTATGGGACCCCTCACGCACATACTCACCTAGTTCGGCACAGTCGCCCCTGTAGTTCCTTTGTTATCACAGCTCCCCGCTGCATGAGTGATGTAATTCGTGTGTTGGGGAGCTTGGAGAATAAAGGTCTGGGGCCTGCACCGGGCCAGTTGAGTATGTGTTTGTCGGGTTAGCTCTTATGGCTGAAGGTGCAATGTTGCCTCCAGCCACAAGAAAGACTGGCAAGGCAGGAAGCCAATGGCTTCTTGCTCTGTCAATCAAAGCACCAAAACATTTAACTGTGAGCGTTCGTCACAAACACTCATAGTTAAAGTGCCAGGCCCCTTAGTGCACAGGCCCCATAGCAGCAGCATGGTCTGCCTTTTACGGTATCTACCCCACTGGCTGTAACTAAGCCCAAATAGTGACCATTTAGTTGTAGTGTACAGTTTTCCCATGTTGAAAGTGCAAGTATTTGCTTGACCCTGAGCATGTGATATGGTGATTAGGTGTTTGTGATGCAATCTTATTTTTGTCCTTATGTTGATAGAGTGATTTACATGTTTAAGGTAGTGGCAAGGAGTGCAACAGACAACTCAGTCCAAATGTATCAATCAGTCTGAGACAAAAATCGGACACACTTTTTTCTCAGACAGGTAGCAACCTATCACAGCTCAGCTTTTATTTCTCAAAATGGCCTAAATAAGTTTGAGCTGTTAGGATCTTCCACCTGTCAGGATTCACTCTCAGACATCTATACAACCCACAAACAAACCTGCTTTTCAGCATTAGTAAATAAATCCCTCAGAAAATGGATGGGGTATGTCCTGACAAGGGTCTCCCTCAAAAACCCAGAGTTTGGTATGGCTACTCCCAAAAAATCGTTAAGGGAGATTCAAATACTGTATACATTATTCATAAAGCAACTTTTGCCTTTAACTTACTTTTTGGCCTGCGACTGTCATTCATATTGATAAATGCCAGTTTCTTAAAGCAAATTTCATGCATTGTCTTAGTTCATCAGGTTTGGATGACTGTATAAAATTTCAACGCTAAGTTTTGGACACAATATTGACCACACACTCTATAGCAAAAAATGTAAAAACAAATGGGTCTATTTTTCTGGATTTTGAGCAAATGTGGGAAAGCAGCACCATTTTGCTGTAATTTGCCAAAATCATAGTGAAAATGCATGAAAAACACATAACAAATGACATGTGTGAACACATCCTGTTGAGTCTTTCAACCCCTTGCATCCGCAGCCTGTCTTGGCCTTAATGCCTGGGGCCTATTTTTTAAATCTGACCTACCTCTCTTTATGTAAAATTCTCTTGTTCTAAGAAAAATAGTCTTGTCACATAAACTAATTATTACTGCAACATCTACAACATGTCTATTTTATAGTGATGTCATTTGGTGGACATCCTTTTACTTTTTAGGATGTTAGAGGGCTTTTAAGTTTTGCAGCGATTTTTCAAATTTTCAGGAAAATGTCAAAGTCTGATTTTATTAGGGACTAGTTCTTAAGTGGATTTGTGGGGCCTGTATGTTAGCTACCCCCATAAATCCCGCCATTTATAAAGGGGGGGGGGGAATGTGTATATTTATTTAACTTATTTATTTATGTTTTTATTTATATATTTGTGTGTGTTTGTGTTTTTTAACTTTTGCAAGTACATGTATAATACATTACAGCACAGGATCTGTGCTGTAATGTATTATATAGTGAATGAGCTGTCAGTATTACACTGACAGCTCATACAACGATCAGGTCCCTTCCTCAGTGCAGGGGCCTGATTGTTATAACCATAGCAGCCCAGATGCATTGTGCAGCGTCTGGGTTGCTATGGTTACCCCACAGAGCTGTGCGATCACTCGCCCGGTTCTGGGGGGGTGAAGGGGGGGTCGGACGGAATGGATCTCCCTCTGGATTCCTCATAGACAATGCGGTCCCATGGACAGCCTCCTTCTGCTGCCCGATCGCCTCTAGGGACAGTGGGGGGAGGCAGGGACAACATGACATTCCAGGAACGTCATGTTGCAGGAACTACCTGCTTTACATGACGTTCCTGAAATGTCATTTTGCTGCAAGGGGTTAATAGCATCTGACGCACAACTCAGTGGGCAATCGCGGGGGCGGAGCTTGTTGCGGGCAATCGCGAGGGTGGAGCTTGTCGTGGGCGATCGCGGGGCGGAGCCTGTCACAGGCGATTGCGGGGGCGGAGCTTGCCGCAGGGTGGGGGGGTGCCGCGGGTGAGTGCGGAGGAGGCTATGCCGTGGGTGAGGGATGCCACGGGTGATGGGGCGGGGGGCTGTGTGCTGCGGGTGAGTGCTGGACACAGCCCTGAGGCTCTGGACACAGGGGGTGAGCTCTGGGCTGGGGGTGACCAGGCGGCTGCTGTTAGAGAGGGAGACAGTGACAGCTGTGCTGATCACTGTCTCCCTCTGTAACAGCAGCCACCCCATCAGTGTTCTCACTCACTTTGCTGTGCTAGGACTGAGGACACGTGATTCCGACACGGAGGGTGGGGGCCAGGAGCAGGGAGCGTATCGGGTTGGACTGAGATCTGATGATTCTATGCAATCTGTGGGGGTGAATGCAGCTGGATAACAGCAAAACTGTGCAGAATCCATAATAACTGTATATTGGAAAGATGGAAAGCTGCGGGTGGGCAGCGTATTAATGCAAAAATAATTTTGGGGGAATACCCCTTTAAATCACCAAAACAATGATTTGGCAAAAAACCTTATTTCTGGCTTGAAAGTGTCTGAATAAAACAGTATTGCAACTGTTAAAGGGGTCTCATCTGTTTGGTCTTCTGACAGCTCTTGGGGCACCAAGAAGATAAATACAGATAAATAAACAATATTTTATGCAAGAACCTCTAGAAACTGGACACAAATGAAACTGCATGGTTCAAAACTAAATGGCAATAAAGCTGTGGATATGGGCAATTTCTTAAAAATAATGTTTTAGCCAACTGAGGAGCAGGTTATAATCCAGTCGAGAAAGTTCACAAGACGACTATAGCAACAAAAGGGACAGCTGAACAGGAGAGAAATCTACTTGAAGGCATTTTAGGATCCTTAGTGAGTAAATTGTTCAGTATTCAAAGTAAAAGCAGGATAAAGTAGACTAAACAAGGAAAAGACTAAAAAGGGTGAAAAACTATAGACCATAAAGGTAGCTTCTTCACAATGTAACAGCCAATGCTACTGCCGATTGGGTGACGTACAGTGTTTTACTGGACCTTCTTGCATAGGGGAGCTGTTCACAGATGTTAGATGGTGTGCAGAGGTAACTAGGAGCCCCCAATAAAAACTTACAAAATCTCAAAAGCTTTAAGGATCACAGGAGGCTCTTCCTGAAGGAAGGATGGAGTCTGTGCTAAAATAATGTTTAAGGTCAGAGAGTTTTCCTAGTCTGAGAGTACAGCTAGGGCAAGTGTAGCATTTCTGACAGAAGGGAAGGCTAAAACCACCACATTAATTTCAGCTCAATACAATACAAAAACCAGGAGTGCTTCTGTAACAAATACTCTCGTCAACCACTACCTATATTGGGATGATAGACTTACACTCTGTGTAAGTCACAAACATTTTAACAGAAAACTGCCACATGGAAACCCCCACAGTTTGCTGGTAATATCACATAAATACATAGAATGGGGGACCCCCACCTTACCTGGATGGGCTATGGATATATAATACATATGCTTTAGCCACCCAGTTGTAGCAGGTTTGGTTAGCAATAAGTGCATTTGGTGCTACTTAGCAACCACATATTATTTCTCTTTACTGCCTCCAACCTGACATAATTGAGTGTTATTTTCTTTGTATACAATTGTGTCTAGATATTATCATTGGCTGAGGTACCAGGTTTGATACACACCTAGCTTTCATTGTTATATGCATTTTACTTATGCGTGTATATTATGGATTGCTGGTAGTGTTACTATTGTAAACAATTGTGTTATTCTATGAATTGGTGGGACCCCACACTATATTTTTTTGTTTTTATTAGGGGTGTTTTTAAATGTATTTTTGGATATTGAAAACAAGGTATATTTATTACAAATAATTGATTTTTATTTATGTTTTGGAGGCTTGTAGGTGTACATATTACATAGGTTTTCCCTCAGGACTGTAGTAGATTTTATTTTAACCTCTTAAGGACATAGGACGTATGCGTACGTCATATGTCCTTACTTGCACTTCAAAGCGGGGCCGCGCGGCGGCCCCGCTTTGAAGTGCCGCGATCCCGGGTGCCGCGAGTAGCCCGGGACCGCTGCTATTAGCGGGCACGGTCTGATCGCCGTGCCTGCTAATTAGCTAATCGGAGGCAGCTGTCAAAGTTGACAGCTGCCTCCGATTACCGGAGGCAACGTTTCCCTGGGGTCTAGTGGGGGAGATCGCTCCTCCGGGACCTTGTCCCGGAGGAGCGATCTCCGTTACTGATGCCGGCCGGGGACGCGTCCAAGATGGCGCCGTCCTCGGCTCGGCACTCGTTCGTTTTCGGCTGCAGCAGCCGAAAGCAAACGAGTGCCGATCTCATGGATCTCTGCAGCATATCTATGCAGGGGGGCTTCTAGTATATGTGTAAAAAAAAAGTGTTGTTAATAGTAAAAAGCCCCCTCCCCTAATAAAAGTCTGAATCACCCCCCTTTTCCCAGGTTTTAAATAAAAGTAAACAAATAAATAAATAAATAAACATGTTTGCTATCGCCGCGTGCGTAATCGCCCGAACTATTAATTAATCACATTCCTGATCTCGTACGGTAAACGGCGTCAGCGCAAAAAAATCCCAAAGTGCAAAATTGCGCATTTTTGGTCGCATCAAATCCAGAAAAAATGTAATATAAAGCGATCAAAAAGTCGTATATGCGCAATCAAGGTACCGATAGAAAGATCACATCATGGCGCAAAAAATGACACCTCGCACAGCCCCATAGACCAAAGGATAAAAGCGCTATAAGCCTGGGAATGGAGCGATTTTAAGGAACGTATATTGGTTAACAACGGTTTGAATTTTTTACAGGCCATCAGATACAATATAAGTTATACATGTTATATATCGTTTTAATCGTAACGACTTGAGGAACATGCATATCAAGTCAGTTTTACCCCAGGGCGAATGGCGTAAAAACACATTTCCCCCAAATAAAAGAAATGCGTTTTTTTTTTTCAATTTCACCACACTTTGAATTTTTTTCTGGTTTCGCAGTGTACTTTATGCAAAAATTCAGCCTGTAATTGCAAAGTACAATTAGTGACGCAAAAAATAAGGGCTCATGTGGGTTTCTAGGTGGAAAAATGCAAGTGCTATGACCTTTTAAACACAAGGAGGAAAAACCGAAAACGTAAAAACAAAAATGGGCCATGTCCTTAAAGGGTTAAATTAATTTATATCTTTTGAAATTTGTGTTTTTATTTTAGGATTATTATTTCCCTGCGGGAAACCATTTGTTATATTATTTGTTATATTAATTGTTATATTAATTGCATTGAGTTTTTTTAAATTGTTCTAAAAGCCGTTGGGGGTTGAATAATTTTGATTACGACTGTGAAACTCAACCTTATTTTTGAATTTGATATATTATGGCATATGTAAACCTAGTCTTAAAGTATGTTCACCCTGAGTAAAATAGGCGGAATTCCGCAGACATGTCAGCAGCAGAGGAGCACACGCTCTCCCAAAGAGATGCTATGACACACTGTGGCAGGCGGAACTCTGTGGCAGAGAGTTCTGCCTCAGAATTCCACCTATTTTACTCAGTGTGAACATACCCTAAAGGTAGAATATAGTAGCCTATAATACATACTACCAGTGGCGTCGCTAGGCTTAATCATTCGGGGCCCCAGCCCCGAATTATTTCAGCCTAGCCCCGAAAGTCTTTTTGATTCCGCCAGCGCCGAAGTAACAGCAGCCGGGTCTGTGATAGATCACTATCAGAGGCCTCAGGCTGCTGTTGCTTCAGCGCTGGCGGTCCGCGGGAGCGGTATCGGCCGGCACAACTTCCGGATGCCTCGTGACGTCACCCCTCTCTTCATTGGACACAGTGGACGCTGCACGCTCCGGCCCGCCTCTCTCCTGCTCTCCAGGGACGTCACAGCCGCCAAGCTTCTCCCCCGCCGCGCTCCTCCACCTCAAGCTGCAGCACAGGGGTGAGTATTGTAACCCCTGGGGGGGTTACTGTGTGTGTTTGGGGCGGAGGGATGGGGGCTGGCAGTGTGTGACCAGGTAGTACTCAGTGTGTGTTTATGGGGGGTCAGATGGGGGTAGTAGTGTGTGTGTATGGGGGGTCAGATGGGGGTAGTAGTGTGTGTGTATGGGGGCTCATATGGGGGTAGTAGTGTGTGTGTGGGGGGGCTCAGATGGGGGTAGTAGTGTGTGTGTGTATGTATGGGGACTCAGATGGGGATAGTAGTGTGTGTATGGGGGGCTCAGATGGGGATAGTAGTGTGTGTATGGGGGGCTCAGATGGGGGTAGTAGTGTGTATGGGGGGCTCAGATGGGGATAGTAGTGTGTGTATGGGGGTCTCAGATGGGGATAGTAGTGTGTATGGGGGGCTCAGATGGGGGTAGTAGTGTGTATGGGGGGGGCTCAGATGGGGGTAGTAGTGTGTGTGTATGGGGGGCTCAGATGGGGGTAGCAGTGTGTGTGAATGGGGGGCTCAGATGGGGGTAGTAGTGTGTATGGGGGGCTCAGATCGGAGTAATTGTGTGTGTGTATGGGGGGCTCAGATGGGGGTAGTAGTGTGTGTGTATGGGGGGCTCAGATGGGGTAGTAGTGTGTGTATGGGGGGCTCAGATGAGGGTAGTAGTGTGTGTGTATGGGGGGGCTCATATGGGGGTAGTAGTGTGTGTGTGTGTATGGGGGGCTCAGATGGGGACAGTAGTGTGTGTATGGGGGTCTCAGATGGGGATAGTAGTGTGTATGAGGGGCTCAGATGGGGATAGTAGTGTGTATGGGGGGCTCAGATGGGGATAGTTGTGTGTGTGTATGGGGGGCTCAGATGGGGATAGTAGTATGTGTGTGTATGGGGGGCTCAGATGGCGGTGGTAGTGTGTGTATGGGGGGCTCAGATGGGGGTGGTAGTGTGTGTATGGGGGGGTCAGGTGGGGGTAGTGTGTGTGTAGGGGGTCAGGTGGGATAGTGTGTGTAGGGGACAGGTTTATTGTAGGCAGAGGGAAACTTTATTACTATGGTGGGTACAGTAGTTGCTATATTACTATATAGGGGGCACAGCAGTGGGGGCATTTTTACTATGGGGGACACAGCATGGGGGCATTATTACTATATTTGGGTGCACAGCAGGGACATTATTACTATATGGGGCACAGCATGGACATTATTGCTATATGAGGGGCACTGCAGGAGACATTACTACTATATGAGGGGCACAGCAGGAGGCATTATTACTATATGAGGGGCACAGCAGTTGACATTATTACTATATGAGGGGCAGAGCAGGGGATATTCTATACGGGAATAATGCACAGCAGGGGTATTCTATATGGGGATGCTGCACAGCAGGGGGGTTATTCTATATGGGGATGCTTCTCAGCAGGGGGGGTTATTCTATATGGGGATGCTGCACATCAGGGGGTTATTCTATATGGGGATGCTGCACAGCATGGGGGCTATTCTATATAGGGAGGATGCTGAGCAGGGGGGCTATACTATTTGGAGGCACAGTTGAGGCCTATAATTTATGCAGACACAGAGGGAAGGGGGGGGGGGCTACAACTATGTGGGGGTAAAGGGAAGGCCTATACTATGTGAGCACTGGTAGGGCATATAGGGCACAGAGGAGACCTAATCACTGTGTGTGCTGGAGCAAGGAGCCTAAAATGTTTTTCCTGGCAGATTCTGTGTAGAAGGGGGTTATGGCTTGGGCTGAATGGAAAAGAAAGAGAAAAGCAAATCTGATCAGAGAAGACGTCAACTGTGAGTCACAATTTCAAATATTAGCCTATGTGATCATCTGTTTAAAAAAAAAAGTTACCACACACATATTATATATATAACACAGAATATATATATATATACACAGTATATGTGTGTGTGTGTGTGTGTAACGTCACTGCAGAAGTCAACTCAGGGGGCCCGTGCCCCGGATGTTTTAAGAGCCTAGCAACGCCCCTGCATACTACTATATACTATATATACACCTTTTATCAAATATAACTAAGAGGATGATAACGATGTCTAAATGAGTTATGAATGTGATCAATAACCACATGGGTAGCAAAACAGATGCCTGCTCACGCTGAGTAATTCTGGAGGACATGTCAATTCTTTTGGTAGAGGGCACAAAAGGCATCCTAGTCAATGAATAGGACAGCCAGAACTTCAAGCGGAGTCCCCTGCATGTGCGCCACTTGAAATTCTGCCAGAATTACTAAAAGTTAGTTGAATTTAGGGCTAGGTTCGCACAGTAAAATAAAAGCTACCGTAGTTTTGAGTGAAAATAAAACAATGTGTGAATAGTTCATGTTCATTAGCTGGATGGCCTAATTAATTCCACCCACTATTCTATATGGTACTTGCTCTACCAGCCCACTTTCCAATGACTTCAAGGAGTGCATTACATTGAAAATACGGCCATATTTTAACCTCAAAATTACGTCCATATTTTATGGTGTGAACATAACATAAATCTGAAAATCTAAATCTAATTATTTACAGCATATTTTACAGTTTGAATAAATTTGGAAATACAAGTTCATAGGAAGGAAGAAAAACGCTAATTGAAAAATATATTACCGAATAAAAGAAAGACAATGTACAGTATTATAATTTATAAATATATAATTATTCCTAATGATAATCTTGATAGTTATAATCAGAATTATAAGATTAATACTAACCAGCAGTTCTTCTTGAAATATTGACAATTATTATAACTATTCTTTTTCTAATTATACAGGGATTCTGCTTCCATCTGGTGTAGGAGTCACAGTAAGAATATAATTGAAACCAGTATATTTCACAAATATCCTTTCAATCTTCCGACCGTAATTACAAAGAATTTATTGCAAATCTTGTTAACAATTGTGAATGCTAAACCAGGTAAAATTGTCTAATGTGGCTGGCAGGATGAGCAGCTTATACATATCCAGAGGAAATGAACAATTGTGTCCAACAAAGGTGGGAGAGGTACAGTAAATGGTGGAGGGCGTAAATAATCTACATTATTCCTGTAGGTGTTTTGTATCTAAAATGGTAAAAAAACGGAGCTGGAATGTATTTTTTTAAATTCTGTCTATTCTACTGTATGCAGTACTTAGTTGTACTTGAAATGTATGAAATTCTCTTGTATAAATGTAAATAATGCACTGGCAATAATTTAAAAGAGTGGAGATTTTAGGGAGCATGAACTGTACATTTTCCCTTGTTGGACTGTGTCTTTTTTTTTTTTTTTAATAAATGGCTGCCACTTTAAATGGACACCACATATGGGGGACTGCTCAGAAGACTATTTTAATATTGCCATGTACTATGTTAAATCAATTAGAAAGTTTAGTTAAACATGTTATTGTGATTAAGTTAACCCTGGCTACAACTCATGTTATGCCTGGCTACATCTGTATGCTGCCATCATGCATTGACTATGATGTATTTTAAATCTGTTAATTTTAAGAAACAGCAGGAGGTTGGGCTGTGATGCTCAGCAGTGCCACCATTATAATAGATTGCTGTGGCTGATGATAAAGGTAGGAGTCAGTTTGGCTTGAAATGCAGGTAAAGGCATAGGCCACAGGTAATGGAAGAAGAATGGTGATGAATGGTGCATCATACTCATTTTACCTATATCTACTTGGTATTATTAATTAATTAAAATTACTAGAAAATGTACCAGACTCTGCCCGGGTATAAAGTGTCAGTTTGTTAATTAGATTTGTTCTAAGGTGGCCAGGAGGCCAATCTAAAGGTATTGTTTCATCTGAGTTAATCAGTGGAATTAGTGTATACCTGTAGTGCATAGTTGGAGGGGTTCTGTAAACCTACAGTGTATAGTTTTTAGGGGTCCTGCATATCTGTAGTGCATAGTTAGGGGGGGGGCTGTATACCTATAGTGTATAGTTGGGGGGAATCCTGTATACCTGTAGTGTGTAGTTGGGGGGGGCTGTATGCCTGTAGTGTATAGTTGAGGGAGGTCCTGTATATCAGTAGTGTATAGTTGGGGGGGCTGTATGCCTGTACTGTATAGTTTGGGAAGTACTGTATACCTGCAGTGTATAGTTGGAGAAGGTCCTGTATACCTGTAGTGTATAGTTGGTGCTGTATACCTGTAATGCATAGTTGGTGGAGGTCTTGTATACCTGTAGTTTATAGTTTGAGGGTCTTGTATACCTGTAGTGTATATTTGGTGGGGGTCTTGTATACCTGTAGTATATAGTTTGGGGGTCCTGTTTACCTGTAGTATAGAGTTGGTGGAGGTCCTGTATACCTGTAGTGTAAAGTTTGGGGTCCTGTATACCTGTAGTATATAGTTGGTGGAGGTCCTGTATACCTGTAGTGTAAAGTTTGGGGGTCCTGTATACCTGTAGTATAGAGTTGGTGAAGGTGCTGTATACCTGTAGTATAGAGTAGGTGGAGGTCCTGTATACCTGTAGTTTATAGTTTTGGAGTCCTGTATACCTGTAGTGTATAGTTTGGGGTCCTATATACCTGTAGTATATAGTTGGTGGAGTTCCAGTATACCTGTAGTGTATAGTTTTGGGGTCCTGTATACCTGTAGTGTATAGCTTGAAGTCCTGTATACCTGTAGTATAGAGTTTATGGGGGTGCTAAATACCTGTAGTATAGAGTTGGTGGAGGTCCTGTATACCTGTAGTGTATAGTTTTGGGTTCCTGTATACCTGTAGTTTATAGTTTGGGGTCCTGTATACCTGTAGTATATAGTTGGTGGAGGTCCTGTATACCTGAAGTATATAGTTGGTGGAGGTCCTGTATACCTGTAGTGTAAAGTTTGGGGTCCTGTATACCTGTAGTATATAGTTGGTGGAGGCCCCGTGCACCTGTAGTGTATAGTTTTGGGGTCCTGTATACCTGTAGTGTCCTGTATACCGGCAGGGTCGTATTTACCATTAGGCACCCATGGTCTGGTGCCTAGGGTAGCACCTTGCAGAGGGGCAGTACCCTCCCGTTCAGACTTGCCAGAATATCTGGTGTCTTTTCGAGGGGGGGGGTATGGCGGTATTGGTCAGGTCTGGTATAGCGGTGTTATCCAGTCAAAGTATGGCGGTATTGGTCAGGTCTGGTATGGCTGTGTTATCCAGTCACAGTATGGTGGTATTGGTCAGGTCTGGTATGGCAGTGTTATCCAGTCACAGTATGTTGGTATTGGTCAGGTGTGTTATGTCAGTGTTATCCAGTCACAGTAAGGCGATATTGGTCAGGTCTGGTGTGGCAGTGTTAAATGTGACGTCTGAAGCTATTACCTACCAATCTATCATGATGCTAATTAGTGAGTGAGGATGGGGCATCCTCAGGTTTAGTGCTTAGGGCAGCAGCAGCTGGTAATATTGCCCTGTATAGATGGAGTAGGGGGCCCTGTATACATGTACTGTATAGATGGAGTAGGGGGTCCTGTAAACCTGTACTGTATAGATGGAGTAGGGGGCCCTGTATATATGTACTGTATAGATGGAGTAGGGGGCCCTGTATACATGTACTGTATAGATGGAGTAGGGGGTCCTGTATACCTGTACTGTATAGATGGAGTAGGGGGCCCTGTATATATGTACTGTATAGATGGAGTCTACCAGTTATTTCTGTGGATGTTGTGAGGCAGCTTCCCTAGCAACCAATCAGATTCCAGCTCCCTATGAAAGTGAAAGTAGTAATCCTATTGGTTGCTAAGGCTCCCAACTGCCATTTCCTCTGGGCAGAGCTGCAGCTAATTATATCAACTATGTGTGCAGTGTGGAGATTTTCCCATTCATTTCTATGGGGCGCCGCTCTTCCCCCTCCCCCTTCCCCCCTGTACATCTGGCGGGGACGGGACCTTCGCTCTAACCTTTCCGGGCACCCAATGTATCTGTGGGCCAAATTTGGGGTCAAACGGTTCAGGCGTTTGGAAGTCTATACGGGACAGACAGACAGACAGACTTTGATTTTTAAGATATAGATATGTATGCGAACACTATGGGGGAGATTTATTCCTTTCATTCCTCACAGACTCTTTGGAAAATGAAAGATGGAATCTGATTGGTTGCTAGGGACAACTGAGCCAGTTTCACTTTACACCATGTTTGATAAATCTCCCCCAATGTTTTTTGAAAGATTTTACTTTTTATGTCAAAGGGAAACATCCTTACATGGTAATATATACTCCATTTAATGATGTAACATCTTGAAATTAAAGTGAAACTGACATCACGGACATGCATATCCGATCACACGAGCAATGCCTACATATCTTCCGTTCTGTTCTGTTATCCGGTGTCTTCATAAAAAAGGATCTTTATTCCTGGGCGGACAGAAGTGAGTCTGTGACACTCTCTGTGCCCTCCCTGCACAGTCTGTGGCCGCCCCAATCTCCGGCTGATACGGTATCTTCAGGCCACCACCTGCCCCCTCGGGGCATCTGTGATGCATGCAATTTCACTGCAGCCCCATTCTGGTGAATGGGGTTTGCTGCAGTTACCTGCACAGATAATTGGGATCAAAAATATGCAGAGAAAAAACAGAAGTTGGACCCCAATAATGATAAAATTATGGTATGTATGAGCAGTATTCATTGAATTTTATTACTATAGGGATAGATCTTTAAGATATATATCTTATCAGTATGAACATATTACATTAATATATTGTGAACTAAAGTGGGTCATCATACAGCAAATGATGTTCCCATGACTACAATTCCCTAAAACTTCACATTCACTCATGTCATTGGTAAACTCTAATGACTAATGGCAGCACAATTAATTACATGCTAGACTGGCCTGCAGCAAGTTGTTTTGCAGTGCATTGTACTCAGATGTTCACTTGTGATGTAATAGATCTGTCAGCCTAGAAAATAAAAATTCTACATCTACAATGATGCTGCTCCATTTAACCAACATCAGCAGAAGAGATCCTGCATGCAAAAAAAATCTAAGACCACACAATAACATTAAAAAAGGAGAGGTGTTTATTCCTGGGGCAATTCTCTGGGTATCTTACAATTATTCTAATACTATAGGTGACTAAAGCAGTCATGCCGTTTACCTGACCGTATTGGCTGTAACTGGCTTACATCACTTCTATGAAGAAAGGTTTAATATCATGCATTTGTGCAAGTAGACAGCTAAGATTTCCTTATACCAATGCTCAGAAAAACCTAGAATAAGAAAGAAGTCACTTTACGTGAAGTACAGATTAGAAAAGAAACTACAGACTAGTAATGCTCTCACCTAAAGCAGTTGTGCCGAGAAGACACAACGCATGTAATGGCATGTGAAAAAAAAATTTAGTGTCTGCTGTAATCCTCATCAGTTTCATGGGTCACCAGTCAGGTCATGCCTACAATAAGGAGATTACAGTCTCTGTTTTGGAAAAAAAAAAATTCATAGCAATTTATAGAAAAAACATTAGCAAAGTAAAAAAAAAAGCATATATAAATTGGCATAAGCACTACATTACTCTTTAAATAACCAAAGTAAAGCCCAAACATAGGCTGTAATTAACAATGTGAACCAAACAGTAGTTTTAAGAAAAACACATAAAACACAAAACACTTCGGGGGAGATTTATCAAACGGTGTAAAGTTAGACTGGTGTAAACTGCCCACAGCAACCAATCACAGCTCAGCTTTCCTTTCACCTGAGCAATGATTGGCTGCTGTGGTCAGTTTGCACCAGTCTAAATTTTACATCCTTTGATAAATCTCCCCCTTAGACTGGGAAGAGGAGAAGAGTATATCTGCCTATTCAAGTGATGATAGGGGAAAAATTCTCATCCCAGGGGGACCATACAGCATTAAAAGTGTCCAACTTATTATTCAAGGAAGCTATGAGTCGCTCCAAAGATTTTCATTCTGCTTTTCAAACCTTCCAGAGAAGGGGAGAAATTTGCTTCCAAGATCTAGCAATTAGGGACCTATTCCACGGGACAATTATCGTTCACATAATCGTTTACGATAAACGATCCAAACAACTGCTATTGCAAAAGACCTGAAATCGTTCACCCATTTACATGGAAAGATAATCGTTACTTATGATCGTTCTTGCAGTCGTCTTGTCGTTGCTATTGCATTCGTCACTACTGCGAACGACCGAACAACGTCTTATTCAATTCGAACGATTTGCGAACAAGCAACGATAAAAGTAGGTCCAGGTCTTATTAAACGATCAACAATTTCTTGTTTGGTCGTTAGTCGTTAACTGCTATTCAACCGAATGATTATCGTTTACATTTAAATGATTTAAAGATAATCTGAACGATAATCGTCCCGTGGAATAGGGCCTTTAGCCACAGTTAGGGTCAGTTCACATGGAGCAAAAGTGGAATCCTGCCTGCCTCAGTGTGTCAATGGGAGGGATCGCGCGCCTCCACTTCTGTCGCTCTCCGCTCAAAGAATTGACATGGGAATTCTTTGAGCGGAGAGCGACAGAAGTTGAGTCGTGCGAGCCTTCCCATGAAGACACTGAGTGACACTAAGGTAGGCAGGATTCCGCCTGTTAACTGGCCCTTAAGATAACAAAAAGCGATTTAGTAGCTTTCTTCCCAAGAGTTTTTGGTGCCAGGTTAAGTGCTGGATCTCCCTCTGTAGTACCCTAGTAGCAAGGCCACAGACCTCTGACCAAAATCCCTTTATGAGGGAACATTCACAGAAAACATGGTATAAGGATCCTATTGCGCCCAAGCACCTCCAACATATCGGGGATACCAAGGTATAAAATTTGTGCAGTAGTTCCCTAGTGTAATACCACTACATCATAAGTTTAAAATGAGCTTCTTTATAAGTTGCGCAGATAGATGAAGTGGCAGCCCTACTCCGTATACTCCAACATTCAGATGTCTACTCAACCTAGCTCCCCAATGAGTCTTACCTTACAGGAGTATCACCCACAGGGAAGTTGAGAAAATTATAGCTAGCCGAGATAAGTCCCTTAATGTGTGTTCCCATTTAAACCAATTTCTCGAAAGAGGACGGTTTAGAAACCGTTAATGAGCCTAGCCTTGTCAACATAAGGTGACATACTTTAACATAAGAAAAGCATTCAGATGTAGGAAGATCATTCCTCTCTACCAATTTTTTAAAGACTAAAGGGTTCAGTGGGTCCACAATTTAGGCGAACTGAAGTAGTTTCCTAGCAGATCATACCCAAACAATATGTGAGTCGAGCCCTGGAGAGAAGTCTGGGTAAAGCTATTTCCATTTATTTTTTATACACATGGTATTTAGACCAGGCCAGTATTTGCCTCAGGTGAGCTGCCCAGTAGTTGTGCAGCAGGTTAGGAACTGCCAGTCCCCCTTGGGCCTTACTACTTATCATGACTTAGGAATACAATACCTCTTAGAATTCCAAATAAACTTTAAAAAAGCACACTGCACAGACTTAATCTCCCGGAGAGTTATTCCAGCGGTTAAGGAAGAACTTCTAATTTATTGCACAAATATAGCCAAACAAAAGACAAATCATGGATAACCAGAAAAATAATGCAGGAAAAAATGCTAGGATAAGATACACTAGTAAACTTGGCACTATCGCATACAAGGACTGAGGCAGAGGAAAACATACTTATGGCACCTGGAGTCCCAGCCCCAGAAGCAATTGGGGCTGAGGCACCAGGTCGCGCCCAGGTGCTGACTAGAGATGAGTGAAGCGGCCCCCCGGAAAACTGGCATTCAGTCTATGGCTATGGCTGTATCCCTGTTTTCCAGGCGGTCCTCAAGGTTGTATCCACCCTCTCCACGGAGCGGGCAGAAAGCGTGAATCAGAAGCCGATAGTTCAGGTTCATACGAACCCGAACCTCAGCCGGTTCGCTCATCTCTAGTGCTGACAGCTGACTGGTGTGTCAGCTGTCAGTCAATCAACACATATAATAAACACCTTATGCCGATTGGCTGGGTGCATGAAACCCCCGCCGTGGCTACATCAAAAGAAAGCTCTGCAGCGCTATACAGAAGCAGGCCGGCTGCTAGGAATGCCGTTGGCGCACCCCCAGCAACCGGCCTGAGTAGTTACCAGGGACGCTGTCAGTGTCTGCACAAGCCCGGCCATGCACTCCGGCAGAGCCAGGAGCCCAACACGCAGCTCAAGCTCTAACAGTATCCCAGTTCGGTCCATAGCTAAGTTCTTGCAATATGCCATTAACACTTGAAACACCAATGTATTTCAGGCTACGACTGTTAACCCTTCCTCGTGGTGTCATGGTATAAAGATTTGAATGCCATGAATAAAGACTGAACATTTTATTCTATGATGCTGCACCTTTTCCTCTATTTGCACATTTGCAAACAAACGATCTTTTGAGCAGTATTGGACTTTTGTATTTTTACATGTTTTATGTCCTCCTATGGAACTATTATAAACAAACAAGAAATTGCTTATGGAGATCAGTGCTATGCTCTTCTCTTGTGTCTTTGTCTTGTGTCTTGTGTCTTGTGTCTTGTGTCTTTCTACCCTAATACATCTGTGCCCTGTATGGCATTCTGTGGCTGGCATAAAAAAGGTGTGCTCACCTCCCCGAATGAAAAGCTGGGAAATAATCATTTCATGACTTTATGAACATTAGTTTCCACCAGTATTTTTAATTAGTCAACCTCTAAGCTAAATAAAATAAATAGATATATCAAACTGTCCAAATCACAACCTTAATATTCCCCTAGAGATTAAAAATTGTGTGAGGCAAGTAGAAGAATTTTTATAAAGTCGCATGATTTTCTATCTCTCCAATCTGTTCCTATTAAAGGTTTTAACAATAAACACATGCGTTATAGCTTGCTGGTTAAGAGTTAAATAGTGGCATGCAGGCCACAACAAGGAAAGTTGCAATGCACCTGTAACATAAACATTTTTTTCTTTTTATGGACTAGTAAGCTGAGAGTAACATAGTACAATGTCACCTGAATTTTTCTCCATTAGGAAAATAGAAATTGGAAAATAGAAAATAGGGCAAATTGATATGCGTTTGTTATCAGTTTTCCAATCACACTAGCCAATTGCTAGGAAAAACACATACTGCAAAATATAGAATTTACACACTGCTGACCTCTCAGCCAGCTCATTACCATACTGCTTGACAGCCACATCTCAGCAACTCGGAAACTGGAAACTTTGTTAAATGAAATTATTGTTGAATTTTGATCTGTTCCTGGGAGAAAATATTCAGTGGCACCACATAGGAAATCTAAGCACTACACAGTCCCCATGGAAATCAGAGATATTTGTAAGACAAAACTAGAAGTTGAACCAACACAGAGAAAAACAGTACTGAAAACATTTACACCCATTTTGAGTTTGTTCTATTCCTGTTTTTGCCTTACAAATGCTAATGCTAAATTCTGAAAGAATATTGCCACATGTATGTAGCCTTGTGCAGTTTCTGAATATGAGTTTCTAAGCCAGGCATTATATGGTTTGTCATCCAGAGGCTATAAGGCACAGACTGTGAAAAAAAGAAAATACAATTACGTTTTCCTTTGTCAAAAATTCATCCTCAGTTCATATGCAGTCATCTGCTGAAATGAAATTGAGTTTGTCAACTGATTATGAAAAAAACAATAAATCTGTGTGTCATTGGCACCTTGATGATATCAAAAGTCATGCTTTGCAATTTAACATCTGCCAGTGGCTTTATGTCACATAAAATACTACAAGACACTGAACACATCCTGACATTAGAAGTTTAATAATGATTCTTAGGGAGACTTATGGAAACTTATGCAAATTACTGAAACATTGCTATTGTGAAATGTATCTTAATGTGTTCCAATTAAAAGCAAAAAAGGAAAAAATAGAGCGAATGACGGCAGAGGCACAGACGAATGAACACAATTTAAAAGGAACCTAATTGCTCCTATTAGGACAGACTACCAAGTATATTTGTTTTGTCAGAATACTATTGGGTATATCTTGTGCATTTCTGCTTCAGTTCCATATAATAGGGCTTATAAAGCAAAAATGAAGCGGACAGCCCATAACATTCATTACCTGAACCTTTTAAATGTACTAATTTACAAATTGATATGTCAGATTGACATCAAACACGGCAGTCTTTATTTCCTGCAATCCGACTCTGTGAAAAAACATTTCACAATATGTCATTTGCTCTTTACAAGCAGAAACTCATAAATTATTGCAGTCAATTCAATAAGTGCATGAATAAATGTGCTTTGGGCTTCTGCGTAGCTCGTGAACATATTTCATCTTAACCTACTAACAACTCCTGAACACATTTTGCATTCACCAGTCAATGTCTTTACCGTAGCTTTTTCTTTTTGAAGTCACACCAAAATCTTATATGGCTGTCTTTTTTTCTGTGCCCATCTTAGTGTATGTATATTGCTGCTGTTCATTGCTGATCAGTGAAGCACATTACTTCTCAACACGTTTGCTTTTTTCAAGAGAAGAACTGGCACATAAAACACGGTGGTCAAAAACCAAAGAGACCTTTCTTAAACAAAGATTAAAGGTCCCTATACACTTTAGAATTTTTTTGACTGGACTTGCCACTCTTGGCAAAATCGTCCTTCAGTGTAGCATGTATGCACCCCTGAACAACTACTGTCAGATAATATTGGTGGGGATAGAAGTTGACCGTGGTGAAAAATCATGGCCAACCCCTTTGTTCAGAGAAAGATAAGTAGCAGTGATAGGGCTTTTGCTGTGGCTTACCCCTCCCCATAGAGTACACAGGAACACTGGGCTGTGCCAAGTGCTCCTGTGTTTGGGGAGGATGGATAGCAGGCAGTAAATATAAGTGACCCCCAGATGATCGTTTAGCCATCAGATATTAAAGGTGTATGGGGACCTTTGGCAAACACTCAGAAGCAGTGAAGGCAGGGCCACAAGATCATGTTAGGTACACGAGGAATATCCTTTCAATGACCACATTGACCTACAATAGAAACATCCCCAGAATAGTTCGTCAAAAGCCAAATGGGTCTCCTTCTTGTCTGTGGACAAGCAAAAGTTTGCATCACTAAGAATTGTAAATATAAAACATTTTGAGCTAAATTTATAAAAAATATAATATTTCATTTTATGGGTCAATGCAAAAAAACAAAAAACAAAAAAAAACTTTATAAAACACCTATGGGGTGAAAATGCTCACTATATTTTCTAAATGAGATATTTGAGGAGTATGGTTTCAAAAATAGGGTCACTTCTTTGAAGTTTCTACAATGTGTTCTCTGTGGCTCTAAAACTGGATGTGCCAACAAAAGTTCATTCCTGCAATATCTGTGCTTCAACAGCCAAATAGAGCACCTTCCTGTCCTACCATAAGCCCAAACTTTTGTTCCTGATCACTTATGATATATCTCAGTGACAAATTGTGAGGTGTCTTTTTAATTTTTATTTTTCACTGTCAGTTCTAATAAATGATATGAATTAGTTGCGAAGTCAAAATGTTGCAATTTCGTAGCCTATTAGTTTTGGCCTCTGCAAACTTATAATATTGTCTGAAAAACCTCCTCATAAGACATTAACCCATAAAATCTGTAAAGGTCTCTTATATCTTAGGCCTGTGCTTGAGCCAATCTGTAGACTAGGGCCATATGTGGAATATTTCTAAAAACTGCAGAATTAGGTTAACAAATATTGAGTTTTTTTTTTTTTTAACACCTGTTGTACACCACCAGCTCAGCAGGTGCTCAGCTATCTCTGTGCCCGGGTCATCCAGGAAACATTAATTAACTCTGCTGAAGTGACATTAATTAATAGTGCAGCAGCCGGAGGAGGTTAATCTCCGTTCCCAAATTGATGTAGTATACTGTGTGCCCACTGTCTAATGCCTGAAGTGGAATATCTATATGCACAGTATCTCCCACACTGTTGGAGCAATACTGTTATTTTCTATGTAGATGTCAATATAAATGTCCCTTTGGTATACTGTATATTTAAGAGATTTATATCAGGATACCCATTTAATGTAAAACAGCACGGCCTGCCATGCCATTATACTCTGCAAAAATAACCATATAAATAAGTAATAAACTAAATACATTAAATAAAAAATAATAATTGCATAAAGTAATAAAGATTTAAAAAAATCTATAGGCATGGATGGAAGTATAGGATACATTTTGCAATTATTGGGGCTTATCCGGTTATATCACTCACTAGCTCATTGGGGCCATGGAGCCAATAAATTCTTTTTCTGGTATTTTGTTTGTAATCTGTTAATAAAATCATATCACACAAATAACCATTTAAATTATACAAAAAAGTAGTTTTCATTTCGCAGGAATGATGTACGATTTATGGCTAATCCCTAATTACTGGGAGAAAATATTCAGCCTGAAGCATTACCTGCAATAACCTGCAATAATTGTGAATTGTCAGCCAGAGAAACACAATAATTTAAAATGAATGAGATAAACATGACAACAAGAATATAATAAATGCTATATACCAAGAAAACTGACCAAAAATATTGTCATGTCCATGCTTAGCTCTGGCTGGCCAGTACAACCAAGAACACTTTTGGTCATGGATTAGTGCTTGTAGTCAGCTTCATTTACATTAGTCTGAATACTACTCTATTTCTTCTACCTCAGTACTTGATTTTTTTTTTTAACACACCCATCTCTTCTCTGCATAGATTCCTCTGCCCCCTTAACAATTAACCTATGATTTTCTTAGGTGATTGACATTTTCTCTTTCCATTCACTCTTGCTGAATTCTGGACCTCTGGTCCAATCAGGTTCTGGATTGAACCCCCGAGGTCCTATATAGGTCTCTATTCTTTTAACCCTATGCGGTCGATTAGTCTTCCTTTGTGAAACATGCTAGCATATCTTGTGTTCTCCCTCTGTCTGCTATTTCTGCTTTTGGCTTATCCGGACCTCAGCTTTGTTACCAGACTATCCTCTTGCACTCTGTTTTTGTACCTTGCTGTCTGTTTGGTTTTGACCCCTGCTTGTTGAATTTCCATTGTATGTAAGTTTGTATTGTCCTTGTTCTGTGTTATCACTATATCGCAAGAAGGGACTGTCTCTATGGTTGTCCACAGTCATTTAGGACTGACTGCAAGGTGGGACCAGATTAGGGCACTCTATCTGTGTCCTTCCCTGCCCCTTCTCAGGCTAAATACTACCTACAGTCATGACAGAATAGCTGGCCCATATTTTTCCCTCTACCAATGCTAGCATAGATTCTTTCCTGGACCTTGAGACCAGGGTGAAGGGGGTGTCGGGCCTGTTTGTCAAACAGGTTAGTTCGCTTCTTGAGATGGACCTTTCACAGGTTTAGTAGATTACTACCAGGTTCGGGTGCTCACAGAAAACCAGGCTAACGCTGCTGCAGATGCTTCTCCAATATAATTTCTCAGTTACCAAGAAAACTTCAAACCTTTCTGGGAGTCATCTGGTTTGTTTTTTCTGCTTACTACTTTTTCTTTTTTAAAGAGGTGATGCAGGTGGTTGTTTCCCTTTTGCAGGGGAATATCTAAGCTTGGGCCCTGAAACTTCCCGTGAGGCGAAGGTGTGGTCTGATCTGGACAAGTTTTTTCAATCCCTGGGGGCACTTTACTCACAACCTGACCACGATGGTCTTGCAGAATCCCAGCTTCAAACCATTTGGCAGGGCAAACACCCCAATAAAAATTATTGCAGAGAGTTGCGCAAATTTAGTGTAAATGCAGGTTGGTGAGAACGTGCTTTGAGGGCATTATTCAAACAGGGTCCCTTGGAAAATGTGAAGGATGCTTGGACAGGTCATCCAGATCTTTCTACACTTAAGCAGGCCATGGCCTTGACATTGTAAAAATGACCATAGGCTTTGGGATATGTGTAGGGAGAAAGTAGGTCCTGACTTTGCTAAACCTTCTGTCTCTTCCTTCTTCTCTGTAAAAAACCTATCGCTCCTCCTGTTACATTTGAAGATGAACCCATATAGCTTGGAGTTATAGATGCCAAGGCCAGGCAAGAACACTGCAGACGGAATTGACTGCTTCTTTTGCGTGATAGTGGACATTGTGTCAACTACTGTCTCTAGCATGCCCGGCGGCCAGATCATCACCGTCCAGGTGACAAGGAAAGTCATCTGGGTACCTCTAGGTGGTATTGATGTGCACTGTTCCTCTGCTGAGACTACTAATTTACCTATGTCTTCCTTTGTGAAGCATGCTACCGTATCTTGTGTTCTCTTTCTGTCTGCTATTTCTGGTCTTCTGACTTTGGCTTATCCTGACCTCGGCTGTGTAACCTGACTATTCTCTTGGACTCTGTTTTTGTTCCTTAATGCCTGTTTGGTTTTGACCCAGCCTGTTCACGTTCCCTTGTATGTTAGTTTCTTGTCCTTGTTCTGTGTTTTTGCCTTATTGCAAGAAGGGCCTGTCTCTGTGGTTGTCCACAGTCATCTAGGACTGCTGAGGCAAGTAGGAAGGGTCAGTTGGTGGGACCAGAATAGGGCGCAATGTCTGTGCCCCCCCTCAGGTTAAACCTTACCAATGGTCGTGACAGCTATGCAGTACCTTGCACCACACCTATATGCTAAGTTGTATATTATTATATGAAATATTATCATCATCATTACGTGCTATGAATGACAACATAGATTTTCTTATTTTTATCTTTTCTGATATACCAAGGCTTCCCAGTGGTATGTACATGAGAAGGAGTAATGATTATAAAGAATATGTTTGATCTGAAATTTTTTATTTTGTTTTCCCTTTAGACTGAGGTTAAGGAGTTTTGGATCTAATTAATTTTGGGGTCTGATATAAGGTCAATAATGGTCACTAAATAATTTAGTTCTTGTATAGTGGTATTACATGGTAACTGTATTACTGTATTACACTTGACATTGTAATTGCAACTACAAGAAGGACAAGCCTTAAAGGTAACTTAGCAGCAGTCCAGAAGACTCTAATTTACATAGTAGTTAAAGGGGAACTCAAGGTAGAGGGGGAAAAAATGAACCTTCTGCAGAAGCTAATAGCATTTCTCACCTATCTATTCCAGTTTTGAAACTACAAAAAATCCATTTGTTTTGGGGGGGGGGGGGGGGGGGGGGTTGTTCTGTATTGTGTAGTTGTACTTCCTGGTTGAGCAGTTGTACACAGTACTACAAGTTCCAGAATGCATTGCTTTCCCTGAGCTGTTCATCACAGTCCTCCATCCTGCCCATTCCCCACCCAAATCTGTTGCAGAACATTTAGGCTGTGTTTACACATTGCAGTTTCATTGTGTTACTGAATTATTTGCAGTACTTTATCATTTTATTGTGTTCTCACCCACACAGCACACTGTATTCTCTACCTGTAACGCCGATATTGGAATAAAGTAAAGAACTTTTTAAATTAATTTTTTTTTCATCTCCGTGCACATATTATGATCAAGCATCTTTTATCTTTGAGGTTGAGCCCCACAATAAAGACTTTATCCCATATTATTTTACATGGGATATACTGTTTATGGCTTGTTTTTTGTCCAGGTGGGATTGGCAGTGCCGGCTCTGATCCTCTTTGCCGTTTGGCATCATTTAATTGTTTTACTGCATCATTTCTGTGAATACGCTGAAGTACTGCAATGAAACTCCAACATGAGTGAACATAGCCCTAATTTTACTGCTGAGTTTTGCACAATCAGTAAAGTTTCTGGCCGGTCAGAGATGGAGAATCACTCAGGGGACTGGGGGATCCAGCCAAGCCTCTTGGAACATCACACCCTGCCTCCTGTCTGCATCATCAGCCTGTGCCTAGAAAACACACACAAGACAGAGGCATGGAATTTTTGTCTTCTAAGGTGGGAGAGAAGTGGGAGGAGAAGACAATGTGTATTAGCACAGAGGCCATTTTTCTTCACTTCCTGGATTTCAATTAGCTACCAGTGTGGCAGAGGCGTACAGATATGGCAATGCATTATATAGACAAATCTATATAACTTTGCATGTACTTTTAATAGAAAACAAGTTTCCTTATGTGGAGTTCCCCTTTAAACTGAAGATTTCATGAAAACAATTCTGAGGATGAAGGTACGAAAATTACCTTTATTCTCAGTGTTCCATGAGTTATAGAAACATAAACATTTTGTAAGTTGCAGGTGTCACTAAAATCTACAAATGTTCAATGTTTTAAGCACCTAGCTCCAATATGAGGCATGTGGGAGGGTTTCAATGGTATAAAGGATTGAAAGGATTTTTTTCATCTACATGAAACCTCAGAAATCGAATTAAGTTATTACAATACAACTATTCGTGAACATGCTATTTGGTCTATGATTGAAGTAGAATGCTAACTGTGTAAACTGAGATGTCAGTATTGTTTAATTTTATGTGTCTCTGTGGTTGGGAGATCAAGAGGTGCAAAGGCAGATCATCCAATTCCAAGAATGCATTGTAATGATTCATTCTGCGTTGCAATTAAATAGGACATCATATACCAATCCCTGGACATCCAGCAGTGTCTATGCAAAACTCCAGAATGTGTTTGCATTACATTTGGCTACAAGCAAGATGTCCAACTTGCTTGTAGTCAAATGTAGCACCTTTAAGAGGCCTTTTAAAGTGAACGTCACAGCAGTGATATTCTCAGAATTATGGTTTGGGGTGGCAATGTATGGTAGCTAAACCCCTCTATTATGTATTCAAAGTACTGTACACTAGCAGCTTACTGTTACATTGATTTTGTCGTGGAACCAGATGTATGGTAATTTCTCTGAAGTTTCTTTGAGCCTTATCTAAACTACTGCAAGGGAAAAGCACGGCATTTGCCCAAAAATAACCAAACTGGTTTCTGCTTTTATTGTCAAAAAGGCTTGATAAAGAAATCATATTTTGCTCTGGGTTACTCCTTTACTTTTCCCTTTTACCAGTTTTGATAAAACGTCAATAGCGTATGTTTTGCCTGGAGTATTCATTTGATACATATTCATTTGATCCTACAGAATTCCTGTGTGTCTTTTATCATAAATTACCTGAACAGATCTGCACTTCAATGTCCCCTTTATCATACTTCTCTGGACATATGTACATTTATCTACATACATTTATTTTAGTTTCTACAATGTGTAGGTGATAAATACTGACAGTAAAATATTAAAACTCTTATGAGAACCAAAGTGATTTCTCCATTTTATCATTTAACTTGCTTTCATGGTTTTACAGGTGAAAAAATTACTTGAAAACTTAAGTATCATTTTCTTCTAAAATATTTCACTTTCCTCTAAAACCGTATTCTACTTTTATTTTACATACAATTTTTAGTGGTATATGATTGATAGTTTAGTTTGGCTGCTAAAACTTTTTTTTTTTTTAAATAAAATATGTGCACTTGGCCTGGAGTTCCACAAAAGCACATTATATCATTACCATTATGAATCTGATATGTGATTTACTGCTTCTGTGATTAAATGCCAATCATCTTCTTTAAAATATTTGTGTGTTGGAATATTATAATTCATTACATTGGTAATATTAAGAATCAGAAGGCTTGGAATTTGGCAAGAATAGGTTATATTTTATGCGACGTATATTTTATTTTGACAGTGACATTTCTCCATCGAACTTTAGGCATTAAAACTGATTTTTAACTATTTGTTATCTAATGAACCCTTACAACAAATGCATGCACTGACTATGCAATATGATTCATTTAATCGTCTACCATAATAAATTTCATTGTGTAGATTCTACACTATAATTAATTTTAGGGGGCACAATGCTGTTTTCAGTGGGGTACAGTGAGTGACACTATTAGGAGCTTTTTCGTATGGAGGAGAGCTTGGAGGATTAGGACCTTTAGAAAAAGTGAGAAGCCATAATGGGGGAGATTTTTCATACATGGTGTAAAGTAAAATTGACTCAGTTGCCCCTAGCAACCAATCAGATTCCAATAATTCCTCACAGACTCTTTGGAAAATGAAAGGTGGAATCTGGTTGCTAGGGGCAACTGAGCCAGTTTCACTTTACACCATGTTTAATAAATCTCTTCCAATGTCTGAGCAGCAAAGTCTGCAGAAGTGAGATAAAGAAGTCATATCAATCTGGACAAGGGTCATATCTGACAAATCGATATTTAACGATTAGCAATTAACGATACACGATCGCAAACCAGACTGTTTATCGTTAAGCTGAAATCATTCACCATATTACATAGATTGACAGTCGTTAGTTGCGATGGTTTCAATGATCATTACTACGATCATTTAATCCACTCGATCCCAGCAAAAGAAGGAACAGTTTGGAATTACACTTAACGATTAGTGAACAAATGCCGAATGACAGCAACTGATTAACAATGATTTAAGGGTCAGATTTAAATCAAAGATCAACCACACACAAACAATTTTTTGATCGCTGAATGCAATTACATAGTATGATTATTGTTTAAATTTGAACGATATAACGATTTTATGCACAATAATCGTCCCTTGTAATAGGGCCCTAAGACACTGAGAGTTACTGCTGTAGATATGAGTCTGATTGTGTCCTGTGACTCCTGGTTTCACTTGTAAGGTTTACCAATGACGGGGGAAAGAACAACTCCCAGCAAATTTTTACTATTGTAGTACTGTCGTTTTTATGGTAAAAATGACTGTAGCATATTAACCTGATTTGAAATTTAAATATTGGAGTAGAAATTATTTTCTGTCATATTGTACACCACAGGCGTCTGTCGCACAAAGCAAGGAACCTGATGTTAATAATTTTAATCCCTCCACCCCCTGTCGGCCTCAGTGTATCCCTTAATAATCACAATAATTCTGACAGTACCTGCAATTGGTTTACAGGCTCTGGCAAAAACAATAGGAATTTCAAATATTCTGAAATCATTATGCATAAAACTGATTGATAATTTATTTATTTAAATGGGTTTTCCATGATTTTTCAATAAACCATGCATTGATTTTTGTAGGTGTTTAAGATTCACCTTCATTTACTTTTTCCAGTGCTTGTTCTCAGGCTGGGTCACATAACTGTTCTTCCTGTAATTTCATTCTTCTTGCTTTCGGAAAGCTCTGACTTTCTGAGCCTTTCAGGGAACATGATGTCACAAAATGAGCCACCAGGTGGGCCATAGGCTGGCTGCACTCCCAGGGGAATCTGCAGCATGATGTGGAGAAGATCAGGGGTTGACAACTACCTTGTGTTGTACATACCTATAGTGACAGGGAACACTCCTGTCTGTAATATAAAAGAAAGGCTACTAATGGCACCACCACTATCTATTTACTGCTAGGGTCATTCAAGCCCCACCCAAAGACTGCTGAAATGCCACTTAGCCATAGGCTGCCAACACTCATTTCTAAAGCCTCGCTCAGCTATAGCTTTAGCATTGCAGGAAAAAGAGAACAATCGGAACAAGGTACATTGGAGACTTTGTATAGGTACCTGCTATACAGCTGGATGTTTTTTTTATACATTTATTAAGGTCTCCTATTTTATACAGCCCAAATAAGGGCAGCATGAAACAGAGGCAGGCAGAGGGACTCTTATTTGGGCAGCATAAAACAAGTGACAGATTCCTTTAAGGACTGCATTTATTGTCAGATTCCATATACTGTAGCTTTCCTACTTGTTTTTAGCTCTTGCATGAGGAAATTATGTGAATATATTAAAAATAAAATGCATGAATTTCAGGTTCTGCAACGTGAACTTCCAGGAAAAAAAACAACTTTTACGAACAGTTAATTTAGAAAGTTCATCAAGGTCACTTAGTTATGAAGTAAATAAAAAACCTCCATTATATTTTGCCACAGTTGTATTTTTATTACTGCAATAACAACTCAGGGACAGGGACACTGGAGAGAAACTGTAGCTAAAAAAATCATTTACCTTTAAAGGCATCCTATCGACTTGGTCCAAAATATATATGTATATATTAATGTTCAGTATATAAGGTTGTAATATTTACCATATAAAAGTAATGTTTTCATAAAGGTGTTAAGTAGATTATAAAAATAATGTTCCTAAAAACATAACTGCTGGATTATATTACACAGCGGGGCAACTTAATTGAAAGTTTCTTCAGGAGAAGGGAACAGAATTTTAAGTTACGGATAAGTCAGATCCCCACTTCTTCTTTTTAAAAGGATCTTTTTATTTTTAAGATTAAATCAAGTAATTTAGCATGAAGAGATTGTCAACTTTATTTCCTGCTCTAACAATTGTTGATAAAGGACTAATGCCATGGTGTTTCCTGTATAGTTGGTGCTTTCTGCTTTTATCTTATCTTATCTGCTTGTATAGATGAAAAAAGCCATCATATTCCAGGAAATCCAGAAGATAAAGACTATTTCCTGGTAACCAGTACTAAAAGATTTCGAATCCTCGGTTATGCCCTCTGTGAAAGTGTTTGTATTTAGCATCAGTCTACTGTATCCTTCTTGATGCACTTCTGGCCTTGGTTCAAAAATCGGCATAACAAACTACCATAAAATGGGTGTTTTTTGTGAACAGTTTCTAATTCTTTTGCCAGTAAAGAAAAACTGGCATCCTGTTAAAACAACACTGCCACATTATCGTTCTTGGGACTATTATTTACGGGGTGATATTTTTAGTAAACTATCACATTTCTATACAGATATTTTGTGTGTAGGTAAATTAATTTATTTTACATAGGAATATATGTCCACTAATGTAAAATCTTAGGGCCCTATTACACCAACAGATTATCTGACAGATATTTTAAGCCAAAGCCAGAAATGGATTTGAAATGAGGAGAAATCTTAGTCTTTCCTTTATTACCTGTTCTCTGTTTTTAGTCCATTCCCGTCTTTGGTTAAAAGAAAAAAAAAATCTGTCAGATAATAGGTTGGTGTAATTAGTTATAGGAGCCAGCATAACAAAAAATTGTCACTGTATTTCTTACCATAGGAACAGAACAGGCTAGATCTGAAATGTGTACTGTATGTTGTTAGAGTGAACTATTGGTTGTTCTAATGTAGTTGTCACTGAGACCCTTGTATATATGTATAATATACAACCCAGGGGCTCTTATTTATCATATCCTCCCTTTCCTAACCTCTGGCTCTGAAGTACAATAATTTTTTTAATCTAATAAATCATTATATGATTACTACTATTTCATACATGTTTAGTTCTCTTGTTCATTACAAGAAACCTATTAGAAAATATCGTACTGATATTTCTAACAAATGTGACTATGCGATAGAGGCTCCGGAAGCTAACAAAGATGTGAATACAGCCTTTATTGATTATCATTAGAAAAACTGATTTTTTTCAGCTCAAGGAATTTTTATGCATCTGCCCATTTCCAGGCACTTAAAACAACTAGACAACTCCTAGATCCTAAAAAACATCTTACTTCTGTACATTATTGGGAGCTAAAGGGAGCCACCTGCTACGCACTTTCACCTCAACATTCTTTTACTGTGCTTGTTTATCAGCTTGTATTACTGTGTTACTACATTGATGTTTATAATTTATTTATCGTTTGATTTTTTGTTGTGGAGGCTATGGTCGGCATTCTATTACATGGAGCAGTAATCTGCCAAATCAGGGAGATTCGGCAGATTATCAATCTGTGTAATCAGCTGATGAAACGATCATCGGCTGATCGTTGTTGTTTATTCTGGCCTAAAAATCATTGGCCACTGGGTGGTCATCGCTACATGTAATAATGATGTGCGGTTGATGGCTGATGACTGTGTAAAGAAAATAATAAACCTTATACATACCTCTCCTCAATCCCTGGTTTCCTTCTCGCTTCTGCCCACAACCTCCACTGGAACTTCATAGCTGGTCTTTGAGGTGACAGGCCTCTCAGCCTTAGCAATGGTTCATGCAGCCCTTGCCCTAGTGTAAAATAATAAACCTTTACTTACCTCTCCGCACTCAATGATATTCTTCTCGCTCCTGCCCGCCCACAGGAGCCGCAGCTAGACCTTTAGAGCGAGTTTCTGAAGTGACAGTTTGCTCAGCCAATCACTGACAGAGACAGGACAGTGTAGTCCATCTCTGAAACTGGCTCTGAAGTTCCAGTAGTAGCTGCTGGGGGCTGACAGAAGCGAGGATACCAGGGAGCATGGAGAGGTATGTATTGGTTTATTATCTTACACTAGGGCAAGGGCTGCATGGACATTGCTAACGATGTCAGTGCAGCCCTTGCATGATTATTGAGCAGTGTAATAGGCTCAAGAAGCGAGTGCCGATCTAGTAAATCAGCCCTCGCTTACATTTGTCATCGGGCTGTGTAATTTGGCCCTT
This sequence comes from Dendropsophus ebraccatus, assembly GCF_027789765.1. Taxonomy (NCBI): domain Eukaryota; kingdom Metazoa; phylum Chordata; class Amphibia; order Anura; family Hylidae; genus Dendropsophus; species Dendropsophus ebraccatus. The sequence goes on from NC_091458.1 coordinate 75,336,434, forward strand.
ATACACTACCGTTCAAAAGTTTAGGGTCACCCAAACAATTTTGTGCTTTCCATGAAAAGTCACACTTCTTCACCACCATACGTTGTGAAATGAATAGAAAATAGAGTCAAGACATTGACAAGGTTAGAAATAATGATTTGTATTTGAAATAACATTGTTTTTACATCAAACTTTGCTTTCGTCAAAGAATCCACCTTTTGCAGCAATTACAGCATTGCACACCTTTGGCATTCTAGCTATTAATCTGTTGAGGTAAGCTGGAGAAATTGCACCCCACGCTTCTAGAAGCAGCTCCCACAAGTTGGATTGGTTGGATTGGCACTTCTGGCGTACCATACGGTCAAGCTGCTCCCACAACAGCTCAAAGGGGTTCAGATCTGGTGACTGCGCTGGCCACTCCATTACCGATAGAATACCAGCTGCTTGCTTCTGCTGTAAATAGTTCTTGCACAATTTGGAGGTGTGTTTAGGGTCATTATCCTGTTGTAGGATGAAATTGGCTCCAATCGAGCGCTATCCACTGGGTATGCAATGGCGTTGCAAAATTGAGTGATAGCCTTCCTTATTCAGAATCCCTTTTACCCTGTACAAATCTCTCACCTTACCAGCACCAAAGCAACCCCAGACCATCACATTACCTCCACCATGCTTAACAGATGGCGTCAGGCATTCTTCCAGCATCTTTTCATGTGTTCTGCGTCTCACAAACGTTCTTCTTTGTGATCCAAACACCTCAAACTTGGATTCATCCGTCCACAACACTTTTTGTCCAATGTCTGTGTACTTTTGCCCATCTTAATCTTTTTCTTTTATTGGCCAGTCTCAGATATGGCTTTTTCTTTGCCACTCTGCCCTGTAGCCCAAAATCCCGCAGCCGCCTCTTCACTGTAGATGTTGACACTGGTGTTTTGCGGGTACTATTTAATGAAGATGCCAGTTGGGCACCTGTGAGGCATCTGTTACTCAAACTAGAGACTCTAGTGTGCTTATCTTCTTGCTTAGTTGTGCAACGCGGCCTCCCACTTCTTTTTCTACTCTGGTTAGAGCCTGTTTGTGCTGTCCTCTGAAGGGAGTATTACACACCGTTGTTGGAAATCTTCAATTTCTTAGCAATTTCTCGCATGTAATAGCCTTCATTTCTAAGAACAAGAATAGACTGTCGAGTTTCAGATGAAAGTTCTCTTTTTCTGGCCATTTTGAGCGTTTAATTGACCCCACAAATGTGATGCTCCAGAAACACAATCTGCTCAAAGGAAGGTCAGTTTTGTAGCTTCTGTAACGAGCTAGACTGTTTACAGATGTGTGAACATGATTGCACAAGGGTTTTCTAATCATCAATTAGCCTTCTGAGCCAATGAGCAAACACATTGTACCATTAGAACACTGGAGTGATAGTTGCTGGAAATGGGCCTCTATACACCTATGTAGATATTGCACCAAAAACCAGACGTTTGCAGCTAGAATAGTCATTTACCACATTAGCAATGTATAGAGTGTATTTGTTTAAAGTTAGGACTAGTTTAAAGTTATCTTCATTGAAAAGTACAGTGCTTTTCCTTCAAAAATAAGGACATTTCAATGTGACCCCAAACTTTTGAACGGTAGTGTACATGTTAAGCTTAACTTTTACCTTTATGGCTGAAGATTAAGATTGTTTGCCATATTATTGTAGAATATGTGGAATTGTTTTCAGAGTCTTCTCTGCATATTGAGAGCATAAAGCTGAAAGCATAATAGAATGCTTACACATACCGTGTTTCCCTGAAAATAAGACGGTCCCTTATATCCCCCCACCCAAAAGAAAACAAACAGGCACTATGTCTTATGTTTGGGGGCCAGGGGGAGAGAAATAAGACATTCTCCCCAGACCTCTCCAGGATACTCAACCTCAGCGGCGGGTCAGATGCTTGGCACCGGTGGCACTGGTTTAGGGGTCTGGCATCAGGACATGCGGAGGACGTGGGGGCCATGGACCAGGCTTTCTGCAGTGCTGGTTTTGGAGCTCCAACAGGGGATTAGCCTAATCCTGGGTGGCGTGGCAGGGGCGGGGCGGTGGGTGGCAGTCCTAGTGTAGAGTATATAGCAGTATGGTTGGGAGATGTTTAATTTAGTCAGAAAAAGTTTCTTTGAAGAGGTGTTTATAGGTTCTGTTAGCTGTTGAATATGCTTGATTTGCCAAAAGTAAATATCACATTTAGAAGGATATTATATTAAGGAAATTATAGTTTAACAAAATGGCCAATTCAGCTGAGAAAAAAAAATCTTTTGTTTTTGCATCCAAGGTAAATGTGGCATGACTCCAGAGAACTGTCACTCAGAAAACATTCTGTGCTTTATTCTCATTCTTTACTATAAACTTAATGGAAGCATAATTTTCATTTCTGTTGCAAATCATTGAATCCTCTTACAACACAGTAAATGTTAAAGTAATTGAATTGTGAAGACCTAAAAAAGGTTGAGTTGCTTTTTTGTTCTTATTAACATGAGTGTCTCCATGTTTTAATTGGCTCTAATTCTAAACTTGTCGGGAGCTAATCATACCATATTATTATTCATCAGTTAATGAGAAAACAAGAGATAATAAAGAAAAACACTTCATTCTTAATAAAACTACAGATTAGCTAAAAGTAGAAAAAAAGAAAACACTTATTACTGTCAGAATATTAACAGTTTATAACATTATCATTTAGAGGCCACTTATTATTATTATTATTATTATTATTATTATTAGAGTACTCCAAAGGAAACAAAAAAATGTTTTCAAATCATCTGGTGTCAGAAAGTTATATAGATGTGTAAATTACTTCTATTTAAAAATCTCCAGTCTTCCAGTACTCGCTAGCTGCTGTATGCCCCACAGGAAGTGGAGTTTTTCTTTCCCGTTTGACACAGTGCTCTCTGCTGCCAGCTCTGTCCATGACACAGACAGAGGTGTCAGCAGAGAGCACACATTAGACTGGACAGAATTCACCACTTCCTGCAGAACATATAGCAGCTGAGATTTTTAAATATAAGTAATTTACAAATCTGTTTTCTGGCACCAGTTGATTTATAAACATTTTTTTTTCTCCATAAAAACTAGCTACAGTACATCAGGATTATATCTGTTTCAATGCATTAGGCCCCAGTTGTTGTCATGAGCTATTGGGTTAAATCCCATGGACATGTTTTGTGCCTGTATGTTTGCATCTGGTATTAGAGGGAACACAGCATGCATATACCAGTTTCAAGCAGGGCTGATATACTGTATCCTCTCACAATGTTATATTACTATTTTTCGTAAAAATTGAAAAGTGGTAATTATTTTGCTCCCTGCCATACAGAGAAAGTAATAATACAGGCCGCAGCAACACTGGCCAGTTATTTTCTGTTCTAAGTCTTTCTCTTCATATCAGGACATCACATCAAGCATGGTCATCTCCATGGATACTCAAACTTCCTGCAACAAATGTATGGTGCGCCGATCAGGTCCAGCTTATTTTGTGACACGTCCACTTTAACAATGTGTGTGACTATGTGCATGGCATGTAATGCTTCTTTCTTAATCATGTTCATGACAATATAGACTCACTGGTGTAGATGACTAGATAGTCTGGATAAGCAGGTGCAGTTAGTTGTACAGTATTATTATATGTTTTTGGATTCGGCGGGAAGTGTAAATGGTCTTTTTGGCTGTAGGACATTAATACTGTATGTATAGTGTTTGATGTATGAAACATTGCACGTTGTATTATACATAACTGTGTCTAATGTATCATAAATATGTGTATCTATTCACTTCACACTATTTGTTGTATTATTATCATCTGCATTGGGTGTGGGTGCATTATTTGCATTTATATAATATATGTTTTTTTGTGCAAAAAACTAGAGTTGTACCTAACTGATGTTTGTATTATTTCACTTGGTTGGTCAAGAGGTCTGTTTATACAGCGTGTGTCATATGTCTACAGTATGTCTAATAAACTATGTCTACAAACTCTTTAAGCCCTTGGTGTCACTAGCTCTGCCCTGTCCTGGATCTCCTTTAACCTTTCTAACCTTACTTTTACTGTCTCCCACACCACCTTCTCCCTTGTCCCCTCACTGTTGGTGTCCCCCAAGGCCTCTTTTCTTCTACATCTTTACTTTTGGCCTGGGACACATCATAAAATCCCACAGCTTTAATTACCACCTCTATGCCAATGACACTCAACTCCCTGCTATCCAAGATTTCAGTGTGTCTTTTGGCTATGTCTTCCATCTTCTCCTCCCACTTTCTAAAACTTGACATGGACAAAACAGAAATAATCATCTTTCAGCCACAATCAATGGCTGCACTCTGTCCTCAGTACCCCAAGTCCACTTCCTTGGGGTCACCTTTGACTCTACCCTTTCTTTTAAACCACACATTTAAACACTGACCACCTACTGCCACCTTCTCCTCAAAAACATTTCCAGAATCTGCTCTTTTCTCAACCCTGACATCTAACATCCCTTTCAATCTATCCTTAACTTGGCTGCCTGACTAATCCATCTTTCCCTTCGCTTTGTCTCTGCCTCTACCCTCTGCCAATCCCTTCACTGGCTACCCATTGGCCTACGTATTAATTTGAAATTGTTGACCTTAACATACAAGGCAATGCACAACCTCTTCCCATTTATCTCTAACCTGATATGTTGCTACCATCCCTCACGCAACCTTCAATCCTCCAATGATCTCCTTTTCTACTGCCCCCTTGTTTGTACCTCACACAACTGCCTCCCTTATACTCTGAAACTCTTTAACCCGACATATCTGGCTCTTATCCACCATGAAGACCTTCAAAAATAACTTGAAAACCCATGTCTTTAAATTAGCTATAACCAATAATAATTCAGCACCACACTTTGGCTGCACTTTACCTTCTGTCTCTCTCCCCTTACCTCATAGATTGTAAGCCATGGTGGGCAGGGTCCTTGTCCCCCATGTATCAGTTTGTCATTTACCTTATTCATGTAATTTGTATTTGACCTTGTAATGTTCCTGTTTGTCAACCCCCATCACTTATATAGCGCTCTGGAATTAAGGGTGCCTTAAATAAATGATAATAATCTAATGACCGCCTATTAGACATGCGCAGTATGCTGGAGATGAGTATATATCACTATTATGTGCACTGGGTGCAGGTGTGTGATATGCATTTATTAGGTACACATTTTTTATGTAAAGAATATGTTTTGAACTTAAGAGGTGTTTGAATCAAGTTAGCGACATTTTTAAATGTTTTTTTTTTCAAGGAGAGTAAATACAAGGCAAGAATATAAAATTAATGCAAACGTGCCCATAGACTTCAAGAAGCAATATCTAGATGGCATTAGCTTCAGGGACTTTACTAATGACTACTGGTGTTCTTGAGAATCACTGACACCACAATACATGCAGTAGTAATGCTCTCATTTCAGCACACCTGCCTTGTGTTGGCAGTTAGCTGAGAACTCGTCAATTTAATCTTGATTATATAGACTTCATGTTTGGCCTTTAATCACCTTTAACCAGGATATGGTTTTTTAATAAGTAAATGCATACCATGTGAAGTTTATAATTACTTGACTGATTAAAACACATAGCTAAATGACTTTCCTTTTAAGTTCTCAGTCCCATATTTCACTTATACTAATCAGATAACAGCTAATGTACTTTTCTCCTTAATCATTCATTATGGCACTTGTACGCAGTGTCCTTGCCACTACCCATTTCAGTTTAGAAGCAGAGAAAGCCATGACCCCTGATTGGCAAACTACACTTCTTGTTGAGGTAACAGTATGTCTGTCAGCAAATTCATTTTCCAGATATAGATTGTGAAAACGATATCATTTAAACACTCAAAGTCATATTTTATCTTGGGGTAAGTCACACAGTTTATTCTGTATAACTTTATGTAAGGAGATTAGGAAACAAATATTGCATCAAATGTACTATAATATGTCATATTAGTAATACTGTATACAGTATACACACACAAAAAATTATCACATGGGCTATGATAAATACTCAAAGGTGATGTCTTGGTGAAACTCTAAAAATTCATAACTGATATCACGATAGTAATCAAGGAGCGTACCAGGAGCTGGACATAGGCAAGAGGCTAGATCGCTAATATCAAACAAGGATCAATAATAACTGTGTGAAAACCAAACAAAGATCCCCCACCGGTATACCTAATCCACCAACCTGTAACTATACACACTATAGACCCACTGCCCTCGGCTGCGTATTTACCAATTCAATATTCGGGTGATTGGAGAAGCGGTCTCGAGGTGGTGCAGTCATACGTGGTCCAAGGGTAATGTTCCATGATGGACGCAGTAATTGCCAAAGTGAATGTTGTGTTATAGGGGTCTCTGATGGAGGAGGTATGTTCCAGCTTCCTGGTTCCCAGTCCACACTTCAGGACACCGCAATATTAATCCCTTGCTCCAAAATGACGTCCTGGGACATCATGAAAAGCCAGTACTTAAAGCATTATGATGTTCCAGGATGTCATGAATGTAAACATGCACCGCGCAAAATCGTTCAATGACTTGTACTGTTCCTGGCTGCCTGCAGGACCCAGGGTCTCCTGGCAGTAGCCAGGAGACAAATTCAAGCCCGGCCGTTCTGTTTAACCCTATAGATGACCATGGAATCTATAAGGTTGACAGGAGAAGGGAGCTCCCCCTTTCACACATCGGAACCCTTACAGTGCGATTGCAGGGTCCTGATGTGTTCTTGAGCCGGGTATCTGCTAAATCATGGCCCCCGTTGTCCTTATGCCAACTGTTGCCCCCATACAGTATGTGGCTGCCTGATGTGTGTGCGATCGGGTTGAGAAAGGAGGGGGCTCCCCCTGTCACCCATCGGGACTGACAGGCTTTAAGTTTTACACTGAAACTTAGCCTGTGAGTCAGAGCCAGTGGGGCCCGATATGGACCTCCTACTTTTCCCTTATCCTTTTAATAGGGGAAAAGTGAATTTTTTCTGGACAACCTCTTTAAAAGAAAAAAAAAGAGGTAGTATTTCGGGGAAGACGACACCTAGTGCTTATACTAGTAGAGAACAGAGGCACTGTGTCTGTATGAAACATTTAAAAAATGTTAAAAAATATTTCTTTTTATGTAATCGAGCAATATTTTTTTAATGGACACAAATGTGTCAGAGTATCCTTTTGGCAAGAATTTGACAGATTTATATTTAAATGGTTTATGCAGTCTATATAAGTGATTACAGTGCAGTTATATTTAATGACTCACAGGTGATGTCTTCTCTGAGTTATTCCTTTTTCTTCTCCATTTGTCTTGAATGCCATAATTACTTCACCCCACTGGCACCCCTATAAGTGCACCATATGGTAATAACATTCTCACTTTGATTCCATTCCCAAATTATTCCCCATAAGTACCCTCACTCATTAATAATGCACCTGTGATTCAATGTAATAAAGTCCCCACTGTGCCCTTCTTGCCTCCTGTGTCACCATACAGTAGTAGTGATGCACCACATACATGTATAACACCCCCTGTGCCCTCATGCAGTAATAATGTCCTACACCCCCCCCCCCCCCCCCCCCCACCACCACACACACACTACACACACTATTATATGAGGGCAGATAGAAGGTTGAGCAATGTATGAGGGTATAGAGGGGCCTAAAACTATTAGTGGCCCAGAAAGGGTCTAATTATCTATAGAAGCACTGAAGAGGCTCACAAAGCACTATTACTGTGTTGTGTAATTCAGATGGGGAGTTTTTATAGGAGCCAGAAATCTAAAATGTTTGTCAGACAGAAAAAACCTCCATGATGGCCCAGGCCAGATGAAGAAGAAAAAGGAAAGTGAATGATTTACCTTTAAGTCACTTAGACAAGACATTCACTATGAAGTAACTGCACTGTAATCACTTACATGGGCAAGGATGGTGGGGGTTAGTTTATGGAGGGCACAGGCACATTCTTTGTACAGGTTCCCTCTGTAGTCAATGTCTAGCCCTGATCCAGGCCCTAAGTCAGCAAAGCAGCCCCAAACTATGATTTTTCCCCTATCACGCTTTAAAGTTGGTATGAGGTTATGGTGTTGATATCCATTTTTCCTCTCCAAATATAGTGTTATACATTTCTGCTATATAGTTTAGTTTACTAGAAACTTTGTTGAACATCCAGGTGATCTCAGCCAAATGTAAAATGCATCACTATAATGTTTTAGACAGTCTTTGCTTTATTTCTGTTCAGTGTTTTCCTCACAGTAGACACATGAACAGAAGATTTTGCAGTTTGTAATGTTTTCTGTAGATCTGTTGCTGGTTTCCTTAGGATCCTCCCCAGCTCTTTTAGGATTGCTTGTTTGCTCTTGGAGTGATCTTAAAAGGACAACCCCTTGGAGGAGTAACAACGTTACAGAATTTGCTCTGTATGAAGTCAATTTGTCTACTAGCAACCTTTAGTAGTCTTTTCCAGCTTCATGTATCTCTTGTAAACACCATTCTGAGGTCTTCTGTTGTTTGCTTTGACTCAAGGTTCTTTAATCAGTCTTTCTTGAGAACAACAGATTTTTTAGTAACCAGGCTTTATGTGCCTTCATTCAAATGGCAAAGCACTGATGAAATTGACATTTCTAATATGTCCATAATTAGAACACCTCTTGCCAATTATATCTTCAAGAAGTCATTAACACAGATGTTCACTTATTTTTTCTCCCTGCACTGTGACTATTTACTCAATGTTGTCAGTAAAGGACAATAACCATACAACTGTTTCTGTGTCATTAGATTAGATTGTGTTTGTCTATAATTATTATCAATAACACATACAGAACTGCAGCAGATTTCATTGTGCGAGTTTCTCGAATTTCGAGTGAAATCTGCTCAATTCAGATTGCCCTTAAAGTCTATGGTACTCCACTCTGGCAGTGGAATTTTATTCCACTGCAAGAATGAAGTCTATAGTGTTGTAAGATGAATATATAGTGCTGCTGTTATATTAAGAATAATAAAGAGGTCATGCTTACCTGTCCATACTCCCTCGGTGCCCTCCTGCTTGTGTCTTTGGTCCCCTGCTCACTTACAGCCTGCTCAGCAGGCTGTTTCTGAGCTGAGGACTTATTACTAATCAAAGTACCCTTAGGGTGCCTTCACACAGGGCGACTCACAGCGGAAATCTCGCTGCGAGTTTTACAATGAGATCCGCCCCGAGGTAAGGTCCTGGCAGGTCCCTGTGAATCCACACTTGCAGCGGTGTAAGACTGATACGAGTATGTAATTCACCCACCCCCTTAACCCGTTAATCGGCTCCCGCTGTCTGTATACATTACCTGTCTCCTTGCTGCACGGGGTCCCAGCTTCCTGCTCTGCCGCCCAGCCAATCGGTGTGAGACGATTAAGGGGTTAAGGGGGCGGGTGAATTACATACTCGCAGCAGTCTTTCATACCGCTGCAAATATGTATTCACAGGGATCTGCCAGGACCTTAGCTCTTAGCGGATCTTGCTGCATAACTCACAGCGAGATTTCCGCTGCGAGTCGTCCTGTGTGAAGGCACCTTTAAGGGAATCTGTCACCCTCGACCACATACAGTCCCTTATTTCCATAGAAAAAAAAAATCACATTTATTTAGGCCATGATTAGTGGTGAGGAGACGGGCCTATCATTACCTGGGCTTTAGCGCCCCTAATGGGCAACATTATCAATATCAACATCATCTTTGAAAGTTATAATTATTAGTGATGAGCGAATACTGTTTGATCAAATAGATATTCGATCGAATAGTGAGATATTCAAATATTCGATATTCGTACGAATATCCCGCGAATATTCGACAAATATTCGATAAGCGTTCAAATCCCCCAGCTTCCGGTTTCTCCCACCAAATGGTCAAATAGATGTTATTCACTAATCGAATTCTTGTTCCCATAGACTTTAATGGGATCGAATATTCGAATATTCGCGGAATATTCATACGAATATCGAATATTCGAATATCTCACTATTCGCTCATCACTAATAATTATATGATGTGGCTTCTTAACTATACCTGAGATATCTGTTATGTAAACTGTATCTGAAATTATCCTATACATAGAAAATATACAATAATTCTAAACTACATGATTGCTTAAAATTTTATAATCTGCAGTCAGGAACGTCTAATAGTGTCTCCTGACTTCTTCTTAATTAATGGGCATAAGGTTGATAGGACCTTTGATGATGTAATAAGTATGTGACTAGTGTTGAGCCAGCACCCCCCACCTTGTATGTTAACAATATGTAGTGTGTATGTATTCCAGCACTACAACTCCTATCATGTACATGTAAGTGTGGTGGGGTTTGTGGTCCTACAACAGCTTAAAGATCCCCTTGAGATGAATGTGAAGCATTACTGAGCATTCTCTGTAACCTTTAGAGAGGTCAATCCACAGGGAGCTGCTATTGTCTTCTCTATCTACTGGTGTCACATGTCACTACAATGCTGTACAGATAATTTTACAGCATCCTCCTCTTATCACCACAGACAGAACAGGAAGTCTCAGGCTAGTTTTTGCCCCAGAGGTGAGAATAAAAACAGCAAAGTTTTAGGGTTATTTTATAATATAGATAGAAACATGGGAAAATTAGAAAAAGAAAATCACCAAAAATTCTTAAAAAATATGTTTAACATAAAAACGTTATTTAAACAATAAGTCAATTTCTGATGACCCATTCCCTTTAACTTATCCTGAGTTGTTTTACATGTAAGTTTTTAAAATGTTTTTTAGAGATGAGCGAACCTCGAGCATGCTTGAGTCGATCCGAACCCGAACTTTCGGCATTTGATTAGCGGTGGCTGCTGAACTTGGATAAAGCCCTAAGGCTATGTGGAAATCATGGATATAGTCATTGGCTGTATCCATGTTTTCCAGACAGCCTTAGAGCTTTATCCAAGTTCAGCAGCCACCGCTAATCAAATGCCGATCGTTCGGGTTCGGATCGACTCGAACCTGAACCCTGTTCGCTCATCTCTAATGTTTTTATGTAATACATAATGACATTATTATGACATTGTTACACAAGAAGTTTTTAACTCATGTAGGTTTACCCTCCTTTTGTGAATCATAGAAGTTGGAAAAAAGCATGTAGGGCTGAACCGTCACTGAAATGAAGAAAATGAAGGGAAAAAAAGTGAATGTATGTCAGCATGCCATCAAAATCTATTCCATTTCATGATGCCTGGATTTGTGCAAACTGCATTAGATCTTTAAACACTGTATTAAATATGAAAGTGTTTGTGTAGCTTAGGGACTACTTAGTCTTAAATTGAGTTACAAAGTGTTAATGCAGTATATTCATGTTGATGTAAAAATAAACTACCACTGAAACTGGTCTTGCATTAAATTATACAAACCATACCACTTTATAGAATTAATTTCCTCAGGCTAAATAATTAATTCTATTAGATGCCTTTATCTACGAGCTCCCAAGGCAATTCATAGCTGCTATATTTACACCATATCCTTATATGAAAAAGAGCTATGGTAATTTTTTTATTACCACATAATAATAACAACTCATTATTCCCATTTATTTTATTAATTAGATAATGAAATGTACTAGTCATCCAGCACAAGGACAGTTATAGCAGTCACCTATTGTAAGGGGCTTATAGAAACATAGAAGATTGTCGGCAGAAAAAGACCACTTGGTCCATCTAGTCTGCCCTTTTAGTATTTACTTTCTTATTATCTTAGGCTAGATATATGTTTATCTCAGTCAGGTTTATATTTAGTTATTGTAAATTTACCTACCACATCTGCTGGAAGTTTGTTCCAAGCATCTACTACTCTTTCAGTAAAGTAATGCTTTCCCCCGTTGCATCTGAAAAAAGAGCTATATGTAGAGAAATATCCAAGAACTAGGATTTTCAAGATTATTTATGATTCTACTGACTAATCAAATTTGAATTTAATGGTTATTTACTATTGGACTAAAATGGAGGAGCATGTGACAATACCCCACCCCCAGAGTCCACCCCTGAGTCTGTATTACTCTTTAAGCCTGGTCTTTTTCCTGCATGTATAGGCTCAGATTTATCAATCAGTCTGAGAAAAAAAACTGGCTGATTTTCCTATATCAGTCAATCAGAGCTCAGCCTTCATTTCCCAAAATGCTTTGGTAAAATTAATTCTGCTGAGATTTAATGCTGTAGTCAAGTTTTTTTTTTGTCTAAGGAATGTATTACACTGCCCGATCCCGCACTGTAATTGAGCGCTGATCTGCTAGATAGGCTCTTACTCACTGAGCCGAAACAAGGCTTAATTATCTTGAAGCAAGGGCTGCACAGAGATCGTTAGCAATGTCACTGCAGCCCTTGCTTTAACCCTCTTCTGCCGCCGGACAGTAAATTAACATTGCTGCAACCTATGCCTGATGCTGCAGCGTTGTTAATTTACGCCTCAGGATGACACAGGCGCAGGAGCTGCGTCTGTGTCATCCGCGGCGGGTCCTGGCTATCATTGATAGCCGGAGATCCGCCGGAACTCTCAGCACTGGAGCCGCACTCTGGTGCTGAGAGTTAACCCTGTAGATACTGCGGTCAACACGACTGCAGCATCTATAGGGCTTTTGACAGAGAATTCTCCGTCTACAGAGGGATAATTCTCTGTCCGCTGTCCATCGGGGCTCTGCGAAGGGATTGCAGAGCCCTGATGGTAGCCATGGAAAATGGAAGCCTCAGGCTTCTGGTTTCTTGGCTACGGAGGCGGGCAGAGGAGAGGGGGCAGACATAGGGACATCAATTTATGGGATCATTATGATCCTATAAGCAGATGTCCTATAAGATTTTATTTGTTGTAAAACCTGTTCGGTCATATATTCTATCTCTATATTCTTTTTATATCAGCCAAACTAAAAGATCTTTATGCACTCATTTCAGAGAACATGTTTATTCCCTGAGAACGGGGCTTGGTGCTCCACGTCTGATTGAACATGTGAGAGATGCTCATGAAGGTGATCCTTCAGTATTAAAAGTAGCAGGAATTGAAAGGGTGTATGGAAAGAGGGGACAGGATAACCATCACATGTTACTTAGAACAGAACTAAAGTGGATAGTGAAAACATGTGCAGATAGTCCAGGAGGCCTTAATGAACGAGTAGATCGTAACTATTTATTCTAAATTTCTATGTCTCTTATGCTGTATTGTTTTTATTTTATTTGTACCTCACTTATGTTCACTTCACATGTTCTCCTACATCATGATCTTCCAAGACTATTTGAATAGCGTGTTGAGGTAGAAGTAGGAGGAGGTCCGTAAAAGCGCAGTGAGCATGAAACAGACTGTCACCACTCCTTTCACCTGGCGTCTGCTCACCTTGTGTCCAGTTTTGTGAGCGAGTTTTGGAGCCTGCGAGTTTTTGATCTGAAGTGTGTTTTTGTCTCAAGTGCGGGACTTTGATATTCTGGGACTTTAGATTTGGGGAGTTTTAGAGGAAAACAAATTGTTTACTTGCTTTCTGAACACATTGTTTGCTTTTGTTGCTTGTTGTTTTTGTTTTGTTTAGTTATACATAATATCCCCATAAAAATGAGCGCCATGTTTGACAATGCGGCCCAATGTACATCTTGTGCGATGCATGCAATCCTTAATCAACCGATCGAGGGTGCATACCATTGTGGGAGATGTGTGCATGTTGCTGGTTTGGAAGCCCAGATCCTGGATCTAAATGAGCAGCTGCGACGATTGAGACACATTGGCAAACTGGAAAGGGGTCTGCTGCTCACTGATCAAGCGCTCCAAGGGGTATATGGGGGAGAGAGTGATAGCATGGAGGTGCAGGAGGAAGAGGCAGCTAGTTGGGTCACAGTTAGAAAACGGGGTAGAGGGAAAAGTGTGAGGGAGGCCAGTCCTGATCTGTCACACCCCAACAAGTTTGCCAAATTGGTGGATGAGGGGGATGTTTATTCAGGGGTGGCATTTCTGCAGCAGGACACTGCCTCTGAAAGCCAGGGGGGTGTCTGCTCCAGTAAGGTGGGAAACAGGAGTTCAGGGCAGGCCAGGCAGGTACTGGTAGTGGGGGACTCAATTATTAGGGGGACAGACAGGGCAATCTGTCACAAAGACCGGGATCGTCGAACGGTGTGTTGCCTTCCTGGCGCTCGAGTTCGTCACATCGCGGATCGGGCTGACAGATTACTGGGAGGGGCTGGTGATGACCCAGCAGTCATGGTACACATTGGCACCAATGATAAAGTTAGAGGTAGGTGGCGGGTCCTTAAAAAATGATTTCAGGGACTTAGGCAGGAAGCTTAAAACTAGGACCTCCAAGGTGATATTCTCCGAAATATTACCTGTACCATGAGCCACACCTGAGAGACAGCGGGAGTTTAGGGAGGTTAATAAGTGGCTCAAAAGCTGGTGTAGGGAAGAGGGGTTTGGGTTCATGGAGAACTGGGCGACTTCTCGGTCGGTTACAGGCTCTACGGTAGGGACGGGCTGCATCTCAATGGGGAGGGTGCAGCCGTGCTGGGGGAGAAGATGGCTAAGAGGTTGGAGGAGTGTTTAAACTAGGGACCGGGGGGGAGGGCAACTACAATATAGTAAGTGAAGACAGAGTAGATGGAGAGCTGGGCCTAGATTATGGAACTGGGGGTGGAGCGGCGGGAGGGGTTAGAACAGTCACTAGTGACAAGAGGAAAGGGAATATGGAAAAACATTAAATGTATGTATACTAATGCTCGAAGCCTCACTAATAAAGCTGAGGAATTAGAACTCATAATGGTTGAAGAGAAATATGATATAGTGGGGATAAGCGAGACCTGGCTGGATGAGAGTTATGACTGGGCTGTTAATATCCAGGGTTATAGTCTATTCAGAAATGACCGTAAAATTAAGAAAGGGGGAGGGGTCTGTCTATATGTTAAATCATGCCTTAAGCCCATTCTGTGGGAGGATATAAGTGATGATAATGTGGAATCTCTTTGGGTAGAAATAAGGGGAGGGACGAAGAATAATAAAATTCTTATAGGAGTGAGTTATAAACCTCCAAGTATAGTGGAAGAGTCAGAAAATCTTCTTATAAGACAAATAGATGTGGCAGCGAAGCAGGGGGAAGTCATTATTATGGGGGACTATAACTACCCAAATATAAACTGGAAAGCAGAAACCTGCAGCTCCAGGAAGGTAAGCAGGTTTTTGGAAATAGTAAAAGATAATTACCTTTCCCAACTAGTACAGGAACCAACAAGAGGGGGGGGGGGCACTCCTGGACCTAATCTTAACCAATAGGCCAGACAGAATATCAAAAATAGAGGTGGAGGGGTCACCTAGGTAATAGTGACCAGGGGCGGATTAACTTTACCATAGGCCCCTGGGCTGTTCACCAAGCCTGGGCCCCCCCACCCCACTGTAACTATGGCAGCACTAGCCTGGCGTTCATAGTACAGGATAGATAATGTCATGATGTCCTGATTTGTGCAAAATTGCCATAAAAAAAACTGTGATCTTTTGCAAATCATGGCGGAAGTGTAGCCAGGAGACAGTACACCACTGAAAGTATAAGTCTTTTTGGGTTGTCATGGGCCCCCCAGGAGCTCAGGGCCCCCTATTATAATCCACTACTGATAGTGACCATAACATAGTAAGTTTTCAATTATCCTTCAATAAAATGATTAGTAGAGGGGCTGCAAAAACATTAAATTTCAGGAAGGTTAATTTCCAAAAACTAAGAGAGGACCTTGGGGATATAGACTGGGACAATGCCTTCAGAAATAAATGTACACAAGAGAAATGGGACATATTTAAGAGCATCCTGGGTAAATCGTGTGAACGACACATACCATATGGGAATAAAAGTAGTAGAAATAAGAGAAATCCAATGTGGTTAACTTCAGCTGTAAGGGGTGCAATAAATGATAAGAAACAAGCATTCAGAATACTAAAACAAGAAGGTAGTGGGGAAGCATTGAGCAACTATAGACAGAAGAATAGAATGTGTAAAAAGCAAATAAAAGAAGCAAAAAGAAAGAAGGATAGCCAGAGAAAGTAAAACAAAACCCCAAATGTTCTTCACCTATATAAACAACAAAAGACTTAAAACTGAAAATGTTGGTCCCCTCAAAAATAATCTGGGTGTAATGGTGGAGGGGGAAGAGGAAAAGGCCAATTTATTAAATAAATTTTCTCTACTGTATTCACAGAGGAGAATCCCATAAAAGAGGACATGACTAGGGATAATATAAATCCTCCCATAAATCTCACCTGCCTAACACAACAAGAAGTGGGGAGACGCCTTAAAAACATTAAAATCCATAAGTCACCGGGCCCAGAAGGTATCCATCCTAGAGTTTTGCAAGAATTAAATACTGTGTTAGACAGACCGTTATTCCTAATATTTAAAGATTCTATTACGACAGGGATTGTTCCACAGGACTGGCGCATAGCTAATGTGGTACCAATATTCAAGAAGGGGTCAAAGAGTGATCCTGGAAACTACAGGCCCGTAAGTCTAACATCTATAGTAGGTAAAGTATTTGAGGGGTTTGTAAGAGATGCTATACTGGTGTATCTTAATGAAAATGATCTTATGACGCAGCACCAGCATGGATTTATGAGGGATCGATCCTGTCAGACTAATCTGATCGGCTTCTATGAAGAGGTAAGTTATAGACTGGGCCTGGGGGAGGCTGTGGATGTTGTGTATCTGGACTTTTCAAAGGCATTTGATACTGTGCCGCATGAAAGGTTGGTCTACAAAATGAGGATGCTGGGACTCGGGGAAAACGTATGCAAATGGGTAAGTAACTGGTTGTGTGATAGAAAACAGAGGGCGGTCATTGATGGAACATATTCAGATTGGGTTTTAGTTACTAGTGGGGTACCACAGGGGTCAGTGTTGGGTCCACTTCTTTTTAATATTTTTATTAATGATCTTGTTGAGGGGCTACAGAGTAGAATCTTAATTTTTGCAGATGATACTAAACTGGGTAAAGTAATCAGTACAGAGGATGATAATATCATATTACAGAGGGATTTGGAGAAGCTAGAGGCTTGGGCGGTGAAATGGCAAATGAAGTTTAATGTGGATAAATGTAAGGTTATGCACTTGGGCCATAGAAATAATAAGTACAGTTATGTGCTAAATAATAAAACACTGGGTAAAACTACTTCCGAAAAGGACCTGGGGGTATTGGTGGACAGTAAACTCAACTTTAGTGATCAGTGCCAGGCAGCAGGTGCCAAGGCTAATAAAATAATGGGATGCATCAAAAGAGGTATAGATGCTAAAGATGAGAACATAGTTTTGCCTCTTTATAAATCATTGGTCAGACCACATATGAAATACTGTGTACAGTTTTGGGCACCGGTATATAAGAAGGACACAGCTGAACTGGAGCGGGTGCAGAGGAGGGCAACAAAGGTCATTAAGGGAATGGGTGGGTTACAGTACCAGGACAGGTTATCAAGCTTGGGGTTATTTACGCTAGAAAAAAGACGTCTTAGGGGCGATCTGATCACAATGTACAAATATATGAATGGACAATACAGAGATCTTTGTAGTGGTCTTTTTACTCCTAGGTCTGTAACCATGAAAGGGGGCATCCTCTACGTCTAGAGGAAAGAAGATTTTATCATCAGCATCGACGCGGGTTCTTTACTGTATGAGCGGTAAGACTGTGGAACTCTCTGCCACATGATGGTTTCATGGCTGATTCATTAAATAAGTTCAAGGGAGGCCTGGATGCTTTTCTTGAACAATATAATATTACAAGTTATGGGCATTAGATTTCCGGTGATACGTTGATCCGGGGATTATACTGGTTGCCATTGGGTTAAAGTTGTAAAATAATAAATACCTATCCAGGGTCTATGGTGTTCCCCAGTCTGTTCCCCATTCACTGAAGCTTCCAAATGTATCTTTTCATTGACAGGCCACTCAGCCTATCACTGGCTGTGACGAGACAGTGCCACAGCCATTGATTGGCTGAGAGGTTTGTCAGGCAAAATGATTTTTAATCCTGAAGAAAGACATTGATCATCCAATGATCAGTTCTTCGGCTGATTGTTGTCTTTATTACACAGGGCGATATGTGCCTGAATCAGCCTGATTCGGGAGATAATCACCCTGTTTATGCAGGCCTAAAACAGATTAACCCCTTGCCGCAAAATGACGTTTGGGAAACGTCATGTAAAGCAGGTAGTACCTGCAACATGACGTTTCCCAAACGTCATGGCTTCCCTGCCTCCCCCCGCCTTCTCTAAAGGTGATCGGGCAGCGGGAGGAGGCTATGTCACACAGCATCCTCCCACTGCCTCTGCCCGGAGGGGAGCCGCGCTCCCCCAGGGCAGTTAACCCCATAAGCGCCGCGGTCAATGCGTTCGCAGCGTCTATGGGGAGATTCAATGTCCTCCCGCCGATCGGGCAGTGGGGGGAGGCTGCAGAAGGTTGCCTCCCCCCACCGCCACTACCAGTATGTCCCCTGGCCCCCTCCCCTCATCCTCCGATATCGGCGGATCGCCGCTATTACCGTTATAGCGGCGATCCGGCTGTACCGGGCATTACCGGCGCCGCCGAGAGCTTTCATCTCCCCCCAATGTGAATCCACGGTGGGGGTAGATGAAAATGTTTCAATCAGACCCCAGATCAGCCCCTAGTAGCCGATCTCTAACCCGTTCCCCTCCCCGGGCAGCCATCACATCCAAGATGGCCGCCCCCATCCCTGCGAACAAACGATGTTTGTTCGCAGGGATGGAAATGAGTAAATGATCAAAGCCCCATGCTCTCCGCCACCGGAGGTAGCGGAGAGCATGGGGCAGTGATCGGGGACCCCCCCGTGTGGTCCCGGTACAGGCGATCAGCGGTATATACTATATACCGCTGATTGCCTGTTCCCAGTGCAAAGATGCACTTTTTATCCCCTGTCACCATAAATCATTGGTGACAGGGGATAAAAAGTGTCAGTAAGTCGCCTCCCAAGTCGCCCACCACCCCCCCAGTCACCCCCGTCCCCCAGTCACCCCCCTTCCCCATATACATTACCTGATCCAGGGAGGTCCGTCCTCCTCGGCGTCCAGGCTGATTCTGAAGTGCGCATGCGCTCCAGAATCAGTTGTCTCGGAAAATTTAAAGTGACAGAGACCAATTTGGTCTCTGTCACTGAACTATGATTACTGTGATAGAAAATATCACAGTAATCATAGTAATACAGTGAAAATGAATGTATAAAGTACAAAAAGTGAAAAACATACAAAATAAAACCCACACACTTTTTATTATAGTAATAATTGCAGTTTACTCCCAAATTACCCCTAACCCCTCAAGATTACCCGTAACCACCACAGGTTGCCCATATCTGCCCCAGGTTGCCCGTAACCACCGCAGGTTGCCCATATCTGCCCCAGGTTGCCCGTAACCACCGCAGGTTGCCCGTATCCGCCCCAGGCTGCCCATAATCACGCCAGATTGCACGTAATCACCGTACGTTGCCCATAACCACTGCACGTTGCCCCTAACCACCGCATGTTGCCCATAACCACCGCACTTTGCCCATAACCACCGCACTTTGCCCATAACCACCGCACGTTGCCCATAACCACCGCACGTTGCCCATAACCACTGCACGTTGCCTCTAACCACCGCACGTTGCCCATAACAACCGCACGTTGCCCATAACCACCGTACGTTGCCTATAACCACCACACAATACCCATAACCACCGCACGTTGCCCATAACCACCGCATGTTGCCTGTAACCACCACATGTGGACTGTAACCACCCTGAATTGCCAGTGACCCCCTCTTGATGGTCCGTAATCAGCCCCGATTGCCCGTAACCCCCCAGATTGCACGTAACCACCGCACGTTGCCTCTGACCACTGCACATTGCCTCTAACCACTGCACGTTGCCTCTAACCACCGCACGTTGCCTCTAACTCACACACGTTGCCAGTGACCTCCTCCAGATTGCCCGTAACCACAACAGATTGCCGTAACCACCCAAAATTTCATATACCCACCCCTGATTACCTATAAGCACTTCAGTTTATCCGTAACCACCCCAGATTGTCTGTAACCACCCCATGTTGCCCGTAACCACCGCAGATTGTCTGTAACCACCCCATGTTGCCCTTTACCACCCCACGTTACCCGTAACCACCGCAGGTTGCCCGTAACCACCGCAGGTTGCCCATAACCACCCCAGGTTGCCCGTGACCACCCCACATTACCTGTAATCTAATTTTTTATTGTATTTTAGTAACTGCGCTATTCTAATAACTATTACTAGCTGCGGTTTTGCATCAGCAAATTGGTGTTTCCTTCCTTCTGAGCCCTGCTGTGTGCCCATACAGTGGTTTATGCCCACATATGGGGTATCGTTTTACTCAGAAGAAGCTGCGTTACAGATTTTGGGGTACGTTTTTTCTCCCATTCCTCGTGAAATTAAGAAATTTTAAACTAAACGAACATATTATTGGAAAAATTCGAGTTTTTCATTTTTACTGTCTTATTTTGAATACTTTCCTCTAATACCTGTGGGGTCAAACCGCTCACTGCACCCCAAGATGAGTTCTTTGAGGGGTGTACTTTCCTAAATGGGGGGACTTTTGGGGGGGTTCTATTCTGCTGACACTACAGGGGCACTGCAAACACACCTGGCGCTCAGAAACTTCTTCGGAAAAATCTGCACTGAAAATGCTAATTGGCGCTCCTTCCCTTCTGAGCCCGGCTGGGTGCCCATACAGTGGTTTATGCCCACATATGGGGTACCATTCTACTCAGGAGAACCTGCTTTACAGATTTTAGCATGCAGCTTCTCCCCTGTTCCTAGTGAAATTGAGAAATTTCAAACTAAACAAACATATTATTGAAAAAATTCTAGTTTTTCAATTTTACTGTCTTATTTTGAATACTTTCCTCTAATACCTGTGGGGTCAAAATGGTCAACACACCCCAAGATGAATTATTTGAGTGGTGTACTATCCAAAATGGGGTGACTTTTGGGGGGGTTTTCTTCTGCGGACACTACAGGGGCACTACAAACGCACCTGGCGCTTAGAAACTACTTCAGCAAAATCTGAACTGAAAAAGCTAATAGGCGCTCCTTCCCTTCTGAGCCCTCCTGTGTGCCCATACAGTGGTTTATGCCCACATGTCGGGTACCGTTGTACTCAAGAGAACCTGCGTTACAAATTTTGTTTTGCAGATTCTCTCATGTTCCTTGTGAAATTGAGAAATTTCAAACTAAACAAACATATTATTGGAAAAATTCAAGTTTTTCAATTTTACTATCTTATTTTGAATACTTTCCTCTAATACCTGTGGGGTCAAAATGGTCAACACACCCCAAGATGAATTATTTTAGGGGTGTACTTTCCAAAATGGGGTGACTTTTGGGGGTTTCTCTTCTGCGGACACTACAGGGGCTCTGCAAACGCACCTGGTGCTCAGAAACTTCTTCAGCAAAATCTGCATTAAAAAAAGCTAATAGGCGCTCCTTCCCTTCTGAGCCAGGCTGTGTGCCCATACAGTGGTTTACTCCCACATATGGGGTACCGTTGTATTCAGGAGAACCTGCGTTACAAATTTTGGCATGCTTTTTTTCTCATGTTCCTTTTGAAAATGAGAAACTTTAATCTAAACATATATATTATTTGAAAATTTTAATTTTCGATTTTTTTACGGCCTAATTGTGAATACTTTCCTCCAGCCCCTGTAGGGTTAAAATGCTCATTATACCCCTAGATTATTTCTTTAAGGTGTCTAGTTTCCAAAATGGGGTCACTTATGGGGGTTTCCAGTATACAAGCCTTCTAAATCCATTTAAATAAAGAACTGGTCCCTAAAAAAAAAATCTGTTTTTGAAACTTTCACAAAATGTGATAATTTGCTAATAAATTTCTAAGCCCCATAACACCCTAAAAAAGTAAAATATGTTTCCCAAATTATGCCAGAATAAAGAGGACATATTGGTAATGTGATTTAGTAACTAATTTATGTGCTGTGACTTCCTTTTTTAGAAGCAGAGAATTTCAGAAGTTCATAAAATGCTAAATTTTCTAATTTTTCATGATATTTTGATGTTTTTCACAAAAAACACACAAAGTAGTGACCAAATTTTGCCACTAATATAAAGTGTCATATGTGACGAAAAAACAATCTCAGAATCGCTAGCATACGTTAAAGCATCACTGAACTATAAGCGCATAAAGTGAGACAGGTCAGATTTTGAAAAATGAGCCTGGTCATTAAGGCCAAAACAGGCTTTAGAGGCAAGGGGTTAACAAATCTGGCCCTATATATTGATTCAATGTAGAACTCAAAATCATAAACCACTGCTTTTTTGAGTCTTGCACAGGCATAAGGGCATACATTGCTATTTCTATTAGCCAGGTTTCCAACACATACTGACAAAATGTGCAGAAAACAGAGCAGGGGGAGAGGGAAAAATATGGTACATTATTATTATTTTTTATGAGTACCCCTTTAAGGTATTTGTTCTCTCTAAATATGTAAAATTGCCACAAGCAGCATGTACAGGATATAGTTTTTACTTAGATAATACAATTGATCAATGTTACAATATACAGGTGCTACTTCTGTAAAGCACTTATACATAAATTAATAAAAATTCTTATATTTCACGTTGAAGTAAATGTTGCTGCAGTAAATCAGTTTAACAATTGCTGACTTCTATTATAACATTATGCAACCTTGCTAGTTATAAGTCACCATTCTGTCTTGTGTAGAAAATTAACTTATTAGACAGAAAAAGTAAGGAATGATCCATGGGTCTGTGATTTCTTGTTTATTTATACACACTAGAGATGAGGGAACCTGCCGAGGTTCGGGTTTGTATGAACCTGCACTCTCGGCGTCTGATTCCCGCTGTCTGCAGCCTCCGTGAAGAGGGTGGATACAGCCGGAGCACCGTCTGGAAACTGGGATACAGCCATAGCCATAGGCTGTACCCCAGTTTTCTAGGCGGTCCTCCGGCTGTATCCACCTTCTCCACGGAGGCTGCAGACATCTCTAATACACACAACATTTTTTTTAATTATCGTTTATTAATAGAGATGAGTGAGTACTAAAATGCTCATGCATTTAACTCATTACTTGAGTCGAGTATTTTCCCATGTTCCAGTGATTGATGGTGGTGGGGGTGCCTGGGTGATCGCTTGTTCACCTGGGCATCCCATAGCAGATAGCAGATAGCAGCGGTCTGCTGACAGCGTTCCTATTGCAAGGAGCGATGGCAGCTTATTGCTGCTATCATAGCCGTTTGTCTTTCAACATGTTGAAAGACAAATGACAGCAACGGACAGCCAACATCGTTTATGTCGGCTGATTGTTTTCTATTACACAACACGATTATCGGCCGTAACGGCTGATATCATCCGGATACGGACGATAATTGTTTTGTCTAATTGGGCCTTTAACTTCTGTAATCTCTGACAACCATAGATGCCATAGACAATGGGTAACTCAAACTACACCCACCAGTAACCAGAGAGTCATTGTGTGTGTCAAGCCAATGCACCAAGTGCAAGGGCTGCGAAAAACTGAAAGGAAAGAGGGAATCTCATACACCCTTCATTACACATAAAGGAGGGCCTCATGCACACATGGTAAAAATTTTGTGCAAGAGCCTGGTGGCAACGTCCCTTATAATCGGAGCAGTTGCTTCCTCGTATAACCCCCCTCACTACTCTGAGACAGTGGAAGGTGAGCGCTTGGGGAATCTGTGGACACGATCTCATCTGATGCCTCCTGAACCATAATTTCAGACTGCATGGTGGAAAACTGACTGGTCGTGTTCTCTACCACTTATGTCAACAGCTGCTCATGCTACTTTGCATTCAGTAGTGGCGTACTGCACATCCCGTGGACCTACACTACAGTATCTCTCCCTGACAACTAACAGCAAGTACTCAAGCATCAGGATAAATACACACAGGTTATCTAATGCAGCCAGCCAATCACTGCTATGCAAGCAGCCAACATAGCTGCTATGTATTAGGACCTACAAGCCCCCTCCCGATTAAAGCCGCCTAACATGTGAGGAGGAGACAATTCATGTTATTTGAGCACCTCAGGGTATTAGTTTGAGTGTTGAGTAGTTTTAGGTGTTTTAGGACAGTGGTTTGAGCAAGGGGTTATCCCTAATCCATTTTGTGAGTGTAATTGCTGCTCCCCCTATTGATAGCCACTTCGCTTCTAAATAGTGTAGCAGGGAACAGGAAGTTGTCATTTAGTTGCTGGACTCAGGCAAGAGAGAAAGAAAAAGAAAGAAAGGGAGATTATAGCTTTAGGCAGGGTAATTTAGAGTTAGGAAGTAAGACAGGACTGCTTTAGAGTGGGAGCTGTCAATCAATCAGTGTGTCATTAAACCCACTGAAGCACTTGCAGGTTAAGGCCAGGTTCAGACTATGTAAGTGTGCGGCTGTATTTGCGGCTGTAATTGTGCGGCGGTATTTTTGGTGGTTCATGCGTACGCTGGAAAGTATAGGATATACGGCTGCACAGTGCACACTATGTATGAATCTACGGCCCGATCGTAAACGGACCCGTAAAAAATGAACAAGACCATTGTTTGTGGCTGGAAACGCGGCCGTGGATTGACAGGCGGTCCGTACGGAGTACTTCAAAAATAGCCGGCAATGATGCCGAATGCCGATGCCTCTAATAGTTAATATATTAAATTAATAAAACACATTTTCTTTGTAATAAAGTCCCTTTCGTTGTTCAATAATTTAATTCTAACGAATCCATCATTTTGCAATTAAATATACTGTTAAAATAAATATATATATAAATAAATGTATATTTATATATATATTTATTTTTTGACAGTATATTTAATTGCACAATGATGGGTTCGTTAAAATTAAATTATTGAACAACGAAACTGAATTTATTTCATCGAAAATGTGTTTTATTAATTAAATATTAATTAGTACAGGAAGCTCCATAAGCCGTTAATTCATATTGCCGGCAAAAGAGCATTCTGTACTAATCATCACTTTACTTTAATGAAAACATCAAATGTTTCTTCTAATTATGTTATCACAATAGCATTATTAGAAGAAACATTTAGAATTATATGTGCGCTCAGCTGATTGGCTGATCGGCTAAGCGCACATATAATTAGCGGGTCCGCAGCACAGTGACTTCATTGTGCTGCGGACCAGCGAAGAGGACACATCGGGGTGAGTATAGAGCTCTCCCCACCCCCTCCCCAGCACTGCACCCCTCCCAGCAAGGAAGGGGGGGTCAGTTAACCCCTTCCTTGCTGGGATGGGTGCAGTCTGACATCAGTCTGGCCCCCAATGGGTTAAGGGGGATGCAATGCATCCTCACTTAATCCCTTGGGTGCCAGACTGTAAGCAGCGATCTGTAAAGATGCTGCATACTGTAAGGTGCACAACACCTCTCACAATGATGGGTGCTCCTGTTTGTGTGTTTTTTGTGTTTCTCCCTTTTTGTTTTCCAGATATCGGTATCCTGTGGATTACGTTGGATTCGCTGGACTACGACGATGACCAGCGGTTGTTTGGATTTTTAAAAAAATAAAATGGTCAATGAGGGGTGTGGGGGTGTTTTTACTTGAATAAAAAATGTTTTCACTTATGTCTTGTTTTTATTTCTTTACTTTATAGACTTAGTAGTGGAAGCCGTCTAATAGACAGAATCCATTACTAAGTCGGGGCTTAGTGTTAGCCGGTATAAAATGGCTAACACTAATCCTTCATTATTGCCCCAGTACTCAATGCAACCAGGGGTACTGGGAAGAGCCGGGTGCCAGTGGTCCAGGAGCGTCAAAATATAGACTGGGGAGGGCATAAACCAGTGTTTCTCAAACTTTTTCTACTGGAGCCTCACCCAATAGACTAAGAGGATGCCGGGGCCTCACCATCTGTGGTGAAAGTCCAGTTAAGAGCTAAAAAGAATGCTAGGGCTACCTTTCATCCATCTCCCAAGCTCTATATACTAATAAAGCAAGTACAAAATAAATTAATAATGTTGCTAAAATGGAGATTTTTGCAAACAGCAAAAGGACTTTGCAGATCCTAACTACTTTGTGAAAACTGGCTCCTCAGCTGGGCCTCACCAACAACTAGGGGGCGCCTCAATTGTGAGGCCCGCCTCACAGTTTGAGAAGCACTGGCCTAAACCAATGGCCCTTCCCACCCTTGTGTTATTAGGCTGCTGTTGCTTAGTTTTTAACCCGGCTGGTTATGAAAATAGGGGGGACCCTATGCGGTTTTTTTTTTAAACGATTTATTCATTAAAAAAAAAAACGCGTAGGGTTCCCCCTATTTTCATAACCAGCTGGGTTAAAAACCAAGCAACAGCAGCCTGGTAACACCAGGGTGGGAAGGGACATTGGTTTAGGCCCTCCCCAGCCTAAATATTACCAGCCTACTGCCACCCAGTCCAGGAGAACCAATTTTGACGCTCCAGGACCACTGGCACCCGTCTCTTCCCAGTTCCCCTGGTGGCATTGGGTACTGGGGTAATAATGGGGGGTTAGTGTTAGCCATTTTATACCGGCTAACACTAAGCCCCGACTTAGTAGTGAAAGCCGTCTAATAGACGGAATCCATTACTAATAAAGTAAAAGAAATAAAGTAAAGAAATAAAGACAAGACACAAGTGAATTTTTTTTTATTCAAAAAAAAAAAAAAAACACCCCCACACCCCTCATTGACCATTTTATTAAAAAAAAAAATCCAAAAAAACGCTGGTCATCGATGTGGTCCAGCGAATCCGACGTAATCCACAGGATACCGATATCTGGAAAATAAAAAGGAAGAAACACACAAAAAACACAAACAGGAGCACAACACCCATCATTGTGAGCGGTGTTGTGCACCTTACAGTATGCAGCATCTTTACAGATCCCTGCTTATAGTCTGGCGCCCAAGGGGTTAAGGGAGGATGCATTTCGTCCCCCTTAACTCCTTGGGGGCCAGACTGATGTCAGACTGCACCCATCCCAGCAAGGAAGGGGTTAAGTGACCCCCCCCTTCCTTGCTGGGATGGATGCAGTGTAGGGGAGTCAAGAGCTTTATACTCACCCTCCAATGTCTGAATGTTGTCTCTTCGCTGGTCCGCGGCACAATGAAGTCACTGTGTCGGGGATCGGCTCTTTATATGTGCGCTCAACCAATCAGCTGAGCTCACATATGAATCAAAATGTTTCTTCGAATAATGCTATTGTGAAAGCATAATTAGAAGAAACATTTGATGTTTTAATTAAAGTAAAGTATTAATTATTACAGTGAGCTCTATTACTGGCAATATGAACCGACTTTAATAGAGCTTCCTGTAATAGTTAAATATAATTACCTAATAAAACACCTTTTCATTCTAAAAAAGTTTTTTTCGTTGTTCAATAGTTTAATTAAAACGAATCCATACTTTTGCAATTAAATATACTGTAAATGAATAAATATATATATAAATATACATTTATTAATATATATTTATTTTAACAGTATATTTAATTGCACAAGTATGGATTCGTTTTAATGAAACTATTGAACAACGAAAATAACTTTTTTAGAACGAAACTTTGTTTTATTAATTAAATATATTAACCAATACAGGCATCGGCATTATTGCAGAGGATCGCTTACCCCGGTAATGCTGATCCCTGTATTACTGATGTTTCCTGTCCATTTTTGTTGTGTTTCCATAATTTTCTGTGTTTGACTGGTTTTCACACGACCTTCCCTCTGCCGAACTTGGGTCTCTTGCAAAAATGCTCGAGTTTCACATTGACTTCAATGGGGTTCGTTACGCTAAATGAGCACCCGAGTATCGGGAAATACTCGTCTTGAGTAACGAGCACCCGAGCATTTTATCATTCGCTCATCACTAGGTTGGAGGTAAAAGCAAGGAAGTAGGGCAAAATATCTATTTGAATACTGATCAGGTTTCTCTGAGTGAGGCCCATAAGTTGGTGCAATTTAGAATTCTCCACTGAAAATATTATTCCCCACTAGGACTGTTTAAGATGGGGGTCAGAAGTGCCACAGACTGCCCAAAGTGTGGGAGAGGAGATGCCGACTTTATGCATACTATTTGGCCCTTTAGGAAAATTCAGAAATTTTGGAGGGAGGTATTTGGGGTACTAAATGGTAAAACCAAACAACATATTCTGGTATCAGCTGAAGTAGGGGTCCTGGGGGACTCTAGAAATATTACGAAAAACAAAACACTAGTTATTAGGGTATATTTAATGCAAGACTGATCATCCTGAGAGGTTGGATGTCCCCTTGGGCTCCCTCGTTGGTAGCATGGGAGATTCAGATTTTGCAAATAAAAAATATGGGTTCTTGTGTAAGGAGGATGGGGTGCGCAAGCATTATCTTAGTAGGGGGTAGTGGGATGGGGAGGTTGTAATAGACTCATGTCTACTGAACGCAACAACATGGCAGAGATGCGTTCCCCTAGTAATTGGAAAGATTCTGGTGTTTTGATACAGGAGACTGAGGGGGAAGTACAGTATGGTATTCTTTAGGTACGGAAAGAAGTTGTTGTATGGGGTGGGGGGTTAATTTGGACTACTATACTGTAAATTTGGGTTCAGTACCATCATGTATTATGTTAAAGGATGATCTTTCAGAATTTCTATATTGTACAATAATGTATGGCATATATTTGTACTTTGATCCTTTTATGTAACTGTACTGATGTTTTTTTTTTATGCAGTTTCCTTGTACGTTACAAGGACAATGCGTTTATGTAAATGTATTTTTTATGGATGGAAAATCAGAAAGAAATAGATTAAAAAAAATAATTCATTTGCATTTTATTTCATGAGACAATTATTTGATACAATAGAAAATCAGAGCTTAATATTTGGTACAGAAACCTTTGTTTGCTGTTACAGAGGTCAGACGTTTCCTGTAGTTCTTGGCCAAGTTTGCAGACACTGCAGCAGGGATTTTGTCCCACTCCTCCATAAAGATCTTCTCCAGATCTTTCAGGTTTAAGGGCTGTCGCTGGGCAACACTCAGTTTCAGATCTGGCCAAGATTTTCTACTGGTTTCAGGTCCGGAGACTGGCTGGGCCACTCCAGTAATGCTTCCTTAGTTCCTTAATCCTTAGTTGCCCTGGCTGTTTCTTTTTTTTCATTGTCATTTTGTAAAACCCCCAACAACAAGTCTTCAATGCTCTTACTGTAGTCTAGAACATTTTTACTCATGGAAAATTTATGTTAGTTGTTTCATTATAGTTTAAGGAGTGAATGAGTGGGATCTACCAGCTGGGAGAAGAGCATCCTGCCCTGCGCTTCACCTAGCTATAGCTCAGGATGATCTCAGGAGTAAGACCCCAGGTGATCTTTACTTTTTGACATGTCTGACACCATAAAAAAAGCACTTTGTTTTTTTTTGTCTTGTGTGCAACCTGCAGTGTGAATAGAGGCACAGGGGTGCTGCCAATTTTTTTTTTTTCTGTTGTATGTGGGGTGTGTGGCTACCTCCTGTTAGCTTTCACTCCATGTATGTCTTGTGGGTGCTTTAAATAAAGATTGTGATCCTATCTGCCCAGTTGTAGGCTTGTTGTTGGCCCAGGAGAGGCCGTTGCTAGCATGACCATGTCTCTGAGGACACCTTAACGTGGTGACATGGTACACTCTGTTTGATCAAATAGTTCGCTAAGATCAGGGCCGTCTTAACCATTGGGCATGGTAGGCGGCTGCCCGGGGGCCCATGCGTCCTAGGGGGCCCCTGCCCTGTGTCATATTCCCTGGCCCTTTAACTGGGAGTGCTCCTGATCAGCGCTGGTACATAGGGGCTGTGCACAGCTTGCTCTTGTGGCCGGAAGCTGCATTCTGCTTCCGGTCACTAGAGGTCTCTCTCACCCCCTGCATTCCCGTGCGGAGCAGGAGAGTGACGTCACCAGCAGAGCCCTGAGAGGAAGGAGTAGCTGGAGGCCTGAAGCACAAAGCCTGAGTGAGTATGTGCTGATACCAGAGGGGGGAGGCTAGCTGGCAGGAGAGGTGTTAATCATGGGAGTGCTCTCTGCAGGGATGCAGACAGGGTCATGGGTGAACTGGTGAACAGGGAGGGGGAGGGATCGGGGGTGTAACTCCTCTGAGTGTATATATATCTCCATTCAGTGTATACAGCAGTGTATTATATACTTATCCTCCTCCTGAGTGTGTATATATATCTCCATTCAGTGTATACAGTAGTGTATTATATACTTATCCTCCTCCTGAGTGTGTATATATATCTCCATTCAGTGTATACAGCAGTGTATTATATACTTATCCTCCTCCTGAGTGTGTATATATATATCTCCATTCAGTGTATACAGCAGTGTATTATATACTTATCCTCCTCCTGAGTGTGTATATATATCTCCATTCAGTGTATACAGCAGTGTATTATATACTTATCCTCCTCCTGAGTGTGTATATATATCTCCATTCAGTGTATACAGCAGTGTATTATATACTTATCCTCCTCCTGAGTGTGTATATATATCTCCATTCAGTGTATACAGCAATGTAGTATATACTTATCCTCCTCCTGAGTG
Organism: Dendropsophus ebraccatus; assembly: GCF_027789765.1. NCBI lineage: Eukaryota > Metazoa > Chordata > Amphibia > Anura > Hylidae > Dendropsophus > Dendropsophus ebraccatus. Next base: position 75,366,945 of record NC_091458.1, read on the forward strand.
TGTATATATATCTCCATTCAGTGTATACAGCAGTGTATTATATACTTATCCTCCTCCTGAGTGTGTATATATATCTCCATTCAGTGTATACAGCAGTGTATTATATACTTATCCTCCTCCTGAGTGTGTATATATATCTCCATTCAGTGTATACAGCAGTGTATTATATACTTATCCTCCTCCTGAGTGTGTATATATATCTCCATTCAGTGTATACAGCAGTGTATTATATACTTATCCTCCTCCTGAGTGTGTATATTTATCTCCATTCAGTGTATACAGCAGTGTATTATATACTTATCCTCCTCCTGAGTGTGTATATATATCTCCATTCAGTGTATACAGCAATGTAGTATATACTTATCCTCCTCCTGAGTGTGTATATATATCTCCATTCAGTGTATACAGCAGTGTATTATATACTTATCCTCCTCCTGAGTGTGTATATATATCTCCATTCAGTGTATACAGCAGTGTATTATATACTTATCCTCCTCCTGAGTGTGTATATATATCTCCATTCAGTGTATACAGCAGTGTATTATATACTTATCATCCTCCTGAGTGTGTATATATATCTCCATTCAGTGTATACAGCAATGTATTATATACTTATCCTCCTCCTGAGTGTGTATATATATCTCCATTCAGTGTATACAGCAGTGTATTATATACTTATCCTCCTCCTGAGTGTGTATATATATCTCCATTCAGTGTATACAGCAATGTATTATATACTTATCCTCCTCCTGAGTGTGTATATATATCTCCATTCAGTGTATACAGCAATGTAGTATATACTTATCCTCCTCCTGAGTGTGTATATATATCTCCATTCAGTGTATACAGCAGTGTATTATATACTTATCCTCCTCCTGAGTGTGTATATATATCTCCATTCAGTGTATACAGTAGTGTATTATATACTTATCCTCCTCCTGAGTGTGTATATATATCTCCATTCAGTGTATACAGCAGTGTATTATATACTTATCCTCCTCCTGAGTGTGTATATATATCTCCATTCAGTGTATACAGCAGTGTATTATATACTTATCCTCCTCCTGAGTGTGTATATATATCTCCATTCAGTGTATACAGCAATGTATTATATACTTATCCTCCTCCTGAGTGTGTATATATATCTCCATTCAGTGTATACAGCAGTGTATTATATACTTATCCTCCTCCTGAGTGTGTATATATATCTCCATTCAGTGTATACAGCAATGTATTATATACTTATCCTCCTCCTGAGTGTGTATATATATCTCCATTCAGTGTATACAGCAGTGTATTATATACTTATCCTCCTCCTGAGTGTGTATATATATCTCCATTCAGTGTATACAGCAGTGTATTATATACTTATCCTTCACCTATCACTCCATTGTTGTCTCCCTGTATGTATACTGTATAATACAATATACAGGGAAACAACACAGCTTATGTATAGAGAAGGGCAAAACAACATGTCTCATATATACAGAGGGGCAACAACATGACTATTATATATGAACCATGTTGTTTTGCCCTTCTCTATATATGAACCATGTTGTTTCCCTGTATATTGTATTATACAGTATACATACAGGGAAACAACATGGTTCTCATATATAATAGTCATGTTGTTGCCCCTCTGTATATATGACATGTTGTTTCCCTGTATATTGTATTATACAGTATACATACAGGGAAACAACATGGTTCTCATATATAATAGTCATGTTGTTGCCCCTCTGTATATATAAGACATGTTGTTTTGCCCTTCTCTATATATAAGCCGTGTTGTTTCCCTGTATACTGTATAATACAGTATACACAGACTCCCTGTATTATACAGTATACAGGGAGACAACATGGCATATATGCAGAGGGACAGCAACATGTCTCATATATAGAGAGGGGCACCAATATATATTAATTAGGCTTTTACCCACCACCTGTATACCCCACATATACCTGTACCCCCCATATATATATTTGTACACATATATCACTATTATAGGCTATATAACCACCTACCTACTGCTCCACCCTTATACCTGTATCTATATGGTAGATAAATAGTTGGTAAGGTATATTGCCTGTAATAGTGATATACTGTATGTGTGCAACATATATGACAATCACTATTATAGGCAATATACAGTGGTGCCTTGGATTACGAGCATAATTCGTTCCAGGACCGTGCTTGTAATCCAAATCACTCTTAAACCAAAGCACATTTTCCCATAAGAAATTATAGAAATGCAGACAATTGGTTCCACACCCAAAAAATAATGATTTATTATTCTGAAAACCATGTAAAACAGATGAAACAAACATATTGTGATATTATAAGTTACTGTACAGTAATGGAGCGGATGGGAAACACAAGGGCTGATAGAGACTGCAGGGAGCATTAACCCATAGCTGCACCAGGACGTTATTGAACGTCCTCGTGCCGCTATGGGAGTTCAGAGGGGGGTCGCGCGGCGACCACCCTCTGAACTGCCGCGATCCCGGGTGCCGCGTGTAGCCCGGGCTCGCGGCTATTAGCGGGCACGGTCCGATCGCCGTGCCCGCTAATTAAGTACTTAGAAGCAGCTGTCAAAGTTGACAGCTGCTTCTAAATACTTGCTTTTATTCATACCTGGTGGTCTAGTGGGGGGATCGCCCCCCTGCGGCGCGATTGCGGGGGGGCGATCCCTGCATCCATCCCGGGCCGGGGTCTGCTCCGTAATGGCGCTGATCCCGGCTCGGCATTCTATTACTTTTGGCTGCAGCAGCCAAAAGTAATAGAACACCGATCTCATGGATTCATGCAGTATAACTATACTGCATGGATCTCTATGAGAGATCAGAGTGCATATACTAGAAGTCCCCCAGGGGGGCTTCTAGTATATGTGTAAAGTAAAAGAAAAATGTATTTTTAATAACACAAAACCCCCTCCCCTAATAAAAGTCTGAATCACCCCCCTTTCCCCATTTTATAAATAAAAATAAATTAATTAATTAATAAACAAACATGTTTGCTATCGCCGCGTACGTAATCGCCCAAACTATTAATTAATCACATTCCTGATCTCACACGGTAAACGGCGTCAGCGCAAAAAAATCCCAAAGTGCAAAATTGCGCAATTTCTGTCGCATCAAATCCAGAATAATTGTAATAAAAAGCGATCAAAAAGTCATATATGCGCAATCAAGGTACCGATAGAAAGATCACATCATGGCGCAAAAAATGACACCTCACACAGCCCCATAGACCAAAGGATAAAAGCGCTATAAGCCTGGGAATGGAGCGATTTTAAGTGACGTATATTTGTTAACAACGGTTTGAATTTTTTACAGGCCATCCGATACAATATAAGTTATACATGTTACATATCGTTTTAATCGTAACGACTTGAGGAACATGCATAACAAGTCAGTTTTACCCCAGGGCGAATGGCGTAAAAACACATTTCCCCCAAATAAAAGACATGCGTTTTTTTTTTCAATTTCACCACACTTTGAATTTTTTTCTTGTTTCCCGGCACATTTTAGGCAAAAATTACATCTGCCATAGCAAAGTACAATTAGTTGCGCAAAAAATAAGGGCTCACTTGGGTCTCTAGGTGGAAAAATGCAGGCGCTATGGCCTTATATACACGAGGAGGGAAAAACGAAAACGCAAAAATGAAAACTGGCTGTGTCCCCTAAGGGTTAAGGAATGAGCAGGACAGATGGGGGCACATACATGCAGCACTCTCTGTCCGGGGAGAGAGGGGTTACAGCTATGGAGAGATTACCCCCACAGTCCTGTCCCCTGATGTAGGCCCCAGCCTGAAGTGGATCTGCTATGATTTGGCAGGTGAGGGAGACTTCCTGGGTCAGAGTACAGAGCTGTAGACCCCGCTATTCAGACCATGTCCCTCCTCCACCCGCCCTCCCACCCAATACAGGGAGCTCTTAAACCAAAACAATGCTCTTAAACCAAGTCACAGTTTTGAAAAACTGTGAGCTCTTAAACCAAGTTACTCTTAAACCAAGGTACCACTGTACCTTACCAGATAAGAGGGGCGGCGGCCGCTAGGGGGGGGGGGGGGGGGTTAATTCGCACCTCTGCCCAGGGGCCCATAATGCTGTTAAGACGGCCCTGGCTAAGATACTCATTTTTAATATCTATAGAGCAGGTTTTTATCGTGTGTATGCCGGGGGGAGTATGCTCGGTAAGCACTTGCACCTGTAGGTTGCTGTTGCACTTTCTGTTTTTTTTTAACCCATAGCTGCACCAGGACGTTACTGAACGTCCTCGTGCCGCCATGGTAGTTCAGACGGGGGCCACGCAGCGACCCCCCTCTGAACTGCACCGATCCCGTGTGCCGCATGTAGCCCGGGATCGCGGCTATTAGTGGGCACGGTCCGATCGCCGTGCCCGCTAATTAAGTACTTAGAAGCAGCTGTCAAAGTTGACAGCTGCTTCTAAATACTTGCTCATATCCATCCCTGGTGGTCTAGTGGGGCGATCCCCGCATCCATCCCGGCCCGGGGTCTGCGCCGTAATGGCACTGATCGCGGCTCGGCATTCTATTGCTTTTGGCTGCAGCAGCCAAAAGCAATAGAACACCCAGGGGGGCTTCTAGTATATGTGTAAAGTAAAAGAAAAATGTATTTTTAATAACACAAAATCCCCTCCCCTAATAAAAGTCTGAATCACCCCCCTTTCCCCATTTTATAAATACAAATAAATAAATAAATTAATAAACAAACATGTTTGCTATCGCCGCATGCGTAATCGCCCGAACTATTAATTAATCACATTCCTGATCTCACACGGTAAACGGCGTCAGCGCAAAAAAAATCCCAAAATGCTAAATTGTGCATTTTTGGTCGCATCAAATCCAGAATAATTGTAATAAAAAGCGATCAAAAAGTCATATATGCGCAATCAAGGTACCGATAGAAAGATCACATCATGGCGCAAAAAATTACACCTGACACAGACCCATAGACCAAAGGATAAAAGCGCTATAAGCCTGGGAATGGAGCGATTTTAAGGAACATATATTTTCTTTAAAAGGTTTTAATTTTTTACAAGCCATCAAATCAAATGAAAGTTATACATGTTACATATCGTTGTAATCATAACAACTTAAGTAACATATATAACGAGTCAGTTTTACCCCAGGGTGAACGTAGTAAAAACAACCCCCCCCCCCCCAAATAAAAAAAAAAAACATTTTTTTTTTTTCAATTTCACCACACATATAATTTTTTTCTGGTTTCCCGGCACATTTTAGGCAAAAATTACATCTGCCATAGCAAAGTACAATTAGTTGCGCAAAAAATAAGGGCTCATTTGGGTCTCTAGGTGGAAAAATGCAGGCGCTATGGCCTTATATACACGAGGAGGGAAAAACGAAAACGCAAAAATGAAAACTGGCTGTGTCCCCTAAGGGTTAATGTCTGACACCATGTCAAAAGTTAATTTATCTAACACTTTAACCCCTTCAAACCTGAGCCCATTGATGCCCGGGTGTCCGGGTCAAATTAATGCAATGTTTCTCCCTGACTTCTGAGAGCCATAGCGCTTTTATTTTTACACCTACAGGGCTGATTGGGGTGTCATTTTTTGCACCATGATCTCTAGTTTTTATTATCATACTTTTTTTCATTTACAAGGTACACTGTGCTGGAACAATAATGTTATATTTTAATAGATTTTAATAGATCAGACAATCATACATGCTACAATATGTAATATGTTTATTTATTTTTAAAATATTATTATTTTTATAATGGGTAAAGGGGGTATTTTAAACTTTTATTGGGGGTTATAAGGTTTTTTTTTAATACTTTATTTTACACTTACTTCCACTTTAAAACATGCAATCAATAGATTGCATATACTGACCTATGCTATGCCATAGCATAGATCAGTGTTATCGGTAATCTATGTATAGAGCCTGCCTTAGACATAGATGGCTGAACCGACAGCACAGAGGTTAGTGAGATCGCAGCTTCTTGTCATTACCTCCGGCCCCGGACACACTGATGTGTGTGGGGCTGCTCTCACTGCATTGGTCCCGCACACATCTACAGCCCCTTCAGTCAGGAATGTCCTACTGCACGGGGTATGTGCAATAGAAACGTATATATACGGATTGCTGATGTGAAGGGGTTAAAGGGAAAATATCAGCAAGGTTGCACATACAAACCTTCTGATGCGTACTTGTAGCTGCAGAGTTGCGGATTCCTTTGTCGTTCTTCTTAGTCTCCTCCACAGCTTGTCTATATCGTCTCTGATATATTCATATAAACATATGCATAAGACTAGGTTCACACTATGTATTTGCTGTCGCTTTAATATATCCATTTTATTGGGGGGGGGGGGGCAGATGCAGTTGTATGCCATCTTTCAGGATCTATTTTCCATTGACTTAAAGCACATTATAAAAAAAGGGATCGGAAACTGATCAGTTTATGTTTTTTATTTGTTTAGCGCACAGAAGTGATTATAATAATATTATTTATTTGTATAGCACCAACAGATTCAGCAGCAAAAAACTATTTGTTAAACCAGAAAAAAGGTAGTATGAGCATAGCCTAAGTAGTCACGTCCCTCACTGCTCTTGTTATACAGTACAAAACTGCTTATTCTTATACAAAATATGATAAGGGATAAAAAAAAATAAATAAATTATATACTACATTTCGGATGTATTTTCTGAAAATAGGCTTGCTCATTCACTTTTTGTTAACATTGTCTCAGATTACTTTATTTTTCTTTATAGAAGTAAATCTTGGTAGTTCCCTGTAGGAAATAAGCAGCGGTGTCTGCTCTGACAGGTCCATTGAAGCGCTTCTTTACACTTGGCCTGTGAGCTGTTAATAATTGATGTGCTCCACACCTTCCACAGGTGAATGCTGAAAGTCTTGGTCTCAAGAAATCTGTGGAGAAATGCTATATGGGGGTTTTCAAAATATTATTAAAAGGGGAGTTTAAAGGTTTCAGCACAGTGTGTCTAATCATTCAGATTTTCTAATAGTTTTCATTTACACAGTTGACATTATTAAGTATAGTACTAATGATACTGATCAGTGTATATTCCCTCTGAGGAAATAGACTTTGTAGGGTACAATGCTAGTTTGCAAAATATTACAAAAAGCTGTAAAGGAAATAATGAAACTGACTTCACTAGAAATGATTCCCATGCTTACAGCATCTCTTTAACCCTTTCTTGGCACCACATTTACTGTACATGTATGTACAGGAACTTCAAAGCTGCATGATAGTCATTTTTAATTTTATGTCATTTATTTTATTATCCTATTGTGACCCCTTCATTTAGAAAATCTTTGCTAAACAGGTGTACCTTCCCCCTCTAATTCCTAAAGAGTTTGGGTCTCCAAACTGCGGCCCTCCAGCTGTTGCAAAACCACAATTCCCATCATGCTCGGACAGCTAAAGCTTTGGATTTGGCTGTCCAGGCATGATGGATAATGTAGTATTGCAACAGCTGGCGGGCCACAGTTTGGAGACCCTAGTGCTATGCTCTGGCTGTAGGCAGTTAGCTGCGTATGGCAGCAGGGCTGTGCTCTTGCCTTGCTGCTGCCTTTGATTTCTGTCTATACAGCTTTAACACATGCTGTACCTGTTGTCCTCTGTCTTTAGCTTCAGGTGAAGCAGGGTGCCATTCTCTACTCATCAGAAACATCTCCTGTTAGGGTATATGCACACTATGGAAATAATGCAGATAACTTGCTGCAGATTCCATTGCTCGTTCCAACAGTCCCATAGACTCCATTCTATGAGCAGGCAGATTCTGCCCTCCACCCAAAGAATTGTCATGTCAATTCTTTGAGCAGACACTGGAATCCTTCTGACCACAGAATGGAGTCTATGGGACAGGCGGAGAGCCAAGCGGGAGTACATAGGGACGAGCGTCGGAATCTGTAACATTTACTCAGTGTGCAGATTCCCTTAGGAGGGATTGGTTATATTGATCTGTCAGGTGTGCAGCAATCACAAATTGAAGTTTTCCAAGAACTATGGGGTGGACGCCCATTTGGACCCATTGCCTTAACATTTTTGAATAGGTAAGTTTTCCTAAAACACTAACCTCGAACACTGGAGCTAACCCCTTTACAACACTTATTGCATGTCCAACAATACTATGGTTTTTAAAGCCATCTTGAACAACTGAACAAAAGTGGCAGTTCAATGATTAGTCACCACCTTATCCCTATCAATAAGTAATTTCCTTATTACTAATTTATATAATACCACGTAATACCACAGTTTTATTTCCAGTCACTGGCATAAGAAGGCTCTCCCTACCAGATTTGACTATTTTTCCAATTGTGAGGCTTTATCAACATTATTAATCTATTTTTCCTCATCTCCCTCCAGCTACACTTCCAGTTTTTTGTTTTATACTTTTATATTTCTTTTACTATAGCATATATTTCTTCATCCCTTTTTTCCTTTTTCTTTTGCCAATTTAGTTGTCTTTCAGATAGTCATTATTAATGATGTCCACTGAGTGCTTCTCAGCCCCCTTTTTAATATCTTATTTAAATTAACCCCCCCCCCATTCTCTTGCAATGCAATACTTTGGTTTTTGTATAAAATTGGGGCTTTTATGAGGGACATACTATAAAAAAAATTTCAGACGGACAATGTACGTGTAAACTATAACTTGTATTCAGCGATGTGTGCCTAGTATTGATTGGTTGGCTATAATGGGCTGCAATATCTAACGATTATCTTCCTGATTTACACTTGTTAACATTTACACAAAATGTTAGGACCCCACTGCCAAGTATAAGCCCTGGGCTCCCTTTACCTTAGCAGATACCAGTGTGGAGTGTGGCATGTTCATGATTCCTGCATCTCCCCCCATCCCACTGTAGGTATTTCCCCTGTTTGTTAGCCCTCCGCCTAGTAGACAGCATATGTTAGGCATCTCCCCTGATATTCCCCTAGTAGATAGTGCCCCAATGGTAGACATCTTCCATGGTGTCCCTAATGGTAGATACCCCCCCTGGTATCCCCCTTCACCATAGATAGTGTCCCCCTAAACTGACATCTCCCCTAGTATCCCCCCCCCCGTACATAGTGCCCCCATTGTAGGCATCTTCCTTGGTAGTAGGATGACAGCTCAAAAGATCTAGTGTATTGCAGAGAGGGGCCATGTGGGGGGCCCCATAGCAGCCGCTATGGCTGCTATGGTGGTAGTTATGCCCCTGTTGCTGCCTATAATAGCAAATATGTAGCAATACAAATGTTCTTAGGTGTGGATGAGTATGAAAAACAATTGGAGTCCCTTCAGTGCCCTGTGTCCCTCAGTGTCCCCCTGCTATCATCCTCTCCAGCAGCCACAGCCCGCACAGCTCTGGGAGTCGGGTCGTGACATCACCATTTCATCCAGGAAGTGAAGCCTTGATGCAGTAGTGCAGGGAAAAAGCACTTTATAAGAATTTCCCTTAATAAGTGTATATGGGTGATTTGTATAACTTTTCGGGGGCAATACAATACTTTAATTAAAATTTTCATTGAACTTCTCCTTTAAGGTCTTGGTGCCATATACCACAAAGTCTGTGGAGAGATACATGAGGTTGCCATGTTATTAAATTCAATGATATTCTAATTCAGCTTTCAAAAGTTTCTTGTTATATATTTAAATACATGCCATTTTCTTCTTTTACAAATGGAAGCGCATCAATGCTTCTCAGCTGTAAGCTATGCCTGATCAGATTCCTTATCTTCAGCCACTTCATGATGATTCACTGCTGTGAAGATGGCTTTGTTTCACCTTTTGTTATATTAAAACTGTCATCCTTTGCTTGTCTTTTATTTTGCAGTATGTATTTTGCTTGCCAACACTTAGCCTTGCAGCCACTTGATATTTTATATTCTTGTTTATTTGCTGTATTATTTCACGTTTCTTCATTGATTAAAATAAGTCTTTAATTACAATTTTGGCCATGCAGTTTTGGACACCAGTGGTCTCACGTACTTTCACAAAATGTCTATATACTGTATGTGATTGAGGAAAGTAGGTAACAGTTGAATAACTAACCTGGTCCCTAGTCACATCTGCTCGATAATCTGTGACATGTACTGTACATGCAATGTGATGTTGCAGTTTTGTCACGTCATCCTTTGATGAGCCTTCCAATAATTAGTGATGCGTAGCCTCTGCAAAATACGTCATACTAATAAAAGCAATACATTTATACTGTACTATGAATGTACCCCAGTCAGCCATAATATTAAAACCTAATATTAAGCAATGTAAGTTTCAAGGTGTGACCCTCATGGATCTCGCTTGTTGCAAATGCTTAACCTGTTTTAAATCTGAAGAATTTTTAGGCGAGTTTAATGCCCTAAACTTCTTTTCATGTTTCCCAAACTATTCCTGAACAGTTGATTTTATTACCATAAAAGCAACGTACTTGGTCTGTAGGTAGGTGGTACATGAGAAAGCAACATTCATATGAGTGCCAAGACCCCATGTATCCCAGCAGAACATTGCTCATATTATCACACTGCCTTTGCCAACCTGCATACTTCTCCTACTGCATCTTGGTGTCATATGCTACCAGGGAAACTTATACACATGCACATGGTAGTTTCATAATGTAAAAGAAAACATCAAACCGGGCCAGCTTCTCTCATTGTCCCACAGTTCAGGACTGATACTCTTGTGCTCATTGTAGTTGTTCTTGGTGGTGGACAGGGGTCAGTGTAAGCATTCTGTCTGATCTGCTGCTACACAGCCCCATACTCAGCAAGCTGTAATGTACTACATACCATACTGTTTTGCAGATGATCCGACCCATTGGTTGGGCTTTACAATTCAGCCTCTGTTAACGTGGCTTAGATCAATAGATAAGCTCATTTTTCCAGCTTTTAACACTTTAAGTAATGACTGTTCACTTACAACTTAGTATATTCCATCACTTGTCAGGTGTCATTGTCCCAAATAATAACATTATTCACTTCACCTGTCAGTGCATTAATGCTTAGTCCGATCTGTGTATTCTTATAGTATACCTTTATAGTGTCTCAGTACAAGTATATTTTGTATGGTTTAATGAAGTAACGTCTGACTTTATTATGCTGTATGTAAAATGGTAATCAAGCGGTACTCACACATTGCTGTACCCTGCCACTCCTGGTGGATAACTAAACCCATTCATGACCGAGCCCATTGATGCATGGATGCCCGAGTCAAATTAATTGAATGTTCCTCCCCGCCTTCTAAGAGCCATAGCGGTTGTATTTTTTCACCTACAGGGCTGGTGTCATTTTTTGCGCCATGAGCTCTAGTTTTTATTAATATCATATTTGTGTAAAAGAATATTTTTTTCTTTTTATTAATTTTTTCTGATATATAATTTTTAAAAATCAGCAATCCTTCGGCCCCCCCACCCCCCCCATTTACGCTGTTCACCCAGCGGGAACAATAATGTTATATTTTAATAGATCGGACAATTCAGCATGCTACGATATATAATGTGTTTATTTTTTTTTTATATTTTTATTTTTATAATGGGCAAGGAGGTATATTAAACTTTTATTGGGAGGGGGGATATAAGGGTTTTTAATACTTTTTAAAACTTTTTAAAACACTTTTATTCACTTTAAAATATGCAATCAATAGATTGCATATGCTGATTTATGCAATGCCATAACATAGCATAAATCAGTGTTATCTGAGACCTATGCATAGAGCCTGCCGGAGAGTAGACTCTATGCACAGATGGCCGATCTGACAGGACGGAGGTAAGTGACTTACCCCCGTCTGCATGGCTGTGGGGGTCCCGACCTTAAACGCTGTGATCGCTATAGATTGCAGTGTTTAAGGGGTTAATGACAGGCACCTGCGGGATTGCAGCTGGCTGTCATTATCCTCGGCTCCCGGGACACTGATGTGTGCAGGTCGCTGTCACTGCAGTGGTCCCGAACACATCAAACCCCTCTGACAGTCAGGAATGTACAAATATGTTCCTGTACTTCCTGTTGCATGGGGTATGTGCAGCAGGAACTTATATGTACGTATTGCTGACGTGAAGGGGTTAATGTCTTTAACTTAATAAAATTCCCTGAAACAAAGTGGAAGTAACCCTCTGTTTTAACCCTCTATATGTTAGGGCTTGAGCCAATCACTGCAAGTCTTTAGTTGGTTATCATAAGTAGTAAGTTTGTAAATACCCAGCTTTTCCGAATCTTTTGGTCTCAGGTAGAGTATCTTAAGTAGTAGTACACTGACTCTACACATGTTAACTCAATGGTTAAAGGTTAACTCAATGTCATCACATCTTCCATTACATGGTGCTGTTATTGGAACTGTTTCACCCACAGCCATCGCGCCCATGTTCACGGTCCCAGCTTGTCTCCCCCTTTCTTCTGTTTTTTTGTGACATCATGCCACCACAGGAACTGCCCATTCAGTAAATCAGTGACTGAGGTTGGACATCCCTGGCTGTGGCGGACCAAGACCAGTGAGTATAACTTGTTTGTTATGTTTACATCACTTCCTGCTATGAAGCTTCAAGCTTTTTGGCAGGACAGTCCTTTTAAGAGCTGTGCCTCCATAACTTGAATGAAGTTACTGTGAGTAAAGCTACTCTTCACAACACTGTAGTGACTGTATAGGAAGACTGAGATCCACCCGTCTCCTCTAAGCCATCCCTGACCTCTTTGACCTCTCTGCCACTAAGAAAGTGGGAGTGCCAGACAACCTGTTGCATTAACCATGTCTCATCACACCTAAATTTTATTAAATTAATTAACTTTTTCTCCTCCAATCATTCCTGTTTTAGAAATATACAGTTAAATTAGATTGAGAAAACATGTTTTAATGTTCTTTACTCTTTACTTTACATCATGAGTTATTTACTATGTGTTAGGGATAATCTATTCTGACATGCTTTCTTAACGTGCTTAAGACTGCTGCACTTACATGATATGTCCCTTTACAGATCTTGTGCTGTCAGCCTCATACCTAGACTATAGAGCAGTGGAGTAATGTGGTCTGATCTGGTTATTCATGCTTAAGTAAATCTCCCAAAATTTAAATCTCACAAACTCAAATTTATTTGGAAATTTAGAGTGTAATTGATTCTAAATAAATTGATTCACTTATCCCTAATCATGCCCCTTTTAGCTCATAGAAAAAGAAAAAATTCCGATACTTGTAGACAGCGCTGTCCCAGAGAACATCCAAGGCTTACACCGAATTAGTGAAAAATAATAGTATATTTATTTGTAAAAAGCACAAGGTTTACGCGTTTCAGGAGTTACATAGTCTCCCTTCATCAGAACAGTGCATAAGTTATAGTCCGATAGTGTTGTGGTTTAAATGGGAGAAAAGAGCCCGCCAAAACCGCCCATTTTCCAACGGGGAGGGGGGGGGGGGGAAAAGGGAGAGGAGGGGCATAGAAAACATGTAGAAGTAACAAATCCAGAGGATAAAATAAACATGATAGACCAACATAGTCTTAAACATAATATCATTAGTCTTTAAGTATATTACTCTCATGCTGAACGGAGCTCAACTTCAGTGCGGCTCCAACTTAAGCCCGGATCTTCAGTGCGGCTCCAGCATTAGCCCGAATCAGTGGATCTATTTGCATACGTAAACTGCGTACGCCAATTGCGTAAATCTCGGGAATCTTTAGAAAGAAAATCCCCATAGCGCCATAGCGCTGTACAAAATAGGAGGGACTTGACCTCAAGAACTACGTGCCTATACGGGGGAGGAGCCTACAAACCCTGGCCAATCAGTCACTCCGAAGGAGGAGGACCAAACTGTCATGACAACAGTAAACTAAAAGCTAAATGGGGAGTATTATGGCCCGGTCCGGACTGCCCGTGGGGGATCATGTTACCCGGAAAGATCTGAACTGCAGGAATGGCAGGGTAAGTAACCATGCCACACAGGGCAACGGAGACCGCAGGTCCGAGTCCGGCTGCAACACGCCGTCAGTGAGATTGAACGTTCAGTAAGAAATACAGATTGTAACTAGCTTATATCACACATCATAAAGAGAGATACATAATCTAACTAGCTAAAGTAATTATATACATTGTTTAGGAGCTAGTTACACACATAATAAATAAAGATACATATAGTAACTAGCTAAAAATAGACACTGTTACTATATGAATTTAACTATAACCACCATAAAAGGGAGCTAGTTTCACACACAATGAATATAGATATAGATTATAACTACCTAAAGATAAAATTTTTTTAAAAATAGTAATAGTGGCTAAGTTATTAAAAACGGTGTTATAAATAAAATATTCCCCAAAGTATCTATTGGCATACATTTTCTATATATTCGTTTAGACCTTCAGGTATCAGTGTTTTTAGTTTATAAATCCAATAGTTCTCACGTCTCTTAAGCTTTTGATACCTTTGGCCACCCGCCGGTATCTGTTCAATAGGTAGTACAGTGAAGGAAGAGAACTTGGAATTATTACAATCAGCAGCATGTCTAGAGACGCTATGTAATTGAAAACCACGTTCAACGTTAGACCTATGTTTATTAATTCTCACACGAAGGGCTTGGGTGGTACGCCCCACGTACTGAATCCCACAAGAACAAGTGATTAAATAGACCACAAATGAGGAGCTGCAAGACATAAGGGATTTAATATTGAATGATTCGCCAGACACCCTAGAGCTAAAATTGGTAGTTTTGTTGGCAATATTAGTGCAACATTTGCACTTACTGACCCCACACCTGAAGCTACCCCTAGTGTTAGTGAGGAAGCCCCCATCCACACCCCCTTTCTTCTTAATAGACTTAAGTCTGCTCGGGGCTAATATATTCTTTAAACTTGCTGCTCGTCTAAAAGTAACCCCGGGGCGGGCGGGTAAGATATCCCTTAAAAATGGATCTCGCTGAAGTACGTGCCAGTGTTTGGCAAGGATGGATCTAATATTAGCATTATCCGATGTAAAAGTCGTAATAAAATTTAGATTAAAATCTTTGGCTGTATTCTCATTCTTCTTTCCTGGTAAAAGGCACTGATGTTGACTAAGGCCGGCTGCTTTGATCCTCGAGTTAGTGACTAATGAACGTGGATATTTTTTAGCTAAAAACCTCTTAGTAAGAACTCTACTCTGGTCTCTGAAATCTTCTAGTCTAGTGCAGTTTCTTCTAATGCGGCGGAATTGTCCAAACGGGATGTTAACCAGCCATTTTTTATAATGAGCACTATCAAAATGTAGATAACTGTTCCCATCTACTGGTTTAAAAAAGGTTTTAGTTAAAATCTGTTGTTGTTCATGAAAAACTAAAATATCTAAAAACTCAGCATTATTAGTAAAAACATTATGTGTGAACTCAAGACCCCACCTATTCTGATTAATATCTGCAACAAACAGTGAGAGTTCTTCCTCGGAGCCATTCCAAATGATAAAAATGTCGTCTATGTATCTACCATATAGCTGACATTTAGAAAAAAGTGGATGTTGGTAAATAATGGTCTGTTCGAAACTGCCAACAAAGAGATTCGCAAAGCTAGGTGCAAACGTACTGCCCATAGCCGTCCCTGTTTCTTGTTTGTACAGTAAATTATTGAACTGAAAAACATTGTGTTTCAGTATAAACTGAATACTATCCAAAATAAACTGTATCTGTTGTGATGGCATGCCCAGATCACTGGTGAGAAACTCAGAAATTGCTTTACCTCCTAACTCATGGTCAATGACCGTATAGAGAGAGGAAATGTCCATCGTAAGGAAAAGAAAATTTTCTTGCCAGGGAATAGCTGTAACCTTCTGAATAAAATGCGAGGAATCTCTTAAATATGAAGGCAAGGCCTTCACATGTGGTTGCAGAAAAAAATCAACATATCTCGACATATTCGAAGTGAGTGAATTAATCCCTGAGATAATTGGTCTCCCTGGTGGTTTGGTGACATTTTTGTGTACTTTTGGTAAATAATAAAATAATGCCAATGCCGGTTCATTGTTGGAAAGAAATTCAAACTCTTTCTTGCTTAACACACCTATTGTAAGCCCATGATTAATAAGATTATTATATTCTATAAGATAAGAAGGTAGGGGGTTGGATTTTAGAGATCTATAAAATCGTGTATCTGAGAGCAGCCGGTCGGCCTCTTCAAGGTAATCCTCCCGGTTTAGTAAAACAATGCCCCCACCTTTGTCTGCCGCTTTAATAATTAGTGATGGATTACCGGCAAGACTCTTCAGGGCCGTAATTTCAGATTTGCTCATATTATGAGGATACTTAATAGGCTGTTGTATAAGTGACTCAAAATCTGCCATAACTAAAGAGCTAAAAGTATCCAAAAAGCTCCCTTTGCTATGTAGGGGATAGAAATTAGACTTAGGTTTATAACCACTATCTAGAGCAGGGGGATTAAGAGAACTCACAACACTTTCTGACGATGAATAATTAACACCATTGGAATCTTTGATTTCAAAATGTCTTTTCAAGGTTAGTTTCCTTATATAAGTATTTAAATCCAGGAACAGTTCAAAATCATTGCTTCTAGTAGTGGGACAGAAACTCAATCCTCTTTGTAATACTGCCGTCTCAGTGTCATTAAGAACATGCTGTGATAAATTGAATATTTTCACTCTTTCCATTACATCATAGTCCCTTGTCTGAGCTATTTTTTGTTTCTTTTGTCTTTTATGTCTGACCTTAATTCCTCCTCTACACCCTCTCTTCCTTTCCTTTTTCCGCTTAGAGGTGCCGCTGTTACTACAACCTCTTGAGTTTGTGGGAATAGGGTCGGCTGTATAGGGGGAGTAGGATGGAATGGGGGAGGAAGGCCCAAAAAAGAAACATTCTCTATAAAGGTCAGTTCCGGAGGGGTTAGGCTCCTATGGTTGGATTGTAATATTAGATCAACCGAGTCAAGCGGAGTATAAAACACAGGTTCAGAACCAGCCGTATTAG
Organism: Dendropsophus ebraccatus; assembly: GCF_027789765.1. Taxonomy (NCBI): domain Eukaryota; kingdom Metazoa; phylum Chordata; class Amphibia; order Anura; family Hylidae; genus Dendropsophus; species Dendropsophus ebraccatus. The sequence goes on from NC_091458.1 coordinate 75,383,868, forward strand.
AAACAGGGGTCTGAGAGCCTGGATGTACCGTAATAAGTGAGTCCTCTAATATGGTGTCATCATCAAATCTACCCGAAGGGAGACTGGGATTATTGTTATGACCCACTGGTAGGATGTCAAGTAGTTCCTGAGGAATTGTCTCACATTGGGTGGGTATTATAATAGAAATGTCATGTGTAGATGTAGAGTGAGGGGGATTGAGTGTGGGAGCTCTGATATCTATTGATGGAGAAACTAGAGGGGGTGCAGGAGGTGTCGTAATAGACACGTCATGTACAGATATAGGTTGGGGGGGGTTAGATATAGTAACTATGATGTCCAATGGAGGAGAGACTAGAGGGGGTGTGGGAGCTATAAAAGATGTAACACCACCATTGGCCGTGGTGGAACCTACATTTACACCCTGATTCGTGGATGATATAGATTGGCCCTGAGATCTAAGTGATGAACAAGACGTGACAGGGGGTTTCGGGTTAGAAGCATGGGTGGTGTTTTTAGATGGTTTAGCAGGTGACCCCCTGGGTTTCTGATCTAACCACTTCCTATTGATGGTATGAAATGAAGTGTGGTGTGTAGAATTACCAGCCACTGAGTAAGTTGAATGATGTGGGGTGTTCCTAGCCACTCGGTGGACTCGGGTACCAGGTGGCCTGGTATCCCCCCCTGGTGGAGATCTATCTTTAAGCCAAAATTTAATGTTGTTACTCTTATAATCCGATCTATCTCTCTCTAGTTTCTTGCCGGTAATCCATCACTAATTATTAAAGCGGCAGACAAAGGTGGGGGCATTGTTTTACTAAACCGGGAGGATTACCTTGAAGAGGCCGACCGGCTGCTCTCAGATACACGATTTTATAGATCTCTAAAATCCAACCCCCTACCTTCTTATCTTATAGAATATAATAATCTTATTAATCATGGGCTTACAATAGGTGTGTTAAGCAAGAAAGAGTTTGAATTTCTTTCCAACAATGAACCGGCATTGGCATTATTTTATTATTTACCAAAAGTACACAAAAATGTCACCAAACCACCAGGGAGACCAATTATCTCAGGGATTAATTCACTCACTTCGAATATGTCGAGATATGTTGATTTTTTTCTGCAACCACATGTGAAGGCCTTGCCTTCATATTTAAGAGATTCCTCGCATTTTATTCAGAAGGTTACAGCTATTCCCTGGCAAGAAAATTTTCTTTTCCTTACGATGGACATTTCCTCTCTCTATACGGTCATTGACCATGAGTTAGGAGGTAAAGCAATTTCTGAGTTTCTCACCAGTGATCTGGGCATGCCATCACAACAGATACAGTTTATTTTGGATAGTATTCAGTTTATACTGAAACACAATGTTTTTCAGTTCAATAATTTACTGTACAAACAAGAAACAGGGACGGCTATGGGCAGTACGTTTGCACCTAGCTTTGCGAATCTCTTTGTTGGCAGTTTCGAACAGACCATTATTTACCAACATCCACTTTTTTCTAAATGTCAGCTATATGGTAGATACATAGACGACATTTTTATCATTTGGAATGGCTCCGAGGAAGAACTCTCACTGTTTGTTGCAGATATTAATCAGAATAGGTGGGGTCTTGAGTTCACACATAATGTTTTTACTAATAATGCTGAGTTTTTAGATATTTTAGTTTTTCATGAACAACAACAGATTTTAACTAAAACCTTTTTTAAACCAGTAGATGGGAACAGTTATCTACATTTTGATAGTGCTCATTATAAAAAATGGCTGGTTAACATCCCGTTTGGACAATTCCGCCGCATTAGAAGAAACTGCACTAGACTAGAAGATTTCAGAGACCAGAGTAGAGTTCTTACTAAGAGGTTTTTAGCTAAAAAATATCCACGTTCATTAGTCACTAACTCGAGGATCAAAGCAGCCGGCCTTAGTCAACATCAGTGCCTTTTACCAGGAAAGAAGAATGAGAATACAGCCAAAGATTTTAATCTAAATTTTATTACGACTTTTACATCGGATAATGCTAATATTAGATCCATCCTTGCCAAACACTGGCACGTACTTCAGCGAGATCCATTTTTAAGGGATATCTTACCCGCCCGCCCCGGGGTTACTTTTAGACGAGCAGCAAGTTTAAAGAATATATTAGCCCCGAGCAGACTTAAGTCTATTAAGAAGAAAGGGGGTGTGGATGGGGGCTTCCTCACTAACACTAGGGGTAGCTTCAGGTGTGGGGTCAGTAAGTGCAAATGTTGCACTAATATTGCCAACAAAACTACCAATTTTAGCTCTAGGGTGTCTGGCGAATCATTCAATATTAAATCCCTTATGTCTTGCAGCTCCTCATTTGTGGTCTATTTAATCACTTGTTCTTGTGGGATTCAGTACGTGGGGCGTACCACCCAAGCCCTTCGTGTGAGAATTAATAAACATAGGTCTAACGTTGAACGTGGTTTTCAATTACATAGCGTCTCTAGACATGCTGCTGATTGTAATAATTCCAAGTTCTCTTCCTTCACTGTACTACCTATTGAACAGATACCGGCGGGTGGCCAAAGGTATCAAAAGCTTAAGAGACGTGAGAACTATTGGATTTATAAACTAAAAACACTGATACCTGAAGGTCTAAACGAATATATAGAAAATGTATGCCAATAGATACTTTGGGGAATATTTTATTTATAACACCGTTTTTAATAACTTAGCCACTATTACTATTTTTAAAAAAATTTTATCTTTAGGTAGTTATAATCTATATCTATATTCATTGTGTGTGAAACTAGCTCCCTTTTATGGTGGTTATAGTTAAATTCATATAGTAACAGTGTCTATTTTTAGCTAGTTACTATATGTATCTTTATTTATTATGTGTGTAACTAGCTCCTAAACAATGTATATAATTACTTTAGCTAGTTAGATTATGTATCTCTCTTTATGATGTGTGATATAAGCTAGTTACAATCTGTATTTCTTACTGAACGTTCAATCTCACTGACGGCGTGTTGCAGCCGGACTCGGACCTGCGGTCTCCGTTGCCCTGTGTGGCATGGTTACTTACCCTGCCATTCCTGCAGTTCAGATCTTTCCGGGTAACATGATCCCCCACCGGGCCATAATACTCCCCATTTAGCTTTTAGTTTACTGTTGTCATGACAGTTTGGTCCTCCTCCTTCGGAGTGACTGATTGGCCAGGGTTTGTAGGCTCCTCCCCCGTATAGGCACGTAGTTCTTGAGGTCAAGTCCCTCCTATTTTGTACAGCGCTATGGCGCTATGGGGATTTTCTTTCTAAAGATTCCCGAGATTTACGCAATTGGCGTACGCAGTTTACGTATGCAAATAGATCCACTGATTCGGGCTAATGCTGGAGCCGCACTGAAGATCCGGGCTTAAGTTGGAGCCGCACTGAAGTTGAGCTCCGTTCAGCATGAGAGTAATATACTTAAAGACTAATGATATTATGTTTAAGACTATGTTGGTCTATCATGTTTATTTTATCCTCTGGATTTGTTACTTCTACATGTTTTCTATGCCCCTCCTCTCCCTTTCCCCCCCCCCCCCTCCCCGTTGGAAAATGGGCGGTTTTGGCGGGCTCTTTTCTCCCATTTAAACCACAACACTATCGGACTATAACTTATGCACTGTTCTGATGAAGGGAGACTATGTAACTCCTGAAACGCGTAAACCTTGTGCTTTTTACAAATAAATATACTATTATTTTTCACTAATTCGGTGTAAGCCTTGGATGTTCTCTGGGACAGCGCTGTCTACAAGTATCGGAATTTTTTCTTTTTCTATTTACTCTAATACGGGCCCTTGATTGGGAGTATCCCGTTCTCGATACATCTGGCTGCAGTCCTTAGGTTCCTTCGCTACCATCTTCATACGGATTCCTGGATACCCCAGTGGGGTGATATGCTTACAGCCCAAGGGGCTATTAGGTGAGTGCAATTGTTCACTCTTGGTCTAATCTGAGCCTGCCACAATAAGACACGAGGCGCCGGTGCCCTTGTTTTTTCCTGTTTTATCTTTTATTTTCCTTTTAGCTCATGTGAATGTGCATGTTTTTCCAGTTATTTGGGGAAAAGATGGCAGTAGGATGTAATATGACAAGAAGGAAAGCTAGTGGGGGCAATGTGATGTTCTAAGCAATGTTCTTCAATGAAGCTGAACCATGGCATTCATGTGGATGATACATATCACATACCTAAATATTGTTGCACATCAAGTACACAGCTTTATGACAATGATATTCCTTAATGGCAGTGGTTTCTTTAAGCAGGGTAATATGTCTTGCTACACTACAAAAAATGTTGAGGAATGGTTTGTGCAACTGTAAAACACTATTCCAATATATGAAGGGCCACACCTTGCAACTTAAAGGACAGAAAATTTCTGCTCTTCGTGCCAGATACTACAGAAGGCATCTTAAAACCCTGGGCAAACCAAGCATCCAAGAGTTAGAAAGTACAAAGTACTAAGGTACACAATATTAGGCTGGTGGTTTTATTATTATTATTATTATTATTATTATTATTATTATTATTATTATTATTGTTATTCAGCGATACATATACGATTATATGAATACATATATGTGGTTGTGTTTGTATTTGTGTCCTATAGTGGCACAATTATAAGGATCTTCTGCACATGTTGACGATAGGTGAAATGTGTTTTACTTTATGAAGGCTTACATGCCCACTGATAAGCAAAGGTTACATTTTAAATCGTAACGCTTTGTAAGTAATTGCACCTTTCATGTAAGCCAAATGTCAAATGTACATGGTTACTGTGTGGAGGCATAGTAATAGAATGCAATTGCAGAATATATACATATATATATGTACAGATGTAGCCAGGCTTAACATGAGTTATAGACCATGGGTTCCTAATGGTAAATACCACCCTGCATACATGGGATAAACACTTAGACAGGATGCAGCGCTTTTGCTCTCATCTTCTTCGATCAAAGAAGGCGAGAGCTAAAATGCCTCTTCCAGTCTTAGTGTTTCCCCCCTGTATTATGATTTTGGGAAATATAGATTCCACATTGTGACAAGCATTGGCGAGTGCTGGGATCCTTCTTGTACTCGATCACCAATGGTTGCTTGTACATTTGGCCACTGATGAAAGGGAACGTACCCTGAAACGCTTCTGGCATAACCCAGTACAACTGGCATACAAACTCTGTTTGTAAAACTCTTCCAGCCTGATACCCAGCTTCAGCAGCCCATGCACTATACAAACTAACGGAGCACCGTTGCACCTGAGTGACGTCACAATCTGCCTAACACCAGAGAGGCTACCAGTTTCATTCTCCCCGTGCATAGAGGACCGGGACCACAAGGAGATGTGCCTGAACAGGATCCTTCCAAACTGGTGAGAGTTGCAATAGCACAATCTACACTTAGGGTGGTATTACACGGGCCGAGTAGGGCCCGATAATACCTGTAAACGAGCGCCGATCTGCTAGATCGTTGCTCGTTTACTGGGCCTATTACACGGCCCGATAATCGACAATGTCCTTGCAGCCCTCGGTAAACTGGCATACATTACCCATCCACGTTCCAGGGCTGCTCCTGCTGTCCGCTTCTCCCGGGGTCCTGTGCGCGCTCTAGCTTCACAGCGGCCTGTCAGCTGGTAGGCCGCTCAGCCAATCACAGGCCTGGACCGCCGCGGCGTGTGATTGGCTGAGCGGCCTATCAGCTGACAGGCCGCTGTGAAGCTAGAGCGCGCGCGGGACCCTGGGAGAAGCGGACGGCAGGAGCAGCCCTGGAGCGTGGATAGGTAATGTATATCGTTAGTCGCCGGCCACGCACCGCTATTACACGTAGCGGTGCGCGGTCGGCGCCCGACAAAAATGGGGTCTAACCTATATCAACGATCAGCCGATGATCGTTGTCATTGGCTGATCGTTGCATTTATTACACGGAGCTAAAATCGGCCGAATCGGGCCAATTCGGCCGATTATCGTTCCGTGTAATAGTACCCTTAATGTCCCCTTAGAACAAACAAGCATTGACACTGACTGGCTATCACATACAGCTAAGCTGAAACTTTCTAATACTACATTTGTCCTAGAAATTATTGCATTTTTTTACACAATACAGCTGGAACTGTGAAGAACTCTGAATCAGAACCAGCACAGCCATTCATGAATAAACAAGAGTCTCTGGGCTTAATGTTTGTTTCAATTTTATTATTATTTTTATTATTTGCTGCTACCTACTTGTGTTGTGCTTTTAATATATTTTTTGAAAGTTTTTTTTTAAAATTTTATTTATTATGTGTCCATATTTTTTCAGTGTTTTTAACATTTTAGTAGTACTTTCACAAGGGCTCTGTGGTATTGTCATCCAATTATATGGATTTTATTGTTTTATTGCTTTATGCAGCTTCTTTATCAATGTCCTTATATATTTGCATTTGGGTTAGTGCATTCTTTCCCCCGTTATCCCCTCCCAGACTTTTAGTAAGCTGCACCTACTATCTCATTTGAGATATCAATTGTCTTAGAGGCTATTATGGAGAGGGCAGTGCTAATGAGACAAGAAGAGGGGCATTGACCACACAGGTAGCAGCATTGTCAACTCTGGCTTGGTAATCCAAATATGAACTGGAGGACAAATATTGTTCTTGATAAATTCTACAAGTTTTCCTGTAGTTTATCAGAACAAGCATACATCTTGACTATTAGAGCATTTCTATATAATATTAGAGACTATTCAGAATTTTTTAAAAATAATTACTTATTGGGTCCATTACTACCTTTCAGTGCCCTAATATATTCTTTGGAGAAGCTTGACAGAATTGGTGATTTTCCTCGAATGCGATGCTGTCATAGCACACTACATTGTCTTTTTGTATAAATAATTTACAATGATATAATATTCTGGTTTTCTCAGCTCACTCCTGCTCACAGCTTTCTTTTCTGAATGCAGTTATATAAAGCCTTGCAAACAATGCACAGCTATGTGCCTCCAAGCTTACAAAATATAAGCACAGTATATATCAGAACAATGTATTAGTTCTTCTTTAAATGTGACAGCATATAAAATAAACAACCTGTTAATGGAAAATAGTGTTAGAGGCAACTCACAATTAACTTTAATTAAACTAGTTAAATTTAGATAATTAAAGCAATTGTCTCATTGTTTCATGGACTGTTGAACATAGCAGTTTCATAGGAATTAACCCAAAAGGTTGAAAACCATAATGGAAAAGAAGTAAAACTGCACACACAGTAAAGACTAGTCAAACAGGTTATTTGGAACAAGTCTAAAGCTATAAAAACAATTATGGTTCAATCAGTTTTATTAAATGTTTTTCAAAGTTTAAGTACAAACAGCTGTGTTGTGTGTGTGTGTAGCAACACAGGTATAGGTAAGAATAACAGAGTAAAACAACTAACAGACAACAAACGGACAGAGGGGAATCTCTAAGGCTATTGCTATAGTATTTAATTACTATAAAAACAATTAAAAGGATACTAGCAAATTACTTTTAGTTCAAGGAAATAGCCCAATCATTATAGGTATAGAAATGGAGAATAAATTGAGCAAATGATAAAAGTATATAAGACCTTAAGCTGCAAAGCTGTGTTCATTACATATCCACCTTCACTAGTATCTGAATCTAAAATACATTTCTCTGATCCAAAGGTATTGTATCAAGGGATAAGCTTATGCAAACTAAGTGACTACAAAGAGTATACTGTATGTGACGCTGGTGAGTGGCACACATGCGCAGACTTACTAGTGACACTTGGATGAGGTGTAATAATAGACAATGTATACTAATGCATATAATTTGGGATTGCCCGGTTATATGTTCTTATTGGTCTGATGTGTATGGGCTGTTAAACACTAAACTGTGTACACAGGGTGACGTGTGGCCAAAAGTGATAATTTAAAGATCCAATCAGATGAAGAATGGGCATTTGCTCATTAGTCCGTTGATTTATGTTTTACATGGGCTGATTATTGTAAATGAGCTTTCTTAGGGATGATAATTGGCCAATAATCTGCCTTTGCCTTTAGAATGCTATGTAGACTCCTATTGTTTAGAACCTTCTAGACTGTAAAGGCCCTATTACACTTAGCAATTATGCCTGGTGTAATAGGTAGTATTTAAAGGCAATGATCAGCCTACATGCACAATGTTGGCTGATTGTTGTCTTTCAACATGTTGGAAGAAAACAATGCTGATAGCGACGGTCTACTGGCTCTCGCTCTGTGTAGTAGAAGCAACGGCAGCACACTATAGGTGCTATCTCCTTTATGCCACCAAGACAATCTAAAGATCCTTTAGGCAATCCCCTGCAGCATCCCAGAGACCCCCCACGGCTCCCCTCTCACTGTTGGTGCATAGCACTGACAGCGCGCGGAAAACAAGCCAGCGTTCACTTGCTTCTTTAATATTGGCCTTTGTAATAGGACGTCCAAGACACATTTATTACTCATTGAGTGCACTAGTAAATGTAAACTTACCTATGCATGAAACAGCATATACTGCCAGAGGTAAACCATCATATTGTGCACTATTAGCACTAAGGGTTAAAACAAGTTTACTGGCACTTAACATTAGGGTAAGTGTTTTATACTTGGACTTGTCTTTATTATCTTTAATATCTAATATCATCAGTCTAGTTATCAGGACGACTCAAAACTAACTGCAATGTTTAACTTGACTCTCGAGCTAAAAGATGTTCCCTACAATTCTTTATCTGTAAGTACTATATGAATATTGAGGCTGGACATTGCAAACTAAAATGCACAACGTATGAGACGTCACTTGAGTAGCAGCAAATTTAGGTGAGAGTAGTTTTTATTTTTACCCCAGTTCCCGGCTATAAGGAGTTTTTTTTTCTCTCTAAATCCTGGACAACCCCTTTAATTCACATTATACCAATTTGAAACTGAAACCCAAAATAAGAACAGGAATCAGAAGACAACAAGATCATTGGCCATACATATAGCCATAAAATGTAACATGAACACAGCAATATATGACTAAAACCAGAAAAATATGTGTAAGATATATGAATAACCGAATATATAGATAAAGGACCCTCTTCTAGAGTAAGTGGAGTTGTTTATAGAATAGGCTTACAATAGTCACAGCTATGAGGTCCCTGTCATATTTTTCTTCAGGTAAGTGTTCTCATTGTAATTACACCAACACAGTGACAGACTGTTCAAATACACATGTGCACGCTTGTTGTGAGCATCTTTCATCCCAGAAATCTTATTTAAGAAGCTAATTCTTCTGTATACTCTCCATGAAGTAGAAGAATAAAAGGGTAGGCAGGTGAGACACTTGTAAGAGATAAAGAGGTAAACCTGCATTTAGGATCAAGTCATAGACAAGTTCTTTCTTGATCTATGTGTACTTTAGGTTCCCAGGTGAACTTCTAAGCTCTTAAGGGCAGGATGTCACTAACGTGCAAAGAATTTTTACCTTTTGTGACTTTAGATGATATTAGTTATGAAATGAATGGAAATTGGGTTTCGTCTCTAGTATACCTTTTCTGATAGTGTTGATATTAGTTAAAAGACACATAAAAGAACTATTTGCTTTCACCCCCTATAATTAGCTTTTTAAAGTTAAGCCACACAGTATCCGTCAACAGGGGAGCAATAATGGAACATTTTCAGTTATTTGACAATGACTTTGCTGTGAGGCATACTTGAAAGCTTCTAAGACCAGACACATACCATTTAATATGAGCTAGCAGTCTAACTGTGAATGCTGTTATGCACTATACCCCTGTATTTACCTGCATGCTAATATTCTCTAAACCCATTAGGCTGGGCCCAGTTTCTTTTCTTTGCTCTATGGTATCTAAACAGCTTTCATCAAATATATATATACTATACCCATCGCAGAGATCTGGATCATTAAAAAAAATAAAAATAAAATAATAATAATAATAATAATAATCATAAAAGGCATTACTCTGGTATGGAAAATTATTTTTATACACTGTATTAGAAAATTAGAGTTAATAAATTGATGCCTCCTATTTAGGACCTTCATCTATTAGCCTCAGCGAAGAGAGATTACAATGAAGCATCTCTAATCCTGGAGAAAGTTGGTGCACTAACCAGATGGACCTTTTTAATGTAATTTGTTCGATGCTTACTTTTTATTGTGGTGGCACTACAAAGAAATTACCTACCACCTATCACCTGGTTCCCCCACACATTACAATTTAATTATGGTGGTCCAAGTATGGGGACAACCTGCAATTAAATAATTGTCAGAGAACCATTATAACAAAAACTGTGCAAAGTAGGCAACCATTTTAAAGTAACCGAGTAATAAACAGATGTCTCCACTCCTATCTTCACTTCAGCTATTGAAGCATTCCAGTTCTTTATGAAAATATTTATACACAATAGGGTAACATGCATGGACAACCACTAAAAACAGTAGACATGGTAGTAGACATGCTTTATCACCTCTAAATATTGAAATGTCGGACAATATAAGACCTAAAAACACATTGCAGGGCAATTCTACTAAGGAAACCTAAAACTTATATCATAATGCAAATAATTATGTCAACTTTTTGTGTAGTATTAAACTAAACCAATAAGTATATTTCATATATTTCACACACAGAGTTAGTATATGTGTGCTTACCTGTGTGTATCAGGTATTATTACAAGTGTTCTTTGTATGGGATATCCTCAAAACATGACCTGTTGGTGGGCCATAAGGACTGGAATTGAGAAGCACTGCTGTAGAGACATGAAGAATAGTTTAGTTTGTTAGCCTGGTCTCAGTCCAACTTAGCATCTGTGGGATGTGCCAAAAAGTCTGCTTCTTTATTGTGTTCTATATACTTGCCACCATATATTTATAATCAGTCCAATGTAGCAAGAAAAAGTCTTTAGAGAGACTCTCTCACCTCGGCAATACTGGAGACAGCGGACGTGGTGTGTGAACTGCGTCTAGTCCCCTCAATGTATGGGCTTGGTGGTGCTCAATCATCCATAGCAGCAGACACTTGGCAAAAATATCTTCATAAGAAGGATTAAAGATGAGGCACTCACCCCTCCATAAGCAAATGATTACTTTATATAAGGCTCTTCATAAGAACATGGGACGCGGTCGAGTGAGTGAACGGGCGACAGCCTGTTTCGCCTGTTCACTCACTCAACCGCGTCCCATGTTCTTATGAAGAGTCTTCAATAAAGTAACTATTTGCTTATGGAGGGGTGAGTGCCTCATCTTTAATCCTTCTTATGAAGACATATATTTATAATGTTTTCCATAGTCGGATAACCCCATTAATCTTTGTATATCTATATTATATCTAGGAATAAAGTCCAATTTCTATCGGTGTGTTCATGCCTCGCGATGAGTGAAACAGTTTACACCTTCTACTCCACTGATCACTAAATAACCATTCCATTTTTATATAGATTGTCCTTCAATTCTATGCTTAATTGCAAATTACATTTAATTCTTTTTCTCTCCCTTTTGTACTATTCATTATGTGTTCGAGTCTTTGTTTTAGCCGTGAGCAGCATGTTTTAATCACGAAGGAAGAAACCAATTATGGTTTCCTGCCAGACTCCACAGAACATATTTTTATACGGGATGCGGTGAAACTAGTATTCTACTGATTTGTTAGATATTTAAGGCCCAATAATAAACACTATAAAATATTAAGAATGTGTGATGTATTATTGCAGCACACCTGAAGACTAACTACTCTCAGTTCCCACCAACTATCAGTTTACCTTAAAGGGGTGGTATCACAAAAGGAAGACTAGGGGGGGACATTTATTAAAAGGCGAAAATGCCTTTTTTTAGGCGCAAATGGGCCTGATCAGCGTAAAAATATTTGCAAATGGTCTCTTTGCAAAAAATTTTTTCCCATTAGGCCCATCTGCGCCACCTTTGCCAGTGGGGTGGAGAGGAGGCATTACAGGGGGGCGGGCCTCTGCGTGCACTGCATTTATCATTTTTCCAGTGGAAAAATGATACAGCAACCTTTGCCAGCTGTGAGCTGGCGTAGGTTTCAAAATTTTCACACTGACGGGCTCTGTGCGCTTGGGATTTATGTAGAGGCAATGCACCTCTACACGAATCCCCTGAGCTCCGGAGCTGCGGCGACATTTGTAAGCCCGGTGTAAAAAATTTCCCCATAGGTGTACACTGATACATTATGTAAAATGAAAAATGTTTCCAATGTACAAGCATTTCTTAAAAGGTATCACTTGAAAGATATAGACTCACTAATGCCACCATGTGTTGTTTGGCTTAATAATCTGTTGCTCTAGGTTATGGCCTGCCAAGCATACACTGTCTTGTGTCACACATGCCCAGTTCAATAGTCACATAATCTGTCTCATAAGTCTTAGCAATTATTTTTCACTTCACATGCAAGAAAGGAGGATAATGGGAAAGTGTCTGCACAGTTCAGAGAGGAAACCATGTAGTGAATAGATACATGGGGACTAAAACTGGAACAGTAATGTAAGTTACTAAAAAGAGAACATTTGTTCCCCTGTAGATATATATGTGGTATACATCTGATTTGACCTTGTTTTGCTTTGTGACACTATCCCTTTAATGGTGGCAGAATTTTTTGAGCCTTTTTAAGCACACAATGTTGCACCTTGGGCCCCTGACCTTTTACATAGACCACATCCCTTTTTTTGATCCGGCAGATAAGTGTCTCTAAAGTGCCTGAAATGCACTGAAATTTGACACAATTCTGGCACAGACATATTTGTAAATCTTGGCCAATATTTATAGTGACCATGACGTTTTCACTACTTAAAAAAAAAGTGTAATTTTTCTTTACAAAAAATTAAATGCTTTCTGCTCTGGTCAGGATACTGAAATGAAGACCCCCTTATAATAACTGATAACACAGTATATGAAAAAGGGTTTGGTAACAAAGATAACCCTTTCAATGTGCTTGTTCAAGTTCTATAAAAAATAATCTGCTTGTGGCTCTGTCTGGCATTGCAGTTGTGCCCCATTCACTTGTACAGAGATGAGCTGCAATGCTGCAGATGGACAGGTATGTTATTGTACTGGAAAAAAAAGAAATCCCCTTTTTCAGATGTTGAGCAACCTCTATAATCATATAAACTACAAAACCTTTACGTATATTTGCATGTTTTTAAAGGAAAGCATTTACTTTGAAGAAGCTGACAAGTAGGGTATGTACTGCGCATTCAAGTTTGCTTCAGATAAATTTTGAGTGAGTCACTAGATCAACAATATAGATAATCCTTACCAATTAATGTTGTTACTAACTCAGAAAGTGGAGGGCATTTTATAAATAGCCTTAAAACGTTTCTATCATATTCTCTCCCACACATTTCCTGGATTCTTACTGCTCCATTCTTCTCCATTACAGATGTTTTGATCTCAGCAGGTAATGGTAGTAGACATGTTTCATCAACCTCTCAATATTGAATATTGTCAGATAATATAATACCTAAAACACAATGCAGGCCATTTCTACTAAGGAAACTTACAGCACATCATCATTTCATACACATGCTTACCTGTGTGCTTACCTATGTTGTGATATTTTTCAGCCGTTTTGACACGATCAATGGCTGATTGTTAAGGGGAATAGCGGTAAGCCAACATTCTCAATATCAGGGAGGTGTTTCCTCTCAACCCAGCACCAGGGTCTGGTTTCAGGTGCTACCTCTGCACCAACAATATTTATATGGGAAGTGACTGTAAATCTAACAGTAAAAAAATTAAGCATATCCTTATTCCCAAATGGCAGAAGCCTCTTTCAGCAAATAATGTCATTACAAAGCTACATAAATTATTCAGCAATGGCTGTAGAGCATTGCTTCTCAATGCTAATCATCATGGCCCACCAACAGGTCATGTTTTGAGGATTTCCTTTGTATTTCACAGGTGATATAATTATACATCAGGTATTATGACAGGTGTCCTAAAAACATGACCTGTTGCTGGGCCATGAGGACTGGAATTGAGAATAGAGAAGAGCGAGCCGGGCTGGGGTTCGGGTTCATATGAACTTGAACATTTGCAATTGAATACTGCTGTCTGCCTGCTCCGTGGGGAAAAAGGAGACAGCCTGAATCCCGCCTGGAACACAGGAAAAATTACATACAGCCTAGGTCATAGGCTTTATCCCTGTTTTCCAGGTGGCACCTTCCCCATGGACTGGGGTAGACAGCAGGATTCAAATGTTGATGGTTCAGGTTCCTACAAACCCGAACCTCAGCCCGGCTCGTTCAGCTCTATAGTTTAGTTTGTTAGCACAGTCTCAGTCCGACTTGTGTCAAACAAGTCTGATCCATTGAGGCCCCATCTACATTTTCAGAAAAAGTGGGGTCTTTGCCTCAATGGATCAGAGAAATTTCTATCATGAGAACCCTACACAATATTAGGCGGGTGGTGTTCATTTCATAGGTGATCTTTGTATATTATGAACACTGTATGCCACACAAAGACATTTTTGAATATAGAAGTAATTTTGGTTAATTGCATTTTCGAAATTACTTTGGTATTTTAATTTTACTGATCTTAAAGTTATTTTAACTATTGGAAACAGTTATATGTATGTGTTAATTAAAGCTCTCTGTACAATTGCCAATTTTATAAAAGGCCTCTGAAATTATTCACTAGCCATAGATCAAAATGATGTTAAAAGTATCCATAAAATTACAAATATTTATGACAGGTAGTAAGTGGAAATCCCTTGAATAAAACAGTACTCAGGATATTACACATAGATATCTCTGCATTCAACTGCTGTACAATACAGGAGGAAAGATGAAAAATAGTGACAGCCAAATTTGAGTTATTCACCCAAACACTTTTGAAAACTGCCAGTGAATATTGCCAAATGGAATAACCGTCATCAAGAGAATAAAAGATGGACATGGATGAGAAAAAGATAAAAGAAGAAAAACGGAAAATCCTTAAATAAAAAGTAATGCAGACATTTTAATCATCTACATACTGTAAGATATAATTTCTAGTGTAATGGTCAATGTAAAAATGTCAGCAACAAACAAGAAGTTATGTGCTATTACATTAGGATTCCTTGTGTATTGGCCTTTTAAATATAATGAATAACTCTACAGAGGCTTGGGTGCAGGCAGAATAAGCCGGCATAATAATAGGTATGGAAGCTGAATAGATATTTGCCATTTATAGAAACTTTTCCCTTGACAAATAGCCCCTTTAAGATCCTGATACGTGTGTTAGCCAATCACCTTAATCTTGGCAGGACTGGCTGACTTAGTAATGTATACATGTTACAAATTTATATATGCACTGGCTCCATATTTTTGGTACATTGTTCAGTATATAGAGCCTTTGTTGCACCCATCTAAATACTGGATTTATTATGTGGTGGTGCCTACTTTTTTGTAGTTATACCTGGTACCCATCTACATACTGCTGTAGTCTAAAGTTTGTCATGTGGCCGTATATACTATCCTGATAGCTAAATACTGTTTGGGCATCATTCACACTACAACACAGTGTATACACTATGGTGTTAGGATATGCAAGGGTTAACACCTACTAGTGAAAATGTGTAAGTTTGGGTCATATGACCTTCTCTCAGGCTCTAGAAGTCACTCGGTAAGACCTGTTATTGCCAAAGATGGTCTTATTCTGTTCCAAGTCGTTAATTACATCTTGAATTATCTCTCTGTCTATTAAAGTGATTCACTACACTGTGTGATGTTTAGTAGGTGTACTGCACAAGAATTGTTTAAAGTCATGCTGAAATGGTAGAGAATCATCTAAAATCCAGAAGAGAGACAGGCCCTACAATTGCTCTTCTCTCACCACTGGACTCTCTGTGGGCTTCCAGCTGGATTCAGTGCTGTCTGGCTCAAATATCACAACCATTTGTAACTTATGCCTAACAATCAGTTGTATTGTACCATAGCTAGTATAGGTCTAAATATATTGGCCACAGTAAACCAAGCTGTTAAGATCCTCCTCAGTAGAGCTTATATGTATTGTGTATCACCTCTAGCAAGTGTTTATTCCTTGTATCAGTGTATCACCTCTTCAAGTGTTTATTCCTATTCCTTACTGCCCAATGTAAATCAATGGACAGGCATGGGAAGGAGAGTATGACTTTATCTGTAGCTGACACCCACTGTTGATGATCAGCATAATTGATTCTGGTAGTACTAGACATTATTATAGTGAATTAAAAGCACAAGTGTGTGCATAAGAAAACCAATTAGCAGCACACATATCTTCTCTGACTTCATAAACGCATTCACTTGCTTACATAATTTGTCTAAAAGAAGACAGGTTAAACAAGCAGTGGTCCTGTGATTGATTATATGCTCATTGTACTGGGTGTCTTGTGTATGGTTCTTTTAAATGCTACTCTTTGTGATCTGCACATGGTAATCCTCTTATGTCTATAGAAATAAGGCAGTAATGAGCAAACATTTGGAAAATTGAATACATCACTCTGACCCAGGATTTAAATAAGCAAACTGTTATTCAAACAGAAACAGTACATACAGTGTAATAAAGTGTACTAGCACATCATAGTATTGCCTTTCCAAAGAACTCATTGTTATTAATTGTAAAGGGCTCATCCAGTGGTAGACAAATATGCCTTTTGGAAGGCCTTATGGAGCAGTACTAAGCTGTACTTACAGAAAGCATTTAGGTAATGTTTTTGGGTGCATTGTTGTGTCCATTTCTTTCGGACAGTATGGTTATTAAAAACAAAGTGGACGGGTGTTATGAACAATTCTTCCCCTAATGTATTTTTGATGCCTTTTTTTTAAGAATTGTAATTATTATAAAGTTTTTACAGTATACATCATACGTTCAGCAAGTAGAGATGAGAGAACTTTACAAAAGTTTGTTCCGACCGGACTTCCGGATTTTTTAAAAAGTTCGGTTCGACCGAATTTCGGATTTCTTCAGATTCCATAGTTTAAAGCATCTATATGATATGGGGGTAGTGTACTTGGTTGAATTTAGGGCTCTTCATGTCAGTAACATCATTATCTTTTCAATATCTCAAAGTCAAATTTTTTTTAGACTTCAATATTTACCATTGCAGGGATATCTGTATAGCACGTTTTATTCTACAGACATGCACGAGGTATATATTTGTGTCTCAGCAAAACACCTATGTCATATACACTCTCGCAAGGGTGCCAGTATAGTACTTGGATATCTGTATAGCACGTTATCTTTCGCCCTCTCTATTTTTCTCTCTCAATCACTATATGTTTCTCCTCTCCACTTTCCTAATAGTCTTTTTGTCTTTGCTTTTGTACAATATCTTCTCAGTACCGCAGCAGCAGCAGCAGCGTTTTGTCACTGACGAGCTGTGTGCACTGGTAACAGTCTCCTTCCTCTCTCTGTGCAGACTGCCTCATGCGGTCATGTGACCGCTCCTCTTAAAGCTATACCGATGTCACACACGGGGTGGGCTAGTGCAACATCCTTGCTGGTTGGATGTGTTCCGGGCATCATGGGAAGGCGCTTTTCCCGCCCGGAACACTTCCTGCTTTCTAAAATGGCGGCTGCCATTTTAGAAAGCAATAAAAAAAAAAAAATCGGAGCGGACTTCCAAAAATCTGAATCCGATCGGATTCGGACTTTTTGGAAAATACGACCCGGATCCCATACCGGCCAAACCGGTTTGCACATCTCTAACAGCAAGCAGTATCATGTTCAGCTCAAAAGCCGTCACAGGAAAACATACCATGTTTTCCCGAAAATGAAACAGTGCCTTATATAAATTTTTATTCAAAACAGGCTCTATGTCTTATTTTGGGGGTAAGTCTTATTTCTCTTCCCCTGGCCGGGGGAGAGAAATAAGGCATTCCCCCCAGGACCTCCCCATAATACTCTTAAGAGGTCATCAGCAGTGGCATGGGCAGAGGTGTGCGGCTGGACGTTTGGCAGCGTGCGGTGGGATACGCGGCGGTGTGTAACGGGACGTGCAGAGGACGTGGGGGCCCATGGACCAGGCGGCCTTCAGCACCACCTGTGAAGGTCCAAGAGGGGATTAGGTGAGTCCTGTGTGGCTGCAGAAAAACAATGTGCAATTACACTGAACTATTTGTGAAAAAAGCGGAACTCGAGTGAATGAATATGGAATTACAGCAAACGATTAGCGAACAATTACCGATGATTTTAGGTTCTAAATCAACAATTAACGACACACAAGCGATTTTTTAATCGTTGCCTGCGATTATCATTTAAATTATCATTTATTATCATTTAAATTCGTTTGATATAACTATTTTTTCCACGATAATTGTCCCGTGTAATAGGACCCCTATTTAATGAATCTGTAAGATGTTCTAGACCTCTGATTTCTTTTTTAACTGCACTTTTATAAAGTATTTTGTTCCTATTGTTCTCAAAGCCCTTTTTTCAGTCACATAGCTTGTATGACTGTTGATAAATTGTATTACTTGTGCAGTTCTGTTTGTTTGTTTGTTTAGTGGGTATGGTATGTCAGAATGATTGTCAATGGATCTGATGGGTATTTATAAGTCTACTGCTTCTTTGATGACATCTCAGTGTGACTGACAAAACACAAATGAACTCAAGTCAAAAGTTAAAGCTTGAGACAACAGAAGAGCACTTCATTGAATTGTAGCCAAAAACACATATTTGTGCAGCACACACCTGATTCTAGTGTTTAGATACTAATTCTATACCTCACGTCAGGTTTTGACTTTATTTTGATTAATAAAAAGTAGATGAAAGGCCCATTAACTTGGATCTCAGACACCTCTAGAAGACATGTACCAACAATCTTTCCCCTTTAGAATTCTATCAAGTCTGACATATCACACGCATAAAACATTTAAATTGATTTCAGAACAGCAAAAGTAATAGAATGTATGAACAGAAATGTTGGCTAAGTGATTGAAAAAAGGGGATATTAACCATGATGGCAGCTATATCAGAAAGATACTTTACTATGTAACAAGTAGAGGCATTCTAGTTAATTTTTTAATCCCTGCATCTCAAAGAGGTTATCAGGGACATCAGCAGTCATATAATGTGGAAGAATGCATAAATTAAGATATTTTAATACCTTGATGTGTTTTTGGTGCTTTCTTCAATTTCCCCAACATTCCAGCTCAGCTGGTCATTGTGCACTAACCTTCCCTGGTTTGGGGATTGTCAGTCATTGTCTGGCTACCTGGCCCTGCTCCCTCCCTCTATGGTCCCGCCCAGTACTCCTCCTAGCAGTCTGCATCCTTCTTCTTCTCCCTCCCACTCCTAGCAGTCTGGCTGAAAATATGTGCTGCACCCTTCATGCTTTAATGTTTAATGCTGTCTTCACACTCTTTGATGGTTCTCTGCCCACAGCCTCTTATTAACAGTGCATTTACAGTTCTGTAACCATGGCACTTGTTACTGTGGCACACTGAATACCTGCCCACAACCCTTTGCATGACAGCACCTACTGTTATGGTACCAGTATGGTTAGAGTACTGTCATGTTTTGACACAGATTTTCCAAAATCACAGTAAAAAAATTGCACTATTATTTGGCAGTAACATTGCTCGTTTTAACAGCAATTTCACAAAATTGCAGTAAAAATATGACACAAAAATGAGACAAAAACTGTAATGAAGAGAGATTTTGGCGAGTATTCAGTGCAATGCACATGCAGCTCGGCAGCTCTGTTTCATAATAGTGCATGTTCTGTAATGAACAGGGACCAAGCAGAATTGAATGTCAGCGAGAAACGGCTGTTGCCCTCATTATTGTCTGTGTAGTGAAACAAGTGGTAAAAATAAAGACGTTTTAAGGATACAGGTGAGTGCCGCAGCTTCATTTACTCTTTTGAAGATTGTGTCACTGGACTTTAATTATATGGTTGCTGAGAACCACCAACAACAGTGAGTGTCCAACTATCAGCTTCTTAGCTTTTCTCCAAGTATATCACTTAGAGTGTGAACAGTGCTTAGGATTATTGGTTTCTATGCAGGCTAGCAGGGATGAAGTCAGACACATTGGAGCTCCAAAATGGTATGGAACTTCTAATAACAGTAAATTAACCAGAGGGGTTTCGGGTGTTTATAGCCAAACAAGAAAAAGTTGAAGTTGCAATACTCATTTATTGACTTCAATGTGCTCTAATCCGTGTTCCTGCTTTGACAGTACTGACGTTTCTTTAAAACACCGTGGCATAAACAACCCAGCAATCTTGTAACAATACAACAACAAAAGGTTAGCTTGTGCTCTGGGCAAAACAAACATCAACAATGTAAATACAATGTTGAAGGACACTGTGGACACTGTTTAGTGTCAGTTCCATTTCAGTTCTAGTAAAATGTTGTTTTTATGCAATATTTTTTTTTAACCCTAAAGGAATTCAGGTACTGTTCAATGTGGATATCAATGTATATACCAAAATTTTGTACAACAGAGCTGAAGAATAGCTAATTAAATGGCCCACTACAACAACCAAAATGAATCACCTACTGTTTCTGGTTCATGTTATTTCATCACACAAGTTAGGATCTGAGGGCCTATTATTAAAGAGAATAAGAAATTTCTAGTCCATCTTGAAGTAAGATGGAAAGGAAATTATACTACACAAAAGCAATCAAGTAGACTCTGTAAATATGAGGAAATTATTCAAAACATAAGAAAGATAAAACTACTATGAAAGCTTATTTTAAAAATATGTTGGCAAAGAGTGCATTGGAGACAATACAATACAAAAATGAACACATAAGAACAAAGATCTTTGAGAAAATGTTTTAAAAAACATTAAAAGAATGTTTCACATGTCTCAAAGCAGAATGGCCCTGTATAATCACAATAGTGTTCACCATCATAGGTCAGTATAAGTGTGAACTCTACATGAAAGCATGTAGGTTATGTGGATGTGCCCCTGGCTACAGAAAAGTCTTTGTTAACAACACTTCTGAACTTTTCAGTTTGTACTGACACAAAGAAGACACACACACAAACACACACACACACACACACACACACACATATATACATATATATATATATATATATATATATATATATATATATGACATTCTCATGTATTTAAACAATGTGTTCACTAAATCATTCAGAGGCTAAATTGACTCTTTTCTACATTTCATCAACCTCTACTCATAGTAGGGAAGAACTCAATGGCACAGCCATAAAAAAGCATAAGATAGAAAAGGTTGTATTCCAACTTGAATGCTTTCAATTTCCTATTAATGTACACAACACAAGATTACCACTTGACTTTTCTTGGGAATCCAGTGTTTCTGTAATTTCATAAAGTCTGTGTTGCTCTGCAATTTGCCCTGTTTGTTTGTAATGTGAAATAACCAGGCCCACATAAGTAAATCTACAAGCGACAAAACAGAAAGTCATTATTGTTTTCCACCTGCACTAACATGTAGATTTTGCAACAGCAGCATTTTTCATTTTAGTATGAGCTTATGCTATAGAATGTATGTCATTAGGTTCAGATGTCTTTTGAGTCATGAAATAAATAAGGCAATATTTTCTTGATAAGCCGCTACCATTCCGTCATGCATGTAGCCAACACTTTTCAGTGCTAGCAATTTTAATTCTGGTTAAACAGTATGGGAGAGATTTACACTATTAGGCTGGGTTCACACTATGTATATTTGAGGCTGTATTTGTGAGGCTGTATAGCAACCAAAACCAGGAGTGGATTGAAAACACAGAAAGGCTCTGTTCACATAATGTTGTAATTGAGTGGATGGCCATCATTTAATGGCAAATATTTGCTGTTATTTTAAAACAACGGCTGTGGTATTGAAATAATGGCCGTTATTTACTGTTATATGGTGGCCATCCACTCAATTTCAACATTGTGTGAACAGATCCTTTCTGTGTTTTCAATACACTCCTGGTTTTGGTTGCTATGAGGACCTGACATGAGGACCAAATACTGCCTGAAATATACTGTGTGTGAACCCAGCCTAAGGATGTCTTATAGCACGTTTCTCTTTAATGTCCAAGGCAACCAATCAGAACTCAGCTTTCTCTTTGGAGTCTCTTTTATTAGCACTTTTGGGGTGCAACCATATCAGTTGAAACCAATCTTACTAATCTAAGACAGAGTGTTAACTGTCTGTCATGATCGTGCATGAAAAGGCATGGGTGCTACCCTCTGCGGCAGATATTCGACCTCTGCGCCAAAGACTGCGCTGTGGTCTTCTCACTGATGGTCTCTGCTGTGTTCTGACGGACAGGTCTCTTCACCTCTGTCTTTCTCTGTTTTTCCTGCTTCACCTATCAGCATGGAGTCCGGGACTTGTGTTCCCTTATAAGCATCACTCTCCTCTCAATCTGGGCTCTTGATAGTCTTTTGCAGCCTTGCTCAGCTAGATCCAGCCTGTTGCTTTCAGTCTGAATTCCTTGTTTCCTTACCCCTTTGCCTGTTGCTTCAATTCCTTGTCTTTTGGTTGTATACTCGCCTTGTCCCCAGTGTACCTCACCTTGCCCTCAGTTTATCTTGCATTGTCCTCAGTTCATCTGTTACTATTAGAGATGAGCGGACTTTTCGAATTTCTGGATTTTCTCACGAACCAGAAATCCGAAAAGTCTGCTTATCTCTAGTTACTATCTCTGGCTTTCATTCTGCTTATCTTGTTGCATACCTGGCTTCCATTGTTTGGTCCTTCGTTCCTCGCTGCCTTAATTGTTACCCCTGCCTCTTTTGTTACTTAGTCTAGTCTACTGCCATTGTACCTTGTTCGCCCTCTCTGTTACTGTCTCTGTCTCTCATACTTTGCTCATCTGGCATTCACCTCGGCCTGTTTGTGCTATATATTTTGTGTCCTGTCTCATGCCTGTGTCTTGTCTATATTTTATCTCTCTGTGTTTTGCACTTATTTGATAGTAGGGACTGACGCCCAGTTGTGGACGGTCAGTTAGGATGTGCTCTGCAAGTAGGTAGGGATAGTGTGGGGGGTGCTAGCCATAGGGCCCACTTGTCCCATGTGTCTTTTGTCCTCTGGGGCCCTGACACAATCTTCCTATGTTCTGCAACTGGTTGTTGCAATTCTCTGTGTCAAAAGGCTGTTTTCCAATGAAGTAACAATTATAGTGCTTTAGATTGGATTTGTCTAATTCCCCTTAGAAAAAATGGTGAAATGTACAGAAATTCAAACAGCACATAACACTAACCAGCCAATCACAGCACACATGCAAATAGCTGAAATGTAGCAGCCAATAGAAACTCGCAGTTCCTTCATTCAATCCCTAACAACATCCAGCGGTCACATGTCCCCTATATGACAATAGAAGATGGAAAATACTTACCATTTTGCCTCGCTGACATAAATACAGATTTTCACAATTCAATCAATTTTCTTTACCCTTATAAGCTGCTGCTGATGTCACTGTTAAATGGCTGTTATCAAAGTCACACCTAAACAGTTGGCACCAAAGTCGCTCTTAACCCCTTCGTGCTGCAGCTAGTTTGGGCCTTAAAGAGAACCAATCACCTAAAATTAACTGTCCCTATAATAAAAGATTATCTGTCCCTAAGTCTATTCCTGAAGATACAGACTGCCTGTGCAGTCTGTATCTTATGCTTTTACCTAATCCTGTAAAGCGGAGCAGTAAGGACGGGGGCGGCCATCTTGATGACGTCACAGTGATGCGTTCCAGCGTTGGAACGCAAGGGACGTAATCAAGATGGCGCCCGGCTTTACTGCACCGCTACAGAGGACTGGGTAAAGTATAAGATACAGACTGCAAAGGCAGTCTGTATCTTCATGTAGTTTATTTCTGAAGATACAGACTGCCTGTGCAGTCTGTATCTTATACTTTACCCGGTCCTCTGTAGCGGTGAGCTAAGCCGGACGCCATCTTGATTACGTCCCTTGCGTTCCAGCGCTGGAACGCACCAGTGACGTCATCAAGATGGCCGCCCCCGCCCTTACTGCTCCGCTACACAGGATTAGGTAAACGCATAAGATGCAGACTGCACAGGCAGTCTGTATCTTCAGGGACATACTAATAGGCCGAGTTAGAATAGACATACACAGTGATCTCGCGCTGTATAGCGCGGGATCACTGTGTATTTACAGAGCGGCGGCAAAGGCTCATGGGAGCCCTTCCCGCCGCTCGGCATGCCGGGAGCTACCTGTCTCGCGCCGGCTCTTTTAAAAAGAGCCGGCGCGAGACAGGAATAGAGAATGTGTATATTGTAAAATCACGGGAATAAAATAAAATAATTCCAATTACGAATATTAATAAAATATTAATTTACAGCTTATTAGCAAAAAATTTTTTTTAAAATTTCGGCCATGATTGGTTCTCTTTAATGACCAGGCTAATTTTTCAAAATCTGACCTGTCTCACTTTATGCTCTTATAGCTCAGTGATGCTTTAACGTATGCTAGCGATTCTGAGATTGTTTTTTCTTCACATATGGCACTTTATGTTAGTGGCAAAATTTGGTCACTACTTTGTGTGTTTTTTGTGAAAAACATCAAAATATCACAAAAATTTAAAAAAATTTGCATTTTATGAACTTTGAAATTCTCTGCTTCTAAAAAAAGAAAGTCGTAGCACATAAATTAGTTACTAAGTCACATTACCAATATGTCTTCTTTATTCTGGCATAATTTGGTAAACATATTTTACTTTTTTAGGGTGTTACGAGGCTTAGAAATTCATCAGCAAATTATCACATTTTAGTGAAAGTTTCCAAAACTGATTTTTTTAGGGACCAGTTCTTTTTTTAAATGGATTTAGAAGTCTGGTATCCTGAAAACCCCCATAAGTGACCCCATTTTGGAAACTACACACCTTAAAGAATTAATCTAGGGGTATAATGAGCATTTTAACCCTACAGGGGCTGGAGGAAAGTGTTCACAATTAGGCAGTAAAAAAAATGGAAAATTAAAATTTTCCAATAATATATACTATATTAAAATATTAAAGTTTCTCATTTTCAAAAGGAAAATGAGAGAAAAAGCACCCCAAAATTTGTAACGTATTTAAAAGAAGACAGTAAAAATGAAAAACTCGTAGTGTCAGCAGAGAGAAAACCCCCCATAAGTCACCCTATTTTGGAAAGTGCACCCCTCAAAGAATTCATCTTGGTGTGAGGTGAGCATTTTGACCCCACAGGTATTACAGGAAAGTATTTAAAAGAAGACAGTAAAAATTAAAAACTCGAATTCTTCCAATAATATGTTTGTTTAGTTTGAAATTTCTCAATTTCACGAGGAACAAGAGAAAAAAAGTACCCCAAAATTTGTACCCCAAAATCTCGCCATAAGTCACCCCATTTTGGAAAGTGAACCCCTCAAAGAATTCATTTTGGGGTGTGGTAAGCATTTTGACCCCATAGGTATGAGAGGAAAGTATTCAAAATTAGACAGTAAAAATGAAAAACTCACTTTTTTTCCAATATTATGTTCTTTTAGTTTGAAATTTCTCAATTTTATGAGAAACAAGAGAAAAAAAGTACCCCAAAATTTGTAACGCAGGTTCTCCTGAGTGAAAAGTTACCTCATATGTGGGCATAAACCACTGCATGGGCACACAGGAGGGCTCAGAAGGGAAGGAGCGCCAATTAGCTTTTTCAATGCAGATTTTGCTGAAGAAGTTTCTGAGCGCCAGGTCCGTTTGCAGCGCCCCTGTAGTGCTAGCAGAGTAAAATCTCCCAATAAGTCACTCCATTTTGGAAAGTAAACCCCTCAGAGAATTCATTTTGGGGTGTGGTGACCATTTTTACCCCACAGGTATTAGAGGAAAGTATTCAAAAGTAGACAGTAAAAATGAAAAACTCAAATTTTTCCAATAATATGTTGGTTTAGTTTGAAATTTCTCAATTTGACGAGGAACAGGAGAGAAAACCTACCCTAAAATCTGTAACTCAGGTTCTCCTGAGTAAAACGGTACCCCATATGTGGGCATAAACCACTGTATGGGCACACAGCAGGGCTCAGAAGGGAAGTAGCGCCAATTTGCTGGAGCAAAACCGCAGCTGGTAATGGTTATTATAATAGCGCAGTTACTAAAATAAAATAAAAAAAATGAGATTACAGGTAATGTGGGGTGGTTACAGGCAACCTGGGGTGGTTATGGGCAACCTGAGGTAGTTACAGGTAATCTGGGGTGGTTACGGACAACATGGGGTGGTCACGGGCAACCTGCTGTGGATACGGCAACCTGGGGTGGTTACGGGCAACCTGCAGTGCTTACAGACAATCTGGGGTGGTTACGTGCAACGTGGGGTGGTTACGGGCAATGTGGGGTGGTTACGGATAAACTGAAGTGCTTATAGGTAATCTCGGGTGGGCACCTGTAAAATGGTTACCGCAATCTGGAGAGGGTCATTGGCAATTTGGGGTGGTCAGAGGCAACATGCAGTGGTCAGAGGCAACCTGCGGTGGTCGGAGGAAACCTGCAGTGGTCAGAGGCAACCTGCGGTGGTCAGAGGCGACGTGGCGTGGTCAGAGGCGATGTGAGGTGGTCAGAGGCAACGTGGGGTGGTTACAGGCAACGTGGGGTGGTTACAGGCAACGTGGGCTGGTTACGGGCAACCTGCTGTGCTTACAGACAATCTGGGGTGGTTACGGGCAACGTGGGGTGGTTACAGGCAACCTGCAGTGTTCACAGACAATCTAGGGTGGATACGGGCAACGTGGGGTGGTTACGGATAAACTGAAGTTCTTATAGGCAATCTGGGGTGGATACCTGTAATCTGGCATGGGCACCGCAATCTGGAGGGCGTCATTGGCAATTTGGGGTGGTCAGAGGCAACGTGCGGTGGTCAGAGGCAACGTGCGGTGGTTACGTGCAATCTGGGGGGTTACATGTAATCTGGCGTGATTACGGGAAACCTGGGGGGGGTTATGTAAAACCTGGAAGGGTTACAGACAATCTGGGATTGTTACTGCTAAACTGAAGTGCTTATAGGTAATCTGGGGTGGGTACATGTAATTTGGGGTGGTTACGGGCAATCTGGAGGGGGTCACTGGCAATTTGGGGTGGTTACGGGCAATGTGCAGTGGTTACGGGCAACGTGCGGTGGTTACGGGCAACGTGCGGTGGTTACGGGCAACGTGCGGTGGTGACGGGCAACGTGCGGTGGTTACGGGCATCGTGCGGTGGTTACGGGCAACGTGCGGTGGTTATGGGCAATGTGCGGAGGTTACGGGTAATCTGGGGTAGGGTTAGGGGTAATTTGGGAGTAAACTGCAATTATTACTATAATAAAAAAGTGTGTGTTTTATTTTTTTGTATGTTTATCACTTTTTGCACTTTACACATTCATTTTCACTGTATTACTATGATTACTGTGATATTTTGTATCACAGTAATCGTAGTTCAGTGACAGAGACCAAATTGGTCTCTGTCACTTTAAATTTTCCAGAGTTGGCTGGTTGTGAAGCGCATGCGCACTTCATAACCAGCCAGGACGTCGAGGAGGACAGAGCTCCAGGATCAGGTGAGTATATGGGGAAGGGAGGGGTTACTGGGGGAAGGGGGTGACAGGGGGTGTGGGGGGGGGTCGACTTGGGGGGTGGGGGAACATCACTTTTTATCCCCTGTCACCAATCATTTATGGTGAAAGGGGATAAAAAGTGCCGGCGGCACATGGTACAAGCGATCAGCGGTATATAGTATATACCGCTGATCGCTTGTACCGGGACCCCACAGGGGGGTCCCTGATGACTGCCATGCTCTCCGCTACCTCCGGTGGCGGAGAGTATGGGGCTTTCATTCATTTAAACTTTTCCATCCCTGCGAACAAACATCGTTTGTTCGCAGGGATGGCGGCGGCCATCTTGGAAATGATGGCCGCCGGGGGAGGGGGGTTAGTTATCGGGGCACTAGGGGGGTCTGATCTGGGGTCTGATATACACTTATTTCATCTCCCCCCGCCGTGGATTCACGGCGGGGGGAGATGAAAGGCGGCGGTGGCAACGGTAATCCCCTTTACCGACGGCCGCCGCTATAACGTTAATAGCGGCGATCGTCGGTAAGGGGGGGGGGGCCGGGACGGACCCCACACACTGCCCCAGCCCCTCAGCTACCTCCGGTAGCTGGGGGGATGGGGTGGGGGCCGTCCCGGCCCCGCAGCCTTACTCTCTGCCATTGCCGTAAAAAGCTGATGGCAGCAGAATAAGGCCCATTAGTGACTGCCGTAAAAAGCCGTATCGGCGGTCGCTAAGGGGTTAAAGAGTTGGCGCCAAATGCGCTCTTAAAGGAATGGCATCAAATTTGCTCTTAAAGGGACTGTACCAAATTTGCTCTTAAAGGGACGGCACCAAAAGGAGGATACCAAAATTGCAGTTAAAAGGAGGATATCAAGGGTTAAAGTTGCTTTTCAAGGGAAGTCACAGTTAAAAGGGCACTCTTTTCTAGCATGTATTTTCACCTGGAAATGCACATCTAGTTTTAAATTTATCTATTTGACCTGTAATAAACAGTGATATTTTGTATACTTTTTGTTAACTACAAGTACTTTATAGAGGACACCTCTATTTTTGTTGCCATCCCCTTTACCTTTGCTCTGCATGCATCCAAGACCCCCATGACAACTTTTACTGGTATCTGCGGCATTTGCTGCTTAGAAATCTTTGCTCATCTCCAGCCTTTATAGTAGCACAAATAAATCTAGATACCAGATAGCATTCCCACATTAGTTCAACCCCTTAATCAGATTTGTAAATTAATTCATACTTCAAATCCCTAAATTAATTTACACTGGGGTCAAACATGTGGCCCTGCAGATGTTGCAAAACTACAATTCCTAACATGCTTGGCGAGCAAAAGCTTAGTGTGGCAGCATGTAGATTGGGTTAGAATATTGTGTACTGTAGGTCATGCACAACTCTATTTGTAATGATTATGCGTGCTTAGTTGCTAGTATATAAAGAAAACACAAGTAACAAACAAGAAAAAGAGATATGACAGATCAGCATTATAGCACGCCACAATAGGGTAATATATCCAATAAAAGTACTTTATTGTTTCAGGTACATTACCAAACATAGTTGGCTCCAAAGCTAAAGAGACTTTAAACATCCCAACATGGAGACACCATGTATGGCATCATCCAGTGTAACCCCTGAACAGGTTTAACACACACCCTATTCAAGTAAAATGCAAGTACAATTCCCTAAACAAGCAAATAAGAAAGCTATATACAAATCACCAAACAGAATAATACCAATATCAAGAATGCAGAAAAAATATATGAGCTGCAAAAAAGACAAAAAAGGTAAGTAGAATATCACCAAGAAGATATTGAGGTGAATAGGGTGCAAATGGGGTGCCACTAGCAAGAGCCCACAAGGGTTTGATTGTTGGGGAATTGCACTTGCACTTTACTTGAATAGGGTGTGTGTTAAACCTGTTCAGGGGTGTCACTCTGGATGATGCCATACATGGTGTCTCCACACTGGGATGTTTTAAGCGTTTTTAGCTTTGGGACCAACTATGTTGGGTTATGTACCTGCAACAATAATGTACTTTTATTGAATATATTTCCTTATTGTGGTGTGCTATGTTGCTGATTTGGCATATCTCTTTTTCTTATTTGATAGTAGCACCGAGATTGAGAACATGAAGGGTCAGTACTACTGGCTGATATCTGTAGGATTAAACCTATGTAATAAAATGGGGTTTAGACAAGCTAAGGCCCTCTACCTATCTCCTAATACTAAATACTAGGCCCTAATACTGTGATTTCTTATTTGTTTATTTATTTTGTATCATAGTGAAACTGCACTACATAGTATTCAGTCTGGGTTTTGTTTAGACTACATCACAACTTTTGGAGAACAGTCATAAGTAACACAGCTAACATACATACTGTGACTATTGCTATGTACTTAAATCTTGTTCTTTACAAATAAAATAGCAAAATATTGTCAACATTAAAAAAATCCCATTAAGGTATTTTAGAAAATGGTCTCTCTTTTGCAAACTGCAAATTTCTTTGACTGTATTGATATTATATAAGAGTGTCACTTTCACAAAGTGGGAACAAGCCATCTGTTCAATTTCAATATTAAAGGTTATACATTACTAATCAGATTGATATGGGTAACATTGTAGATTGTCATTCATATGTGTAACAAATAAGATATAGTTTGATGAACTGACATTTTGAATAACTTAGACAACTGTGCTTTCTGAAGGTAAAAAAAAAAAGTCAAATACAAAAAGACATTAGCTTTAGTTTAAGAATCACAGAAAAAATATTGATTAAAGATGTAGGTCACCTTCTGTACCAATAGATAAACATCCTATCAATAAAATGCAAGTAAAAACACTAGAATGTTTAACTCCTATGATGTTCAGCTTTGTTAACTACTACTTTGCAGGGCTGGAAGACTACACTGTAAGGCATTTCTTTATCTAGAATTTTACAGTTTTCGATAAAGAAGGAAACATTAATTATCCCTTGCTGCAACCTAGACGTGCCTTCTGTGCATGACAACAATGAGGGTGTTAGGCTAGGGACAGGGAGACACAAGGACAGGTGAGCCCTGAAGCTGGCACCCGCCTCGCTGTCCCTACCTACTTGCCTCAGATGCTCTAAATAGCAAGGGACAACTGGACGGCAGTCCCTGATGTCACTAAGTGCAACACGGAACAGGACAAGACAATACACAACACAATGAAGGGGAAGTCAGAAGTCCAAGTCAGAAACCAACCAAGCAGTGAAGTACAAAATCGTGTCCAAAGGGATAGTCAAAGGGTTAATAGCAGAATAGCAAAACATGAGAAGCAGTCTGGCTGCTATGGACGCCAAGCCGAACGCACGGCCTGAGCCCTAACAGAGGGATATGTGTGCAGACAGCCTACTATACACCTTTTACACCAACCAAATCAGCTCACAATTAGTGACCTTCCTTATGAGCTACATGCCACTGACGTTAAAAATAGGAAATGGTGTGACAGCGTAGGGTTATCAACTTTTTATTGTGGTTTTCAAGATCTCACTTCATGCTAAATTTTATAGTTAACAATGAATTCTCATAGGATATGATTCAGCCTTATAGACCACACATGCATACTGTGTTGCAGCTTTGCTACTATAGGTGATAATAGGACTCGAGAGCATGTGTATTTACCTCTGCTTAGCAGCTCCCATGTCAATCTTACAGTCCTGCTGATTCTTGGCTCTAGCCAGCTCCAGGGCAGGTGCCTTAGCCCTATAGCTGGGTGAATGTCAGACTGTATATAGCTACTTAGCCCTTTTTTGGGATTTTACAGAGTCCTTACTCTTCTGGGCTGAGTTGAAAATCAAGTTTTCACGAGCCAAGGAGAAGAAACCTCTTAAAATCTACTGCCCAGGTTCTTGATTGGACTATCGGTCAGAGCCCTGTTGGTTTTGCAGATAGTGGATTAACTGTCCAGTCCTACTTAGAGGTCAAATGATGGCAATAGCGACCCCTGCATGCTCACAACCTGACCAATGCCAGTACAAGTGGATGGTGCTATTCACTCCCCTTTCTATTTATGCATGCACTTTTATGTGCATGACATTTTGCTAAATATGAATAGATGAGCTATGAATAGATATTGGTACGATTTCCTTACAAGGTAATGGGTTACTTTTAACAATGCATGTTCCATTTTGAATAGTTTGTTATTTGCCTTGTATTTGTTCCTTTTGTCCACTTGTGTCTGGATTTTTGTAACATAAAAAAACCCAGATGAATAATGAAGGGCACTTCTAGAATCAGTGGCACAGCATGGATCAGGTAGCACATAATACTTTATTTTTTAAATCTACTGGTACATTCACTTTAAAAAATGAAGCACAAACAGAAAAAGGGACAACAGTGCAAAAGTTGATACAATAAAGAAAAAAAGACAGAATATATTAAAAAAAATAATCGGTATAATGCATCTCTGCTTGATCCATATCTTCATATGAAAGTGCATGTTCTGGAAGGTTGTAGTTAAGCCTGTGTAAGAACTGTCTCATCTGGCAGTCCTTTTAGAATTTATTCTTTTTACTCAGAAATCCTTCTTTATATCATGCAAAACTATATATAACTGAGCTCAGCTTCTCTCTCTTAATCATAGGCTACCTTCTGAGGATGATTCATGTGACAGGGTCACTTTAAGGATGCATAAAAATGCATGAACAAAAAAGCTGCAATTAAATAGAAAAAATACGGCAGTAAATATGCCTCAAAATACACTTACTATTTTGTATGTGCATATTTGGATGCAGTTTTAAATACACAAAAGAATGATGTGAATCTCAATGGCATTCTGTAAATATTTTAACATTTGACTTCTAAAATATTTCATGTTTGATCTCATAATGCAGTTCATATAAATGTGCCTTGCTACATTTTTAACTGTACAATAGCTTCAAGTACAAGCATAATGGAAACTAGGCACGAGATCCTGATATTGTAAGAGTACACTTTTTAATTTTGCTTAGCTACTGTTTGAAAGGTATCACTTTCCCTTTTCTATTGTTCTCTATTCTATTTTCCAACAAAGTAGCATTCTCTAAATTAGTGATCTTGAAAGATCTAGGATACTAGAAACTCTTTAAAAGGAACATTCAGTGCTATGTAGAAATAAGTAATGAGACTAGAGTGGAAATTTAAACAATCAGCTGTCAGGATTTGTAGAATGGCTTTGAAGCTCATAAAATTTGGATGTATTATAATATTTGTTTAATTGTGCCTTTTCTCTTCCAAAACCACTGTAATTTTCTGTAATTATGTAATCAACGCACTCAATGAAAGAAAGGAAGGTCATCCAGTTTTTTTTTTTTTTTTTTTTTTTTTTTTACTTAAAGGGAATCTGTCAGCTGCAATTCACATTTCAAGTTGCTGACACTGTTAGATAGCTGTTAGAGCAAGGGGACACATATTACCTTTCTTATATTTGTCTGTGATTCCAGAACATAGAAAAATGCTTGTATTTCATAGAAAAAATAGTCAAGAACTCCTGAAGCTCCTGAAGTGCATCAAGCTGTAACACATCCTTCTTCTCCGCCTCCTGTACCTGACCCTGCTTGGGACTCAGCTTCTAGGCATCAATGAATGACGGGGGGGGGGGGGGGGGGGGGGGGGGGGGGGGGGGGGGGGGATTGAGATTTGATTTGTGGGTAATGGGATTTAGTTGATATGTTTCACCTCAAGAAAAGTTTTGTCACTGTTTGCTCTCTGATAAGATGATTCATCATCCTGAACAGCATGTTTATCATCCACAAGCCTATTAATTGATAAATGAAATAAATGTACAAATATACATATACACAATGTACACAATCTCTATATACATCAGTGCATTGACTGGTGAACTATAAATTGACGTCATGCACACTATGCACTGGTGTTTTTTGGTGAATGGACACAGTGAGGTAGTGTTAATAGCAAGACAATGAAGATACCTCATTAGAATCGTAGTGAGTGGGGATAAAGACTGTTTTAACACAATGTTGTAAATATACATGCATAACAAAAAATGGGCACCAGCATGCCACTCTGCATTTATCAGGGTACCAAGATATAGGGCTAGGATAGCAAACAAAATATTTGCCTTAGATGAAAAAAAAAGCCTATGACTCAACACTACCATAAGATTGACTCTGACAGTACTGACATAATGCAAACAAGAGACATCATTTACCAAAACTAATGGAAAAATGATAATTGTTTTCCATAATAGGGCTCATCTTTTTTATTGCTGCAAAGCAGCTTAAAGTGTTAGGGTAATTTGTAAAGACTTTTGACATGTCATTCAGACATGTCAAAAGTTTAGGTCACTCAGGTCTCAGTCTTTAGGGTTTATTTGGGATTAGAAAAACATGGCCACTTTCTTCTAGAAACAGCACAACCCTTGTCTCCATTCATGGAACTGAGTTGCAAAACATAACCTAAACTGGAGACAAGAGCCAAGCTGTCCCGGAAAGAAAGGGGCCATGTTTTTCTAAGGATGAATCGCCCCTTTAGACCCACTTTGATCATAAGTTATAGCCAGGTGAAGCTGTTCCGGAAAGAAAGCGACTATGTTTTTCTTAGGATGAATAACCCCTTTAGACCCACTTTGATCATAAGTTATAGCCAGGTGAAGCATGCAGGGATCAGGTGATTACACAATTTACTCCCAGGTCTGCTGTTCAATCCAACTCATTACAGGAAATGGACTTTAATTATCCAGTGCAAAGATTCAAAGAAACATTCCCAAACTCCTGAAATCCAGAGCTCCTCCCTCCCCCTCCTATCCCTCACAGTCCACCAGAAGCCGAGTCCTAGGTACGGTAAGGTGTGGGAGGGGCAGTAAGGGGGTGCTACAGTCCTCAGCAGTTCAGGAGTTTGGAAATACCTCTGGAACCTTTGGAACTGGAGAATGTCCTAATAGCTATATACTGTACCAGTGTCAGCAGTTGGAACCTGAATTGCAACTGACAGGTTCTCTTTAAGTTAACCAGTTGTTTTTGCCATATGCTTTTCGGTTAATTTCTTGAATCAGATAAATGTTTATTGAATGAAACAAGTGCTGCACTAGTAAAAAGCTGAAAAATATTAGAATGGATTATTTTTTAATTATGCTTTGAGTTATGTTCCCACAAAGTTAAAAGACATTCGTCTATCCCAAAAAAATGGCTGTCGTTTTAAAAATGTTGGAACATAGCCTTAGGCCAGGGCCACACTGCATTTTTGCTGTTGATTTAACATATCAGTTTGATGAAAAAAACAAACAAAAAAACAGATGAAAATTTGATGGTAAAAACGGATGCAGTTTTATGCCATACCACAGCATCAATTTTCCACTGACTAAATAAATATGGAAACAGGTTCATATTTTTTTTAACATGCACAAAGATGTGATTGACCATGTTTTCCTTTATGCTAAAATTAAACGTTCTACAATGGATCCAATGAAATGGATGCAAAAACGCAGCCTAGCCTTACTCATCATCATTTGATGGTATATGTCTCCATGCGCATGTGGCTATGAAAACTATACTATTAAAAATGTTATTTTAGAGCTCTACAATTAAACCATCAGTAAACTAGTCAAGTAAGTGACTGAAAATTATCCAGCTCTTGATAGCCTACCAAATGCTCCCATTTATTTCTTTTTAATACATTTACTCATATTAAACATGGTGTTATCTACAATAGGCCATGATCCCCCAAGCTAAAAGCAAAGCTACAATACTTTCTGATGTAAATGAATATTTAATACCAAGCTTAGCTCATAGTCTGATTGCACAGATTTAATATTAAAGCTGTAATTTTTCTGCGCTCAGACTTTAATTTTTATTCATGTGACATTTCTCTTCAAATAGCTCTTTTAAACTGCTTATCTGTCCTGAACAATGCAGTAAAGTTACAAGTGATTTAAAGTTTTACTGTTAATACTTTTACTTTAAACACTATATTAATTTTTTTAGCCTCTTTGGATGCATTATGTTAATGTAGATTAAGTGGCTTGTAATACATTAAGATAAAGAAATTTATTGAAAAATTGTCAAATAAATTACTTACTGCAAACATTAACATTGACAGTAATTATAGTAAAATGTGCCATTACATACCCTGTAGAAAATGCTGGTTTAGTAATTTCTTCCTATGATGGCAACTTTTGGAGTCCATTCATTATATGGTGATATAAATTACGGATACTAGAATGGCAGTGTAGATTGAATGTTCACATTTCTAATAAATTAAAGTTTTCCATATCAAAACTACTCAGCGATTTTGAGATGGATTTACCGTAGTACCTATCACAGTCCATTTATATGGGCAGATTAATTGCTTAGAACAAGTGCGGATTGACGATGTAGGATGTTGATTAGTGCTTGTTTTCTTTCATTTTCACTTGCCATTTACATACAGCAGTGTGATTGAACATTTCTTCATGTGATCATTTGTTCAATCCCCTCTACTTATAGACAAACATTGCTTGTTGGCAGCATGTTAGTTGTTTACATGATTGGATGTGTTGCCGAAAAGCAGTTATTATGGCTCCATTAAAGATGTGATCAGTCTACAACCAAATATTTTATTTATTAGCTAATAGTTGGGATAATTATATGAGCAAATGATCAGGAATGAGCATTCATAGGAATATTCATTTGTCCAATCAACCCTTGTAAGGTTGTAAGGTTTTTTTTTTAGCCATAAAAATCCTGTAAAATAATGTTTTTATGGTTAAACAATGTATGTGTTGTT
The DNA here is from genome assembly GCF_027789765.1 of Dendropsophus ebraccatus. Lineage (NCBI taxonomy): Eukaryota > Metazoa > Chordata > Amphibia > Anura > Hylidae > Dendropsophus > Dendropsophus ebraccatus. Next base: position 75,420,019 of record NC_091458.1, read on the forward strand.
ATTGGAAAAACGGCTTCTCGGTCAAAGGCTGTTTAAATTAAGGGCAAATGATTCCTGCTTAGCTTAAAGGGATTTTCTGGACAAAATGTACAAATGTACTAGAAGTTTGTCTCCGTTCATTGTATAGCAGTGGCAATATGCAACTGCAGCTCAGGTCCTGCTCAAGTGAATAGGAGCTAAGCTGCAGTTATACATTAAAACCACTACACAATGAACAGAGACAAACTCTATTTACTGTAAAGTGCTCCGCCAGACAGCTCATCAGCGGGGACTGTGTGTTTGGCATGTCACCGATTAGTGATGGGTAGTTTGTGAATGATCGGTTAACTACCTTTTAAAGTGAGCTAAAGGATCTATTTCACTTTACTGACAAAGAATAGTTCATCATGAACTAAAGGCAGGGGGCATTAGAGAGTCCAGCACAACAGCTCCAGCTCTCTTACTGTACTTTGGTTTTGGTCCTGTGACATTGGGGTTGCAGGACCATTCCATGGCCTCCCTTCCCTGTTTGTGCACGCTTTGCGGGGTTAGCGGTCGCTGACCGACACAGTGTGGAGTTAGTGTAGGGACCCATGTGAACCAGGAGACCGGAACGTGGTACATGGGGCAATATGGTTTGATCAAATTATATACCAACATCCTGGCGTTGGTTTTTATATGTAGCCGAGTGGGATTAGTGTCAGCCATAGGTGTTACGTGCAGCTCCTTTCTCTCCATGTTGTCTCTTACTGTTACACTGCCATTTGCTTTTTAGTTCCCCATGCTGGAAAATAAAAGTAATGAATCACAGACCAGGAAATAGAGCTCTAACAACAACAAAAAAAAAAACTAGGAAGCTGCACTAACTAGACACAAACCATGTGAGAGAGAGTCTCTGTGTGAGCGAGGACATTCATCCAGCTCACCTGTAGTGTAGCCATCTTGTTAGCCCAGAGCTCCAGTCGTTTTGCTAGCACTGGCTCCTGTATCCTCACTCTGTGCTGTGTGTGCTACCTGCAGCTTTAATGCTTTTTAACTCCTTCATACATTTATCTCACCACTATAGGTGTCACTGCTAAGCACAGTCATATACATGTGATTAAATTAGACTGTCCTGATTGGTTCTCATGGTATTTAGTTCAGTAGCTCACTGAGTGAACTAGACTCTCCTGATTTGTTCTTCTGGTACAGCTTGCTCAGTAGCCCACCGATCAACTCCCTTATACATCCACAATTTGTCATAGACTCTCCTGATTCATTCTCCTGGCACAGTAGGTCACAGGTCATGTGATGATGCTCCATCACCTATGAGGATCTTTAGGACACAGAGCTGTAAACTGCAGCAATAATGGAGCCTTGACTGTTTTTGCACTCTATAGAGGATCTTGGAAAAAAATGTTATAGTCTGAAAAAACCTTTCACCAAAAAATAAAAATACCATATGGGTATGACATCTCACATTACTCTATTGGGTCCAGGCTAATTTATAGTCGCAGTGTTTTTGGTCAAAATAAGCAGAAAAAAACAAAGTACTCAGATTTTAAGTCATTTGTAGATTTAATAGTACTTAAAGTGATAATTTTGCAGAGTTCAGTATGATACTAGGAGCTTGTTGTACAAGTGGTCAATTAGCATTGATGGCAACATTGTATCCAGAAAAGCAGCAACAATAGGTAATAAATTATCTCCTTCTTTCAAGGAGATAAGACCAGTACTACAACATGGCTCCAAACTAAAGGGTTTTTTAAATGCATAGAGGTGCATGAAAATAACATCAATGAATTATGGGTCTTATTTTCTGAGAAACATGGTAGGTACTACTAACAAAAGAGCTTTTCTATTAGGCACATTTACTAGATAGCAGTAGGTTCTTCTATGAATGTGCATACTAATGAACTAAGGAACCTGACAGCAGCAATCGAGATTCCTTCTTCTGAAGATACAGGAATGAGAAGACCACACACTTTAACCTTGGTTTTTGAATTTCATTATATCATATTAGAAGTGAAAATGTTGGCTTCTGACAGCCACACTTAATTTGATGAGAGAATCAATAAAGCAGTCAACTAAATCAGTAAGTGAATGGATAAATAACATCAATCAATCAGCTAGATATATAGTTCAAACCTGAATTCACAATTTTGTGGTTTTGCTGTGGATTTGTAAATGACAGCAAATAACAATAAAAACATAAAAAACAAAAACAAAACACCATAAATCTCCAGTGTGTGAGATTGTAAGATAACTAATATGTATGACACCACTGTTATTGTACTGATTAGCTTGACCAACAAGCATCTAGACAAGTAAAGAAAAATATATTTTATTTAACAATTTAAAGAGGGAGGACATACTATGGACTTGGTTTATAGGAGTGTCTATAAGACTCTGACCTCTGACACTGATACTTGACTTTGACACCTGAATATGGTATCTGACCCCTGATGTTAATCCCTGGCACTGATACCTAACTGACCCTTGACTGATTCCTGATAGGAGCCATGATTCTAACTGCTGACTCTGACCCCTGACAATGACCCCTGACTATGATACCTAGCCCCTGACACTTCAATTATAAAGACAAGCTGGCACCTCCAAATAATCAAGGGACAGACACTAACTTAGCTTAACTAAACTTAGAATATAGAACCCTTAACACTAATACCTGGCAAACAGGCCTGGATAGACAATCTGGCATTTCAGGCAAATGCCCGGTGGGCTGCCCAGATTGCCAGTCCATGGGCCGGCTGCATAATAAAATTTTATATTAAGAATTAACAGCATTGATGCACTGTGCTGCTAAGGGCCGCTGCCAGACTACAGCAGCAGGTGTAGGAAGGACCACCAGCTTGGGGGATAAAAAAAAAACCCCAACTCACCTGTCACCCTCTCCCCAGCAGCTCCTCTCCCGGGAGTGCGCATCTCCTACCGAGACATTGTCTGCGCAGATGTCCTTGCAGTCTCTATAGTTCATCATCTGCAAAGGATGAACTGTTGAGGCTGCAGGAACATCTAGTGCAGGCAGTGTCTTTGGTGATTTCTATTAGGATTTTTTTGCATTTTCAAGCCTGATCTTTCTATATCCTTGGTATGTTACAGCTTTTTTTTAATCATATGTAACACAGGGCTGATTGAGGAGTTCTTTACTGCTTAGCTCCCTTTTTAGCCATATTTTCTCAGCTTAAGTTGTGCTTCTGAGCAGTATGCAACCTCAGCAACCCATTAAATGTTATATGGAATCATTGCTGAGCTCCCTTTTGCTTTGGGATTTGATGTGTGTAAAAGATGACATTTGAATTGGCTTGATTCAACCACAAGTTTAAAAAAGCTTTTATCTGTTAACCAGAGAGACAGTTTACAGATTCTATTTCTATGCAGCAAACATTTTATTGAAATAATAAATTGCTTCAGCTACAGTATATATAAGCTTTTAGAATGGGAACACATTACTACCAATATGTTTCTACGTAGGCTTATTTAGCTTTGGGGCTATGGTTTAATTCTAGAGCAGAGCAGTATATGGCACAATTCATAGATCTGACCATACACCTTAAACAGTTGTCCATGTAACAATACGATTTAAATTCTGCATGACAAAACCGGTTAGAGATAGTTACCAACTTGGAATGTCATGGAAAAAATGTTTGCATACCTGTACAAAGAAGTGTCAAGTTCTATATCTTTATAAAAGATAGTGGGACAATTGTATAAATGTAGCACTTTTGCCCCTCTGCCATTTATCTCTAACCCTTTGTGTCAGGATACCGGAGAAGAAAGAGAAAAGACAGGTGCAGCCCTGAAGCCCTGCCTAATTGCCTCAACAGCCTTAACAGCAGTGGACAACTGGTTGACGGTCCCTAATCCTTACTAAGTGTTAGCATTGAACAAGAGACAAAACAAGACAAACGCAACACAATACAGAAAGGTCAGAGGTCCAAGTCAGCAACAAGAGGGCAGCGCAGTACAAAAAGTCATCCAAAATAATAGTCAAAGTCCAAAAGCCAGAAGTAAGAATACTAAGTACACAAAAGCAGGAAGGAACTCTAGGTCAAGACACACTAGTAAACTAGGCTCTATCGCAGGCAAGGCATGGTAGACCAAAGAGGATACTTATGGGGCATGGAGTCCCAGCCCCAGGGGTGATTGGGGCTGAGACTCCAGTCCCAGGACACATTAAATAGTTAACTGGCTGTGCCGGCCGCCAGTCAGTGTTATAGCACTCAGAACACCTGATGCTGTTCGCCTGTGGTTTGTGAAGCCCTGGCCGCCGCTACACAATAAGGAACAACGCTGCACCCCTAGCAACTGTCCGGCCAGTAGTCAGGGACACTGTACGCTGGTTGCCAGGGACGCCGTCTTCAGAGGGCCGGCCGCACGCACGCTCCGGAAGTGCGGGAAGCCGTCCGGCTCCTAACACTTTCTTCTTGCAAATCTGGAAGCGCTGTGCAGCAAGTACCCTAACTCCATGATACTAGGATGAGGGAGCGAGGAAGGTAAATTTATGCTTTTTTTAATTTATATTTTTTTATTCACCACCTTTCTGAGCCTGATTATAAAAAATATTGCTGCATGGGCAGCGCTTTAACCGCTTTTCTCTGCAGCTTGTTTTGGCCTTAATGACCACACCATTTTTCATATTTGCGGTTTCATTTTTTCCTCCATGTTTTCTACGAGCCATAGCATTTTTATTTTTTGACCTTCAGGGCTGGTTGGTACGCAATTTTTTGCGCCACAATCTCTACTGATTAGTAAATACTTTATTAGTATCATATTTGTGTAGATAAGAATTTTTGATAGCTTTTTTATACATTTTTTTTCCTGATAATAATGTCACAAAAAATCTGCAATCATTGCGTTCCCCCCCCCCTCTTTTGGTTCACACCATTTACCATACGGGAATAATATTATATTATATAATATTTTACTAGATCGGACAATTAAGCATGATACTATGTTAAATTGGTCAAGGGTTAATGGTCATCTTTCCTAGGCGTCTTATTGTCCTGACAGTGTATACTGTAGAAAACACTAAAGGTGAAGGGTGCTATATGTACAGCCCAGACAGGAACCTGGTTAAAGACATATTACAATGCTTACAATTGTAAGAGACCAGATAATAAATGCAGCTAGGTAGTAAAATGCAAGTGATTACAGTCAGTCTCTGTGTTACAGACAAAAGTCTATGGGGATCCTACCAAAGAAGAACTCTTTAATAACAACATGTCAGGGCTAAAACATGTGAAACCTATTTTTAGCGTTGACCCCTGGGCATTTAAGCACTCCATTTACATAGCTTTTATCCATGCTATAGGAGGAAGATATGTGAGATTTAGTGCACACAACTATAAGATGGGCACCATTAAAGGAAAGTTCCAAAGACTTCCTGTCTGATCTGTTACAGAAGGGGAATTCTGGAAACTTCCAGTAAATCATTCCAGTAAAGCAGGAAAGGAAAGGTTGTAAACCACAGCTGTCACAGCTGTCCATACATATAGTGGGGGATTGTAACAGTGTTCTTTTATGTAACATCATTGTCTATTTTTTGTGAGCATTCAGTTCTTAGCCCATGCTGTACCCTGTGCATTTGTTGGTTACAGTAATATAGGTCTACTGCATTTACTATGAAATTAACACCAAGTCAATGAGCTATAGATTACTGTAGATATGGGAAGAATGATGCTCCCTCATACCACCTTATCAAAGTAGCTTTCCCTTAAAATCAATGTTTCACTCATACTTGGATTCTAAGAGCATGAATATGAATATATGCCAAGCCCATAATCTCTTCAGAAGGAAAGAATACCCATATACAGACAGCTGTTTTGGTGTTATATATAAGTAGATATGTAATGACTGCTAGTGTGTATTGAGAATCTGGAAGCCTATCTCTTCTTCACTACTCTGGCACTTCACCATTCAAATACATGCACCTTTAAGGTAATATAGTGAAACTTGTAGGGCTCATCTGGTTAAAGGGGTACTCCAGCAGGGGGGCACTTTTTTGCTGGGACCGGGGAGGAGGTAGCCAATGGAAAAGACGTCCACTCACCTAACTGGTTCCAGCGGCGGGTCTCGCATCATGGCACCCGGTTCCCGGCCGCTTCCGGGTGTCTGACGCGGCCCGAGACGTGACGTCTAAGGTCCGCTCAGCCACTCAGTGAAGGGGGCGGGATCCGTTTCAAGTCCGCTCACATCTTGTCTCTGTCACTGAGTGGCTGAGCGGACCTGAGATGTATCGTCTCGGGACCGCATCAGACACCCGGAAGGGTACGGGAACCGGGCACCGGAGCACCGCGATGCGGGACCCGCCGCTGGAACCGGTAAGGTGAGTGGACATCTTTTCCCTTGGCGACCTCCTCCTCGGTCCCAGCAAAAAAGTGCCTCCCCCGCTGGAGTACCCCTTTAAGTATTTAGCAAACTTGCCTCCTACTCCTGATATGCCCATTCTTTTCCTCCAATTGTGACAGCTCGTTGTCTAGGTTACAACCACCACTCTGCTCCAAAAGCAGTGGTCTAGTTGGCATTCATAGCTATAGTATAGTACACATATAGTATATACAGTAAGCGCTACCCAGACATCTTCCAACTGTTACAGTATGTCTATCTATCTATCTATCTATCTATCTATCTATCTATCTATCTATATATCTATCTATCTATCTATTTTAAGGAATAATATTCCATGTCCCTCGTGGTCACTATTCCAAAAACACTGCACATAGCATCACCTACCATAAAATCAGCTTTGTTTCACAGCTACATAGGGCACAAATTGTAAGGGGTTGTGTCTGGTAGGGGTCTGGGAATAAAACAGACAAGTGCAGCCCTGAAACTGGCACCAAACCCCAGCTGGCCCTACCTACTTGCCACAACAGTTCTAAATAACTGCGGACAACTGGGCGACGTTCCCTATACTGTAACAAGTGCAACACAAAACAAGACAAGACAAACTCACACAAAAAATAGAATAGTCAGTGGTCAGGGTACAAAATCAGAATCCAAAAAGCGAGGTCGAGGTCACAGAATCCAAAGAATACACACAATCAGGAGATGCTGGGTCAAGGCACTAGGCACTAGGCTCTATCACAGGCAGAGAACATGAGACAGAGTAAAAGACTTTTAGAACTAGAAGTCCCAGCCCAACCCAGATACTGACAGCTAACTGGGCAAGTCAGCTGTCAGTCAAATCACTGTGATTGCAAACAGCTAGTGCTGATCAGCAGGTTGAGTGCAACATCGGACACTGCTACAACCAGGAGCAGCAGAGCAGAGTACAGCAAAAACATAAGCATTCTGGTTGCTATGGCCACTGAGCCGAACACATGGCCCGAGTCCTAACAGGTTGTCTCTGATAGATGTCATACATAAATTAAAACAAAGTTAATAGTCACTTTTCAATTGGTCTGTCTTCTCTTGAATCTTTGCGGTCGTGTTGCAGGGGCCAATTAATTTGCCAGAATAAGAATCTTCTATCACTGTTATGGGCCAGTTCTCCCCTGCTGTAAAGACTGCTGCCATTATTAATAACAACTTGTAATTTTATATCATTATGCCAAACACTTTGGGGGGGATTTATGAAGACTTGTACGCCAGTCTTATATTAGGCCCCACCCCCTTTTCCCCGGAAGGATTCACTAAGAGACGCATGCCTCTTAGTGAATCCGTCCGGAGTGGCCCCAAATCTGCGCCCGGCTTACTATATCTACAGCTCCTTCCAGCAGGTGTACATTTGGATCATGCGAGTAGGCGTAAATCATGACAAATGATGCACGGGAGAAGGCCATGCCTCTTCCCCGCCTTGTCACGCCCCCCAAGCTCTCCTAGCCCGCCCATCGGGTGAGCGGGCGTACAGGAGGTGTACGCCAGGGAGAAGGGGTGAACCTGTACCTTCTCCCTGGCGTACGCCTTTGGCGTATCTTTCATAAATGTCCCCCTGACAGTTTAGGAAACAATAAATAAGAAGAATGCAGTTGAAACTAGAAAGGAAAAGAGAACTGAAGAACCTTTTTTATTATTTTAAATGGCACACAGTAACTGGGAGATTTCTCATCGAGAACGATCATTGTTTCTGATCAATTTGAAATTGGATCCATCATACTTATTTCAGCTCTGCGAAAGAAACGGTAGCGTGAACTGAATCTGAACATTTATATGTACTTGTATAACTTTCTTCTTTACAACATCAGGATTATTTCATTGTGCAAACAATCTAACAGTGAATGGATCTATTTTGCTTCTCATAAATGTACTATTCAGTGTAGATTGGCTATCTTTATAGTACTATGCACAATGCTTTGAAATATATTGTCCATTTGAGGAATAAGTAATTTTATGTTATTAGCCAGTAATTTACTTTTCAAATAATAATTTATTCTTTCATGAGTATTCTGTTTTAGAGTCTTTCCATATTTACACCATCCTAAGCCTTCATAAATTAGGATCTTCTTGCAATATAATTATGTGTAATGCATCTTCCTTCCTTTGTGCAACCTTAGAATAGGAAATATTTTAAAGGCATTACTTACCTGTAATAGCTTTGTTTATATTCTTCACACACCATTGTCTATTCCAGTGCTTTGGTGTGTGATTTTTTTTCCAATTATTAAAATGAACTATTTATGTATTCCTTTTACTCTACAAAACTCAGTTATGATTTTATACAAAGTAGGTTTCACAAAACTCAGTATTATCAGCATTAAGATGGAATAAGGCAAGATGGCTTATCTGTCTTATTAAATCAGATGCCTTTAATTCAGTAAATCTCTGTGAAAGAAAAGTGATAGCTATGGATGAGCAATGTGTAGTTATGCCTTGAGAAATGTGTGGGAGTAACATGATGTAGTATTATGAGACAGGGTGTGATTTGTCGTAGTTCCAGTAGTAGAGGTGCCAATGGCCCAGAACTTCTAGCCCCATTCATATCAAAACTGCATCAAAACTAACAACATTGATGCATGTGAACAAGCATCTATAATCTGGTTCCCATAACAGAAAACAATGTAGATTTTTCAGAACCATGCAGCTAAAACCATGTTTGCAAAAACAAAAAAAAAAAAAAAAAAGTGCACAAAGCTGTTAGACTCGTGTGTGTTTGTGTGTGACTTTATTAGAATATCTCTTTTTTTGTGTGTATGGTACTGTTATTGTTATAGGAGACAGGGGACATATCTATCATTGTGCGCCCCTGACGTATGCCATTAATAAAAGGCATATATGGTGATTGGTGAGCGAGAAGGGGGAGGAGATTGGTGGGCAGCAAGATGTGGAGGAGAGTTAATTTGGGCTGGGCTTTATATAAGGATGCCAGTCTTAATATATGTCCCAATGTATCTGTGCATTGTCCAAGGATACTATTGAATGCAATAATGTATTCTACTACAGTACGCCATGATTTTTTTTTTTTTTTTGCTGCAGTAGACTATTATACGCCATCCAGACAGAGGCCTTTTGGCATAGAACTTTGGAAGGGAAATATTATGATATAAGAACCTATAATACTTCCACTAATACAGTAAGTTACACCACCCATTACACAAGTTTTGATAAATCTGTCGCAGTCTAAAGGCTCTCATACACCTTATACTTTTGTCAGCCGCAGCTACTGCTCAAGGATTCTGCCAATGTAATAACGTTGCTGCACGGATTACCATGACTGTAAAATCATTAAAATATATTTGGTATATATACATGCTGGCTAAGGGTATGTTTACACGCTGAATAAACAACAGCTGTTTCCCATGAATGTCCGTTGTTTAACACGATCTACGGCCAGAATTAATGAACATATTCATTAATTCCAGCTGTAGATAGTGTAAACATTGTTTATACAGCATGTGAACATAGCCTAAAAATGATTTAGTCTTAAGCCAGATGATCCAGACCCATGACATTTTGTACACCTATTCTTAACTATTGCAATTCTTATGGAAGTCCCCACCTGGAAAAGTTGTACATTACGTATATGTACTGCTTAAAATGGTTGTCCACTTTTGCTAGAAGAATTCTCCTACAATAAGCTAAGGAATTGGACAGGAGTCTGTTAGAATACTGAGGATGGATTGTAGCTGAAATTCCATTAGTAGCTATGCATACACAATTTCCTCTATTAAGGATGACATTTGGAAGGCAAACAGCATTTTCTAGCATATAATGAAATAATGTTGCAATTGTATAAATGATCAGGATGTATGGAATTTTTTCTCTCAATGTAAACCCGTGACTGTTCTTATTTTGTGACTGCTTTACATTTTTGGGAAAGAAAGAATGCATTTTTATCATTTTTTCTTATTGTAAAGATTACAAACCCACCCTTACTTTTAATGCATAGCTTTTTTTTTAATTTAATACAATATATAAATCAACATATCTATACAAATATTAGCTGATGGGAAGTTTTTTTTTCTAACGTTTGCTTCTAAATTAGAATAAAAGGTATAACTATCAATCAGGGCCATGGCAGCGCCCGACAAGCATTGCACCCACCCAGCCCATGAATGAATGTCATTCTCTTTCAATTTTTTCTCTGGCTGAAAAAACAGAAGCACAGTTAGAACATTAGTGAGGGAATAGGTTGAGGTATGCAGGGCACAGACAGCACTGCAGAGACTTCCTTGTTATGATGTGCTTTTTAGACTGCAGACTCTCCTTCCCCCTTCTGTCTGATCCGACAGCTGATAAATTCCTGGATGCTGAACAAGATTGAGGAAGTGCATACAATGCGAGTTATGCTGCACATCCTCTTTCCCTACAGGAGCCAACCTTGTCTCGGTCCTTCCCGGAGAGATATCTGGCTAGTCCTGTGTTTTGGAGGGACTGGTAGCAATATGGACTGTATATCCCAACCTGTGGCTCTGCAGGCTGCAGAACTACAACCCCCATCATGGCCCGTTGACAGTTTATAATGTGAGTTGTAGTTTCACATTACGTGAAGGGTAAACAATGGTACACTAAATGAGGGGTGGACACAACATGAGGGGGATACAGATCTAAGAATTGTCCGGTCAGTGATGGCATATTGGTTAGAAGAAATGCCCTGAAGGTGGCCCAGCTTGTTTAATTCAAATACACCAATACTGCATTACCTTGCACCACTGCTACAAATACAGTTGTACAGCATTTGTAAGCATGAACCGGTCATAAATTAATGAGACTGTACCTCAAGCATGAGCACCACAGCCTCAAAATTGTGTCATCTTTCCATTACAGTGATTTTCATATACAGTATGGGTTATGCAAAAGAAGAGCCCGTGGAGCCTCATCAAAGAGTCTCTAAACAAAGGACTAGCTAGATATCCCTCTAGGAAGGACCCAGCCATGGGGTGGCTCCTGTAAGGAAACCACCAAAACCACCATATTAAGTGGCCCTAAAAGTCAATGTAATGACAAGGGGAAAACCAAGGCCAGATAACCATCCACATACAGCTGTTTCGGGGTGTTGCCCCTCATCAGTGTGGAGCAGGATTCCTGCTAGGTGGGAGCAATGCCTAGTAGAGCCATAAAAGAAACATTTCGCTGATCTCAGGGAGACCAGCCAAACGAGAACACCGCTGGCTGCTAGTGTAAGCGCTCAAAGCAGTAAAATCCTAGGTGCATTGCCCCCTGGGAAGCATGAACATGCAAAAGAAGAGCCCGTGGAGCCTCATCAAAGAGTCTCGAAACAAAGGACTAGCCAGATATCCCTCCGGGAAGGACCCGGCCAAGGGGTGGCTCCTGTAAGGAAACCACCAAAACCACCATATTAAGTGGCCCTATAAGTCAATGTGATGACAAGGGGAAAACCAAGGCCAGGTAACCATCCACATACAGCTGTTTCGGGGTGTTGCCCGTCATCAGTGGGGAGCAGGATTTTGGTTAGGTGGGAGCAATGCCTACTAGAGCCATAAAAGAAACAGATCACTGATCTCAGGGAGACCAGCCAAACGACAACACTGACGGCTGATAGTGTAAGCGCTCAAAGCAGTGAAGTCCTAGGTGTATTGCCCCCTGGGAAGCATGAACATGCAAAAGAAGAGCCCGTGGAGCCTCATCAAAGAGTCTCGAAACAAAGCACCAGCCAGATGAGGCTCTACGGGCTCTTCTTTTGCATGCTCATGTTTCCCAGGGGGCAATGCACCTAGGACTTCACTGCTTGAGCGCTTTCACTAGCAGCCGGCAGTGTTGTCGTTTGACTGGTCTCCCTGAGATCAGCCGTGTTTCTCTTATGGCTCTACTAGGCATTGCTCCAACCTAGCCAGATTCCTGCACGACACTGATGAGGGGCAACACCCCGAAACAGCTGTATGTGGATGGTTACCTTGCCTTGATTTTTCCCTTGTTATTAAATTGACTTATAGGGCCACTTAATATGGGGGTTTTGGTGGTTTCCTTGCAGGAACCACCCCTAGGCTGGGTCCTTCCCAGAGGGATATCTGGCTAGTCCTGTGTTTCGAGACTCTTTGATGAGGCTCCACGGGCTCTTCCTTTGCATGTTCTTTACTGCTTCACTGCTTCACCTCACTGCTTTAAGCGCTTTCACTAGCAGCCGGCGGTGTTGTCGTTTGGCTGGTCTCCCTGAGATCAGCAAAATGTTTCTCTTACAGTATGGGTTATGCATTAGGGGGAGAAGGAAACTGTGGCTTAGGCCTTGTAATATATTTATTTATCTTTAGCATGCATGTGTATGCTGACATATTAGCCTCAGTTGTAGATGGAATACATTCCCTTGACACGCATTGCAAAGCTTGTCTGGGTTAGCTAACACCCAGCAGCTCCTGATGCAACCTGCTGATGATGATTCTGGATGCCTGCAGAACTGTGTGCACAGCTCTCATTGAGCTCACTGTGAGTTGTGTATACAGCAATCGGGAAGACAGGAATGGTAATAAACCGTCTCTGCCTTCTTTCTGGGGAGTCCAGCTGTTGCTGACAGATGGCTGTCTTTTCTTGCAGCTAAATGATTTCTGTGCAACCGCAGACTTTGCAAGGACATTCAGGAACGTCTTTGCTGTCAGTTGTGGACACATTTCTGTTTGTTTGCCAGTCTTTACGTGGTTAATGCAATATCAATAGTAAGATATGTTTTTCAAGAATAGGTCTTCTAAAAAAATGCTTATATTGGCAGATTATAAAAATAGCAATGTTACAATTACGTTCAAATGAGGGTACTTTAATAATAGCTTTGTGCTACTACGGAAGAACCATCAGTAGAATACAGTCTAATTACTATACGAAAATGTAAGACCCTATAACATAAAAAATATCTATCTCAGTCTTAAAGATTTATTTTATAGGTAAAAAGAGCTAAATAATTCCTGCATCGATTTCTTGTCACATTATTGTTTTCCATTGGATTGTAGCTGAAAAAGCCTTGTGATGTTCTGAATGCATTGTCGGAAGTCTCTGAATGTGTTTTACACACTGAAAGCATAAACAGGTAAACTGCCCTTCAAAACTGGGACACACTGACAAGCAGGAAATGGAAAAGATGTGCTCAAGCCAGTCATATATATTTTACAGCTCATCTTTACAGATTAGACTCTAATAGACCATTTAGGAAAATCCAGCCATAACACTTAGGAAGTTGAAGTACTCGGCAATATCACTGCTAACGTTTCTCGAATAGCAAAAAAAATGCTGTTTGTATGGAAATAACCCTGAAATCAAGACTGTTAGCGGTGTAATGAAATAAAGGATCACAAGATCACTTCTGACAGGTTATATAAGAGCATGAATGAGGTTTTCTCAAAAGACTTGTGGTCCTAGTCTGGGATACTATGTCCAACTCAAAGGGATTTTGTCAGCAGTTTTCGACTAGAAAAACAGATGACAGCCCTAAATAAGTACTGGGAAAGGGAGAGCATACTTTATAAGAAAATGGCTCTTTAATGTCCTGGCTGACAGCTGCTGGACCGTCTGAAATGCAGGATCTTCCTCTCAGCTCTCTGTAATAAAAACCTCCCCAACCCTGCCTCTTACCAATAAATGACATCACTAGCAGTTTTCTGAATGGATGCTAAAGCTGTCAATCATTGGTGAGAGGCAAGGCAGTGACTGGGACATTTTCCAAGTGCCTAAACAAGAGCAGAAGTATGTGTGGAGAGAGCCTCCCATAGACTGTCACTATGACACGGACGCTGGCAGGATTCCATGGCGGAGAATTCCGCCAGTTTTCCTCCGTGTGAATGGAGCCTAAATGTAGGCTGACAAGTAAAAGGTTTTCCAAAGGGTGTAACAAGTAGCCATGGGGTCTCATAACAAAGCTTGTAATAATTCCCCACCAAAGAATGCCCATATTCAGAAGAAGATGAAAAGGTTGTGATAATTTTAATCTACTTTAGACTATGTTCACACATAGAATTTCTGTCAGTATTTTGGTCAGTTTGTTTTCAACCAAAACCAGGAGTGGGTTGACAACACAGAAAGTCTATGTTCCCACAGCATCTTTTTAGGTGAAAAACTGCAGTTTTGATAATGACAGCTATCGTTAATGATCATCATCATTAATAAGGGCAGTCATTATCAATTTTTTTTCCCCCCTAACCTAAAAATGACATTGTGGAAACATAGCCAAACTGTGCAAATCATTCCATTATAATTTTGTCAGTTCCACTCCTGATTTTGGTTGAAAAAAGTCTAACCAAAAGACGGATGGTTATACTGTATGTGATCATAGCCATATACTCAGAAATAATGCATGCAGTAATGTCATAGCACTGGGATGATTTAAACAGTTAAGATACAGCAGATATAGGCTATGTTAACACGCTGTAATACAACGGCCATTGTATTACAGCTCAGAGACCGGCTGGCATGTAGCATGTTCCTATCTTTTTATTATTTGGATTGTAGGCACCTATGAGTGTGCCCGCAATCCATTTAACCATTGATCACAGTGTTAAGTACGACTAGGAGACTATTTTCTATGGCTGCTTTTCAACAAACTGCCTCTGTAGAAAATAGGCATGCCAATTAATTTTTGCAGCCGCAATGAACATCGGTCGTAGTGTATACAGTGTGTATACACTATGGCCGCTGTCTCGATGTCAAAATAAAGAAATAAAGTACAGGGCTAATGTAGACAGTGTGGTCAACGTGTGTGAATAATGTATAGTACACAGTTATTTTACAAACGCATCAGAGTGCAAGCCTATTGTACACAATGAGGTCATGGGACAGGAATATTGCACACAGTGATGTCTCAGTAATGGGGTTATTTACCCTGTAAAATTATTGGATTAGTGTAATTGATAATGCACTTTATGATATAACAAATGTTATACCAATTTGAGTTTTGCTTTGTATTTTGCCATTTTTGCAGTGCAAGTATATGAAGACATGTACATTGCTCCTGTGTGCTGTGTCCAATACCTTGTATTGAGACATAGTGAGACATTTACTAAGGAGTAGTGATGAGCGAGTACTAAAATGCTTGGGTGCTTGTTACTCGAGACAAATATCTCCCGATACTCCAGTGCTCGTTTCGAGTAACAAAACCCATTGAAGTCAATGGGAAACTCAAGCATTTTTGCAGGGGACTTGTGATGAGCGAATAGTAAGATATTAGAATATTCGATATTAGTATGAATATCCCGCGAATATTCGAATATTCGATTTCATTAAAGTCTATGGGAACAAGTATTTGATTAGTGAAAAACATCTATTTGACTATTTGGAGGGTGAACCCGGAAGCTGGGGGATTTGAATGCTTATTGAATATTTATCGAATATTCGCGGGATATTCGTACGAATATCGAATATTTGAATATCTCACTATTCGATCGAATATCTATTCGATCGAACAGTATTCGCTCTTCACTACAGGGGACCCAAATTCGGTAGAGGAAAGGTCGTGTGAAAACCTGTCAACCTCAGAAAATGATGGAAACACCACGGAAATGGACAGGAAACAGCAGAGGCAGCATGTATGGAAGCCTCAGAGGCTGCCTAATCACACCATTATGCTAAATTCTGGGCAACAGCTGTGGGATACAATCTGTTGGTGGCTGCACCTATACACACTCTGTGACACCCCCTTTACACTGAGTAAGCAGTAGTGAACTTAGATGTGCCTTGCATAAGAAATACACAAATCGGAAAATATAGTAGAGGGCCCACTTGTTTTTAGGGGGCTGTGGGATACAATCTTTTGGTGGCTGCACCTATACACACTCTGTGACACTCCCTTTACACTGAACAAGCAGTAGTGAACTTAGATATGCCTTGCTTAAGAAATACAGAAATCAGAAAATATAGTAGAGGGCCCAATAAAATAGTACTGAGCACTTCTTAGGGGTCTGTATGCAACACCTAATGTCCCCTTTCTGCAAGCAATCGATCACCACAGTGTGCTGCTGAAATCGTGGTAGCTGCACTGCAAATCCCAGCCAGCAGTCTGTAGTAATATAATTTAAAAACGATTTGAAGCCCTTACAAGGGCTGTTTGGTTGTTTCGCTAGTATTTCCTGACTGCTAATTCCCCTCCCTAACGCTCTCCCTGACCAGCAGCAGCTCTGTCCCTAATCTCTTCCAGCATGCTTGTGAGCCGAGCCTCGGCGGCCAAGATTTTTATATGGCAAGTTCATCTGATCTGGCCAACCAATCGCTGCTTTTGACATGTATGGGTCCCACGTGATCGCAGGATGTACCAAAAAATCTCCTGCATGTTTATTGGCTAAGAAAAAGCGCCGAAACTTACAGGAAACGGATGACGAGATTTTTTTGAGTATCGCGAGTAACGAGTACCATCTTTTTTTGACCCATGATGACGTCAGAGTTTGTATTATAGGAATAACACCGTTTGTTGAAAGAGGGTCTATTCGATATATTTGTTACCGGTAGAGTACGCGCGGGGCACCTGAGTCTTGTTATATTGCTATGGGTATAGTGTTGGGTTTGCCTCGCATGGGGGGTGCTGGTGCCCGCTCGGGTGGGGACTGTCGCCGGGGTCGGGCCTGGTTCGGATAGATAGGATATGTATATGGTTATACGTATGGAGAATGGAGGGGGGTCCTCTCCTATCTGGCAACCGTTGCTGGGTCCTGGCTAGATGCATCCCTGGAGTATGATGTGAATGGAATTTGCTCATTCGAGGTGGCAGAGCTGGGCATACCATTAGTCCGGCTGGCTACGGGGAGATTGAGCCGGTACGAGTCTGTGATTCTGCGAGTCGGTACGGGTCCTGCGAGTCTGGGAAGGTCTCGTGCTAGACTATTAATTGGACTTGGTGTGCAGACCTGTGGTTGAATTCTCATCTGGTAAAGGTGTGTGATCGTCACAGGTTATCACATCGCTGTTGAGTATGGTTGATGAGTGGCTGTGTAGGGATGCTGGGGCTGGATCTGTTTCTGTGTCGCCGGGAAGGGAGCTGAGATCCGTATCACTAAGTTACTTTATATAATTTTGGATATTTATTTACTGATATTGGATGGACGAAGGTCCGGTGGGGCCCGGGCCGGGGGGTGGTTTTTATTCACCCGTCAAATACTGCTTCATTAAATAGAACTTAGACCAAAAATGCAATTATTCACCTAAAAAGGGGTGCAAAGCCCTTGATAACCCCCCCCCCCCCCCCATTGTGTTATAATGTGATTAATACTGTCATTACATGCTTGCAAGTGATCTGAGTTAGGAATTGGTCCAGTGACCCACCCATTGGTCCAGTACCTGACCCACCCAAATATACAGCAGATTTACAGCCTTTATGAATGGATAATACAAAGAAAAGTACAAAATGTATGAGCAGAATACGCAACAAAAGTCTGCCTAACAGATATGCAACGATAATGCAAATAATATTGCACATCTGTTGAGCAGACTTTTGTTGCATATTTTGCTTATATTGCTATATATATTTTTGCATTTTTCTGTATTATGTATTTATAAAGGCTGTTAGTCTGCTTTATATTTAGGTGGGTAAGGTATCATTAGACCAATTCATGGAAAGTGAGTTGGAATGGATTGTTTTAAGTGTTTTAGGTTACTCACTTGCAAAGTACAGTCCAATTTTTCCATCTCTAATTCTGTTCTTGTTGCTGTATATGGTTTAAAGTGAATGTACAATCAAGTATACATCGCACATGAACAGAGCGGCGTCGGCATAGGGAACCTGTTGCCGCGGCCTCTTTTTTTAACCATGGCCCAGTTCCCGCGCATGGCATTGGTCTATTACCGAGCATCAGCCCGGGCTGAAGCATTGGAGGCTGGCCTGCCTGCCCCCAGTGGGAAGAAACCCCCGCCCCTCTATGATGCAGCTCCATTGATCGCATACAGTAGCAAGACATAGAAAACATAACCCTACTACTAAAGTACATGAAATCATTTTAGTATAAAGTGAACATCCCCTTTAAAGAAAAGGATCAGATGTGAATTTTAAGAATATTTGCTTTTAACATCAGATGCATTATTCCACTAACTGCTATGTTTTTTTGTTTTCTGGTTCACCACATTTCTTTGCCATCATTTAGTATATCCCACAATGATTTCTACTGTCTTAAGACAGACTGTCAAATAGTTTTATGTTTTACAAGTTCTGTTTGCTTGTTTCTATGAGAGACACATATAGTGTGTGTGTGTGTGTCTTCACTTTTATTTTTGAAATATTATCTTTTTGTTCCCATTCTCAACCACAATACTTGGAGAATATTCCAAGATAAAAGTAGCTATTTCTATTTAGGGTTTTTGGCAGTGGATGAATCATAGCAGAATAAGTGATGAAAGCATGATAATTCTCCCCATTTAATTCTTTGAAAGGAAGTGGTGAGTGCGAAGAATAATGGGATCAGTGACCGTGCAGTCTCACTTGATCTCACTTTATTTTAGTGCCAAAATCTATATATGTAGCTTCCATTTGAGTTATTTTAGACAATAATTTCTGAAACTAATAATTACATTGATTAGGCTAATTAAACATGTTGAAGAGTGGCAATTATTTGCTTTACTTTTCAGGAAGCAGCCACTGCAAATGAATATTAGATCTGATTTCCCGTTCCACACATTGCTGGCAATAATGCCCCTCACTGCACAAGAAATATGGTTCTACTTTACTGAAACTTTGGCCGGGGAATGCTTTCATTGTGCTTGGCTAATGAACAGTATATATCTCTGTAAATAGCTAATTATGAAATAAAATGATGGTTTCCTGAAACTTGTGCAAACTGATTATTCTGGCAGATTAAACAAAGTACCAGATATGAAAATATCTTATTGACTTTATCCTGGTGGCCTAAGTGGATACCATCAAAATATTTCTGTGTAGAAATTGCACAGATCTGTAAGAGGGAGGCCAAGAAGGCTGTGTCAGTATTTTCAGCCAAACCCAGGAGTTGGTCCAAAACAAAGAAAAACTTACCAGTATAGTGCTGGTTCCACTCCTATTTCTGCCTAAATAGTGATAAAAATACTATGTGTGAACCCACCTTCAATGACTGATCACTCTTCTCTAGTATGTTTTTAATGCAGATAAATGCAGTACATTATTGCTTTTCAATTATGTAATTGATGGTAAATAATAAAGAATGCCAACCGGATAGACACATCTACATGGGGGCAATTTTTTATTCATTTATGACCATAAAATGCTCCAGCATGTGGAGTACAGCCTTATTTGCATTCAATTTAGTGTATAAACTGACATTACAACAACAAAATGTATTTATCTACAGTCCACGGTTCACTAACCTAAGTAGCTAATAGAAGTAACTAATCATATGGTGCATGAGGAGGTGTCTGCTTCTAGAAACATTGGCCCAGATTTATCTTTGGACATTTTTTTTTACTTCAGACAGATAGCAACCAACAGCGCATGAAAGTTGAGCTGTGATTGGTTTCTACTTATTTAAGACAAAAATGTACATAGAACTTCAGAAGGTCTACACTCTTTGTAGCAGACTGCTCGTCTGCAGAATCTGTGGACAGGGGTTTACTTATCAAAGAGGTTTTTAATATATTTCAACTGCCCGTAACTAAGTTAATATTTAACTATGATGAAAGAGAATAACATAAGCACAAAAGTCAATAATATTCAGAATTTATAGAGGCTAAGAAAAAAAACCCCAAAAAAACCCATATATATATATATATATATATATATATACCCCTTAAAAAAGTCTCTTTGCATAACAGAAAGTTACAATATACCATAAATTATTTGGCTGCAAATTGGCTGACATGGAGCTATGACCTTATGATTGTCTAATATCTATAATTCACTAAGTAGTCTCCACTGTTGGGTAATATTTTGGCATGTGTAACTGTCATAAAAATAAGAATTTTACATGAAAAGGAAGCATATAAAAATTTTTCATCAGTATATAGACTTCCATTATGCGTCTGTCTCGTCATGTGAAACAAAGTCAGGAGAGGACCAAGCTCAGCCCAACTTTTCCCGCCTTGTTCTCCTGATTGGTCACGGTCTGAGCCCCAACTGATCAAATCTTTTTGACATGTCAAAAGTTTATTTTTGTGACAGTGCCTATTTAACTATAATAACAGACAGTAGTTTAGAAGATTCTTTCAGAAATATTAAAACATTGTTTAAATCAATTCAGATTATAAAAATACAAGGCCAAAGGTAAGTAACCCAGTATGTTAGGGCTACACTCATGACACCAATTTTTATTTTTATATATGGTACATAAAAGTTGAACTTATTCCCTATTCTGGGTTCACACTACGTATATTTCAGTCAGTATTGTGGTCCTCATATTGCAACCAAAACCAGAAGTGGATTAAAAACACAGAAAGGCTCTGTCCACACAATGTTGAAATTGAGTGGATGGCCGCCATATAACAGTAAATAACTGCCATTATTTCAATACAACAGCCGTTGTTTTAAGATAACAGCAAATATTTGCCATTAAATGGCGGCCATCCACTCAATTTCAACATTGTGTGGACAGAGCCTTTCTGTGTTTTTAATCCACTCCTGGTTTTGGTTGCAATATGAGGACCACAATACTGACTGAAATATATGTAGTGTGAACCCAGTTAAAATGTATTTTCATTCACCTTGTAGAATGCATTAGCACCATTTTGTCCATTTTTAAAATACGTAACAATTTTACTTTTAGCTTTTATGCCACAAAAAAAGTAAATGGGAAATAGATTTTCTGGACACTCTAAATGGTCTTTAGACATTATGAATAATGAATTCAAACAATACAGGGAAGTACTTGTATGGAAGAAAAATCTGTTGCTGGGCATGTCTTTTCAAACATTGTATGGCCAAAGGAGACATAATCATTATAATTTTACCTATTTTCTTTTATTTTGTATAATTACAATTGATGGGACTTTTAACATTTATGGGGAGTATATTTTTAATGCACTGCACAATACCTTAAAAGACTATTTCCATTATGCTTTTCTTTAGTGACTATAATGTATTTGTTTCTTATGTACTTAACATTCAGGTTTAAACATATTATTTTGTTCCAATATAAATAAGAAGCTGGTGGGACTCTCAGAATACTAATAGGAAATTAGAAAAAAACAACTAATTTAGCATAAATGCTTTTATATCCACAATAAAAATGTTTCTTTCACTCGACTTTAATAAAAGATAATACTTAAAAGACCTACTAACCACTGACTTTATATAACTAAGGTAATGTAAGGTCCTTGGTTAATTAACCACTTGAAGACTCATGACATGAAAGGCAATAGCTGCATTATGATGAGCATACTTGTCATAGTAATCAATGCACTGTGGCTGTGCCAGTGCAATCAAAAGAAGCACACTGATTATAGTACAAAAACTTCTGCCCTACATTTACAGTGAAGATCAGAGAAACCTTTGACCTCTGCAAGCTAATTCATTGCATGAGTGAACAACGCTAACCACAGTATAGATGCCAAGTAGGGACCCAATTTCATAATTTTACAGGGAATCCTTGTTTGGCAATCAGAGCCCATAGCTTCAATGGACAGACAGCCCAGAGTTCATTCTAAATTCATAGGCCTCTAACCATTTTACCTGTTGCATATAGATACATGCCAGTAGAAATAAATGAAAATGCAAAATTAAAAATTCCCTTTAGGGATAGGAATAAATAAATAAATAAATAAATGAGAACTTAAAATGAAATTTTATTACATAATAAGAGGAGAAAAAAAGCACACATTCCATGTTCAAAAAAATTAAATGAATTAATAAAACTCCATAGTCACAAAACAATCAACTAAGATTTGTTGTTGTCACAAACAAAACTTTCAGTATAATAAATATATAATTTATGGGTATATGCTATATTAAATATATTTTTCACTATATTAAATTCATTTATTTAAGCTTTCGGCCACTTCTCTATGTGGACAGCGCTGACCGTAAGTACCTGAATTCCTTTTTATTTTATTCACTTACTCTCTCCACGGGCCCCTTTATTTTGGGAGTATCCTGTGTTTTTGGTACAGTCAGCTTAGCAGTCCCTAAAGGTAGTAGGCCCCTATACAGTGGACTGTCACCAAACAAGACCCTGGATTCGGATTTGTACCCTGTTGAGGGGTGATATGCACAAAGCCCAAGTGGCATCCAGGTGAGCACCTTCTCACATAATCCTTATCCTTGGTGTATTGAGGTATCACACGAGGAGCCGGTGCCCGCTTTTTTCTTCTTTTTCTCTCACTTGTCATAATTTATGGGTGGCACCCAGCACAAAATAATATAATCAGTATCAGAAATGTTTTTCTTTTCACACTTTAAAAAAAAAACAAAAAAAAACATATTAAGGCTATGTTCACACAATGTCCAAAAAAGGAAAAAGGCGTCCGCTTTTTGTGTTTAAAAAGACGTCCATTATTGCATAATTATAATTGGCTTGACTAAAATGCATTGAAGTCTATGGAATAACGAACGTCTTTTTCACACATTTTATTGAATGCGGCCGCCTCAAAAGACGTTGTCATTCAATACAATGTGTGAAAAAGACATCCATTATTTCATAGACTACAATGCATTTTAGTCAAGCCAATTAAAATGATGCAATAAAAGACGTCTTTTTAAACACAAAAAGCGGATGCCTTTTTATTTTTTGGGACCTATTGACTAGTTAAGTAGGCAATTATGGTGTGTTTACACAGACAGATTTATCTGACAGATTTGTGAAGCCAAAGCCTGGAACACAACAGACTATACACAGAGAACAGGTCATAAAGGAAAGATTAAGATTTCGCTTCTTTTTACGTCCATTCCTGGCTTTGGCTTAAAAAATCTGTTAGATAAATCTGTCTGTGTAAAGTGTGTAAATGCACCATAAGCTCATAGAAACACCGAACAGTCCTTTTTAAGGACTAGTAGTCTGTCAATGTGACTGACAAAGGTGATACAATATACCAGTATTGCATAGAATAGTATACTGGTTATAGCATTAGGTAGCAATAGCCAGTTGTCTACAACTATCCAAAAATCCTTTTTAGGACTAAAAAAAAAAAAAAAAATCATCTGCCATACAGAATAGTACCAGTATTATACAGTCTAAGCAGTGTTAGGCTATGTTCACACTGAGTATAAGTCCGGCCGCATTTCGTACGCTGCCGTACATGTGCGGCTGAAACTACGGGCGTGGGAAAAATAGACATGCGGCCGGATGCGTACGAACCGCGAACATACGCCCGTAGTACAGTTATGCTTCCCTAGCTTGTTTCGAAGCGATCTGAAACAGGTCATTTACTTGGAAATCTTCGCCCAGCCCAATAAAACTCACAGAACCTTTTGGATCGAAAAATCAAGTTCAATTTGGCTGAAATAAGTACTGAAATACGATCCGGCCGTAAGCTCATACATGGTGTGCATTGTGCTGGCGTATACTTTCAAGCGAACGCATCAACCTCAAAACTACGTGCATATATTCGCGGTTCGCACTACGGCCGGACTCATACGCAGTGTGAACATAGCCTTATAATGTGACATTGTAATGGTGGGGACTGAGTATTGCCTTCACTTTCTCTGCCCATGTGACAACCTCCTACAGGGTGTGTAACAGCTCCTGTGGGTGGTGGAGAAGAGAGTTTAAAGGGGTTGTCCAGCGTGGGGGCTTGGGATCCCGCCTCCTTCACTGAGTGGCTGAGCGGACCTGAGACGTCAGATCTCGGGCCCGCATCAGACACCCGGAAGTGGCCGGGAACTGGGCACCGGAGTGACGAGATGCGGGACCCGCCGCTGGAACCGGGGAGGTGAGTGGACGTCTTTTCTTTCAGCCACCTCCTCCCCGGCCATATGAAAAAATAGCCCCCACGCTGGACAACTCCTTTAAGAAGAAAGAAGGATAGAGATAGGTGGAAGAGAAGAGCAGCTCTCATTGGTGTGCAGATCACAAACAAAACAATAACCCTCAGTTCACTACAGCTGTGCAATATACAAACATGGATAGACATACTACTGACATCTAGTGGCAAAACTTATACATGACTTCATTACCACTTTACTTTCAGTTACAGGCTTTTGCAAGAGGTGTTCCGACTAGTAACACCCATAGTGGGACACCACAGTAGGGGGTGTATCTTCAGTAATGTTCTCAATATTATCCTTTTCAATCATTCATATAAAACTGTAATGTCAGGATGGGTAAGGGTGAGTGCAGCCACTTAACTAAACCCTCCTGATGTCCCTATCTACTTGACAACTCTAAACAGGGGCTCCCCACTGGGTAACAGTCCCTTCCTATGATAATATGGGAAAGGATAGGGAAAAGGACAGAATAACAAAGTCATACTATCCAGGTCAAACCATGAGAATATATCAGGAACACAATTACAAAAGAGAGATAAATTAAATGCCAAGACGAAGTCAGAAAGTCCCAGAGTAGCCTGTTAAAACCAAATTACAAAAACAATGTGAAATCCAAGGTACAGGCAAAGGTCAGTAGGACAACAGGTTACAGGTGGCAGGTGAATGCTTGTGTGGCTTAACATACCAAGTCAACAGGCTACTAGAAGCTGTGGTCTTTCATAGATCTGCTTAGGGAGAGCAGATTAAGGAAGTTGAGACCAGATCTGAACCATCTCTTCAGTCTACTTACATTCAGACAATTATGTCAGCACATCCACTTCCCTGGCAGCCTGGGGAAGCTGTGCTATGTAAGAAGAGGATGTCACTGCCAAGGGCAGAGGCAAGTATGTTACAGAAACACCCAGAGAGTGGCCAACTCCTTTAACCCCTTAGCGACCCATGACGTATCTGATACGTCATGGTGCCGCTCGAAGTGTTCAGAGCGGGGTCCCGCCGGGACCGCGCTCTGAACGGCGCTGATCCCGGCTGACATGTGCAGCCGGGCAGTGCCTCTATTAGCCGGCGTGGGTCCCGTTGCCGCGCCGGCTAATTAAGCCTCTAAGTGCAGCTGTCAAACCTGACAGCTGCACTTAGAGGCACTGCGCCGCACGTCCCTGGTGTCTAGTGGGACGGATTTCCCCCCCGCGATGCGATCGCGGGGGGGAGATCCGTTCTTCTGCCCGTGCCGGGCCTCAGCGTCGGAATGACGCTGATCCCGGCTCGGCAATAGATTGCTATGGCCTGCAGCAGGCCATAGTAATCTATGACCGATCTAATCGATCTTTGCTGTGTATATACACAGCATTGATCTCTATGAGAGATCAGTGCTGTCTATATACAAGTCCCCCAGGGGGACTTCTAGTTACAGTAAAAAAAAAAGTAAAAAAGTGTTTTTATTAATAAAAAATCCCCTCCCCTAATAAAAGTCCAAATCACCCCCCTTTTCCCATTTTATAAATATAAATTAATAAATAAATAAATAAACATATTTAGTATCACCGCACACGTAATCGCCCGAACTATTAATTAATCACATTCCTGATCTCGCACGGTAAACGGCGTCAGCGCAAAAAAATTCCAAAGTGCAAAATTGCGCATTTTTGGTCGCATCAAATCCAGAAAAATTTTAATAAAAAACAATCAAAAAGTCGTATATGCGCAATCCAGGTACCGATAGAAAGAACACATCATGGCGCAAAAACTGACACCTCACACAGCCCCATAGACCAAAGGATAAAAGCGCTATAAGCCTGGGAATGGAGCGATTTTAAGGAACGTATATTTGTTAACAATGGTTTGAATTTTTTACAGGCCATCCGATACAATATAAGTTATACATGTTATATATCATAGTAATCGTAACGACTTGAGGAACATGCATAACAAGTCAGTTTTACCATAGGATGGACGGCGTAAATGCAAAACTCCCCGAAATCAAAACAAATTCATTTTTTTTCCAATTTGACAGCGCAAATGATTTTTTTCCGGTTTCGCAGCATATGTTATGGAAAAATAATGCCTGTCATTGCAAAGTACAATTGGTTTCGCAAAAAATAAGTGCTAATATACGTCTCTAGGTGAAAAAATGCAAGCGCTATGGACTTTTAAACTTAAAATGGAATAAGCAAAAGCGCAAAAACGAAAATAGGCTTTGACCTTAAGGGGTTAAAGCAGACCATACCTGAACTGGTGATGTATTGGTCTTCATTACAGCAGATCTGTAGAGGGTCCAGCCCACATAGTCCCTTAAAATGTTAAAAATTGTAATTGTCCTCTAATTAAGGGAAGTGCTTGGTTTGCTCAGCAGTCAGCTTATCAGCCTTTGAACTCCATGCCACTTCCTGCCACTTCACATTGGGTGCCTGGAAAAGCTGGATCCAGTCCTTGGAATCTTCTCTCTGTATCCCAGGACTGAATCCAGCTTCTCTAGGTGCCCAATGTGAAGTGTCAGGGAGCATAGAGATCAAAGTCAGCTGGCATATAAACCGACTACCGAACAAGCTAAGCACTTCGCTTTGTTTGTAGTGTAAATTGGGTATTCTCTATTGTCCTCCATTTTTTTTATTTTTTTTTGCAACCAATTATTGACTTGTACTGTACATTTTTTAAATAATAGACATTATTTGTGCAATGATGGCCGTTGTTATGAAAGACGGCAATCATTTTTATATAGTGTGAACCTAGCCTTAGACAGTCCAGCCTAAGCTTAACCCCTTAAGGACAGAGCCAATTTCGATTTTTGCGTTTTAGTTTTTTCCTCCTTGTGCTTAAAGTGTCACTGTCGTGAATTTTTTTTTTGCAGAAATCAATAGTCCAGGCGATTTTAAGAAACTTTGTAATTGGGTTTATTATCCGAAAAATGCATTTTTATCATGAAAAAGCAGTTTGAAGCTCTCCCCCCTGTCTTCATTGTTCTCCTATGGAGAGAGCTAAAGAAAAGACCAAAACAGGACAACAAAGAGTTAATCTACAAATCCCTCACGGGATATCTTCTCTGACCATCACCAGTGACCTGTCTGAGCTCAGATTACAGCTGTCACCCAGCTCTGTGCCTGTAATCCTCTGTTATCTGCTTTCTGCTGCCGGCTAACTCCCTCCATCCTCCTCCCCCCTCCCCTCTCCCTAGAACAGACAGGGGACGTCTCCTGCAACAAGTCACAATTTTCAGATTTTTCAGAGTGGATGAAAAAGAGGAAGGAGGGGGGGACCTGGGAAAAGGCTTTTTACATGCAGATAATTGGCAGATTTGGCTAATAAACCCAATTACAAAGTTTCTTAAAATCGCCTGGACTATTGATTTCTGCAAAAAAAAAAAAAAAAATACGACAGTGACTCTTTAAAAGGCCATAGCACTTGCATTTTTCCACCTAGAAACTCACATGAGCCCTTATTTTTTGCGTCACTAATTGTACTTTGCAATGACAGGCTGAATTTTTGCATAAAGTACACTGCGAAACCAGAAAAAAATTCAAAGTGTGGTGAAATTGAAAAAAAAAAAAGCATTTTGTTTATTTGGGGGAAATGTGTTTTTACGCCATTCGCCCTGGGGTAAAACTGACTTGTTATATATGTTCCTCAAGTCGTTACGATTAAAACGATATGTAACATGTATAACTTATATTGTATCTGATGGCCTGTAAAAAATTTAAACCATTGTCAACAAATATACGTCACTTAAAATCGCTCCATTCCCAGGCATATAGCGCTTTTATCCTTTGGTCTATGGGGCTGTGTGAGGAGTCATTTTTTGCGCCATGATGTGTTCTTTCTATCGGTACCTTGATTGCGCATATATGACTTTTTGGTCGCTTTTTATTAAAATTTTTCTGGATTTGATGCGACCAAAAATGCGCAATTTTGCACTTTGGGATTTTTTTGCGCTTACGCCGTTTACCGTGCGAGATCAGGAATGTGATTAATTAATAGTTTGGGCGATTACGCACGCGGCGATAGCAAACATGTTTGTTTATTTATTTACTTTTATTTATAACCTGGGAAAAGGGGGGTGATTCAGACTTTTATTAGGGGAGGGGGCTTTTTACTATTAACAACACTTTTTTTTTTTACTTTAACACTTATACTAGAAGCCCCCCTGGGGGACTTCTAGTATAAGTGATTTGATCTCTCATAGAGATCTCTGCAGCATAGATATGCTGCAGAGATCCATGAGATAGGCACTCGTTTACTTCCAGCTGCCGCAGCCGGAAATAAACAAGTGCCGAGCCGGGGACGACGCCATCTTGGAGCGGTCCCCGGTCGGCTTCAGAAACGGAGATCTCCGCCACTAGACACCAGGGAACGGCTGAATCCGGTAATCGGATGCAGCTGTCATGTTTGACAGCTGCATCTGATTACTGTATTAGCGGGCACGGCGATCGGACCGTGCCCGTTAATACCTACGGTCCCGGGCTACAAGCGGCACCCGGGACCGCCGCGGTTCAGAGCGGGGGTCGCCGCGCGGCCCCGCTCTGAACGTCCTTACCGGCATCAGGGCGTAAATTTACGCCCGATGTCGTTAAGGGGTTAAACTTTGGCAGTATTTATGAGTTCCCCCAGTCTGTCTGAAAGAGCCCTTATGTTAAGTAGTGGTTGGGGACTATGGGGTTAATAAAATAAATTATATACAACTTGGATTACTTGTTTTGTCTTTTTATCAGGTATTTGTGAAGTCTAAAGTATAATTGCTTATATTTGGATTTCAGGAAGGAAAATATTCTGCCAGTAATAGAGACAAAATGACTTAATGTTCCGTAAGATTAAAGTTTTATCTTTTTAGGACTTAGTAATCCATTGTCTATTTAATTGAAGATTATTTCAATGAATGTCTAATGAATACAAAGTAAATTCCTTTTCTGGTAAAAATGGATGTGTATTCTCTTTAGAAATATATCCTAAGCCATTTTTCTTTTGATTTCAAGGACATTTTAGATATTGCAAAGACTTGGTCCTTTAGCTAAATATCATGCAGTGTGGAAGTAAAAGGAGCTATCTATGTCAATATAGACAATTCAATTGAGAAGACAAAAATGTAATAAAAGGACTGATGATAATATACATTATTTAAGGGACTGCAAATGAAGTGTCTAACATAGCAGTATTTTTATCATTTACTCAATTAACTGTTTAATCCAGTAGTAAATGAAGGGTGAATATTAGACTATATCATTTTAGACTGGCCACCAAAAGGAAGATATAGTAATATGATTTCCTAATACTTCTGACTTAACATCCATATGCACTTTATGACCCGACATAGAATTTTCATTGATTTTGTGTAATATATTTTATATTTTTCAGAGGGGTTTTCAGACTTATAGTATATATATATATATATATATATATATATATATATATATCCCAATAATGTTTAATGTTGTGTGTGTGAGCACCCATCAAAAATAAGGGAAACTAGTAAAGTCTGAAGTACATCTGCTCAACACTATCCAATATAGCATATTGTTAGAACAGTCACGCTTGGCTGTAACTCCTTTGCTTTATCACCCCTTAAAATTTGTTTTACCCACTGCAACAAAATGTATATAAATTCCCTATATCTGCTAACTATCCTTTCAGTCTGTAACATTTGGTTATTCATGACTGTCAAAAGTGAAGCTTCCAATAAATCAAAAGATAATTTTTCTTCTCCACATCTTAAAACTAATTTCCTGTATCTCCTAGATGAAAGATCATAGTCCTTCCGGATTCAAATCTGTGGCACCACAACTCATGTAGTCTGCAATCAGAACATCACGCTATTGTACATAGTCTGCAGGCATTTGTCTGCCAAAGAACAGTGCATATTTTATTATCCTTCAAGTGTGAAAGATCTCCAGGAAAGATGAATACACTAGCAAATTGCTTTACAACATAAATTATACCAGCAAAATACAATTAGCTTATTCTGTTTGGCCTTCTGTGATAAAGCATTAGTGCTTGTGACAGAAGAAACAGTAAGGCCGAATGTCCTTTTTTCCAAATCTTCTAATAGATGTCTATAAAATTAATTAAAGGGTATCTAGCAGCAGTTTAGGTGATCCCAATCTGCTGATAGAGTCTAATAGGGCAGCGATCAGAAAGGCTACACACTGCAGCATTATGGTATAACTTTACTTATTGCTATTATGTAAATGAGTGTTTTTGGTGTACTGGGGACAGTCTTTTAGCCCTCAGTGCACTAATCTGCCCGCCAACACCTTCAGAATGCCTACAGATGAATATTCAGCCACCACTCTGCAGTGACCAGTAGTCTAGAGTGATTACACTGAAGCTGTTCCAGGCCAAAACAAAGGTTCACTCCCTCTGCTTATAGCTGGTCAAAGCGAAAATAGTTAGGGTTTCAAAACAATAATTTTTATGTAGAAGCATAAATTCCCTTCCTGTATCCATATCCAGCAATACCACATTCCATTATGAATTTTCTTCTCTTCCTTGGTTGAACTCAACTTGTCAACCTTACTTTGTAACTATGTAATTAATATAAATAGTAATTAATTACTATGTAATAAATAAATATATATATATATATATATATATATATATATATATATATATATGTATTAGATATATTTATGCAGAATATATATTGAAGGGGTCAATTGCAGTGAACACAAGTCCAAAAAAAGCCAATAAAGGGGAAGGGTGTAAACAAGATAAGATACCATGAAACTAAAGTAAATGGTTCAACAGAAATGAAAAGCACAGGCCTAACTAAAAATGTCCCTTAGTATGGGCATCTCCAGAACCAAGGAGCCACCCCTATCCTATACTACACCTCTGCCTGTAAGTTTAAATATATAGGAGGAAGGATAATTTCAAACCTGGGCTGTATATACATCATACATGTACAGGCTTGGTGTTTTCTTACCCTAAGATGTGTGTAAAAATAATAAGAGAAGGCAAAAGACTCTTTTGTTGTGGAATACAAGTAGATCTCCTTGGGAGGAAAATGGTCCAATATGAAAGTACTGTACTCATATCCCTGAATACTCACACAGCTACAGTTCAGTTCTTGCCAATGTAGTATCCAAATGTAGCAGTGTGGATATAGGATAAATGTAATCCTGGTATAGATATGAATCATGGAATAATCCTTATTTCTTTTTTTCCAATATAGTAATGCAAGGAGGAACAGTCATTTAGACATGTAGTACAGAGCAGTGCATAGTTTTAAACACCAGTTTCATCCACTACATCATCACAGGAAGAGAATCATTTATCTGCTAACCCATTGGCAACGTAATCGCAAGTACTGGATATTTTAACAGGATATGACTTTATCACTACATCCTCGTGGAGTTCTCTCATGCAGCAGTGTCAAAACTATACTGAGATTGCTGTGACCAAGACAAAATATCCAGTGAAAGAGGACACACTTTGAAAAACAATGCATCATGCTGAAAGTGGGAAATAGTCATGGATTGGTTCTATGAACACTACAAAGAGTTTTCTTTGCTTCCCTGGCCGTCATAGCCTCTAGACCTGGCTGTCCAGAACATATAAGCTTCTCCATCTAATTTGCTGTAACTGGGAAAACAGTCCTTTTCATGTGGACTAATATTCCTGCAGAACATTTTAGTGGAATCTATGCTCACATTCAAATTGCTTTAAATCAGACAGTCAAAGGAGGTACAATTTAGGTTCATTTTTTTTTTTTTTTCAAATTTCTTTTTATTTATTTTATCATTTTTTTCTATACAAAGAGAAAAAATGGACAGAATTGTATCCAGCAAACAACAAAAGGACAATGAATGACAGAGTATTCAAGCAGTCGCGCAGGCTCTTACAGTCATGTTAGATATTACAAATATGATAAACCAGGTAGAACTAGGATACAATTCGTAAAAGCATGTTTTGAGAAGCCTAGTAAAATAAACAAACTAAACAAAAATAAAAACTATGTACATTCCAGGATAGTAGTGTGAGATTTTTGTTTTTAGAGAGGGGGAGGTGTGTGTGTGTGGGGGGGGGGGGGGACTGAAAGAGGAGCTGCAGAGGTTGGGAGGGCAAGGAAGAGAAGAAAAAGATTATATAGCAGGGAGAGCCACTTCATGTGGAGACTGATCGGGAGTGTAGGGTATCAACTCTCTAAATTTTTCCATGGTTCCCATATTTGTGCGTATTTATTATGAGTTCTGAGCTCCTAACTGGCGAGTTCTTCCATTCTACAAAAATGATTCATTTTTGTGGTCCATGCCGTAAAAGAAGGTGGTTGGGTTAAATGCCATAGTGTGGGGATTAATAATTTTGCTGCTGTGAGCATATATGTGATTAGGTTACATTTTTTCGGGGAAAAGGATGGACAAGGGGCCCACAGTAAGATAAGGGGAGCAGAAAGAGGGATTTTGGTTTCTGTTATTTTGAAGATGGTGTCTAAAATTGAAGACCAGAAGTTTTTAAGTGATGGACAGGTGATCCAGATATGTGAGATATTACCAGGAGATTTACCACACCTCCAGCATAGGTTATGTTGAGAAGGATTAAGGGTGTGTAACCACTCTGGAGTTCTATACCATCTAGTTAAAATTTTGTATGAATTATCCTGTACTCTCACACATCTGGAGAAACCAAAAGAATTTGTGAGTATTGTCTTGTTTTCATCTGTCGTAAACGTGAGTCCTAGTTCTTTCTTCCAAGCTAATATATAACTCAGTTTATCGGGAGAAATATCCAGAAGTAATTTCTGGTAGATGATGGAGATTAGTTTTTCAGGAAGTTTTGGGAGAAGAGATAATTCATCTAGCCAAGATGAGTCAGTAAGGGCTGGTAGTTTCCTCTTAAGCGATCGGAATACCTGTCTCATATGTAGTTGAGCTAAGAATTTCGACCTAAACTTAGAGGAGGAAGGGAGTAGCTCTACTGGGTCTGTCAAATCTGGTTTGTAGGCCTCTTTGACTTTTTTATGTTTAAGTTCATCCCACATATCTTTGTGGGTGAGGGTTAGACCTAAATATGTAGGTAGATCATTCAATGGGGCAATGGGTGAGAGTAATTTGGGGGTGTTAGAAGAGGACATAAATTGACGAAATGTTTTAATTGTTCCTTTGACAGTGGGGCATAGATTAGTTGGAATTTTTGTTCCTGGGAGTAGCGACCAAAGTAACCCCATAGACCCTTCTGGCATTAGATGTCTTTCTAGTGAAGCATGTAAAGGTTGGCTTTGAGATCTAGTCAGTAAGAGCCATCTGCTGAGGTGAATTGCATTATAATAAATTTGATGGTCCGGTAACCCATACCTCCTTTTTGTGGTCTTAAAATAAGAAGTCTAAATTTAGGTTCATTTATATTGTAGTTAAAAAAGATAGAAAAATAGTCAATATGTAGTGAATGTCTGGTTAATATGAGATAATGCTAGCAAAGCAACTTTTCCATATTACAGAGCCATGTCATGCCAGCAGGAGCATTTGTCAATTTACTGAGCAATAAATGATAGGGGGAGAACAAAAATAAATTTGCCTTCAAACATGTGTTGCAAATCATGAAACTATTTCTTTGACCATGAAATAGTATATCTTTTTTTTTTTCTTTCCAACAGTAGTACTGCATTAAAATGACTAATCTCCTGCTGATCTCTCACAAAAGCTCTAAATTAGAAATCATTCTGGATTATTCTACAGCTTTATCGAATGCAAAACTACAGGTGACTCAATCAGCTCTGATTTATACTGAACTAGTGTCTGTTATAAAAAGTTGATAGGGAGGGAATGCAATTTTTCTGACCTAATGGCCTTTTATTATTAACTTTCATACTCTATTTATAATTTCTCAACAACATTTTGTAGAAGAACATTTAATGAATATAAATTGGTTTGCACATTTGAGGCAAAAATGGAATACATTATATGAATAGAGAATACTCAGCAGTGTGCACAGGCATCCAACTATTTCATCCATAACAATTATTCATCTGTTAATTACTTAGACATCAGTTAATTAGTACAGAAGCTGTTTCACCATTGTAAACAATCAGACTTCTTAAGGTTGAAAATGCATTCTAAACTTCAGATAAAGTGCTAGCAGAACAAACATGCCAGTCCTCAGACTCATTATACCATTAGATTCACTATTTAGCAACAATGATACAGAATAGTAAAAAAAAAAAACCAAAAAAAAAAAACCCAATTCTTTATATGTCTACAATTTTCTTTCTACTAAACATCTGTACATCCCCCTTTTCTTTCCCTGTCTCCATTGTGAGTAGGCTCTGGTCCCCTAGCGCCACTTTTCTCTTTTATAATAGGGTTGAAATAATCTGGAAATCTTTCTAGCGGTTCTCTTTCTGTAGTAGCCTGTTCAGTTTCATCAAAACGTCCTTGAGGTGGTAGTGTGGGGTCTGATCTCTATAGTGATGGCTTTATAAAAGTGTTACTTTGAGTCAGGATATTGCTACCTGCTCTTACCCAACCCAGTTTTTCAGCATATATTAGCTGGTAGGCAGGAGGAACCCTGCCGCTCGCTCCATCTGCACAGTACACCCCTCACAGCACCTATAGTCCTAATACTAACAAGCCAGAGGAAATGACAGTTTTAGGGATGTCACTTCCTGCAGTACTAAAAGGTCATGAAACACCAAGTTATAAAAACAGAATTATTGTAATAAATTACATGTAACAGTAAAAACTATTCTCCAGAAGTCTCAGATTTACTATGGCTGCTGTGAATTTTGGCACAGGATTATCGGGACACTTTTGTTTTGTGTTGTATGCCAAGAAATGTCTGCACCAGAGCAGCATGCCTGGGTGCCTTGGATGTTATACATTAGCTCGGAGTCCGTCTGTATACTGTGTTGGACTATTAATAAACCACAGAATGATTGTTGAAAGCTTCAAAAGTTAGTTCAGCTTCTTCATTTGGCTTCTGCATTTTCAATAAAGTGGAACTAATACATAGTTACATAGTACAGTTGAAAAGAGACACATGTCCATCAAGTTCAACCAAGGATTAAAGTCTAGATTATAATACAGCACTATTAATCCCTCTATATGTGTCTGAAGTGAACTCTAGCTGTTGTAGAGAGAAAGGTGACTACTCCGTGGGGGGGGGGGGGGGGAGGGGGGGGGGCTGACGTACGGGAAAATATGGAACCAAGAAGAGAAGTGGATCTAGGAGTAATAGGTAATGGCGCTAACAGGCTGGATGACAAACTCTTCTTACAACACTGTCTGTGTGTTGCGTAAAGTTAGTATTAGGAAAAAGGTGATTTTTGCTGCCTCAAATATAGTATAAGCGCTGCGGAATCTGTTAGCACTATACAAATAAATATTATTATTATTGTTATTATTATATAGTGGACATGGTGCTCATAAGAAACATTTATTGTGAAGGTACCTAAAACTCCATATCTGCAGAGCCATATTTATAGCTTGTGCTGCCCTAGGCACCCAGACTGAATACTTCCCTTTATGTCGATTCCACAAACATCAGAATTTGTTAAAGATGTCATCTCATCAATGTGGTCATGTATGTGGAGCTCCTGTTCTGGCGGCTTCAAATTTTTCTAGCATTGCATGCATGACCATTTATTTCAATGTAACCCTACAAATGCCCCAATTGGCCATGTCCGTCTCCTCCAAGTCAGCTGCTTTCCAGAGAAAAAGTGAAATGTTTTAAGGAAAATATTGCAGATATATTTTAGACAATGGCACAGGTACAATAGC
The DNA here is from genome assembly GCF_027789765.1 of Dendropsophus ebraccatus. NCBI lineage: Eukaryota > Metazoa > Chordata > Amphibia > Anura > Hylidae > Dendropsophus > Dendropsophus ebraccatus. The sequence continues at coordinate 75,455,890 of NC_091458.1, forward strand.
CAAGACTGTATTTTAGTTAGTTACAGGTAAAATGTATTTAGTTACAGGTGCAAATTTACTTTACTATACTATACATCAGGGGTGTAAAACTGTGGCCCTCCAACTGTTGAAATCATGCCTGGACAGCTAAAGCTTTGTCCTGGCATGATGGGAATTGTAGTTTTGCCACAGCAGGAGTGCTGTGAGTTTGATATCCCCAATATATGTGGATATTTTCAACTGCTTTCTAAAATATGATTTTACATAGTCTTATGATCACCTAGAAGTTTATCAAATCAGGTGGCTAAGCAAAATGCAAGTGATGCAGATGCAAAGCTTGGATTCCAAACCAGCTATTTGTATAGTTACATAGTTACATAGTTAAATAGTTAATACGGTTGAAAAAAGACACATGTCCATCAAGTTCAACCAAGGAGGGAATGGATACAGGGAAGGGGGAGGGGTGATGGGTTCTATACATATGCATTTATATTATTTTGGTCTAAGAACTTATCTAGGCCGGTTTTGAAGCCCTCTACTTTTTTTTGCTGTGACCAGATCCTGTGGTAGACTGTTCCACAGATTCACAGTTCTCAGGGTAAAGAAGGTTTTCGCCTCCGGAGATTGAACCTTTTTTTCTTCAGGCGGAGGCAATGCCCCCTTGTCCTTTGAGGGGGTTTTACCTGGAAGATCTTTTCCCCATATTTCTTGTAGGGGCCATTTATATATTTAAATAAGTTAATTCTATCTCCCCTTAAACGTCTCTTCTCCAGACTAAACAAATGTACTTCTTTTAATCTCTCCTCATAACTAAGATGCTCTATTCCCCTTATTAGTTTAGTTGCCCGTCTTTGTACCCTCTCCAGCTCTAGAACATCCTTTTTATGAATCGGGTTCCAAAACTGGACAGCATACTCCAGATGAGGCTGCACCAAAGCTTTATAAAGCAGTAATATTATATCCCTGAGTCCATGCCTGTTTTAATGCATGAATATATCCTGCTGGCTTTAGAAGCCGCTGACTGACATTGTGTGCTGTTCTGTAGTCTATTATCTACAAGTACACCCAGATCCTTCTCCATCAGCGACTCTCCCAGAGTAACTCCCCCCAGGACATATGATGCATGCTGCTTATTAGTACTCAGGTGCATAACTTTACATTTATCCACATTGAACCTCATTTGCCAAGTGGACGCCCAAACACTCAGTGTGTCTAAGTCATCCTGTAACATCTGCACATCCTCCATAGACTGTACTGTACTACAAAGCTTGGTGTCATCTGCAAAGATAGAAACATTGCTGTTAATTCCATTCTCAATATCATTAATAAACAAGTTAAACAGAAGGGGGCCCAGTACTGACCCTTGGGGTACACCACTTATTACTGGGGACCATTCGGAGTAGGAATCATTGACCACCACTCTCTGGGTACGATTTTTAACCCAGTTTTCAATCCAGTTACACATTAATTTTTCCAAACCGATAGACTTTAACTTACCCATCAGACGTCCATGAGGAACTGTGTCAAACGCTTTTGCAAAATCCAGGTACACGATATCCACAGCTGCGCCGCCATCCAGGCTTCTACTTACCTCTTCATAGAAACATATTAGGTTGGTTTGACAGCTTCTGTCCTTAGTAAAACCATGCTGGTTATCACTTATAATACTATTAGCCACTACATATTCCTGGATGTAGTCCCTTATAAGCCCCTCAAATAGTTTCCCCACAATGGACGTTAAGCTTTTAGGTCTATAGTTACCTGGGGAAGTTCAAGAGCCCTTTTTGAAGATCGGCTCTACATTTGCCTTACGCCAGTCCCTTGGCACAATACCAGTAAGCAAAGAATCACAGAATATTTCATACAAGGGTAGAGAAATTACAGAACTGAGTTCCCTAAGAACTCTGGGGTGTAATCCATCAGGCCCTGAAGCTTTGGTTACATTAAGTTTATTTAATTTATCTTGGACCATATCTATAGTAAACTAGTTCAGTACATTACATGTGTTAGCAGCACTGGCCCCACCCACCTCAGTACTAGCCCCACCCACAACAGCTCCATCCTCTTCTTTTGTATATACAGAACTGAAGAAGCCATTAAGTAACTCAGCTTTCTCCTGATCCCCAGTTATTAATTCCCCGTCGCCATTATTTAGGGGTCCTACATGCTCTGACCTTGGTTTTTTTGCATTAATATATTTGAAGAATTTTTTGAGTTTTCTTTTGCTATCTATGGCTACCTGCCTTTCATTGTAAATTTTTGCTGCTTTTATTACATTTTTACAGGTTTTGTTGACTTCTTTGTAATGTTTAAAGGCTACAGCTGACCCCTCTGATTTGTATTTTTTGAATGCCCCTTTTTTCTCATTTATAGCCCTTCTAACCTCGGTTGTAAGGCATGTGGGATTGGATTTTAACCGTTTATATTTGTTACCCATAGGAATATATTTGGCAGTACAGTTATTTTATGTGGATTTGAAGATTTCCCATTTATTAGCTGCATCAGTATTTGACAGCAGCCGCTCCCAGTCTATGCCCTGAAGTTTAGCTCTTAACCCCTTGCCTCCGCAGCCTGTTTTGGCCTTAATGACCAGGGCCTATTTTGCAAATCTGACCTATGTCTCTTTATGTAGTGATAACTCTGCGATGTGCTTAACTATCGTGGTTATTCTGAGATTGTTTTTTCGTGACATATTCCTCTGTATGTTAGTGGTATACTTTGGTTGATACAATAAGTATTTTTTTGTAAAAAACACAACATTTTCCCCAAAATTGGAAAAATTTACAATCCTTTATATTCAAAATTCTCTTTTCCTAAGAAAGATAGTCATGCCACATGAACTAATTATTACTGCAATATCTACAACATGTCTGCTTTATGGTGACGTCATTTGGTGAACGTCCTTTTACTTGTTAGGATGTTAGAGGACTTCAAAATTTTGCGGTGATTTTTCAAATATCAGGAAAATGTCAAATTCTGATTTATTTAGGGACCAGTTCAGTTCTGAAGTGGAATTGTGGGGCCTGTATGTTAGTTATCCCCATAAATCCCTCCACTGTAAAAACTGCACCCCTCAAAGTATTCAAAGTAACATTTCATAAGTTTATTAACCCTTTGGGTGTTTTGCAGAAATTTAAGCATGTTGGAGGAGAAATTAAAAATTTTCATTTTTTTGGCAGATAATCTATGTTAATCTATTTTTTCCTCTAAGGCTGGGTTCACACTACGTATATTTGAGGCTGTATGTTTGAGGCTGTATAGCAACCAAAACCAGGAGTGGATTAAAAACACAGAAAGGCTATGTTCACATAATGTTGTAATTGAGTGGATGGACGTCATTTAATGGCAAATATTTGCTGTTATTTTAAAACAACGGCTGTTATATTGAAATAATGGAAGTTATTTACCGTTATATGGCGGCCATCCACTCAATTTCAACATTGTGTGAACATATCCTTTCTGGGTTTTCAATCCACTCCTGGTTTTGGTTGCTATGAGGACCTGACATGAGGACCAAATACAGCCTGAAATATACATAGTGTGAACCCAGCACACAGCAAATACTAACTGAGAAATACCACTCACACTTTATTCCCCTTATTCCAGTGTCACTAGAAATCCCCCATATGTGGCCGCAGTGCGTCACCTGTCTCAACCACAGGTCGCAGACATGACAGAGACCTGATGAATTTTGGGGCCTTTTTTTATTTCAGGGTTTTTTTTTAGCCATTATACCATGTCACAGGGCCTTGCGGTGCCAAAATATTTTTGTAAGACAAGTTGACGTTTCCTTCGGTACTATTCTGGTGGACATGTGACACCCTGATCAATATTTATTTAATTTTTTATGAGGTGGTACGAATAAAAAACACAATTTAGCATCTGTTTTTCACCATTTTTTTGTACGCTGTTTACTATACATCACCTATGACATGTTATTGTTATTTGTCAGGTTGGTACGATTACAGTGATGTCCATTTTATATAACTTTTGTTATAGTTTATGGCATTTATACTATAAATACTGTTTGTGTCTTGCATATTGTAAGGGCAGTAATTTTATAATTTTTTCGCCAATGGATATATGTGAGGGCTTTTTTTTGCGGCATAAGATGACGTTTTTAGCAGTACACCTTTTGGGTACATGTGATGTTTTGATAGCTGTTCTCTATATTTTTTAGGGGGCAGGATTAACAAAAAATTGTCATTTTGGTTAGTTTTTTATTTATTTTTTGAATGGTGTTAATCTGGCGGTATAATTAATTTAACAGGTTAATAGACTGGATCATTACGGACGCAGCGATACCAAATATGTGTATCTTATTTATAGGGGATCATTTTAAAAAAGGGGGGATGGGGAATGTGTATATTTATTTTAATTAATAATTTATTTATGTATGTATTTATTTAATTATTTAATTTATTTGTTTTAATTATTTATGTATTTATGTGTGTGTGTTTTTTTTTTTACTTTTGCAGGTATATATATAATGCATTACAGCACATAAGCTGTGCTGTAATGCATTATACAGTGAATGAGTGTCAGTGTCACACACACTGACAGTCATTCAAACTATCAGGTCCCTGCAGCTGATTCAAACGATCAGTGCAGGGACCTGATCGTATAGCACGGGGGGGGAGCCGTAGCCTGGGGGATGGGGACGGGGGACAAGGGGAGGGAGAGGATGGAACGGAGCACAGGGAGGTAGGCACGGGGGAGCACGGGCACAGGGGGGGGGAGCACAGAGGGCAGCACGGGAGAGCACGAGCACGGTGGGGGAAGCATGGGAGAGCACAAGCACGGGGGGGGGGGAGAGCACAGAGGGGAGCACGGGAGAGCACGGGAGAGCACGAGGGGAGCACGGGGGCGGGGAGGAAGAGCACGGGGAGGGAGCTGAATCCGGAGGGGAGGGGGACAAGTAGAGGAAGGGAGAGGAGAACTGGGGAGGAGTTGAACGGGGGGAGCTGGATGGGGGCGGGGGGAGCCCGGACATTACAGGTTGAAGGAAGGGGGACCTGGGGAGAGCATTACAGCAGTGGCGACAGGAGGGGGCAACGTGCTGTAGCCTCCTCCTGCCTTCCCATCAACCTGCTGCACAGAATCTCCCCATAGACGCTGCGGTCACACTGACCGCAGTGTTTATGGGGTTAACTGCCGGATGCATTCTGCCACTGCTTTTCATGACGTCCCTGGACGTCATATTGGGGGAAGGGGTTAACCCAGGAAAATTGGCCCTTTTAAAATTAAGAGTTTTTGCCCTCCCAACATGTTTTTCTTTTCTACACTTTAAGCTAAAAGTCACTATATTGTGGTCACTATTACCCAGGTGTTCATGGACAGTGACATCCCCAACCAGCTCAACATTGTTAGAAAAAAACAGATCCAACAAGGCATCACTTCTAGTTGGCTCCTCCACAAACTGTCCCAGAAAATGATCCTGCAGGAGGTTAAGAAATTCCCTCCCCTTTGTGGATTTAGCTGAACAGTGACTACAATCTATATCTGGGTAGATAGTATTAGTATTTTAAGCTTTAGGCCATGTTCACACAACGTAAGTGATTAATACACAATTAACGTGCACTGGAGATTTATCAAACTTGTGTAAAGTAGAATTGTCTTAGTTGCCCCTAGCAACCAATCAGATTCTACTTTTCATTCCTCACAGATTCCTTGAAAAACAAAAGGTTGAATCGGATTGGTTGCTAGGGGCAACTAAGACAATTCTACTTTACACCAGTTTGATAAATCTCCCCCACAGTATACACTCCGGCCGGGGTCGCTAGCGGCCATAAAAAAAAGTGACATGTCAGTTTTGTGTGGCCGCTATTTAGAATGTAATGTCACTTCTGGCTGCACTGTCCATGTTCCGCTCCTTCTCGCCACCTCCATCCTGCCCACTTCTCTGGTAAGATAAATAGATAGTTTTGGCAATACATCCACTGAATTTTGTGGAGACAGCCATGCAAAAACAAAAAACAAAAAAGAAAGCAGCTAAGTTAAAAAAAAAAGGAACTGTAAAAAAAAAAATCCTGCACTAATTACTATGGGGAAAACAACATCCATACAGCATTCAGTGCTCTAAAATGGTGGTATCCTACCAAGAACACAGTTATATATGCCCTACTTATGGAATCTTTGGAGTGTAAAAATGCACTTGGAGGGTTAAGTGTGATTTAAGATTATGTTATCTAGGACAGGATGCATCTCTCAGAAAGTAGAACAAAACACTAGGTCATTCATGTTATGGCAGTATCTCAATGAAGTCGATTGAGGGGGAAAAAAAGGTCAGGAATTCATTCACATTACTGGAATTTATGCAGCGTCTTTTTTTTTTTTTTTTTACTAAAAATATGTGGAGCTCTGTCTCTTGCTAAAGGGACATTAAAACTTTTAAAATAATTGGGATTGTTAAATTCTATTTTTAGCATAAGGATACATTTTTTACATTAGCAATGACAACTAAAATTGGGAGAAATCTGTGCATGGGTGGAATTATTGTTTATGTTATAGAAGGGTAAACTATTAGTTTAAAACTGATGATATTTTAAATACAGCTATTAGATTTATAGCTTTATTCTTACTTTGTAAATTTATACAATGCAATCCCACAGAAGTACACTAGTATAATTAATTCACATAATCTGTGGAGTTATCAGTTATGTTTAGTGAGAAAATTATTAGAGATGAGCGAGTAGTGAAATACTCGACTTTCGAGAATTCGAATCGAATAGGCACTGATATTCGACTATTCGAACGAATATTCGATCCCATTATAGTCTATGGGGAAAAAAATTCAAGGCACTTGGAAATCCAAATTCGACCACTTGGAGGTCACCAAACCACCCTAAACGATGCCAACAACTCCAGAATGACACTGTGACATCAGGGGGAGCATGCCTGGGTGCACCCAACACCCCAAAATCGCAGTTGCAAAGGAAAAATATTTGTGAACATTTATGAATGTTTACAGCAATGTTCACACATTTCCTTCATATTTCGTGCGCAGCGTTACATACATGATTTCAATGTGCGTCCGTAGAGCGTCACGTTATTCGCGCGTATCACGCTTTACGCTGTACAAAAGCTAGGCCGCAGCAGAACAGAGATAAGGCAACTGGCACAAAAGGTATCACGTGCCTTTTAATCGGCAACTGGCGCAATAGGTATCACTTGCCTTTTACTGGGCAACTGGCACAATAGGTATAAGGTTAATGTACACTTAGTGGGCTAAACCCAATACCCACAGTTTCAAGCGTGCCCTGAAGACTCATCTGTTCAGGCTCGCTTATAACGTTCCCTAAACTGTTTCCCCCTTCTGTTTCCCTTGCTCTATTTCTCTGACTGTTCCTGCACTTTATATGTTTACCTGCATCAGACATTGGCGTTGTTACTGGCTCATCCTGTAATTCTAATTATGTACAATGGCTGGACCATGGACAAATAAAGCACTTATGCCTGGTGTCTATGAAAATTAGTCTGTAAGCTCCAACGAGCAGGTCTCGTCTATACTCTGTATTTTGTATTTTTTGTTATTTTTATTAACTATGTACTTATTTATTCCAATTTAACTGCGTATTATGTACCTCTGTACTGTATGCATAGAAAAAAAAAAGCGCTGCGGAATCTGTTGGCGCTATACAAATAAATTTATTATTATTATTATTATTATTAAACCAGGGACACTATAAGTCACTTGTACACACAGGGTACTGGAATGAATACAGCTGCTGATGCTGCTGATGCTGCTGATGCTTTTACTGTATATCATCTATTTCTTAGCACTGAGAAGTACTTTGGATTCAAAGATCCATTTTTTTGCTGGATCTTAGCCCTGAAAAGGACTTTTGGGTTCAGTAGTAATCCTGCCTAACCAAAACGCTACTAAAACCTACTGTATCTCTCCCTGCTTGAAGATTTCTCCCTGGCTAGATTGAAAGCGCATCTGCGGTTGAGTGGAGGAAGTCAATTATTAAATATTCGAGGTCATGTGGTTCAAACATTCAATGAGGGTATACACCATTTTCGCGCTGCATGCGTACTCCCAGGGTCCCTCCCGGCCTCCCTGCATGGTGATTGGATTAAAAAAAGCGCCAAGTGCGATGGGAATGCTTTCGAATGTTTCCTGTGTCTTCATCACACTACTCAATTGAATTTTAATCTTTCGAATACCGCAATATTCGATCAAATACCATCTTGATCGAACCGTATTCGCTCATCTCTAAAAATTATAAATGGCCATGTGCGTGAAGCCATACCAGCACAATTCTCCCACTGCTGAATGACTGTGAGTGGGGTCAGGCTACATCATAGATTACTCAACAGTATATACAGTAACTACAATACCAATGCATTTATTTTTTGAGAATTCCAGATAATTCTATGAGTAACTGTTTGGGGAATTTAAAGGTCAAATCAATCCCTTGAACTCTTTGCCATATACCTCAGGTCATTCCCAAACAAATTTTGTGGCAGGCATTATCCTGCTGAAAGAGGCCACGTAAGAAGGCAATACCACTGTCACGGAGGGTCCACAATAATGATTCAGTTTAGGTCCAACTAGTTCATCAAAATCCCTAAAACTCATGTATAAGGCTATGTTCACACTAAGTAAAATAACGGCCGTTATTTTCAACGGCCGTTATTTTAAGGCCAAAACAAAGTTTAATTTTGATTCCTAGCATGATTATAAATGGGATGAAACAGGTCATTTACTTTAAATACTGCGCCCAGCCCAAAAAAACACTCAGAATTTTTTTTTACATCAAAATAAAGTTTAATTCGGTAGATATAAGTTTTACGTTCGCGGCCTCCGTAGCCAGGAAACTGAAAGCCTGAGGCTTCAGGTTTCCATGGCTAACATTGGGGCTTTGTGATCACTTCGCAGAGCCCTGATGGATAGCAAACAGAGAATTCTGCCTCTGTATATGCTGCGGTCGTGACGATAAGCCGGGACCCGCCGCAGATGACACAGGCGCAGCTCCTGCGTCTGTCATCCTGCAGCATAAATAAACGTTGCTGCAGCATTAGGCATGGGCTGCAGTGACGTTAATTTACAGTGCAGCAGCGAGAGGGGGTTAATAAAGTCATTATGGCAACATGTATGGCTATAAGATGGTACATAGTGGTAACTAGGGATGAGAAAAGTGAATTTCACCCGATTCGCTTAAAAAAATTCCCAAACATGGCAATCGCGATTGTGGCTGTCCAGATTGTGGCTGTCTCAGACCCCTCTAGGCTCAGTGGCCTACCGTCCATCAGTCGGGGCTGTATAACCACCCCTTCCATCTTGGCTCTCTACCAGAAGCTGTCATCCCCTGGGAGGAAGGGGTAGTGATACAGCCCCGACTGATGGACGTCAGGCCACCGAGCCCAGAGGGGTCTGACATACCATAGCGGTTCTTCGGGGAGGAGGACTGTCTGCAGCAGGTCCTCCAGGAGATTTACGAAGCCTGTAAGGTACAGGAGCCCCATTTCAGACAGCAGACCCGCACCGCAGCTGATGCAAAGTATCAGCAGTTCTACAAAGAGCAGGTGGACCGTGAGCGGGAGATCTGCCAGAGACTAGGGGAGCCAACTGAGAAGGACACTCGTCCCTTGCGGCTGCAGGGCACTGTACGAGAGTTCAGCCGTGACCGGGGATTTGGCTTTATAGAGGACAACAATGGACCCAAATGGTACTTTAACCGGGCCTCGGTGAAGCGTTGTGATCTGCCAGAGCCTCTGCATTTCCTGTTCCCGGGAGAGCAGGTAGAGTTCACCCCCATGCTGGGGCCCCAAGGTTGGTGGGCAGCGGCTGTGACCAGAATACCACCCCACCTTACAGCGGTATGGAGGACGACTGGTCTGAGGATCCACAAAGGCCCTCCGTAGCCCTCCACGAGACTCCGGAAGTGCTTCTCTTGCTACCGCTGCCACCCTCATGCTCTGACAGGAGAGCCTCCGTGTCCAGCACAGCTAAACCAGTGCCTTTCTCCCCTCTGGTTCCAGCTCCAGCAGCAGCTGCAGAAGCAGCTCCAATGGTTTCAAGCCCAGTGGCTCCACCAGTTTCAGCGGTTACCGCCGCTGCTCCAGAGGCGGCCATTGAGGTACCAACTGCACCAGCTGAGGCCACCCTGATGGTTGAAAAGCCATGCAATGCAATGTCCACTGTGTCCTTGTCCACCAACCCTCCGGGAGTCCGGGATGTCGCCAACTGGCATCTGCACCTTGCGCCAGGGGTGAAGGTGCTCAGCGGTTCTGGCAGTGCCACCAGAGTGGAGAAAGCTGTGTCCACAACGCCTGCGGGGGTTTCGTCCGAGTCCTCCACCCCAGCATCATTGGGAGCAGCAGCAGCTGCTTCAAGCCTTTCCACCACTCCCACCAGGAGAGGTACTGTTTAATCAGTTAGTGGCAGGACTGCCCAAGTTACATGTAGCTCAAGGACTACAGTGTAAAAAATGTTTACAGTAACGTTTAAGAAATGTGCCTGGCATCTGCCATGATTTCCAAGTCTGCTTTTGAAAAGTTTTATGTTCATTGCAACGTTTTATTTAAGTAAAAGTGCCTGGTTCTTAAACCATGTAATGTGTTTATTTCACCATATTGCATTAACGTGCTATTTTTTGGGGGTGTGACAATCTGGGGGTTACTTACTCACTGGGATCACCAACTCCTGGGTCTGAGACGGTTGGCACATCACAAACTTCAGTCCAGTCAGTGCTGGATGCCTTAGGGCTCGTTCACACAGAGCAAAAGCAGCTGAATTTCTGCGCTGAATCAGCGCTGAAATTTCAGCCGTTAAAATAGGTGCAGAGCTAATTTCCATTGTGTTGAATGGAAATTCTGCTCTGCAGTTCACACGGTGGAATTTCCACACTGAACTAATCCGCTTTCCGCCAGAAGAATGAACATGTTCATTTTTCCGCTAGCGGAAGCCTATACAAACCAATGGGTCTCTGATTTTCTGTTTCAGTGCGGAATAAGCGTAATACAAGCGGAAATTACGCGCTGAATCAGCGTGGAAATGGAGAAAAAAGGGGGGGAGGAGGATTCTAGTATATATTCTGGTATAGTCTAGTTTACTCGCCAAATACTCGCTGAATTTCAGCGCTGAATGCATGCAGATTCAGCGCGGATTCCTCGAGTATTCCACGCTAAATTTGTCAAGAGCTGATTACGAGCTGAACACTTTCCTAGCGGAATACGCAGGGATTCTGCTTACATTCTGCTTACATTCTGCTCGGAATTCAGCGTCAGTTGATTTCAGGCGGAAATATTTTCTTGCGTAATCCGCCCCTTTTGCTCTGTGTGAACGTAGCCTCAAACTGACCATAGTCGCTTTATTTGTCAGTCCAAGGAAAGACATAAGACATAAGCAACACTTTTCAAATAAAGTAAAACCTAGGCCGTCTAGCCACTGACTGTACTGCACAGCTTCCCTAGCTTTCACTTCTGAGCCCACTGCTCAACACTACCAGATCTACTGGTCTCACCAAGACTCCTTGGCTGCAGATCCCAAAGGCCTAGCACTGCCTGTGTTCCCCCACCCTTGGAGTCTTCACCTGGGAGCCATGACCTGGAAAGGTCTGAAGTCTCTAATAAAGCTCCACCAGGTGGGTTTCAGAGCCTCATCAGCTCTTGGGTTGGAGTGGAGTATATGGACCAGAAGCTCCACCTGAACCCCTATTGCCACTCCAGAGGCACAGTACTGCCTCTTACAGCCACACCGTGCCACAAGGGGTTATGTTTTGTTGGTGTCTGGTGTGTTAAAAAGACACACATCTGCCATGGACTGCCCATTTCAGTGTTCTACCTTCACCCAGACACTCTAATAGACACTACATAGGTTATGTGCCACAGAGTTTTGTTTGTACTACGACATTGTTATTGTAGCCATGTTTACAGAAGCACTCTAATATGGATGCTGTGCTAAGTAAAGAGAACAGGGATTAATGTAGTCCCTGGAGAGCTGCAGCAGCTGGGAGCAAAGGAGGTCACACTTCTGTGTCTCCTCCAAGAATTGGGCGAGGACATCGTCCGAAAGATCAACATCTGCCTCCACCACCTCATCCGGTCATCACGCCACAACACACCCAGTCAGAGTGGCATACCAACACTTCTGAGCCCAGCGCTGTCAGGCTGTCCTTCACCTGCGCATCATGGGTGAAAGAAGCCACACTGGCAATGAACTGGGCGCAACATCACAGAGTGGCTGACTCCTCTGCATTTGCAGGTGGGCAATGTAGTGGCTGACAATGGGCGTAACATCGTGTCTGCACTGCAGCGGGGAGATCTAATGCACATTTTTTGCATGTCCCATGTGCTGAACCTCATTGTGCATAGGTTCCTCCGCTCACTCCCAGGACTGAAAGATCTCCTGAAGAAGCTCCGGACCGAGGTAGAAAACAGGACAAGACAGTGAGCCCTAGCCACTAGAACCCACTTTTTTTCCCTACCTACTTGCCTTAACGTCCCAGAACAACCAAGTACAACCCCGATGTCAGTCCCTACACTGATAAAGTTAAACACAGAACAGGACAGACAAAAGAAACACCATAAGCCAGAGTAGACAATCCAGATCAGCAACATCAGGCAGCAAAAATACTAAAATAAAGATCCAAAAGAGTAGTCAAAGTCCGGCGGTAATGTCAAGACAGGTGGCAAAACAGGGAAGTCAGTAAACAAAGCCAAAGGTCAGAAATATGCAGACAATAGCAGAGGTAAAAGCTTTAGCAGAGTATAACTCAATAGCCAGCAGAGAAATTAGGAGCTATCTGATATTTATCTGGGATCAGGGACTGGGTCCGGCAGCTGATTGGATCAGCCCTAATCTTAGCACCCAGCTCAGCTGGACAGGCCTAAAGAAGGATTAACCCCAGCACTGCCAGAGTGTAATAGGCAATGTGGGTGTGGCTGGGAAGCTAAGACAGCATTCAGACAGATACTGCAAATAAAAAAACAACCATAGGCTCAGCGCTTCCTCTGTCGCCCAGAACAGACTGAGGAGCGCAAGGTCACATTCCTGACACCTCTAGGGCTAAGACATTGCCCCTGATGGGGCTTCCGCTTTACAATGTCTAATGCTGTTTTGTGAGAAAGATTAATATTTTGCATTGATCCACTGGTGTCTAATGATGCCAATGAAGACCATTTAATTTGATGCCCCTGATCAACCAATGTTATTCATACGTCATTTGACGCCGCTAATTTAGCAATGTCCACTGCTGTCCTGGGACAAAAATGAGTTTACGCCGCTGATCCACTGATGTCCACTGCTGTCTGTGGCGGAAATTGAATGATTGACAGGCTGATTGACATTTTTTAAAAATTAACATTTTTCAACTTTTAACACTGTGACAGCAACATGGAACATGGGGTGAAAAATTCACCCTTCTTTAATAGCCCCACTATTGTAGCTACTATCATTTAACTAACTATTAAATATTAACTCATTACTAAAGTTTTAAATGAAATTCGGTTATATGTAATTCTCAAATATTCGTACAAATTCATGAATATTTGCGAACTTCGCAAAACGAATTTCTGAGTGATTCGCTCATCTCTAGTGGTAACTAATTGCTTGTTTAAAAATACACTGCAATAGAGTTTTAAAGGTCATTAAAGTGTTAATCTGGAGAAAAACTTTTTAAATCAACTGGTAAAAAAATAAAAAAGAGTAAAAAAATTGTCAAGGACAAGCAATACCACTATTCACACTATGGAGGTGCACACTGCCATGGCTAAAATATATATGTTCTAAATATCTATATGTCTTTGCAGGTTACTGTTGCTCTCTTCTTTTTTTTGTCTTTATTTTAGCCATGCCAGCGTGCACTGTGGTACATGTGTGTTTGTGTGTGTGTGTGTGTGTGTGTGTTAGGGGGGGGGGGGGGTGACCATAGCCTATAATTGTAGAGGTCTAACATAAATAAAATCCTTTGAAGTACATTTTCTCTTCATTCAATGGTACATTCTATGAGGACACTTAGGGGGAGATTTATCAAACCAACCAATCGGATTTCACTTTTCATTCCTTAAAGATTCTTTGGGAAATGAAGGGTGGAATCTGATTGGTTACTAGGTACAACTGAGCCAGTTCTACATCACACCAGTTTGCATCTGCAGGGCTAACAAGCTAATACATTACATTTCTGCACTCCAGCTTGCTTCCCTTGCTCCCAGGTCACTGCCACCCCGCTCATCCCATCAGTGGCTGCGGCTGGACATCACACGGATTGGCTGGGAGCTGGAGAAGCAAGCTTGAGCGTGGACAGGTAATGTATTTGCTTGTTTTCCTGGCAGCTGCTCAGTTAAGTAGGTCGTGGCTTATGGTACAGAGTATTGCAGTGGATTTCTCTGCAGAAATCGCAGTGTGAAATCCACTGCAATATGGTACGTGTGAAGGCACCTTTAAAGGGAATGTGTAGCCCAGATTTTCTTTTGCTGTTTAGAACAAGATACAAAACCTTGTTCTTTTTTTCTAATCTGTTTCTATTTCCTAACTGTAATTTTTTTATTTCATATTTTGCACAGTATTAACGGGGCTGCCATCTTGTCTGAGCTGTTTTAACAGCATCTAGTGAAATACTTAGTTTAAACCCCAGTGGTAAGAATGAAAACTGCAAGAATTTAGGATTATTTTATAATGTAGAGAAAAAATGGAATACTAGAAAAAAAACTAGAGTAAACAGTAGGACTAAAAAAATTGCACAGTAAATTTAAATACTTTTATGTATCTTACATACTGTAACAAGCAAATGCATTTGGCCCTGAGCTAATAAGTGTGCATGCAATAAAATGTAAATGGGAACTTGTTATGGCTGAAAATGTACTTAATGACATAATTGTGAAAGGACTAAAGCATGAAACCTCCAACCTTAACCCCAAATTTTAGGGCTAGTTCTGAAGTGGCCTTTTTGTTCATCATAAATAATAACTTCCTTTATGAAGCCTGCAGATGATTTTTGATAGCTTCATAATTTGTATTTCTTTTTTTTAAGAAAGGAGCAGAGATCAAACTTGGGGAAGGCCAAGATACAATAATAATATTTGCTCCATTAAAGTTTTGTGAAAAGTACTTAAAGTAGGCAGAGTTTAGAATATTAAATATTGTGAACAAAACAAAAATGTATTAAAAAATTTAACAATGCAAAAAATTATTTATTTCACCATTACCTTTTTTCATTTTGCAAGTTATTTTCCTTTAAATGAAATCTGTCTTAAAACAAAACAAAACAAAAACAAAAAACTTACATTATTTTGATGGTGTGTGACCATAGTCTTACTTTGCAGCTGTTGGGGTCTCAGTCTGAGTTCAATCAAGAACATTTGCATTTGCATTGAGTAAGTATATTTTTCACATTTTTTAATACTATGCCATGGAAAAGCACAGATTTTAAAGCACAGCACAGACTTAAAGGGGTATTCCAGGTTATTTTGATATTAATTCTACTGATTTCTCTTGTAATATAATTAATATATCTCATTGGTTTCTATAATAAATTTTGTCTCTTTCTCTCTATTTTTATGTAAGTCACGTGTTTCTGTGACGTCACCGAACCGGAAGTGTGGGGACTTCCCCGACTCGGCCGGCCTCTTGGTGTTTATGTAGTTAGAAAGCTAGCAGAGCTTTACAAACGGCCTCCCTGCGCACGGGAGGTCACATGACACCCTGTTCCCGGGCGGCCTGTCAGTGTGAAGGAGGTCGCATCCACCTCCTGTATAATCACTAAAACCCTCCACCCCCTGCCAGTATAATCCTCCCGATGTCTCCCCCGGCCCCCTCCATCCTGTGTATACAGTCCTTTTCAAAGATCTCTCACCCCATCCCCCGGTCTCGGCACCTCTTGCACTCAGCTGACAGGCTCTCTCTCTCTCTCTCGCTGTGTGTGAAGCAGGAGAGATTTCTTTCCTGCTCTGTACACAGTTCCTGGCAGCTGAGTTTTATCGGGGCAATTGACAGGCACTGTGTACGGAGCAGGAAAGAAATCTCTCCTGCTTCACACACAGCGAGAGAGAGAGAGAGAGAGAGAGCCTGTCAGCTGAGTGCAAGAGGTGCCGAGACCGGGGGATGGGGTGAGAGATCTTTGAAAAGGACTGTATACACAGGATGGAGGGGGCCGGGGGAGACATCGGGATGATTATACTGGCAGGGGGTGGAGGGTTTTAGTGATTATACAGGAGGTGGATGCGACCTCCTTCACACTGACAGGCCGCCCGGGAACAGGGTGTCATGTGACCTCCCGTGCGCAGGGAGGCCGTTTGTAAAGCTCTGCTAGCTTTCTAACTACATAAACACCAAGAGGCCGGCCGAGTCGGGGAAGTCCCCACACTTCCGGTTCGGTGACGTCACAGAAACACGTGACTTACATAAAAATAGAGAGAAAGAGACAAAATTTATTATAGAAACCAATGAGATATATTAATTATATTACAAGAGAAATCAGTAGAATTAATATCAAAATAACCTGGAATACCCCTTTAAGCTTTGCTCAGCTGATGGGTAGACAGGGAGGGCAACAAGGTAGAGAGAAGAGGGGGCTTCTTCATGTGCCTAATTTATAATGTATTACACCTGTAAAGTAAACCATGACAGAACTCACCGGAGCAGGTGTAGATTCTGCATCCGCTGTGCAGCAGGCACAAGTTCCGCAGCATTTTCTAAGAGGACTGTGACCTTTAGTAAATCTGGTGGGGTGAATGGGGGTAGGGCTTTATTTAAGATCGGCATACAATAAATCTCCCCAAATAAGTTAATTTGCTTCCTTTTAAATTCATCTTAGCTTTTCTTGTCTGAGATAATAGAAAAAATATACGCCAACAAATTCTGTAGCATTTTATTATTCTGAGGGTACATAAAACAACAGATATGAAGACTGCTGACAAAGCTTACAATCTATGAGAAATAGAGTTGAGACTAAAGCCAGAAAGGACTTTACATGCATAATGGTCCTGGGGTTATCTTGTAATTTTTATTAAATGTTTTAACAGTGGCTAGGCTGCTTCAGTTTTGTCTATGCCTGGCCCTGACAGTGCACAATCTCCTAATGTCATCTTGGTACAAGGAAGGAAGTACTCCATTTAACAAATTGCCATTAGCTATGTAGCAAATTTGCTGTAGTGGTGATCTGTCTTCGCCAGTTACTGGCTGGAAAGTAATGTCAAAAAGACTGTGTAGTGAGGAGCAGTATGGACTGGTTGCCTCTGAAACAGCAGCAGCCGGGAGGGATTGTGGCAGGTAAGTACTTTTAACTTTTGCTGCCTGGTCTGTCCACTGCTAAAAATGCTTAAAGAATTCAAATCATTTAAAATATACCATCAAATCAGCAGTCACTAAATCTCAGATGAGAAATGTTAAAAGAAGAACACTTGTGCTGATTGTCATCCGGCTCTTTTGTATTAATGACAAATGATAGCATAAAATTTACCTGCAGTGCAATTGTAAGAAACTAAATACAATGCTTCTTCTTTTCATCAACATAAAAGGGGTAATGAATAGAACAAACTTACCAGACTATTCTAACAATGTATTAATCAATATTTCCATGCACTATTTTAACTCTCTTGCCTTGTTCAGATAAGACATTTTTTATCTTCTTTTGCTATTAATATTGTTTAATGATTGTCCCATAATGTGTACATATTGGGGCTGATTTAATATCACATTGACAGGTTTTTGTCCATTTTTCCTGTCGGTTTGGTGCCCCGACATATTTAGTAAAGGTGTGCGACACAATTTTTCCAAAAACCTGACAAACCCGTAATTTTTGTCCAAAAACTTACCGAGTAGGATTGTTGTGGGTGTTTTATAGGTGTGTCTTTCAAAATCCACCACATTCAACAGATTACTAAGCCAACCATAATTTTTTGATGGGTTTTCTATTCTAAAAAACAGCCACCACTATTTGTGGTGGTATTGTTGGGTTTTTATTTTGTCCTGTGAAAAACCTTCCAGATTTACTAAGGACATGCGCCACATTAATGAATTTGACATGAAAAACCAGACACAACCGACAGCATAATGGATTAAATTTTACGGATTGTTAGTAAATCAGCCCCATGGTGTGTGTTTTATTAATCTATAATACTCACCATTTGTTACACAGGACCCAGTGCTGCTTTTGCTAAAGCCAGTTTCAGACGAAAGTAATACAGACGCATTTCTTCATTCATATTATGGCCACAAGTTCCTGCCTAAGTGCAAGTTTAATGACCTAAACTGAAAATTTCACATATCGTAGAAAAATGTCATGAATATGCTTGTCTGAAAGTTGTCTGGGAATGATGGTATTCATGTAAAGTATTTAGATTCACAGAAGAACTGGCAAATGCGCCCAAACAAGGAAATAATTCAGCTTGGAAGCTTGTAGCTTGCAAACATCCTGTTAAAATACCACCTAAACCCAGGGTTTCGGGTTTAGGTGATATTATACTAGGATGTTTGCATGCTACACAAGAGGGCATTATGTTGTGGCACATAGCGTTTTTGTTTGACTTCTTTGATATTTCAAATATAAAAAATGGTAACTAATCCTCTAGAGTATTTGCTTCAATGAATAAACAGTTTTAATCAACACCATAAGAGTATATATATACATACACAAAACATACACACATAAAAATGTTGTAATCAATGTGGTTAAAATATTGTTAAACAGCCCATAATTAAAAGATGATGAATTGTTGGAGCCACTAGGTATATACCTGTGTTGAACTTAGGGAATCGGCCTGTCGGCCTGTCAATCATCCGTGCCGTTCTTGTTTGTCAGGCTTGCGACATCAGGTATACATGTGACAAGTTGACTTGTAGTGATTTGTTAGTTAGCTAAACGCGTTTCAAGGCAAAACCAGGGCCTCTTCCTCAGTAGCTACTCTAGTTCATACAGTTTTTTTTTTTTTTTTTTTTGGGGGGGGGCAAAAATGCAGCCGTAAATCATCATGATCATTATGTACGTTACTAATTATCACAATACTGATGTATTTTCACTTCAAAAAATGTGTGAACATAACTTTACGCTCACTTGGCCAAGTGCTCTGCACCTAGCCAAGCAACTGGAGGGCTGATTGCAAAAAAGTCTGTTGAAACAAAATTAATATAAAGACTAAAACAATTCCACTTAAAATTTTGGGGGGTTTGATCATCACTTATTACCAGAAGTGTTTATTTAATAAAATTTTTGACATTTACAAGCACACACAATTTACAGGGGATCACAACAGATTATTATGAGGCCATCATGGCTCCTAACCTTAATATTTACTAAACAGAGGTACAATTGTACAATCAAAATACAAAAAGATCACTGTTTCTATGGGGGCTTCATCAGGGGCCACTGTGGCACTTGGAGAAGCAGCAATACTGTTATTGGCTCTTCCTCCTGGTCCTGAATAATTTTGTCTTGTGCATATATACCCAGATTCAGCGTGTAAAATAGAAACTGATGTAAACTGCTCCTAGCAACCGATCCCAGCTCAGCTTTCCAAAAGTTTGTTACGAAGTTCGTTAAAATCGCAACGGCGTCGCAAAACTGTATTGTTTTCACAGAATGGAAGAGGATATAAGGAATTATTACTCCTATAATCCCTTTTGTCCTGTTGGTATGTGAATATCAAGGTGTGTGACGTCACTCCAGGAACAGGAAGTGCCTAAGCGTCCATGCTCTTTCTCATTGTGTGTCTAAACTGCAGATAGAGAGGAGGTGTACGTTAGGCAGAGAGGGAAAACACATAGATTACATATCCAAACAACTGGATAAGTACAGGGAGAGATAGAGAAGGAGTACATATTGTTTGCGAGAGAAGCAAGAGAGAGGAAGGTTAAAAAGCTTGATAAGCCCATACATAGTGAAAGAGGCTGAGAAATCAAGAGTTAGTTAGAGAGAGGGATAGATAGGCATCTAACTCAAAAATTGTGATATCTAGGGAGAGATAGGGAGATAAAAAAAAAGGAAATACGGAGAGAAAAGTGAGAAGAGTCACTCAGTACACGTAGCATTGACCCAGCTACTGTTCCGTGACAGAGGAGACGCTAGACGTTGCTGCTCTGCTGGGTGCCGTTAACCGCATATAGCCACAAGCAAAAAAGTTTAAAAAAACTAAAAAAAAAAAGAAAAAGTTTGTTTGTTTGTGATCAGCTGTTCTAGGTGACACTAAGTCAGCGCCCCACAAAAGCTGTCCATTTGTGCTCTGCTGGTTGCCGTCAACCCCGTCTAGCTGCCCGCAACCAAAAAAGTTAAAAAAAAAACTTCAAAAAAGATAAAAAAAGTTTGTTTGTTTGTGATAAGCTGTTCTAGGTGACGCTAAGTCAGCGCCCCACAAAAGCTGTCCGTTTGTGCTCTGCTGGTTGCCGTCAACCCCATCTAGCTGCCCGCAACCAAAAAAGTTAAAAAAACTTAAAAAAAAATAAAAAAAAGTTTGTTTGTTTGTTTGTGATAAGCTGTTCTAGGTGACGCTAAATCAGCGCCCCACAAAAGCTGTCCGTTTGTGCTCTGCTGGTTGCCGTCAACCCCGTCTAGCTGCCCGCAACCAAAAAAGTTTAAAAAAACTTCCAAAAAAAAATTTAAAATGTTTTTTTGTTTGTGATCAGCTGTTCTAGGTGATACTAAGTCAGCGCCCCACAAAAGCTGTCCGTTTGTGCTTTGCTGGGTGCCGTCACACCTGTTTAGCCACCCGCAACCAAAAAAAAAAAAAAAAAAAAAAAAAAGTTTGTTTGTGATAAGCTGTTTTAGTTGACGCTAAGTCAGCGCCCCACAAAAGCTGTCCGTTTGTGCTCTGCTGGTTGCCATCAACCCCGTCTAGCTGCCCGCAACCAAAAAAGTTTAAAAAAACTTCAAAAAGAATAAAAAAAGTTTGTTTCTTTGTTTGTGATAAGCTGTTCTAGGTGACGCTAAGTTAGCGCCCCACAAAAGCTGTCCGTTTATGCTCTGCTGGTTGCCGTCAAACCCGTTTAGCCACCCGCAACCAAAAAAAGTAAAAAAATAAAAAATAATAGTTTTTTTGTGATAACCTGTACATTTCTGCTTTGCTGTGTGCCTCCAACTCACAAAGCAATAGTCACTGAAACTTTGTGCCTTCTGGCCAATAGATTATTTCTTTTTCAAAATTTACACCAACCAAAAAAATATGTCCAAGCGTCCTACTTCCAGCACTTCCCAGGCAAGGACTGCAACGGCAGGTGGTGAGGGTAGGAGGAGTGGCAGCCCCAGGCCCGATGGCAGCTGGGGCAACAGGCGTGGCAGCAGGGTGCAGCTACCCCAGACGCCCACGGGTCATGTAAGAACCACACAGCCAGCGGTTCTAGATTGGCTTACCCAATCCTCCAGTTCCACTGCCCAAAGCTCCCAAACGAGGTCGGCTGGATCATCCGACACCACCCTTACATGGGACGGTCAGCGACAGTCCTCTGCTCCGTCCCCTGTTATTAATATGCCACTCACCTTTGGGGCACCTTCTGCCAGGGAACTCTTGGCAAACCTTGATTTGCCCTTGGAGTCTCTACCACTTTTTAGTGATGATGATGAGGAGGAGGTAGTAGTCCCCCAAAGGCAGCAGGTGGAACGTGCAGAGGCTGCAGAGGAGGTGTTGGCTGTAAGCAGTCAACAGAGTCAGGGAGGGGCATCCAGTGCCACACCTGAGATCCTGTCCCAGCCCCTGGAGGAAAGTAGCAGTGGTGATGATGATGTCGCTGATCGGACGTGGCGCCCTCAAGCAGCATTATCTTCGGCGTCATCAGGGGAGGAAAGTGAGGTGCCACCGAAGCAGCAACATCCCATTGGTGCAAGGAAGCAAAGCACAAGAGGGAGGGGTAGAAGACAACCTACCAGGCAGACTTCATCAATACCTTTAAGCCTTCGTCCTGAGAGGGGACCCCCAGGCAGCGGTGGCAGTGAACAACCAGCAAGACCCCCCGTGGCTGGCAGCAAACCACGGTCCTCTGTCGTCTGGCAGTTCTTTTGCCTGGGGACAGATAAGCACAAGGCTTTGTGCCTGCTGTGCAATGAGAGGGTCAGTCGTGGGAGGGGTGATAATCTTGGGACAACATCCATGAAAAAGCACATGGAAAGGCAACACCAACAGGCCTTGAAAAACCGTGACCCAAATACCACCTCCTTTCAGGATGCACCATACACTGCAGATCCCATCATGCAGCATCCTCACATTGGAACTCAGGGCTCGTCAGCCTCAGTTGCCAACACCAGCACAGTCTCACTGCCATGTACACCCCTAATGAGGCCGCAATCCCTTACCGAGTCCATGGCCAAACGTCAGGTGTACTCCAGCAGCCATCCCATGGCACAGAAACTAACCGGACACCTGGTTAAGCTGCTGGTGCTTCAGTCCCTGCCATTTAATCTTGTGGACTCCCAGCCTTTCAGGAATTTCGTGAGAGTCCCCAGCCGCCACTACTTCTCTAGCAAAGCTGTCCCATCACTGCACAGTTATGTGAAAAGAAAGGTTGGCGACTCATTGGGACTCTCGGTGTCCAAGACAGTGCACCTGAGTGCTGATTACTGCCCATTAGGTCAACATCCTCCCAGGAGACCATCAGGAAGTTGGCCCATTCTTGCCACTGTCACCTCCACGGTGCTTTAGGGCCCCCACCGTCAATTGTCTATTTGGAAACACACTGGGTGGAATCAAGAGCTGCGGAAACTGCCATCTCAACTTGTCTGTTTTTAACAATACTGGCCTGAGAGCCATAAACTGCTGCCTTCTTCTGCTCCTCAACTGGTCTGTTTTTAATAATACTGACATTAAATCAATCAACTGCTGCCTCCTCTTCCTCAGTTAGCCTCTCCTCGATAATACTGGCCTTGAATGAATCAACTGCTGTCTCATCCTCAAGTAGCCTCTCCTCGATAATATTGGCCTGGAATCGATCAACTGCTGCCTCATCCTTCTCAATTAGCCTCTCCTCGATAATACTGGCCTTGAATCAATCAACTGCTGCTTCCTCCTCCTCAAGTAACCTCTCCTCGATAATACTAGCCTGGAATCGATTAACTGCTGCCTCCTCCTCAAGTAGCCTCTCCTCTATAATACTAGACTGGAATCGATCAACTGCTGCCTCCTCCTCAAGTAGTCTCTCCTCCATAATATTGGCCTTTAATTGATCAACTGCTGCCTCCTCCTCAAGTAGCCCTTCCTCGATAATACTGGCCTTGAATCAATCAACTGCTGCCTCCTCCTCCTTAAGTAGCATCTCCTCGATAATACTGGCCTTGAATCATTCAACTGCTGCCTCCTCCTCAAGTAGCATCTCCTCGATAATACTGGCCTGGAATCGATCAACTGCTGCCTCATCCTCCTCAAGTAGCCTCTCCTCGATAATACTGGCCTGGAATAAATCAACTGCTGCCTCAACCTCCTCAATTAGCCTCTCCTCGATAATACTGGCCTTGAATCAATCAACTGCTGCCTCCTCCTCCTCAATTAGCCTTTCCTCGATAATACTGGTCTTGAATCAATCAACTGCTGCCTCCTCCTCCTCAAGTAGCCTCTCCTCGATAATACTAGCCTGGAATCGATCAACTGCTGCCTCCTCCTCAAGTAGCCTCTCCTCAATAATACTGGACTGGAATCGATCAACTGCTGCCTCCTCCTCAATTAGCCTCTCCTCGATAATACTGGCCTTGAATTGATCAACTGCTGCCTCCTCCTCAAGTAGCCTTTCCTCGATAATACTGGTCTTGAATTAATCAACTGCTGCCTCATCCTCCTCAAGTAGCCTTTCCTCGATAATACTGGCCTTGATTCAATCAACTGCTGCCTCCTCCTCAAGTAGCCTCTCCTCGATAATGATGGCCTGGAATCGATCAACTGCTGCCTCCACCTCAAGAAGCTAATACTAGCCTGAAATCGATCAACTGTTGCCTCCTCCTCAAGTAGCCTCTCCTCAATAATACTGGCCTGGAACCGATCAACTGCTGCCTCCTCCTCAAGTAGCCTCTCCTCGATAATACTAGCCTTGAATCGATCAACTGCTTCCTCCTCCTCCTCAAGTAGCCTCTCCTCGATAATACTGGCCTGGTATCAATCAACTGCTGCTTCCTCCTCCTCCTCCTCAAGTAGCTTCTCCTCGATAATATTGGCCTTGAATCAATCAACTGCTGCCTCATCCTCCTCAATTAGCCTCTCCTCAATAATACTGGCCTTGAATCAATCAACTGCTGCCTCCTCCTCAAGTAGCCTCTCCTCGATAGTACTGGCCTGGAATCAATCAACTGCTGCCTCATCCTCCTCAATTAGCCTCTCCTCGATAATACTGGCCTGGTATCAATCAACTGCTGCTTCCTCATCCTCCTCAATTAGCCTCTCCTTGATAATACTGGCCTTGAATCAATCAACTGCTGCCTCATCCTTCTCAATTAGCCTCTCCTCGATAATACTGGCCTTGAATCAATCAACTGCTGCCTCCTCCTCCTCAAGTAACCTCTCCTCGATAATACTAGCCTGGAATCGATTAACTGCTGCCTCCTCCTCAAGTAGCCTCTCCTCTATAATACTGGACTGGAATCGATCAACTGCTGCCTCCTCCTCAAGTAGTCTCTCCTCCATAATATTGGCCTTTAATTGATCAACTGCTGCCTCCTCCTCAAGTAGCCCTTCCTCGATAATACTGGCCTTGAATCAATCAACTGCTGCCTCCTCCTCCTCAATTAGCATCTCCTCGATAATACTGGCCTTGAAT
This sequence comes from Dendropsophus ebraccatus, assembly GCF_027789765.1. Taxonomy (NCBI): domain Eukaryota; kingdom Metazoa; phylum Chordata; class Amphibia; order Anura; family Hylidae; genus Dendropsophus; species Dendropsophus ebraccatus. The sequence continues at coordinate 75,480,536 of NC_091458.1, forward strand.
CATTCAACTGCTGCCTCCTCCTCAAGTAGCATCTCCTCGATAATACTGGCCTGGAATCGATCAACTGCTGCCTCATCCTCCTCAAGTAGCCTCTCCTCGATAATACTGGCCTGGAATAAATCAACTGCTGCCTCAACCTCCTCAATTAGCCTCTCCTCGATAATACTGGCCTTGAATCAATCAACTGCTGCCTCCTCCTCCTCAATTAGCCTTTCCTCGATAATACTGGTCTTGAATCAATCAACTGCTGCCTCCTCCTCCTCAAGTAGCCTCTCCTCGATAATACTAGCCTGGAATCGATCAACTGCTGCCTCCTCCTCAAGTAGCCTCTCCTCAATAATACTGGACTGGAATCGATCAACTGCTGCCTCCTCCTCAAGTAGCCTCTCCTCCATAATACTGGCCTTGAATTGATCAACTGCTGCCTCCTCCTCAAGTAGCCTTTCCTCGATAATACTGGTCTTGAATTAATCAACTGCTGCCTCCTCCTCCTCAAGTAGCCTTTCCTCGATAATACTGGCCTTGATTCAATCAACTGCTGCCTCCTCCTCAAGTAGCCTCTCCTCGATAATGATGGCCTGGAATCGATCAACTGCTGCCTCCACCTCAAGAAGCTAATACTAGCCTGAAATCGATCAACTGTTGCCTCCTCCTCAAGTAGCCTCTCCTCAATAATACTGGCCTGGAACCGATCAACTGCTGCCTCCTCCTCAAGTAGCCTCTCCTCGATAATACTAGCCTTGAATCGATCAACTGCTTCCTCCTCCTCCTCAAGTAGCCTCTCCTCGATAATACTGGCCTGGTATCAATCAACTGCTGCTTCCTCCTCCTCCTCCTCAAGTAGCTTCTCCTCGATAATATTGGCCTTGAATCAATCAACTGCTGCCTCATCCTCCTCAATTAGCCTCTCCTCAATAATACTGGCCTTGAATCAATCAACTGCTGCCTCCTCCTCAAGTAGCCTCTCCTCGATAGTACTGGCCTGGAATCGATCAACTGCTGCCTCATCCTCCTCAAGTAGCCTCTCCTCGATAATACTGGCCTGGAATAAATCAACTGCTGCCTCAACCTCCTCAATTAGCCTCTCCTCGATAATACTGGCCTTGAATCAATCAACTGCTGCCTCCTCCTCCTCAATTAGCCTTTCCTCGATAATACTGGTCTTGAATCAATCAACTGCTGCCTCCTCCTCCTCAAGTAGCCTCTCCTCGATAATACTAGCCTGGAATCGATCAACTGCTGCCTCCTCCTCAAGTAGCCTCTCCTCAATAATACTGGACTGGAATCGATCAACTGCTGCCTCCTCCTCAAGTAGCCTCTCCTCCATAATACTGGCCTTGAATTGATCAACTGCTGCCTCCTCCTCAAGTAGCCTTTCCTCGATAATACTGGTCTTGAATTAATCAACTGCTGCCTCCTCCTCCTCAAGTAGCCTTTCCTCGATAATACTGGCCTTGATTCAATCAACTGCTGCCTCCTCCTCAAGTAGCCTCTCCTCGATAATGATGGCCTGGAATCGATCAACTGCTGCCTTCACCTCAAGAAGCTAATACTAGCCTGAAATCGATCAACTGTTGCCTCCTCCTCAAGTAGCCTCTCCTCAATAATACTGGCCTGGAACCGATCAACTGCTGCCTCCTCCTCAAGTAGCCTCTCCTCGATAATACTAGCCTTGAATCGATCAACTGCTTCCTCCTCCTCCTCAAGTAGCCTCTCCTCGATAATACTGGCCTGGTATCAATCAACTGCTGCTTCCTCCTCCTCCTCCTCAAGTAGCTTCTCCTCGATAATATTGGCCTTGAATCAATCAACTGCTGCCTCATCCTCCTCAATTAGCCTCTCCTCAATAATACTGGCCTTGAATCAATCAACTGCTGCCTCCTCCTCAAGTAGCCTCTCCTCGATAGTACTGGCCTGGAATCAATCAACTGCTGCCTCATCCTCCTCAATTAGCCTCTCCTCGATAATACTGGCCTGGTATCAATCAACTGCTGCTTCCTCATCCTCCTCAATTAGCCTCTCCTTGATAATACTGGCCTTGAATCAATCAACTGCTGCCTCATCCTTCTCAATTAGCCTCTCCTCGATAATACTGGCCTTGAATCAATCAACTGCTGCCTCCTCCTCCTCAAGTAACCTCTCCTCGATAATACTAGCCTGGAATCGATTAACTGCTGCCTCCTCCTCAAGTAGCCTCTCCTCTAGAATACTGGACTGGAATCGATCAACTGCTGCCTCCTCCTCAAGTAGTCTCTCCTCCATAATATTGGCCTTTAATTGATCAACTGCTGCCTCCTCCTCAAGTAGCCCTTCCTCGATAATACTGGCCTTGAATCAATCAACTGCTGCCTCCTCCTCCTCAATTAGCATCTCCTCGATAATACTGGCCTTGAATCATTCAACTGCTGCCTCCTCCTCAAGTAGCATCTCCTCGATAATACTGGCCTGGAATCGATCAACTGCTGCCTCATCCTCCTCAAGTAGCCTCTCCTCGATAATACTGGCCTGGAATAAATCAACTGCTGCCTCAACCTCCTCAATTAGCCTCTCCTCGATAATACTGGCCTTGAATCAATCAACTGCTGCCTCCTCCTCCTCAATTAGCCTTTCCTCGATAATACTGGTCTTGAATCAATCAACTGCTGCCTCCTCCTCCTCAAGTAGCCTCTCCTCGATAATACTAGCCTGGAATCGATCAACTGCTGCCTCCTCCTCAAGTAGCCTCTCCTCGATAATACTGGACTGGAATCGATCAACTGCTGCCTCCTCCTCAAGTAGCCTCTCCTCCATAATACTGGCCTTGAATTGATCAACTGCTGCCTCCTCCTCAAGTAGCCTTTCCTCGATAATACTGGTCTTGAATTAATCAACTGCTGCCTCCTCCTCCTCAAGTAGCCTTTCCTCGATAATACTGGCCTTGATTCAATCAACTGCTGCCTCCTCCTCAAGTAGCCTCTCCTCGATAATGATGGCCTGGAATCGATCAACTGCTGCCTCCACCTCAAGAAGCTAATACTAGCCTGAAATCGATCAACTGTTGCCTCCTCCTCAAGTAGCCTCTCCTCAATAATACTGGCCTGGAATCGATCAACTGCTGCCTCCTCCTCAAGTAGCCTCTCCTCGATAATACTAGCCTTGAATCGATCAACTGCTTCCTCCTCCTCCTCAAGTAGCCTCTCCTCGATAATACTGGCCTGGTATCAATCAACTGCTGCTTCCTCCTCCTCCTCCTCAAGTAGCTTCTCCTCGATAATATTGGCCTTGAATCAATCAACTGCTGCCTCATCCTCCTCAATTAGCCTCTCCTCAATAATACTGGCCTTGAATCAATCAACTGCTGCCTCCTCCTCAAGTAGCCTCTCCTCGATAGTACTGGCCTGGAATCAATCAACTGCTGCCTCATCCTCCTCAATTAGCCTCTCCTCGATAATACTGGCCTGGTATCAATCAACTGCTGCTTCCTCATCCTCCTCAATTAGCCTTTCCTTGATAATACTGGCCTTGAATTAATCAACTGCTGCCTCATCCTTCTCAATTAGCCTCTCCTCGATAATACTGGCCTTGAATCAATCAACTGCTGCCTCCTCCTCCTCAAGTAACCTCTCCTCGATAATACTAGCCTGGAATCGATTAACTGCTGCCTCCTCCTCAAGTAGCCTCTCCTCTAGAATACTGGACTGGAATCGATCAACTGCTGCCTCCTCCTCAAGTAGTCTCTCCTCCATAATATTGGCCTTTAATTGATCAACTGCTGCCTCCTCCTCAAGTAGCCCTTCCTCGATAATACTGGCCTTGAATCAATCAACTGCTGCCTCCTCCTCCTCAAGTAGCATCTCCTCGATAATACTGGCCTTGAATCATTCAACTGCTGCCTCCTCCTCAAGTAGCATCTCCTCGATAATACTGGCCTGGAATCGATCAACTGCTGCCTCATCCTCCTCAAGTAGCCTCTCCTCGATAATACTGGCCTGGAATAAATCAACTGCTGCCTCAACCTCCTCAATTAGCCTCTCCTCGATAATACTGGCCTTGAATCAATCAACTGCTGCCTCCTCCTCCTCAAGTAGCCTTTCCTCGATAATACTGGTCTTGAATCAATCAACTGCTGCCTCCTCCTCCTCAAGTAGCCTCTCCTCGATAATACTAGCCTGGAATCGATCAACAGCTGCCTCCTCCTCAAGTAGCCTCTCCTCAATAATACTGGACTGGAATCGATCAACTGCTGCCTCCTCCTCAAGTAGCCTCTCCTCCATAATACTGGCCTTGAATTGATCAACTGCTGCCTCCTCCTCAAGTAGCCTTTCCTCGATAATACTGGTCTTGAATTAATCAACTGCTGCCTCCTCCTCCTCAAGTAGCCTTTCCTCGATAATACTGGCCTTGATTCAATCAACTGCTGCCTCCTCCTCAAGTAGCCTCTCCTCGATAATGATGGCCTGGAATCGATCAACTGCTGCCTCCACCTCAAGAAGCTAATACTAGCCTGAAATCGATCAACTGTTGCCTCCTCCTCAAGTAGCCTCTCCTCAATAATACTGGCCTGGAAACGATCAACTGCTGCCTCCTCCTCAAGTAGCCTCTCCTCGATAATACTGGCCTTGAATCGATCAACTGCTTCCTCCTCCTCCTCAAGTAGCCTCTCCTCGATAATACTGGCCTGGTATCAATCAACTGCTGCTTCCTCCTCCTCCTCCTCAAGTAGCTTCTCCTCGATAATATTGGCCTTGAATCAATCAACTGCTGCCTCATCCTCCTCAATTAGCCTCTCCTCAATAATACTGGCCTTGAATCAATCAACTGCTGCCTCCTCCTCAAGTAGCCTCTCCTCGATAGTACTGGCCTGGAATCAATCAACTGCTGCCTCATCCTCCTCAATTAGCCTCTCCTCGATAATACTGGCCTGGTATCAATCAACTGCTGCTTCCTCATCCTCCTCAATTAGCCTCTCCTTGATAATACTGGCCTTGAATCAATCAACTGCTGCCTCATCCTTCTCAATTAGCCTCTCCTCGATAATACTGGCCTTGAATCAATCAACTGCTGCCTCCTCCTCCTCAAGTAACCTCTCCTCGATAATACTAGCCTGGAATCGATTAACTGCTGCCTCCTCCTCAAGTAGCCTCTCCTCTAGAATACTGGACTGGAATCGATCAACTGCTGCCTCCTCCTCAAGTAGTCTCTCCTCCATAATATTGGCCTTTAATTGATCAACTGCTGCCTCCTCCTCAAGTAGCCCTTCCTCGATAATACTGGCCTTGAATCAATCAACTGCTGCCTCCTCCTCCTCAAGTAGCATCTCCTCGATAATACTGGCCTTGAATCATTCAACTGCTGCCTCCTCCTCAAGTAGCATCTCCTCGATAATACTGGCCTGGAATCGATCAACTGCTGCCTCATCCTCCTCAAGTAGCCTCTCCTCGATAATACTGGCCTGGAATAAATCAACTGCTGCCTCAACCTCCTCAATTAGCCTCTCCTCGATAATACTAGCCTTGAATCAATCAACTGCTGCCTCCTCCTCCTCAATTAGCCTTTCCTCGATAATACTGGTCTTGAATCAATCAACTGCTGCCTCCTCCTCCTCAAGTAGCCTCTCCTCGATAATACTAGCCTGGAATCGATCAACTGCTGCCTCCTCCTCAAGTAGCCTCTCCTCAATAATACTGGACTGGAATCGATCAACTGCTGCCTCCTCCTCAAGTAGCCTCTCCTCCATAATACTGGCCTTGAATTGATCAACTGCTGCCTCCTCCTCAAGTAGCCTTTCCTCGATAATACTGGTCTTGAATTAATCAACTGCTGCCTCCTCCTCCTCAAGTAGCCTTTCCTCGATAATACTGGCCTTGATTCAATCAACTGCTGCCTCCTCCTCAAGTAGCCTCTCCTCGATAATGATGGCCTGGAATCGATCAACTGCTGCCTCCACCTCAAGAAGCTAATACTAGCCTGAAATCGATCAACTGTTGCCTCCTCCTCAAGTAGCCTCTCCTCAATAATACTGGCCTGGAACCGATCAACTGCTGCCTCCTCCTCAAGTAGCCTCTCCTCGATAATACTAGCCTTGAATCGATCAACTGCTGCCTCATCCTCCTCAATTAGCCTCTCCTCAATAATACTGGCCTGGAATCTATCAACTGCTGCCTCCTCCTGCTCTTGAAGTAGTCTGTTTTTAATTATACTGGCCTGGAATCAATCAACTGCTGCCTCCTCCCACTGCTGCTCAAGTAGTCTGTTTTTAATTATACTGGCCTGGAATCAATCAACTGCTGCCTCCTCCTCAAGTAGCCTCTCCTCAGTAATACTGGACTGGAATTAATCAACTGCTGCCTCCTCCTGCTGATCAACTTGTCTCTTCTCAACAATACTGGCCTGAGAGGCGAGCAATCTACTGCTGTCTCCTCCTGTTCCTCGACTTGTCTCTTCTCAACAATACTGGCCTGAGAGGTGAGCAATCAACCGCTGCCTCCTCCTGCTGCTCAACTTGTCTCTTCTCAACAATACTGGCCTGGGTGCAATCAAGTGCTGCCACATCCTCCTTGTAAACTTTTTTTTTTATATATTTTTTGTCACTATTTTGGCACTTTTATTTACTATATTTAATATTATTTCTATAATTATTTTCCCCCCCCCACACACTTTTTTCATTGTAATATCAACTGCAACCAAACGAAACTATACCCTATCACACTCACACTATTGTAGCTGCAATTATTCAGCCATTAGAGCAAGGTTCGTTTTCGGTTCGGACCTGTCCGAACTTCACGAAAGTTCGCCGGATCGAACCGAACTTTTCAAAAGTTCTCTCATCCCTAGCAAGTTGAATCCCACACTAGAAGTACCATGTGCCATGCCCTTCAGGCTTTAAGCTGTGTTCACACACTCTTCTGCCTCTGTCCTCAGGCCTCTACATAATGAATTGCATAACAGTGCCATACTGTTGCGTCTTTACTGTGGTTTTGCAAATTTAGTTTGAATATAATTTTTTTTTTTTTAACTCTGATTTGCAGAATTACCGCACAATTGCACCATTTTACTATGATTTAACAAAATTGCAGTAAAAAGCAATGCTACCACAATATGTATTGTCCTGCACAGGGCAGTGGATATTTAGCGCAGCACAAGGGCAGATAGGATGTCCGCATCATTGTCTGTTTCATAGCAATTCATCCACTGTTATGAGGGATTCTGGAGGTGGAGATGTGAAGAAGTAATTCTGCAGGCCAGTGTAAGGGTTGTGTAAGGACTGAAGAGGACTGTTGGTGAGCTAGAGAGAAGGAACACAGTGACATCATGTACAGTTGGACCGGCATAATGACAGACTATGTGATAGATGTATGGATGGCACCTGATAGAGAAGAACCAAAAGACTGCTCTGAAGGTCATCTGCCTGGTTTCTGCATCTCCAAAATGGTAAAGCACTCTTAATAACAGTAACTTGACAAATAAACCAGGATGCCTAGGGAGTTTATGTCCAGGAATACAGTTAGAACCCCCCTTTAGAGGGGTTAGCCCCTTTATAGTAGAATTGTGCAGCGTACAGTATAAGTAACTGTATTTACAGCATTTACTGACAGCAGTTCCCTGTGTACCTCATAGAGCTTAAATCAGATTTTCATCTTCGAGGCTGTGGAGCCCTGCTCTGTGAAGAGTCTATCCATAAGATGGTCGACATGGCGTAGCATGTGACCATGACCCCCAATTGAGCCTGTATAGAGGCCAATAGACGACAGAGGGTGGAGCATGGTCACATGCTTCTTCATGTAGGCCATCTTATCGATTGCCTCACCACAGAGCAGGGCAGCACAGTCTGGAGAAGGGGAGTCTGATTTTAGCTCTATGAGGTACACAGGGAGCTGCTGTCAGTAAGTGCAGTAAGTGCACCTACTAATACTGCACAATGAGCAATTTTATTATAAAGTGGCCAACCCCTTTAAGTTCTGTTGCGTAAAGTGAGTCTTTAAAATCTAACTGACAGGAAAATTGTCATTAGTCACACTAAAATTTCAGGAGAAAATCAATGCTTTGAATACAAGTAAAAACAACACACTTTGCATTTCAGTATAAAAAAATATTCTTAATTTCATGTTGATTCCTAAAATCTTGTAAAATAATAAGTGTTGTTTTTAATCTGTTTATATGTTCATCATTGTACAGAAGAATAATTAACTTCAACAGCTTGAACCAATGTGGCTTTTCATTACACAGAACAAATGTTCTTTCAAGCACATATCTATGAGTTTTTGGTTGCTGGAGGCAGAATATTTCAGAGAATAGAAAATCTGTATTACAGCTTTCCAATGAATTCATAATTGTCCAGAATATGTCAATATTCTCCGATTGCAATTCCAATATTTTATTCATTTATCATAGCATGGTTATATGATATCATATGTATACCAATTGAATACATTCTTGAAATAAAATGCAAATGAAGTGAACAAAATGTAAAGCATTAGAATACATATAATAATTACCTTTTTTCGAACAATTCATTGCATGATGAACTTTAAAAAAAATGGTGAAATTAAACCTTTTAAAGAATTACTCAAATGTTAAAACCGAATTTAAAAGTTCAGTCTATGAATTAACACTATTGTTTTCTACAAATAGGTTTAAAATGTTCTATTTAATTCCATATGTATAAAAGATTGGCACCACATAATGATCAGGCTGTTAAGAATTAGTGAACAGAAGTCAGGCAGAGAACGATGTGGTGCCGGGTGAGCACTAATCTTGCAGAAAAAACTATACTTTATAGGGTGGTAGTTCTGAATTTAGTCAGATAAGTCAAGGTTCAGATGTAGCACAGCCAAGTATGCAGTACAGGAGAGCAAAGCAAATTGGTAGACAAACAACACTATACTAGAACATACAGGGAAAAAAAAAGAATGTGGCTAGGGTATGCAACCTAAGAACCTACACTGAGGCCAGAACATTGCCATTTTAAATAAACACCTAAATCTCTGTGTAGCCATATAGCCACAGTCTCTTCATGTACATATCTATCAAGTATTTAACATTTAATTGACATAGTATTGTTTTCACATCCTTTATGATTTTAAGACAAATAAAGCGACTTGAAAAAAAACCTGAAGACTTGAAAATGGTATTATTATTATTTTTTAGTCTTTTATCTGAATGAATTATAATTTCAAAAAGATTCTACAAGGCAGTCATTGTGCAGCTGATCCCTTCCAGAGCAGGCATGCAGCCAAGAACGAACACACTGCCTGATTTCTATTTGGCATAGGACGAAAGGAAAAAGCTCTGTGTGGGTGCAAAACACATTTATTGTCTGACAAAGCCAAAAACTAAATATAGAGTAGCTGAGTAAAAGCAGGTTAAACACTTTGTATAATAGAAGTATTACAAGTTATAGGGAAGAGCTCACCTGCTATTATCCCTTTTGACATTGCTTAAGATAACTGAACGATTAATAAAATATATCTATATTTAGATATATCTATATATATATATATATTAGATATATATAGAGTAGAATAAAAATAAAATGAAAGCATGTATATTAAACTACTGATTTTGATCAAACTGTGCTTAAATATATTAGTGAGTCACCTAAAATGCTCCATTCAAAGATGGCCTGCCACTAGGAAAATCAAAAGAAACCAGGATGTTAAGCTAACTGCTGCTGCCTCCTGCACCCGATATGAAAATCAATTGCTGGCAAGTCATCAGGCCATGAACGCCAGCAATTCACTGCAGGCAGGGTTAACATGCAGCTTGTGATACTAACCAATTGCATCACAGGCTGCTTTCCTGACTGTACCGCTCCGGAGACAACACTATGCAGTACAGCTAGATAACTGGCTGTCTGTTAACCCTTCCTGCAGTGATTTGTTGCCAGTCATGTCCCTATGGCTAGGCATAACATGACTATTCTCAAGATAGCCGGTGATACCTACAAAAAGCATTGCTGATAACCAGGAAACTACAGCAGTTAGATGAACCTCCTTGTTTCCTTAGGCTGGGTTCACAGCACATTTTTGCAATCCGTTTTTCATCAATTTTTCAAAAAAAAAAAAAAAAAAAAAAGATGGAAAAACTGATGTCTTTGTGTACATCCTTTTTGGTCTGTTTTCTATAGACTTCCATTACAAAAAATGATCTGTTCTTTTTTAATGGAAGTCAATGGAAAAATGGATCAAAACAGATGCACACAATTGCATCCATTTTTTTTTTGCAAAAAAAATGGATGAAAAAAATGGACTACAAAAACATAGTGTGAACCCAGCCTTAGGCTATGTTCACACAACGTCAAAAATAGAGAAAAGGCGTCCGTTTTTGAAATTTAAAGTAACGTCCGTTTTTACAGCGATTTAACTGACTGCAATGGCAATGTATTGAAGTCAATGGGAAGACAGACTTTCATTATAAAAAAAATGGATCAATACAGATTTTTTTTGTTTTTATTTTAGCGTACACAAAATTTTTTTTGACCATGTCTTTGTGTACATTAAAAGTAACCATTTAAAAATGGATACATTAAATGGACTGAAAAAACACAGTCTGAACCCAGCCTCACCTGCTGGGTCCTTAATTATGTGAGTTGTAGAGTCACAGAGCATCATCCTTGCTTTTGTGTAATGATTGTGACCCCTGTTATCAACCTATGCACCCCCTCTTTCTTGTATTTCCTTTTACATATTTTTATGTATATGCTAGGGACACAAAAGATTTTGTGGATAAAAGATATAGCTTTTTAGTATTCAGTTTCTTGTTTATCTGTTGTTTTTATTGATAAGTCAAATAAAATTAGATACCATAAAGGCTGCTTTTAACATTGGAAAGAATGTTAACAAAACATATCAGAGAAAATATAACTAATAATCAGAAATGAATCATATTTTATTTGTCCATTTTAACAGTAATAACAGGAATTAGTAAAACAGAACATAAAAATGAAAATGGATCATGTAAGCTCTTGGAAAACACTCACGGGAACAAAAATGTGTCACAAATATAAACAACTGACACAAGAAGAATTAAACCATATGTCCTAAAGATCACTGCCAAATCGAATGTGATATTTGTTCGCCCATACTGTATGTACAGGCAACATTTCACCTTCTAATTTCAAGCCTGTGATTGTAGTTAAGGGTGCCTTCACACACACCGGATCTGCAGCAGATCTGCAGTAGATTTGCAGCAGATTTGATGGTACAGATTTGATGCTGTGTTCAGTTATTTAGATCAAATCAGCTGTGGATCTGCTGTGGATCTGTAATGGCCCAGAGAGGTGTTTATTGTCAGGCGTCTGGAGATGTATTGTTTCTATTGGCAATCTTAGACAGTCTGTATTGGGACTTAGGTATTTGCTGCTTTTTCCTAACTCTCTTATGGAGATAGTGTTTTCTGTCATATATTTATTCAATATGTTGTTATGTATTAATCTCTAATGATACAAGTGTTGAGCTTGATTAATGCTCCTCCCCTGCAACCTATCACACTCTAGTGGCCAGGGGAGTGACATCTAACCTTCCTACGTCACCACAGTAATCTTGTCAGACTTCATCTTCAACCCCCTAACCTGTTTCCAGTCAGCCATAAGGACTAATACGTGTCTTCTAAGTCTCAGCAGGACATATTAGTGCCTGCTGTCGGATTGGTGAAGTGATAGAGGGTCTCTCATTCACCGTCCACATCTTCCTGGCTTCCAAGTCAGTGTGTCCATGCGTCTTCCTCCTACATGATAGTGAGCGTCAACAGTGTCAAGTCTCTTCAGTAACTTCAAGTACCTATTCACACAAACTTTATAAAGGCTTGAAAACCGCAAAGTCCCTGGAACAGGTCTGTCTACTTGAAACCCTATTTATCTACAAAGTCTAAGCTATAGTAATCAAGGTAACCCTCCCCCTGAAGCTAAGGACTCTGATCAAGCCAACAGTTTGCCATCATCAGGTGACCCTGTATTGGATTGTATATAGTTATCCTTTAAGTAAAGTCCTAATATACTTTCACCGCTATTGTGTGAAGACCTTTATTAAAAATTATATGTCCCTGTGTGTATGCTGAAGAAGACAAGGGCCCCAGCACCCTCAGACCCACCGTGTCGGGAAGGTTTCAGAAGGTGAGCCCTAAGGTTGCACTACACCACCCGGCAACACAACCCGTCAGCATCACACCAAACCACATACCACCAAAGGGACATTATAGATCTGCAGCAGAAAATCCGCTGTGATACGGTGTGTGTGAAGCTACACTTATTGTCAGTGACCAAGGAGTTCCAATAAAACCATGCTTTTTCCACTATTCCTACATCAGTTCATTTATTTGATCAAGAGCTTAAATGTAGATGTAGAGGCATCACATACTGAAGTCTTCCTTGCATGTTGACAACACTGCTTTTTCCCTAATTTGAACAAAAATTGAAATCCACTGAGATCCCTGTTGCTGTCAGTTCCAATATGTTTACATACTCGCAGCGGAATTTTCATCCGCTGTGAGTATGTAAATGCCGCTCCCTTTAACCTGCGGTGGCCCAGTGCATGCTTTACTGCTTCGCACTCTGGGCTGCTTCTAGGGCTCCCAGCATCCTGATGTCCCAATCAGTGGATGCGGTGGGACAGCGCACTGATTTGCTGAGTGGGACGTCAAAATGCCGGGAGCCCTAGGAACAAGCCAGAACACGGAGCAGTAATGTATTCATTGGGCCACTGTGGGTTAAGGGGGAAGACAATTATATACTTGCAGTGGGATGAAAATTCCACTGCGAGTATGTAAACCTATTGAAACTGACAGTGTCAGGAAATCCGCTGCGATTCAGTTCTGTGTAAAACTGGCCTTAATCTTAGGTGGCACTAGTGGCAGCTTATCAATCTGAAAACAAAAGGGTTAAGCAGTTGAAAAAACAGTAGACAAGCTTGTTGGAAATGTTGAATTGACAGTTTTGATACTGATTTGAAAATAAGTTTAGAATGAGACTGCTGTTGAGTTTATCTCCAGTTTATGAACATAAGTGGTGGTTGAGCACTAAAAGGCTCTGGTGCTTCTTACTCAAGTTGAGCATTTTTCAATGTAATAAAGCCCATTGCAGTCAATGGGAGACTTAAACAGTGAACCAAGTGCCCCCGCCATACCACTGGAGTTTTAATGTGTCTTGCAGAAACTTATTCCATTTTTTTTGTTCTAAGTTTTGTATATTATGTTTAAATATTCCTTCCAGGGATGAATTATACAAAAAAAAAAATTGTATATAGTTTACTATGGCGGCCTATTCCATTTTTTTTTGTTCTAAGTTTTGTATATTATGTTTAAATATTCCTTCCAGGGATGAATTATACAAAAAAAAATAAATAAAAAAATTATAGTTTACTATGGCGGCCAGGAGATATAATTATTATGAAGGTGTATTGCCACCATTACCACAAGGTGTTGTGGTTTATGTGTGTGTGTGTCAGTCAGTCAGTAGTGTGTGTCAGTGTGTGTTAGTCAGTAAGTGTTTGTCAGTCAGTAAGTGGGTGTTAGCCAGTGTGTGTCAGTAAGTAATGTGTCAGTCAGTGTGTGTGTCATTCAGTAATGTGTGCCAGTCAGTAAGTGTATGTGTGTCAGTGTTCATTCTTTAAGCGGATAGCAGACACGCAAGAGAAATCCCATTGAAGCAAAAGGACAGGCAGAATGAGAAGCGGAATCTGCTGCGTGGATAAATTCCGCCTGTTTAACTCAAAGTGCAAGGGCCCTTAGGCTGGAAGATCAGTTAGTTTAGTCAGCTGCAGCAGTGCATGTACGGCTCCTGGTCAATCATTTATCTTTACTGTGCAGAGCATAGGGGCAACTACATCACTTCCTGCATTTGGTCTCTTTTCTGCTGTTACCAAAGACCAAATGACATTAGTGCCAGAGCCTTAACTGCAATTCTTTTGATAAGTGAGAAACCTAGTGGCTGAATCTGTAGCATTGTATTTCATATAGAAAACAGGCAGTAAAACAAAAAAAATAAATTGCAAAGATGTAAAATGCCTCCCCTGCTAATTTAACATTATTTATTGGCAATGACAGTGCCCATTGAATATAATTTTTTTTAATTAATGAAATATAAATGGATTTTGTTTTATATTATGATACTTTAAAAGCCATGAACACCTTTGAAAAACCTTTTTTTAGTTCTCCAAAGCAAATTTATATAGAATACTAATTAGAAAGCGTTATAATTTTGCATTCAGAAAACAAATAAAAAAAAAACTGTCAAAAATCTTCATAGCCTTTACAAAATGCGCCTTGACATTGAAGTTTGTTGTTTTTACTGATCCCATATTTATATTTAAATATATAAAAAAGACAAATATAAGCCTCCGGTGTACACAATATATTATTTTTTACTGATGAGAAAACTAACAGTTTTTTGCAGGAAAATTCTTTTACAAGGAACTCATTAAATACAGATCTAGAATGAATCATTTCCATAGTTTCTGCTGAAAGTAGTACCGGTATCAGGCCTGTCACTTTCTGTGCCTACATGGTCTAACAGATAGGTAGGTCATTTGTCACACAGTATAAAAGAAACCAGTGAGGGCTTTTCATCTGGAAATCTTAGCATGCCAGGCTGTAATTCCTGTTCTAATTCAATTTTGCTTAATCATGTAGATTAGCTGTCAGCAAACTCCATGTTCATGTCAAACTTTTATGCATTTATTTATATTTTATGTCTTTTTCTTTCCTGATGAGAAAAAAAAATGGAAATGAATTTAAAATGATACAATTATTAGTCAAATAAGGTAAAGTAAGGTAACCTCATTCTGAGTAAAACTGCACCAGGTTAATGCTGAGGGTAACTTTTTCTGTATTTTGACACAAGTTCAGCTTTGTTTGGTAAGATGAGTTATTGTGCCCATACTTACTATGTCAGGAAGTTAAAAGGTTACAATGAGGTTGTCACCTTAAGAAATCTGCTCACTTTCTAGTAACCAAATCACAAAACACTCCTTGCATCTAATGTTCTGCACACTGTCTTCTTGAGGACCGATAGTATGTCTTCTGCTTTCCCTTGCCTGCTACGCCGGCTACATGCTATTATAAAACCTTAAACTAATCTGTCATCTGCCATTTATATTACAAAGTACTGACACTGCTAGACAGCTGTTAGGTCAAGGAGACACATGGTACCTTTTATATAGCCGTCCTTCCATAGAAAATGCTTTTATTCTCCTGTGCGAAATGTCAAAGAGGATTTTCCCAAGCTCCTGAACTACAGTAAAGTTGATGGGAAATTGGCCGTCAGTGCACACACTGCATAAAATAACTCTGGTAAATGATTATGACCTTCCAAAGAATGAACATGCTCATTATTTACCACCTGCTTTTGCAAAATATGGTAATTTTTTCATCTGTTAACACATTGTTTTATTTTCACTCAAAATTACAGTCATATTTAGCTTTTTTTTTACTGTGTGTAAACCTGGCTTAAAGGGAACATAATGGAATATTCTGTAAATGCACCCTTTTTCTCAGGGAACATATTTACTTTAGCTGCAAAGTAATGCCTACCAGTTCATCTCATTTATGGAGCACCCTAGGTGTTATGATACAGATAGTTTATCCAGTGCAACTACAGTTGTCAAACAGCATTCTAAGCAGTCTAGGAACCTAAAAAGTTAATAACAGGCATTTACAACCATGGATCTTCTTAAAGATGTGGAGACTAGATAAGTATGACTTTCTCTCTTGTCTTCATAGTCCTGTCCAATATTGTACCCAAATAGTTCTATGTGACTTAGCTGAAAGCTGCGGGCTCCATTAGACCCCTTCTGCAATATGTAGATCTCCATGAAGAATACATTAGCACCCCTCCAGCTTCTATGTTTGCACATGCACTGAGGATTTTATTTTGTCAGAGTTCTAAATGGCTCCAATAGCATTTACCATGCACGAACCAACAGGAGCATGTTGCTCCACATCACATCAGGTGCCGTAATTGTCTAGGAGAAGGGATATCCAATCGCCATCTAGGAGTTCATAATTGATTATTACATATACAGCATCAGGACGGGGGAGGATGATGGAACCCTGTTTAGATGCTCCTAGATTTTTTATTTTCATTTTTATTTTATTTTACATTTTTCATCACTTTTTTTAAATGTATTTTCCCCCTTTATTTAATATTTTTCTATTTTTTTTCTTTAATGTTTTCCTTCCCCCTTTTTTCTCCTTTTGTTTTTCCCTTTTTCTTGTTTTTCTTTCTTCTATCTCTTGTGTATACTCTGTGATGACTGAACGTCTGAACAGAGGTCCATCATCCTCCCTCCACTGGATGCAGTATATGTAATCATCAATTATGAACGCCTACACTGTGATTGCATATACTTCTTTGAGACAACTTTGAGATGTGGAGCGATACTGTGTGTGTGCACCTGTTGGTGCATGCACAATGACTCTTAATAAAGCCGTTTGGATCTCTGACAAAATGGGATCCTTGGCACATGCGCATATTTTTGCGTATGCACACTTTTTTTCCGTTTATTTCCAAACATAGAAGCTGGTGGAGTGTGTATCTGTTCTTTTTGGAGATATACATATCACAGAAAGGATCAGAGGACTAATGGAGCCTAAAACTATCAGCTACGTCAGATAGCACTATTGCGTACAATATTGGATGATGTATGTAGGATACCGTATATTCTCATGTCAGAAGCATTGTGGTCACTACGGTGATGTTTACATATAGGTTTGCAGTGAATAGTTGTACCAATAGTGATTGTGGAGGGAGTGTTTTAGCACTAATTAATTTATGGCTTACACATGTATGTGACCCAATCAGCACCTTACTTGTGTATATTTAAAGAGGCTTTTTGGCACTTTTTTTTTCGTGCTTAGAAAAGGCAGTTGCATTTGCCTAAATGTTGAATATTTATGGTGGACTAAATAAAATACTGGATCACTACTGGATGCTACTCTGAGAGTTGCCCAGTGCTGGCTCTCTTTACCTATATATAGTTGGTCACACATAAGTACACTGCTCAAAAAATAAAGAGAACATGTGCTGACAACAAAATCACTCAAAAATCAGCAAGAGGCCTCCAGCCTCTGGACACTATGCTGACAGTCAGAGCAAACCTTCTTGTTTGCATTGCTGTGTCATTCTGGATGAGCTGCACTACCTGAGCCACTTGTGTGGGTTGTAGAGTCCGTCTCATGCTACCACGAGTGTGAAAGCACCACCAACATTCAAAAGTGACCAAAACATCAGCCAGAAAGCATAGGTACTGAGAAGTGGTCTGTGGTCCTCACCTGCAGAACCACTACTTTATTCACTGTCTTGATAATTGCCAATAATTTCCACCTGTTAAACAGCGAACTCGAACATTTTCGAAAGTGCAGCAAGTGTCGAAAGTGGACAGTTTGGTTTCACTGAAGTTTGATTTACTTGGAGTTCTATTGTGTTGTGTAAGTGTTCCCTTTATTTTTTTTAACAGTGTGCATATAACACATCTCCCTACAGAATCACAAAATCATGTTTCTTTTCCAAGTCATCCTGCAACACACATTGTGTGGAATATGAGGAAAAGTATAGAATGTTACACAAGAAGGTAAAATGTAATAGTTGGAAGCTTATAGACATTTGCTATGTCTCGATACTGTTGTAACAAATTGTATTAGGTTTAAATAGATTTGCATTCTATATTCTGATCTCTAACACCCCCAAAATTTAGATAACATTTCCTTTCAGTACATCGTGTGATCAGTAATCATCGAAATGATGATTTATTTAGCATTGAAGAAATGCTAACTATGGACATTTACCCCATGTCATTTCAAAGATGGGTGTAGAAGCTTCATCATGGTCTCCGGTCAGCTGGGAGGAGGCAGAAGGACACAAGGTAGGCTGCCCAGGTAAATATTTATGTTCATAATTTACTTTATACACTCATTGGACGCCAAATGTGCCCCTCCTATAACACAGAACAATGTGCAGTTGGTGGACAATTTTTCAACTTATTGGAAGGCAATGATCAGCTGAAGATCAGCTCCTTGACTGATTGTTGTCTTAATTACACAGGGAGATATCTGTCAGAATCGGCGTGATTGGGCAGATAACCCCGTGTAATAGGGCCGTAAGGATGAATATTTATGAACTATGAATTCAACAGACAAGATAATAGCAACATGTGAACAACCCACAATGTGAATGTCAGTTTATGGGATGGTAACCTTTGGAAAATTTCTTAAAAATCAGCATACAATATTAGGTCTCATCCACATTAGTGTCATCCATTTGTACACCCTTCCTTATCCCAAGGCACAGATGCCTGTTTTATATACATGAATGTATAATTTTATCTTAAATATTAATTACACTTAATTTGTACCATTTATTTATTGTGACACACTTCTGGGAAATACATAATTAAATCTCTATTATTTAAAGGGCGTGCTCATTATTTTACATACTGTTGAAAACTTCTGTAAGACTTTATCATGAACTAATGTTATTTATAGCAGCATATTTTGAACCACAGATAAAGATATATATTAATTATTTGTGGGTCACCTAAATCTGTCACTAGTAACAGTATACTATTATCAAACTTGCTATTTATTCTTATTAACTTGTAGGCAGATACTACGTACAATTTAATTAGTCAGGGGATGAAGAAAGAGTGAGAGATTGAGAGGGAGGGAGAAATTAAATAAATAGCCGTATACATAGACACCTAACCTTTATGACTGTATAAGCTTGTTGGCCTTCCTTTTTACGGCTATGTTCCCACTTACTTTTTTGAGCCCCATTTTGACCCTTAATTTAGTCTATATTTTTTTAATCAAAACTAGAGGTGAAACCAACATAGAGAAAAAATATAATTAAAGGCGGGGTCTTAAATTAGGCCCCACCCCCTTTTCCCTGGCCGGATTCACTAAGAGGCACAGGCCTGCTTCCAGCAGGTGTAAATTTGGATCATGATTTACACCTGCAAGCATGATGGTAAATGTGGCACGGGATTAGGCCACACCTCCTCCCCACCTGGCTGTGCCCCCCAGTTCCCCCACCCACCCATCGGGCAAACAGGGGATACGGCAGGCATACGCCAGGGAGAAGTGGCAAATCTGTGCCTTCTCCCTGGTCTATGCTCTGGGCAGAACATTGATAAATGTGCCCCAAAGAGTATAAACCCCTGGTTTATTGATTTTGATACAAATAGTCACCAAAATAAGGGCCAAAACACGTCTTAAAAAACACACACAAAAAAAGATCAAAACTGAGTGGGGACACAGCTTAAAACTTATTTCCCATTAATGTCAATACTTTGCAATATTCTACTGAAAATAAGGCTGTATTTTAACCTCAAAATGACTGCCGTATTTTTCTTTCTTGGTGTGTGAACATAGTTGAAACCTTCAAAATGTTTAATTTACTTAAACCAAAGGAGCAACATGATATGCTGAGAAAAGTGTATAGTAACCTACAGATATTCCATGTTTCTAAAGGTCTCACACTCTGACCATGAGTTCCTATTTGTTAGATTATGGAACATTTAGAATAGCACAGTTTATTTAAACTTTCTTAATTTTTTCTGTACCCATGTTTTTACAGATATTTACTGTATTTAATAGGAAGAGAAAAAGCAGTGACCACTACAATACAGTCTTTGTTTTTATAAAACAAAACTAGACCGATAAAAAATCAAAGGATAGCATAAAGGACAAATACTGAATGACATAATAGAGGCCATGCACTAACATGACTCCTGTGGTTACCTGGTGGCAGGAGACTTGTTACATGACATGCTGGTATTCAAAGCCGATAACCTTTTTGCATAGTTTGTTGTAATAATATAACAATGTCATTGTACTGTATTTGTTTGCAGAGACAATGTTTGATAATGTAAAGATATTTGCTCAGGATTTTGCTATTAAAAAGAAAGGGAAAATGTTTAGTGCACTGTGTAGGTGGCATGCCTGTATATATCCCCCTTCCATATGCTTCAGATTTGTCTAAAGTTGGCTAAAAATAATGCTGGCTTACTGTATTGTTACTTAGAGAAAGGGGTTTTGGAGGCAGAGAAAAGTACATTTCATAGTGTTTAAAGCAATGATCACATAAAGTTAGAGGCATATAATTAGCTAGTAGATTAATTGAACATACTTTCTCTTATTAAATAAAATATAGGTCATTTGCATAACAGCCAGGGCATAGCTCTCCTTTTCACTCTCATGTAATCCAACCTTCTATTTTATATTTCTTGTAATTGTCTGTCTACTGTAGAGTTCGCACAATAAACTCAATCAGGAAATGGGATCCCTCTAGATGTGTTCTTAGCTTCATGCTGTCAGCCCAATTAATAATGCAAAGTAATTTCAGATAAGATACTTTCCAGAATGCATTTCCCATTGATAATGATTTTAGTTTATTATATAGACTGAAACACCAGGCACGGATTTGCTATAAAAGATTTGCTTGTAAAGTTGTCAAATAAAATCTGTTTATTCATATTTCAAAATGTGGGTTAATATTTTACGGATGATTGAAGATCAAATTATTTTCCGTGAGATGGTTTAGAGCAAATGAGACATAAAGGTGTTTACATAACATCATAACATTACTGTGTAATCTAAAATGATGAAATGACACCTAAATACATAAAATGTAGGTATTTAAAGGGGTTGTGCGGCGCTAAAAAATTATTCACAGAATAACACACATTACAAAGTTATACAACTTTGTAATGTATGTTATGTCTGTGAATGGCCCCCTTCCCTGTGTCCCACCACCCCTGCACGTGTACCCGGAAGTGTGGTGCGCTATACTCACCTGTCACGTGCCGACCACCGTCTCCGATCCTCAGCAGTGACATCTTCTTCGGGCGGCCGGCGGATCTTCCCGAGTGCCGGCCGCCCTCTGCAGTGCCACGTCATCAGCTGCTCAGCTGCGATTGGCTGAGCACAGTTATGCTCAGCCAATCGCGGCCGAGCATCGGATGCCACTGCAGAGGGCGGCCGGCACTCGAGAAGATCCGCCGGCCGCCTGAAGAAGACGTCACTGCTGAGGATCGGAGACGGTGGTCGGCACGTGACAGGTGAGTATAGCGCACCACACTTCCGGGTACACGTGCAGGGGTGGTGGGACACAGGGAAGGGGGCCATTCACAGACATAACATACATTACAAAGTTGTATAACTTTGTAATGTGTGTTATTCTGTGAATAATTTTTTAGCGCCGCACTACCCCTTTAATGTAAATGTTATCATCTTCCATTAACGAACACATGAAATATATTCCTAGAACTAACAGTAAGTAAGGAAACAATATCTTCTTTGTGAAGATTTTGGTACTAACCACTGTACTGACCACAGAAAATCCTTAAAAGGAACCTGTCACCATGAAAATGCTACCTAAGCGATTAACATCATGTTATAGAGCAGGAAGTAGTAAGCAGATTGATATAGATCTTTGTGGAAAAATAATAAGTAAACATTTTAATGTATTATTGATTGCTTCCATGCTAAAGAGTCCAGTCCATTGAGTGACACTATCCACTGGACTCCTTAACATAGAATGATCAGGGATTTTTATCAACAAGTTACAAGTTATACAGAATCTTTTCCCCCAAAGTTACATGTGAATCTGCTTTGTTCCTTCTGCTCAATAACATGATGTGACTAAACAAAACTGCTTTGTATTGGTGACAGGTTCCTTTTAAACTGGCCATGTGGTCAGTCCAATAATATATATATATATATATATATATATATATATATATATATATATATATATATATATATATATGAGAAATTTATATTACAAAATAGGGTGTGTCTTAGGGTCCGTTTACACAGAAAGATTATTTGACAGATTATTTGGATTTGAAAAGAGGAGAAATCCCAGTCTTTCCTTTATGACATGATCTCTGTTTATAGTCTGTTCCTAGCTTTGGCCTCAAATCTTTGGCAGATAATCTGTCAGATAATCAAGTACAGATTATCAATCAAATATTACAATTCCTATATTTTGGGAACTAACCATATATTATATATATTAACTTATTTTTCATTAAAGTTTTAATAAATATAAATAAATAAAACATTGAGATACTGTGGTTATGAGCTATAAATAATGAGCAGCTGTGGATAGTTGGGATATCTTATGCATGAGAGGAGTGTACAACTCTGCATTGGGGTTTCCAGGAGTTCAAAGTTTCAAAAACACAAGCAAAAGAATCAGAACCACTCTTGTGGAAGAAAGGATTTACATTAAAAAAAGCAGCCAAGTCCAATGATACTTATGATTTCTACAATGTCTACCAATAAGAACTTGATCAGTAGATCAGACAAATGGATATTAACTATGTCATTAAGTGAAGGAGGTCTTGTAGCTTACCCTTGTCATTCCCTGAAATCAAGCCATTTACCACAATTGTGTTTAAATACAGACACTTTATCCTACTTATTGGCTATTGAATGTTCCATTACTCAGTTATAATGCATTACATTTAGGAACACAGATGAAATAGGTAGGTCAGTGCTCTTATACTTCAATAACTGTACTGTCAGGCACTGCCATAGTTTCTAAGGTTAAAAGCAATGTGTCACCTACATTTTCTTTTACTCATTAGAGACAGATATTGGAACATGTTCTTTTTTCTAATCTTTTTCTATTACTTTTTTCTATTTCTCTCTTTGTACATTGTTATGGAGGCTGCCATCTTGCCTGAGCTGTTCTTAACAGCATTTAGTGACATGCTTTACAGAAAGCCTCATAGACATAGTTTACAATAGACAGATGAATGTGAAACATTACTGAGTGTGGTCTGTTACCTTTTGAAAAGGTTATTCCGCAGGGAGCTGCTATTGTCTGCTACCTACTGGTGACACCTGATGCTTTAAATCTGTACAGATCACTTTACATCAGGCTCCTCTTATCACCAAGGACAGAACTGTATGTTTCTACCTAGTAGTTTACACCTAGTGGTGAGAATGAAGACTGCAAGATTTTAGTAAAATTTAATAATATAGACAATAAAATGGAAAATTAGAAGAAAAAAAACACCAAAAATTCTTTAAAAAAATATGTTGAATATAAATATACTGTTTTATTTTAACGATAGGTAATTTTTTGATGACACATTCTCTTTAGGTATAGTTAGTGCTACTTCCAGGCCCAAATAGTACAGGAAGCCTTGTACTGACAAAACAGTCAGCTTGCCAAAAAATCTTTCCATGTAGTATTAGCATGTTACAAAAATTCCAACCATGTACACATATATATTCATACAGGGCGATGTTTACATTAACTTCATATTTACTTCCCACTAAGATGCTCTGAAGTCCAGCACATCCAAGCAAAGACACTACATCCAGACTGGGATTGCCAAGTGAGTTCAGTGATTACTGTGTTTTGTTGGGAATTGCCAAGAGCAGCGTGAATCACATTTTTCATATTAAATTCATTCTAGACTACTGTAACAGAATGACAAACCAAGAGAGTCTGAATATGAGATGTTCATTTAAATTTATTTAAAAGGGTAGGCAACTTTATAGTAAATTGTTCAGAATACAGTATTAAGTGTACTCACTGTACTTACAACAGCTAGAGGTAAAATCAGCCTTCCCTTCTCCAGGCTGTGCTGTCCTGCTCTGTGGTGATTCTGTCCATAGGATGGCTGAGCATGGAGGAGCATGTGATCATGTTCCTCTCTCTGTGTCCTCGATGGGCATATACAGGCTCATTGATGGACACTGCTGGCCATCTTTTGAAAAGAATCACTATTCATATAGTTGGTCAGGGTGGCACAGTCTGGAGGAGTGGTACCTGTTATCAGCACTGCAAAGCACACTGAACAATTTTACAATAAAGAAGCCAACAATCTTTAAATATGATATGTTATCTGATACCTATGTCCAATGCACCTTATTTATGATGTTTATATTATTAGTTATTAGTACATTTCAAATTTAGTACAAACTGCTCTTGAATAATTTTGACAAGTGCTTAGCAGCTGTAATTGTAACCTGAAGAAAATGAGTTTCCTCAGTCACTTTCAGCAGCACTAGTTCATGCACAACTAATGAATTACAACACATTAAGCTATAATTATTCCATCACTATAACAAGCTCAAGATGGATGAGAACATTCCTTGAACTTTGGGTGTGCATTCTTATTCAGTCCAAGTAATTGATTAATGCTGCTCCAAACGTACAATAAACTAAATAGCCACACTAAGCATCTGACAATCTTTTTGTTCATTGTGTATAATAATACAGACAGTAGGATTTAGTCAATAATTTAACTCAAGATAATGAATAAAAACAAAAAACATTTATCAATGTAATACAACAAACATATTTTAAAAGATATTAGAGGATTATATGAAAAACTAGTATATGTACGCAGCGGTGCCCAGGTACAAAGGTTCAGCATGTTAATTAGAATTGTTCCAAGGATGCCCAGGAGGCCAATTTATGCCCTTGTTCAATTCGTTATGGTGAAATCACCAAAAGCCCTATATATACCCTGACAATTCTGCATGGTTTATATAAATTGTAACTTACTGTATGCACATTGGAAATAAATGAAAAACCTTTAACATTCTCAATACCTAATAGCCAAACTGAGATGTCATGTGAGATACTGTAATGTCATGTGTGATAACACTTTAGACTGAGACAGTTTATATACAACATTGTCGGTTTTACTGCCAGGTGCATAGACATAAAGATTTTTACCTGATCCAACTCTGGAGCAGGCAGCATACAATTGTCCATGCAAACCAGTAGCGTGGTGCATTTGATCAGCTTACAGTTTGATGAGAAGTCTCTGCAGCTCGTGATGCAGTTTTCCTCATGGCTAGGAAAGTTCCTGCTAAATAAGCTTTTTTGGAGACGTTTTGTTAATGTTAGACCCTAAAGATGTAGTGGTGTCTTAAAAGCCAAGTACAATGCACTTAAGAAATATAAAATCTCACAAACAGAGTGGCTGTAAGCCAGTACTTATCTTGGTTCAATTTAGTGGGTCCAAAAGATGCCCCTGAAGTCAGTAAGATAAGCTGCAGCTTGCCAACTCTCTGTTATTAATGAAAACTGTAGTAAATGCCCAAAGAGCAGAAGATAGAATAGGAAATGTTTTTACTGAACTGTTGTAAAAGAAAAGAAATTGAGGCAGCCACCCCTAGCAGCCAATTAGATTCCAGCTCCCTTTGAAAATGAAAGTAGTAATCATATTGATCGATAAGGCTTCAGTATACCTGCCCAACTGCCATTAGTGTGTGTGTGTGTGTGTGTGTGTGGAGGGGTATGTGGTCAGACACTGACATCATCTTTGGTACAATTTGATCTCAAGAACATTCTACCATTCTAACATTCTATGTGTCTGTTTTTCCCCCAACCCTCTCCTTGTGAGCTACCAACAGGCCTGGCTGTCATATTTCTGACTGTGATTCTTTGGATCTGCACCATCATGTCTCTATAGCTCTGGCTGAGGCTTACTATTTCACTTGTGTGACCTCTGAGTTTGTGTGCAGATTCTCCCATTCATTTCTATGTGGCACTCTTCCGCATACCCCTACTCTCCTGTACATCTGGTAAGGATGGGACGTTCACTTTAACCTTCCTGGACTCCCAATGTATTTGTATGTTGGGGTCAAGCGGTTAAGGCATTCAGATGGATGGACAGACATTCATTTTTACTATATAGATGATTCCTAAACTAAGATTAAACATGCATAAATGTAAATGCAAACTGCATTGTGCACAATACAAACTCTCTCTGCCTCTGCTATGTAGGATTGTTCATCCTTACCCTGAGACAAGTCATTTTTATAGCACCTCTGTCTTTTGTATGCTGCAGTGTCTTTTCTCACTCTCTATAAGCAAGATGAACTTCGGCACTCACCATATATCTGTGCTCAGACCTTACACAACGAGGGAACACCGCCGTATTCAACCCATGCCACTGGTTGTGCTCTACAATTCATGTACACAGAAGATAAATTGCAGCACTCACCAAATGTATAAAATATTCTCTATTACAAGGCGAAACAAATCATGTAGAAAGGACAAATCAACAGTCAACAGCTGTTTCACACATCACAGCATGCTTCCTCACAGCCCAAAGCTTGTCATGGATTGAGATGAATCTTTGAAAATAGATGAGGAAGGGAAAATGGGTGGTGGTGGGTGATGTAACTGCTAATAATAACTATTAATCAAAGAGGACCATTGTGGAGAAGGTTTGTGTGATCCTTTTCATATGTGCAATTAATGTTAACCAAAGTGATAACTTCACTGACATGTGGTGTGGAGGCTTCTTTCAAAGGCTCAATTGTTAAAGCCTTATCTGATAGAAAAAAAAAGAGATGGAAGGGAGGCAGGTGCTCTCCCACCTTAGGAGACAAAGATTACATGCTTCTGTCTCACCTTGTGTGTGTTTGCTGAGCACAGGCTGATAATGCAGACAGGGGGCAGGGCGTGATATCATAGGAGGCTTGGCGGGATCCCTCAATCCCTTGAGTGATTAACCATCTCTGACCGGCCAGAAGCAGGTGCTGAAACTTTACTGATTGTGCAAAACTCTGCAGGGAAATTAGGGCTATGTTCACACGAGTTTCATTGCAGTAAGACAATGGAATGATGATAAACGTCAGAGGATTTTGTTCCAATATCTGCATTACAGGCAGT
This sequence comes from Dendropsophus ebraccatus, assembly GCF_027789765.1. NCBI lineage: Eukaryota > Metazoa > Chordata > Amphibia > Anura > Hylidae > Dendropsophus > Dendropsophus ebraccatus. Next base: position 75,507,159 of record NC_091458.1, read on the forward strand.
AACAGTGTGATGTTTGGTGTTACAGGTAGTAACTGTGTGCTGTGTTGGTGGGACCACAATAAAATGATAAAGTACTACAAATAATTCAGGAACACAATGAAACTGCAATGTGTGAACATGGCCTAGATGTTTTGCAACAGCTTTGGGTGGGGAAAAGGCAGGCTGGAGGACTGTGATGAACAGATGGGGGAAAGCATTGCATTTTGGAACCTGTTGTACTATGTACTACTGCTCAACCAGGAAGTACAGCCACACAATACAGAACAAAACCCCCAAAACAAATGGATTTTTGGTAGTTTCAAAACTGGGATGGATAAGTAAGTAATTCTATATCCTTCTGCAGAAGGTTCTTTTTTTGTTTTTTTACCTATATCTGAAGTTCCTCATTAGGCCCCTATTACATGGGGCGACATCAGGAGCAAACGAGCGCTGTCAGTGCTTGTTTGCTCCTCGCTCCCTTCTTGCTTTTGGCACTATTCCACGCGTCGCCAGCGAGCATGTTAGTACGGGGGAGCGCAGGGACCTGCGGGGGGGGGGGGGGAGGGGGCTGCCCGGCTGATCGCTAGATCATCCGGCCAACCCATAGCAGAGAGCAGCGGTCTGATGACGCCACTCCTATTCCACAGGGCGGCAACAGCAGATCGCTGCTATACAAGTCGTTGTCTTTCAACATGTTGAAAGACAAACAAAAGCAATGATCAGCCAACAGCGTTCATGTCGGCTGATTGTTGCCTTCTATTACACAAGACAATAATCATCCGTAACGGCTGATATCGGCCAAATACAGCCAATAATCGTCTCGAGTAATAAGGCCTTTACGTAGTCAATATATAAGGCATAATACAATATAAAGCAGCCATTTAGTTGGCACACTCTATATAAGTCCAGGTGTCATGGCACATCTCATAATGATTTCACAACACTTTTTCTTATTGCTTTTACTACAGAATTTCTAATTGAGATTTATTGGGACTTTGAATAAGGGTCTGAACTACAGAAAGAGACCACTGAAAAGGGGGTGCCGTTAAAGAGTACCTGTCACAATCATAATAAACTATTAATTGTAACATGCTAAGAATAGTAACAATCTACAGTATACCAGATAGGATCCTGTCCCATCTCTAAAGGATGTCTCAATGGAATAAATATGCATATCATAACAATAGATTTGGCAGTACGATGCAATATACAAGATATATACAGAAATATGCCTAAAAGCCAGGTTTTCCAGATTGCTGGGACCACAGGACGGAAGTCAGTAACTGCAAAGTTGTGACACCTTAATGAGAGATGCAGGCCACGAGACGTCATTCCAAAGTTAGATCTGACCCTAAAATCATTGCTAATCATTCGCTAATCCACAATAGGTCACTAATCATTCAGTGTAACTCCAAATCGTACCTTCTTTTGCTGGGATCAGATCGAGTAAATAATTGTTGTAATGATTGCTGGTGGTGAGGTTGAACAGCTGGGGTCGCTGTCAAGACCTTCTTGTGGTCCTAGAATCCTTATGTTACAGTATAAATCTATAAAGGAAGGAAAAGATTGAGGTAAGGAAAATATCAGTAATCCAAACCTACAGTCATGGCCAAAAGTTTTGAGAATGATACTAATATTAATTTTTACAAAGTCTACTGCTTCAGTTTTTAAAATGGCAATTTGCATATACTCCAGAATGGTATAAAGAGTGATCAGCTTAACAGCAATTACTTGCAAAGTCATTGTTTCTCTTCTGTTAATCATGGTTATCTCTAAAGAAACAAGTGCAGTCATCATTGCACTGCACAAAAATGGCCTAACAGGGAAGCGTATCGCAGCTAGAAAGATTGCACCTCAGTCAACAATCTATCGCATCATCAAGAACTTCAAGGAAAGAGGTCCCATTGTTGCCAAAAAGGCTCCAGGGCGCTCAATAAAGAACAGCAAGCACCAGGACCGTCCCTTAAATCTGGGTTCCAGCAGTGCAGAGCTTGTTCAGGAATGGCAGCAGGTAGGTGTGAGTGCATCTGCACGCACTGTGAGGCGGAGACTCCTGGAGCAAGTCCTGGTCTCAAGGAGGGCAGCAAAGAAGCCACTTCTCTCCAGAAAAAACATCAGGGACAGACTGATATTCTGTAAAAGGTACAGTGAGTGGACTGCTGAGGACTGGGGTAAAGTCGTTTTCTCTGATGAATGCCCTTTCCGATTGTTTGGGACATCTGGAAAACAGCTTATTTGGAGAAGACAAGGTGAGCTCTACCACCAGTCTTGTCTCATGCCAACTGTAAAGCATCCTGAAACCATTCATGTGTGGGGTTGCTTCTCAGCCAAGGTAATCGGCTCTCTCACAGTCTTGCCTAAAAACACAGCCATGAATAAAGAATGGTTCCAGAATGTCCTCTAAGAGCAACTTCTCCCAACCGTCCAAGAGCAGTTTGGCGATCAACAATGCCTTTTCCAGCATGATGGAGCACCTTGCCATAAAGCAAAGGTGATAACTAAATGGCTCAGGGAATAAAACATAGAGATTTTGAGTCCATGGCCTGGAAACTCCCCAGATCTTAATCCCATTGAGAACTTGTGGTCAATCATCAAGAGACGGGTGGACAAACAAAAAGCAACAAATTCTGACAAAATGCAAGCATTGATTGTGCAAGAATGGACTGCTATCAGTCAGGATTTGGTCCAGAAGTTGACTGAGAGCATGCCAGGGAGAATTGCAGAGGTCCTGAAGGAGAAGGGTCAACACTGCAAATATGAACTTGCTGCATTAACTCATTCTAACAGTCAATATAAGCTTTTGTTACTCATAATATGATTGCAATTATATTTCTGTATGCGATAAAAACATCTGATCTGACAAACACACATAAAAACCAGAGGGAAGCAGATCAAGTAAAAATATAATATTTGTGTAATTCTCAAAACTTTTGGCCATGACTGTATAGTGAAAATTAAAACGACTACAGAAAATACATCAGATTGTATCTACATATACGATAGACTAAAGTTAACAGTATTATCAATGAGCCCCTCTCATTCTATGTACACTTGGTTATGACTAGGCTATGACCTGAAAAATATACAAGACATTAGATTGACGCATTATACCTTAGGGGAACCACTTCAAGCCCAGGTTCAGATCCCTCCGTTGTAAAGTTTCCAGGTTATAAATCCAATATGACTCCTTCTGTTTAAGTAAACGCCTATTACCTCCTCACATTTACTGAAAAAGATAGGCAAAGTTTATTTTGTAGGCTTTACAGAATTTGTTGTATGGTATGGTGTCATTCAAACAGGTTGCAATGTAGGTAGAAACCCCTCTGTTATCCATTGCAATTCCATGGGACCAGAGAATCTGGCGCTTTGGCGCAGCCAACTACATTGAGATCTCCAAGCCTTTGAAAGGGATCACTCAGATAGTGTCCTACTGTTTTTTTTTTTTTTTAATTGAGCTAGCAGTTGTCTTTGGTCTTCCAAGGTTGATGAATTAGTCAAATCCAGTAATAAGATAGTATTATCCAGGGACTGATTAAGGGTAATTAAGGATAGGAGTCGTTAGCAATTTAAAATAGTAACACTAAACATTGAACAAGTTCAACTAGATAATGTAGATTTAAAAATTAAAATACCAGTCTTCTTGATACTGAGATTTGCATAGGAATATAAATAATACATGCTTAGAGAATTGTCCATATAAGATTAGATTTTTTTTTTTTTTCAAATCTTGTAGGATACTGATGGGTCGATTAGGCTGTCAACTACAATTACAGTATATGGTATATAAAATTTTAATGAAAAAAAGTTCTTGAGTACATTTGATGAACAATGAAATTCATGTTCCCTGCCAACAGCCTCTACCACCTGCTGTCAGCTGTAGATAGGATTATGAGCTGCGGTGTGCTATAGGTGTTGGGTCAATAAAGCCAATGTTGCCTTTGGTGGAACTTACCATGCTCCCAACTAAAGTGCTGGCACTGACACTTGCTTACCTCCCCTTTCTCTCTCCTCCATGTGGTGACATCTGAAGCTGGTGCCCACAGCAGGAAAACTGCCTGTGCATGCATCACTATTTGTATCTATGAGATTTACATACAGGGCTCAGCACTTGAAGCCATGCCTTGATGGCCCTATTATACAGGACGATTATTGTGTGAAAAATCGTTAAATTGTTTGTATCTAAACAATAATCGTTCTGTGTAAATGCAGGCAACGATTGAAAAATCCTTTGAATGTTGTTGATCGTTGATTTAGATCTGAACCTAAAATTATCGCTAATTGTTCGCTAATCGTTCGCTGTAATTCCACAATCGTTCGCTCAAGTTCCACATTTGTTTACTAATCGTTCAGGGTAATTGCACATTGTTCATTGTTTTGCAGGGATCAGAAGGAATAAACGATCATAGTAACGATCGCAATAATTATCGTAGTAACGATCGTACCTAATGATTATCGCTCTGTGTAATATGGTCAACAAATTCGGCTTAACAATAAATAATCTCACTTGCAATCGTTTATCGTTAAAAATCGCTCCATGTAATAGGACCCTGAAGGTTAATCTAGAAGTGACCTGGAAGGAAGGGGAAGCAAGGAAACATGGCTTAGAACAGACCTTTTGACACTTGAACTCAGAAGAAAAAGGCTTTTTTATACATTTTTGTAGCATGGTCAGCTCCACCAAAGGTTACATTGGTTTAATTGCCCCAAAAGCTGTATTATAGTGTCTGCAGCTCACAATCAGATCTAGAGCTCACAGATTCCCAGTCTAATTTTCAGACATTGCTCATGAACAATGTGGAGCTTTTTTCTATAAAGAAAAAAAGACAGATTCTTTTTTCTAACCATAGGCACCTTTTTTTAAGGGATTTACTTTATAGTAAAAGAAAAAGGACCAAACAGACATCACATCACTGAGATAAAGTAAATGCAGTGAATTATCTTACTCTCATACACTAATGCTGAGTGACAACCATTATTGACAAGCCATTACAGGGCCCTTAGTGTTTGTTTTTGATCTCTCTGGAGACCCTGCATGACTTGTAAAGGCTGTACTACACAATTCTTTAAGAAAAAAAAATACAATTCCTTACTGGGGCATCAAAAGTTGACATATGTATTGATTATAGGTCAATTAAATTAAAGGGTTGGCACTCCATGTGGTTCACATAGCATTGTCATGTGAATGAAGTCTTAATAGGGTAACATTATGAACAAAATTTATCACCCATCTACCGGATAAATGATAAATGTACACTCGCCGGCCACTTTATTAGGTACACCTGTCCAACTGCACGTTACCACTTAATTTCTAATCAGCCAATCACATGGCGGCAGTTCAAACCGAGCATCAGTATGGGGAAGAAAGGTGATTTGAGTGCCTTTGAACGTGGCATGGTTGTTGGTGCCAGAAGGGCTGGTCTGAGTATTTCAGAAACTGCTGATCTACTTTGATTTTCACGCACAACCATCTCTAGGTTTTACAGAGAATGGTCCGAAAAAGAAAAAACATCCAGTGAGCGGCAGTTCTGTGGGCGGGAATGCCTTGTTGATGCCAAAGGCCAGTGGAAAATGGGCAGACTGATTCGAGCTGATAAAAAGGCAACAGTGACTCAAATAGCCAACCGTTACAACCAAGGTAGGCAGAAGAGCATCTCACAGTACGTTGAACTTTGAGGCAGATGGGCTACAGCAGCAGAAGACCACACCGGGTGCCACTCCTTTCAGCTAAGAACAGGAAACTGAGGCTACAATTTGCACAAGCTCATCGAAATTGGACAGTAGAAGATTGGAAAAACGTTGCCTGGTCTGATGAGTCTCGATTTCTGCTGCGACATTCGGATGGTAGGGTCAGAATTTGGCGTCAACAACATGAAAGCATGGATCCATCCTGCCTTGTATCAACGGTTCAGGCTGGTGGTGGTGGTGTCATGGTGTGGGGAATATTTTCTTGGCACTCTTTGGGCCCCTTGGTACTAATTGAGCATCGTTGCAACACCACAGCCTACCTGAGTATTGTTGCTGACCATGTCCATCCCTTTATGACCACAATGTACCCAACATCTGATGGCTACTTTCAGCAGGATAATGCGCCATGTCATAAAGCTAGAATCATCTCAGACTGGTTTCTTGAACATGACAATGAGTTCACTGTACTCAAATGGCCTCCACAGTCACCAGATCTCAATCCAATAGAGCATCTTTGGGATGTGGTGGAACGGGAGATTTGCATCATGGATGTGCAGCCGACAAATCTGCGGCAACTGTGTGATGCCATCATGTCAATATGGATCAAAATCTCTGAGGAATGCTTCCAGCACCTTGTTGAATCTATGCCACGAAGAATTGAGGCAGTTCTGAGGGCAAAAGGGGGTCCAACCCATTACTAGCATGGTGTACCTAATAAAGTGGCTGGTGAGTGTATATTCACTGGGACCCCCACTGATCAAAGGTGTGGCGTGGTGGTTTAAAGTGACTGTACCACCAGGCCGAGGCTGAAGCACTGGAGGCGGGCCGACCCACCCCCAGTGGGAAAAAAACCCAGCCCCTCCATGACCTGACTCCATTAGAATTAATGGAACCCTATCATAGAGGGGCTAGGGTTTCCTCCCACTAAGGGTGGGTCGGGCCACCTCCAGTGCTTCAACCTCGGCCTGGTGGTACAGTCACTTTAAGTGCAACTTCATTTAACTCTATGGGACAGATGGAGGTTTTTATCTGTTCATTATTAGGCAAAGCCATCTTCATTACAGAGGAACAAAGCGAAGACAGACTTGCTAAGTCCCTTATAACCTATGGAGGGGGGAGAGGTTGAGTGGAATGAGTGGGTGGCTGCAATCAGCAGCCGGGCCCTCACCATCAATGAAAGGCTGCACCGATCGCATTACAGCCTGTCATTAACTCCCTAAAGGCTGCGCTCGCTGCATTTAAGTGTAAATGACAGGAGCAGCTTCTGTCGCTTATTGATTGGGACCCACCGCAGTGTGATTGCGGGGGTCTCGATTGCTTTCCCAGACCGTCGGAGGTCTCTCACTTCCTCTGTGCGGTCCAACCGGCATTCTGCTAATAGAGTCAGACACAGGTAGACTCTATGGGCAGAGTGCTGATAACACTGTTCAATGCAAAAAAAAAAAAAAAAAAGCGGCAATAAAAAGCAAAAAATGCTTTCTGACCTATAGAATAACTGTATTATGTCATTTTTACCGTATAGTGCATTAAGTAGACACAGGACGCCAATCCCCCCCCCCCCAAAGTTACAATATCGAATTTTTTTTCTAATCTCAACAATTTTTATGTTTTTCATATTTTATTTATATTTTTGGGTTTCTGTCTTACATGTCATTGTGTACAATATAAGATTACAAAGTACACGTGTTCCAGAAAAAAACGAGCCCTTAGATGACCCTGTAGATATAAAAATGAAAGTGGTATAGATCTTAGAAGGCGAGGAGGAAAAAACGAAAATGCAAACATAAAAATAGGTGCAGTCATATAGGTAATTTTGGGCTGGGTCTTGCTCTACTCCATTATATTAGAAGCTAGGGGACCTTCAACAATCATACATTCATCACAATCCCTGTTGATACTGTAGTTCATAAATGTTGTTTGTGTTTCAACTCATTTAACTTTACAGTAGTTCAGGCAATTTTGTGTTTTTGTCCTTCTTTTCATGAACCATGTTTCTACGAAAAATCAGTGCAAACCTACTGTAAATGGCCTACTTGAATAGTTTGTTAAAGTGACTGTGTTCCCACAATCTGTCCCCCCCAAACCATTTGTACCTTTGCATAGTGGCTTTTAATCCATGATGTGTCTTGGGGCCCGTTCGGATGGTGATGCAGTTATTGTCCTGAAAAACAACTTTTAAACTTGCAGCCCTGTGTCAAACAAGCATGGCCTAGAGCAGTGCTTCTCAATTCCAGTCCTCATGTTTTGAGGATTTCCTTAGTATTTCACAGGTGATATAATTATACTTAGTGCATCAGGTATTATCACTGGTGTTCTTTGTATGGGATATCCTCAAAACATGACCTGTTGGTGAGGCCCGAGGACTGGATTTGAGAAGCACTGGCCTGGAGTGTCTGTGCATTAGGCTGGCACAACCTCTCTGTCCTTCCTCCCAGCCCTCTTCATCATTAGGAATGCTCTAGCCAGGTATTCTCCTATTCCTCACTTGTCTGAACACTGCACAGGTGCCTTAACGATCCGGCCCATGTGCCATGCTCACACAGGTGATGAATAGTAGAAAATCTGCCTGGAGTATTACTAATGATGAAGAGGGCGGGGAGGAGGGACACTCTAGGCCACGCCAGTTTGACACAGGGCTGCAAGTTTAAAAGATGTTTTTCAGGACAATAACTGTATCACCTGCCAAATGGACCCCAGGACAGATCTTGGATTAAAAGCAGCTTTTCAAAAGTACAAGCGGTTTTGGGTGGGAAGATTGTGAGTACAGAGTCACTTTAAGTCCTTGAGTTTCTTTTTCCATTATAGTTTTTTTGGACTTTTTCTGTGTAAGTAAAAAGTTTTCCAAATAATATTGATGAATTTCAATAAAAACAAAACAACAACAAAAACAATTCACTCTCATTTATCCAAACAGATAGTGGTAATTCATTGTACCCCATCTGACTGGGTCACTACTGTAAATTACTATTCAGACTACAGATGGAATATTATGTACCATTTTAGACATCAGTGCACAACCACAATATAGTGAAGCTGGAGAGAGTTCAAAGATGGTCAACCAGAGTACTAAAAAAGCAATGCATACAATGTTTCCAAACCAACACATGTAAATAGAGCATAACTATAAAGTGGAACATAGTATAAAATAAATTTGAACAATTTAAGCAAACATATCTTGGTAGTAAGCTCAGTAATTTTAAGGGCACGTTAGCATATAACATATAGGCTAATGACTGCAAGCAGGCAAACAGGCCCCTTTAAAATATTGTGTTAAGTTCACATTAGGGTCCACAGGACGAATTTCTTGCCTGGAATAAGGGCTTTTATTTGAGGTTAGACCATTCTTTGCGTAATAAAGCATTTTCTGGCTTTGTTCTGTAGAGTGAAAAAAACAAAGGGCATGGCTGCACATCTATGTTTTACATTGATCTACTTCTTCTCTTCTTAGCAAAACTTAGCAACTATAAAGACCACATACAATTACATAGCCACCTAATTCATGTGGGTCTCTAACCTAATAAGCATAGTGTTGGTAACATAGAACCTATTGGCGGAGCAAGTAAGTGGTCAAGCAACCCCATTTTTGCCAGACCAAGCTAGGCTAGGCCATGGCTAGGTGTAAAGAAAGCAAGAATAAGTCTGTTAAGTAAAGCATTTTCTGTAGATTTTCATAGCAAAGCCCTGTTTCTTTAAGAGACATGAGCTACAGTTCAGAAAGACAGCACAAGGATCACTATCTTGACAGCTCTGAAAGGTTTGTAGCTTCTAAGCTGGAAGAGTCCATTGTGTGCATGGAGCCTCTTAACACAGGAAACATCTGTGTTTTTTTTTTTTTTTCATAAAAACACAGCAGTTTTTCCAGCTTTTTAGAGGTTTATCTGGCTATTTTTCTCTAAATTAGTATAGGCATTTTTATCTTCTGTATTTTTTTTCACTGTGAGTCACATGATTCTTTATAATATAATTCCAAGATTTATATTGAAGAATTAGGGGGGGGGGACACCAGATAAATACTAATATGCATAAAGACTTGACATTTTTTTTTTCCAGAGATGACACAAACCAGGCTTAGTGTAGCTTCGTATGAAGCAGAATGACTGGCTTTTGAATCCCACTGTCTGCCTGTTCCGTGTAGAAGGTGGAGGCAGCCCATAGGCTGTATCTATGTTTTCCAGGTGGTCTGGCTCTCTCTACCTTCTCCATGGAGCAGGCAAACAGCAGGTGCTAATTAATGGCCCTATTCTTAAATACTTGGAATCTATGACAATAAGGGCTAAATACAGCTAGCTTATAAATCTCATGTACTGTGAGGGTGGGTTCACAAATAACGTATCTGAAGCGGATTTCCCCCAGCGAGTTTGCAGCTTAATCCTTTGTGGATCCCTTCACTGTCACTTTCAATTTACATTACATTACATACTCGCAGTGGAATTGTCATCCCACTGCGAGTATTTAAAAAGGAGCCTTCTTAACCCCCCGAGGTACATACATTATCGTTCCACGCTCCTGCCATTGCATCAACCGTCTGCTTATCTCTAAATTTGCTTCAAGTTTATTCTTTTAAAGAACGTAAGGCTATTACCAACAGTCATCTTAGCCCTTTTCTGACATGGGCAACGTTTGTAAATTGGATTGTTGTTTCATAAGGCTTAAAATACTTTTGTGTTTTTCTGTGCCTTAAAGAGGTTTTCCAGGATTAAAAAAAAGCCTATTCACAGTTGCATAACTCCAATGTCACAGTAGTGGAGGTGCCAAACAGCTGATTGGCAGAGGTGTGTCGAATGGCTGAAATTTTTATTCCGGACAACACACACTGGATACAATTTTGGCCAAACCCACCAATATTGGTAGGACCAGCCAACTAGCTTATGTGTTTGCGAACATTGGATTCTTTTTTGTACATTTACTGTAGCTAAAGAAGTACAGAAGCAGCTTGGAATGTGGCAATACTAGCAATACTAGCAGCTCATGCTCCTCAAGATATCTGATAATTACACACTTCAACACTGGGGACACAGGAAAAGTATGATATATTACTTTATTTAAGAGCAGAGCTACAGTTGTAGCTGTCATAGTAGCTTCTATGGGGCCTAAAGGCTGAAAGAGGCCTGTTGTTGCCCAAGTAACAAGAGCTATGCTGCCATTTAAGTTACTACAGCTCAATTTACTGTCAAGATTTGGACACAGACATAAAATGTATGCCTTTGGCTCTGTTTGTAGCTCTGTTTGTGATGTCAGAACCTCCCCCTCATCCCCTATATAAAGTGATTAATTTCATGGAGGCAGGCAGTTGGCTGTATGTGTAGTGGAGAGCAGGATCGCAGCAGCCACTTAGTTCAGAGCAGGCAGAGAAATTGAGATAGGGAAAGAGAGTAGAGGAGAGTTTATTGTGAGTGGTTGTCAGTGGGTGCTGTGAAGCTAGTGTCCAGTATAACAAGTCACTGGGTGCTGGGTGTCCATTATACCAAGTCACAGTAGAAAAAAAATCTGGCCTTTCTTATGGTATGGCCAAGGTGGCATATAAGGTGGTCCCAGTGGAAGAAAAACTTGTGAGAGGGGTGATCCCAACTAGACTGGAGGAAAGTTTGAGCTCCCTGTTATACCTAATGGACAGGTGAACACCAGCCAGGCCAGGATTGTTAACTGCATGTAGGCCAGTATATTATTTGTGCCCTGTCTCCTGCGGTGTCACAGACCCAATTCCACTTGCCAAGGCCATCAGCAAGAGAGCTCTTAGTGAGCATAGCACTAGACTCTAAGCCACTGTATTTGGAGGGTCTTTTTGAGAAATGTCCTGACAGGCAAGAATTGGGAGGGAGCGTTGGGACTCCTGGAGTTCACTGGCCCCAGAGCAGTCAGAAGAGCCAGGCAGGGGCAGCTTCCAGTAAAAGCATGGGATTGTACCATATGCCTATGGAGGATGACAGCTTAGGAGAGGACAAGTTTTTCCCATCAAAGCCCCAGTGTTAAATTTTGGTTCAAAGATGTCATCCTTGTCTCATTAATAGGGGATGGAGCTGTGTTTCTGCCAGCGACCCAGCATCATGTTCCATCTAAAGGTTGAAGGGTCAGTAGGAAAAATAGATCTCTGTAGAATAATTTCTCATATACTTTGCTAATGAAATACACAAACCTAAAGGAACTGGCCCTTCTGGCATAGAATTTGACAGTGTGAGAAAGTACCCTCAGGACTTTTTTTTTTTTCTTTTTACACTAACCAACCCTTAATTTCTCCATGTAACATATTTACTTTCCCTTCCCTCTACGGGATGTGGTTCCAGCTGAACTGGAACGAGACAGAATCTCACCCTGACTGAAGAACTTACTTTTCCTTTCCATCATCTAAGCTTCAGGAACAAAGTGCCTGCCCAATCTGGATATAGCTTACTGCTTAAAAACAAGCCAGAATGGCTGGAGCATCCACTTCTTGAAGAAGCTAAATCTGTATTCTAAAGTGCTCCAGCTGAAAGTTGTTTAGAACTAGTGCAGACATGCATGGTGGCTTAGCAGAATAGGCTAGCACATGATTATTTAATGGCCCTAGGGAAGTAATGTATATTTATGTTGGGAAGGGTTTAATATTGTACCTGACACTGAAAGTTTCTATATCGTAGCAGGTTGCTTTCAAGTAGTAAAGGAAGCTCAACAAATAACATCAGTAGTGTGTCACGCTAGGTGGAACCTATTCTCCGAACTTTTCTCAGTAATTTTTTTTTGTTCATTTCTAAAGCCAATTGTTAATATTCTTTTTTTCATCCTAATCCAATACATTGCATTTAATTTTTCTATTTGTATTTTCTACCAGTGTACTTCTAGACACCTGTAAAGCAAGTAAACTATTTCTTTATTATGACTGTCTATATAATAAACAAACAAGAGTTGGCGATTTCATAAGGCCTGCAGTCTTCTGTGATGAGCTAAGTCATCATTTTGTGTGAATTCTAAAATGATAGCCTATTTTTTTCTATTTACCTAATAGTAATTCAGTTAATATACAATGGTCTGTGAATTTGTAATCTGATGTTGACTCTCTAAGAGATCATGCATCTTTTTTAATGTTTTAAACTTGTTTTTTTTTTTTACTGTACCTTCACTTCTAAAAAATAAAAACTTGCAAACTGCTTTCTCCCTGAGACAAGAGTTTGTTATAAAGATTTCTTTAGCAATACCTATTTTAATCTGCAAACTTTTATTGTCTTTTTAGTTATTTTTTTTTAAATAAACTTTTCTAAAACTAAAGTGAACACAATGCACATTCATTTCACCATACATAATGCAAAAACAAGTTCTGTAGAATAACCCATATTACACATTGTTTTGTAGGCCCAATTATCTATGACTGTTACAAACAGTATTCTTTAAGATACCTGTTTGATTTAAAATGCTTGTCTTCATCTGACAATAAATGCTTAAATTATTCTACATTATCCACCCACTTAAGGTTTAGTAGCATACTTTTTTTTACATATAAAAAGAGAACATTGATTTCAATAAATCATATAAGTAAGAATTCTTTACAATGCTCTATACTTAACCCTTTGAGGACCAGGCCCAAAATGACCCAGTGGACCGCGCAAATTTTGATCTTAGTGTTTCCGTTTTTCCCTCCTCCCCTTCTAAGAGCTCTAGCACTGTCAGTTTTCTATCTACAAGCCATGTAAGTGCTTGTTTTTTACAGGAATAGTTGTACTGTGTAATGGCGTCATTCATTTTACCATAACATGTATGATGGAATTCCAAATATATTATTTATGAAGATATAAATAGGTGAAATCGTAAATAAGAATGCAATGTGGTAATGTTTGGGGGGTTCCTGTGTCTACGTTATGCACTATATGGTAACAGCGACATGATACCATTATTCTATAGGTCAGTCCGAACACAACCATATGCAGGTTACACAGATTCTCTAATGTTATATATGTATTTTTTAATGAAATCCTTTTTTTTGGCAATTAAATATTAATAAAATGGGCCTATTGTGACGCTTATAACGGTTTTATTTTTTCACCTACGGGGCTGTATGGGGCGTCATTTTTTCCGCCATGATCTCTAGTTTTTATTAATACCATATTTGTGAAGATCGGACGTTTTGATCACTTTTTATTGATTTTTTTTAATATATAATGTAACATAAAATCAGTAATCTGCGCACTTTTTCCCCTCTTTTCGTGTACGCCACTAACCGATCACAATGACGCTTGTTATATTTTAATAGATCGGACAATTACGCATGCTACGGTATATTATATGTTTATCTATTTATTTATTTTTATATGTTTTATTTATATAATGGGAAAGGGGGGTGATTTAGACTTTTATTGGGGGAGGGGCTTTGGGGTAGTGTAATAGTGATTTGAACTTTTTTCTTTTACACTTTTGAAGTCCCTTTGGGGGACTTCTACATTCACTACTTTGATTTTTACACTGATCATTGCTATGCCATAGGCATAGCATTGATCAGTGTTATCGGCGATCTGCTCATTGAGCCTGCCTGTGCAGGCTCAGTGCAGCAGATCGCCGATCAGACTGCACGGAGGCAGGTAAGAGACCTCCGGCAGTCCGTTTCAACGATCGGGACCCCCGCAGTCACACTGCGGGGGTCCCGAACGGTAAGTGACAGGGGACTCCCCCTGTCACTTACACTTAAACACCGCGGTCGGGCCGCGATCGCGGCGTTTAAGGGGTTAATGACACGCGGCAGCGCGATCGCTGCAGCGTGTCATTACCGGTGAAGTCCCGGCTGCTGTTTGCAGCCGGCCCCCACCTGCTATGAAGCGCGCTCCGCTCCGGAGCACGCTTCATAGCGGGAGAAACACCCAGGACGTAAGGTTACGTCATGGGTCGTCTGGGGACAGACTTCCATGACGTAACCCTACGTCCAGGGTCGTCTAAGGGTTAAAGAGTCACTGTCGTATTTATTTATTTTTTTTGCAGAAATCAATAGTCCAGGCGATTTTAAGAAACTTTGTAATTGGGTTTATTAGCCAAATCTGCCATTATCTGCATGTAAAAAGCCTTTTCCCAGGTCCCCCCCTCCTTCCTCTTTTTCATCCACTCTGAAAAATCAGAAAATTGTGACTTGTTGCAGGAGTCGTACCCTGTCTGTTCTAGGGAGAGGGGAGGGGGGAGGAGGAAGGAGGGAGTTAGCCGGCAGCAGAAAGCAGATAACAGAGGATTACAGGCACGGAGCTGGGTGACAGCTGTAATCTGAGCTCAGACAGGTCACTGGTGACTGTCACAGGAGATATCCCGTGAGGGATTTGTAGATTAACTCTTTGTTGTCCTGTTTTGGTCTTTTCTTTAGCTCTCTCCATAGGAGAACAATGAAGATAGGGGGGAGAGCTTCAAATTGCTTTTTCATGATAAAAATGCATTTTTCGGATAATAAACCCAATTACAAAGTTTCTTAAAATCGCCTGGACTATTGAGTTCTGCAAAAAAAAATTTCACGACAGTGACACTTTAACCCCTTAAGGACCGGGCCTGAAATGGCCTTAAGGACCGGAGCAAATTTTATGAATTTGACCAGTGTCACTTTATTCATTAATAACTTCGGGATGCTTTTACCTATCCAGCTGATTCTGAGATTGTTTTCTCGTGACATATTGTACTTCACATTTCTTGTAAATTGGAGTCGATACTTATAACGAATCTTTATGAAAAAACCCAAAATAGCGTGAAAAATTTTGAAAAAATGCATTTTTCCAACTTTAAAACTTTTCTGCTTATACAGAAAATGGTTATACCACATAAATTATATATTAAATAGCATTAGCAACATGTCTACTTTATGTTGGCGGCATTTATTAAACTATCTTTCATTTTTTTTAGACAATAGGAAGCTTAAAACATTAGCAGCAAATTTCCAAATTTTCAGTAAAATTTCAAAATCAGATATTTTTAGGGAACTGTTCAGGTTTAAAGTGTATTTGAGGGGACTGTGTGTTAGAAAGCCTCACGAAGCACCCCATTTCAGAAACTGCACCCCCTAAACTCTGCAAAAGCACATCCAGAAAGTTTTTTAACCCTTTAGGGGAGTCACAGAAATAAAAGCTAAGTGTGTAAGAAATTTGAAAATTTTAATTTTCTGTGCAGAGATTTTATTGTAATCCAATATTTTTCATAATTATAAACCTATTACCAGAGAAATGCACCCCAATATTGATTGCCCCATTTCTGCAGTTTATAGAAATACCCCATATGTGGCCCTATTGCGCTATTTGACGCAACCACAAGCCTCAGATATAAGGGAGCGCCTAGTGAATTTCAATGGCTCCGTTATTTTTGGTCATTTTTGACTGTACCACTTCAGGTTGGCAGAGGCTCTGGGGTGCCAAAACCTAAAAAACACCCCTAAAGGGACACCATTTAGAAAACTACACCCCTCAAGGAATCTAACAAGGGGTGCGGTGAGCATCTGGGCCCCACAGGTGCTTCACAGATTTTCCAAACAATATGGCTTGAAAAAAGACTAAAGTATTTTTTACACTAAAATGTTGTTCTAGCCTTCAATTTTTCATTTTCACAAAGGGATAAAAGGAAAAAAAAAACACAAAACAAGTTTCTCCCGAGTACGGAAATACCCCACATGTGGACATAAAGTGCCAAGCGGGCGCAGGACGAGCCTCCAAAGGGAAGGAGCGCCAATTGGCTTTTGGAAGCTGGATTTCACTGGAATGGATTTCAAGGGCCATGTCGCATTTACAGAGCCCTCGTGCTGCCAAGACACTGGAAACCCCCCACAAGTGACCCCATTCTGGAAACTACACCCCTCAAGGAATCTAACAAGGGGTGCAGTGAGCATATGGACCCCACTGGTGACGGGCACAAATGTGGAAAAATGTGACGTGAAAGTGAAAATTTTCATTTTTTCACTTTCATGGCACAAATGTGCCCGTCACCCAGGGGTCCATATCCTCACTGCACCCCTTGTTAGATTCCTTGAGGGGTGTAGTTTCCAGAATGGGGTCACTTGTGGGGGGTTTACAGTGTTTTGGCAGCACAAGGGCTCTGTAAATGCGACATGGCGTTCATCATCCATTCTAGCCAAATCCAACCTCTAAAATCCAAATGGCGCTCCTTCCCTTCAGAGGCTTGCCCTGCACCCACATGGCGCTTTATGTCCACATATGGGGTATTTACGGACTCGGGGGAAATTGCTCTACACATTTTGTGTTTTTTTTTCTCTTTTAACCCCTTGTGAAAATGATAAATTCAAGGCTAGACCAACATTATAGTGTAAAAAATTTAATATTTCATTTTCACGCCACATTGTTCCACATTTGTGCCCGTCACCAGTGGGGTCCATATGCTGACTACACCCCTTGTTACATTCCTTGAGGGGTGTAGTTTCCATAATAGGGTCACTTGTGGGGGGTTTAACTGTCTTGGCAACACAGGGGCCTTTTGAATGCAACATGGCCCCTCGAAATCCATTCCATCCAAATCCAGCCTTCAAAAACGAAATGGCGCTCCTTCTCTTTGGAGGCTTACACTGCACCCGCATGGCGCTTTATGTCCACATGTGGGGTATTTCCATACTCAGGGGAAATTGCTCTACACATTGTGTTTTTTTTTATCTTTTAACCCCTTGTGAAAATGAAAAAATCAAGACAAGATCAATGATTTAGAGTAAAAATTAAAATAAAATTACACTAAATGTTGGTCTAGCCTTGATTTTTTTCCATTTCCACAAGGGGTTAAAAAAGAAAATGAACACAAAACGTGTAGGGTAGTTTCCCCTGAGTAAGAAAATACCCCACATGTGGGCATAATGTGCTACATGGGCACAGGGCAAGCCACCAAAGGGACAGAGCGCCATTTAGAGGCTGGAATGGGGGATGGAGGCCATGTCGCAATTACAAAGCTCCTGTGCTGCCAGAACAGTAGAAACCCCCGACAAGTGACCCAATTCTGGAAACTACACCCCATAAGGAATCTAACAAGGGGTGCAGTGAGCATATGGACCCCACTAGTGATGGGCACATGTGTAGGACATGTGCCGTGAAAATAAAAAATACCATTTTTTTCATTTTCACGTCCCAAATGTGGCCGTCACCAGGGGGCCATATACCCGCTGCCCCACTTGTTAGATTCCTTATGGGGTGTAGTTTCCAGAATGGGGTCACTTGTGGGGGGTTTCTACTGTCCTGGCCGCACAGAGGCTTTGTAATTGCATCATGGCATCCTCTAATGGGAATGGCGGCCATACCTATTTAGCTGGGGAAAAGGGACAATTCTAATTTATTTGGGGGTATTAGGCCAATTATTAGTTTATAAGGTTGAAAATGACAGGTGTCCATCAAATTCAACCTGTGTTGATCCAGAGGAAGGCAAAAAACCCTTGTGAGGCAGACGACAGTAGCCTCATCACAGGGGAAAAATTCCTTCCCGACTCCATATTGGTGATCAGAATAATCCCTGGATCAACGTGACCCCTGACATAGGAATAAGGGACAGAATTTAGATAATGTAGAACCCCAGTGACGTGTGGTGCACCTTGGAGCGATCCAGTATGCAGAGGCCGGGGGAATCAGGACAGGTGTCACACTGGAAAATGGTGTCCTTCCTGATCCCCCTGTTACCCCACACTCTGCACTTCTTCTGGGGTCTCCCTTTCTCCAGTGTGGGGGACGTCACCTGGAAAATGTTGTCCTGGTGCGATACGGGGTCCCACATATCCAGAAGCTCTGGGTCCGCTCCATGGCTGCTAAATATTAGGGCTCTATTACTACTTCTGATATGTTCGGATCGTGCCGCAAGCTACAGTAGCTCGGGCAGCGAGGGACCAGAAGAGGGGGGTGCTGGTATAAAAGTTATCCCCGTACAGGTGGTGACCTTTATCCAGCAGTGGGATGATCAGTTCCAGGACGATCTTCCCACTTGTTCCGAGGATGGGGGGGGAGTGGGCATCTGGGGGCTGGATTCGGTTGTCCCTTCCTTCATACACTCTAAGGGTACGTGCACACTGCGGAATAGCGAAGGATAACCCTTTGTGCATTCCGCAGTTGGCACCCGCCGGCGGACTGATGCAGGCGCACGTCTCCGTCCGTGTCGTAGACTCCATTCTATGCACGGGCGGATTCCGCTCTGCGTCCAACGTGTTGATGGAATGACGGATGATGGAATCCGCCCATGCATAGGATAGAGTCTATGACACGGGCGGAGACGCACCCCTGCATCAGTCCGCCGGCGGGTGCCAGCTGCGGAATGCACAAAGGGTTATCCTTCGCCATTCCGCAGTGTGCACGTACCCTAAATCTGTAAGTGTACCCTGAGGTACTCTCACAGAGTTTGTAGAATTTCACGCCATACCGTCATCTCTTATTGGGACGGTACTGGCGGAAAATACGTGTCTGGGGGGCAGCGTACGCTACGCTACTCCCAGACACGTCACTGGATGATGAGGAGGATGAGGATGAATGGAGGAAAGAAGGATCCCCCCATTCATCCTCACTGGCTGTTTCGGTGTCGGAGGCAATAATAACGTATGCGTCCGACACCGAAAACACCCTGGGGGCCACTTTTATATAGGGATTGGTATATGGGGTATGTAGTGGTGTAGTGTAAAACTTTATTCAATGTAGTGTGGTGTAATGTAGTGTTTTTTTACGTGTTTTTTTACAGTAAGTATACAAAAAAAACCTACGCCAAAAATGGTGTTGCTGATAAATGCCGCACTTATGTTCGGCACTTATCAGCAGACCGTGGCAGTAGGATATAAAAAAAAACCACCCTACGCCAAAAAGGTAGAGTTGCTGATTAGCAGCGCACTTTCGTGCGATGCTGATCAACACTCAGCGGCGATAGGGTGCGGAAAATAGAAAAAAAAAAAAATTTGGGAAAAAAAATTTTTTTTTTACTACATTCTGAACATCCCTGTAGTGGCTGATACGTGTATTACACTTATCAGCCGCTAGGGGGCAGCAGAGCGCAAGATCCGAAAATGGACGACGCTGTAGCCGGAAAAATACGAAAAAAGACGACGCTGGAGCCGGAAAGAGACGATCGGGACTCACGGAAGAAGCCGAAGTCCCGACAAGAGGAAGAGGACGCCGGGAACCCGGAAGACGCCGATCAGGACCCCGGGACAGGTGAGTAATGTACAAATACCTGCTCCGGACCCCTCAGCTACCTAGCTGAGGGGTCCGCAGCAGGTATTTATTACTTGTGGGGACTTTGATCGCCGTGAACGGCCGGCCGTTCACGGCGATCGGGACGGTGGTACCGTGACCACCATTACTTTTTACAGTAATGGCGGTCGGTGCCGTCCTCGGACAGCACCGACCGCCATTTTTTTCCGGGTCATCGGGCCACCGATGGCCCGGAAAGGTTCCAATCGCCGCTATTGGCTGATAAGCCCATAGCGGCGATCGTCGGCATGGGGGGGGGTTAACAACCCTCCATGCCGACAGGGAGAGATGGCCTGCTATGTATTATAGCAGGCTATCTCCCCCGATCGGGACCCGGCCGGCCGCGGCGCCCGTTTAAAGGGCTGACGTACCGGTACGTCATGGGTCCTTAAGTGACAGTGATCCATGACGTGCCGGTACGTCATGGGTCCTTAAGAGGTTAAATCCTTAACATATGTTTAGGCTTTTAGGATTTAGTTTTTTTATTTCACCAAAAATATGCAATAGTAAAAAATATACATAGTATGTTTCATCTGTTTTACGAAGAAGGTTCTGAAGGCTGGAGGTACAGCCGAGCAAAAGGTCTGGTGGCGCTGACGGCATCCAATGGAATTTTACTCTTTGAATGATGGGAGTAGTAGTGGTGGATGTAAAATCAAAACTTTATTGCCAGAATTACATGTTTCAGGACACAGCCTCTTCATCAGATTCGTACATATAATACAAATCTGATGAAGAGGCTGTGCCTTGAAACACATAATTCTGGCAATAAAGTTTTGATTTTACATCCACCACTACTACTCCCATCATTCAAGGAGTAAAAATCCATCGGATGCCGTCAGCGCAACCAAAGTCGCGGACCTTTTGCTCGGCTGTACCTCCAGCTTGCAGAACCTTCTTCTGATTCTCCACGGGGATCCCCCAGCTCCGCGGACTGGCTGGAGAGGCTATATATTGATTATGCGATTGGCGGTGTCGGGCTCGTAGCACGACCACCTCAGGTGAGCGGCTCTGAAGTCAATATTTTAATCTGAATTCCTGATTTGCAGTAACACACTATGTGCGGCCCCAGAGTTTTTAAAATCTTTTCAGTTGTCATCTGTTTTACGTTCTTATGTTAACCGTTTGAGGACCAGGCCCAAAATGACCCAGTGGACCACGCAAATTTTGATCTTAGTATTTTCGTTTTTCCCTCCTCCCTTTCTAAGAGCTCTAGCACTTTCAGTTTTCTACCTACAGGGCCATGTAAGGGCTTGTTTGTTACAGGAATAGTTGTACTTTGTAATGGCGTTTTTCATTTTATGAAAATATAAATAGGGGAAATCGTAAAAAAGAATGCAATATGGTAACGTTTGGGGGGTTCCTGTGTCTACGATATGCACATGATATCATTATTCTATAGGTCAGCCCGAACACAACCATATGCATAATGTTATATATTTTTTTTTAATGAAATCCTTTTTTGGGGGCAATTAATTATAAATAAAATGGGCCTATTGTGACGCTTATAACGGTTTTATTTTTTCACCTATGGGGCTGTATGGGGTGTCATTTTTTCCGCCATGATCTCTAGTTTTTATTAATACCATATTTGTGAAGATCGGACGTTTTGATCACTTTTTATAAATTTTTTTAATATATAATGTAACATTAAATCGGTAATCCGCGCACTTTTTTCCCCTCTTTTCGTGTACGCCGTTCGCCGTTCACAATGACGCTTGTTATATTTTAATAGATCGGACAATTATGGACGCTACGGTATATTATATGTTTATTTATTTATTTTTATATGTTTTATTTATATAATGGGATGGGGGGTGATTTAAGCTTTTATTGGGGGAGGGGCTTTGAGGTTGTGCAATAGTGTTTTTAACTTTTTTTTTACACATTTGAAGTCCTTTTGTGGGACTTTTACATACACTAGTGTGATTTCTACACTGACCATTGTTATGCCATAGGCATAGCATTGATCAGTGTTATCGGCGATCTGCTCATTGAGCCTGCACAGGCAGGCTCAGTGACTAGAGCGCCGATCGGACTGCACGGAGGCAGGTGAGAGACCTCCGGCGGTCTGTTTCAACGATCGGGACCCCCGCAATCACACTGCGGGGGTCCCGATCGGTAAGTGACAGGGGAATCAGTTTAAGGAGTTAATGACACGCTGCAGGGCGATCGCTAAACGTCCTGGGTCGTCTAGGGGTTAAGACTTTTCCAGTAACTTAGATGAAGGAGTTTGTCTAGAATATAAGGGAAAAAAGGACTTGTGGGAAGTTCCCATCAGATAATGTAGTTCTAATGAGACCATCAAATGAATAGCATTTTATAGCTGGTAATAGCTCTCCACTCTTTGGCTGGGTTCACACTACGTATATATCAGTCAGTATTGTGGTCCTCATATTGCAACCAAAACCAGGAGTGGATTAAAAACACAGAAAGGCTCTGTCCACACAATGTTGAAATTGAGTGGATGGCCCCCATATAACAGTAAATAACTGCCATTATTTCAATATAACAGCCGTTATTTTAAAATAAATTAACAAATTAAAGTTTAATTCAGTCATTGTCTGTAAAAAGGGGAGAATTATAACTGTAAACTTGCAGCTATGTTTTGCATTCTCTGTATAGTTGCCGCTTTAATTCTTCCCGATGCTAAATATAAGATCAAGGTGATTCTTTATGTCAAAAAATGTGGAGTCCAATCTTGCTGTGTCATTGACTGGAATTTTTTGTCCTGAGGGCAAATCTTGGAAATATTTGGAAAACAGCCTTAGGCTATGTTCACACAATGTTCAAAAAAGGAAAAAAGGCCTCCACTTATTGTGTTTAAAAAGACGTCTTTTTCACACAATGTATTGAATGATGGACGTCTTTTGAGGTGGACACACTCAATACAATGTGTGAAAAAGACGTCCGTTATTCCATAGAATTGAATGCATTTTAGTCAACCTACTTAAAATAATGCAATAATGGACGTCTTTTTAAACACAAAAACTGACTCCCCTCTTTTTTGGATGTTGTGTGAACCTTACCATACCCTGCCCACATCCATAACTTTCATTAAATACTTTAATAGGGTACTGCCATGCTCTACCTTTTCTCTTTTTAATTGCTGGCATTCTTTCCTTTGCCAATTGGGGGTCACAAGATTGCCTTTTCCTAGCCTCTTAAAGTGAATGTACCATCAGGCCTGATCTGAAGCACTGGAGGCAGCCCGACCCACCCTCAGTGGCAGGAAACCCCCGCCCCTCTATGATGCAGCTTCATTGATTCTAATGGAGCCGCATCATAGAAGGTCGGGGGGTTCCTCCCACTGGGGGAGGGTCAGCCTGCCTCCAGTGCTTCAGCTCAGGCCTGATGGTACATTCACTTTAAAGAGGCAGTGTACTCTATTCAGCCCTAAACTCATCCAATGCTTGTCATAAGGTCCATTTTGTTCATGTTATCTGCAAAAGGGTTTTATCCTGCTATTTTGTTACCTACCAAGCAGTACATTAGAACATATTAACTATTAAATTTACTACTACTGCTTATGACCTAACCCTGTGTGAACATCCATTTCTAGCAAGTATTAAACCAATACACAGAAAAAAAAGAAAAAATTGGTCAGCTCTCCTAGAACACTGTTCACACTAGGCAGGAGCACGATGACATGGCTGAAATTGCAAACACACAAAAACACAGAAAAATGCAACAGCTCACCGCAACAGCAAGATACAAACCCACGACAGACATGAAAATAGTTAAAAGCAGCCCCCCTAACTGCCAAAAAAAATTCCCACAAAAGTAATGAGTCTCTTGGTTACTATTTGCAAACAGCGTAAACTGCCTCACCACGATAAGGTGGACTCATATCGAGGCAGACCCTACACTGTAATGACCTCTCCATGGCGTGTAATATGCCTATGCTCTGGGCATGCAAGATCCGTCTAATACCTGCAAAAATAATTGCACCACCTGGGTGAGGCAGGTGGAGTGCACGACCAAATAGAGGAAGCCACTCCCCCAACTGGAACACAGAAAAAAAGAAAAAATTGGTCAGGTATTAGACGGATCTTGCATGCCCAGAGCATAGGCATATTACACGCCATGGAGAGGCCATTACAGTGTAGGGTCTGCCTCGATATGAGTCCACCTTATCGTGGTGAAGCAGTTTACGCTGTTTGCAAATAGTAACCAAGAGACTCATTATTTTTGTGGGAATTTTTTTTGGCAGTCGGGGGGGCTGCTTTTAACTATTTTCATGTCTGTTGTGGGTCTGTATCTTGCTGTTGCGGTGAGCTGTTGCATTTTTCTGTGTTTTTGTGTGTTTGCAATTTCGGCAATGGCAACGTGCTCCTGCCTAGTGTGAACGGTGTTCTAGGAGCGCTGACCAATTTTTTCTTTTTCTTTTCTTTTCTTTTCCTTTTTCCTGTGTTCCAGTTGGGGGAGTGGCTTCCTCTATTTGGTCGTGCACTCCACCTGCCTCACCCAGGTGGTGCAATTATTTTTGCAGGTATTAGACGGATCTTGCATGCCCAGAGCATAGGCGTATTACACGCCATGGAGTGAGGCAGTTTACGCTGTTTGCAAATAGTAACCAAAAGACTCATTATTTTTGTGGGAATTTTTTTGGGCAGTTGGGGGGGGGGACTGCTTTTAACTATTTTCATGTCTGTGGTGGGTCTGTATCTTGCTGTTGCACTTTTGTGTGTTTTTGTGTGTTAAACCGATAGTACCAGTTCAGGTAGTACATATTTTTTTTTACCTACCTGGTCGACTCCGGCGTAGGGATCCTGGTGGCATGGTCCAATTTCTTTATTTGCACCGGCCCACTCTATGCACTGGAGGTGGCCCAGCGCCCCCAGTGTAATGATATGCCCTCACCGTGGCTACATAAGATTTTAGCCGATCCCTGTGCCGACACTGATCAGGTAGTGAAAAAAAACCAAACACTTGCTTTAAGAATGAAGAATATATGATGCTTAAGGTCCTGGGTTAGACCTTTGTAATGGCCAAGTGGGTCCCTAAACCATTTTAACCCTGTAGCAAAGAGGTTAGATAAAAGGTTTCTATTTTGATTATAAAGGAAACGATTTGGCAGTTAACTGGGTCAATAAAATTATATAATTAGGCATTGTGTAAATATGCTGAACTATTTCCTTTTTCTATAACATTACCTCTCTAAATTCATGTTGGGAAACAGATACAGAAAATATGAGCATTAATTTGCTGTTGTTTTTAAAAAATGAAGTATTAGTAACTACAAAAAGGACTTCTATTTCTTGTATAATTATAGAAGCTAAACAGATAAAGCCTAAAGTTAAATGTGAATATGGAAATCTTGTTAACATTTTATTCTGTGCATAGCAAGATATCTTTATCTCCTGTTTGATCTTCAAATGAAATAGCCTTTAAAGACTAATGTATTATAATGAAACAGCCACTCAATCTGAATAGAAAATGAATGCAAACAGCAAAATGTTCCATTACTGTCAAGATCATTATCCTGAAATCTGTTCTGTTTATATTTAACATACCTCCTCGTAGAATAAACTTTTCGACACCTGCTAAATGTTTAAACATTTTCAGGACCCAGAAAATAAACAATTAGCTGTCATACAAATGAATAATCAGATTGTTCTACCCACTGTGTCATTACTGCTGACAATTCAGTCATGGCTACAGGCATGACAACTGAATCAATAATTCATTAACATCATCTAAGCTTACAATTAATACAGTGATAAAAAAGGAACACCAATAATTCCATGTTCAGGAACGTTTACTATTATAACTGTAGAAAAGGCTACAGAATATCGAAGGAAGAAAAACCCACTCCAAGGATTATACAAGCTAGAACTCTTTGATTTTAAGCCTACATTGACCTTTACCAAAATCACTACTATACTTCTCTTCCCTCTTCTCTTCACTACACATCTTCTCTGTCCCCAGGCAACTGACACCCTTTGACTTTGCCACATATCCTAAATAGTGATGAGCGATAACCATTATCGTTATAACCATTCTGATCATCGAACAGATTGTTCGTGATTGGAGAACACTCCATATTGCAAGTCACTACCTGTGCACTTAACCCAATCCCATCACACCTTATCTTCAACCTTACAATGCATTTATTCCAGCCACAACCCATTTCTTCACCCTATCACTAACCACCGTCATCTTTCCCTCTTTATTTAAACACGCAACCATCACACTTTTTAATACTTTTTGTCCAGCTACCGACCCATCTCACTTTTTCCCTTTGTCTTAAAACTTCTTGATCAATATGTCTACCACTTCTCCTTTATCTATACCCCACTGATAGAACCCCTGATTACAGGAGTTTTGAGTCCCCATCCCTCACTATCTTGACTGCCATGAGTTTGTATAGACTTTTGGCTCAGCATGTGTGCTGCTGCTCAGGAATTTGGGGTATTTTACTTTGATGGCCTATGTACCCCCAAAGCCTCCCCTGATGCAGAGATACTGCAGAGATGAAAGTGCATAGACACTTGTATGCGCACCATGGCAATGTGTCTGGTACTAATAAAGTAAATGCAATTTAATAAAGTATTACAATTCACATCATTCTTCTAAAGTGATGTGAACATAAATGATAATTGTATATTAATGAGGAAATTATTTTTGCCTGCAGGGGATAAAAAAAATCTAACTGAATTCTAATTAAATCAAACTTTTATCAACATTGGGAAAAATTTTCTAAGTCTGGAATCTTATAGCCTCCACCAGTGCCAGACAGTGTACATTTCTTGGTAAATATGGGCCCATATGGCAGCCTTAGAAATCTACACCAGCTTAGAGCTGACATAGATTTCCACTACAATTTACAGCTGTTAGCAGGTGTGGTTGACTTTTCTCACTCCACAAATCCAAGCCTTCTCTGCTGCAAGCAGGAAAAGAGGGATGTCCAGCTCCAGATCCAGTTGCTCATATAGCAAAGTTTATTGAAGACACAATAAATAACACTCCATAGTCTTTGTAACACCTACGTGTTTCGGGCTATGCGCCCTTATCCGTGGCATACAATCACTTGTTACACACTCCAATAAAAAGGGTTTCACAGATACCACACGACCCCATGATCACATGAACCATACCCAGGACACATTTAAAACACTGAATGGCCCATGCATCATTGAAATAAATTCATCCATTTTAAACATAGTTACAAAATACATTGGGGACAAAGTAATGTGGTTTATGTCTAGACGCATCAACCATGGGTGTGTACTGGCATATGCACCATTACAATGATCAATAAGTAAGTATAAAGTCCTGCCTCAAATTTAGTCCATTAGGCATTCGGGTAGCAAGAATAAACATCCAATAAGATTCCCGATTTAGGAGTTTTCTTCTGTGGTTTCCACCCCTCACCGGTCTTGTAACCCTTTCTATGCCCATAAAATGTAAAATGTCTGTAGAACCTGCATGAACATCATGAAAATGCCGTGTTAAGGTGGAAACATTCACAGCAGAGTTGTGCATATCACAGATGTGTCTCCTAATTTGTTCTTTTAACGGCGGAGTCGTGCATCCTATAAATTTGGATTTGACACTGTTCACATGTGGCCAAATAGACCACATGTGAAGTGTTACAATTAATGTACGATCCCACTTCATATTCCTTCTTGGTCATAAAAGACCAAAACTTTGTGCCCTTGTGAACTTGGATCCTAATGTGGGGTCTCTTTGTGATACCACACCTATTCCCTCGCCCACAATTTTGTCCAATATAGGGTCCTGACATATTACAGGTAGATATTTATTTATAATGGACTTAAATGTGGCGAATTGTCTACTGTAAGCAGTGACAAATGTTGGTTTCTTGTAGTTTCTATTTGACATACAGTATCTAGTCCTTCTGATTCATTGCTCTGGTTGGTGATGAGATCTTTTCTATTTAAGGCTAACGCTCTATGTTGGGCCTGTTCACACTGGGATGTTGTATAGCCTCTAGACATAAGACGCTCTCGTAGCTTTTCAGATTCAGCTGAAAAAACAGCGTCATCTGAACAGTTGTGGCGCAGTCGATGCCATTCTCCATAAGGAATATTATTAATGACATGTGGAGGATGGCAAGACGTCGGCATAAGGAGATAATTTTCTTTCCTAAAGGGGAGACATGGAATCCTCCGACTCCCACTTCAATCACAATGTGTAGAAAAAAAAAATTTCACCACCAAATACAGAGGTTACAAATACAGAGGTTACCATAAGGTTCCTTGAAAACCTGTTCAAATCTAATATAGTGAAAAAAAGATTAAAATTGCAAGTAGGTACAAAGTTCAAACCTTTGCTTAATAGTGACAATTGTGTTTCGCTGACAATATAACTGGAAAGATTCACTACTGTCTTTAGATTTCTGTCACATCAGTTACGGTCTTGCAGCTTCTGGTGTTTGCGCCTGGCACGTTGGATCCTTTTTCTAGTGCCGGGCGTTGCAGGTTTTTTGTGTTTTTTCCACTAGGGCGACCTCTTTGTTTTTTGTTTGTTTGTCCATTAGATTTGGTAGACTCTGAACTAGAAGCTGAATCATAGTCATTATTGGATGCATCAGTGTGAACCTCATCTTGAACATCTCTGTTGAATTTCTTTCCTTTTATTTCTACAATTTCTCTTTCTAAATGTCCATTTTGCTTTTTAAGAATTTCTGCTGTAAGCCCCACCTTATTGTTGAATGCAGGACAGTAGGCCAAAAGTCGAAATTTTGAATGAAACAAGGTATGTATGCAAAAATCTTTCGCCAATCTGTGCCAGGTGCAATTCTTAAAAAATACCTAAGGGATGTATTACATGGCCTGGTGACTTGATGAAAGCTAATCTGCAAGATCACTGCTTGCTTACTTAGTCCATACATGGCCCTATAATTGTTCAGGAAGGACGACATGGACATCGTTAGTGATGTCTGTGCAGCCCTTTTAGCTTCCTGCTAGCTTCGGTCCACTCCCCACAGTGTCTGAAATGACAGTGATTGGCTGAGTAGAGGGCAAAATGCAGCTAGGAGGACATCAAGGAGGGCAGAGAGGTATGTATAAGTTGTTTTTTTTTACACATTCATTAGCCGTCGGCCACCCATTGCTATTACACATAGCAATGCACAGTCAGTGGCCAATAATTTTAGGTCAGGACCAAAAGACACTGTCAGCCAATGATCTTGGCCCTTAGATACGCATTTAGGAGAAGACCTAGCTGTTGGAGACTAATCCATTGAGGAGCCCACTTAATGTTATTGATACTAAACAGCATTGACTAGCTTGCTCTTTACTGTAACAAAGAAATTACAAAGGACAAACAGTGCAAAACATTTTATAAAAAAACCTTTCCCTCAAATCTTTTTTAGCCTATATTTTTTCACCTATGATACATGCAGTTGAATAAAGAAAAATGTTTCAAGGGTGTCCATATCCTGATTGACAGAACAAAGCCTACAGATACAGTAACTAGTTATGTTTAATAATTACATTACATTGTTCCTTGATCACGGAAGGCATCAGTATGTATATCTGCTTTACACCGATATATTTTTTATTTGCTGCAGGCAAAATACATTTTCTCATTAATATACAGTTGTCATTTATGTTCACATTACTTTAGAACTATGATGTAAATGATGACATTTGAACTGTTCCTCAATGACAAGATATTATGTGGATGACTGCTGTTCAGATTCACTTTATTACTAAATTACCCTGTGCAAAAACCCTCAAGGCAAATTAATTCAGGCTCACTTTAATTTTATTTAAAATCTGTTACCATTTCATGGGATACATGTAAAGTAAATACATTTGAATTTTTATACCGCCAAAGAATTTTGACAATAAACGGTAGATAAAGAATCACATTTAGGCCATGTTCACACTCTATAATAAAAAGTTGCTATTTTAATTAAATTAATTTTTAATTAATTAATTTAAATTTTAGTCTTTAATGATTTCCATTGAAGTCTATGGAAACAACAAAATGTATAAAATAATGGCCACTGTTTGCGTCATTTATTTTTTTAATAAATTATTTTTTTAAACAAATATCTGAAATACATTAAAAAAAGAAAAAAACAGACAAACATGTTCCAGTGTACAGCAATAATAACATTATAACACCATCACATTAATTTGTGGCTATTACTTTACTTTGTTAAATTTGATACTCAAAATAACGCCAATGGTTTTGAGAATTTACAATACAAACAAAGGGTGGTATTAATATAAAACAATATAAAACAAGGTATTTTTATATTGTTTTTTTATATTATTTTATATTGTTACCATTGCAAGCTATATGCAGGTAGTAGCTCTACACTGATACGCAGCCCCAAACATAGAGTGGACAGCGCTATATAGTGCAGCATATTGTACTTTAAAGGGTGGTATTACATGAAATGATTATCGTTCAAAAAATCGTTAAATCGTTCGGATTTGAATGATAATCATTTAGTGTGATAGCAGACAACAATTAAACGACCAACGAGAAATTGGGCAAATGATTTCAGGTGTTCACCATAGTGGTCGTTTGAGTTTGTTTATTGTTAATCATCGAAAAATCGCTTTGTGTAATAGTACCTAAAGTCTTTGAACTCTTTGCTGCTCCATGCCACTCCTTTCTGCTCCACTCCAGATGCCTGAAAAAGCTGGATCTAGTTTTGGTATACTTGGAGAAGCTTCCCAGGACTGGATCCAGCTTTTCCAGGCACCCAGAGAAGGGCGGCACAGAGTTCAAAGGCAGCAGGCTGCCAAACTAACGAAGTGCAGGCTTCCAAGCTAACGAAGTGCATCGCTTTGTACTGTACATGCTCTGGCTTGCTTCTGGGGCAACCTGCCGTCCCACTAAGACAATCAGTGGCTGTGGCGGGACAACACACTGATTAACTGAGCCTGACGTCAGGATGCCAGAACATTGTGATGTGGTTTCTTTCACTAATTTCTCTTGTTTTAGACACATACATATACACACACAGAACAATTTTGTCTGTTCTAGAGCGCAAGTGTCAAACCTGCTGCCCTTTATTTCTTGCAAAACTACAAATCCCATCATGCCTGGGCAGCCAAAGCCAAAGCTGGAGAGCTGCATGTTTGGTGTTCAAGGAGAAAAGCCGTTGAAACCTATGAAAACAACCTTTGATGCTACAGAAAAAATGTGATGTGCAAAATGTTTACCATGAAAAAGGCCAAAATCTGCAGCGTACACCATGGGTGCATATTAATAAATGTGCCCCATGTGTATAGAAATGGAGGAAGACCTTAGCCAATTACTTGCGCCTTTCAGGAAATCTGGCCAGGTGAATGGGGTGGGGCATAATTTAACGTAAACGCCAGTGTTAATACTGGGAATGGGGAATGTTAGCCATTTATACTTTCTACTGTAGATACAAACAGAAAGCAGATAAGTAACATTTTTGCTTTATTAATTTTAGTATATGTACATGTCATGTAGGGCACCAAATGCCAGGAATGTGTGTGTGTGTGTGTGCGTGTGTGTGTGTGTGTGTGTGTGTGTGTGTGCGTGCGTGCGTGCGCGCCCTGACAGTGTTATTATTCTCATACTCTTCTTGACCTGTAAAATAAAGATATAAGTGTCTGGCCCAGCTTGTAAGGACAAATTATTAACCTGTAACCATGGATGTCTTTAAGTTTTAGTAAACATCTTAACCTTAATGTCTGGATGAGAAAGCAAGTGTCTGATTCTATTTGGACAGATTAGTAAGCAACCCTTAGACCATCCTGGTGAGTAAGTAAGTGAGCACTCGTCTGTGTACAGGCTTATGGATGACTAAACATGGTTTTTTGGAAGCTGATATTGCCATTGCATGGTATGGTTAAATGAATCAGATCCAACCAAGGTCACCATCTGCATAGAGTTGTTTTCCCAAGTGTCTGCTTGGTGTTCCTTTGAGCACAGTTTTTCCTTTGAACACTTTTAAAACACAAACGATTGGTTTTATCAGATAAAAAAAATGAGGGGCTGGTCAGAGAAGAAAGTGGGAGGCAAGATCATCAAAGGATGATGTATTGTTAGGGAAGAAAGTAAGGAGCAAGGGACAATACATAGTAACATAGTTAATAAGGTTGAAAGAAGACAACAGTCCATCAGGTTCAACCTAGAGAAACCCTACTGTCTTGATCCATATCTTGCAGTGATTTTATTTAAATACACATTTGATACGGGAGTGCCCTTTAACTATTTTCAATAGGAACTATTAGATCTGTGAATGCAACGCCTGACTATTAAACCAAAATCAGAATGCAGCAAACTTCTGAATTTGGAAACCTTGGGGGAGATTTATCAAACATAGTGTAAATGCCCCTAGATTTCACCTTTCATTTTCCAAACAGTCTGTGTGAAATAAAAGGTGGAATCTGATTGGTTGCTAGGGGCGACTGGGCTAGTTTCACTTTACACCATGTTTGATAAATCTCCCCCCTTATGTAGATTATAATGTACAAAGGTGAGCACAATGCTTTAAGAATTTTAATTAGTTATTAGAGATGAGCGAACCGGGTTTGGGTTCGAGTCCATTCAAACCCGAACATTTGATATTTAATTAGCTGGGGCTGCTGAACTTGGATAAAGCTCTAAGATTGTCTGGAAAACATGGATACAGCCAATGACTATATCCATGTTTTCCACATAGCCTTAGGGCTTTATCCAAGTTCAGCAGCCACCGCTAATCAAATGCCGAAACTTCGGGTTCAGATCGACTCGAGCATGCTCCAGGTTCACTCATCTCTATTAGTTATGTAGTGACAAGAGTATTGATGTCTTTTGCGCAATCTTTTGTACTGGCAGTAACACTTTTATTTCCCCCATTCCTTCATAAACGAAATTTATTGGTTTAACCCCTTAAGGACAGAGCCAATTTTGATTTTTGCGTTTTCGTTTTTTCCTCCTTGTGCATAAAAGGCCATAGCAGTTGCATTTTTCCACCTAGAAACCCACATGAGCACTTATTTTTTGCGTCACTAATTGTACTTTGCAATGACAGGCTGAATTTTTGCATAAAGTACACTGCGAAACCAGAAAAAAATTCAAAGTGTGGTGAAATTGAAAAAGAAAACGCATTTTGTTTATTTGGGGGAAATGTGTTTTTACGCCATTCGCCCTGGGGTAAAACTGACTTGTTATGCACGTTCCTCAAGTCTTTACGATTAAAACGATATGTAACATGTATAACTTATATTGTATCGGATGGCCTGTAAAAAATTCAAACCATTGTCAACAAATATACGTCACTTAAAACCGCTCCATTCCCAGGCTTATAGCGCTTTTATCCTTTGGTCTATGGGGCTGTGTCAGGTGTCATTCTTTGCGCCATGATGTGTTCTTTCTATCGGTACCTTGATTGCACATATACGACTTTTTGATCGCTTTTTATTACAATTTTTCTGGATTTGATGAGACCAAAAATGCGCAATTTTGCACTTTGGGATTTTTTTGCGCTTACGCCGTTTACCGTACGAGATCAGGAATGTGATTAATTAATAGTTCGGGCGATTACACGCGCGGCGATAGCAAACATGTTTATTTATTTATTTACTTTTATTTATAACCTGGGAAAAGGGGGGTGATTCAGACTTTTATTAGGGGAGGGGGCTTTTTATTCACAACAACACTTTTCTTATTTTTTTTACACATATACTAGAAGCCCCCCTGGGGGACTTCTAGTATATACACTTTGATCTCTCATTGAGATCTCTGCAGCATAGATATGCTGCAGAGATCCATGAGATCGGCACTCGTTTGCTTTCGGCTGCTGCAGCCGGAGAGAAACGAGTGCCGAGTCGGGGACGGCGCCATTTTGGAGCGGTCCCCGGCCGGCTTCAGAAACTGAGATCGCTTCTCCGGGATAACATCCCGGAGGAGCGATCTCCGCCACTAGACACCAGGGAGATGCTGGATCCGGTAATCGGATGCAGCTGTCATGTTTGACAGCTGCATCTGATTACTGTATTAGCGGGCACGGCGATCGGACCGTGCCCGCTAATACCTACCTACCGCCGCGGTTCAGAGCGGGGTCGCCGCGCGGCCCCGCTCTGAACGCCCTTACCGGCAATAGGGCGTACCTATACGCCCTTTGTCGTTAAGGGGTTTTAATTAACAATTTTATTGTTATACCCTTACATATAAATTTACAACAAAGAGTAACTGATGTTTGACATTTGGAGAAACTATTATGTTAGATAAAGATGTCAATGTGTCCCAGTTTAGAAAAGGAGAATTTAATTAAGAATGACAGTATAGATTTAGCCATATTCACATATGATGTTTGATAGACATGTTGATAGAAATAAAAAGGCAATATTGTACATATTGTCAAATAACATACATGAATTACACAAAGGTTAAATCAAGTAGCTACTGCTATAAGAACATTTCTTTTATTCAGCATATGGATACATAAGCTGATGTAAAAATTCTAAATGCTTATAGAGCAATTCCTTATATTCAGTAAATGAATAAAAATATACATTAGGTAACTCCAAGTGAATACAGTGGTACCTTGGTTTAAGAATAACTTGAATTAAGAGCGTTTTGCAAGAAGAGCTCCCAGTTTTTAAAAATTGTAACTTGGTTTAAGAGCATTGCTTTGGTGTAAGAGCTTCCTGTACTGGGTAGAAGGGACAGTGGGGGAGGGGTATGGTCTGCACGGGTGATCTACAGCACTGTACTCTGACCCAGGAAGTCTTACTCGCCTTCCAAATCATAGCAGATCCACTTTAGGCTGGGGCTTACAACAGGGGACAGGACTGTGGAGGTAATGCCCTGCCCTGCGCAACTGTCCTCATGCACAGCTTTGTGATTCTCACTTCCTGATCGATCCATGCTGAATACACCCCCCTTCCCCATTGCTGTCATGTGACCACACAGACCCCTGACAGCAGCCCTGCTTCTCTATTCCAGCCTGTTGTACCACACTACTGCATTATGGGGATCTGCATCTCCATTATGTATCTTCAAGCTGCTGCTGTTTTTTCAGGTTTATGCACTTACTATACATTATACTCCACATACTGCTTGCTATACTGTACAGTAGCTTAAAATATCACATATTAAGCTGTTTCTCATTGTTTGTTTCATCTGTTGTAAGTGTTATTCAGAATAATAAATCATTATTTTGGGGGTGTTGAACCAATTGTCTGCATTTCAGTGATTTCTTATGGGAAAATTTGCTTTGGTTTAAGAGTGGATTTGGATTACAAGCGCAGCCCCGGAACGAATTATGCTCGTAATCCAAGGCACCACTGTACTCATATAACAGTACACAACAATACTTCCTAGACTAATATCATACAAACAATCCAGCTCATTTATTATATTTAGTTAATGGATACAATTATACGTTCGGTAACTCTAAGGGTAAATTAACACGGACGTCTCGCACAAGAAATTCGCAGCTAATCCTCAATACACGTATTAATAATAATAATAATAAGAATAATATGTGTATTGCGGATTAGCTGCAGATTAGCTGCGGATTTCTTGTGCGAGACTCCCGGCGGATCCGCCCGTGTGAATTTACGTAAATATTTATTAAAGGGAACCATTCACCCCGTGGCCCCCGTTAGTAACAGACAAACAGTTACATAAAGGTCAATATACTTACCACATCGCTCCCGGTCCCGTCCCGAAGCCCGTTGTTGACACGGAGAAATCGACGATTCTTCTTCTCGCGCCCATTATGGTAATGAGCGCCGCCGGGTCCGAAGTCCAGCCTTCTCCCCGCCTCCGACACTTGATTGACGCCAGGTCCTCTTCCTCCTCGTCTTCTTTCTTCTCGCCGGATCCCGCGCAGGCGCCGTGACAGTCGTTTTCGGCGCATGCGCAGTTCACAATTGAAGCCGCTCCGCAGCTTCACTGTTTACTGCGCGTGCGCCGATTTGCTCGAACACCGTATCCTGTTTACCGCGCAGGCGCAGAAGAGGTGACGAGACCATCACAGCGGCGCCTGCGCGGGAATTCGGCAGAAGACTGAAGACTGAAGACGTCAATCAAGTTCCAGGAGGCGTGGATGGGCGGCGACGAGAAGAGGACCTCATGAATAAGTTGGACTCGTCCGTCGTTTCCTATGGACGTTGGACTCATCTCAGCTCATTACCATAATGGGCGGGAGAAGAAGAATCAGCGATTTCTCCGTGTCAACAACGGGATCCGGGACGGGACCGGGAGCGATGTGGTAAGTATATTGACCTTTATGTCACTGTATGTCAGTTTCTGCCGGGGGCCACGGGGTGAATGGTTCCCTTTAAGCAAAATATAATAGTACTTCATAGTCCTGTCAAACACAAATGACTAGGCTTATTCATCAATGGAAAACAAATGACAGTAAAAGGTTAATAGTGCCATGTATAATCAGCAAACAAGAAAGAAAATATATCAGCTGATTGCATCTTTTGAAGCTTTAAAATCACTGTGTAATAGGGGAAGTGTGGCAGACAATGATGAAAATAAAGGGGTTCATGAACGATCTAGCAATCATCACTGTATTAGACTTTTTAGAAAAAGCCTTTAAGGGGAACTCCGCACGATCGCCACCCCCCCCCCCCCCGCAGCCCCCGGCCGCACGATCGCCACCTCCCCCCCCACAGCACTGATCGCTCCCCTGCAGCCGGGGGCTGCGGGGGATCGTGCGGCCGGGGGCTGCGGGGGATCGTACGGCCGGGGCTGGGGGATTTCGTGCGACGGGGGCTGCGGGGGGGGCGATCAGTGCTGCTGAGGGGGTGATCGGGGCAGCAGGGGGGGCGGCCAGGCTATACATTACCGGGTCCCCACTCCTGCCCGGAAGCAAGCAGGAGCGGGGACCCGGTAATGTATAATCTCCAGCGGCCGGGGGTTAATGGGGCGGGCTGCAGACAAAATCGCAGCAGGGATGTACATCTCTGCTGCGATTTTGTCTGCCGTTGAAAGAATAGGGCTGGGATCCGCAGCGAGTCTCGCTGCAAATACGCAGCGAGGGGACTCGCTGCGGATCCGACAAGTGTGTTTGTCCCCTAAAGGTTAAAAAAAAAACTTCTGCAGAAGCATATAGCATTACTTACCGATCTATCCCTGGTTAGGAACTACCGAAAATCCATTTGTTGGGGGGTGGGGGGGGGGGGGGGTGTTGTTCTGTATTGTGTTTCTGCAGTTCCTGGCTGAGCAGTTCCCAGAATGCAGTACTGGTTCCAGAATGCAATGCTTTCCCTCAGCTGTTCATCACAGTTCACATTCCTTACTGCACCTGCTTCTGGCTGATCAGAAATGGTGAATCACTCAGGGGATTAGGGATCCAGCCAAGCCTCCTGTGACATCATCCCCTGCCCCCTGTCTGAATCATTAGCCTGCACTCAGAAAAAACAATGTGAGACAGAGGCATGGAAGATTTGTCTCCTAAGGTGGGAGAGCAGTGGGAGCAGGAGACAATGTGAATTGGCACAGAGGCCATTTCTTTTACTTCCTAGATTTCTATTAGCTGTGTGGCAGACCTGTTCAGATATGGTAATATATTGTATAGACACATCTATATAACTTTTTATGTATTTTAATAGAAATTTGTTTTCCTTATGTAGAGTTCCCCTTTAAAGGGGTATTCCGGGCTAGAGGTATTTTCTGTGTATGGCCGGGGAGGGGGTGGATATAGACATCGCCGGTCACTTACCTCCCATCTCACTGCCGTGCACTGATTGGCTGATGGGGAGCGAGGGGAGCAGGAAGCTTCACACAGCTGGGGCGCTGAGCAGGTAATGTTTTGCTTCAGGCCGGGGCTGCGGGCGGCGGGATGAGGGGCCGGGTCACATACAGGCAGCGGAATGAAAATTCCTCTGCATGTATGTGACCCATTCAGCTTCACAGTACCAGGATCCGCGGCAGATTTCACAGCAAACTCGCAGCGTGAAATCCGCTGCGAGTTTCGGTACGTGTGAAGCTACCCTAAAGAGACTAGTGGGGGGACCAGAAGCAGCAGCAGGGAGTCTGCTGGAGACTAGATGTGGTATGTATGACTTGTTTCTTATTTTGTTTACACATCTCCTTTTTTATTTTTTTTGCCTGTACATGCGTATACTGTATGTGAATATTACAAATGACAATCATAACTGGCCTAATCAAGAATTATAACATTCATTCCAGTTCTAGGCTATGGGTCATGAAATGACAGTAAAGGGATGAATTCTACGTACCACAGATAAGAAGGTAACAT
Organism: Dendropsophus ebraccatus; assembly: GCF_027789765.1. NCBI lineage: Eukaryota > Metazoa > Chordata > Amphibia > Anura > Hylidae > Dendropsophus > Dendropsophus ebraccatus. The sequence continues at coordinate 75,545,130 of NC_091458.1, forward strand.
TTTCGCAGTAGCTGATCTTTTGGAAACATATACTAAATTCTGTACTTGTCCATGTGCTGTGTAATATCATTCACTTTGTTTTCTCTGTACGTTATAAATTGCTGCACGCTAACTGAGACTGGCAAGTTTTCACACACACAATCCAGACATAAAATTAGGCTCCCAGTTGTCAGAGCCAAAAACACTGCAATCTAAAGCAACTAATCTGTAGGATAGCTCTTTCCATGTCCAGTCAAGGGGTCATCCAGGTTTTTACAATCGATTACCCATCCGGTCTCAATTTGGTCTTTGAAGGGTCCTTTATGCTCAGGCAATAACCACTTCCTCCTCATGGTTTACTTCTTTTTTTGTATTTATATGTGCATTTTTTGTGTTTTTCTTTTCCAGATGTACCTTCCATATTCTTATTACAATGTACACTTTTTTTCATGTGTGTATGTGATTTTACAATTTTAGAATATGAGAAATAATGTATAAACACTATAACACTTTTTTTTTTCTTCTATGCATTTTGGTTTTTTAAACCTATAGAAGTTTATGAGAGGAAAAATGCTTAATTTAAGAAACAAAATTAAATTTTAAAATACTATTTAGAAGATGCTAATAAAAATAAAATAAATAAAGGCCTATAAGTATACATTTCACTATTTCCCCTAAGCTAACTTTAATGTGGCACTTCTTTTTTCTTTTTTACATATGCCACATATCATCCATGGAATCTTTTCTTCTGCCTTTTTTCCATGAAATGTCCACCATTTTAGTTTAGCAGCTTTGGCTAATGGAAGTCTTAGGCAGCTGCTCTGTTCCTCCATATGGCCTTGTGCTGCAGCTCTGTTTAGTCAGACTGAGTACTGTGCATATGTAGGTGCTCAGCACAGGCATAACCACAACTCTATGCATAGATTGGTGAATACCGTTACAAAAAATATGCTGTAATTCGATTATAAACTATGGCAACTGAGCTGTTAATAAAAAAGCGAATAACCAGATAACTGTCGCATTTTCAGTGAACAAAAACATGGGGATTCTGGAGTTAAAAATCATATAATTTATATAGATAGATGAGCAAATCATGATACGCTACTAGGGAAACATTTCTTTAGCAAGCACATATGTATTTTTTTTATCAATTACATGTAACTAGGTTAAGGGAAAGGTCACATTTCATGCTCATTGCATGTTGGATGGAAACTTCAAAAATCAATTTATATCTATACTTAATTAAAAGCAGCTAATAATATACAAAGCTTCCAAACAACAAAGTACAGATAAACCCTACGACTAAAGCTTCCAGGCCTTGTCCAGTTTTTATACAGTAGAAAAGACAAACCAGTAGCTCAGGCTCTTTAACCCCTTGTCGCAAAATGTGCTGATAGTTCATGAATGTACACATTAGCAACGCAAGATTGCGCAGTGATACTTACAGTTTCTGGGTGGACACCCTTATTTCACATCTACTGTTCATTTAGATTTTGAAAGTTATACCAACAATGACACTTTAAGAGTTTCCCCTACATAATCTATTAGGAACATTTGGAGAAGAATTTATCAATAACACAAACTTTTTACACACACACACACACACACACACACACACACACACACACACTGGAAAGTTACACTTACCCGAAGCGTGTTCTGGATTCCCAGGAGGGCCCTGCAGCAAAGCGTACTGAACAGCTGGCAGGGCCCAATAAAAGGTCCTCTTTTGGGTCATTCCGACGCTAATTGCAGACTTGTGTTTATTACATTACACAAAAAGCAAAAATGTAAGCAGCACAGGAAAGTCTTACCCAGGGGTGCATGTCCTCCAGGGCCCAGTCCTAGGCCCAAACTTTATTTGTAGAAAGAGTCCAAGACAACACTTCCACAGAGAATTCTCTTTTATTCGAACCTGCAGCTTTACAGTTTATATGTATTACAGGCATTTGGACAAGTCTGGATTTCTACCCTTATCCTATCTTTGCGCAATAAAGGGGATTGTAAAAGACATTTGATGAAAACTGGGTAAGAGTTAAATCTCCTGACTTGCCAATATGACTGTACTAACACCAGTATGTGACAGTCTGCAGCAGGTAATAGTACTGGAGAACATAGGAGGATGATGTCAGTAGTTCTTAGTGTCTGTTCTGCAGAGATTATATGTCCCAATGAACTCAGCTGAAGTATTTGTATACAAATCAGTATAAAAATTATTACATATCACCCATGTTGATTTAATCCTCTATTTTAAGGAAAGGGCACAAGCATGAGGGGGATGAGAAGTCTAGGCAGATATACTAAGGGAAAATAATATGATGATTTTTTGATGGTCACTATGGAGATTTCCAGGTTGTAGAAATCTGTATAAATTAGAGATGAGCCAATCTTGAGCACGCTTAGGTCCGTAAGAAGTTGAGCGTGTGGCATTTGATTAGCGGTGGCTAAAGACGTTGGATGCAGCCCTGAGGAGTCCTCGAAAACATAGATAAAGCCTATGGCTGTATCTACTAGAGCAGGCAGCTTTACGGCTTTATCCAGGGTCCGACGGACTCGAACGTGCTCGAGATTCGCTCATCTCTAGTATATATACATCTAGTATATATGCCAAAGCCTGAATGAAACACCATGTTTAAAAAGATGGCGAATAAGTAAGTAAAGAAACAATGCTTTATCTATACAAACATTGTATAATGTGCCCCTGTAGCCATTAATATGCCCCTCAATAGCCAATATTACACCCCATCTGAGTTATCACTAATTTGCATCATTGTCAGTAATATGCTCTTCTGTAGTCAGTGACTTAAATATCCCATTAAAATAGCACACTTTAGCCAATAATAACACCTCTTTTAGCAATTAATAATGCCCTTTTGTAGCCAATTATATGCCCCCTGCCTCCAATAACCTGTCTGTTACCATTAATATGCTCTGCTAAGCCAGCAGTATGTCCCCAGTAGCCAGTAATATGCCCCCATCCCTTTAGCCAGCTATGCCCCCATTTGCCAGATAAATGCAGGAGATAGGCTACACCAAGTATGTGCAGGGCTTCTTATATGTTGACTTGCATTTCACATAGAATATCTATATAAAAAATTAAGACTTTCAGCGGTCCCGCACACATCTAAAGTCCCTCACAGTAAGGAACATATATATACATTCCTGCTGCACAGGGTATCTGCAGAAGGATTGTGTATATATGTATTGCTGACGTGAAGGGGTTAATAACGGATGATGGGTAAACCTGTCATGCTGCCATCAAAAGTCAGCACTCTCTATAATGGGCCGCTCCAGGCTGCTATTGGAGGACAGTGAGTGATCCATCATACTTACTGGCCAGGGCTTCAGCGACACTCTGATGCTATCCTTGGCCCCCTTCAAGAGCCTTAAACAATCAAGCCCAGGTTACATAGATCAATGCAGTATCTATGATGCAATCATGGTATTGCTTTTCCCCTAGGGGGATTATAAATTACTGGGAAAAAACTTATATTGAAAGTTTAAATCACCCATTTTCCCCATTTTATACATAAAAAATAAATAAAATATTTGCTATCGGAATCGCCCAAACTATTAAATCGCTGTCCATGGCTCCACAATTGCATCAGGCTCCCTTCAAAAGCCCAAAGCAATCAAGCTCAGATTACATACATCAATGTGGTACATCATGGTATTGCTCATAGGAGTTCCCTAGTGGACTACAAATTCCTTCAAAATTTTCCGATTTTATAAATAAAAAATAAAAAAGTAAACCTATTTGCTAACACTGTTTGTGAAATCGCCCGATCGTTAGTGGAACAAAAGGCCAAAGTGCAAAATTGCAGATTTTTGTTCATATCACATGCAGAAGAACTTAAATAAAAAGTGATAAAAAATTAAGTAAGATACGAATAATAAGTACAGATTATAGCACAAAAATGATCTCTCAAATAGTCCCATAGTTCAAAATATAAATATTTTTAAATAAAAGAATAAAACTCAGGCAACAAGTGCTTTTATTAATATCCATTTAATGGTTCTACCAGCTAAGTAGGTGGTTACGGAGTTACAGATTTGCTTTCAGAATAAACTTTGCTTCTAGTATAATAGCAGACTGTTTTAAATAGAAAATCTTCTGGAACAATCAGTTACTAAGCATTTCGGTCATTCATTAGAAATATTGACTTTTCCTTTGTAGGAAGAAGACATAACAACACCCAGAGCAAGAATGAAGCCAAGAGAAGACGTTCTGCATGAACCTAATTATTATGTCTGGGATTGCTGTTTGACTATATAAGTACAGTTTGTCCAAGTTTAATACTTAATAAATCAGGTGCCACAAACTTCTTGCAAATGGAAATTGCATCTAGTTTGCTTTGTGAGATCATGGATGCGTTATTGAACCAAATAAATCTTACTTTGTTAGATTACAGGTCTAGGAAGTCTCTCTTTTAATTAATACTGGGAGACTAATAAAACAATTGTGTCTTCAATTTCAATAACACCAGCAAAATGCAAATATGTTATCCTTCTTAAAGCGCCACTAAAGACAAAACTGAAAAGTCCAAGCCTGAATCCTGAGAGTAATAGTAAAGTTAGCCAGCAATAGAATAGCTAAAAAAACAAAGCAATATTTTGCCCCACTTCTCTGTAATTGGGCTGGCATAAACAATAAAAAAAAAAGCTGTTGGTTGAAAAAAATTTGTTTTATTCATGCGCCTTAATCCTCCTCCTTCATTCACACATCTGCAATTTTGCAGACTTTACGCACAGGAAAAGTGTTACTACAGTGCCGCAGTGATTCAAAGAGTTTTCCCACTGCCAGTATGATATTGATACATCATGCCAGGGGAAGAACGAATCCATTACTAACCTTTCCCACCAAAATTGCGGATGTATGAATGTAGCCTTACATGAATGTAGCCTCACATGACCCCTAGGCTTTCCGCAGCATCTGCTGAGCCTACCAGAAGTACATTTTTATCTTCATGACAATAAATGTTACACAAGAATAAAAAGAAAAAACTGGGATACAAAACAAGTCAAGGTGAAACTATTGTTACAGTATGATAAGAGTTCATTCGAGGGCTGGATAGATGTAACGTGGCGATCTGTTACCTAACCTCAATGGCTTTGTCCAGGCAGGCCCGGACTGACAATCTGGCTGACCGGGTAGTCTGTGGATCGCCAAGGCTGCATAATTAAATTGGACATTATTAAAAACTAGCAGCACCGCTGTGGCCCCCGGCGACTGCGCTGCTTTGTTCAGAAGAAGAAGGGCTGCTTCTGGACTATGGACCGCTGCCAGTTTACCGCTTTAAGCAGCCTGCAGCCTCAATAATTTGTGTGCATGTGTGTCTTTAAAATGCACTCATGCAGATGAATGATTGAGGATGCAGGGCACAGGCAGGCAGTGTCTCTGTACCGAAACATGACAGAGAAGAACGCATGCTGTCTGAAAAGATCCTGGTAAGGATCGAGTTACAGTTGAGTTTCTATTTTGTTTTTGTTTCTTTTGGGGTACTGCTCAGAGGGGGCTTATAAAACTCTATGGGGCACAAAGGAGGCCATTATAATCTACAGAGGGGGCCTATGTAAACTGTATGGGGGCATAGAGGAGGCCTTTATACTACACAAAGGCACAGAGGGGGCTACATATTCGATATGCTGGCACAGAGAGGGCCTATTATATGGGGCAGAAAGTGGGTACTGCATGAGGCAAAAGGATGTTGAAGTGAGATGTTTTTTTCTGGCAGATTCTGTGGAGATGAATTGTGGTCGGGAGAAGTTTTCATGATGGCCAGGCCATATGGAGAAGGAAAAAGAAAGTGAACATTTTTGATCAGAGAAGACGTCACCTGTGAGTCCCTGAGTGTAACAGGGGTCTTCTACTGTCTGTGTCCATCACTGCTGTTGGCTAATATAGCATTTTTAAGAAGACAGTCCTCCTGTTCACACATTAGTTAGTAGTACTAATACTAATAGTATAGTATAGTAATAATATATTAAGTGCAAGAAAGGGACAAATTGCTGGGAACTGCTTTTTGTGTACGTTGATGATGCGGCACATTGTACACAGTGACACAGTACAGCACCTGTCAGTGTCACTTTGGTTGTGCACCCTCTGTGTTACCTGAAGGAGGAGGAGGAGGTGCACACTATAAAGAATGGTGGAGTAGGGAGTTGGTGCACTTGACAGAATGGTGGGTTGGGGATTTGAGCTGTGCAGTTATTGTGTAGTAAGAGGCAGTTTGGGCCTTTATTTCTTTTGGTGCTTGGGGTATAAGTTAACATGGCCTGGGGTCTGAATTTACATGTTTGGGTCTGAATTGATTTCGGGTCTGCTGTAAGATTTTATTTTGGGGGTCTGGGGTATGAACTTATCCAAGGGTCTGCATATTTAATTTAATTGGAGGTTTGGGAAATAAATATATTTAGTGGACTGCAGAATTTATTTATTCAGGCATCTGAGGTATGAATTTAGGGGTCTGGTATAGAAAAATGACTTCAAACAGACATCACATGTGAGTCCCTGGATGATGAGTCTGACATGCCTGTTATAGGAAATTAATGTTGTCTATGAGATAACAATGCTAGAGCCTTTTTAGATAGAACTTTGTGTTGTGCTCCTCCTCTGTTATTCCTTCTGGAAATGTAAGACCTGGTCTACATAAAGACTTTCAGTGACACAGAAAAAAAAGCACAATTAAACACACATATCCCAGACCTTAAAGGGGTTATCAACCTAAGTGCGAAAAATGGAAATGCTAGCTGGACTTACTCACCAAGTCCCCCTGACTGTTTTGAGCCATCTCCTCTCTTTCTAGCTGCTGCCATTCCTAAGTTACAAATTTTTCTAAAGGCCGATCTATATCCAAGATCCAAGGAAACTACATTTCCCATCATACATTTTCCTTAATGGTCCATTTGCGTACTCGCCCCCTTAACTTTCTTTCCGGCCCACTGCTCTCATTACTATTGGACAGTAAACACAGGACAATTTATTTCACTTATTTTGCATCAAATCACCCCAATATGTATTCCATACTGACGCGTGGTGTAGCAGAGCTGATTCGCGCATGGTGTAGCTATGTGCTGCATAACGGGCATCTGTTTACCAGGGAGTGGGGGTGTAGTGTAGGTTTAGATCTCTGCTTGCTGACTGTGAATGAAAACATTCTTGTTCCATCCAGACTCTAACAACATCTATAACACTTACAATATACAGAGCTGAGACACAAAGGACAGGTACAGTACATATGCCTGCATTCACTGACAACAAGCAGAGAAAGAACTATAACATTTCATATTACAGATACCTAGGTTCAGGGACACATGTAAGTCTATGAGAGTAGCACAGGAGCATGGAAATGATGCAGATAATGTCTCCTGGGGGTCAAGTTACCAAGTCAATAGACAGCTAACCCCACCCCCAGAGAGGAGATTACATGTCCTCAGACCAAAAAGGAAGGGGGAAGAGGGAGCTGAGCGTGGTCTGAGTGGACCATGAGAAGCGGATTTTAGACAACAAGAGTTGATAAGAATGCAAAAAAACAGGGAAAAAGTGCAAGATAGGTTATACATGTACAGTGCTGGCCATAAGTATTGCAATCACAAATGCTTTGATAATAATATCTTTATTTATTTTGCTTGCAATGAGAAAACAAAAAAGAGAATTAAAAAAAGTTAAATCATTGATCATTTTATACAAAACTCTAAAAATGTGCCAGACAAAAGTATTGGCACCCTCAGCCTAATACTTGGTAGCACAACCTTTAGAGGAAATAACTGCGAACAACCGCTTCTGGTAACCATCAATGAGTTTCTTACAATGTTCTGCTGGAATTGTAGACCATTCTTCTTTGGCAAATTGCTCCAGGTCCCTGAGATTTGAAGGGTGCCTTCTCCAAACTGCCATTTTGAGATCTCTCCACAGGTGTTCTATGGGATTCAGGTCTGGACTCATTGCTGGCCACTTTAGAAGTCTCCAGTGCTTTCTCTCAAACCAGCTTTCTCACACTGGGCCCTACATTATGCTGCAAAATCTGTTGGTAGTCTTCAGACTTCATCATGCCATGCACACGGTCAAGCAGTCCAGTGCCACAGGCAGCAAAGCAACCCCAAAACATCAGGAAACCTCTGCCATGTTTGACTGTAGGGACCATGTTTTTTTCTTTGAAGACATCTTTTTTCCCCCTTGTAAACTCTATTGATGCCTTTTTCCCAAAAGCTCTTCTTTTCTCTCATCTGACCAGAGGAGGGAAAGGGGGGACATGATTAAACCTTTAAATATGTTAAAGGACTAAATAGGGTTCAGGAGGGAAATGTTTGTAGTAAAAAAAAAATTGAGCTCAAGAACAAGAGGACACCGTTAAGGGCTAGTTGGGGGAAAGAAAAGAAACAATGTGAGAAAATATTACTTTACTGAAAGAGTAGTAGATACTTGGAACAAACTTCCAGCAGATGTGATTGGTAGATCTACAATAACAGAATTTAAACATTTCTGGTATAAACATATATCTATCCTAAGAAAATAAGAAGGGAAATACTAAAAGGGCAGACTAGATGGACCCAGTGGTCTTTTTCTGCCGACAATCTTCTATGTTTCTAAATGAAAGCAGTTGTGATTGCAATCATTTTCTGGAAGAAATTCAGTATTATCGGACAGAATTACAGGGGTGCCAATACTTTTGTCCAGCACTATATATTAGACATAGGGTGGTATTGGGATGGAGGATTGTTTAGAATATTGTTTTTGTTACCCAGATAACCCGTTTAATGACACAGCTATTATAGGGTTTGATAATTGTGCAGCAGGACATTGCTGTGATAACCTATTACCTATTAGATGGGGAGATGTGTGGCCAGCAGCAGATGATTTTAAAACATTTTTAAAGACAGCAATCAGCTGATAAGTTCCCTCTCAGCTGATCACTATTTCTATTACACAGGGTGATATCTGCCTTATTCGGCAGATAATCTATCCGTGTACTATGGCCCTAACTCTCAGTGATCAATGGCACTGAATTGTTTCAGAAGTGTAACTTTAGAGTGTCACTGTTGTTTCAAAAATTTCATAGAGACATGTCAAAAGTTTTGATTGGTCTGGGTCTGAGTGTACTGATGATGAGAATGAGCAGGAGAGGATTGCGCTGGAGGGCAGTCTGCTCCCCACTGTGTGTTAGTGAAAGGATCAGGCTCCATAGACTTATATTAGGAGCCCAAGTCATCATGTGACAAAGCCTGGAGATGACCTGGCTCGTTCTCACGATTGGTTCAGGTCTGAATACTCAGACCTGGACTTAACAAAACTTTTGACATGTCTCTATTCCCCCCCCCCCCCCTTTTTATGCCTCTAAGACATGTCAAAAGCTTTTTGAAATAACACTGAAACTTTAAGATGAAACTATCTTGGTGCTGCTTTTCAAAAAGAACAGACTTAATAGTTTAAAGGGCACAATACTTTTACCTTAATTATTATGAATTACATGACAGATGACAAAGGAGCAGGCAGATCATCTATAATTGTTCTTTATTCTACCTGTGACTGTGTCTGATCACTGCTGTATTCTCTTCTATAGTTTGCATGGTAATAATACTCTGCAGCATCTGTGTAGACAGTGTATGGTGGTATATTGATGATATTTGTAGTGCACACTTATTTGTCTTATGTGATTATTCTGTGCTTTACATATGTAAGAAAATGGGCTGACAAAGTAAAAAAAAATCCTTCTGTTCAGTTGATGCAATGAGTATGTGGGGATATACATGTGGGATGTTGGGGTTTGTGTTTCCGGGGGCGGCTTTTTAACCCAGTCCAGCCATGCATTCACAAACCATTCCTGTCCGCTCCTCTGCTGATCTTGATCGTGTTTTCCAACATCTACTTCCTCCTTCCCTTCTGGTCCCTGCTGCAATGACACCTCTGGCCCCTCGGGTGTGCATGTGGCCACATCCTCTGGATTTATAGAATCAGCTTGTCTCCACCTGCTGGTGTCTTCTGCCAATCTGAGACATCTGCACCTATTTAAACTAGCTCCACCTTCTCTTCATATACAGGGTGTGCACTACTGCCAAGTTTCTCATTGATTTCAGGGAAGCACGTTATAACATGACAAAATTACAGCCAGATTTTTCTTTATTTTACTGTGTGGGAATTTACCCTCAAAGTGAAACTTAAAGTGACACTGTCGCCCCCTTTTTGCATTATGACTTCTCTTCATAGATGTAAGGGGTAAATTTACATCATACGTCATGGTGCTTGTTTCAGTAAAAAGTGATCTTTTATCATCTGTGGATTGTGCTACCTGGGAGGGGCTGCACGGCTAAAGCATTACTTAGCCCCACACACAACGCCATCGATGAACTTGTCCCCGTGATATCATTGGCTCATAGGCCCTGCCCCTCAACGCCATTGGAACAGGCCAGATTAAAGGTCCAGGCCCCAACCCAGCGGCCTATGCGCTGATGAGGTAATGAGGGGCGGGGCCAATGGTAGCATTGTTCGCAAGGCTAAGAGGCGCTTCGGCCGTGAAGCCCCACCCATATAGCACAATCTGCAGATGATAAAAGGCCACTTTTTACTGAAACAAGCCCCATGATGTATGATAAGTTATGAAAACTGCTAAACTTACCCCTTACACCTGTGTAGGGAAGTCATATTGCAAAAAGGGATTGACAGTGTCACTTTAACCCCTTAAGGACACAGGACGACCCCACTCTGAACCGTTGCAATCCCAGGTGCTATCTGCAGCCCGGAACTACGGCAATTTAGAATGCTATTTTCCCCCATATCTGGTGGTCCAGTGGGGGGATCGCCCCCGCGATGCAATCGCGGAGGAGCGATCCCCGCATTTGTACCAGCTGGGTGTCTGCGCTGTAATGGCGCTGATCCCGGCTCAGCAATCTATTGCTCTCGCCTGCAGCAGCCGAGAGCAATAGAACACAGATCTCATTGATCTATGCAGTATATCTATACTGCATAGATCTCAATAAGAGATCAGAGTAGTAATACTAGAAGTCACCCAGAGGGACTTCTAGTTAGTGTGTTAAAAATAAAATATTTATTAATAAAAAATCCCCTCCCCTAATAAAAGTCTGAATCACCATCCTTTCCCCATGTTATAAATAAAAATAAATAAACATATTTGAATCGCCCAAACTATTAATTTATCACATTCCTGATCTCGCACGGTAAACATCGTAAGTGCAAAGAAATTTCAAAGTGCAAAATAGTACATTTTTGGTCATATCAAATCCAGAAAAATTGTAATAAAAAGTGATCCAAAAGTTGCATCTACGCAAACAAGGTACTGATAGAAAGTACAGATCATGGCACAAAAAATGACACCTCACACAGCCCCATAGACTAAAGGATAAAAGCGCTATAAGCCTGGGAATGGAGCGATTTTATTGAACATTTATTTAAAAAAAAACTAAAATAAAAGTCATGCAAGTTACATATCGTTGTAATCGCACTAACTTGAGAAACATGTGAAACAAGGCTAAGGCGAACAGCGTAAACACAATTTCAACACACATATAATTTTTCTCTGGTTTTGCAGCATATTTTATGCAAAAATTACACCTGTCATTGCAAAGTACAATTAGTGGCACAAAAAAAGGGCTCATGTAAGTCTCTAGTTGAAAAAATGGGGTTAAGGGTTTAAGACAGAAGCAGTCTCATTTAGATATGATGACAATTGCATTAAGTGGAGGAGAGAAGCGCTCAGCTGTGCCCTTCTCATAGCTCTTTCTATAAATCTGTGGGGGTCTGGACACCCAGGACCAATCAAGAAAAGCGTTTGGCATGTCTCTGTTTGGGGGCCAACACATAAAAACAGAGCACAATTGCAAGAGGCCTTAGATAAATATTTCTGATTTATACAGTGTAGTCATAACTCAGATTATACTGTTAGGGCCGCTTTCATTAATTTGCTGTCAATCTGACATGTTTTACGGTGTGCTCATGAATAAGGTTTTAGTACAGCTTGGTTCTGTACAGAGCAGTAATATGGCTGCCATTGCGTTGCACATGGCTTCTACTGCCAGCTGCAGGCCTCTGATTTTATATAGATTTTTATTTTTAGATTCTTACAAAGAAATTGTAACATGCATTCCTTTATTCATATAGCGTCAATTTATTCCACTGCATTTTACATAGCTGAAATTGGTCCCTGTACTCATTAGGGCTCCCAATCTAAATGCAAATATATGTATACGTGGGAGGAAACTGGAATACCCAAGGAAAAACATACAAAAACATATAGAGAACATACAAAGTCCTTACAGGTGATGCCTTCAGTGAGATGTGAACATCCGGACGGTATGACACAAGCTTCGGAGCTGAGCACTCATCATATTTGTCGGGAACTGGCTGCTCTGAGCATCCAGCACTCTGCACTAGTGACTGACATCAGAGATCACATTAATGTCAGACATTTAACCACTTAAATCATGAAATCATGATCACTGCATGTCTCACTGACCTGTCACATTGGCTTATTGACTAGTACAGCATAAAATTCCAAACACCAAAAATTTAGATTTTTGGTCACTTCATATATCAGGGGGGAAAAAGAAAGGTGGGCAGATACAGTACATTTTTCATAATGGAAGAAATAGCCCTTTTTTGTACTGCTGTGTAATATAAAAAATAAAACTAGAAATAGAGATTAAAATCAGGAAAAGTTTTAAAAAATGTACTAACAATAACAATATCAGTATAAGGTTGATGGTGCAGATTTGATGCTGTGTTCAGTTATTTACATCAAATCTGCTGTAAATCTGCTGCGTATCCGCTGCGTATCTGCAGCAGAAAATTCACTGCAATACGGTGTGTGTAAAGTTACCCTAAGGATATTTGTCTACAGTGGCTCAGTTACATTATTTTGTGTATATCCTACACTCATTGGTTGAGTTAGAAGTACATCTAAAGCCATCTAAATGCATCTAAAGTTGTGTTTACAGTAAGCTAAAGTCACTCTAAAGTCATATCTGCAGAAAGTCACAGTCTGCACATGGGTCTAATGACCTGAAATAACAACATGAAAGAGCCTTATGATTCTCTAGCCATTAAACCCCCAGGGCAGGGGTTTGTGGTCTTAATATAGGCGGAAAAATTGACCCATACTACGCTTCTGTGAATTTGGTCTAAATGATAGCAGTGTCACTTGAGTGCTAAAGGAAACCTTTACCTTTCGGCAGGCAGCAACATGAAGACAACTACATGAAAGCTGAATGTTTAGCAACGTGACTAATGGGAAATGATAAAACCCTTTTTTTCTGCTTAGGCATGTTGACTTGTTGACGGCAGTTTACTAATTTCCCTTGCGTGTAGGCTTCACAAATTCTCTGCAATTTCATTCTTGATTATAGCAGGTGTACTCTCGGTGTTCTGGGCAGATCTAATTATCTTTGGTAATGCTCTTTTGGCTCAATCTTTGCATGAATCATCGAGGAAGTGTGTAATTAGGAAGCATGTCCTAGGACTTGGAGAACATGCATGTGCATAAAAAAAAGATTAGTCAAGCTAGTATTAACCTGTTTATAGCTGTAATTTTACTAGGAAAGGTAACACAAAGTGACTGCTTAATAAAAATGTGCAATGCTAGGGAAAGGCATTGTTACCAGGTGGCATGAAGAGCAAGGATCAGAGATGTAGAGAAGCATACACTATTTCAGTATATGTCCAAACATATACACTGCGAAATGATATAGTGGAGGACTGAATCCTTTGTAATTAAAACATTGGCATAATGCTTCTAGATAATTTCGTATTTCAATATGTGCAATACTGCACGCTTTCCAAGACAGTTAACGAGTCACTGAAACTGTAATTTAAAGAGGTATTCTGCTCAGAATTAACTTTTGATATGTTGCTGCCCAGACACACAATATAACACCTCTGACTTAGACGGGCCAGTGATTGGCGATAGGGCTGTCACTGCCAGACAAGTCCATCTCATAAGTTGAGGCAGGATCATTCAGGAGGTGACCGAAAGTTTAAAGTTTATAGAGCTGCATTGCAGCTTATGAGCTCAGCCAACCAGTAATCAGAGGGGAATTCCTTTCTCAGATACAATTGTGTATTAATTTATAGCTATATAAACAGGGTTGTACAAACTAATTATTAAAGTTTATACAATACAGAACTTAAAAGGGTATTCCTCCCAAATTAATGTTTGCATTAACTAATAGCCCACCCATAGCTTTATATCTTTTTAAAATCAACTAATTATGGCTTCTGCACCATTTAGCAGCTTTCTAGGTGGACTCACCCCCTCTGGATGCATAAAATTATCTAAATGGAATCTTGTCTGACACGCTCCTTCCTCTTGGCCCCTACCTCTCTGCTGTTGGCCAGGCTGTAAGTGCTAATCCTGCCCATGGACCAATGCTGAGCAGTTACGTCAGTGGTGAGCCGGGTTACCGCTGCTAACCCAGCCAACTGCAGAGACAGAGTACAGTTGTTACATGTCTCTGGTAGGAAAGGGGACAGAGGAAGGAACGCCCAGACTGCCTGGCTATCTTCTCATACTCTGGCATGCTGGGCCCTCTATGTCTCTGCCCCAGCGCAGGAAGCATTCCTATTCTCATCTCACCCCCAAAGCCTTGAAATCACTTCGGGTGTCCTGTCACATTCTGCTCCCGGTGTCCTGTCACATTCTGCTCCCGGTGTCCTGTCACATTCTGCTCTCGGTGTCCTGTCACATTCTGCTCTAGGTGTCCTGTCACTTTCTGCCCCCGCTATCCTGTCACATTCTGCCCCTGCTTTGCTATCACATTCTGGCTCCGCTGTCACATTCTGTCCTTCCAATGTGTTAGCACACTCTCCCCCACTGTCCTGTCAAACACTCTCCCTCACTCTCCTGTGAAACACTCTCCCTCAATGTCCCTTCACACTCTCCCTCGCTTTTCTGTCAAATAAAATACATCGCTGTCCCTTCACACTCTCCCCGGCTGTCCACACACTCCAGATACGCAGGAGGCATTCCTGTTCTTTTTTCTCCCCCACAGCCTTGTAAATCACCCCCGCTGTCCTGTCACAATCTCCAATGCTGTCCTATCGAACCCCTCCCCATCCTTTCACACTCTGTCCACACACTCTGGCATGCAGGAGGCATTTCCATTCTTATGTCTCCCCCACAGCCTTGTAAATCCCCCCCCCCCCCCCGCTGTCCTGTCAAAATTTCTACTGCTGTCCTATCAAACCCCCCCCCCCCATCCTTTGACACTCTGCGCTGCTGTCCACACACTGTGGCACGCAGGAGGCATTTCCATTCTTATGTCTCCCCCACAACCTTGTAAATCACCCCAGCTGTCCTGTCACAATCTCCACTGCTGTCCTATCAACCCCCCCCCCCCCCCCCCCATCCTTTGACACTCTGCGCTGCTGTCCACACACTGTGGCACGCAGGAGGCATTTCCATTCTTATGTCTCCCCCACAACCTTGTAAATCACCCCAGCTGTCCTGTCACAATCTCCACTGCTGTCCTATCAACCCCCCCCCCATCCTTTGACACTCTGCGCTGCTGTCCACACACTCTGGCATGCAGGAGGCATTTCCATTCTTATGTCTCCCCCACAACCTTGTAAATCCCCCCCGCTGTCCTGTCACAATCTTTACTGCTGTACTTTCACACTCTCTCCCACTGTCCACACACTCGGGCAACCCTGGGCCCACTATGTCTGCATGTGGCCCGCGGCATGTCGGGAGATGAAGTTTCCCGGCTAGCACCATCTTTAAAATAGTCCCTCCTATACAAAAAGTTCATAACTCTGAAACCCCTCCTCTGTTCCATGATGGCTCATGTAAAAGGTTTCCTTGGCCAGCTGCCTCTGTAGACTGCCAGGGATACTGTGTACAGAAGCTGTCTCAGAATGAGTTGGGGTGGGGGTTCAGAGCAGGGACGGAGTGAACAGCTCACACAGTTTTCTCAGAGAAGGGTGTAGAAGGGTGTAGGAGACTGAAAAGATAATAAGTATGCAATGAACTTTTAGTCCTAGAGAGGGGGTGGATTCAACATGTATTTTACTTGACTACCCCTTTACACCTTCTCATATCAAGTTTATTACATTTGCACATTTTTTTCACATTTAATCTATTTTTTTCCCAATACATACAGTGTCTTTATTCGTGTCACAGAATTTTCTTTTAAAATTTGAGCAAATATTAGGATTTTTGAGACACGTGGTGTGCCCCCGGATGATGTTGTAGCAGTGGGACGGCCGGTCACTTGCTAGGTGGAAGTGTGATTCCACTCCTTATGGTGGATGGCCGAGATACAGGCGGACCTTAAGGGTTTTGTCACATGACGCCATTGCCTGGTGGCCACACAGGTGTGATAGCACGCCTGCTTTTTGAGTATAAGGCCGGTAGTACCCTTCTCCCCTGTGGTCGGTGTCCTGTCTGGTTGCTGCAGGGTCCCTTGGGATTATGTCACAGGTGTCCAGAGTGGTGTAGTAACCCTCCTGAATAGTGGTAGGACCCACCACCCACAGAAGGGGGAAATGTCCCAAGGTTGCGGTGTAGGTGCTGTGCAGGTGGTAGTGAATAATCACAGACTCGGGTGATAGCGTTGATTTGGTTTACTTCTTGTAAAGGTGAAGCAGGTAATACAATGATTCTTGAATACACTTACAGTTCCAATAAATGCACGTACATAGAACCACCAGATCTGTAAGATAAGTGTTGAGCAGGATGTAGTAGAGTTGATAGAGTTGTACTGAGGTAGTAGAGAAGAGGATGCCATAAGAGTCTCAACCCAACTAGTAATGTGCTCTGCCGGGAGGTTGGAGTGCATAGAATACTTGTAGAAGAAGAAACAACAACCTGTGCCTGTGTTTTGACCTTTCCTATAGTCTTCACACCACCTGATGCCCATTAGATTTGGCAGAACCGTACTGGTGGGTAACACAGGCCCCAGACCCTGTAACCTGGATTGAGCAGAATGGTGAGGATTTCCCGCATTGCAAGATGGAGTTCATCGACTTTACGTAACTTTGCTCCACCCGGATCAGTTTCTAGCTCTTTCGCTCTTTTGAGGATACTGTCCAACACTCTAGTGACTCCTAGTCCTCGGCGTGGGTTGAGGTTATCTGTAGGCTAGTCCTCTCTTGAAGGGCTTAACAGTGCATCACACAGCATGTGTGGTGCTTCAAGAAAGATGGTTTTCAGAGCTGATTGACTAAGAAATAGTTGTAGAGGGGACCTAGAAGAGGGCCAGGGCCCAGGTAGAACCACGGTGGAGAGCTGTGTCCTTTCTCCACTAAAGTTTGGCTAAGACTCCTTCTCTACCCAAGGGACTAACTTCCTAACCAGCGTGTAAAATGTGCTGTGGTTGGGTGGAAAGGGTGCAAAAGAGAAGGGGAAAAGAAAGAGAGAATAGGATAGAAGAAAATAGTGATCCTACTGGACAACAGAATCTAGTACATACACATACAAATAACCCTTAAAATACTTCAGCTGTGCAACTTCTGGACCTTGGTTATATTATACAGCAACATCTAGTGGTTATCTTTGGCAATACTACATTTACAACAGGACCACAAACACGTACAGACTTTTAGGAGGGGTGCAAAGAATAGCAACACCTGCAGTGGGACACCACACACACACTCGGATATTACTAAAGAATTATAATGTACATGTATGGAGTATAATGAAGAATAACAAACAGTACTTACAATTACGCTAATGTTTTGATGAAGTAACAACACAATAATGTGTTGTTTAGCACCTCTATTTTCAGAAAACCTTTGCCTTAGCCTGTTTTGGTTATTTTACCTATTTTAATAATTTATCTCTTTATATTCCTAATGACCTGGCTCCGAGATGTCTGAACATTGTTGATTTCCTTTACTTAGGCAATGCCAGGATCTCAGCAAAGTTGAACTAGTCCAACTAGTTTTTTTTAATGTCAGATAAAATATGACAAAATGATTCCATTGTAATATAAACTCATTGTCATGTTAGTGTTTACTTTATAATAAAATGCTTCATGCTGTGATACTGCTTTATGTACATAAACACATGAGTTTTGTGAGTGTTCCAAAATCAAGGCCCAACACTTAGAATGTAGAAATTAGTATTTAAACCAGGGCTTTTTCATTTTTGTATCAGAGCTGCATGGGGGTACATTTTTTTGTAATAACTAAAAGCTAAAGCTTGACCAAAACTGAATCATGCATGCCCCCAAACACACCAGCAAATCAACAACAGAATGGCTTAAAAGGAAAAGAATCAAGATGTTGCAATGACCCAGTCAAAGGCCAGACCTCAACCTTATTAAAATATTGTAGTAAAACCTCTGGAGAGAGCTGTGCATAAAAGTATGACCACAGACCTAAAGGGTTATTCCTACCTCCCTTTTTTACCTTGCTTGAAGATTGCTCCACTTCCTGGCTTTCTCTGTGGGCAGGATCCTTAACTGTGATTGATCCTCTTCACCAGCAGCAGCATTAGGGCTGGCATCATGGCTGCTGGCCTGTGCTCTGCTGTTGCTACAGCAACAGCTGGCCTGTGCTACAACAACTCTGACAGCTCTATGGTGCTGGGAGCTGTCAATGTGATGGATTACTGCATAAGTTGGTCGGCAGGGGAGTTTGTACACACACAGATGTGCGTTCTTGAGATCCGACCAGGGAGTCATTAGCCCGGCCACTGCTGATAACACTGAGTGGTGGTCGGGAGCCTAAACAACCAGCTGTAAACAGACACAACAGAGAGCCTAGCAGGGAGACACAGCTAAAATGGTAATAAAAACCAATTGAAAACTTTCTTAACTTTTAATTACCTAATATTTTAGATATATTCATGCAGGTGAGAATACCCCTTTAATGAACTAAAACAACATGGTAAAAATTCCTCCAGAACAATATGAGGGGCCTTCATAGTCATACAGAAAACCGTTAATTGTTATTGCTGCCAAATGTGTTTCTGCATGCTGTTGATTTATGTGGCATTTTAAACGTTTAGGGGGACATTTATTAAATATGAATACAACTGTCTTAATAAAGCCCCTCCTGAGGGTTGGTTTACACCTATTTCCTAACGTAAACTATGAAAAATTAGGAGCGGGAGGAGGCCTCCTCCTCCTTCCCATCTTGCCGTGGAAAATCTGCACCTTTTTGGTAGCGTATGTAAGATGATAAACATGCCCCTTAGTCTGCCCCTATATTATTTATTTTATTTTTGTCTTAGAATAGTACTCATCTAATACACTGTCAGTAAGAGTGAGAGACTGGCAAAAGTTTTGATCATTAAGGGTCTCAGCACCCTCCCTGATAAGAGAAAAAGAAATGTGAGCGCTTCACTTTTCCACTATCAATCATCCTGTCCAGTGGTCCCAGTGGACTTATTATGGAGCTACTTGGACAGAGATCGCTGTGAGCCAGGGAGTAAAATACTCTAATTTGTGCTTCTCCTGGCTCCTTCTCCTGATTGGAGGGGGTCTTGGCTGCAATTGTTGCAACTACCATTTAGGGACAAACTGTCCCTTTAAATTGCAGAGAGCCAGCACATGTGTTCCCTAGGAGGTGGGGACGTCCGTGCCGGGCAAAGCAGGAGGAGACAGGAGCGTGGCTGGGTACGGTGCCCCAGAGAAGGAGGCAGCGCCGGACGCCCCCACAGCCCTAACAGAGTTTATAGTCAAGAAGATAGTTAGAATTAGTAATCTCTTTAAATCTTTCTTAAATAAGTCCCGAAGGCCAAAATAGTTTATGTTCTTAAGGAGTAAATTTCACCAAGATAGTTGTTTACAGCAACAGACATTGTTATTCTATGTATGCACATTTCAGAACTGTTCAAAGCTGAATGAAGAACAATCACAAAGCACACAATAAATGAATCTGTAGTCATTTTACTGAAGAGTAAATCTTGTTTCAGGAAATGTATCTTTCCAGGGGGTTAACAAAATATGTTTCAAGCTGTAAAATGTACCATGTAATCCAGTTCTGCAGTTATAGCACATTATTGCCCCACGGTCAAAGCTGATTCAATGCCAGGCTGGGGACACAAGGATGTATTGAGCAGATGTTAAATCCATCTACAATAATTGAAAGGCAAAGTCCCATGTCAGCAAGTAACATAGAAAATTGTTGGCAGAAAAAGACCACTGGGTCCATCTAATCAGCCCTTTCAGTATTTTATTTCTTATAATCTTAGGATAGATATATGTTTACCCCAGACAGGTTTACATTCAGTTATTGTAGATTTACCAACCACATCTGCTGGAAGTTTGTTCCAAAATTTTTTCTCTTAAAGTGTTCTTTGTGTACCACACATGTTCCTCCTACAAGAGGGCCCCATGAGATTGGTTGATGACTAATTTCAATAATTTAAGATTTTAAGCAGACCTTCTGAAGTGCCCATTGTCTGTTTGGAGCAGCAGAATGCCCTCCAGAGCCCTTTGTGTTGGGAAGCTTAAAGGGAAACTGTCATCTAGGAAACCGCTATGCAACAGCTGACATGATTAGATAGTAGCATACATTAGAAATAGTAGCAATGACAGGAATGATACAGTACCTGTCTCTGGATTCAAGAATGTCAAAAATGCTTTTGTTTGCTGGTTTACAAGGTCAAAGGCCTAGAAGTGCCATGGGCTGCAACCCCCTTTCCCTATCCTTGTTGCTTAAGGGGCTACAATACAAAATAATTTTGATAAACCTTTATACAAAGTAAATGCAATAAATATAATAATTATAACACACACACACACACACACACACACACACACACACACACACACACACACACACACACACACACACACACACATCTATCTATGA
Organism: Dendropsophus ebraccatus; assembly: GCF_027789765.1. Classification (NCBI taxonomy): domain Eukaryota; kingdom Metazoa; phylum Chordata; class Amphibia; order Anura; family Hylidae; genus Dendropsophus; species Dendropsophus ebraccatus. Next base: position 75,565,879 of record NC_091458.1, read on the forward strand.
GAGAGAGTAAATGCAAACCTTGGATGATTTAGATTTAGAGTGTAGAACAAGGATTTGTTAGGGATCCATGGGCTTATTATCTATGCTTTTATTAAACTATTTTCCTTTTATAATCAAAGAACATTGTAAATTGCACAGAATACATTATGTCCTCATATCAGCTGACAACATAGAGGTACGGCTCTTTTGCAGTGATGTGTGGGCTGTTGTTGCTGGTTGGAGAGGACTCGGCTAATGGTCTTAATGGATGCCCCTATACATGCTAGATTATTTATACACAAAATAAAATGTGAAGATGCAGAAGTTTGCTGAGTAGGTTACCATGCCCCTGGACTTTACCAGTAATGTTTGAAGTAGTTTCCAGCTAAGATATCACATTTCTTCTATCAGCTCACAAGTAAAAGTAATTTTTGCAAAAGAATTGAAATAGAATTGTTTTCATTGAGTTTGAAAGTACCCCAACCGTATTTGGTAATAGTGTGAGGATCATTCTGGAAGCATTACTGGTAATTAGAGTATTAAATAAAGTCAGATAAGCCGATAATCTGTATCAGTAATATCAAGTTTTATGCATTGAAGTGGTAATTATTTTAATAACATTATTAAAGAAAATGACAGGACTCAATTATGAAGAAATGTATGCAGTAAAATAAATGTATCCACAGTGACCTATTTTCATGTATTTCAGATAGGTCAGACTCATTAAGATAAATATTTTAATTTAACATCTGTATCAAGTAGATATTATCTAAAATGTAAGTCCTTAAAGGTGGGAATTTCCATGTAACAAAGTTATTTCATATCCACTAGATAAGGGATGACTAACTGATTGTGGTGGTCCTGCTGCTTCATAGAATTATCCAGTCTCCTGTCAACTGACTAATAGGATGGTTAAAAGGTAGGATAACATCTTTAAATGGGCATTGTCACAAACAATGTTGACATGTTACAGGGACATATGTTATTGGTCATGGGTCTCAGTGTTCAGATTCCGACCAATGAGACAGAGCCAAGAGAAGTGTGCGCCCATTGCAATCTTTCCTGGCTCTGTGATTGAGACAGCTGCATAATGTAAGTCTATGGGGACTTAGCAATCATATAAACACAAAGGTGTGTGGCAGCATGTATTGCTCCCAGCCTTTTTCTCCTGATTGGTCTGAACATTCGGACCCCAACCAATAACAACTTTTGACATTGCTCTATGACAAAACCAAAAACAAAAAGGGTCCATTATCGAAATAATGAACATTTTTACATTGGGCTCTTTATTAACCACCTGCTTTTGCAAAAATAAATGCCTTTTTTCCATCTGTTTACATATTGTTTTACGATCACTCAAAATTATGGCTGTATTTTGGTATTATTTTACTTTTTGTCTGCCTTAGACTCACCCAAGCAGATTTTATGACCATACCATATCCATGTTTGTGTGGTCCATGATATAGAAATAGTCTATGTTCATACATTGTATTTCTGTCAGTCTTTTGGTCAGTCTTTTTTAAACCAAAACCAGGAGTGTTTTTTTTTTTTCAAGATTATGCATTGGAGACACAGAAAAAAGGACAGCCTAAATACAGGTTAAAAAAAGGCCCTCATGCCCTCATTTTTTCTGATACATGAGGACAAGGTGCACTTTTTTTGTCCCTGGAGGAAGCCTCTAAATGGTTAGAATTAAAAGGCATGTAACAAGGTTTCAGTAATTTTGTTGTGAGGAAGATGGAATAGCTCCAGGCTTAGAGACCTGGGCATGGTAATAGCATGGGTCAAGGGGGGGTTACGGAGGGGGGAGGGATACTGCTGGGAAGAGAGATTTTTTCCCCCTTTTGTTTCCCCTCTTCCCTCTGTTGCGAGCCCTCAATGACATGTAAAATAATAGCCTGGAACGTAAGAGGCTTGAACGACATAGGAAAGAGATTTTGTGTCATAAACTATGTTAAGAATTGAGATGAGCGAACCGGGTTCGGGTTTGAGTCGATCCGAACCCGAACGTTCGGCATTTGATTAGCGGTGGCTGCTGAACTTGGATAAAGCTCTAAGGTTGTCTGGAAAACATGGATACAGCAAATGACTATATCCATGTTTTCCACATAGCCTTAGGGCTTTATCCAAGTTCAGCAGCCACCGCTAATCAAATGCCGAAAGTTCGGGTTCAGATCGACTCGAGCATGCTCGAGGTTCGCTCATCTCTAGTTAAGAACTACCGGCCATGTGTAGTCTGTTTAATTAAAACACATTTAGTATCACATAGCACACAGAAGTTAAATAAATTGTGGTGGTCTGAGCAATACCACCTGTGCTATTCCAATTACTCACATGGCATATCAGTTCTAATTTACATACATTTCAACTGGCAGGTTATTCATAAAAAGATAGACCAGGATGGGCTGTATTTATTTTTTTGTTGCAGGATAGAGGGTTTCACTTGTATTTTGTCATTCGTATATATATTCCACCACCTTTTAATACTGCAGTGTTGGAGTCCCCAAAAAACAGGAGTGGGTTGAAGATTCAGAAACTGTACTCCCAACTCAGTAAGATGACTTACCCTTGGAGGTCATTCAATCCTGCAATCCGAACTCAAATTACAGTGATTGGCTGAATAAAGGATTGAGGACTCTAAAGGACTTATAAAATAATAGGAGCTTGCATTCCTTTAGTCATATAGTTCAGTCACACAACATCTCCATCAGAGGTTTTTTTTTAAATATTTACAGCTCCGACATTTTGTATCCAAAACAGAATCCCCTAATGAGTAAGTATGAGATTTATTTTAAAAGTACTTCACAGGCACTTCATGGTATTTCTAAAGCATATAATGTTCTAACCCCCACGTTTACCACATTCTCCTTTAAAAACAAATGGGAATTAGATTTGCAGCTGTCGTTTTCAAATACGCAATGGTCTGCAACTTTTCTCTACAGCAACAAATTCTCTCATTGTGCAAACCATCTTAAAGCTTCACGAAAACTTTTATATAGGTGGAATCTCACACCGCATAGACTCAACGAGACATACCCCTCATGTTCTATTCTCTGTGGGAGATGTAACGCAGAAGTTGGCAACTTATTCCATATATGGTGGACATGCCAGAAAATCCACCCTTCCTGGAACCAAATTCACACATTATTATGTAAAGTGCTAGGATACTTCCCACATTCGGGACCTGAAGTAGCGATATTGCATCTCAACCTATTAGACATGCACTCACATGACCTCTAAATCACTATACATATACTAAAAGTAGCCAAAACCAAACTCACACAAAAATGGAAAAGTCCTGATCTCCCGGTAATGGTAGAGATTCTACATGTCATCCAACTCAATTGTACCATGGAATTAGCAATTAGGGATAAACTAGGTTTGAGATCCGCGTCCAGCAAGTTAGGAGAAATGGAAAAAAAATTATACCTTCTTTAACTCCCACCCTCCCTTGTAGTGAGGATCAAAAATGTGCATAGTTTTTCCATGTATGAGCAGCAGAGATAATAATAGGGTGTTCCAGACCACACTTAACTGAGTGGAATGCTGTGGGGCTTTACTTCCCTTACGTTCGCCTAGGAGATGACTTGCCATGACTGTTTATGCTTGTATTGTACAATATTTCTTGTTACTAGTGGTTATACTGGTTTAAATTACTTACTGTGCGGCTAGAACGTGTTTGACACTGCGAGCATTTACCTACATCTTTTATTATTATAGGCCTCCAAATCCCTTTGGAGGCAACATCTGTTACGCTTCACCGATTTTAACTCTAAGACCATTGGCAAGCGCGGGAGTCAGATGGAATTTCAAAAAAAGGACCACTCCACCGTCATCCCCCTGCTACCAATCGATTAAGGTAAAAAAAAATAGCAGTGATGTACCTGATGGTACATTCGCTTTAAGGTTATGTTCAAACTACGTAAAATTACAGCCATTGTTTTCATCGGCAACAACAGCCGTACTTTATGCAATGTGGAACATTGCCTACATTTCTATGGGATCCCGGCCGGAGCGTATACACATCGTATACACTCCGGCCGGGATCTTGTGCGGCGTCGGCCACTTGCTTCATTGTGTGCTGTGGAAGGTTCTGATGAGGGCACATGATGATGCGGCCGCATCAGAACACTGTGGCCGGAAAGATCACCAGGCCGGTACTTAAGTACCTGCCAGGATGATCCGGGCAGGGAACGGCTGGTCTCTTACCCCATGTGAACATAGCCTTAGTATGGATATTCCACATACTCTGGACAGTAAACAGTGGCATGAATGTGAACATAATATAAGGTCAATCCCTTACATAAGGTCATCCCAGTGCTGCTTTTTCCATTTGTATTTAAATAAAAATGCCTTCTGACAAAAAATATAGGTTAAAAAAAAAAACAACTAAAAAAAAATCCATTCCTTTCATATGAATTAGAGGTTTCAGTTCAATACATTAAATGAAAACTAACAGCAGGTTAAATGGCTCTAACTTGCTGTTATGTTCTCATGGGGCTTGCGATGCTAAGAATGAAGGTAATGAAGTATAAAGTATGTAAATTAGGTGGCTTGGTGGCCCTATTCCACAGTAACGATAATCGGCCCCATTTGGCCCGATTTGACTGATTATCGCTCGGTGAAATAGAGAGAATGATAAGCCGATGATCGTGTCATCGGCTGATCGTTCATTTAGGGCCAAACCTAAAATCATCGTTCCCCCACCGCGCATCGCTACGGTTAAATAGCGGTGCACGGCGGGCGACTGACGATTTGAGAAGCAGCAGCAGCATACATTACCTGTCAGGTCTTCCTCCCCGGGACCCGCGCACTCTAGCTTCAGAATGGCCTGTAAGCTGACGGAGCACACAGCCAATCACAGGCCGGGACCCCTGCGGCCTGTGATTGGCTGAGTGGCCTGTCAGCTGACAGGCCATTCTGAAGCTAGAGTGCGGTGAGGAAGACGGAGCAGAGCAGAAGACCTGACAGGTAATATATGCTGCAAGGGCTGCAAGGACATCGGTAATGATGTCCCTGCAGCCCTCGCTCAACGATCATCGGGCCGTGGAATAGGCCCAGTAAACGAGCGGCAATCTAGCAGATCGGCGCTCGTTTACATCGCTGATCGGGCCCTCCTCGGCCCATGAAATATTACCCTTAGTGAACCAATCTCATCCACCCTGTTGGCCTCCACCCTGTTGGCCTGCCCCATCTCATGAATATTCATCAGGAGCTCTGCAGTGATGAATGTCAGAGGGAAGTCACTGCTACAGTCCAGAGGGGCTGGCCGGATGGATCAGTGAATTAAAGGACAAGTGCCATGAAAAACTTTTTCCCAGTAATTGAAGCACATTACAAAGTTATATAACTCTGTAATGTGCTTCAATCACCTATCTGCCTCCCTTCCCTGCCTTTTTCCCCCTCCACCCCCCACCAGGAAATGTCCTAACTCACACAGACCTGATTACTGTCGTCACCGTCACCAAGCTCTTCTCTCAGCTCCTTCTCCTGTTACACTAGCCTCCCCCCTCCTCTGCCTTGTCAGGTGACTCAGCTTGATCAGCTCCGATTGGCTGAACAACTGCAAGCCATCACTTGTCACATAGCACTTGCTTATCTTCCCTCCGACTGACTCCGGCACATAGGCAGCTCCCCCTTCCCCTCATACCCTCTCTCCTGCTGCCATGGACTCAAAGAAGGAGTCATGTCACTAGAGAAGATAAGCTGAGCAAGCAGAGTCACCTGACAAGGAGGGGGAGGCTGGTGTAACAGGACCTAGAGCAGCCCTCCTGCTGATGACTCATCCTCACAAGAAGAAGCTGCCTGGTGACTGTGACGACAGTAATTAGGTCTGTGTGAGTTAGGACACTTCCTGGTGGGGGGAAAAGACAGGGAAGGGGGGCAGATAGGTGATTGAAGCACATTACAGAGTTATATAACTTTGTAATGTGCTTCAATTACTGGGAAAAACTTTTTCATGGCACTTGTCCTTTAAGGGTGGTAGTTCCATCCCATCTGCACTAACCCACCTAATTTGCATATTGAATAAAGTAAAGATTTACTGAAAGTGGTACTAAGGAAAAAGATAGGAAAATAACCCTAATCCTTAGCCTCTCCGGCCCTATGGGTATATAATAGCAGGTTAGAGGGTTTTACTCTGCTGTTGGCTTCCCTTTCCAGTTATTCCTTTTTCATTTTAGTTTCCCGTGTAAAGGATGTCCTGGTAACTTTAGAGGGATGATGTAATAAATAAGGATATTGGCAGCTGGCTGTGGATCCAGGCATATAACCATACATTTGCTTTAACTTAACACAAGCATGAATGTGTGAAGAAAAGAAACTAATAAACGTGAAAAAGAAGTTAAGGCTTAGTAAAGTATTAAAGAACAAACACTAAATAGGAAAAACACACTATACAAGAAGACTGCAGTGCCACATAGTATGAAAGCTGAAAACTTTCTTATCTTTAATTTTAAATTTCCCCAACAACTTTAAGGCTGTGTTCACACATAGTAACATAAAAGCCAAATATGACAGTAAAAAAAGGTATAAACCTTATGGCCATATTTTAAATGTAATAATGTGCTACCTTAAAGTATGTGGAAACACAGCCGTCTGTGTACAGATGGTTTTCTTTTACAATGTGTGCACCAATTGACATTTTCCTTAGACGTTAATGCAGCTCATTATTACATTATGAATATGGTCCTGTTTTACAATTATTTTTCTGTCATGTTTGGCTTTTACTTTATTGTGTGTAAAATAATTATGTTCAAGTGTTTCTTGCTGGTATTTAAAAAGCAATTGTGAAAAACAACCCCTTCAGGACCATGTCCCAGATTCGTCGGCGTTTGTAGAATAGACACTGGTGTAAACTTCTCACAGCAGCCAATGAGAGCTCAGCTGAAAACAGTGCTGGGATTGGTTGCTGTGGGCAATTTACACCAGTTTTGATTTTTACACATTGGGCCCCAGTGTCTTTGAATATATGATATCGTAAACCTGGAACTCATATTAAGCCTTTTGTAGGCTATGTTTCCACAAAGTCTTTTTTTGGGTGAAAGAACGGTCATTGTTTGAGAATGATAGCTGTTAATAATAATCATAATCATTTTTTATTTCCGCCATTATAAAATAACAACCATTAGTTCAAAAACAATGGCCATTATTTTACCTACAAAGATATTGTGGGAACATAGCTGTAGTCAAACTTTTTTACAGGAGCGCATTGAGTTACATGCAACTCAAAGTATTCCTCATGTTGTTCAGTTCTAAAACTAAAAAGTCTTTGTGGAACCCTAGCCTAAAAACCATATAATCCATTATTTGGTTTTATACGAGCAGATATTTACCAAGCCCGGCACCTTGTTTTCTTGCACTTGCAAATCTACCACTTTCAAAATGAAATACTGGAGTTAAGATAGAAACATACAAAGAAACCTAGATACCTTACAGCAGCGATAAGAGAAGACTCCTATTAGGGTAAAGTTACATGTGGGAGATTCCTGGCAGAATACAGTATGTTTGCCTCTTCCTTCCATCTTAATGGGACATTCAGAGACCCATGTGCTTGCTGCAGAAAAATTCCATTTACGCATCTAGAAACTGTTATGGACATTTCAGTTTGTATGATTATATACTTCCAGTGTTAACCAGTCCCACCCAGGGCAGAAACCAGGGGCATTAATAGGTTCATAGTTAAGTTAAGTTCATAGTTCATAGGAAAGTAAATGATGGGTCCCCACTAGAGATGAGCGAACCATGAGCATGCTCGAGTCGATCCGAACCCGAACTTTCAGCATTTGATTAGCGGTGGCTGAAATTGGATAAAGCCCTAAGGCTATGTGGAAAACATGGATATAGTCATTGGCTGTATCCATGTTTTCCAGACAACCTTAGAGCTTTATCCAAGCTCAGCAGCCCCAGCTAATCAAATACCGAACAATCGGGTTCGGGTCGACTCAAACCCGAACCCGGTTCGCTCATCTCTAGTCCCCACCACCTAGCTGACAGTAAACCAAATTGCAGCATACAGGAAAAGTATTTTTACTTGGGTTACAATTAAGTTGATAATAACAGTGGCATATCTTCTTGACATAGGAGAACCCACATTATATTGCAGATAACTGCTAACTTAATTTTCCCCAGAATTATAAACAACTTTCTGGGCCCTATATCAACTTCTATGCCTGCGACCAATAATGGTACAAACATAGACTGGTGTTTGTTTTTTTCTATATGTTTTATGCTTTACCTGTTGGCACATTTCCTATCTCCATGGTTTCTAAAAATGTAGTTCTTATGGAGAGTGGAATTTACCCAGTAACAAAGAGAATGAGGTCATTTAGTGATTAGCCACATCCACGAAGTGCAGCATGGACATGGACTGATCTTGATATGTCCATCCTTGTGGTGAGTTATGACAAGTTAACTAGGGATGGTCCGAACCTGCCGAGGTTCGGGTTCGTATGAACCCGAACGCTGGGCAGCAGATTCCCGCTGTCTGCCCGCTCCGTGGAGCGGGCGGATACAGCTGGAGGCTGTATCCCAGTTTTCCAGGCGGTCCTCCCGCTGGATCCGCCCGCTCCACGGAGCGGGCTGACAGCGGGAATCATTACCGAGGGTTCGGGTTCGTACGAACCCGAACCGAACTCGGTTCGGACCATCCCTAAAGTTAACCTCTGTCATAGGACAGGGCAGCCTATTACATATAACATATAAAAAGTTACTGCCGATGCACTAGTCAACATATTAATAAAACATTCCCTTTACTATGTATTATGGCTGACGAAGAGGATGCATTAAAACATGCATGATACAAATGAGATTGGACTTTAAAGGGTTACTCCAAAGGGGAAGAAAACTATTTAACTGGCATCAGAAAGTTATACAGACTTGTAAATTACTTCTATTAAAAAAAAAAACAAAAAAAAACCCCTCAAGCCTTCCAGTACTTTTTAACTGCTGTATGCCCTACAGGAAATGGAGAATTCTTTTCCATCTGACTTGGTGCTCTCTACTGCCACCTATGTCTTAAACAAGAACTGTCGAGAACGTGAGAAAATCCCCATATAAAACCTCTGCTTCTTTGGACAGTTCCTGTCAGGAACAAAGCGGGCAATAGAAAGTGCTGTGTTAAAAAGAAAAAAAAAAACACTACTTCCTGTAGGGCAAACAACACATAAAAAGTATATATTAAAATAATAATAATAATAATAATAATAATAATAATAATAATAATAATTCTAAAATCTCTTAAACTTTCTGAAAGTTTATTTGAAAACTTTTTTTCTTTAGAGTACCCCTTTAAATTATATTTTTTTAATATTGCGTTTTTGACTACTTTATATAAGAACATAGTCGCTTATATCTGACCCTTTTTTACCACTATAGTGGCTAACATAAGATTATTACAGTTCATTGTCAAACAAGTTGGATCGAGCTGTTACCATCACTGCTTGGCCCAATGATTTAATCACCCATCAAATGACCAAATGAAATACTGTCTACAAATTACAGGTTTAGAGAAGTTACCATCACCATAAACATCCAATCAAGTCAAGCTACATATGATTAGAAAAGAGCAAACAACAGGTTATGAAAATATAGCTTTAATTTAAAGACATATAAACAGTTTTGGTACAGAACAGACATGATGCTGTAAAATCCATTGATATTTTGTGTTTACTCCTTAAATTGTTTTCTATGAATTAAAAAATTGCATTTTGCTTGCTATTTACAATGAAATATCACATGGACATTCAGTGCTTACATTTGACGTCTTGAGAAACAGACCAAGGCTGGCTATGTGTCAACTACACAGCTCAATATTCAGAAATGAAATTAATTTGGAGTAATATCACAGTCTGAAGATCCTAGCAGAGTCTAGAGATCCTAATGTTTAACAATCCTTAGCAAATAAATATTATACCAGCCCATAAAAGGTATTGCTAAATCTGCTGCTGTGGAAAATCTGTCACTACACGTAAAAGTTATGTTTGCATTACATCCAAGCAGAGCCAAAAAACAAATGACACAGCTAAAGAGAATGAATAAATAAAGAATTTATCACTGTGCTATATATCCAAATTAAAATGTATAGCATGCCGGACTCAAGCTAAACACTGGGAAATCAATCCGGCTCATTTAGACGTTTAGAAGGACATATAAACAGAGCCAATCCTTTGTTAATATAAAAGTGAAAATTCACAGAGACAAGCATTGTGTGGTATGATTGTCAAGTAAGTGCATATACCGCAATAGAAAAAAAAATCCAAATACTGTGGATGTTATATCACACACACGCTAAACACAGTGAATCATAAGAAACCTCTCACAAATGCAACCAGCACTGTCATAGTTACATAACTCCTTGCATCATGTCCAATGAAGCTTTGCTTGAAAATGAATTGCACTTCTTGTTAATCCCTTTTTAAATCTATCCTTTACAACTTGAGGTACAATAACATACATTCAGTGCATCAAATGTGTATCTTTTTTTTCATTTCCATAGAAATATAGAAGGGTCACATTTACTTTATGCAAATGGTATATGACAATAAAACATTAAAAATATATACACACACCTGTATTTCATAATTGTTCTTTTGGACCCCCTGCTGACTATAGGTTGATCAAACAACCAACCAACAGTACTCTGATGCATTCAGTTATGGAAGGTTTATGACATTAGTTGTACATGTGTACCAAACAGATAATGACTTCAGTAAGTAGTAGTGCTATATGCATTACGTATAAAAAATCTTTACAAGTTTTGTTGCTTTAAGTAAAAAAGCTGTAAAGAGATATTTACATATATATTACTATATGGTATAAATTAGTGGTCCTTCATTGATAACCATTACCAACACATTGTGTTATTTAGATTTTTCCGTCCTCCAAAATATATCGATTAGGAAAAATGTTTTAAATGTTAGAAATCTCAATTGGCTTTTTATCAAGTAAATGGAAGTCCATTTTGCCATTTAGTGGGATTTGAACTTCCAGATTTTCATTTATCCTGTGATCTTTCTTTCCTCTTCTCAAGCAGATATACATTGCCATGAGAGTGACAAGTATAACAGAACCCAAACAGAATATAGATAGAGTAACCAATGTGGGAACACAAGAATCTGCTTCAATCTTTTTATGAGTAGGTTCAATTGCTATTTGTGGTTCCTTCTCTTCTATATTAATATCAGGATCTTTCCTTAGCAAGTTTTCAATGTAGCTCTCATTGCTTACTGTATCATTGACAAACAAATTGACCATAACTGTTGAGAAGAGAGGTTCTGGATAACCATGGTCAGTTACTTTCACTAGTAACCTATATAAGCCATAGTCATCCCTCATCAAGGCCTCTTCTAAGGTTATGTTTCCTGTTTTGGAATCTATTCTAAAGGATTCAGGTTTAGGACCCCTCCTTCCTATTATACTATATGCTATGACTGCATTCATCCCTGTGTCCTTATCAACAGCATAAACTTCAGTAACAGGTGAACCAGGAAGAGTTGAAGGAAGGACAAGGAGGTATGACATATTGGACTGCGGGAATAACACCAATGGAGGGTTGTCATTAACATCCAGGAGCAATATGGTTATTTTTGCTGTAGAAGATAGAGTAGGGTCACCAGCATCAGTAGCTTCGACCCAAAGAGTATAAGAGCTCTGTTGTTCCCTATCTAGTGATACCTTTGCTCTCAAGAGTCCTTTGCCAGTGTCAATGACAAAAATGTCACTTCCATTCACTATAGAAAGGGCAACCCAACCATTTTGTCCAGAGTCAGCATCTGTGACGCTAATTACTCCAATTTCACCAAAGCCTGGAAAGTTCTCAGGAACAAAGAAACTGAAATCCTTGCTAATGAAACGAGGGCTGTTGTCGTTTTTGTCAAGAACTGTAATATGAACAGTGGCTACTGACTCTTTTGGAGGTTGGCCAAAATCTCTTGCTTTAACAGTAAACCTGTATTTCTCTTTTTCCTCTCGATCAAGCATAGTTGTAACTGTAAGAATTCCTGTTTGCTTATCAAGAGAAAAATAAGCAGGTGCATCAGGACCCAAATGGTAGGAAACTTGACCTCTTTCTCCACTGTCAGCATCAGTAGCATGCAGTTTGGCCAAAAAAGCATTAACTTGGTTGTTTTCTTCAATTGTCACTTCTATGGTGGGTTGTGTAAAGACAGGAGCATTGTCATTGTCATCCAAAATGTACACTTGTATCGGTTTCCTAATTTTCGACCCATCCAAACTCAGTGCAACCACTGATATATTATATACTTGTTTCTTTTCGTAATCTAAAGTATTTGTAGTCTCAAGCAAATATTCATTTGTATATGTTTTGTATGCATTAAGCCGGAATGGTCCTTCTCCTTCTAAATAACAATTCACCTTGTATTTGCCATCAGGATCTTTAATAGTAAAAAATGCAATGGGAGAATGAATAGGTTCTAACTCTTTCAAAAAGACAATACCATTTTCTTCATTTGCGATATAGCGAGGTACAATCTCGGGCGGCCGGAGAGCCACTTTAATAATGGAGATAAACACACTCATAACAGCTGGGATGCAGCCTGGGCCATTGGCAAGTATGGTTAATTTATGATGTTGAATGGTGCTGCCATCTACCTTTTTGAAAAGTTTTATCACTCCTGTATTTTCATCCAGGTAAAAAAGTTCTCTTGAGGACTGTGGAACACGTTCACTGAAAGCATATGTGATTATTGCATTGTTACCTAGATCAATGTCCACAGCTTGCACCGTGGTTACCGTCATACCAACGCTTGAGTTTCCAGGAATAGTCACATTAATGGTAGATTCACTGAACTGTGGGCAATTATCATTGACATCGCTAATGAGAATAGAAAGAGTGGCAGATCCTACAAGGGGTGGGTTGCCGCCATCTTCAGCGATAATTATAGTCTTGTACTCAGATTTGACCTCTCTGTCCAAGGTCCCCATTATTATAAGGTAAGGTGTCCTTTCCCCACTCTCATTTTCTTCCACATCTAATGTAAAAACACCATAGTAGTCCACTAACCTGTAGGTCTGGACCCCATTTAGTCCTCCATCAGGGTCATAAGCAGGATGTTCTATTACCAGCCTGGTGTTAACAGGAGCATTTTCTGGGACTGTAATGTATATCTGTGCCACCGGAAATACAGGAGCATTATCATTTACATCAATGATGGCAATCTTTACTTTGATGAGCCTGAAATATTCCTGTGGTAAAATAATAATGTCAAGAAGGAGGACACAGTCCTGAGCACCAGGGTTCTGTGGGCAGAGAGCTTCTCTGTCCAACTTGTCTGCTGATGTGTACAGCTCCCCCGTGCTGTTATCAAGTGTCACATACTTCCCACTTAGCCCTTTAGATGCCAGGCTGAATGAAAGAGGGGGGTCAGTAAAGAGACCCAGCTGCAGATCACGCACAATGTTTCCAATGAGAATCCCCTTGGGTAAACCTTCATGCAGCATGTATAGCAATTCAGAAGCTGTGCTGTAACTTGCTGAACTAATCGCAGGTCCAGTCAAGGGAACAATTAGACACAGGAACAAAAAATTCTAAAAAAAACAAAAAAAAAAAACAACAACATATGTTTACAAATATAGACAAGACAATAATTACAATAAAATGTGTGTCCCTATTGTTACTAAACCGGCTTGCTTTATGATGCTAGTTTCCAACCCTAGCTATGATACAAATCAACATAGCTATATAAGCAATAAAACTGCAACAAAATTGAGTGTTTACTTCTTTAATATAGTATGAATGTCATCTTTTCACTAGTCGTCTATCATTATATCCTGTGCTTCATTTATGCCACATCATTTCTTATATAAAACTATAATCTGCAAACTTCTTATGACTATACACTTCACAGATCATGATTAGAAATTACACAGAGCTATTCAAACATTGCTAAAACTACTAGTTGCACAGTGTGCTTCTGTCAGTCACCTACCTGTACATGGCATAGACTGGTCCTGGCTGGACTGGCTTGTTGCCCCATATCCAGGTTAAAAGGCTTTAGAAGCCAGCTCAGTACTCCTGTGTGCTGTATGATCCTTTCATTCCCTTGGTAGTTTAATCCCAATGAAACTGCAGTCATTTAGTTCCTGGTGTTAAAGACACAGACACTCCCTCTCTGCTCATGCAAATCTCTGGGCAGCCTCAGCCAATAGCCACAGATGCATCAATTAACAAAGCATTCAGAAGGGATGGACTAGTCCTGAGCAGACCATGCAAAGCAATAGCTGGCTTTAAGAAGAAACTCTACAGACTTATAGAAAACTTTAGGCACAATTAAAGAAAATGTGAAATGGAAGGAGAAATAAATTCTTACAAATCAATGTTTTAGGACATTATATGGACATATAGGATGTGTATCCCATTAGCAAAACGTAATAAACACACGCGCGCGCGCGCACGCACACACACACACACACACACACACACACACACACACACACACACACACACACACTTGTGTGATGTTCTATCTCTAGTATTCCTTACTAAATACCTATTTCATTGTGTTGATTTAATGAGTTTCTTTTATGCACCAGTAAAAGATTTTGCAGATAGACTGAAATCTATGAAATCTCTAATAACTAACTATATGTGGATAACTAAGTCTCACCTGCGGATATCTGCTGTGCATCAGAAACTGATTCTAGAGCTGGAGTTGCTGGCAGCCCAGACCTCCCTCCTACACACAGTACGCTGGCTTGTGTGGTCATTCCATGTTCTAATTCCTTTCTTGCTCAGAAATTGCTTTGACTTGGAAGAAAGGATTTCCATTCCCCCGGATGCTGTTACTTGAAATGTTCAGTTCAGACGTGAGACCAGATTTATAACATTCTCTGCTATGCGTGCTGGCTGCAAGTGGAGTCTGTGCATCAGGCAGCTGTGGCAGACGAATTAACTGTTTAAATGCTAATGCATGGTGGATATGCTTCCATATGGAATAGAAAATATTAATTAAAATGTAAAACTAAAGATAAATTATTATTAAAAGATAAAAAATTTACATCTATATCACAGCTTACTGTACAATAGTTTAAAAAAATTAAGCCTCTAGATATTTGAAAAAGCCGCATTCACTTAAATATAACATGTGAGCAATGTGTAGTCACCTACACAGAATGTGCCCTCACTTTATGACTCCTGCGACCTAAGAATAACCAGACTGCAGCTCCTAGGTCTTTGCTCCCTGTAAAGCCCTCCAGCCCCTTAGCTGTGTGGGAAAATGTAGCATGTTCCATTTAAAGCGACTCTTTATCCACAATCTGACACTCCCAAACCGCTTGTACTGTCAGATAACTGCTTTCAATCCAAGATCTGTCCTGGGGTCCGTTCGGCAGGTGATGCAGTTATTGTCATAAAAACTACTTTTAAACTTGCAGTGGTGTGGCCTAGAGTGTCTATTCCCTAGGATTGCAACACCTCTCCATCCCTCCTCCCCGCTTTCCTCATCACTAGGAACGCCCATGGGCAGGATTTTTCCTATTCATCACCTGAACACTGCACAGGTGCCTTAACAATCCAGCTTATGTGCAGTGTTCACACAGGTGATTAATAGCAGAAATTGTTCTAGGGGCATTCCAAATGATGAATAGGATGAGGAGGAGGGACAGAGAGATGGTGCAAGCCTAGGGCATAGACACTCTAGGCAACGCCAGTTTGACACAGGGCTGCAAGTTTAAAAGTTGTTTTTTATTATAATAATTGCATCGCCTGCCAAAAGGACTCCAGGAAAGATCTTAGATTAACCCTTTGAGGACCAGGCCCGAAATGACCCAGTGGACCACGCAAATTTTGATCTTAGTGTTTTCGTTTTTTCCTCCTCCCCTTCTAAGAGCTCTAGCACTTTCAGTTTTCCATCTAGAGGGCCATGTAAGGGCTTGTTTTTTACAGGAATAGTTGTGCATTGTAATGGCGTCTTTCATTTTACCATAACATGTATGACGGAATTCCAAAAATATTATTTATGAAGATATAAATTGGTGAAATCGTAAAAAAGGATGCATTATGGTAACTTTTGGGGGGTTCCTGTGTCTACATAATGCACTATACGGTTAAAGCGACAAGATACCATTATTCTATACATCATCACAAAGACAACCATATGCAGATTTACACAGATTCTCTAATGTTATATATATATATTTTTTAATAAAATCCTTTTTTTGGCAATTAATTATTAATAAAATGGGCCTATTGTGGCGCTTATAACGGTTTTAATTTTTCACCTACACAGCTGTATGGGGTGTCATTTTTTCCACCATGATCTCTAGTTTTTATTAATACCATATTTGTGAAGATCGGAAATTTTGATCACTTTTTATAAATTTTTTTTTATATATAATGTAACATCAAAACGGTAATCCGCACACTTTTTCCCCTCTTTTCGTCTACGCTGTTCACCACTCGCAATGACGCTTGTTATATTTTAATAGATCGGACAATTACGCACGCTACAGTATATAATATGTTTATTTATTTATTTTTATATGTTTTATTTATAAAATGGGAAAGGGGGTGATTTTAACTTATTGGGGGAGGGGCTCTGGGGTAGTGATTTTTACTCTTTTTTACACATTTGAAGTCCTTTTGGGGGACTTTTACATACATTTGTTTGATTGTACGCACTGATCATTGCTATTCCATAGGCATAGCATTGATCAATGTGATAGGCGATCCGCTCAGTGAGCCTGTCTGTGCAGGCTTAGTGAACAGATCACTGATCGGACCGCACAGAGGCAGGTGAGAGACCTCCAGCGGTCCGTTACAGCGATCAGGACCCCTGCAGTCAAACTAGGGGGGTCCCAAACATTAAGTGACAGGAGACTCCCCCTGTCACACTTAAACACCGTGGTCGCGTTTAAGGGGTTAATGGCACGCTGCAGCATGATCGCTGCAGCCTGTCATTAACGGTGAGGTGGCGGCTGCTCATTGAGCCGCTCCGGAGCGCGCTTCATAGGTCAGGGCATACAGGTACGCCCACAGTCGTCTGGGCACAGACTTCCAGGGCGTAGCTGTCGTCTAATGGTTAAAAGCAGCTATCTGAAGGTACAAGTGGTTTGGGAGGGTGAGATTATGGGTACAGAGTCGCTTTTAGTGAATAGGGTTTTCAGCAATTCTGTGCAAACAATCATGATACAAGTTGGATATAGCCATTTCACAAAATAGTACAAAGAGGAGACACTGGTCAAGACTTGCTGCTTTTTAATGCATTAATATTTTGCTTGTTGTCAAGGCACAATGGGTTGGGGCACTTTGAGGCATTTTGCACTGAACTTGGACAGTGTCACTACTTAATCTGTTCATCTCAGGTGGGTTATTAGCCTTGATTTGGGTAAGCTGTTTCCTCACCATATACAGTACATACACACAGCAATCTCCATTCCCAACTGAGCAATATCCCAAACTTTGTAGTTGACACTCTATAAGTGACCACACACACAATAGTACAATATTTAAGAGGGCACCTTGTTTTGGCAGTGTTATATTTAGGGGTGCAGTTTGTTGCTGTATTATATTTACAGGGTGCAATGTGTGGCAGAACTATATTAATAAGGGACATTGTATGGCAGGATTAAATTTAGAGGGTACAGTATGTGTCAGTATTATATTCAGAAAGCATAGTGCCTGCCAGTGTTATATTCAGAGAGCACAGTGTCTGTCAGTATTATATGCACACGGTGCAGTATGTTGCAGGATTAAAATCAGGGGATAGAAACATAGAATATTGTTGGCAGAAAAAGATGACTTTGGTCCATCTAGTCTGCCCTTTTTGTAATTACTTTTCTATTATCTTTGGGTCCTATTACACGGAGCGATTTTTAACAATTAACAACTAATGATGACCAATGGCAAACAAGATTGTTTATCGTTAACCTGAAATCGTTCACCATATTTCACAGAACGTATGGTCGTTACTATGATCGTTCATTCCTTCTGATCCCAGCAGAACAATGAACAATGTGCATTTACAGTGAACAATTAGTGAAAAAATGCCGAACTTGAGCGAACGAATGTGGAATTACAGCGAACGATTAGCAAACGATTGATGATAATTTTAGGTTTATATCTAAATCAACGAACATACGAACAATTTTTCGATCGTTGCCTGCAATTACACAGAACGATTATAGTTCAAATTCGAACGATATAACAATTTTTCGCACGCTAATTCGCCACGTCTAATAGGGATTTTAGGATAGATATATGTTTGTCACAGGCAGTTTTAAATTCTGTTATTCCACATTGTGTGACAGTATTATATCAAGAAGGCATAGTGTTTGGCAGTATTAAATTCAGAGGATACAATGTGCGGTTGTATTATATTCAGAGGGTGCAATGTGTGGAAGTATCATAGTCACAGGGGGCAGTGAGTGGTAGTGTTATATTCAGAGGGTACACTGTCTGGCACTGTTATATTCAGAGGTATGTGGCAGTAGTGTATTCAGAGGGTGCAGATTGTGACACTATGGACCTTTTTTTTTTTTTTTAAGTTCAAAGGTGAGAATCTGCTGCAAAAGTGATGAACCAAAGATGTTTGGGCATGAAACTCTAGAGAAAGATGAGACATAGATTGAAGAAGGCATGGCAGTTTAGGTCAGATAGAGAAGACATGACCTGTACATCACTAATATCATTGTTTAAAAGTAAATGTTGAACCAGGCTAACATCACATCTCTGCCTCTGCCCTAGTCTGTTCAAAGAGGCTACAAACTAGTGTCTCTAAACTTATTAACACCCCTTTCTCAATGTTTGTTACTGAAATTATAAAGTTTAGAAAACAAAACAGGATTGTGGAGTTGTACTTTTCTGCTAGATATGACATTGGGTGCAGATAGATGTAACCTTATACTGCACAATACATTTGTTGAGGCCAGTGACTAGAAATGAGCAAACCACATGGAAAATTGTTTAGTGAATATTTGCACGAATTCGCGAATATTCGCAAATCGCATACAAGCGGATTTCATTAAAAATAGTGGCGAGCAAACATGTCGCTTAATGTTCGCGTTCGCCAATACGAACAATTTGTTCAATGATTGGAATTATTATAAAGATCATTTTTGAATAAGGGAACGTTTATCTAGTGATGTACGCAACTGCGTAATGTAATATTCGCAACTACATAATACTCACAACTGCATAATGTTCGCAACTACATAAGTGTAAACTAACATGTACAATCACTATTGCGTTCGCCATGTTTAGCAAATTTGCGAAGCGAATTAAATGCCCGATTTGCGGCAAATCAAAATTCGCCAGATTTGCTTCGCTCATCTCTACCAGTGACTATTGTGCATAAGTGTCATTGATAGGAGAAGTCTGGGAGTCACAAGTGCCAGGCAGGGGGAGGGTAAAAGAAATAACATGCTCTCACCTCCTCAGCATCAGTGCTGGTGGCTGCATACTGCTGATCCGGTCGCTGGGTCCTTGGCCACTTCCTGGTCTGAGTGGGGACGCGGCACGGAATGTGCCAGGTCCGCTTAGCCAGTCAGCTTAACAGGGTTTTTTGTCAATCATACGCTTTGGGTCATAAGATTGTATTTTTGTACCGGACTGCGTTGATAAAGAATTAGATTTTCTACAGATGCTGTTGGACCTTTCTATTTTACAGCCATCTTCTGGTCACAGTAAAGAGTCACTGTCGTTATAACTTTCAAAGTCAACAGTAGATGTGATATCAAACAGGTTTGCAATAAACATTCATTATTTTTATTTTATTTAATTATTTTTTTTGTTATCATGCTATAAAACAAAGCTATACTTACCAGAAATCTAGGTCCCATCTCCTGAAGGCAGCTTTTTAGTCTTGTGCTGGTTGAAAAAAACAGACTAAACACATTGGGAGGGATTGATGAAGAATGGCGTTCTCGTACGCTGGTCTTAACTTAGGCCCCGTCCCCTTTCCCCCGTCCGAATTCACTAAGCTTCCAGCAGGTGTAGATTTGGATCATGATTTATGCCAGCGAGCAGGCATAAATCATGGTAAATGAGGCCCGGCGAGTCCCCCGTGCCCACTCATCAGGCAAGCAGGGGGATACAGCAGGCATACGCCAAGGAGAAGGGGCGAATCTGCACCTTCTCCCTGGCGTACGCCTGGAGCGGGACCTTCATTAGTGTCCCCCATAAAGTCTGGCCAGTCCAGAGTCATGGCTCAATGTGTCCATCAAACAAATGACTGCTTTCTTTGTATAAGCGCTCAGATGACCTGGGAAACACTGTGTTCAGTTTCTTTTGTAGTTACATCACAGAGACAAAATGCCAAACGTTTTAATTGGTTAAGTGTGGGTGCTAAAACAAATGGAGAAGTGTATTAGTTTTTCAATGGGGCCCTATGGCAATCTATTCTATTTTAGAATATTAAAATACATTCAGTCAGTGCAGAATATAGTGTACTCTAATACAATTTAAACTATCAGGTTCTTGATTATAGAATAATGTGGCCATGTTCACACAACGTAAGTAAAGTATTAATCACAGCCATTGTTTTGCGATTTGCAACACTGCCGTGATTAATACCTTTTTTTACATTGTGCTGCAGCTACAGGGAATCCCGGCCAGAGTGAATACACTCCGGCCAGGATCGCTAATGGCCACACAAATGACTGACATGTAAGTTTTCTGTGGCCGCTTTTCATTGAATAGCGGCCACAGAGAACCGGTCAATTCACACAATTGAACATGCAACCGGTGTGCAACAGTGAATTCGGATTTGGGCGCACACGGGTGCGCCCGCATCTGAATTCAGCAGAAGTGAAGATCATCCGGCCGGTACTGCAGTACAAGCCATGACGATCTTCAGTAACAGCGGTCGGGTCACAGAACGGCCACAATTATACACAGTGTGCAGATGGCCTTACTGTTTTTTTTTTTTTTTTTTTTAAGTTCTTATCAGTTAAAGTTATTGTCCGAATACAAACTCTTGACATTTGATTACCGGTGGCCTAAGAAGTTGGCTACAGCCCAAAGGCTGCCTGGAAAACTTCTTCGGTAGTCAAATTCAGAGAGTTTGGATTTGGTCAAACCCGAACGTGCTTACGTTTGGTCATCTCTAGTCTTCGCTACAGATAAGCAAACCTCAAGCACTTTATGGCTGTATCCATGTGGACTGTAAAAACCTGTGGCCCATAAAAAAAAGGCTTTATTTGTAGCTTGAATTAACACCCTCTCACTCTATGATGACACTGGCAGCCACAATAGGTGCCCATTTTTTAGGAGTTCTGTAGAATGCCAGTCTTTAGTAAATCTTCCACATAAGCTAAATACCTGATTGTGAAAAAAATGTGTAATTACAAAATGTAATATGTGATATTTTAAACTGTGTAAGTAAGATGCAAAACATCAGCACATAATTTAATATTATCATACTGTAAAAGAAACTTTTTGCACACAAATATAGAAGAAAATTGCATGCATATGGCCTAGTATGTTAGCAATCCAACAACATTGTAGTAAATCATTTGTGGTAAAGTAGCCTACATACATTCATTCACACTAAAATTAAAGCAGATTGTGAATCGACAATTACAGGTCGATAAAAAGTGTTGATTTTAAACACATCTGTTTATTACTGGTAAGGAAAGTGTTGGTTTTGAGGGCATAACAGCAGGTATTACATCTGTTGCCTCCCCAACAGTAAAAACCTTTCTTTGATAGTCATGTAATGCTTTACACATGACTGGTTGTATACAGCCTTTGTTATGGCTGAGTATAAAACGAACCCAAAAAAATGTTCCAGATTGCTCTTGCTGCTTGTAATACTATTGGGCAACATTTAGCAGCGATTCTATTGTTAGGCTGGGTTCACACTACGTATATTTCAGTCAGTATTGTGGTCCTCATATTGCAACCAAAACCAGGAGTGGATTAAAAACACAGAAAGGCTCTGTCCACACAATGTTGAAATTGAGTAGATGACCGCCATATAAAAGTAAATAACTGCCATTATTTCAATATAACAGCCGTTGTTTTAAAATAACAGCAAATATTTGTTATTAAATGGCAGCCATCCACTCAATTTCAACATTGTGTGAACAGATCCTTTCTGTGTTTTCAATCAACTCCTGGTTTTGGTCCTGTGACATTGGGGTTGCAGGGCCATTCCGTGGCCTCCCTTCCCTGCATGTGCACGCTTTGCAGGGTTGGTGGTCACTGACCGACACAGTGTCGAGTTAGCGTAGGGACCCATGTGAACCAGGGGACCTGCACGTGGTACATAGGGCTATTATGGTTTGATCAAATTATATACAGACACCCTGGTGTTGAATTTTAAAATAGGCCTAGCGGCATTAGTATCAGCCATAGATGGGATGTGCAGCCGTTCCTTTCTCTCCATGTCGTGTTTTATAGTTCTGCCTTTTCTGAACCGCTCGCACTCCTTTATAACACCCACATGACCAAAATTAGCAGGATATGCCTGTGCTCACATGTCAGTGCCTTATGCACAAGCCAAAAAGACAGAAAAGGCTGCACATCGCACCCATGGCTGACAAGAAAGCTTATTCAGCTATATTTAAAACCAACATCAGAAGTTAGTATATAATTTGGCCAAACCATATTGCCTCATGTACCACGTGCAGGTCTTCTGTTACACATGAGTCCCTAACCAAAAAACATCACTGTGCCGGTCAGCAACCACAATCACCGCAAAACGTGTGCAAGCAGAGAAGGGG
The DNA here is from genome assembly GCF_027789765.1 of Dendropsophus ebraccatus. Lineage (NCBI taxonomy): Eukaryota > Metazoa > Chordata > Amphibia > Anura > Hylidae > Dendropsophus > Dendropsophus ebraccatus. The sequence goes on from NC_091458.1 coordinate 75,588,538, forward strand.
GGCCACGGAATGGACCTGCAATCCCATTGTGACAGGACCAGACCCTAAAGGGCCCCCCCTGACCCTGCAGGCGCCACCAGCGGAAAAAGTGGACGCCAAGCAACACAAGTGTGAACAAGCTCTTACCTCTCTCTCCATTCCTCTGCAGGTAGAATTGGAGAATACTAGGAGATCTTCCCCTTATATACACAGGTGCTTCCTGCCAATTTGGATCACATGGGTCTTACAAAGCACGAGTGCTAGCCACAATGAAAAAAGGGACAGAATACATAAAATGTGCACAAGCCAAAAAGACAGAAATGGCTGCACACCGCACCCATGGCTGACACGAAAGCTTATTTAGCTATATTTAAAACCAACATAAGAAGTTAGTATATAATTTGGCCAAACCATATTGCCTCATGTACCACGTGCAGGTCTTCTGTTACACATGAGTCCCTAACCAAAAAACATCAGTGTGCCGGTCAGCACAGTGTGTTGGTTTTAAATGTAACTGAATAAGCTTTCGTGTCAGCCATGGGTGCGATGTGCAGCCATTTCTGTCTTTTTGGCTTGTGCATATTTTATGTATTCTGTCCCTTTTTCTTATTGTGGCTAGCACTCGTGCTTTGTAAGACCCATGTGATCCAAATTAGCAGGAAGCACCTGTGTACATAAGGGGAGGATCTCCTAGTATTCTATCATTCTACCTGCAGAGGAATGGAGAGAGGTAAGAGCTTGTTCACACTTGTGTTGCTTGGCGTCCACTTTTTCCGCCAGTGGCACCTGCAGGGTCTGGAGGGGCCCTTTAGGGTCTGGTCCTGTCACAATGGGGTTGCAGGGCCATTCCGTAGCCCCCCTTCTCTGCTTGTGCACGCTTTGCTGGGATTGTGGTCGCTGACCGACACAGTGATGTTTTTTGGTTAGGGACTCATGTGTATCAGAAGACCTGCACGTGGTACATGAGGCAATATGGTTTGGCCAAATTATATACTAACTTCTGATGTTGGTTTTAAATGTAGCTGAATAAGCTTTCGTGTCAGCCATGGGTGCGATGTGCAGCCATTTCTGTCTTTTTGGCTTGTGCATGTCAGTGCCTTATGTCTTCCCTATTCTGTGTGGGCAGCAGTGGTGAGTGTAATACCTTATTCATACTTATGTTGTTTGGGGGCAGCCTTCCCTGCCGGTGATGCTGGCTGGGTTTTGGTGGGGCATTTGGGGTTTGGTCTTGTGACATTGGGGTTGCAGGGCCATTCCGTGGCCTCCCTTCCCTGCATGTGCACGCTTTGCAGGGTTGGTGGTCACTGACCGACACGGTGTCGAGTTAGCGTAGGGACCCGTGTGAACCAGGGGACCTGCATATGGTACACGGGGCTAATATGGTTTGATTAAATTATATACAGACACCCTGGTGTTGAATTTTAAAATAGGCCTGGCGGCATTAGTATCAGCCATAGATGGGATGTGCAGCCATTCCTTTCTCTCCATGTCGTGTTAAACTGAATGTAAACTAACAAATGTTTCCATTTCACTAAATTTATTAAATGCCCACATAAAATGTGTGAGAATGTGAGAATGTTTTGTGATAATGTTTTACATCTTAAAAACAGCTGAAGACTATGTTCACACTGCGTAAAACTACGGCCGTAGTTCTTGCCGCAGAACTACGGCCGTAGTTTTGCAGTGTGTAACAAAGCCTTATGTGCAATGGGATCCCGGCCGGAGCGTACACACATCGTATACGCTCCGGCCGGGATCCCATGCGGCGCCGGAAAAAACTGACAGGTCAGTTTTCTGAGGCCGGAATTCAGTAAATTCTGGCCGCAGAAAGACCTGTCAGTTCACACAGTGAAGCGAGTGGCTCCGGCCGCTCGCTTCACTGTGTGCTATGGGAAGCTCTGATGCGGGCGCACGCTGATGATCCGGGCACAGACCTGTGACCCGGCTGGGGGGAAGAAGACGGCAGCATCAGCCCTGGAACGTGGATGGGTAATGTATATAGTTATGCAAGGGCTGCAAGGACATTGGTAACGATGTCCTTGCAGCCCTTGTTTAACAATTATCGGGCTGTGTAATAAGTGCAGTAAACGAGCGGCGATCTAGCAGATCGCTGCTCATTTACAGGTATTATCAGGCCCTGCTCGGCCCGTGTAATACCACCCTAAGAGTGTATTCAAAAGGAATGGGAAGTATAAAGGAAGAACGTAGGCAACATGCACACATCTGTAATTCCACTCAAAGCTGCGGACCCTTACTTACCGACTAGACTACGCATGTGCACCTACAGCTGTATGCAACCTGTCTGCAAGGCCATTAACCTCTTCATTCAAGATAAGGGATCCTGTGTCCCACACAGTTCCATAACATGTACAGATGACTTTGACAAAATTTTCCAAACAAAAAAACCTTTGCATCCCTATAGAAGCCCTGGCTGTGAAATAACCATATGCATGAAGCCTCCTGAGAGAATTGCATTTGGTTAAAAAAAACTGCCTCACATGTGTGAATCCAGCCTGCAATGACTAATAGGCTGTTATAAGATGTCTATCATTGTTGGCCCACACACCTTACAAAAGTCATATAAGCAATGTATCTGTTTATGTATCCATAGAAGACTTGTATGTACACGGTACATAAATTGCCATAAGAAATGTTAAGTAATTTAACCTTCACTGCCACCTACAGGGAAACAGGAAAATATGTTTGCCTTATGATTTTTCAAGATTTAAAAACTACTATATATTAAACACCTTGCTTTTATTTTCCAAATTTTTTAATGTGAATAAAAATGGTAACAACATTTAATCCATTGCATAAACAACCAAATGTATAGCAACATTACTTGAATTATAACATTACCTGAATTATATGTGATTACTGTGTTCCATAAACCCTATCAAATGGTTCAACAGTTATAGCACTGTGTGAACATCTATCAGTTGGACTAATAAAAAGTGCCATAAAAATGGAGGATGTGGAATAGACATCAGGCAATTAGCAATACAAAAAAAAAGAATAAAAAGATATTGTGCTCACACATATTGTGTGCATAATCTTGACAATTTTGGGACAGCTGATAAAAGTTAAGGAGTGTAAGTTATATAGTATTTTATAAGAATAATAATAGAGGTTGTTAAAAAAAATGCTCAGATAGTTATAAAAAAAGCTGTGGTGCTAAACTAAGAATTTCAGTGTTGTACATATATTTTTAATTAAAAAAACTGATTCAGAGTGCTGTGGGCCTCAGATTGGGCCAAATATTTACAAGACAGTTTCCCTAAGCACACATGGTAACCCAGAGGTGACCCAGATTTAGCAGGTAGACTACATTTAGATAAGTTCAGGGTGCAAAGTCTCTTTAGATGGTGTCTTAGGTGGTTCGAAGAAGCACTCATTAGCACGAAACAGACAGTTACCTTCACCTTATGGGCATTTGCCTGAATCAATCCACACCTTGATATGTGTATCTACAGATGTAGCCAGGGTTAACATGATCCTTGGCGCAACAATTGTGTCAGGGAGCTATGTTAAGTCAATTAGAGTGTATATGTGTGATATTAAAAAGTCTGTGAAGACAGCTACTGTCTTTTATTGTTCTGATTGTTAAACTTCCCTAAATATGAAGTGAGCACCACCCTGCCACCTCTACGATTTCTCTAGATACTTGCTTGTCTTCAGCAAGTTCCTGCAATCCTGAAACACATCAAGAAAGTTATTGTGACTTTTATATATGTTTTCAGCATGATTATGGTGTTAGTGGTTTTTAACCCCTAGGGATTACTGTTATATATATATAATGCCCACTTCTTGCTTTCTCTGTTTTATGATAAGTTAGTTTTGACTCTGGTGCAAGGCAGACTACCTGAAGGGGACCTGTCCAATTAGTTCAATACACTGCTGTAGGTGGTTTTAACCAGCTGGAGTCGGTGGTGTACACTTTAATAAATATAACCTGTATTCACGGCTATGAAGTTCTATCTTATGTTGAGCAAAGACACTGAGTGGCAAGTACAGGCCGCAATACTGCCAGTCCTACAGCATAAGCCGTAGGACCTGGCAGGTTGCAGTGCGGTTTGTTGACGAATAAGCTTTTCTCCAGTCTGCTGTCTGGCTACTGTGAAATGAAGGGCTTGGAGAACTTGGGTAATCGACTCAGCATGGACAGATCTTAATCCCTTGTTGGCGGTACTTACCCTCAAGTTGTTTTAGCCAGTCATAGCTGGGTTGACAGGAAAGCAGGAAAACTGGAAAAGCATACACTATTTTTCTCCACACTACACTGAACAAATCTGTTCTTGGCACATGGCCCTCTCCACTCCTACTAATAAATGTTGGGGTTGTTTTCTATTGGCGGAGAGAAACCTGGGGAGACAGCAGGCATAAGCCTTGATAGGCTAGACAGAGGAAAGTATCTTTTGGTGGTTGACATTTGCAGGGATTGGTTAGCCTGACAAACTACCTCTCAGCACGTAGCAGACAGGAAACATGTACCTAGTCACATACATCATTAACGCTTTTACACTTGAGCATATGATTTCTAGGGGAGAAAACATAGAATGACATCTAAAGACCAAAATGCAGACTAGCAACCTTCATCTACAGATTACCCTGTGATACCCTGTGACACTACGTAAGTGTGAACAGTGTAAGGCTATATTCAAACAATGTCAGTTCACATAACTGACGTTTTTCGAAGCCTGGCATCCCCTTAGAGCAAGGACGGTTGTTTGCACATTATTTTAGTTTGGGGTTACTAATTGCCCTTCGATTGTGGCTTAATTGAAAAATCCATTGAATTTAATGGTAAAAACGGAGAAAGAACGGTGACAATAGAAGAACTGTGTGTGAACAACTAATAAAAACCATCTGCTATTTGCAAAAAACGTCTGAAAATAATGTTCATGTTCATTATTTTGACGTCCGCGGCAAAAACATCCGTTTTTCAATGCATTGTGTGCATAGGACGTCCGTTTTCCGATTGACTTCATTGCAATTGCATTGAAGTCAGTTAAATTGCTGCAAAAAAGTTTCTTAAATAGTGAAACTGTTTTTTTCTCCATTTAGATGTTGTGTGAACATAGCCTACTGTATGTCGCTATTCAATGACAGAGTGCCTGACAGCGGGTAATTTGGAATAGGGCGCGCACTGATGCGCCCGCAACTGAATTCAGGCATCCCTGCTGAACTTAGCCAGGAGCCTGGCTCTGCCGGATTCCCTGTCCGGGACAGACCAGCTGTGGTGTTAGAACACACATATGAAGAACGCAGAGATTTTCTTTCTTAAAACAATGCTTATGGTCAAGATGCAGTGTTAAACACTTAAGGGAGGATGAGTCAGAGAAGACCTCAACCCATGCCATGACCATTTCTATACAGTGCAGGACAGTATCCTAAGCAGAGGAACTGATCTGGATAAAGCAAAGCAGCCATAGTCAAGGCCTTCGTACTCTATCTCGCAGCGCAGGTGGCATCGGGACATTCTGCTCAACTCAGGTAACCAGGACTGGGGCTTGTGTCACCCATATAGGACAGGTACCCCGACACTGCAGGGCATCAGGTGGTCTATAGCGACAAATGTCGAAACATGGTCACAAGTATTCTTCTTTCAACTATTCCTTCTTCAAGTTTTTCTCTTCACAAGTTCCGGCAGAGCACACTACTAAATTGGGTTGGGGCTGTCCCGACAAACTCCTCTCCACTCTTCTGAACTCTCTACTTAACCCCTTAGCGACCCATGACGTATCTGATACGTCATGGTGCCGCTCGGGGTGTTCACCGCCGGGACCCCGCTCTGAACGTGCAGCCGGGCAGTGCCTCTATTAGCCGGCGCGGGTCCCGTTGCCGCGCCGGCTAATTAAGCCTCTAAGTGCAGCTGTCAAACCTGACAGCTGCACTTAGAGGCTTCAGACCTCACGTCCCTGGTGTCTAGTGGGACGGATCTCCCCCCCGCGATGCGATCGCGGGGGGGAGATCCGTTCTTCTGCCCGTGCCGGGCCTCAGCATCGGAATGACGCTGATCCTGGCTCGGCAATAGATTGCTATGGCCTGCAGCAGGCCATAGTAATCTATGACCGATCTAATCGATCTTTGCTGTGTATATACACAGCATTGATCTCTATAAGAGATCAGTGCTGTCTATATACAAGTCCCCCAGGGGGGCTTCTAGTTACAGTAAAAAAAAAAAGTAAAAAAGTGTTTTTATTAATAAAAAAATCCCCTATAGCGCTATAAGCCTGGGAATGGAGCGATTTTAAGGAACGTATATTTGTTAACAATGGTTTGAATTTTTTACAGGCCATCCGATACAATATAAGTTATACATGTTATATATCATAGTAATCGTAACGACTTGAGGAACATGCATAACAAGTCAGTTTTACCATAGGACGGACGGCGTAAATGCAAAACTCCCCGAAATCAAAACAAATTTGTTTTTTTTTCAATTTGACAGCGCAAAAAAATGATTTTTTTCCGGTTTCGCAGCATATGTTATGGAAAAATAATGCCTGTCATTGCAAAGTATAATTGGTTTTGCAAAAAATAAGCGCTCATATACGTCTCTAGGTGAAAAAATGCAAGCGCTATGGACTTTTAAACTTAAAATGGAATAAGTAAAAGCGCAAAAACGAAAATAGGCTTTGACCTTAAGGGGTTAAAGCAACCAAACCAACATTGCTGTTCTACCTAACCTATTCCGCATCTCTTAGCACAGATTCAGTGAAAGCAAGTCTGTACCAGTTATCTCTTATCCTATCATCCTGTATTACGAGAAAATTAGCAGTAAAGATCAGTTTACTCAATTGGCACTCAGTGACAATTGCACCAGCACCCATATACTGTACACAGGCTACACCGTCCTTGGGTCATTTTCCCCTTCCTGTGGGGGTACCGACAATCTGGGTGGATCATCTCTCCACTCCAGACCACCGTGATAAGAGCCCAAGGGACCCATCACAACCCGGCAGGTCAACGACCATTAAGCCTAAAAAGCCTAAAAACATACCTGTTTGCTGAGTAAGCACTATCGTCACCATTGGCTGAGCTGTATTCCAACCACCAACATAACATCATCCCGGCGGTTGGGCACCACAAAACCCGGTGCACATACCACAAAATGACCTTTTTTTTTTTTTTTTTAGAAAAAGAGAATTTTGAAGGGGAAAAAAATGTACTTTTTTTTTTTTTTTTTTTTACAAAAAACTACCTAGTGTATTAACAAATGGCTACCACAAACATAAAGAGAAAAATGTCATGAAAAATAATCTCAGAATAACCACGATAATTAAAAGCATTGCAGAGTTATTACTACATAAAGAGAGACAGGTAAGATTTTAAAAAATAGGCCCCGGGCATTAAAGCTAAAACAGAAGTGAAGTGGAGGCAAGGGCCTAATATTTCAGTGGCCAAAGTAGAAACAGCAACATTTCAGAACCATTAATATATAATAATATTTATCATAATGGTGATAAATTGAATATTAGTTTATTTAGAAAAAAAAAGTATAGCTTAGGCGGCAATCTGATCACAATGTACAAATACATGAATGGACAGAAAAGAGATCTTTCTAGTGATCTTTTTACACCTAGACCAGTAACCATGACAAGGGGGCATCCTCTACACCTAGGAGAAATAAGGTTTCATCTTCAGAGCAGTGATTCTTTACTGTAAGAGCAATAAATGAGACTATTGCACTCTGTGTCCCATGATGCTGTGATGGCTGCCTGATTAAAAAAAAATTCAGGGGCGTGTGTATGTATGTATGTATGTATGATTTTCTTGCAAAATATATTACAAGGTATGGGCACGAGACTTATGATCCAGGGGTTTATTCTTATTGCAATATCTGGAGACGAAAAGGAATTTTTGGCATCTGCCTCATGGGGGTTTTGTAACACCAGACGTTGACACCTTCCATGTGTCCCTGATCCTCATCGGATATTCCAAGTTTTTATTTTCCTCAACATGTTTCTGCAGGAACTGAGGAGCTGAGTCTGAATTTAAGGGTCAAGTGCTTCCTTGATTGTATGAGGTTTTTCCTGGTAGACTGGAAAACTATGGACCTAAAAAAGGAGATCATGAAGAATCAGAGGACAGTTTGCAACAGGCTAGGTGCTACTTGAAAGCTTCCAGCTCTACTACATTATCCACTATTGACAATTGACACCTACTGGATCTGCGTCTTGCTTTCACTACTCTGAACTAGGGATGGTCCAAATAGAGTTCGGTTTGGGTTCGTATGAACCCGAACGCTTGGCAATTATTCCCGCTGTCTGCCCTCTCCGTGGAGAGGGTGGATACAGCGTGAGGACCGCCTGGAATACTGGGATACAAACATAGCCATAGGCTGTATCCCAGTTTTCCAGGCAGTCCTCCCGCTGTATCCACCCGCTGCACAGAGCGGGCAGACAGTGGGAAACTGATGCCGAGCATTCGGGTTCGTACGAACCCAAACCGAACTCCGTTTGGACCATCCCTACTCTGAACTCTTCTTTGTCTTCTGCTAGTACTACCAAGCTACTGGCGTACTGCACCTGCCTAACCTCTGCCTGTGTGCCCTTTGTTCAGTATCCTAACCTTGGCCAAACCCACCTCTCAAAGTGGGTTCAACTGTCATTATAAAGTGTATGGGGGCCTCCCAAGACTTCACCAAGAGATGATGTTGGTGGAGATAGGGGTTAAGCAGTTATTGAAGGTGTATGGCTGCTTACAGCCGGCAGCTGAATGAAGATTTGGTGCACAGTTTTGAAGGTATATGGCCACCTTAAAACCCATACTATATATCTTAGTGTTATCTTATTTCTCAGTAAATAGCTTTGATTATCTGTAATTGTTTATATAGCACAGGGTTGTATAGAACCTGTGTATTTGCCATTTCATTTTCACCTTGCATTAATATTCCTGTGTGCACATAAAATGCAATCTTTAATTTAATAATGACTTTCATATTGTATTAACTAGGCTGTGATACACAAAAAATACGATACTTTGAAAACTGACAATATGTACATTTTCATTATTTGTCTCTTATCACATTAGTGCAGAAGCACAGTTTGTCTTCCTAAAAAACACAATTTTTTCATTGCCTGAAAGATATTAAAATTATAAACGCTAAAAAGCAGAGCTCCTGTGAGCAGTAATTAGAATGCATGGTTAAAGCTAACTCTGCGATGTCAAGTCATTATTTGTGTCCCATATAACGTCTAGCTGTTAGGTTAACGTGGAAAGACAGAAGCCTGAAACTAGTAATATTGCAGTTTACAATGTGTTGTTCGCTCACCAGATTTTTTTTTAGGAATAATGCAACCCTAAATACTGTTTTCAAAAAGTAAATAAATAAAAAGGTATGCTGACTAATTGTCACATTCACAGTAATCCAGGGGGCTGAGTTATAGATACCATGACATTGATACTATGAAGAATGTTTTTTTTCCATCGCTTACAGTATATATGGTTTTACTACCTAAATAAGGGTATTCCACAGGATCATAGGTTCATTGTCTCTCAAGTGATAGGAGAGGCAGTATGCATGTTTTTCATCTATTCCTTTCACTCTCTATTGCACTACTGAACATAGTCAAGTACAATTGTCAGGACTGGCAAGCACAGACAGGACAGAGACAGTGGGCCCTGGTTCTGAACCCACCCACTGACCCTACCTACTTGCCTCGGTCGACCCTAAACGGTCGCAGACAACCATGAAGGCGTTCCCTATGCTGCGTAAGTGAAACACAGAACAAGACGGACAGACAAACACAATATAGAATAGTAGAACAATCCGGGTCAATTCACACGGGCAACGCAGTACAAAATCAGCAACACAAGGGATAGTCAAAAGCCAGGTGGAGGTCAGAACACGAGTAAGTCAGGCAGAAAGGAATTAGGACGGGGTTCACAGGAATAGGACAAGGGGAGCTGGGATCAGAATGAACCTAATAGCCAGCGATAACCAACTGGCTCTAACTTTACTTTAGGGTGCCTTTACTCCTACCTTATCTGCAGCGGGTCTCACTTCTGCGGATTAGTAGCGAGAACCGCTGAGGATCCGGTAGCATTCACCCCTTTGATAGCACATACTCGCAGCGGGATTGACATCCCGCTGTGAATATGTGCTTTAACCCCCCGCTGTCCGCAGCCCCGCCGCCGCATCCCCCATCCCCGGCCGCATCCCCCCATCCCCGGCCCCATCCTGCAGCCCGCCGCATCCCCGGCCGCATCCCACATCCCCGCATCCCCCCATCTCCGGCCGCATCCTGCAGCCCGCCGCCGAGAGGATACAGTACCTGCTCTGAGACGCGGCTGCAGTGAGGCTCCCATCCCACTCAGCTGATCTGAGCGGCACTGGAGCTGGCAGCCTCACTGTAGCCGTGGCGCCAAGCAGGTACTGTATGCTCTCGGCGGCGGGCTGCAGGATGCGGACGGGGATGGGAGGATGGGGGGATGTGGCCGGGGATGGGGGGATGTGGGCTGCTGGATGCGGCCGGGGATGGGAGGATGGGGGGATGAGGCCAGGGATGGGGGGATGCGGCAGGGGATGGGGGATGCAGGCTGCTGGATGCGGCCGGGAGGGGCTGATGCAGCCGGGGATGGGGTGGGGCTGCGGACAGCGGGGGGTTAAAGCACATATTCACAGCGGGATGTCAATCCCGCTGCGAGTATGTGCTATCATAGGGGTGAATTTATACTGGATCTGCAGCCAGAGCCGGACTGGGGCTGAAAAGCAGCCCGGGCACAAAACCCCCACCAGCCCCCATATATATAGTTGCCCCCCCCCACACACACCCATTTTGCCAACTATTTCAAACAGAAGAATTTTTAGCTCTACTTAGTCACATTACTTTCTTACATGTGTGAAGCCCAGAATTATCACAGAAGAAAAATAAGTGTACACTACCAATATAATTAATAATACCGCCATACACGGACCATATAGTCACCAGATACAAGGTATACACAGATGCAGCAGACTATTACACCCTCAAGACTACAGAATAGAATACAGCAGTGATATTACATACCAGGTGTACACAGATGCAGCAGAGTATTACACCCTCAAGACTACAGAATAGAATATAGCAGTGATATCAGCTACCAGGTGTACACAGATGTTGCAGAGTATTACACCCTGCAGACTATAGAAGAGTATACAGCAGTTATCAAACGCAGTCACAGGTAGAATACAGAACAGTTACAGAGGCTCTGTCCGCTCTTCTGTCATTGTGCTGTTCCCCTATCAGACTCCCAAATATATTATCCCTCGCACAGTAAACACTTGCTGTTATTATTACTATGTCACACACTATTAGTACTATTATATAGTGTGTGATCAGCAGGACTATCCTCAGAAGATGCAATATTAGCTGTCAGCAGGGGTGGACACAGACAGCAGAGGATCCCTGTGCAAGGATGTGCCTGAGCCCCCCATAACCTAAGTATCCCCCCACTCTTGCCCCTACATAAGTGATTACACTGGACTCACAGGTGGCGTCTTCTGTGATCAGAGTCGCTCACTTTCTTTTTTCTTTCCTATCAGGCCGGGCCATCATGACTATTCTCCCGAGCACAATTCATCTCCACAGAATCTGCCAGACAAAGAATTTAGGCTCCTGGCATTAGCACCATCCTCACTTCTATACACAGTCCCCATGAATTGCCACACACTGTAATAGTGCCCACTCTGTGCCCATATAATAGCCCTCTCTGCACCCCCATATAGTATACATAGCCCCCTTTGTGACCTCATATAGGGTATATATATCCCCACTGTGCCCCCATATAGTATATATATATATATCTCCCCACTGTGCCCCCATATAGTGTATATATATCCCCACTGTGCCCCCATATAGTGTATATATATATCCCCACTGTGCCCCCATATAGTGTATATATATATCCCCACTGTGCCCCCATATAGTGTATATATCCCCACTGTGCCCCCATATAGTGTATATATCCCCACTGTGCCCCCATATAGTGTGTGTATATATATATATATATATATATATATATATATCTCCCCACTGTGCCCTCATATAGTGTATATATATCCCCACTGTGCCCCCATATAGTGTATATATATATCCCCACTGTGCCCCCATATAGTGTATATATATATATATATATATATCCCCACTGTGCCCCCATATAGTGTATATATCCCCACTGTGCCCCCATATAGTGTATATATCCCCACTGTGCCCCCATATAGTGTGTGTATATATATATATATATATATATATATATATATATATATATATATATATATATCCCCACTGTGCCCCCATATAGTGTATATATATATCCCCACTGTGCCCCCATATAGTGTGTATATATATATACCCACTGTGCCCCCATATAGTGTGTATATACATATATATATATTATATATATATATCCCCACTGTGCCCATATATAGTGTGTGTAAATATATATATATCCCCACTGTGCCCCCATATAGTATATATATATCCCCACTGTGCCCCCATATAGTATATATATCCCCACTGTGCCCCCATATAGTATATATATATCCCCACTGTGCCCCCATATAGTATATATATATCCCCACTGTGCCCCCATATAGTGTATATATATCCCCACTGTGCCCCCATATAGTATATATATATCCTCACTGTGCCCCCATATAGTATATATATATATCCCCACTGTGCCCCCATATAGTATATATATATACCCCCACTGTGCCCCCATATAGTGTATATATATCCCCACTGTGCCCCCATATAGTGTGTATATATACCCACTGTGCCCCCATATAGTGTGTATATATACCCACTGTGCCCCCATATAGTATATATATATCCCCACTGTGCTCCCATATAGTGTATATATATCCCCACTGTGCCCCCATATAGTGTATATATATCCCCACTGTGCTCCCATATAGTATATATATATCCCCACTGTGCTCCCATATAGTGTATATATATCCCCACTGTGCCCCCATGTTCGTATGCCCCCTCTATGCCCCATATAGTTTTTAAATGCCCCCTTTGTGCCCCATAGTGTTCTATGCCCCCTCTTGCCCCCTACAATGTATAAAGTACTTCTGTGTGCCCCCTTAGTTTTATATGCCCCATATGGTTTTTAAATATCCCCTCTGTGCCCATATATAGCTTTTTCCATGCCCCCTCTTTGCCCCAAATACTTTTCTATGTCCTCTGTGTGCCCTTGTTATGCTATGCCTCCTCTGTGCCCCGTATTTTGCCACCACCCACAGTGCCCCACCAGCAGTGACCCATCCATAGTGCCCTACCCCCGAAAAAAAACCAAACATCATCTTACCTGTCACCCGTTCCTGCCGCTCCTCCCCCGGCAGCGCGCGTCTTCTCGCTCATCTTCCGGCGCAGGCAGCATAGTACAGGAGACTCTGCCTGGGCCGGACGTCGCAGCCCCCATCAGACGTCATCGTGTGCGTGTGTCTTTAAGACGCACACGCTGACGTCACACGCTGACGTCTGATAGAGGCTGCGACGTCCGGCCCAGGCAGAGTCTCCTGTACTATGCTGCCTGCGCCGGAAGATGAGCGAGAAGACGCGCGCTGCCGGGGGAGGAGCGGCAGGAACGGGTGACAGGTGAGATGTTGTTGTTTGTTTTTTTTCCCCCTCCCGGCCCACCACGCAGTCTTCAGCCCGGCAGCGGCCCTCTGCTACTGATTAAGCAGCACAGCGGCAGAGGGCCGCGGCGGGGCTGTTTATTTATAATGTCTTTTTTTTTTTTCTTTGCAGTCTGGGCGGCCCCCGGACTGGTAATCCGGCCAGCCCAGCGGGCATTTGCCCGGTTTGCCAGATTACCAGTCCGGGCCTGTCTGCAGCTGATCTCGCTGCGAATCCGCAGAAGTGAGACCGGTAGGTGTGAAGGCACCCTTATACTGGATCAGGAGCCCGGACCAGACACTGATTGGCCCGGTCTCCTGATTCCAGCAACAATACAGCTGCGGCGATCAAGCCGCATCAGCTGTGCTGGCCGGCCGGCTGACTGTCACGTGAGACTGCGGCGCCCCCGGTTACTAGGGACGCAGTCGGGACTCCGTGACGTCACTGGGCTCCGGTGGGCGGAGCGACGGCGCACTCTCGAGCCAGCCGTCGGAGCCGAGCCAAAAGAAGACGCCGCTGAAATCAGGACAGGTAAGTTCCTGACAACAATGTTCTATAATGGAAAAAACATTTTAAGGATATCTCCGACCAAAATGAAAAATCAGCTGCAGGCAGGAGGTAGGGGGAACATAATAAAGAGGCTTTGCTTACCTGCCCCTATAACCCCCCAGAGTTGTGTCACAGAACCCTGCCGGGCTACAGCTTCTCAAATTTTTCAGTGGGGGGGGAAGGATCTGCTCAGCAAGACTTTGACTTCAGCCAATCACTGGCTTAGAAGGCCTTCATAAGCTCAGGTCATGATGTTGTAGGAGATCCAGGTGGCAGGCCAGGACCTGTGAGCAGCTAGGAAGTGCTGCTGGAGTATGGGGCAGGTAGCTAGAGCTTCTTTATTATGTTTTCGAACCCCCCTGCCTGCAGCCAATTTGTCATCTTGCCAGACTCCTCCTTTAATCTCACTAGCTAAGAATACTATTTTGTAGCAGTAAAAGTAAGCCAACTATGACTATAAAAAGAGAAAAACTAACTAACGGATAAATGCGTACCTCTTATTTGCTTTGGATCTACTCCTGCTGATTCAGAATACTGTACTGCTGAAGGTGGCCTATGTATCTGCTATAGATTTCCTTCTGAACTATAATTGTAAGAAAAGAGAAGAAAAAAGACATTAATTGGAGGAGTAATGCAATGCAACATGGCAGCACTTGGACTGCAAGTACCTGCAGTAAAGGATGACGTTGACATTTATCACCAACATTACATTCTTCACTTGCCAAGCCAAGAAATAGGATTCATTCATTTTTCTCAGCCATTTATAAACTCAGTCATTGATTATGAGTCTTAGATTTATTGCAAATAATATATGCAGTCCATGTTGTGCAGAAACAAATGCAACTTGACAACCCTGTACGATAATCTTTTTTAGCTGTCACTTTATTTTATCGAAGCTACAAATATGAGAATAATTCATTAAGTCTTTAAGTGAATCTATCATTAAAAACATGCAGCCCCAGTTAAGAGTGCCAGTTCTCCATGTTTCTTTGCCAAATGATACAAGATAAATGTGATAATCTTTTCTGATCATTGAAAAAGAATACAGTTCACTCATGCTCTCTGCTACTGGTTTGGACACATAAGACCAATGCGGCTCCTCAACAGGAAACATTCCTTGGGGTTATCTGAGTATTCTGAGTGTTCTAAACAACCCCCCTTCCCAATACCACCATATCTCTAATATACATGTATAACGTATCTTGCACCCTTTTCCTGTTTTCTTTCTCTTACATACCAGCTCTGGATGTCTAAAATCATCCCTGTGTCCTCTCTGACAACACTCTGTTCCCTTTCCTTCCCTCCCTTTGTAGACACAGGGCATGTTATCTCCTCTCTGGGGGTCAGGTTAGCTGTCTATTAACTTGAGGACATCATCTGCATCATCTCCATGCACCTGTTTACTGCTAGTGAAAGTGTTGCTTCCATAGACTTACATGTGTCCCTGAGCCTAGGTTTCCGTAATATGAAAAGTTATAGTACTATCTCTGCTTGCCGTCAGTGAATGCAGGCATATGTACCTGTCTTTGTGTCACAGCTCTATATAGTGTAAGTGTTATTGATGTTCTTAGAGGCTGGATGGAACTAGAATGTTTTCATTCACAGTCAGTAAGCAGAGATCTAAACCTATACTACACTCCCAACCTCCCGGTAAACAGATGCCTGTTATGCAGCACATAGCTACACCATGCGCGCGTCAGCTCTGCTAAATCATTAGCTAGTATGGAATACATACTGGGGTGATATGAGGTAAAAGCAGTGAAAAAAAAACAGTCCTGTGTTTGCTGTGCAATAGTAATAAGAGCAGCGCGAGTACAGAAATGGACCAATAAGGGAGATGCATGATGGGAAATGTAGTTTCCTGGCCGGCGCCATCTTGGATATAGATCGGCTTTTAGAAAAACTTGTAACTCAGGAATTGCAGCAGCAAGAAAGAGAGGAGATGGCTGAAAATAGTCAGGGGGGACTTAGTGAGTAAGACCAGCTAGGTTTGGGAACATTCCATTTTTTAGCTCTTAGGAGGGTAACCTCTTTAAGTTCCTTTTACACAGGCCGATTATCGGCAAGGAGAGTTATTACAAGCACTCCTTCGGCTGTTAATTGGCCCATGTAAAAGTGTCAGCAATCACCTGCAAAGTGGGAAAATGCCTGATCCTTGGCTTATTACATCTTTTGTGTGGGCAGTAAAATTGATCACAAACAGGGATGTGCAACTGATAGTAATACATTTAAATTGCTGCATGAACAACACAGTAACCATTCGTGCGGCCTGGCCACGCGATTAATTGCTCATTTGCGTCCTTGCACCCCCCCCTATTGGGCCATGTGAAAGGACCCTTACTTTTCCAATATGTGCTTGAAGGGTTGTCCAGATTTTTAGAATATCTGCCTGATATCTTAGTGAAGACATTTTTACTTACCATGAATTCCATAAAGTCCAAGTAGAACTATTGTGGAGTACTTTGCAGCACCATCCTTGCTTAAACAAAAAAAACACTAACACGACCTGGGAACCAAATAGAAACCTAATAGATTTCAATATATATCAAGATTTGTCACAATCCTCTTGATAATCATGTGTCATAGCTGTCATGTTTCATAACTGCTATAAGCTGAATCCATGGTGCTAGTTTGAAGAAATCCTTTACCATTCCTATGCTGCATTTTCAGCCATTTAATAATGATTTAATGCTCTGTGTATAACGTGTGTATAAAAAAAAATATTTGACAATAAAAAGTTCTGCATCAATGTACAACATGATCAGGATGTTGATTAAAAGACTTTAATTTGATATTTCACTACTTACATAGTGCCTCTCTTCTCAAGGCCTTATTAGACAAAGTAATAATCTGCTGAATCAGGCTGATTTGGCAGATTATCGCCCCATGCAATAAAGACAATGATTACGGAGGAGCTTGCATTTCAATATGTTGAAAAATCGCTACATGTAATAGCAATGCATGGCCAATAAGTCATGACACTGTAAGGAAAATAATAAAGTTTATAAGCACGTGTTCTGCAGCTTTTTCCCTGCGTTTCCTGTCCCTCTTAGCCACCTCTGACACTTCTAGCCCTGTATCTGTACTGTCAGGTTGTTAAGCCAATTACTGGCGGTGAGGCTGTCCCGTCTCGGTCAGTGATTGGCTAAGCGTAGGGACTCGTGTATCAGAAGACTCGCACGTGGTACATAAGGCAATATGGGTTGATCAAATTATATACTTACTTCTGATACTAGTTTTCATGTAGCAGAACAAGCTTTCGTATCAACCATGGGTGCGATGTGCAACCATGTTTGTTCTCCAGGCTTGTGCATTTTATGTATTCTGTCTCCTTTCTTTGTGGCTAGCACTCCTTCTTTGTAAGACCCATGTGATCTAAATTAGCAGGAAGAACCTGTGTACATGTGGTAAGTACCTCCTCTTTCACCCATTCTACCTGCTGGTGCGTTGGGGAGTTTTTGCACCTCGTTCACACTTGTGTTGCTTAGCGACACCTGGCGGCGGGTGTGTGTGGGGGGCCCTTGGGGTTTGGACCTGTGACAGTGGGATATAATTATATAATGTCGCTTTTACCATATAGTGCATTACGTAGACACAGGAACCCCCAAACGTTACCATATTGCATTCTTTTTTACGATTTCACCAATTTATATCTTCATAAATAATATATTTGGAATTCCATCATACATGTTATGGTAAAAACCACTCTATTCCGAGGCTTATATCGCTTTTATCCTTTGGTCTATGGGGCTGTGTGAGGTGTCATTTTTTGCGCCATAAAGTGTTATTTCTATCGTTACCTTGGTTGCTCATATACAACTTTTTGATCGCTTTTCATTACAATTTTTCTGGATTTGATGAGACCAAAAAATGCGCAATTTTGCATTTTGGGATTTTTTTGCGCTGACGCCGTTTACCGTGCAAGATCAGGAATGTGATTAATTAATAGTTCGGGCGATTACGCACGCGGCGATAGCAAACATGTTAGTTTATTTATTTATTTACTTTTATTTATAACCTGGGAAAAGGGGGGTGATTCTGACTTTTATTAGGGGAGGGGGCTTTTTATTGACAACAACACTTTTTTTTTTACTCCCGGCCGGCTTCAGACAAAGAGATCGCTCCTCCGGGATAACGTCCCTCCGGGATAACGTCCCGGGCGATCGCTCCTCCGGGATAACGTCCCGGGGGAGCGATCTCCGCCACTAGACACCAGGGATAAGCTGAATCCGGTAATCGGATGCAGCTGTCATGTTTGACAGCTGCATCTGATTACTGTATTAGCGGGCACGGCGATCGGACCGTGCCCGCTTATACCTTCGGTCCCGGGCTACAAGCGGCACCCTGGACCGCTGCGATTCAGAGCGGGGTAGCCGAGCGGCCCCGCTCTGAACGCCTTTACCGGCAATAGGGCTTAACTATACGTCGTAAATATTTGTCGTTAAGGGGTTAAAGAATTAATCTAGCAGTATAATGAGCATTTTAACCCTACAGGGGCTGGAGGAAAGTATTCACCATTGGGACATGAAAAAATGAAAAATTAAAATTTTCCAATAATATATACGTTTAGATTAAAGTTTCTCATTTTCAAAAGGAACATGAGAGAAAAAGCACCCCAAAATTTGTAACGCAGGTTCTCTTGAGTACTACGGTACCCCATATGTGGGCGTAAACCACTGCATGGGCACACAGCGGGGCTCAGAAGGAAGGGAGCGCCGATTAGCTTTTCCATTGCAGATTTTGCTGAAGAAGTTTCCAAGCGCCCGCTGCATTTGCAGAGCCCCTGTAGTGTCAGCAGAGAGAGAGAAACCCCTATAAGTCACCCCATTTTGGAAATTGCACCCCTCAAAGAATTCATCTTGGGGTAGGATGAGCATTTTGACCCCACAGGTGTTAGAGGAAAGTATTCAAAATTAGACAGTAAAAATTAAAAACTCTAATTTTTCCAATAATGTGTTGGTTTAGTTTGAAATTTCTAAATTTCACAAAGAACAAGAGAAAAAAAGTACCCCAAAATTTGTAACGCAGGTTCTCCTGAGTAAATAGGTACCCTATATGTAGGCATAACCCACTGCATGAGCACACAGCGGGGCTCAGAAGGAAAGGAGCGCCAATTAGCTTTTTCAATGCAGATTTTGCTGAAGAAGTTTCTGAGCACCAGGTGCGTTTGCAGTGCCCCTGTAGTGCCAGCGGAGTAAAAACTCACCATAAGTCACCCCATTTTGGAAAGTAAACCCTTCAAAGAATTCATTTTGGGGTGTGGTGAGCATTTTGACCCCACAGGTATTAGAGGAAAGTATTCATAAGCAGACAGTAAAAATGAAAAACTCGAAATTTTCCAATAATATGTTCCTTTAGTTTGAAATTTCTAAATTTCACAAAAAACAAGAGAAAAAAAGTACCCCAAAATTTGTAACGCAGGTTCTCCTGAGTAAAAAGGTACTCCATATGTAGGCATAAACCACTGCATGGGCATACAGCAGGGCTCAGAAGGAAAGGAGCGCCAATTAGCTTTTTCAATGTAGATTTTGATGAAGAAGTTTCTGAGCGCCAGGTGTGTTTGCAGCGCCCCTGTAATGTCTACAGAATAGAACCCCCCAAAAGTCACCCCATTTTGGAAATTACACCCCTCAAAGAATTCATCTTGTGGTAGGATGAGCATTTTGGCCCCACAGGTATTAGACGAAAGTATTAAAAATTGGACAGTAAAAATGAAAAACTTGAATTTTTCCAATAATATGTTGGTTTAGTTTGAAATTTCTAAATTTCACAAGGAACAGGAGAAAAAATGTACCACAAAATCTGTAACGCAGGTTCTCCTGAGTACAACGGTACCCCATATGTGGGCATAAACCACTGTATGGGCACACAGCAGGGCTAAGAAGGGAAGGAGCGCAAATTTGCTGGAGCAAAACCGCAGCTAGTAATAGTTATTAGAATAGCGCAGTTACTAAAATAAAATTAAAAAATTTAGATTACAGGTAATGCGGGGTGGTAACGGACAGTCTGGGGTGGTTACGGGTAATCTGGGGTGGATACGGGCAACCTGGGGTGGTAAGAGGCAACCTGGGGTGGTTACAGGCAACCTGGGGTGGTTACGGGCAACGTGGAGTGGATATGGACAACCTGCTGTGGTTACAGACATTCTAGGGTGGTAACAGGCAACCTGCTGTGGTTACGGTCAACGTGGGGTGGTTACAGACAATCTGGGGTGGTTACAGACAATCTGGGGGGTTACAGACAATCTGGGGTGGTTACGGACAATCTGGGGTGGTTACGGACTATCTGGGGTGGTTAAGGACAATCTGGAGTGGTTACGGACAATCTGGGGTGGTTACAGAGTATCTGGGGTGGTTACAGACAATCTGGGGTGGTTGCAGACAATCTGGGGTGGTTACGGATAAACTGAAGTGCTTATAGGTAATCTGCAGTGGGTACCTGTAATCTGGCGTGGTTACGGGAAATCTGGAGGGGGTCACTGGCAATTTGGGGTGGTTAAAGGGAAGGTGCAGTGGTCAGAGGCAAGGTGCGGTGGTCAGAGGCAAGGTATGGTGGTCAGAGGCAAGGTGCAGTGGTCAGAGGCAAGGTGCGGTGGTTAGAGGCACGGTGCGGTGGTCAGTGGCAAGGTGCGGTGGTTAGAGGCAAGGTGCGGTGGTCAGAGGCAAGGTGCGGTGGTCAGAGGCAACGTGCAGTGGTCAGAGGCGACGTGCGGTGGTCAGAGGCAACCTGCGGTGGTTGCGTGCAATCTGGGGGGTTACATGTAATCTGGCATGATTACGGGCAACCTGGGGTGGTTATGCGCAACCTGCGGTGGTTACGGGCAACCTGGAGGGGTTACAGACAATCTAGAATTGTTACGGATAGACTGAAGTGCTTATAGGTAATCTGGGGTGGGTACATGTAATTTGGGGTGGTTACAGGAAATCTGGGGTGATTACGGACAATCTGGAGGGGGTCATTGGCAATATGCGGTGATTATGGGCAATGTGCGGGGGTTACGGGTCATGTGCCGTGGTTACAGGCAACATGCCGTGGTTACGGGCAACGTGCGGTGGTTACGGGCAACGTGCGGTGGTTACGTGTAACCTGGGGGGTTACGTGCAATCTGACGTGATTACGGACAACCTGGGGTGGTTACGGGCAACCTGTGGTGGTTACGGGTAATCTGGGGGGGGGGGGTTAGGGGTAATTTGGGAGTAAACTGCAATTATTACTATAATAAAAAGTGTGTTGTTTATTTTTTTGTACTTTATACATTTATTGTATTACTATGATACTGTGAATCATAGTTCAGTGACAGAGACCAAATTGGTCTCTATCACTTTAAATTTTCAGAGTTGGCTGGTTCTGGAGCGCATGCACACTTCAGAAGCAGCCTGGACATCGAGGAGGAAGGAGCTCCAGGATAAGGTAAGTATATGGGGAAGGGGGGGGGACTGGGGGATGGGGGGGACAGGGGGGGTGGGGGGGCGACTTGGGGGGGGGGGACACTATCACTTTTTATCCCCTGTCACCAATCATTCATGGTGACAGGGGATAAAAAGTGCCGGGCTCCACATGGCACAAGCGATCAGCTTGTACCGGGACCCCACAGGGGGGTCCCCGATCACTGCCCCATGCTCTCCGCTACCTCCGGTGGCGGAGAGCATGGGGCTTTCATTCATTTTTACTATTTGATCACTGTGAACAGACATTAGTCTGTTCACAGTGATGGCGGCGGCCATCTTGGATCTGATGGCCGCCGCGGAGAGGGGGCGGTTAGTTACTGGGGCACTAGGGGGGCTAATCTGGGGTCTGATTTTACTTATTTCATCTCCCCCCACCGTGGATTCATGGTGGGCGGAGATGAAATGCAGCGGCGGCACCGGCCCGTTAGGGACCGCTGTTTTGGCGGTCACTAAGGGGTTAATGGGGGTCAGCTGTGGGATCGCAGCTGATTCTCATCATCTCCGATGCTGCAGTCAGATGAGAGCGGGATCGCTATCCCTGCAGCGATCCCATTCTCATCACAAAGCCCCCTGAAGTCAGGAACGTATATATACATTCCTACTGCACGGGGCATATGCAATAGGAACGTATATATATACAGATTGCTGACGTGAAGGGGTTAAAAACTGGCTCTCCAGCTGGGCCTCACCAACAACTAGGGGGCTGTGGACAATGAGACTTTCATTGATGGAACATAATTGGTTCATCTAGATAAGGGGCCAACAATGGTTACAATCCCGAAAAATCCTGTAACTGCACAGACCAAAAAAAAAAAAAAAAGGGGGCCTGCAATTTGCACCAAGATAGAAAGGCTATTTCAGACTCTATTCTTTACTGCATAATAAAGCAGCCTTTCAGTATATCAATGATAAAGTAACTTTTTTTCTGGCTCTGAATAATATTCTTCAATCAACAGCTGATATTTTTCTGTGTACAGTATAAAGAGATGTGTTACTGTATGAAGGGTTGTAACTAGGGAAAAAGTTGACTATTACTAAGATGCCAGATGCAATCATTATTGCGAGTAACTTGTCACTCTAGCTACCCATTTTGTAAGCTTATTTTACCATCATTGCACTTAGAACCCTATCAGAGAAGCAGCTAATAATCCAGTGGATGGTAGATAAGGGATTGCTAAGCAACTGTCTGCAAACACAAAAGGGACAAATAGATATTTGTATGCTAGGTTTTAGCCATTATTATTTTGATCTTGCTCAGGTTTATTTATAGGCAGGGCCGTATTTACCACTAGGCACCCGTGGTCCGGTGCCTAGGGCAGCACCTTGCAGGGGGGCAGCACCAGGGAGCACGGGGACAGAAAAAACAAATTTTTTTGTTTTAATTTTTTTAGTTTCCCTCCTCCCGTTCAGTCTTGCCAGTAAATCTGGTGTCTTTTCCATGGTGGTATTGGGTAGGTCTGGTTTCGCCAATTGGTGCGTGTCTTCAGGTTTAGTGCCTAGGGCAGCAGCAGCTGTTAATACAGCCCTGTTTAAAGGTACTAATTCAAGCGAATGATCTCTTCAACATGTGATCTGCATGATATCCAAAAAATGCACTGGCTAAGATGCAGCATGATTTTCTGCTGTATTTTAGTTAATCCTCTCCAGACTTCCTCTCTCTTGTAGATATGATAAAGTTGTTAGCAACCAACATTTTATTCTATTGCCCCTTGTGCTTTTTCTAGTTTTGTAAATGTGTGCATATTTAATTTGCTGCTGTTTATAAAACTGTAGTTTCTGCTAAATGTAATCTTTCCCCACTTTCCCTGGAAGCTGCTTCATCTTGCCTAAACAACATGGGCATGAAACATGGACAGGAAGCCTCCCTGTTGTCTTTGAGTGACATGTTTTTCTCTATATCTATGTTCACACTTGGTTTAACAGCCTTGGCAACAGACTCTGTTAAACTGCCGTTTGCCGGGCTGCATTCAGGACGTTCCTGCAGCTGATATCTCTGTATCAGCTGCAGGAACATTCTCTTTTTACTATTTATTTGCGGGCATCGTTGGGTGTGCCATTCACTAACCATTGGGGTTTTACCACACCCTGTCTCTGTTTCTTGCTGTTAGTGGTTTGGGCAGCAGGAAATTGTCAGGTAAAAGAGCTGTCTTTAAACCCTTGTTGTTGTGATATCTACATACAAGGTGTTGGAAACTGGAATATTTGTTTTGTCCCCGAGAACTATTATGTGTCTGAGTGTAAGATGGCTACTGTCCACTATTCATGTATTTTATGTAGAGGAATGTACTTTATGTTTTGCACTTCTGTATCAGTATTCCTAGCAGGAAGAGAATGGGTTACCAGGTTACACACACCAACCTCTTGCTGGTTAAGTTATAGAGCCAAAAAAACCTATATTAGGGTCTCTGACCAGTAATAAGCAAATAGGGTTCACTCTATAGATCCAAAACCAAAGAAAAACCCTAAATAAATATAAACCACATACCAAAATTAATTTAACAAAATATCAATCCTTTATTAATATATGAATCCCAAACCTATCCCATAAAAACAACATATACACATAAGACACTTAAAAGACATGGTGCAGGGGATCACAAAAATCTATATCATCTTGAAATACACCAGCAATAAAGAAAAGGGACAAGAAAAACTATGATAATTTACATAAATAATGGGATTTCAAATGGCTTAAATCAAGTATCTAAAGTGCTATGTGCAACCTATATCCATCACAAACCGGTACTGAGTATAGACAAGGGAATATATTTATACATCACATGGCTAACATTGCCATCCCTAGAAAAATAAGACCTCAGACCAGTGCCAAATAAAATGAATCCCAATCCCCTTCTGATGCGGCCCCTGCACCTCACCCTCCAACGCGTTTCGTAGACCTTTCTCCTTGAGAAAGGTCTACGAAACGCGTTGGAGGGTGAGGTGCAGGGGCCGCATCAGAAGGGGATTGGGATTCATTTTATTTGGCACTGGTCTGAGGTCTTATTTTTCTAGGGATGGCAATGTTAGCCATGTGATGTATAAATATATTCCCTTGTCTATACTCAGTACCGGTTTGTGATGGATATAGGTTGCACATAGCACTTTAGATACTTGATTTAAGCCATTTGAAATCCCATTATTTATGTAAATTATCATAGTTTTTCTTGTCCCTTTTCTTTATTGCTGGTGTATTTCAAGATGATATAGATTTTTGTGATCCCCTGCACCATGTCTTTTAAGTGTCTTATGTGTATATGTTGTTTTTATGGGATAGGTTTGGGATTCATATATTAATAAAGGATTGATATTTTGTTAAATTAATTTTGGTATGTGGTTTATATTTATTTAAGTTATAGAGCCACCTTTGGCTTTTCTAGATGATTACTGTTGTATTTTACATAGAAGTTCCTAGAATAGGAAGGAGTTGATCTAGTTGTACTAGAGATGAACGAACCGGTTCGGCTGGTATGGGATCCGGTTCGTATTTTTCCAAAAGTCCGAGTCTGGTCAGATTCAGATTTTTGGAAGTCCGCTCCGAATTTACTATTTTTTTTCTTGCTTTCTAAAATGGCAGCCGCGGGTGGAAAAGCACTTTCCTATGATGCCCGGAACACATCCAATCAGCAGGGATCTTGCACTAGCCCACCCCCTGTGTGACGTCGGTATTGCTTTAAGAGGAGTGGTCACATGACCGCATGAGGCAGTCTGCAGAGAGAGAGGAAGGAGACTGTGTGACAAAACGCTGCTGCTGCTGTACGCTGCTATACTGACTACTGAGAAGATATTGTACAAAAGCAAAGACCAAAAGATTATTAGGAAAGCTGAGAGGAGAAATAGATAAGGTGAAAGATAGATAAATTAGGCATAAGAGAGCAAAGGGTGCACAGAACAAAAACGTGCTATACAGATATATAAGTACTTTACCCTTGCGAGAGTGTATATGACATAGGTGTTATCCTAAGACACAAATATACCTTGTATATTTGTGGAGAATAAAACTCTAAAAAAAGTGCTCTACAGATATTCCAAGTACAATAGTTGGATCCTTGTGAGAGTGTATATGACATACGTGCTATCCTAAGACACAAATATACCTCGTGCATTTGTGAAGAATGAAACTCTAAAAAAAAGTGCTCTACAGATATTCCAAGTACAATAGTTGGATCCTTGTGAGAGTGTATATGACATACATGTTATCCTAAGACACAAATATACCTCTTGCATGTGTGTAGAATAAAACAAACAAAAAAAGAACTGCTATACAGTTATACAAGTACTAAAGTGGGACGCCTGATAGACTGTATTACAGAAAATACTGTTATCATCTACCAAGTGTAGAAATCAGAATTTTAATATAAAGTCATGGCACAGCAGCAGCAGGAAACCTCACAAAGCATTTTAGGCAGAGGGCAGGGCAGAGAGTCTGGCTCAAGAGGCAGAAGAGGAAGTAGAGCAGGAAGAGGGTCCAGTGGCAGGCCTGAGCTTCCTTTGTCACACCAGGGTCATGTCCACACGTCTAATTCCACAGTCCTGGAGTGGCTGGCTCACACTTTGACGTCCACAAGTATGAGTAGTGAGACAGCGAGCCAGGTATCTGTGGGTACTTCGGACACGACCCTGAGTTGGCACGGGCATGCAGCAATTCCCCCAATAACTTTTGAACCTCCCCCTGCAAGGCAACTGTTGGCGTCTATGAGCAGCCAACTGCTTTTTGATGAAGATGAGCACATGGGGGAAGAAACAGGGGACAATCAAGTGGAGGGCATAGCTGTGTCGGAGGCGATATCAGAGCAGGCCCATGATAGGCCTGGTAGGAGAGCAGTAGGAAGTAGATGAGAGAGGGCTGGGCAGGAGCCTGATGAGGATGATACCAGGGGTGGCGATCGGGGCGGCGCAGGGGGCTGTGGTTGACCGTGGGGCCGGGCTTCGAGCAGGGGGCCGGGCTGCGGGCGGGCCGGGCTGCGGGCGCGCGATCGCAAAACGATTTTTCCATACAATATATCGTACCGTCTAAATGCTGATCGTTATGAAAAAAAAACGTTACTCCGATATCGTTAATTGTACGATCGGGCCAATTATCGTTTCGTGTAAATGCAGCATTAGCCTGTTTCAAAACACCTCACCTGATATTCACCCTGAGCCTTATTCACACCTTAACCTCACAGCCACACACACCTTTTTGAACTCAAGTTCCCACCCCTTTGGGGACGTTATCCGTACCTAGCCTATCCATGATGTACAGCTGGTGTCTCTAATTGTGGATCTGGATCCATTTTCCCTGTTTGCGTGAAGTTAAGAATCCGTCCCTCTCACACTTTCAGTGCATGTACATGAAATTGTCAAGACTTGCATATTGAGATAAAGTATTAGCAAAGAATGACGGTGTTGTGCGTTAATTTATTGGATTATGGACTGGTTGACAAGCCCCAGTACGCACACCATAGTGAGAGTGGATTGCAGCATGGCTGAATTTGTTGGACTGAGACAGAAACTGTCCTAAGCAGGAGGGGTTTTCTATTGGGATTTGCTACTGCTCTGGACAGTTCCTGACATGGACAGAGGTGGCAGCAGAGAGCACAGTTTCTGAGTGTAAAGAAAACAACACTTCCTGCAGAATATATATTAATACAAAAATAATTCCAATTTGCAGGGAAGTACTAAATAAATCGCATGTGCAAAACAATGTATCCCGCATATCAATCAATACCAATATAACAAAGAAAACTCAATAAACTACCAAAATATACCAAAAAACACTGATTGAGCATAACTTCCTTAATTCAAAAAAATTCCTTTATTAATAAAAATATAAAGTGAAGATGTCATACATAAAAAAATGAGGGAAAAGGTGATGACAGTAGAAAAGTCCAGGGGATACAAAACAAATATGGATCAGAAGACTATTTATAAAGATATATTACATATACGATGGGCACAAGTTAATTAATAATACAAACAGCACAATCCCAATAAATCTATAATTCTAGGTGCATCAGTGCATGTAAGACTAACTCTCTAGACACAATTGGGATCTGTAAACGTAACACCCATGAAATTGCCACCGGCCCAAAAGAAAAATTTTTTTTACTGTAAGATCATAATAATGTAAGTTATCCAGTCTTACCCATATTGCTGTTCCCCTGGCACACCCCGACGCGCGTTTCGCAGATGACCACTTTATCAAGGGGCATATTCTATTGCATGTGCCTGCTCTATTTATACTCCTATCCCTTATTGCAGACATCCATGGGCTTCCGGAACGCCGACGCTTGCTTCCGGTCATCGGCCGGCATCGTCACATCCGCTCCGATACTCAATGGATATGCGCACGCGCGAACAAGAAAAGGTCCGCGCACGCGCACAACCAGTGCTGAGACCGTGCTTATGTCACATCCGCCCAGCCCGCCCGAAGCAAGCGTACTCCGTGAGCCAAAATGTAAGGAGGAGGGGGGAGGAGGGAGGGGGGAAGGAGCTACAATAAGGGGAGGTGAATACCCACCCAAAGGGGATAACAATGAAAGATGATAACACTATATAAACATCATGCGTTATATACATAAAATTGTGTACGATACTATAGTGATTAAGACTGCCAATTAGACAGATAAGAATATATTATCAAAGTGCAACAAATTATTTAGTGAATAATATTACTCCACATACAAATATCAGTGCCAATGCTAAAAGTGCAAGTGCAATAAATACATATCAATACAGATAAATACACAAGTGCAATAGTAAAAAATATATGACAAATAATGATTGGTGCCAAAATAAATAAAAAAGAAAAAATATAAAAAACGCATTAAAAACGCAAAAAAAAAAAAAAATTTTAGTGTCTTTTTTTCTTCTTTCTCCCCTATTTGTTTTAGATGTTTTCCCCTCTTTTTTTCTTCTTCTATTTTCTTCTTCTTTCCTTCCACTCACTTCACACAACCCCCTCAGAATTCTTCCTCCACGGAGACCCATAGATGAATCCAATCAAATCAATTCATACACATTAAAACTAAAATTGTTATGCAGAATATATAATAGCTTATAAGTATGGGAAGACTTGAGATTTTTAAATCGAAGTGAACTACAAATCTATATAACTTTTGGACACCAGTTGATTTAAAAGAAAAAAAAAATCACTGGATAACCCCTTTAAGTTTACTAGAATGGGTCAGAAATGTTCTAAAGGCTTATTAAATTTATAGTACCGGACCGTTTGATCTTTAGTGAATGCTGTTTTCTTACACAACGAAAAACATTTGAAATTTCAGAATTACTAATAAAGTAAACCCTCGAAAAATAAAATGTATTATAAAAGTTAAGCTCTCGTGGAAGAGTGAATCTAATGTGTCCAAAATGCCACATCTTGATCTAGGATGCTTTAATAATTTAGAACAATGGTGCCTTTGAAACTCTCATCCTAATCAAAGGTTTATGAAATGATAAAGGCTCTTTTATAATTATGTAAATTGTGCACTGATTATAGTGATTAGCATATAGAAAAAACATACTCTATGAACAGATCTTTTTTAACTGTAGAATGATGTGATAAAACATAAGCACATTGGAACAAGGGCAGAAGGAACAAGTTATAATTCAAAATGCTTCATTTGGCTAAAGCTTCATTCATACTTCATAAGTTTGGTGTTTATGGCAGAAAATAAATACATTGACACATATAACTGTACTGGTTCTTTAGCATGAAGAACAATAAAAAGCCACAGCATTCAGGGAAGTATTTACCACTAGGCACCCATGGTCCGGTGCCTAGGGAAGCACCAGGGAGCAGGGGGAAGGAAACAACTTTTTTTTTAAAATTTCTTTAGTCTTCCACCTCCTATTTAGACTTGCCAGTAAATCTGGTGTCTTTTCGGAAAGGGGGGTATGGTGGTATTCGTCAGGTCTGGTGTGACGGTGTTATCCAGTCGCAGTATGGTGTTATTGGTCAGGTGTGGTGTAGCGATGTTATCCAGTCACAGTATAGTGGTATTGATAAGGTCTAGTGTGGCAGTGCAATCCAGTTACAGATGGTGGTATTGGTCAGGTCTGGTGTTGTGGTGTTATCCAGTCACAGTACGGTGGTATTGGTCAGGTCTGGTATGACAGTGTTATCCAGTCACAGTATGGTGGTATTTGTCAGGTCTGGTGTGGTGTGGTGGTGTTTACCAGTCACAGTATGTTGTTATTCGGTCAGGTCTGGTGTATCGGTGTTATCCAGTCACAGTATGGTGGTATTGATCAGGTCTAGTGTGGCAGTGTTATCCAGTTACAGTATGGTGGTATTGGTCAGGTCTGGTGTTGTGGTGTTATCCAGTCACAGTATGGTAGTATTGGTCAGGTCTGGTGTGGCGGTGTTATCCAGTCACAGT
Organism: Dendropsophus ebraccatus; assembly: GCF_027789765.1. Lineage (NCBI taxonomy): Eukaryota > Metazoa > Chordata > Amphibia > Anura > Hylidae > Dendropsophus > Dendropsophus ebraccatus. The sequence goes on from NC_091458.1 coordinate 75,618,493, forward strand.
ATGGCGGTATTGGTCAGGTCTGGTATGACAGTGTTATCCAGCACATTATGGCGGTATTGGTCAGGTCTGGTATGACAGTGTTATCCAGTCACAGTTTGGCGGTATTGGTCAGGTGGTGTTGTTCAGGTCTGGTATGGCGGTGTTATCCAGTCACAGTATGGTGGTGTTGTTCAGATCTGGTGTTGCGGTGTTAAATGTGACGTCTGGAGCTATTACCTACTCATCCTGTGGTGAGAATTCCTTTAGACAATATGCAGACAGCTCTAATCATTGATTCAATGTGGAAATTTGTTTATGTTTTAAGCAGTTAAAAAACATGAAAAACTCGATCAGAAAATGTTTCATGTAAAGAAATACATGTGGCCGAAACCGCACTCCCATTTCTTCCCCAGTAGTCATGTGCTGTTACCAGGATTATTGGTCAAACGCCTATTGATTACCACATGAGGAGACGTACAGTAGATGTGGGAACGCGGCCTAAGGCCATGTTCCCGCTTTGTATGACACAGGCTGTTCCATGACCCAGTCGGGTCACTGAACAGCTGGTATCAGAAAAGATCATCCCGGCCAACCGGATGATCTTTACAGTAGCTAAATTCGGATGCGGGGGCATCCGTGTGTGCCTGCATCTGAATTTCCAGCTGCACACAATGGAATATAGTGTGAACTGACAGGATTTTCTGCGGCGACTATTCATTGAATAGCGGCCCAAGAAAGCTGACATATCAGTTTCATGTGGCGCTGCTAGGGATCCCGGTAAATGGCTGTTTTGAAAATAAAATATTCGCATCTGGCCATTTTACGCCACCTTCGCCAGTGGGACGGGGAGGGGGTGTGGAGGGGGCGGGGCGCGGACCCTGGGTCCGCTGCATTTATAATTTTTCGTGACGAAAAATGATACTAAAATCTGCGCCTGCTCTGAGTTGGCGTAGGTTTCAACATTTTCGCATGGAGAGGCTCAGTGAAATCGGGATTTAGGTAGAGGCAATGCTCTTCACTCTGAAGATCTGCATTTCTGAAACTGTCTGACACAGAGTGCCATGAGTCTAGGAGATCAAAGTGGAGTGTGTCCGAGTATATCCATGCTATATGCCCCAGGTTTTGTAATAGTGCCAAGGTTTGCATCTGCTACTTACTTACTTACTACCATAGTAACGCCTAGTGATGAGCGAATAGTGAAATATTTGAATATTCGATATTCGTATGAATATCTCCCGAATGTTCGATCGAATATTCGATCCCATTAAAGTCTATGAGAACAAGTATTCAATTATTGAAAAACATCTATTTGACCACTTGGAGGTAAAAACCGGAAGCTGGGGGATTTGAACGCTTATCGAATATTAATCGAATATTCGGCGAACTATTCGATAATATTCGATAGATCGAATACCTTACTATTCGATCGAATATCTATTCGATCGAACAGTATTCGCTCATCACTAGTAACGCCATATTGTTTCATAAGATAATATATATTTATCTACGCAGTACTAAGAGTTATGATTTAGCTGTTCTAAGGAGGTATGCTGAAGAGCCTACTAAAAATACATATATTTATTGGTTTTCCGGTGCCAACCAAGTAGTGCACTCGCAATACACCCACAATACCAATTGTACTACTAGGTAGAGTTCTTACTATCCAGATAATAAGGTTTGCATCTGTGTTGATTGTTTATAACTGTAGTGGTACCTTGATACTGAACCTCAGTCTAGTCTGGAAGGCTGGTTGAGTACCATGCAGTTAGAGAACCAACAGTTTTTTCTGTAAGAAGTAATGTAAATGTGTATAATTAATTCCATAATCCCCTATTTACTGTACTTGCATTTGTCAATAAAATGTACAATTTATTCCATACAGTACTCTTTATTTAAAGCGTAACTATCATTTCAGTGTAATTTTTCAGAAAATAATAAATATCAATAGTACAAGCAATTTAACCCCTTAACGACATCCGGCGTAAATTTACGCCCTCGCGCCCTGGTACTTAACGCATCAGGGCGTAAATTTACTATAAAATAGCAGGCCATCTTAGCTTCTCGGCACGGGGGGTGGTTAACACCCCCCGTGCTTACGATCGCCGCTATTGGCTGCTCAATTCAGATCAGCCAATAGCGGCGATCTGAACCTTTCCGGGTCATTGGTGACCCGATGACCCGGAAAAAATAGGTGTCGGTGCTGTCCAAGGACGGCACCGACCACCATAACTGTAAAAAGTAATGGTGGTTCACGGCGATCGGGCCGGTGGCACGGCGATCATAGTCCACAAAAATAGTAAATACCTGCTCTGGACCCCTCAGCTAGGTAGCTGAGGGGTCCAGAGCAGGTATTTGTACATTACTCACCTGTCCCGGGGTCCTGATCGGCGTCTTCCGGGTTTGCGGCGTCCTCCGTCTTTCCGTCGGGTCTTCGGCTATTTCCGACGGTCCCTATCGGCTTTTTTCGGCTCCAGCCTCGTCTTTTTCCGGATTATGCGCTCTGCTGCCCTCTAGCGGCTGATATGTGTAATACACTTATCAGCAGCTACAGGGATGTTCAGAATGTAGAAAAAGTTTTTTGTTTTTTTTTCCAAATTTTTTTTCTATTTTCCGCACCCTATCGCCGTTTAGTGTTGATCAGCATTGCACGAAAGTGCGCTGCTAATCAGCAACTCCTCCTTTTTGGCGTAGGGTGTTTTTTTTCTATATTCTACTGCCACGGTCTGCTGATAAGTGCCGCACATAAGTGCGGCATTTATCAGCAACTCCTTTGTTGGCGTAGGTTTTTTTTTTATACTTACTGTAAAAAACCACTAATGCGGGCGCGTGTCTCCACCCGTGTCATAGACTTCAATCTATGCATGGACGGATTCCATCATCCATCCAAAGAATGAACACGTTGGACGGAGAGCGGAATCCGCCCTTGCATAGAATGGAGTCTATGACACGGATGGAGACGTGCGCCTGCATCACTCCGCCGGTGGGTGTCAGCTGTGGAATGCACGAAGGGTTATCTGTCGCGATTCCGCAGTGTGCGCGTACCCTTAGAGTGTATGTAGGAAGGGACACCCAAATCCAGCCCCAGATGCCCCCAGATGCCCCCTCCCCCCATCCTCGGAACAAGTGGGAAGATCATCCGGGAACTGATCTTCCCACTGCTGGATAAAGGTTACCACCTGTACGGGGATAACTTTTATACTAGCACCCCCTCTTCCGGTCCCTCGCTGCCCGAGCTACTGTAGCTTGCGGCACAATCCGAACATATCAGAAGTAGTAATAAAGCCCTAATATTTAGCAGCCATGGAGCGGACCCAGCGCTTCTGGATATGAAGGACCCCGTATCGCACCAGGGAAACATTTTCCAGGTGATGTCCCCCACACTGGAGAACGGGAGACCCCAGAAGAAGTGCAGAGTGTGGCATAACAGGGGAATCAGGAAGGACACCATTTTCCAGTGTGATGCCTGTCCTGATCCCCCCGGCCTCTGCATACTGGATCGCTTCAAGGCGCATCACACGTCATCGGAGTTCTACATTATCTAAATTCTGTCCCTTATTCCTATTTCAGGGGTCACGTTGATCTAGGGATTATTCGGATTGCCATTATGGAATCGGGAAGGAATTTTTCCCCTGTGATGAGGCTACTGTCGTCTGCCTCACGAGGATTTTTTGACTTCCTCTGGATCAACACAGATTGAGTTTGATGGAGCCTAATACCCCCAAATAAATTAGAATTGTCCCTTTTCCCCAGCTAAATAGGTATGGCCGCCATTCCCATTAGAGACTTGCCATGATGCAATTACAAAGCCTCTGTGCTGCCAGGACAGTAGAAACCCAACACAAGTGACCCCATTCTGGAAACTACACCCCATAAGGAATCTAACAAGGGGGGCAGCGGGGATATGGCCCCCTGGTGACGGCCACATTTGGGACGTGAAAATGAAAACAATTGTATTTTTTATTTTTTCGGCACATGTTCTACGTAAGTGCCCGTCACCAGTGGGGTCCATATGCTCAATGCACCCCTTGTTAGATTCCTTATTGGGTGTAGTTTCCAGAATGTGGTCATTTGTCAGGGGTTTCTACTGTCCTGGCAGCACAGGAGCTTTGTAATTGCGACATGGCCTCCATCCTCCATTCCAGCCTCTAAATGGCACTCTGTCCCTTTGGTGGCTTGCCCTGTGCCCATTTGGCACATTATGCCCACATGTGGGGTATTTTCGTACTCAGGGAAAACTACACTACACGTTTTGTGTTCATTTTCTTTTTTAACCCCTTGTGGAAATGGAAAAAATCAAGGCTAGACCAACATTTAGTGTAATTTTTGTAAAATTTTTACTCTAAATCATTAATCTTGTCATGATTTTTTCATTTTCACAAGGGGCTAAAAGATAAAAAAAACACTAAATGTGTAGCGCAATTTCCCCTGAGTACGGAAATACCCCACATGTGGACATAAAGCGCCATGCGGGTGCAGGGTAAGCCTCCGAAGGGAAGGAGCGCCATTTGGTTTTTGAAGGCTGGATTTGGATTTAATGGATTTCGAGGGGCAATGTTGCATTCAAAAGGCCCCTGTGTTGCAAAGACAGTTGAAACCCCCCACAAGTGACCCCATTATGGAAACTACACCCCTCAGGGAATGTAACAAGGGGTGTAGTGAGCATATGGACCCCACTGGTGACGGGCACAAATGTGGAACAATGTGTCGTGAAAATGAAATATTAAATTTTTTACACTATAATGTTGGTTTAGCCTTGAATTTATCATTTTCACAAGGGGTTAAAAGAGGAAAAAAAACAAAATGTGTAGAGAAATTCCCCCTGAGTCCATAAATACCCCACATGTGGACATAAAGCGCCATGTGGGCGCAGGGCAAGCCTCCGAAGGGAAGGAGCGCCATTTGGATTTTGGAGGTTGGGTTTGGCTAGAATGGATGAAGAACGCCATGTCGCATTTACAGAGCCCTTGTGCTGCCAAAACACTGGAAACCCCCCACAAGTGACCCCATTCTGGAAACTACACCCCTCAAGGAATCTAACAAGTGGTGCAGTGAGGATATGGACCCCTTGATGACGGGCACATTTGTGCCATGAAAGTGAAAAAAAATTAAAATATTCCCTTTCACGTCACATTGTTCCACATTTGTGCCCGTCACCAGTGGGGTCCATATGCTCACTGAACCCCTTGTTAGATTCCTTGAGGGGTGTAGTTTCCAGAATGGGGTCACTTGTGGGGGGGTTTCAAGTGTCTTGGCAGCACAATGGCTCTGTAAATGCGACATGGCCCTTGAAATCCTTTCTAGTGAAATTTAGCTTCCAAAAGCCAATTGGCGCTTCTTCCCTTTGGAGGCTCGTCCTGCGCCCCCTTGTCGCTTTATCGCCACATGTGGGGTATTTCCGTACTCGGGAGAAACTGTGCTACACATTTTGTGTCTTTTTTTTCCTCTTATCCCTTTAAGAAAATGAAAAATTGAAGGCTAGAACAACGTTTTAGTGTAAAAAATAAATTTTTCTTTTTTCACGCCATATTGTTCGGAAAATCTGTGAAGCACTTGTGGGGTCCAGATGTTCACCGCACCCCTTGTTACATTCCTTGAGGGGTGTAGTTTTCTAAATGGAGTCCCTTTAGGGGTGTTTTTTAGGTTTTGGCACCCCAGAGCCACTGCCAACCTGAAGTGGTATGGTCAAAAATGACCAAATATAACGGAGGCGTTGAAATTCACTAGGCACTCCTTTATATCTGAGGCTTGTGGTTGCGTCAAATAGCGCAATAGGGCCACATATGGGGTATTTGTATAAACTGCATAAACGGAGAAATCAATATTGGGGTGCATTTCTCTGGTAATAGGTTTATAATTATGAAAAATATTGGATTACAATAAAATCTCTGCACAGAAAATTAACATTTTCAAATTTCTTAAACACTTAGCTTTTATTTCTGTGACTCCCCTAAAGGGTTAAAAAACTTTCTGGATGTGCTTTTGCAGAGTGTGGGGGGTGCAGTTTCTGAAATGGGGTGCTTTGTGGGGCTTTCTAACACACAGGCCCCTCAAATACACTTTGAGGCTAGGTTCACACTGTACGGCTGTATTTGCGGCTGTAATTGTGCGGCGGTATTTTTGGTGGTTCATGCGTACGCTGGAAAGTATACGATATACGGCTGCACAGTGCACACTATGTATGAATCTACGGCCCTATCGTAAACAGACCCGTAAAAAATAAACAAGACCATTGTTTGCGGCTGGAAATGCGGCAGTGGATTGACAGGCGATCCGTACGGAGTACTTCAAAAATAGCCGGCAATGATGCCGAATGCCGATGCCTCTAATAGTTAATATATTAAATTAATAAAACACATTTTCTTTGTAATAAAGTCCCTTTCGTTGTTCAATAATTTAATTCTAACGAATCCATCATTGTGCAATTAAATATACTGTTAAAATAAATATATATATATAAATAAATGTATATTTATATATACATTTATTTTTTGACATTATATTTAATTGCACAATAATGGATTCGTTAGAATTAAATTATTGAACAACGAAACTGATTTTAATTCAACAAAAATGTGTTTTATTAATTAAATATTAATTAGTACAGGAAGCTCCAGTAAGCCGTTAATTCATCTTGCCGGCAATAGAGCTTTCTGTACTAATCATCACTTTACTTTAATTAAAACATCAAATGTTTCTTCTAATTATGTTATCACAATAGCATTATTAGAAAAAACATTTAGAATTATATGTGCGCTCAGCTGATTGGCTGATCGGCTGAGCGCACATATAAAGAGCCAGTCCGCAGCACAGTGACTTCATTGTGGTGCGGACCAGCGAAGAGACAACATCGGGGTGAGTATAGAGCTCTCCCCACCCCCTCCCCAGCACTGCACCCCTCCCAGCAAGGAAGGGGGGTCACTTAACCCCTTCCTTGCTGGGATGGGTGCAGTCTGACATCAGTCTGGCCCCCCAAGGGGTTAAGGGGGATACAATACATCCTCCCTTAACCCCTTGGGGGCCAGACTGTAAGCAGCGATCTGTAAAGATGCTACATACTGTAAGGTGCACAACACCGCTCACAATGATGGGTGTTGTGCTCCTGTTTGTGTGTTTTTTGTGTGTTTCTCCCTTTTTGTTTTTCAGATATCGGTATCCTGGGGATTACGTCGGATTCGGTGGACTACGTCGATGACCAGCGGTTGTTTGTTGTTTTTTTTTAATAAAATGGTCAATGAGGGGTGTGGGGGTGATTTTATTTGAATAAAAATTTTTTTTTAACTTGTGTCTTGTCTTTATTTCTTTACTTTATAGACTTAGTAGTTGAAGTCGTCTAATAGACGGAATCCATTACTAAGTCGGGGCCTAGTGTTAGCCGGGATAAAATGGCTAACACTAACCCCCTATTATTACCCCAGTACCCAATGCCACCAGGGGTACTGGGAAGAGCCGGGTGCCAGTGGTCCCGGAGCGTCAAAATTGGCGCTCCTGGACTGGGCGGCAGCAAGCTGGTAAGATTTAGGCTGGGGAGGGCCTAAACCAATGGCTCTTCCCACCCTGGTATTACCAGGCTGCTGTCGTTTGGTTTTTAACCCGGCTGGTTATATAAATAGGGGGCACCCTATGCGTTTTTTTTTTATTATTTATTTATTTAAAAAAAAACCTGCATAGGTTCCCCCTATTTTTATAACCAGCTGGGTTAAAAACCAAATGACAGCAGCCTGGTAACACCAGGGTGGGAAGAGCCAATGGTTTAGGCCCTCCCCAGCCTAAAACTTATCAGCCTGCTGCCGCCCGGTCCAGGAGCGCCATTTTTGACGCTCCGGGACCACTAGCACCCGGCTCTTCCCAGTACCCCTGGTGGCATTGGGTACTGGGGTAATAATAGGGGGTTAGTGTTAGCCATTTTATACCGGCTAACACTAGGCCCCAACTTAGTAATGGATTCCGTCTATTAGACGGCTTCCACTACTAAGTCTATAAAGTAAAGAAATAAAGACAAGACACAAGTTAAAAAAAAAAAAAATATTCAAATAAAAACACCCCCACACCCCTCATTGACCATTTTATTAAAAAAAAAAAAAAAACAACCGCTGGTCATCGAAGTAGTCCACGGAATCCGACGTAATCCCCAGGATACCGATATCTGAAAAACAAAAAGGGAGAAACACACAAAAAACACACAAACAGGAGCACAACACCCATCATTGTGAGCGGTGTTGTGCTCCTTACAGTATGCAGCATCTTTACAGATCGCTGCTTACAGTCTGGCCCCCAAGGGGTTAAGGGAGAATGTATTGTATCCCCCTTAACCCCTTGGGGGCCAGACTGATGTCAGACTGCACCCATCCCAGCAAGGAAGGGGTTAAGTGACCCCCCTTCCTTGCTGGAAGGGGTGCAGTGCTGGGGAGGGGGTGGGGAGAGCTCTATACTCACCCCGATATGTCCTCTTCGCTGGTCTGCAGCAGAATGAAGTCACTGTGCTGCGGACCCGCTAATTATATGTGCGCTCAGCCGATCAGCCAATCAGCTGAGCGCACATATAATTCTAAATGTTTCTTCTAATAATGCTATTGTGATAACATAATTAGAAGAAACATTTGATGTTTTAATTAAAGTAAAGTGATGATTAGTACAGAATGTTCTATTGCCGGCAATATGAATTAACGGCTTACTGGAGCTTCCTGTACTAATTAGTATTTAATTAATAAAACACATTTTCGTTGAAATCAGTTTCGTTGTTCAATAATTTAATTTAAACGAATCCATCATTGTGCAATTAAATATACTGTCAAAAAATAAATGTATATATAAATATACATTTATTTATATATATATTTATTTTAACAGTATATTTAATTGCAAAATGTTGGAATCGTTTAAATTTAATTATTGAACAATGAAAGGGACTTTATTACAATGAAAATGTGTTTTATTAATTCAATATATTAAACATGAGAGGCATCGGCATCGGCATACTGCAGAGGATCGCAAACTCCGGTAATAGTGATTCATGTAAACTGTTTCCCTGCTTTCCCAGATGCATCCAGAGGTGTTTGCATCACTTTCTTAAGATTTTATTTGTTATTTTTAGTTGAACCAGATTTCAAAGTTGACAGCTGCATCTGATTGCTTGCTGTCAGCCATCCCTGGTGACTAGTGGGGTGGAACATTGTCCCGGAGGAGCGATCCACACAACCGGCACCGGCTGGGATCTACGCCGTAATGGTGCTGATCCCAGCTCGGCACTCGATTGCTTTTGGCTGCAGGAGCTGAAAGCAATCCAGTACATATCTCATTGATCTATGCAGTATATCTATATATCTAGTATATCTTAGTGTGCTTATACTAGAAGTCCCCCCAGGGGGGCTTCTAGTATAAGTGTAAAAAAAAAAGTGTTATTATTAATAAAAAGCCCCCACTCCTAATAAAAGTTTGAATCACCCCCCTTTTCAAATGTTATAAATAAATAAAAATAAATAAACATGTTTGGTATCACCATGTGCGTAATTGCCCAAAATATACATTTATTTAATTCCCGATCTCGTACGATAAACGGCGCAAGCGCAAAATAATCCCAAAGTCCAAAATTGTGCATTTTTGCATCAAATCCAGAAAAATTGTAATAAAAAGCGATAAAAAAGACGAAATGCGCAAGCAAGGTACCAATAGAAAGAAAACATCATGGCACAAAAAATGACACCTTACACAGCCCCATAGACCAAAGGATAAAAGCGCTATAAGCATGGGAATAGAGCAATTTTATGGAACATACATTTATTAACAATGATTTGAATTTTTTACAAGCCATCAAATAAAATAAAAGTTATACATGTTACATATCGTTGTTATCGTAACAACTTGTGGAACATATATAACAATTCAGTTTTACCCCAGGGAAAACAGCGTAAAAGCAAATACCCCCGAAATAAAAGAAATGTGTTTTGTTTTTTTCAGTTTCACCACACATTCAAATTTTTTTTCTGGTTTTGCAGTGTACTTTATGAACAAATTCAGCCTGTCATTGTAAAGTACAATTAGTTGAGCAAAAAATAAGGGCTTATGTGGGTTTCTAGGTGAAAAATTGCAACTGCTATGGCCTGTTGAGCACAAGAAGGAAAAAACTAAAACGCAAAAATTGAAATTGGCCCGGTCCGTTAAGGGTTAAAATTACTTGTACTATTGACAGTTACATTTTAAATGAAATAATGCATACAGGGACACTCACACCCCATTTTTCTTTAAAGTGCAGAAGGAGTCGGCCAGTGCAGACAATACAGTAGTGGGCGGATGACTGGAGGAGAAGGCTAAGGCAGGTGGAAGAACAGACAAACAGTCACACCAACAGCACCTGCACTGTGTCAGCTTCAATGTGTGTAATCTATGGTTTTTTGGCTCATGGCTTTACACAAGCCTGTAAGACTGGGTGTCAAACAAGTGGTTGAGAATCAGGTAATTAATTAATTCTTGAAAGTATTAGTTGAGAACCAAATCGTCTAAGTTTACAGCAGTTTGAGAACTGTGGTACTACTGTATCTGCATTATTTTCTCATCAATTTTCTGCTTTTAAAAAAAACAAACACAAAAACAGAAGGCATTTATTCTTTCAGTATATATTTTTTGTGGGATTACCCTATTATGTAGCTTTAAAGAAGCACTTATTTTTATTTTTACTTATATAGTGCAGCATACGCTATTTGTCGGGGCGGGGAGGCAAGGACAAGACACGACAGTGAGCCCTGATACTGAACCCACCAACTGTCCCTACCTACTTGCCTCAAACGGCCCTAGACAGCAGCCGACAACCACAAAGAGGTTCCCTGTACTGGATACGTGCGCACAGAACAAAACAGACAAACAAATACAATATTGGATAGTGAAATAAGCAAGGTCAGAACCAAACAGGCAGCGTAGTACAAAATCAGGTAACTATAGGATATTAAAAAAATCAGGCAAGAGGTCAGGTAACAAAGTCGAGCAAGCAGAGGGAGTTAGGACGGGGATCGAAGGAATAGAAAGGGGGAGCTAGGGTCAGGGTGTGAACCTAAATAGCCAGCGGAAAAGACTACATCCATATTGGACCGGCGCTCTGATCCTCCAGGTACAGACAGGCAGAGAAGAACATCAATCAAACAGACTTGCTCAGGTGCGGCAATCAAGGCTGGGAGAGTTCAGTGGTAACTCTTGCACTGCCGGAAGCTGAGAAGTAGTTGGGTGTGTCACACAGAAGCAAAAACCAGGCCCAGTTCACACCAGACTACTGCACATTTCTGTCACTATTATTTGAGAATAATATAGAGGTTCGTTGTGTATGCCTTGTGCTTACCTGTTGTAGCTCATTTTGAAGCAAGCTAGTCATCTACCCTAGAGTGGAGGCTGCAGGAGAAATGTACTGTAGTAAGGCTGCCTTTTAACGATGGCCTGACTACACCAGAGAAAGTATGATTGCCTTTGAGCAGCCAACTACTGTGGTCCAAAGTTTGAATCCTGGGCTCAGAACTTTTCTCTATAAAGTCATAATGCCTTTATGAGACATAGAGCCAGTGGTTGTCTTTAATCCCTTTTTCTATCTATTATACTTCTTGTATATTTTATCACAAAAAGTTTACATTGCTTTAAATTTGTAACTTATTGCTTATGGTTTTTTTTTCCACTTTTAATTTGAATAGCATACCCACAGAAAAAAAACGTTACATTTCTTTTGAGCATTTACGCTTCAAACTCAATGCTGTCTTTGTTTGAAGACTTTCCTATTTGTGACTTGGGGAAAATACACTTTAATGGACCATTGGGGAAAAAGAGAGTTTAATGGCCTGTACTGTACTTATGTTGAGGCCATATGTAAAGCATTCACTATAGCCATTCAATTTGAAATTTGAGATCCCTTTGATGGTTTAAAAATGGCTTATTAGGTCATGATTGCAGCATCTATTTAAATATATTTAGGGCTGATTACATTTTTACAGATGGCTTCTCATAAGTATTTTTGGGTAGATGTGAGGTAATAAAACAGATTCAAAGACATTTTTCATTGGTGAAATCAGAATTCATGAAAAAGAGGAATAAAAAATGCTTATTATTTTCAACATGCCAAATTTTCTCTTTTATACCACAGTGACTTAGGAGCTAAATTTAAACATTATCCTTCTAGATGACTCTATCATCCCCTTGGTCTCTTCTGTGTATAACCATTTGTCTGCATCTCAGCTAATCTGGCTGCTGTGGCTATCAAGCGTCACATAGAATGCATTAGGCTGGATGTAAACAAGAGCATATTAGTCACAATAAGACCATGTTAACACAATGTATGTTGTATATGAATCACAGCCATTGTTGCAATTTGCCACAACGGCCGTAATATACGTTGTATTGTAATAAATAGAATCCAAGCCGGAGCGTATACACATATGCTCAGGCGGGAGTCCATCCGGCCACAGGAAAAATGACGTCAGTTTTCTGTGGCCACTATTCATTGAATAGCGACAGCAGAGAACCTGTTAGTGCACACAAGGGAGCGTGTTGCTCCGGCCGCACACTCTATTGTGTGCAACAGGGAATTCGAATGCGGGCGCACGCTGAAACTGAATTCATTAGTAGTGAAGCTCATCCGGCCGGTGTAACAGGCCAGGGTATACCCCCAGCTCAGACTATACCCGGGATTAAAATGGCCTAGGCTATATTATACCCCGGGTATATTTTGGCCTAGGCTAGATTAAACCTCCGGGTATATTTTTGCCTAGGGCAATTCATACCCGCTCTGGCCATTTTATACCTCCATGAAATCAGAAGCTGAGTGATATACACAAGAATTACTTAATTTTTCAACATTTTATTGGGGATTTGGCTTTGTCTGCTGAGTTAAGTGAGAAGCTGACTGATGTAAATCTTAAAAATGTAAACACATAGGGGGAGCTTTACCAAACATGGTGTAAAGTAAAACAGGCTCAGTTGACCCTAGCAACCAATCAGATTCCACCTTTCAATTTCCAAAAAGTTTGAGAGGAATGAAAGGTGTAATCTAATTGGTTGCTAAGAGCAACTGAGTCAGTTTCACTTTACACCATGTTTGAGAAATCTCTCCCATAGGGGACATTTCTTATTGTGTTTACACTTTTTTTTAGCTAATAAGGAGATTTTGTGCACTTCATAAATATCTGTGCAAGATTTATTAAAGGGGTACTCTGGGCCGGATGGTTGTTTTGACGATCGCCGGGGAGGGGGTGGAAATTGAAGTCGGAGGTAACTTACCTCCCCCGTTCCAGCGCCGATGCCCGGATCATGCCGCCCGTTACTCCCGTCCGGCACGCATGAGATGTGAGGTCTCAAGGCAGCTCTGCCAATCAGCGGGCATAGTGGAGTCCCGCCTCGAGACTCCAGAGTCCCGCCTCTGCCGCTGAATGGCAGAGCTGCCTTGTGAAGTCACATCTCATGCGGCAGCTCTGACCAGGAAGCGGCCGCGGGACGGGAGTTCCAGGCGGCGCGATCCGGGCACCGGTGCTGGAACAGGGGAGGTAAGTGACCTCTGGCTTCAATTTACACCCCCTCCCCAGAGATCCTCCAAAATACCCCCGGCCCGGAGTACCCCTTTAAAGGCTTTACATCAGTTTCCAATTCCTGCACCTATTTTAAATGTTTTTTTTTTTTTTTTTGGGGTGGGGGGGGGGGGGTGGGGTTGTTCTATTAACTAGTTTTTATTAGATTTATGACATGCAAATTTTTGTTTTTTTTGTTTGTGTGCCTCCATTTTTACCAGTTTTCCATTAACTTCCATAATAAAAAAAACAGATCAAAAAACGGATTAAAATGCAGCCTTTTTTAGCGTACACAAAAAATGTGGTTGACCGCATTTTTGTGTATTCTAAAAACAGATGTGTTTTGATCTGTTTTCAGTTTTTTGTTTGCAAAAAAGAATGAAAAAAAAAAAAAAAAAACGGACTCCGTGTGAACCCAGCCATAGGCATAAATTGTGCAAGATGTATCAAGGCACTTGCGTCTAATGATGATTTTTGCGCAACAACTGTAAAATTTTGCTTAGCTCATACAAACCTCCTGCTCAAAAAATAGTGCAGATGATGCACTGATGGGACAGCGCCACCTAGTGTCAGTTTAATGTAAGCACTGTTCTGTATTTCCCAACAAAAGGAAGCAGCTGTGTGTCCGAGTATGATTTAAAAAAAATAAAAGCTCTGCGCAGTTTTCAACAAATAGAGTTGAAGTGAGAAAACCAGTGAGGTGATAACATTATGACCTAGAGCGATAAATTCTGGCCTAAGCTATTTTACACCCCGCGGTATAGAATATATCCCCTGGGGTATACTGTAGCCTGGGCTAGAACTGAGAAAACCAGTGACATGATAACTTGGAGGGTTATAGTCTGGCCTAGACTGTTTTACACCCCAAAATATAGAGTCTATCCCCTGGGGTATGCTGTGGCCTGGGCAAGACTATACCCAGGTTTTTGATATGACCTAGGCTATATTACACCCCTGGGTACGAAAATATATGCCCTGGCATATCATGTGGCCTTGGCCAGGGGTGAGAAAACCAGTGAAGTAATAACATTATGGCCCGGAGAGATATAGCATGGCCTAGACTTTTTTACACCCCCAGGTATAGAGTTTATCCCCCTGGGACATATAATGCCTGGGCTAGACTATATCCAGGTTTATAGTATGGCCTAGGCTATTTTACACCCCTGGGTACGAAAATATACTAGGGTATACTGTGGCCTGGGCCAGGGGTTAGAAAACCAGTGAAGTAATAACATCATGGAACGGAGGGATATATGGCCTAGGCTGTTTTACACCCCTAGGCATAGAGTTTATCCCCCGGGGTATACTCTGGTTTGGTTGGACATTAGATTGATATATTCTGGCCTAGATGGGTATAGTTTGGCCTAGGCTATGTTACACCCTGGGGTATAGTTTGGTCTTGGCTATTTTAAACACTGGGTATAGTTTGGCCTAGGCCATTTTATACCCCGGTATACTTTGGTATAGGCTATTCTATATAATCTTCAGTAACACGGGCCGTTCTGTGATACGGTGTTATACTAAATGTGAACAAAGCCTAAAGCAGTAATGCTATGAAGCAGGCATACTCAAGCGAACTATAGATAAAATACATCATATATATATATATATATATATATATATATATATAACTAGAAAATGTACCCGGCGCTGCCCGGGTATAAGGTGTCAGTGTCCTGTATACCTGCAGAGTCATATTTATCATTAGGCACCCATGGTCTGGTGCGTAGGGTAGCACCTTGAAGAGGGGCACTACCCTCCCGTTCAGACTTGCCAGAAAATCTGGTGTCTTTTCGAGGGGAGTATGGCGGTATTGGTCTGGTATAGCGGTGTTATCCAGTCACAGTATGGCGGTATTGGTCAGGTCTGGTATGTCAGTGTTATTCAGTCACAGTATGGCGGTATTGGTCAGGTATGGTATGGCGGTGTTATCCAGTCACAGTATGGTGGTATTGGTCAGGTCTGGTGTGGTGGTGTTCTCCAGTCACAGTGTGGCGGTATTGGTCAGGTCTGGTATAGTGGTGTTATCCAGTCACAGTATGGCGGTATTGGTCAGGTGTGGTATGGCAGTGTTACCCAGTCACAGTATGGTAGTATTGGTCAGGTCTGGTGTGGCAATGTTATCCAGTCACGGTATGGTGGTATTGGTCAGGTCTGGTATAGCGGTGTTATCCAGTCACAGTATGGCGGTATTGGTCAGGTCTGGTATGACAGTGTTATCCAGTCACAGTTTGGCGGTATTGGTCAGGTCTGGTGGGGCAGTGTTACCCAGTCACAGTATGGCGGTATTGGTCAGGTCTGGTATGTCAGTGTTATTCAGTCACAGTATGGCGGTATTGGTCAGGTCTGGTATGGCGGTGTTATCCAGTCACAGTATGGTAGTATTGGTCAGGTCTGGTGTGGCGGTGTTACCCAGTCACAGTATGGCGGTATTGGTCAGGTCTGGTATAGTGGTGTTATCCAGTCACAGTATGGCGGTATTGGTCAGGTGTGGTATGGCAGTGTTACCCAGTCTCAGTATGGTAGTATTGGTCAGGTCTGGTGTGGCAATGTTATCCAGTCACGGTATGGTGGTATTGGTCAGGTCTGGAATACCAGTTTTTTCCAGTCATAGTATGGTGGTATTGGTCAGGTGTGTTATGACAGTGTTACCCAGTCACAGTATGGTAGTATTGGTCAGGTCTGGTGTGGCAATGTTATCCTGTCACGGTATGGTGGTATTGGTCAGGTCTGGTATAGCGGTGTTATCCAGTCACAGTATGGCGGTATTGGTCAGGTCTAGTATAGCAGTGTTATCCAGTCACAGTATGGCGGTATTGGTCAGGTCAGGTATGACAGTATTATCCAGCACATTATGGCGGTATTGGTCAGGTCTGGTATGACAGTGTTATCCAGTCACAGTTTGGCGGTATAGGTCAGGTCTGGTGTTGCAGTGTTACCCAGTCACAGTATGGCGGTATTGGTCAGGTCTGGTATGACAGTGTTATCCAGCACAGTATGGCGGTATTGGTCAGGCAGTGTTACCCAGTCACAGTATGGCGGTATTGGTCAGGTCTGGTATGGCAGTGTTATCCAGTCACAGTATGGCGGTATTGGTCAGGTCTGGTATGGCAGTGTTATCCAGTCACAGTGTGGCGGTATTGGTCAGGTCTGGTATGGCAGTGTTATCCAGCACAGTATGGCGGTATTGGTCAGGTCTGGTATGGCAGTGTTATCCAGTCACAGTATGGCGGTATTGGTCAGGTCTGGTATGGCAGTGTTATCCAGTCACAGTGTGGCGGTATTGGTCAGGTCTGGTATGGCAATGTTATCCAGCACAGTATGGCGGTATTGGTCAGGTGTGGTATGGCAGTGTTATCCAGCACAGTATGGCGGTATTGGTCAGGTCTGGTATGGCAGTGTTACCCAGTCACAGTATGGCGGTATTGGTCAGGTCTGGTGTGGCGGTGTTACCCAGTGACAGTTTGGCGGTATTGGTCAGGTCTGGTATAGCGGTGTTATCCAGTCACAGTGTGGCGGTATTGGTCAGGTCTGGTATGGCGGTGTTATCCAGCACAGTATGGCGGTATTGGTCAGGTCTGGTGTGGCAGTGTTACCCAGTCACAGTTTGGTAAACCTGTAGTGCCCTGTATATATATATGTACTGTATAGATGCAGTAGGGGGTCCTGTATACATATACTGTATGGATGGAGTAGGGGGCCCTGTATATACATGTAATGTATAAATGGAGTAGGGTGTCCTGTATATACATGTACTGTATAGATGGAGTAGGGGGTCCTGTATATACATGTACTGTATAGATGGAGTAGGGGGTCCTGTATATACATGTACTGTATAGATGGAGTAGGGGGTCCTGTATACATGTACTGTATAGATGGAGTAGGGGGCCCTATATATACATGTACTGTATAGATGGAGTAGGGGGTCCTGTATACATGTACTTTATAGATGGAGTAGGGGGCCCTGTATATACATGTACTGTATAGATGGAGTAGGGGGTCTACCAGTTATTTCTGTGGATGTTGTGAGGCAGCTTCCCTAGCAACCATTGCTCCCTGTGAAAATGAAAGCAGTAATCCTATTGGTTGCTAAGGCTCCAACTGCCGTGTCTGCTGCAGCTAATTATATCACCTGTGTTTGCAGTGAGGAGATTTTCCAAT
The DNA here is from genome assembly GCF_027789765.1 of Dendropsophus ebraccatus. Taxonomy (NCBI): domain Eukaryota; kingdom Metazoa; phylum Chordata; class Amphibia; order Anura; family Hylidae; genus Dendropsophus; species Dendropsophus ebraccatus. The sequence goes on from NC_091458.1 coordinate 75,636,162, forward strand.
TCATCTCTATGGGGTGCCGCTCTTCCCCCTCCCCCTCCTCTCCTATACATCTGGTGGGGACGGGACCTTCGCTTAAACCTTCCCGGGCACCCAATGTATCTGTGTGCCAAATTTGGGGTCAAACGGTTCAGGCGTTTGGAAGTCTATATGGGACAGACGGACAGACAGACAGAATTTCATTTTTATTATATAGATATGTAATTTAGGAAATTAGCCTAAAGAGAATGTAGCACTGGTATACTGTTTTTTTGTTTTTTACATGAATAGACCGGCACCAGCACAGGCATGGCAGTGATGGCAGTGCTGTGGGCCTTTTTTTTGATCCACCGTTCAGTTCCTGCGCACGGCGCCGGTCTATTGCAGAGCACCGGCTAGGCATTAAGCACTGTAGGCGGGCTGGACGTCCCCCAGTGTTGACGATATTCCCTTCCCACTGTGACCCAGCTATATTATTAGCTCTATGGATCTGGGTCACAGAGAAGAGGGGAGGTCATCACACTGGCAGCCACCTCCAGTGATTTATGCCCAGCTGGTGCTTGGTAATGGATTGGCACTATGCACAAGAATAGGACAGTAGTTAAAAAAAAGGACCATGGTACTGGCATCCCTGCACCGGTCTATTCATGTAAAAACAAGAAAACAATGTACCTGTGGTACATTCGATTTAATGAGAATCTGTTTATCTCTAACCGGCTGTGCTATTTCATTTAACTATTAGCTCTTAATACACGTGGTTAAAAGTTTTTGTTTTTATTGCTATAAAGCCAACAAATTCAATAAAGTAAACCTTTTGCTACAAATAAAAGAGAAAGAAATTATTGAAAGAAAAGAAGCATGGGGTCTGGAAAGGGTCATGCTAGATGTAACTCCCTCTTAACATATGAATAAAGGGAGAGTAGTCTAAAGAAAAATATGAAAGAAAATATATAATCAAAACTATCTTACATACCACACAAATAGCTGTACAATCAGCCCATAGAATATCAGGATAGGACTGGCTGTGAACAAAAAATATGGGACACCTCTAACTATATGACAGTATTACAGACTCTACATTTCTAATAATAATGTGACTGTAGTTTGTGAGAAAGACAATGTACCTCTGATAATGCAATGACAATTGGTGAGTCAGGTTCGGCACCTCTAATAGTGACTGCAGCCTGTGGGACAGATATTGCACCACTAATAATGTGACTGCAGCCTTAATGAGAGAAGCTGTACCAATGTAAAATATATACTGCACCACTAATAATGAGAAAGGCATTGAAATGCCATTAAAAAGCTATCATAGGTGGGGCATTGACTTCCCACATTGTGATTGTTGGAAGCTGATATGTCATACTTACTGGCTGGGGCCTCAGCGGCAATCTACCTTCATCAGCCCCCCCGATTATATAGATTAATGCAGTACATACTGCATTTAGCCCTATAAGCAATCAGTGTATTGCTCATTGTAGTCCCCTTGGACAACTACGAATTACTGTAAAAAACAAACAAACAAACAAACAAACAAAAAGTTTTTTCATCAATTAAAAATTCCATCCCATAATAAAAGATGAAATCACTTCCTTTTTCAAATACACAAACAAAATTTTTTTTAAACCTATGTGCTATTGTTGCGTGCAGAGTCTCCTAAACTATTAAATTATCACATTCCTGATCTTGCATAAGCACAAGAAACAGTCAAAGTGTGAAATTGCTGATTTTTTGTCACACATTAAATAAAAATGGTAAAAAAAATAGCATATTCACAAGCAAGATACTGATGAAAAATACAGATTATAGTGCAAAAAATGACGCTATTAGGACTTCTGTACGTAACAATCACTCGGGCCAAATGCTAGGGGCGCGCGGGCAGCGTCCATAGCAGCCAGACTGCTTCTTATTTTCTCTGCTATTCCTTGATGTAGCAGTGGCCAGGGTTTCACTCCCCCAGCCTCCCATTAGGTGTAAGTGTCAGCTGTCAATAAAAATCACTAAGATCACAACCACTCAGCTGTCGTTATCTGGGCCAGGCTGGAACTCCTAGTTCCACAAGTACCTAAACTAGTCTCATGTTTCTTGTCCTGTAATAGAGCCTTGTAACCCTAGCATTCCTCTAACCTAATTACCTTGTTTATCTGACCTCTGGCTATTGGATCTTGTCTATTCTTTTCGGACCCCGATTTTGTACCTGAGTATACCGAACGTTGCTCACTGCTGACTACCCGTTTTGTTTTTTGACTTGTCATCTTACGGCAGGAAAGGGAGCGTCAGTTGTCTGCTGCTGTTTAGGGCAGAGTGTGGCAAGTAGACAGGGACAGCTGGGGCTGGTGTCAGCGACAGGAACTGCACTGTCTATTTGTCTTTCAAGGCACTTGTAACGCCTGGAGTAGTGGATCCACTGGACCGACAGCAGCGATGGCACTAACCTCACCAGGGGGCGGAGTCTAAGGGGCCGCTGGTTTTCACCAGAGCCCGCCGCAAGGCGGGATGGACTTGCTGCGGCAGGCGACCCCCAGGTCGCTACCCCAGGCTTGGTTACTGGTGTCGGCAGGCGAGGCGTGGCAGGGGATGGCACAGGCAATGGTCTGCAGGTGAGAGCGCACGTGACAGGCTGAACACGGGAACAGATGGAGTGACAGGGGAACAGGAACCAGGAACAGGGACTTGGGACCAGGTAACGGATAGGACTCAGGAACAGGGACTTGGGACCAGGTAGCGGAATAGGACACAGGAACAACAGGGGGCTGGGCCAACGCTATGGGAAGCATGTAGAGGCTCCAACACTAAGGACAGGGCATGCTGGGATTTATAGGGGAGTGATTGGTGCCACTAACCAATTAGGAGCGCACTGCCCCTTTAAATCTGAGACAGCCGGCGCGCGCGCGCCCTAGGAGGCGGGGACGCGCGCGCCGGCCGGCACAGACCGCGACATGCACGGAGGAGAGGTGAGGCGCCCCAGGGGCCGAAGCAGCAGCAGCGCCGGGTCCCTACACAAGGACCCCGGCGGCTGCACGGGACAGGAGGCGGTCGCGGCGGCCACCCGGGATGCGGGAAGCCGCCGCGGCCGTGACAGTACCCCCCCCCCCCCCTTTGGCCTCCCCCTCTTTCTTGCCTGCAAATGGCACAGGAAGCCACAAAGTCTTTGACATCTTGGGATAGACTGGGCCACCAGTAGTGGCGAGCGATCCGTTGGCCGGTCTTACGGACTCCAGGGTGCCCGGCCTCCAACGAGGAATGTCCCCACTTCAAAATACCTCTTCGAAGCGCAAGGTGAACATGAGTCTTTCCGGGGGGTACTCTCCGAAGAGTGGAGGTGACGACTGGTACTAGGCGATCAGGCGGTAAAACGTGGCAAGGGAATGTGGGTCTGTGGACGAGGTTCTTCTGTAAGTTCTCCCGGTGGTGAGAGGACATGACCTCAGTCTTGGGTACGGAGAGAGGGTACACCTCGGCAGAGAAGGCATCCGCCGAGTCTTGGTCTTCTGCCGGTAGGCCGGATAGAGGCTTGGCAGGGACAGAAAACGACATAGTACACTTGGTCTGAGGTGACTTGAGACACTGGTTGGAACAGTCCTGACCCCAACTGAGAATCTCCCCGGTTCTCCAGTCCAGCTGAGGGGCATGTTCTTGCAGCCACGGGAGTCCCAGGAGGACCGCGGGGGAAGAATGGGGCAGGACGTAGAAGGATATCTCTTCTTGATGTAAAGGACCCACCTGGAGGACTAAAGGTGCGGTCTTGTAGTGTACACGGTCGGTAAGAATTTCGCCCGTGACCGAGGAGATAGTCAGGGGCCTGGCTAGTCGGGTCACGGGTAGCCGCCATCTTTGGACCAATGTTGCCGCAATAAAACTGCCTGCTGACCCAGAATCGAGGAAGGCAGTAGTCTGATGATTTTGTCCTGAGGGAGTCCGGATGGAAACTGGCATAGACAGACTTGGAAAGGTGGCATTCACACCTAGGGACACCTGTCCCACCGGACCTAGGTGCGAGCATTTTCCGGATGTTTGGGGACGTAGGGGACATCCTAGCCGGAAGTGATCGGAACCACCGCAATAGAGACAGAGATTCTGCTCCAGGCGCCGGATTCTTTCATCAGGCGTCAGGTGAGCCCGTTCCACCTGCATAGGAATCTCAGGAGAGGGCTGGGACATCGAAAGGTCAGGATTCTGGAAAACCGGCGCCAGCTGGGGATGGCGACGGGAACGGCTTAGTAAATGTTCATGCCGAACCTCCTCCTCCCTCTCCGAAAAACGAGTATCAACTCGGGTGGCCAGTAGAATAAGTTCGTTCAGGGAGGTAGGCAGGTCTCGGGCAGCGAGCACGTCTCTCACTCGACTAGACAGACCCTTCTTGAAGGTGGCCAATAGGGCGGCCTCGTTCCAGTCCAATTCAGCTGCCAGGGTGCGGAACTGGATGGCGTAGTCACCAACAGAGGAGCTGCCTTGAGAGAGGTTGAGGAGAGCAGTCTCGGCTGAAGAAGCACGGGCAGGTTCCTCAAAGACGGAGCGAAACTCGAATAGGAAGGCCCGGAGGTTGGCAGCAACAGGATCATCACGGTCCCACAGTGGCGTGGCCCAGGCCAGGGCTCTACCTTCCAATAGGCTGATGATGAAAGCCACTTTAGAGCGCTCGGTGGAAAACTGACTACTCAAAAGTTCAATGTGCATGGTGCACTGAGTCAAGAATCCTCTGCACAACTTAGAGTCCCCAGAGTACTTGCTTGGGAGAGCCAGTCGGAGTGAAGAAGAAGCGTCAGGAGGTGGTGTGCGCTGGGCAGTAGTCTGCTGCTGTAAGGCGGTAGTGAGTTGCTGTATCTGCTGCGACTGTTTCTGAATTTGTTGCGCCTGCTGAGTGACCACTCTGGCGACGTCACGGAGATCAGGCACCTCGCCGGGATCCATGGTTGGAGCCTACTGTAACGCCTGGAGTAGTGGATCCACTGGACCGACAGCAGCGATGGCACTAACCTCACCAGGGGGCGGAGTCTAAGGGGCCGCTGGTTTTCACCAGAGCCCGCCGCAAGGCGGGATGGACTTGCTGCGGCAGGCGACCCCCAGGTCGCTACCCCAGGCTTGGTTGCTGGTGTCGGCAGGCGAGGCGTGGCAGGGGATGGCACAGGCAATGGTCTGCAGGTGAGAGCGCACGTGACAGGCTGAACACGGGAACAGATGGAGTGACAGGGGAACAGGAACCAGGAACAGGGACTTGGGACCAGGTAACGGATAGGACTCAGGAACAGGGACTTGGGACCAGGTAGCGGAATAGGACACAGGAACAACAGGGGGCTGGGCCAACGCTATGGGAAGCATGTAGAGGCTCCAACACTAAGGACAGGGCATGCTGGGATTTATAGGGGAGTGATTGGTGCCACTAACCAATTAGGAGCGCACTGCCCCTTTAAATCTGAGACAGCCGGCGCGCGCGCGCCCTAGGAGGCGGGGACGCGCGCGCCGGCCGGCACAGACCGCGACATGCACGGAGGAGAGGTGAGGCGCCCCAGGGGCCGAAGCAGCAGCAGTGCCGGGTCCCTACACAAGGACCCCGGCGGCTGCACGGGACAGGAGGCGGTCGCGGCGGCCACCCGGGACGCGGGAAGCCGCCGCGGCCGTAACAGCACTGTCCTAACAGACACCTCAAAAGTCCCAATAGACCCATAATAGAACAATTTTAAATACATTTATTAAAAAAAAAACTTACTTTTTTAAAAACAATTTAATAAAACAAAAGTTATATAAATTGCCATTGTAATCGTACTGACTTGAGGAACATAGATAGCCATATCAGCTTTACCTCAGGGTGGACAACGTAAGGACGATCCCTAAATACCCTTCCCCCACCTTTCAAAATGAAGAAATGAAAAAGATTGTTTTCTTTTTTAATTTCACTGCACAAATACATCTTTTTTTTCACGGTTTTGCTGTACATTTTACAGAAAATTGAGTCATTTTAAAGTACATTTGGAATTGCCAAAAATAAGAGCTCATATGGGTCTGAAGGTGAAAAAATGCAAGTGCTATGGCCTTTTAAACATGAGGAGGAAAAAACAAAAGTGCAAAAATAAAAATTGTCTCAGTCCTTAAAGAAGCAGTTCAATTTTTAATTTTTTTGTCCCCCCGGGTAGCCGCTGTCATGTATACTTACAGAAGATGATCGGTGTCCCGTTCCCGTCGGTCAGTTCCGTCCCGTGGTGCCGTTCACATCGGGCGCGCGCTCACTTCCGCCGGCTGCTGCGAGTCCTCTTCTCTGCCCAGTGATTATATGCCGGAAGTCATTCGCTTCCATGCATTCTCTATGGAAGCGCGTGACTTCTGGCGTTCAAATGACAAGGGAGAGAAGAGGAGTCACAGAGCCGGCGGAAGTGAGCGCGCGCCCGATGTGAATGGCACCGCGGGACGGAACTGACCGACGGGAACGGGACACCGATCATCTTCTGTAAGTATACTTGACAGCGGCTACCCGGGGGGCGAAAAAAATAAAAAGTGAACTGCTTCTTTAAGGGTTTAAAAACAGCTCAATAATACTTAGATTCCTAGGTGACCAAACAGTCAGGTGCCCTCACAAAGCACTTTAGTTGGCGTTTAGTTTGGCGTTTTTTATGTCCCCAAAAAACGCCAATCCGATGCATGACGGTTTTTCTGGCATTTTTGCTATGTTTTTGACTTGCTATGTGAAAGTCCATTTGAGGCTTTGGGTGTTTTTTGGGTTGATGTTTTTTCTCAAACAGGGACTTCAGTGCTGGGGGGGAGATGCAGAAAGGCACAGTCTGGTCCCCTGGGGGTTTAATGAACTCCCTTTAAACCAGCCTGTGCTCGGTTTCGGGGTTGGGGGCGGACGATGGTTAACTTTCCCCCCCGGTCTTCTCCCCACCTTATTGTAATCAGCGGCTGAGCAGAGACACTGTTTCAGCCAATGATTCGCTAAGATGACGCTTGAGCATTGTCATCTCTGCCAATCAGCAGCTGCAGCAGCTGATTCACTTTCTCTCTCTTTGAAGAGGCAGAGCCTGGCACAGTGTGGCAACTGAGCCATGTTTGATAAATCTCCCCTATAGTGTAAATACATATGAGCCACTGTCATTATTACATTTTATCTTGTCATTTTATGTGTATAGACAGACCACTGCCTACTCAAAAAGATTATAGATGATAAATGTACATGCGTCATTCTGTTTTGTGGTTCAGCATAAAACGCTGTAGCCAAAATTAACACATAGAAAGACCACAGTAAGTACATCCAATTTTCTTTTGTAGAATCATAGTAAAAAGCCTTGTTATGAATAAAAGCATTTGTAATTATATTTGCAGTTATAGTTTCAGCTCTCTATTTTTGGTTTTTCATAATGATTCTTTTTCAATGTAGCAGGTTCTGCTGACTGAAAATAACAAAATTTGAGCTAGAAGAGCAGTGACAATGAGACTGAACTTATTATACCTGTTATGAAACTACTAATGTGTCAATTAAAATTCTAAAAGTAGAAATCCAGATAAAAAGTTGGTGAATATGACTGCTTCAACAAAATACTTTTTTTTCCCAAGGCCTGAAACCTTTCTTTACTATCAGAAAATTACTAAACTATTAATCTAGTAAGGCTGGGTTCAAACTACGTTTTTGCAAAAAAATGGATGAAAAAAAGATGGCAAAATGGATGCAACTGCTTGCATCCGTTTTTCCATTGACTTCCATTATAAAAAAAAGAACGGATCCAAACGGATCTTGTTTTTTTGACAGACAGAGAAAGGAGGTCAACCACGTTTTTGTGTCCATAAAAAAAAAAAAAAAACGGATCCGTTTTGATCCGTTTTTTTTTTTCTAATGGAAGTCAATGGTAAAAAAAAGATCAAAACGGATGCACACAATTGCATCCGTTTTTTGCAAAAAATGCATTGCAAAAACGTAGTGTGAACCCAGCCCAATCCATCTATCTGATTTCTATCCAGCCCCAAGGTTACTACATGAAAATCATTTTTTCTTCCCATTCCAATTTTTAAGTAGAACTAAGAGGTACAAGGTAAAGCTACACATACACATGGCAGATAAATGTCCCATACTGTAAGCACAGAGCCAAATAAGAACCAATACAGCTGCTGTACTTAAACATACAGGGAGAGATTTACCAAACCTGGTGTAGGGTGAAACTGGCTTAGTTGCCCCTAGCAACCAGTCACATTCCACTTCCTCATTCCTCACAGACTCTTTGGAAAATGAAAGGGTTGCATACAGGGTTCAGCTTGACCTCCATTACCTTCCCTTAGTTTGTTTTGCTGCTTCTGTCTTCTATGTTGTGCAGCATTCTGGTCCTGTCTCATCTTAGTTACTGACTGGTTAGTCTATGTCTGCTTGAAGCAAATCTGTCACCCCTGACTTCCTATCAAGCTGGCAGTAGTGCTGGATAGATATAAATAAAAGTATTCAGAACATGCCATTGTTACCTGTGTGTGTGTTTTTGTTTCATTAAAAAAAATCCTTTTTTTCAGCAGTAAATAGTGTCATGGAGACGGGCCCTAGGGACCTTAGCCCTGGTACACTTCACTGTGGTTGATGCACAATGAATGTCACGGATTATGCAAACCTCCTTCCTCCTCTTCTTCTGATTCTTCTTCAAGGGATAGTACATACGTTGCTCTTAAAGGATTGGAACCATAGTCATTTCTTAAGGCTAGGTTCACACTATGTATCTGTGCGGCTGTATTGCGGGCGGTAAATCATCGGCTGGATTTTTCCGGTTCATGCGTACGCTGGAAAGTATACGATATACGGCTGCACAGTGCACACTATGTATGAATCTACGGCCCTATCGTAAACGGACCCGTAAAAAATGAAAAAGACCATTGTTTGCGGCTGGAAATGCTCCGTGGATTGGCAGGCGGTCCGTATGCCGAATGCCGAATGCCGATGCCTCTAATAGTTAATATATTAAATTAATAAAATACATTTTCTTTGTAATAAAGTCCCTTTCGTTGTTCAATAATTTAATTCTAACGAATGCATCATTGTGCAATTAAATATACTGTTAAAATAAATATATATATAAATAAATGTATATTTATATATATATATTTATTTTTTGACAGTATATTTAATTGCACAATGATGGATTCGTTTAAATTAAATTAATGAACAACGAAACTGATTTTATTACAACAAAAATTTGTTTTATTAATTTAATATTAATTAGTACAGGAAGCTCCAGTAAGCCGTTAATTCATATTGCCGGCAATAGAGCATTCTGTACTAATTATCACTTTACTTTAATTAAAACATCAAATGTTTCTTCTAATTATGTTATCACAATAGCATTATTAGAAGAAACATTTAGAATTATATGTGCGCTCAGCTGATTGGCTGATCGGCTCAGCGCACATATAATTAGCGGGTCCACAGCACAGTGACTTCATTGTGCTGCGGACCAGCGAAGAGGACACATCGGGGTGAGTATAGAGCTCTACCCACCCCCTCCCCTGCACTGCACCCCTCCCAGCAAGAAAGGGGGTCACTTAACCCCTTCCTTACTGGGATGGGTGCAGTCTGACATCAGTCTGGTCCCCAAGGGGTTAAAGGGGATGCAATACATCCTCCCTTAACCCCTTGAGGGCCAGACTGTAAGCAGCGAAGATGCTGCATACTGTAAGGTGCACAACACCGCTCACAATGATGGGTGTTGTGCTCCTGTTTGTGTGTTTTTTGTGTGTTTCTCCCTTTTTGTTTTTCAGATATCGGTATCCTGTGGATTACGTCGGATTCCGTGGACTACGTCGATGACCAGCGGCTGTTTGGTGTGGTTTTTTTTATAAAATGGTCAATGAAGGGTGTAGGGGTGTTTTTATTTGAATAAAAAAAAATTTCACTTGTGTGTTGTCTTTATTTCTTTACTTTATAGACTTAGTAGTGGAAGCCGTCTAATAGACGGAATCCATTACTAAGTCGGGGCCTAGTGTTAGCCGGTATAAAATGGCTAACACTAACCCCCTATTATTACCCCAGTACCCAATGCCACCAGGGGTACTGGGAAGAGCCGGGTGCCAGTGGTCCCGGAGCGTCAAAATTGGCGCTCCTGGACCGGGCGGCAGCAGGCTGGTAAGATTTAGGCTGGGGAGGGCCTAAAACAATGGCTCTTCCCACCCTGGTGTTGCCAGGCTGCTGTTGTTCGGTTTTTTAACCCGGCTGGTTATAAAAATAGGGGGGGACCCTATGCGTTTTTTTAAATTATTTATTTATTTAAAAAAAAAAAAAAAAACCCGCATAGGGTCCCCCCTATTTTTATAATTAGCTGGGTTAAAAAACAAACGACAGCAGCCTGGTAACACCAGGGTGGGAAGAGCCATTGGTTTAGGCCCTCCCCAGCCTAAATCTTACCAGCCTGCTGCCGCCCGGTCCAGGAGCGCCAATGTTGACGCTCCGGGACCACTGGCACCTGGCTCTTCCCAGTACCCCTGGTGGCATTGGGTACTGGGGTAATAATGGGGGGTTAGTGTTAGCCATTTTATACCGGCTAACACTAGGCCCCGACTTAGTAATGGATTCCGTCTATTAGACGGCTTCCACTAATAAGTCTATAAAGTAAAGAAATAAAGACAACACACAAGTGAAATTTTTTTTTATTCAAATAAAAACACCCCCACACCCCTCATTGACCATTTTATTAAAAAAACACCAAACAACCGCTGGTCATCGACGTAGTCCACGGAATCCGACGTAATTCACAGCATACCGATATCTGAAAAACAAAAATGGAGAAACACACAAAAAACACACAAACAAGAGCACAACACCCATCATTGTGAGTGGTGTTGTGCTCCTTACAGTATGCAGCATCTTTACAGATCGCTGCTTATAGTCTGGCCCCCAAGGGGTTAAGGGAGGATGTATTGTATCCCCCTTAACCCCTTGGGGGCCAGACTGATGTCAGACTGCACTCATCCCAGCAAGGAAGGGGTTAAGTGACCCCCCTTCCTTGCTGGGAGGGGTTTAGTGCAGGGGAGGGGGTGGGGAGAGCTCTATACTAATACGCTAATTATACGTGCGCTCAGCCGATCAGCCAATCAGCTGAGAGCACATATAATTCTAAATGTTTCTTCTAATAATGCTATTGTGATAACATAATTAGAAGAAACATTTGATGTTTTAATTATAGTAAAGTGATGATTAGTACAGAATGCTTTATTTACCCGGAATATGAATTAACGGCTTACTGGAGCTTCCTGTACTAATTAATATTTAATTAATAAAACACATTTTCGTTGTAATAAAATCAGTTTCGTTGTTCAATAATTTAATTTAAACGAATCCATTATTGTGCAATTAAATATACTGTCAAAAAATAAATATATATATATATATATATATATATATATATATACATTTATTTATATATATATATTTATTTTAACAGTATATTTAATTGCAAAATGATGGATTCGTTTAAATTTAATTATTGAACAATGAAAGGGACTTTATTACAACGAAAATGTGTTTTATTAATTCAATATATTAACCATGAGAGGCATCGGCATTACTGCAGAGGATCGCAAACCCCGGTAATAGCAATTCATGTAAACTGTTTCCCTGCTTTCCCAGATGCATTACAGAGGTGTTTGCATCACTTTCTAAAGATTTTATTTGTTATTTTTAGTTAAACCAGATTTCCAAGTAAATGACCGTATGTTTTCAGCCGCATGTCTATTTTTTCCCATGGCCGTAGTTTCAGCCGCACATTTCCAGCCGCATAAAAAATACAGCCGCACACATACATAGTGTGAACATAGCCTAAAGCACTGTACTAAAGTTGTCCTTAAAGGGACGGTACCAAAGTTGCTCTTAAAGAGAGGGTACCAAGGGTTAAAGTTTATCTTAAAGGGAAGTCACTGTTAAAGGGGCGCACTATGTATTTCCCTGGAAATGCAAATCTAGTTATACATGTACCAACTCTGAAGGCAGGCAACTAAGATATTTAGAATTCTTTTATTGATATCTATCCAGCAGTGCAGCCAAATTGTTAGGCAGTCAGAGGGTGTCAGACTACTTTGAATTGTGTATCAATAATTTATTATACCAGCCTGACTTGTACATTTTAACAATGACTTTCTGCTGCAGTTGCCCTAGTAGTAACCATACCTTGAGGGTAAATTCACACGGGCGGATCCGCCGGGAGTCTCCCGCATACAATCTGCAGCTAATCCGCAATACACGTATTATTCTTATTAATATTAATATGTGTATTGAGGATTAGCTGCGGATTCCGTGCGTGAGACTCCCGGCGGATCCACCCGTGTGAATTTACCCTGAATGTGTTTTCTATGTGTTCTATTTTCACCTCTGCTAAACTTTACCACCAGGCTAGAATAGAGCTGTAAACTTCTAGGATCAGCCAAGCAAAATCTCTCAAATCATATTTGAGGTAAAGGGTGGTCCAATAGGTGAATATTCAAGACCAGATTAGTTCCTTCACTAAGCATAACAGGACCAAGACCAATGCAGTCTTGGATGTTTTCCATCCTTTTAAAATTGATAGCCTATCCTCAGGATATGCTGTCAATATTAAGTTTGAAGGTCATGTGAGTGCTGCAACCTTTTCAAAGTTTACATTGGCTGCAAACAGGTTCAAACTTGTAAACATACAATAAAAACTTATGGGGAAAAAAAACTATTTTGAAAATATCTTAAATGTTTTTCTGGTTTAGCGCACAGTGATTGAAGCATGTTTAAAGCAACTCTGTATCCACAATCTGACCCCCCCCCCCCCAAAAAAAAAAATAAATAAAAATAAAAATAAAGTAAAATCACTTGTACCTTCGGATAGCTGCTTTTAATCCAAGATCTGTCCTGGGGTCAGTTCGGCAGGTGATGCAGTTATTGTCCTAAAAAACAACTTTTAAACTTGCGGCCCGTGCCAAACGGGAGTATCTTTGCCCTAACTTTGCACCACCCCTCCGTCCCTCCTCCCCACCCTCTTCATCATTAGGAATGCTCCAGGCTGATTGCCTCTTATTCCCCACCTGTGTCAGCCCGGCACATGGGCTGGATCGTTAAGCACCTGTGCAGTGTTCAGCATGTAGAAAATGTTCCAGTGGCATTCCTAATGATGAAGAGGGTGGGGAGGAGGGATGGAGGGGGGGTGCAAAGTTAGGGCACAGATACTCCCGTTTGGCACGGGCTGCAAGTTTAAAAGTTGTTTTTTAGGACAATAACTACATTACCTGCCAAACGAACCCCAGGACAGATCTTCGATTGAAGCAATAATAAGATTATATTTGACTAATATTACATTGATAAATCTACACAACAGTCTATATCAGGGCCAAAACATTCATATAAAACTCATTATCCAATATCACATCACTCCAAGAATATGAAGTGATCGCTGGAACATTTTGTTTTATGCTTCAGAATTTCCGTTGTTTAATCTTTGCAAATATCTATTCTTTTATTATATTTAAATTTATAAACAGTATTTTGCCAAACCATGTTTAATAAAGAAGGATGTCTAGTTTTGTCAGAAACTTGAGGTTGAGAAGCAATGCTAGTGTGTATTCAATAGACTTCCTGAATATACAATTGGAAATCTTCCCAGATGACACATCTGTCCTTCAATTAACATCTCTAAAGATGAGATGAAACAAGAAGATGCAGACTAAGAATAGGGGAGATAACATCTCTCTCTTGTTCTTTTTTCTGCATCTGCTGCTTCACCAAACAGCCTGAACAGGTTTATACATCTTTCTCACTATTATGCTGTTGTACGACTTTGTCTGTAACATCTTATTTGAATGTAAATGAAGAAAAAGTTGTAAAATTTGTTTGCAGAAACTGAAGGCACAGATAATTGTACAGTTTCACACTCACATGCGCGTGCACACTTTAATACATTTTTAGGCTGGGTTCACACACAGTATATTTGAGGCTGTATTTGTGAGGCTGTATAGCAACCAAAACCAGGAGTGGATTGAAAACACAGAAAGGATCTGTTCACATAATGTTGTAATTGAGTGGATGGCTGTCATTTAATGGCAAATTTTTGCTGTTATTTTAAAACAACGGCTGTTATATTGAAATAATGGCAGTTATTTACCGTTATATGACGGCCATCCACTCAATTTCAACATTGTGTGAACAGAGCCTTTCTGTGTTTTCAATCCACTCCTGGTTTTGGTTGCAATGAGGACCTGACATGAGGACCAAATACAGCCTGAAATATACGTAGTGTGAACCCAGCCTTAGTAAATCTACTTAAAACAATTTTTTTCAATGTTTTAATGTTGGGCTAATTAGAGACATATTTCTTTATCAACGCTGTGATCAGCATCACTCCTACTACTAAAAGGGTAATCATAGTGATCACAGATACATAACTAAGGGTACTATTACATGGGCTGATGAAGGTCCGATCAATATTGTAACCGACTGCTGATTGGCTAGATCAGTGCTAATTTACTGGGCCTGTTACACGGCTCGATAAACGTTTAGCAAGGCCTGCATGGACATCATTAGCAATGTCCGTGCAGCCCTTGCCCAAACAGTTAATACATTACGTGTCCACGATTCTAGTCTTCTCCTGCCCTCTGCGTGCTTCCCATAGATGAGAGAGGTACTGTACAGTTTCCAGAATACAGAGTAAGAGCACTTACAGAGGATTTAAGCCAGGATGCACGGTCAGAGAAGTGTTGCTTAGCAATGTGTATATACACATAATAAGACGATTATAGGTCTGAACTTATATCAACGATCAGCCGATGACAACGATCATCGGCTGATCGTTGTCTTTAGTACACGGAACGATAATCGGCCCAATCAGGCCGATTCGGCCGATTATCGTTCCGTGTAATAGTACCCTTAGGCTCAGAATATCTGGTGAGGGGGAACATCCCCCCCAAAAAAGAAAAGACAGGGAAGTCATCCAGACCTGACCTCTTGATTGTTTGGAAGGTCTCCAAGAGTTTCCAGCATAGTGAGGAGATGCCAACAACAAAGATTCACTGGTATTTAGCAATAGGATTTTTAAAGCCCTAAGCCAATTCTTAACTCTGTCAATTCCACCCTGTGTGTTGGGTAGGACGGAGTTCATAACTCATAAAATTCCTAATAATATTCAAAGAAATGTGAAACCTGATGAGGTTTCGATGGACAGGATGTAAAATAAAGATTTCCATTTGGTAAATTGGGATATAATATTTGTATTATATTATTAAATAAAACTTCTTGGAATTTGTGTGGGAATATAGTATGTTTTTTTTAACTCTGGTTTAGCTTGTTAATGTTTCAGAAGGTGGTGAGTGGAGGTGAAAATGTAATCTAATTGGTGATATGAGCAGTGTTCCACCACATAGTAAGCATAATCATTTGTTGATAGGTGCATAGATCTTAAGATATCAATGAGGTCAGAGGGTGCAAAAATTCATTTGGTTCCCTTTATATATGGAAGAGCATCATTTAATGTGTGCAGATTTTTTTTACTTCTGTGCACTTACATACAGTGCATAATGGACAGGATGTCATGACAAAAATATCTTTTTATTAGATGCAATAAAATTCAGCTATGTTTATCTACCAATTTCACAAAGTAACATTTCTAAATAAATCAGCTTTCAGCCATATAGTCTAATCCAACATTATCCTTTATAGTTATGCATTATTCCAAACCATTTGTTTCCTGTTTTATTTTTTAAGGGCTCACATGGCCTCTAATTATTTGTTTACAGTTTATTTAGAGTGCCCATTCTGAATAAGTGTATCCTTGACAACAGAAACTTTCTTCAAACACCTACTATTATCATTACAATTACAAATAATTGTAATTAGCCTTCACTTACTTCATCTTGCCGAAAGTCATTTGCTTTTTTATATTCTCCAATACTACCATGAACAATTAGTTCTAAAAATTTTTGCATTATTTATGCCCTGCATTGCCAGTTGGAATTAAATTGTTCCAAAACTCACATACCAGCATGAGAAGATGAACTTTAATGGTTTTGGAAACAAAGTGTTCCTTTTTTAGCTGATGACAAATCATCAGTATATATTCTAGCTTCAAATTGTTTTAACTCTCTAATGTACATTGCATTTTAGGGTACAGCCTCTAGTAGAGTTTGAGCCCAGCATGGACATGCTTTTGTATAATGTACTTACCTATACACACTCTCACAGCAAACCCAACCTTTTTTTTCCAGCACCAGTTGTGCCAATTGGTTGCCGGGGTTACTAGCCCTGCTGTCAGGGTGGACACATCCGTAGTAATGTTGAAAAAGAGAAAAGTCTCATTTCTTTATAGCTAAATATGACTTTCAAAATAAATTCCTACATTAATGGCACATATTCAACAAGATAGTGTTTAAATTACTGAGACAACAAAAAAAATGATCATGCTTCTGTGTTGCTATATACAAAATTATAAAATGTGCGGTATGAATTAGGACAAAAATATCATTTGATTATTAGTGTAGTACATTGGTCAAAAAGTTGGGACATCTTGTACCCTTCAAATGTATACAGTATGAGAGTTTCACTTAGTGTCAACATTTTAAGAGGTTATCACAACTTTACAAAGTTATCAACAAGATAGGAAAAATGATCTGATTGTAAGAGGTCCCCCATAATCTCTAGTCTCCTATTAGAATGGAGAAATAGGTCATGCATTGACATCGCTGACCCAATCATTCTCTATGGGAGTCATGGCAAAATTAAACATTCAATGGGAGACTTGAGTCTTGTGGTTGCAGGGGGCCCTAGCAGTCAAAGCCACACAAAAGTATTATCATTAAATCTACAATCTACAGTTACATTTTTTTTAAGTTTGTATTTTTCCTTGGGTCAGATCAGGCTTCAAAAAATAAATCTTCTATATTTTGTATTCTTGGCTAAATATATTTGAATTAAATGGTAACAATACAATGTTCTTACAGCTCTAATTATCACTGCATACACTTATACACAAACACAGTACATTTTAATTAGTATGAGAAGAAGTTTGTCAACTAACTTTTAGGCAAATTAATTGTCAATTCTACACATTGGTGGGTACATTTAAGATGTTAAAATGGCAGAAATGCAGAAGATGCAGAAGCCTATTCACCTCTGTAAAGTCAAATGACATAAACATTTTCTCTGATAGAAATGTACAATGGTCCAGATTTATCAAAATTGTCTAATGTGCCACATTTAAAACATTTTAGTGCTTTTTGATAAATCTATCACTCTATAGCCTACTGTAAGTTTAACCCACTCCGCAGTGGGATAGTAAAAAAAAGTCAAAGTTAAAAATAAAGTAAAAAAAGAAAAAATACACATACATACACACATGTGCGCACATACACACACACACACACACACACACACACACAAATTTAAGCACACAATCCCACATTATACACAATGTCCCTGATAACAAATGATCATTTTAGGGGAGGGGAGGGGGGAGAAGGGGGGAATACATGAAAAATTTTGGTCAGCTCAAAAGGATTAAGATTAAATTAGATAGTGTGCATCCTGGGGAGTGCCATTAGTTATAGAAAAGCACTTCATTTGTGAAAAAAAAAAACCTAACGGATGGGAAAATATAAAGAGCAGAAATGTCTGAAAGCAGGTTTCCTGAGAATCCCATCTTTTTTAACCGCAAAAAGACAGACAAGCCAACACAATTAAATGCCTTCTCTGTGTCAAGGGCCAAAGCTAACAATGGTATGTTGTGCTGCTCTATATGATGGACTATGTCCAACATTCCTCTAGAGTTAGCATATGCTTGGTACCCCTTAAGGAAACCAGTTTGATCAGCACCCCCCAGAGACAACAGGACAGGAGATTGTCTCATTGCTATAAGTTTGGAAAAAGTTTTTAAGTTGTTATTTAACATGGAAATAGGGTGACATTTTTGGGGAGAGGCCATAGTCTTACCAGGTTTGGGGAGGTTAACAATGATAGCTGGAGAATATTCTGCTGGTAAGAATCCTGTGGTCATGATGTGTTGAAAAAAGGAAATGAGAGAGGGGGGAAGAATAGGAAAATAGGTTTTATAGTACATGTTAGAGAAACCGTCTGGTCCGAAGGCTTTTTCCACCACAAGGGATTTAATAACATTTTGTAATTCCTCCAAGGTGATGTTTCAGCCCAAGTCATCCATCTTTAAAGTGAAAAGCCTAGGAAGATATACAGAGTTAAGAAAACCTTGAATGTCAGATTCAGTCACTTTTGGAACAGATGATTCATCCTGCAGATTATAGAATTTACTGTAATGATCCTTAAAGCAATTGGCTATATCCTATGGAGTGATCATGGGGTGTAATAAGGTGAATCAACAGGAATCATTTTCTCCCAGAAACTTATCAGCCTCATTATTTTGTGAATGATAACATGCTCTTTTCTAGGAAAATAAAATAGCGCCTCTTAGTTCTTTAGCGTGGGCCAAAGAAGCATTCGTTTTGTTTATAGATTCTAATGATCATCTGAATTCTTGGTGAAGATTAGCGAAGATTCTTGGCGAAGATTCTTACATTCTCTGTGGTGTATGCCATCCATAGTCCCCACTCACCTAATTGGTGCGTGTGAAAAGGTAGGGAAGGAGGCATGGCCTCCTTCCATGCCTGATTTACCATAATTTATGCAGGAGCAGGTGTACATTTCTGCATCCGCCATGCCACAGGTGCAGGTCTCACTGGATTAACCTAAGAGGTGGTGTAAATCTGTCTGGGGGAAAGGGGGAGGGGCTTTATCTAAAACAGGTGTATGGCATACTTGGTATCTCTACATATGTAATGAAACTGGCAATGAAATTAACACATGATTTAACCCACAGGGTGTCCGCAGAAAATTCAAAGGCAATTTTTTCAATTTTTCATAAAAAATAAGGACATTTTTCACAAGCAAATTGTAAGTATATCAAAGTGAGATATGGCCAAAATGAGCCCAGTCAAAGGAGGAGTCCCAAAAAAGTGAAAAAATACAGACAGGCAGGGGGGTGTAGAATAATAATAATAATAATAAAAATAATAATAATAATAATAATAATAACAACAACAACAACACCACCTCTAGTGTCCCTTTCACAGCCACTGGTGACCTGTAGCTCATACCTGGTTGAGTAATTGCCTGCTCAGCCAGTGACTGCAGCGGGACACTGCTCAAGTCACTGCCCCAGTTGGAAGAGCAGGGTACCCGGTTTACAGATGGAGGTGACAGCTGGCATCCATCATTAAGAACCAGGAGCGGAGCAACAGAGGGACAAGGAGGGAGGAGTTTACTTGTTTATAATTTTTTCACTACCCCCCTGTTTTTCATTTTCTTGGGACTTCTTCCTCTTTAATCAGTTACTATTAAAGCCTGGAAGTACAAACCTTACAGCAGTGCTAATGCTAGAAGTAAAGACTCTAGCAGCAATACTACATCTTACAATAACACTGCAAGACGTTCCCCAACTTTCTGTTGACCAGACTTGACCTTACCTGAGATTTTTATTTTTAATAAATTGGAAATGAGATGAAAATCAAATAACACAGATTTATTACAGTTCCATAAGTAAAAATGCACTTTAATATACTTGTTATTCCATAATATATCATATTCTAAAAGCTGAAGTAATTTAAAAGTAATTAGAAAGCACATGCCAGACATCTTGCAGAAGCATGTAGCTATTTAGACCACACTTGAGATCAAAATATTCTGTTTGGTCCTATGTATTTTAATACACAATTTATCACACACAACAAGACTTGATGGATTACAGCAAATAATATTTAGTAGATTTTAGGTGTCATTTAATATGTTATTGAATCAAATGCCAAACAATGTATGATCACAAGCCAAACAATTAAAATAAATATAGCATGTACCTGCTAGTCTGATTATTGACAGAAAATACTCTGTATAATCTGCGAAATATCATTTATTATCAATTATATTTGTGTACACTAGTTGAGCAACACTGCAGAGTAGCCCATGAAATTACTGTATACAATTGGTTATACAGTATTTTTAACAATTTTATTTTTTAAATTTAGTTGCCTGGACATGATGTGAAAAGACACCCCCCTGTCTATTGAAGGTCACGTAGGTAACAATGCATATCAGATCAAAACTGAGCCATGAAGGGAAAAACTGCCTGTGTGCCATGGCCCGGGTCACTGGATAATGGTATTGAATCAGCTGATGGGCTCTGGTGTTTTGGGGGCTACTTGTCATGGTGACTAGGAGTGGGAACACCTACCCCTGGACACACAGGCAACCGAACCTTAGGTAGAACTTATGTGAGGTGCAGAATGTGGGTGTAGGTGCGGCGGTAGAGATAACAGAGTCCCACTTTGAACAATGCTCAATTTTACTGCAACTTATCTTCATTGCAAAACAAAAGTAACAGTGCTTAAGTACTTAGTGCAAAATGAACAATAGCAATAAGAGCTTGAAATAGAGTAGAGAAGAAAGAAGCTGTAACAGGAGATAGGGTGCCAGATAGGAGGGACCTTGCCTACTTAGTAAGTACTCTGCTAGGATGTAGGTGAAGTGTGTAAATTATCTTGAAGAACTCCATCATATAGATAAGTCCTAGTTATCTTATCTGACCGCCTTCTGTCTCTCAGTATCGGTAACCATCCTGATTGGTATAATGAGTCCCAGGCCTCTGTCTCTGGGGATAGCTAACTAGTAGTTTCCTCCCTACTTTTTAAAGTGAAGTACAGTAGAGAGCGGCTATCTTGCACTGTGCTCTATTGTGGATCAGCCTTTCTTTCCTTCTTGGTTCTAGTTACCCACTGCTAGGTTTAGCAGCACATGACTCTAAAACATAGTCTCTAAAACTAGGGAGAACAGGAACACAACTGACTGGCTTAGAGCTAGGCTAGAACACCTCCTAACTGGTCTAGAGCTAGGCTCTAACTCCCTAATGTCAGGAAGTGTGAAGTGTGAAGTGTGTGAGTGTAGAACTGACTAAACCTTCCCACATAACTGCATCTGTGCACAAGCGGGGGGGGGGGGGGGGGAGCACCCAGTGGTTGGAGTAGGGCACAGCAGCTAACTGCAGTAACTGTGACACCTGACAGAAACACTTTTACCTGGATGTGTAAAGAAAAAAAACATACACACATATAGTGGGACACTTTATGTAGAGTTTAGAGAGGGGTACAAAAAATTCTGCAACACTATAAGTTCCCAATCATTCTCAGTCTCCATCATTCTTAAATGGAAGAATCAGGGCCTTAGTAAGAGAGGTGGGCAACCACTGGTTAGTAAGGCTGAGCTCCTACGATTATGTGGCAGATGGGAGAAACTTCCAAAAAGTCAGCCATCACTGCAGCAATCCACCTGCCTGACCTTTCATGTAGGCTGGCCAGAAAAAAGTCTATCATTTGTAAAAGACATATACTGTATAAGCTACCTGACTTTTGCAGAAAATAACTTAAATGACTGTCTTGAAACCAAGACTGAACTTTTTGACCTCACTTTTAAGCATTATGTCTGTGGAAGAATCAAGGCACTGCTCATCACCTGGTCAATCCCATCCCAACAAGGCAGCATCATGCTGTGGAGGTCTTTTTCAGCAGTTGGGACAGGGAAACTGGTCAGGGTTGAGAGGTGAAAATGAAATTAGTGTTCTTGAAGGGGTCATCCAGAATTAGAAAAAAGTTGAAAAATGTATTGCTGAATATTCAAATACCAATTAAAGACAATTTGATTGTCTTTACCCCCTTCCCGTCCACAATACATATATATATATATATATATATATATATATATATATATATATATATATATATATGTATTTATATATACATTCCTACTTTACATGCTCTATACATATATCTACGCTCCTGCACTGAAGGGGCTTTTAGTGTGTGCAGGGCTGCTCCAATGTTAGCAGTTCAACACACAGCAATGTCATGCAGCTACCTGTCATTAACTCCTTAAAACCATGATATATAGCAATCACAACATTTAAGGAAGTCATTTACAGGATAAGCACTTGTCACTGACTGATCAAGACTTGCAGGGGTCCTGATCACTTTCCCTGACAAGTGGAGGAGAAACACTCCGTCTTGTCAGATTGGCTATCTACTTATAAAGATCGCCAATAGCACTGTACAATGCTATGCAATATATGTCCCTATGTGACTTACTCATCTAGGCATGTGGGCTTCCCACAGCTCCTAAGTAGTTATGGCTAGTAGGAAATTTTGCCGCCAATCCCAAGGAGCATCGGCTTATAGGAGCATTCAGCATTACAAAGTGGTTAAAAAAAATAAACAGCCAACACTTACCTTCCTGTGATCTCCCAGCATGCTCCTGCTTTAGTCTCCAGGTTCCTGCTCACTGATTACTTGTTTAGCCAATCACTGAGCTGTCCTGCAGCAGCAAGGTAAGCATTGACTGTTTATTTATTTTTTTTAACCCCACAGCCGTTAAATAATTAACTAAGGCCGTCACTACATTTTCGCAGCAGAAAGAAAACCTGCTGCAAGAATGCAGGGTCATAGACTGTAATCGTACCAAGTATTGCAGTGGATTTGCTGCAAAACTCACTGTGTGAAATCCACTGCGAACATGCTGTGTGTGTTTGCACCCTAAAGATTTGGCTTCTTCAGCCAGACATTTTGTACCAAAGCCAGCACCAGCTGTGAGTTAGACAGGAGGACAAAAGATGCTTTGATGCATACTATGCCAGTAATTCTTACACACATAGAAATTCCAAAGATGCGTAAATTGTATAATGGAAGATGTCACAATAAAACCAATACAAAAGAGTGTATTTTAGCTATCAATGTTTCGTCCTCCCATAGCTTTATGTATAGTTTCAGTACATAGGTTATGATGACCAGGTAAAGATATTTTTCTCCTAAAAGTACAATAGTATAAAAAAAAAAAAAAAAAAAAAGAAGAAACTCAAATTTGTTCACAAAGGGGACTTTTTAACCCCCCCCCCCCCCAACCTTTAATATAGCTAGCCTTTAATATATATAAAATCTATTTTGCCTTGTTTTCTTTTCTTTACTTTGGGTGAGTGTATGTGTGTGTAAAGTTTACTGCTTGTTGCCCATTAGATCACTCTTACTAGTCATCTGTACAATCAAGCATGGAGTTATTATTCAAGCATGAAAAGGAGAAACTCAAATTTGATCACAAAGGGGACTATTTAAAGCGAATCTGTACCCACAATCTGACCCCCCAAACCACTTGTACCTTCAGATAGCTGCTTTTAATCCAAGATCTGTCCTGCGGTCTGTTCAGCAGGTGATGCAGTTATTGTGCTAAAAAAACTACTTTTAAACTGGCAGCCCCATGCCCTACCGGAGTTTATGTGCCCTAACTTTGCACCACCCCTCTGTCACCCCACCCTCTTCATAATTAGGAATGCCACTGGAACATTTTCTCCATGCTGAACATTGCACAACAATCCAGCCCATGTGCCGTCCTCTCACAGCTGACGAATAGTAGGCAATCTGCGTGGAGCATTCCTAATGATGAGGAGGGACAGAGAGGTTTTGCTAGCCTAATGCATACACAATATAGGCCATTACCGTAGGGCACGGGGCTGCCAGTTTAAAAGTAGTTTTTTAGCACAATAACTGCATCACTTGCCAAACGGACCGCAGGACAGATATTGGATTAAAAGCAGCTATCTGAAGGCACAAACGTTTTTTTTTTTTTTTGGGGGGGGGGGTCAGATTGTGGGTACAGAGTCGCTTTAATCCCCCCTTACCTTTAAAAAAATAAAATAAATATATATATATATATATATATATATACATATACATACACACACAGTGTATAAATAAATAAATATATATATATATATATATATATATATATATATATATATAGATAGATATATATATATAGATAGATATAAATATATAGCATATACACAGTAAGTGCCCAGTCTTGAATATCTGTATCCTGGACTGTCCTGGAAAAGTCACTGTGAGATAATCCTCAGGGAAAGTACGTTGTCAGAACGTCAGAATGTAAAAAAAAACCGCATTGGTCCGTAGACGTCTGCATAGTGTTCAGTCAGGTCAGAGGTGTAAATCTCGGAACTCTTTCCTTTGAGTAGCAGGTTATCCAGCTTGAGAGCCATGCGCCCCCGAACTTCAAAGGCACATAGCACTCATTACAACGCGTATCTCAACTAAGACCACAGTGTGGCTCAGGAGATACCCAGTAAGGTCGCCCAAACCTATATGCTAAAAATTGATCACCCCTCCACCCACGTAATATAGGACTGCAAAACGGCTAAATCCCTTGCTCAATGTGAAAATGTTCCTACTGACTTCAGCAGTGATTTGCGGTAAGCCTCCTCCGCCGTGTTCCATAATATCTGTAGAGAAAGGATATAAGTAAAACAGTATAACAGAGCTACTAAGGCAAGCATCATCAGGTTGCTGGACACACTACCACTATACAGCAAGCCATTATTTGTACATTTTTGTTGCAATTTTAAATTCAACATTAACCCCTTAAGGACAGAGCCTGAAATGGCCTTAAGGACAGAAACAAATTTTATGAATATGACCAGTGTCACTTTAGTCATTAATAACTTCGGGATGCTTTTACCTATCCGGATGATTCTGAGATTGTTTTCTTGTGACATATGGTACTTTACATTTCTGGTAAAATGGAGTCGATACTCATAATGAATCTTTATGGAAAAACACCAAAATATCGTGAAAAATTGTGAAAAAATGCATTTTTCCAACTTTGAAACCTTTCTGTTATACAGAAAATGGTTATGCCACATAAATTATATATTAAATAGCATTAGCAACATGTCTACTTTATGTTGGTAGCTTTTATTGAACTATATTTCATTTTTTTAGACAATAGGAAGCTTAAAACATTAGCAGCAAATTTCCAAATTTTCAGTAAAATTTCAAAATCAGATATTTTTAGGGACCTGTTCAGGTTTAAAGTGTATTTGAGGGGACTGTGTGTTAGAAAGCCCCACAAAGCACCCCATTTCAGAAACTGCACCCCCCAAACTATGCAAAAGTACATCCAGAAAGTTTTTTTTAACCCTTTTGGGGAGTCACAGAAATAAAAGCTAAGTGTGTAAGAAATTTGGAAATTTTTATTTTCTGTGCAGAGATTTTATTGTAATCCAATATCTTTCATAATGATAAACCTATTAGCAGAGAAATGCACCACAATATTGATTGCTCCGTTTCTGCAGTTTATAGAAATACCCCATATGTGGCCCTATTGCGCTATTTGACGCAACCACAAGCCTCAGATATGAGGGAGCGCCTAGTGAATTTCAACGCCTCCGTTATATTTGGTCATTTTTGACCATACCACTTCAGGTTGGCAGAGGCTCTGGGGTGCCAAAACCTAAAAAGCACCCCTAAAGGGACACCATTTAGAAAACTACACCCCACAAGGAATGTAACAAGGGGTGCGGTGAGCATTTGGACCCCACAGGTGCTTCACAGATTTTCAGAACAATGTGGTGTAAAAAAGGAAAAATTCTATTTTTTACACTAAAATGTTGTTCTAGCATTCATTTTTCATTTTTACAAGGGGATAAAAGAAAAAAACACACAAACGTGTAGCGCAGTTTCTCCCGAGTACAGAAATACCCCACATGTGGACATAAAGTGCCAAGCGGGCGCAGGACGAGCCTCCAAAAGGAAGGAGCGCCAATTGGCTTTTGCAAGCTGGATTTTACTGGAATGCATTTCAAGGGTCATGTCGCATTTACAGAGCCCTGGTGCTGCCAAAACACTGGAAACCTCCAACAAGTGACCCCATTCTGGAAACTACACCCCTCAAGGAATCTAACAAGGGGTTCAGTAAGCATATGGACCCCACTGGTGACGGGCACAAATGTGGAACAATGTGACATGAAAGGGAAAATTTTCATTTTTTCACTTTCACGGCACAATTGTGGCCGTCATCAAGGGGTCCATATCCCCACTGCACCCCTTCTTAGATTCCTTGAGGGGTGTAGTTTCCAGAATGGGGTCACTTGTGGAAGTTTTCAGTGTTTTGACAGCACCAGGGCTCTGTAAATGCGACATGGCGTTCATCATCCATTCTGGCCACATCCAGCCTCCAAAATCCAAATTGCGCTCTTTCCCTTTGGAGGCTTGCTCTGCGCCCACATGGCGCTTTATGTCCACATGTGGGGTATTTACGTACATGGGGGAAATTGCTCTACACATTTTGTGTGTTTTTTTCTATTTTAACCCCTTGTGAAAATGAAAAATTTAAGGCTAAACCAACATTATAGTGTAAAAAATTTAATATTTCATTTTCACGCCATATTGTTCCACATTTGTGCCCGTCACCAGTGTGGTCCATATGCTCACTACACCCCTTGTTACATTTCCTGAGGGGTGTAGTTTCCATAATAGGGTCACTTGTGGGGGGGTTCAACTGTCTTGGCAACACAGGGGCCTTTTAAATGCAACATGGCCCCTCGAAATCCATTCCAGCCAAATCCAGCCTCCAAAACCCAAATGGCGCTCCTTCCCTTTGGAGGCTTACCCTGCACCCGCATGGCGCTTTTTGTCCACATGTGGGGTATTTCCGTATTCAGGGGAAATTGCTCTACACATTTAGTGTTTTTTTTATCTTTTAACCCCTTTTGAAAATTAAAAAATCAAGACAAGATCAATGATTTAGTGTAAAAATTAAACATTTTTTACACTAAATGTTGGTCTAGCCTTGATTTTTTTCCTTTTCCACAAGGGGTTACAAAAGTAACTGAACACAAAATGTGTAGGGTAATTTCCCCTGAGTACTAAAATACCCCACATGTGGATATAATGTGCCATATAGGCACAGGGCAAGCCACCAAAGGGACAGAGCGCCATTTGGAGGCCATGTCGCAATTACAAAGCTCCTGTGCTGCCAGGACAGTAGAAACCCCCCAAAAATGACCCCATTCTGGAAACTACACCCAATAAGGAATCTAACAAGGGGTGCAGTGAGCATATGGACCCCACTGGCGACGGGCACATATGTGGAACATGTGCCGTGAAAATAAAAAATACAATTTTTTCATTTTCACGGCCCAAATGTGGCCGTCACCAGGGGGCCATATCCCCACTGCCCCCCTCGTTAGATTCCATATGGGGTGTAGTTTCCAGAATGGGGTCACTTGTGGGGGGTTTTACTGTCCTGGCCGCACAGAGGCTTTGTAATTGCATAATGGGGAAAAGGGACAATTATTAATTTATTTTGGGGTATTAGGCCAATTATTAGTTTATAAGGTTGAAAATGACAGGTGTCCATCAAATTCAACCTGTGTTGATCCAGAGGAAGGAAAAAAAACCCCTCATGAGGCAGATGACAGTAGCTTTATCACAGGGGAAAAATTCCTTCCTGACTACATAATGGCAATCAGAATAATCCCCGGATCAACGTGACCCCTGAAATAGGAATAAGGGACAGAATTTAGATAATGTAAAACTCCGATGACGTGTGGTACGCCTTGAAGCGATCCAATATGCAGAGGCCAGGGTGATCAGGACAGGTGGCACACTGGAAAATGGTGTCCTTCCTGATCCCCCTGTTACGGCACACTCTGCACTTCTTCTGGGGCCTCCTGTTTTCCAGTGTTGGGGTCGTCACCTGGAAAATGTTGCCCTGGTGCGATATGGGGTCCTTCATATCCAGAAGTGCTGGGTCCGCTCCATGGCTGCTAAATATTAGGGCTCTATTACTGCTTCTGATATTTTCGGATTGTTCCGCAAGCTACAGTAGCTCAGGCAGCGAGGGACCAGAAGAGGGGTGCTGGTATAAAAGTTATCCCCGTACAGGTGGTAACCTTTATCCAGCAGTGGGAAGATCAGTTCCCGAATGATCTGCCCACTATCTCCGAGGATGGGGGGGTTCATCTGGGGGTGGATTTGGGTGTCCCTTCCTTCATACACTGTAATTGTACCTGCACACTGCGGAATGGCGAAGGATAACCCTTTGTGCATTCCGCAGCTGGCACCCACCAGCGGACTGATGCGTCTCCGCTCGTGTCACACTTTATTCTATGCATAGGCAGATTCTGCCCTCTGTCCAAAGAATGAACAGGTTCATTCTTTGGACGGACAACGGAATCCGCCCGTGCATAAGAAAGAGTCTATGACACGGGGGGAGACACACGTCTGCATCAGTCCGCCGGTGGGTGCCAGCTGCGGAATGCACAAAGGGTTATCCTTCGCCATTCCGCAGTGTGCACGTACCCTAAATCTGTAAGTGTACCCTGAGCTACTCTCACAAAGTTTGTAGAATTTCTCGCCATACCGTCATCTCTTATTGGGACGGTACTGGCGGGAAAGACGTGTCTGGGGGGCAGCGTACGCTACGCTACCCCCCCAGACACGTCACTGGATGATGAGGATGATGAGGATGAATGGAGGAAAGAAGGATCCCCCCCATTCATCCTCACTGGCTGTTTCAGTGTCGGAGGCAATAATAACGTATGCGTCCGACACCGAAAACACCCCAGGGGCCATCTTTATACGGGGATTGGTATATGGGGTATGTAAATGTGTAGTAGTGTAGTGTAAAACTTTATTTCTTGTAGTGTGGTGTAGTGTAGTGTTTTTACATGTTTTTTTTTAAAGTAAGAAAAAATATCCCTACGCCAAGAAAGAAGCTGCTGATAAAGGCCGCACTTATGTGCGGTACTTATCAGCAGACAGTGGCGGTAGGATATAGGGGGAAAAAAACGCCCCTATGCCAAAAAGGAGGAGTTGCTGATCAGCGGCGCACTT
Organism: Dendropsophus ebraccatus; assembly: GCF_027789765.1. Lineage (NCBI taxonomy): Eukaryota > Metazoa > Chordata > Amphibia > Anura > Hylidae > Dendropsophus > Dendropsophus ebraccatus. The sequence goes on from NC_091458.1 coordinate 75,664,830, forward strand.
ACGTGCGATGCTGATCAGCACTCAGCGGCGTTAGGGTGCAAAAAAAGAAAAAAAAAATTTGGGAAAAAAAAAACAAAAACTTTTTAACCCAAAGCAACTGATCAGTGAATGATATTCACTGATCAGCCGCTAGGGGGCAGTAGAGCGACGCTGCCCGAGATCGCCGAGGCCCGCCGAGGCCCACCGAACCCGAGGACCCGAGTGATTACGAAGATTTCCGACGCTGGACAACCGAACCCGGAAGTGACCCCAAGAAGACGCGAGGACGGCGACGGACCACAGATCGTCGCTCCGGACGCCCAGATCAGGTGAGAATGGTACACCTGCACCACACACACCTGTTCTGCACCCCTCAGCTACCTAGCTGAGGGGTGCAGAATCCGGCAAAACTGTGTTTTTACAGTATGATTGCCGTGATGGGCTGGTCAGTACTGGCCGGCCTATCACGGCGATCGTGGGGGTGGCATCGGCACCATCTTTCTTGGGGACACTTATGGCGATTGGTGCTATCACGGACAGCACCAATCGCCATTGCTTTCCGGGTCACTGGGTCACCGATGACCTGGAAAGCTGTTTTCAGCTGCTATATGCTGATCTGTATTGATCAGCATATAGCAGCGATCGTCGCACGGGAGGGGTTAATCACCCCCCGTGCTATACATTATAGCAGGCCATCTTCCCCGACCGCTGTGTGTGAACACACAGCGATCGGGGAAAAATTGGGCGTAAGTATACGCCCGTTTGCATTAACCCCTTAAGGATCGGGCCTGAAATGGCCTTAAGGACCGGAGCAAATTTTATGAATATGACCTGTGTCACTTTATTCATCAATAACTTCGGGATGCTTTTACCTATCCGGCTGATTCTGAGATTGTTTTCTCGTGACATATTGTACTTTACATTTCTGGTAAAATGGAGTCGATACTTATAACGAATCTTTATGAAAAAACCCAAAATAGCGTGAAAAATTGTAAAAAAATACATTTTTCCAACTTTAAAACTTTTCTGCTTATACACGAAATGGCTATACCACATACATTATATATTAAATAGCATTAGCAACATGTCTACTTTATGTTGGCGGCATTTATTAAACTATCTTTTTTTTTTAGACAATAGAAAGCGTAAAACATTAACAGCAAATTTCCAAATTTTCAGTAAAATTTCAAAATCAGACATTTTTAGGCACCTGTTCAGGTTTAGGCTATGTTCACACTATGTGACTGTGCGGCTGTATTTTTTATGCGGCTGTAAATGCGGATGTATGCGGATGAAACTACGGCCGTGGGGAAAAATAGACATGCGGCTGAAAACATACGGTCATTTACTTGGAAATCTGGTTCAACTAAAAATAACAAATAAAATCTTAAGAAAGTGATGCAAACACCTCTGGATGCATCTGGGAAAGCAGGGAAACAGTTTACATGAATCGCTATTACCGGGGTTTGCGATCCTCTGCAGTATGCCGATGCCGATGCCTCTCATGTTTAATATATTGAATTAATAAAAAACATTTTCGTTGTAATAAAGTCCCTTTCATTGTTCAATAATTAAATTTAAACGATTCCATCATTTTGCAATTAAATATACTGTTAAAATAAATATATATATATAAATAAATGTATATTTATATATATATATATATATATATATATTTATTTTTTGACAGTATATTTAATTGCACAATGATGGATTCGTTTAAATTAAATTATTGAACAACGAAACTGATTTTATTTCAACTAAAATGTGTTTTATTAATTAAATATTAATTAGTACAGGAAGCTCCAGTAAGCCGTTAATTCATATTGCCGGCAATAGAGCATTCTGTACTAATCATCACTTTACTTTAATTAAAACATCAAATGTTTCTTCTAATTATGTTATCACAATAGCATTATTAGAAGAAACATTTAGAATTATATGTGCGCTCAGCTGATTGGCTGATCGGCTGAGCGCACATATAATTAGCGGGCCCGCAGCACAGTAACTTCATTGTGCTGCGGACCAGCGAAGAGGACACATCGGGGTGAGTATAGAGCTCTCCCCACCCCCTCCCCAGCACTGCACCACTCCCAGCAAGGAAGGGGGGGTCACTTAACACCTTCCTTGCTGGGATGGGTGCAGTCTGACATCAGTCTGGCCCCCAAGGGGTTAAGGGGATGCAATACATCCTCCCTTAACCCCTTGGGGGCCAGACTGTAAGCAGCGATCTGTAAAGATGCTGCATACTGTAAGGAGCACAACACCACTCACAATGATGGGTGTTGTGCTCCTGTTTGTGTGTTTTTGTGTGTTTCTCCCTTTTTGTTTTTCAGATATCGGTATCCTGTGGATTACGTCGGATTACGTGGACTACGTCGATGATCAGCGGTTGTTTGTTGTTTTTTTTTTATAAAATGGTCAATGAGGGGTGTGGGGGTGTTTTTATTTGAATAAAATTTTTTTTTAAATTGTGTCTTGTCTTTATTTCTTTACTTTATAGACTTAGTAGTGGAAGCCATCTAATAGACGGAATCCATTACTAAGTTGGGGCCTAGTGTTAGCCGGTATAAAATGGCTAACACTAACCCCCTATTATTACCCCAGTACCCAATGCCACCAGGGGTACTGGGAAAAGCCGGGTGCCGGTGGTCCCGGAGCGTCAAAATTGGCGCTCCTGGACCGGGCGGCATCAGGCTGGTAAGATTTAGGCTGGGGAGGGCCTAAAGCAATGGCTCTTCCCACCCTGGTGTTACCAGGCTGCTGTCGTTTGGTTTTTAACCCGGCTGGTTATAAAAATCGGGGGGACCCTATGCGTTTTTTTTTTTATTATTTATTTATTTTTTTTAAAAAATGCATAGGGTCCCCCCTATTTTTATAACCAGCCGGGTTAAAAACCAAACGACAGCAGCCTGGTAACACCAGGGTGGGAAGAGCCATTGGTTTAGGCCTTCCCCAGCCTAAATATTACCAGCCTGCTGCCACCCGGTCCAGAAGCGTCAAAATTGGCGGGACCACTGGCACCCGGCTCTTCCCAGTACCCCTGGTGGCATTGGGTACTGGGGTAATAATGGGGGGTTAGTGTTAGCCATTTTATACCGGCTAACACTAGGCCCCAACTTAGTAATGGATTCCGTCTATTAGACGGCTTCCACTACTAAGTCTATAAAGTAAAGAAATAAAGACAAGACACAAGTTAAAAATTTTTTTTATTCAAATAAAAACACCCCCACACCCCTCATGGACCATTTTATTAAAAAACAACAACAAACAACCGCTGGTCATTGACGCAGTCCACGGAATCCGACGTAATCCCCAGGATACCGATATCTAAAAAACAAAAAGGGAGAAACACACAAAAAACACATAAACAGGAGCACAACACCCATCATTGTGAGCGGTGTTGTGCTCCTTACAGTATGCAGCATCTTTACAGATCGCTGCTTACAGTCTGGCCTCCAAGGGGTTAAGGGAGGATGAATTGCATCCCCCTTAACCCCTTGGGGGCCAGAGTGATGTCAGACTGCACCCATCCAAGCAAGGAAGGGGTTAAGTGACCCCCCTTCCTTGCTGGGAGGGGTGCAGTGCTGGGGAGGGGGTGGGGAGAGCTCTATACTCACACCGATGTGTCCTCTTCGCTGGTCCGCAGCACAATGAAGTCACTGTGCTGCGGACCCGCTAATTATACGTGCGCTCAGCCGATCAGCCAATCAGCTGAGCGCACATATAATTCTAAATGTTTCTTCTAATAATGCTATTGTGATAACATAATTAGAAGAAACATTTGATGTTTTAATTAAAGTAAAGTGATGATTAGTACAGAAAGCTCTATTGCCGGCAATATAAATTAACGGCTTACTGGAGCTTCCTGTACTAATTAATATTTAATTAATAAAACACATTTTCGTTGAAATAAAATCAGTTTCGTTGTTCAATAATTTAATTCTAACGAATCCATCATTGTGCAATTAAATATACTGTCAAAAAATAAATATATATATATATAAATATACATTTATTTATATATATATATATTTATTTATTTTAACAGTATATTTAATTGCAAAATGATGGAATCGTTTAAATTTAATTATTGAACAATGAAATGGACTTTATTACAACGAAAATGTGTTTTATTAATTCAATATATTAACCATGAGAGGCATCGGCATACTGCAGAGGATCGCAAACCCCGGTAATAGCGATTCCTGTAAACTGTTTCCCTGCTTTCCTAGATACATCCAGAGGTGTTTGCATCACTTTCTTAAGATTTTATTTGTTATTTTTAGTTGAACCAGATTTCCAAGTAAATGACCGTATGTTTTCAGCCGCATGCCTATTTTTTCCCACGGCCGTAGTTTCATCCGCACATTTACAGCCGCATAAAAAATACAGCCGCACAGTTACATAGTGTGAACCTAGCCTAAAAGTGTATTTGAGGGGACTGTGTGTTAGAAAGCCCCACAAAGCACCCCATTTCAGAAACTGCACCCCGCAATCTTTTTCAATGCACATCCAGAAAGTTTTTTTAACCCTTTAGGGGATTCACAGAAATAAAAGCTAAGTGTGTAAGAAATTTAAAAAATTTAATTTTCTGTGCAGAAATTTTATTGTAATCCAATATTTTTCATAATTATGAACCTATTACCAGAGAAATGCACCCCAATATTTATTGCCCCGTTTCTGCAGTTTATAGAAATACCCCATATGTGGCCCTATTGCGCTATTTGACGCAACCACAAGCCTCAGATATAAAAGAGTGCCTAGTGAATTTCAATGGCTCCGTTATATTTGGTCATTTCTGACTGTACCACTTCAGGTTGGCAGAGGCTCTGGCGTGCCAAAACCTAAAAAACACCCCTAAAGGGACACCATTTAGAAAACTACACCCCTCAAGGAATGTAACAAGGGGTGCGGTGAGCATTTGGACCCCACAGGTGCTTCACAGATTTTCCGAACAATGTGGCGTGAAAAAAGACAAAAGTATTTTTTACACTAAAACGTTTCATTTTCACAAAGGGATAAAAGAAAAAAAAAAAAAAAAACATGTAGCGCAGTTTCTCCCGAGTTCGGAAATACCCCACATGTGGACATAAAGTGCCAAGCGGGCACAGGACGAGCCTCCAAAGGGAAGGAGCGCCAATTAGCTTTTGGAAGCTGGATTTCACTGGAATGGATTTTAAGGGCCACGTCACATTTACAGAGCCCTTGTGCTGCCAAAACACTGGAAACCCCCCACAAGGGACCCCATTCTGGAAACTATCCCCCCTTAAGGAATCTAACAAGGGGTGCAGTGAGCATATGGACCCCACTGGTGACGGGCACAAATGTGGAACAATGTGACATGAAAGTGAAAAATTTCATTTTTTCACTTTCACGGCACAAATGTGCCCGTCATCAAGGGGTCTATATCCTCATTGCACCCCTTGTTAGATTCCTTGAGGGGTGTAGTTTACATAATGGGGTCACTTGTGGGGGTTTCTACTGTCTTGGCAGCACGAGGGCTCTGTAAATGCGACATGGAGTTCATCATCCTCTAGCCAAATCCAACCTCCAAAATCCAAATGGCGCTCCTTCCCTTTGGAGGCTTGCCCTGCGCCCACATGGCGCTTTATGTCCACATGTCGGGTATTTACGGACTCGGGGGAAATTGCTCTACACATTTTGTGTGTTTTTTTCTCTTTTAACCCCTTGTGAAAATGATAAATTCAAGGCTAGACCAACATTATAGTGTAAAAAATGTAATATTTCATTTTCACGCCACATTGTTCCACATTTGTGCCCGTCACCAGTGGGGTCCATATGCTCACTGCACCCCTTGTTACATTCCTTGAGGGGTGTAGTTTCCATAATGGGGTCACTTGTGGGGGGTTTCAACTGTCTTGACAACACAGGGGCCTTTTAAATGCAACATGGCCCCTCGAAATCCATTCCAGCCAAATCCAGCCTCAAAAAACCAAAAGGCGCTCCTTCCCTTTGGAGGCTTACCTGCACCCGCATGGCGCTTTATGTCCACATGTGGGGTATTTCCGAACTCAGGGGAAATTGCTCTACACATTTTGTGTTTTTTTTTTTTTTATCTTTTAGCCCCTTGTAAAAATGAAAAAATCATGACAAGATCAATGATTTAGAGTAAAAATTTAAAAAAAAATACACTAAATGTTGGTCTAGCCTTGATTTTTTTCTATTTCCACAAGGGGTTAAAAAAGAAAATAAACATAAAACGTGTAGGGTAATTTCCCTTGAGTACGAAAATATCCCACATGTGGATATAATGTGCCATATGGGCACAGGGCAAGCCACCAAAGGGACAGAGCGACATTTAGAGGCTGGAATGGAAGATGGAGGCCATGTCGCAATTACAAAGCTCCTGTGCTGCCAGAACAGTAGAAACCCCCCACAAGTGACCCCATTCTGGAAATTACACCCCATACGGAATCTAACGAGGGGTGCAGTGAGCATATGGACCCCACTGGTGACGGGCACATGTGTAGAACATGTGCCGTGAAAATAAAAAATACCATTTTTTTTTCATTTTCACGTCCCAAATGTGGCCGTTACCAGGGGGGCATATACCCGCTGCCCCCCTTGTTAGATTCCTTATGGGGTGTAGTTTCCAAAATGGGGTCACTTGTGGGGGGTTTCTACTGCCCTGGCAGCACAGAGGGTTTATAATTGCATCATGACATCCTCTAATGGGAATGGCGGCCATACCTAATTAGCTGGGGAAAAGGGAAAATTCTAATTTATTTGGGGGTATTAGGCCAATTATTAGTTTATACGGTTGAAAATGACAGGTGTCCATCAAATTCAACCTGTGTTGGTCCAGAGAAAGGCAAAAAAAACCCTTGTAAGGCAGACGACAGTAGCCTCATCACTGGGAAAAATTCCTTCTCGACTCCATAATGGCGATCAGAATAATCCCCGGATCAACGTGACCCCTGAAATAGGAATAAGGGACAGAATTTAGATAAAGTGGAACTCCAATGACGTGTGGTACGCCTTGAAGCAATCCAGTGTGCAGAGGCCGGGGTGATCAGGACAGGTGGCACACTGGAAAATGGTGTCCTTCCTGATCCCACACTTACGCCACACTCTGCACTTCTTCTGGTGTCTCCCGTTCTCCAGTGTGGGGGACGTCACCTGGAAAATGTTGCCCTGGGGCGATACGGGGTCCTTCATATCCAGAAGCGCTGGGCCGCTCCATGGCTGCTAAGTATTAGGGCTCTATTACTACTTCTGATATTTTCGTATCGTGCCGCAAGCTACAGTAGCTCAGGCAGCGAGGGACCGGAAGAGGGGGTTGCTGGTATAAAAGTTATCTCCGTACGGGTGGTGACCTTTATCCAGCAGTGGGAAGATCAGTTCCCGAATGATCTCCCCACTAACTCTGAGGGCTGGATTTGGGTGTCCCTTCCTTCATACACTCTAAGGGTACGTGCGCACTGCGGAATGGCGAAGGATAACCCTTTGTGCATTCCGCAGCTGGCACCCACCGGCTGACTGATGCGGGCGCGCGTCTCCGTCCGTATCATAGACTCCATTCTATGCACGGGCGGATTCCTCTCTCCGTCCAACGTATTTATTCTTTGGACGGACGATGGAATCCGCCCGTGCATAACATGCAGTCTATGACACGGGTGGAGACACGCGCCCGCATCAGTCCGTCAGTGGGTGCCAGCTGCGGAATGCACAAAGGGTTATCCTTCGCCATTCCACAGTGTGCACATACCCTAAATCTGTAAGTGTTCCCTGAGGTACTCTCACAGAGTTTGTGGAATTTTACGCCATACCGTCATCTCTTATTGGGATGGTACTGGCGGGAAAAGACGTGTCTGGGAGGCAGCGTACGCTACGCTACCCCCAGATACGTCATTGGAGGATGAGGATGAATGGAGGAACGAAGGATCGCCCCATATATCCTCACTGGCTGTTTCGGTGTCGGAGGCAATAATAGCGTAAGCGTCTGATAACGAAAACACCCTGGGGGCCATCTTTTATATAGGGATTGGTATATGGGGTATGTAGCGGTGTAGTGTCAAACTTTATTCAATGTAGTGTAGTGTGGTGTAATGTAGTGTTTTTTATGTGTGTTTTTTTTTTACAGTAAGTATAAAAAAAAAACCTATGCCAAAAATGGTGTTGCTGATAAATGCCGCACTTATGTGCGACACTTATCAGCAGACCGTGGCAGTAGGATATAGAAAAAAATACCCTACGCCAAAAAGTAGGAGTTGCTGATTAGCAGCGCACTTTCGTGCAATGCTGATCAACACTCAATAGAAAAAAATAGAAGAAAAAAAAATTGGAAATATATATTGGAAATACATACTGAACATTCCAATAGCTGCTGATATGTGTATTACACTTATCAGCCGCTAGGGGGCAGCAGAGCGCAAGATCCGAAAAAAGACGACGCTGGAGCCGAAAATATCCGAACGGGACGTCACGGAAGGAGCTGAAGACACGACCAGAAGACGAGGATGCCGCGAACCAGGAAGACGCCGATCAGGACCCCGGGACAGGTGAGTAATGTACAGTACAAATACCTGCTCTGGACCCCTTAGCTACCTAGCTGAGGGGTACGGAGCAGGTATTTATAACTTTTGGGGACTTTGATCGCCGTGAACGGCGATTGGGCCGGTGGCACTGTGACCACCATTACTTTTTACAGTAATGGCGGTCGGTGCCGTCCTCGGACAGCACCGACCGCCATTTTTTCCGGGTCATCGGGTCACGAATGGCCCGGAAAGGTTCCGATAGCCGCTATTGGCTGATCTGAACTGATAAGCCAATAGCGGTGATCGTCGGCATGGGGGGGGTTAACAACCCCCCATGCCGACAGGGAGAGATGGCCTGCAGTGTATTTCTGCAGGCCATCTCTCCCGATCGCATGCGGCCGGTCCACGGTGCCCTCTTAAAGGACCCGCGTACCGGTACGTCATGGGTCCTTAAGTGACAGTGATCCATGACGTGCCGGTACGTCATGGGTCCTTAAGAGATTAAAGCCCACCCTGCGGGGGCGTATACTTACGCCCGATGTCGTTAAGGGGCTAAGGCCATTGGGCTGAAGTGTATTTTGTTTATGAATCCAGAGTAATTCCCTCTTTTTTAGCATCCTGATACCGGCAGGACTTATAATATAAAATTTTATCTTACCTGCACTTCCAGCTGAGTTGTGTACGTGCTGTGGTGCCCATGTAAGCTGTTATACCTGGGTGAGACAACCTGGGACATGCGTACACGGTTAAACCAGCATAGATATTCCATCCGTAGCCAGAAGAAAGACTTGCCTGTTCCTAAACATTTTACAGAGAAGGGACACTGCGAGAAAGATTTACAATTCATGATTATTGATCATATTGCTTCTCCTAAGAGGGGAGGGGACAGAATCGCTATGCTAAAGAAGAGGGAATTACTCTGGATTCATAAACTAAATACACTTCAGCCCAATGGCCTTAATGTTGAATTTAAAATAACAACAAAAATGTACAAATGATGGCTTTCTGTATAGTGGGAGTGTGTCCTGCAACCTCATGATACTTGCCTTAGTAGCTCTGTTATACCTTTTTACTTATATCCTTTCTCTTTTTCTTTTATTACAGATATTACGGAACACGGCGGAGGAGGCTTAACGCAAATCACTGCTGAAGTCAATAGAAACATGTTCACGTTGAGCAAGGGATTCAGCCGTTTTGCAGTTCTATATTACGTGGGTCAAGGGGTGATCAATTTTTAGCATATAGGTTTGGGTGACCTTACCGGGTATCTCCTGAGCCACACTGTGGTCTTAGTTGAGATACGCGTTGTAATGAGTGCTATGTGCCTTTGAAGTTCGGGGGCGCATGGCTCTCAAGCCGGATAACCTGCTACTCAAAGGAAGGAGTTCCGTGATTTACCCCTCTGACCTGACTGAACACTATTCAGACGTCTACGGACCAATTCGGGTTTTTTTACATTCTGACGACGGACTTTCCCAGAGGATTATCTCACAGTGACTTTTCCAGGACAGTCCAGGATACAGATATTCAACACTGGGCACTTACTGTGTATATGCTATTTATGCCTGTTTTTTTTGCTTTTACTGATCGAGCAGTGACAAGTGGAAGCCAACTCCGCCGTCTGTTTTTAAATACCATACTTTTACACATATGAATGTATAACACACTGAGTGTATTATATGGAATCACATCTCAGAATAATTTGTTTAGTATACAGAACCTTATTTATCACTATTTTTTGCACTGGATTTGTATCACTCCTTATCACTTCTAATCACCTGTTAATCATGATTTGCCACACACTGTAAAAGAATATGAGTTACTGTTTGTATTTGCTTGAGAAAGGTCTCGAGATGAGACTGAAACGTTGCACTTGCTTTTTGATGTACCAATAAATACCACAACTTTTTTCACTATACGGATGTGCCGCAAAATTCTTGGATTTATATATATATATATATATATATATATATATATATATATATATATCTTACATTTTCTTTCTTTTTTTCTTTTTTTTATCTACTTTTGCCCTGTTTTATTTTCTTTACTTGGGATGTGTGTTTGTGTGTGTAAAGTTTACTGCTTGCTGCCCATTAGATCACTGTTACCAGTCATCTGTACAATCAACCATGGAAGGAAGATGCATATTTTGTCTTCTTTAAATAGACTATGCTAGGTGAAGCCCTGTGAGGTTATTACCGACGTCATAGGCATTCCCATCAACTGGTTGAATAAAAAAACTGAGTTTTTTTTATTAGGGAGCACAAAGCTTATTGCTCAGTGACAGGAAAAAAAAAATGTATTCCTCTGTAACAGTCCAGGGTGGGGCTGTCCATTTCATTGCCAGATTCTGATGACAGGTCTGCATGTACATGAGCACAGACCTGTCAAATCTAACTCCATTAATTAATGGATTGCAGACACAAGGACACGCATTACATAAAAAATTTTGAATTGCTGGAGTACCACTTTCATTATATTTAATTTATTAATAATAACAATAATAAATTTTTCAGTAATTGGTGGAACAGGAATTTGCATTGTTTTGTAGTCTGTGTTTAGGCTGTACCTGTTAAGACCTTGATGCGATCCTGGGTTCGTAAGGTACAAGCAATACTGTGCTTTTGGCCAGGAACGTGTGTTTTTTTTTTTGTATTTTAGTTGCATTTGTCTAAACTCTTAACACTGTCCTACTCCTCCTGCCTTGATTGATTCACTTGCCACACCCATGTCTGCTATGTGAGTTTCTTCTGGCCACTTCATGTTAACCTCTGTTTTGGTTAGGTGATTGCTGGATTCTGGACCTCTGCTCCAATCACGTTCTGCCCGGATCCCTGACCTCTTAAATAAATTCCTCAGTATGTTAACTGTTTGCCAGCTATTAGTCTTCCTTGAAGCATGCTTGTTTTGATTCTGACTGTGTACTTTGCTGCCTATTTTGTTTGACCCCAGCTTTCTTACCCCAGCTATTTTTATTTGTAAGTTTGTCTTCCATGTGTTGTGTATCATGTTATCCTAGGTTAGGAACTTTTGCCAAGTTGCCAGCATTTGCTCAGGGCTGTCTGAGACAAGTATGCAGCAAAGTAGTAAAGCCACGGCACTCTTAAATAATGCAGATGAGAAAGTTTATTTTACAGTGTATTGATACAGGTTTACTCTGACCGATATAACAAGTATATGAAAATGTGAGACCATGTGACGTAGTGACATTTTGGTCCTGCCAGGACCTTCTTCAGGCTGTGTGGTCTCTGCAAGTCATGAGACCACAGAGCACCTACTCCAGTGGTGAGAGGTGTACAGCACTGATCTAAGCCATGAGGCAAGTATGCAGGGACAGTGCGCAGGGACAAGTTCAAGGTTCACCAGCTATGTTTACTCTGACAAACTTTACCTAAGGTTTATGACATTTGGTAAAACAAACAAAAAAAAAAAGAAAAAAGAAAATTAATTTACAATACAAACAAAGAACCTTTAAAAAAACTGTACTTCATGTCCCAGATTAAAATTAATTTTGGAGCTGACCAATGAAGCAAAAGCTTTACTCCCTCTATACAATGTTTATAGAGTTATATGTTTGCATTTTGTAGAACTCTTCATATTCATGATACTGTACTTAGAGTTGAACATTCTGGGTGTTCAAAGACAATGTCCCAAGAACTATGACATCTAAAATATGTTCTTGTCAAATAAATGAATGAAATGATGAACTCATTTTAATTTATTTTATAGTTTAAACTTAACCCCTTTAATGACTTTGTACTGAGTCATATAGATCTGAATGGTTGTTGTGGATATGTGCCAAGAACAACAGAACATACTGTAACTTCCTGGGTGTTCTTGACTTGTGGCTGGAGATTTTATTGCAATACTAAAGGCACAGCAATATAACAAATAATTTTTTTGACATGTTTCAGCTTTGTGATTATTTTCTTAGCTTCTAACTCCTTTGTAAATAGTAAGCCATTTAAAATCACCATCTATAAATAAGAATTTTAAAAGGAAATGAACAGCACACTGCCATATGAATATAGAAAAACACAAAGTACATATAAAAAGTAAATAACATTTATCAAAAGAACTGAGCTTTTCAACTTTAAAATAATAAAAGGTTCCATACATAAATTTTGGAAAAGTTGACATAATGGAACACAGTGTCAGCAATAATGTGAATAATACAAATTATACATATAACATCAACAATAAACATTTGTATTGTGCTGTCATCAAAAGGGACAGAAAGTGCAGATATAAATATATTGCCCTGACATTAATATATGAAATATTTGTTTAAATTTAAGAGAGATAGAGATGATTTGAATAAAAGATATTTTAGAGTTCTAAAGCTCTAAAAACAGCATGCAATTTGCACATAGAGATTGATTTTTCATGGGAATAATAGTACATTTAAGCTACACCTACTTCATAATTACAGCTTTGCTTAAGGGTAAATAGCTATAGATTTCATCATAATTACTATAAAGCATTCTGATGCTCAGGGGCAAGGTTGTGTGGATCAAATGTACCGACAGAAAAGACAAGAAAAAATAATCTCAGCTGGATGCTATTCTGAATACGATCTGTCTCTATAATTTTCTACTTGTGGGAAAATAGTTTTAAAAGGTCTTTGAGAAAAACTCCTTTAAAGGGCGTCATATTCACTATAAAAACAATTTTGAAATAGAAGGCAAAATGTAAAATGCTGCATTCTACTAAAACATTCATTTTCTTTTTTGTTTTCTAGTTGGAGAAGTGGTTTTACATGTCTTGTCAAGGACATAAAAAGATGTTGGTGTGTTTCTTTACTGTGTACTTCCAGCACTGGTCTTCTACCTGTTCATCTGAAAGAGCTCAGAATATAACTCGCTGGGAAGTGTCTAACCTGCTGTTATGTTACCACAGCACACAGGAAGATGTGGATGAAGGCATTTTTCTTATTTCCTTAGCGCCGTTTTTTGGAAAATGTATACTTTTATTTGCTATGGGACTACCACCCTTAGTGCACCGATCCACCCCACTGCCCCCTCTTAATGAATATTGGGGCGGAGCTCTGCATTGACATGACTCCAGTCCTCACCACTGCAGAGCGCTGGACCAGGAGGGGTGAACCAGCAGAGAGCATTGGTGCACTCAGATTTGTAGTCCCGCCCTAATGCACATGAATTAGAGTTAAGATTTCCTTTAAAACTCTGCTAAGGATCAAGGTAAGAAAATTGCAGCAGGTTAGAGACTTCTAATGACTGGCCACTAGGGGCTCACATTTAAAGCGACCACAGTGTTTATTATCCACTTCTGGTGATACAGTGTATGGGATCATTTTTAAAAGGGCATTTAAAGGGATTTTTGTGTAACCTAGATATGTGTATTCAGAAATGTCTGCAGTTTTGTCTTTTTGCATGTTTTAGTGCTTCATGTTTTACTCTGCTTTGTTCCTCTGGATCCTAATGCCTTTTTGCTTTTTCTGTTAGTGACATCGCAGAGCCAGTAAGGTAGTTTTTTGGTTTAGTTACAGTTCAGTTTGGGGAAAAGATTGGGGAAAGTCATTTTAATTCCTCACAGCTGTCATTATCATTTATTTGTGTCATCACCCATCCCATCATCTGTAGCAGAGATGAGCAAATCAGTTTTGTTTTGCTTTATACTGATTGGCATTTGAATCCTGTACAGTGGTGGTTCTATGAAAAGGGTGGATACAGCCAGAGGACCGCCTGGAAAATGCCTGGAAAACATGGATACAGCTACGGAATCTGATTATTTCCATTTTATGTCACAGTGCAGTCGCACAGAGCCATCAAAACTTATTTTACATGGGATGTCACCATGGGGTAGAAGACATATAAGATAATATTTTCACAATATTGTAATTATATAGAGTCAAATTGATTCTACACCTCTTCAGCTCAGCTACCACACAGCACACTGCAAGCCATCTACAATGTTTCCATGCTCAGTTCCTATCTGGCCAAGGGAAAGTAGAAACAGTCTACAGCAGTCTACTGCTTCTACAGTGTCCATGCCAAGATTTTGAGTGCCTTTTTCATGCATGTGATGTACAGTTACGTTGGGTGGATGGCACACCTCAAAAGCTGTGCTTGCTCCAAATACAGGAGCATCAGCTGGAATATGCAGTTAACACCCTGCCTCCTATGATGTGATTGGTGATAACTCTATTCACTCAAGCTCTTAGATGTCATGTCATTAGTGACCAAAGCATCTGAGGTGGTTAGAAGTGGTTCTCTGCTACCCCATTGACTCTTCTGCAATGTGATCATGCGATGTCAATGAAATGTTATGGTGGCCATTCATCTAACAAAGGTTTTCATGTCTGCGTATTTCCATTGCCAAAGGTAAAGTCTTATTGGTGGCCTGTTAGTTAATCCTTGACACACAATATAGGAATAGTGAATTGTATATAAAAAAATTATAAAATCTTTATCTATGTTAAGCCAACAAATTCCATGGTGCTGTGCAGAACTTATCATCACACACAACAGTGTATAATGTCCCTAGTTGGCCTCACTTCTGCCCCTTGGAAGTGCTGCAATTATGTCTCTACACTGAACAGAAGATACAGCAGCAGTCACATAAACTTCCACATGACCGCTAAGGCTGGTGATTAGCGTTGGTGGCAGCACTGGTCAAGCTGACAACCTTAGTGTGTTTAATGAATTTAATTGTATGTTACATTTTAACCCCGTGATATGATAATGCATTGTAGCTTAGGGCACAAACTCAGCTTTTACATATTCCGGTATAGACATTAGACAAAGAGCAGCACTGTTAGAATTGAATAAAGCTCGTACTTTCATGTTTGACGAGAAGAGCAAGGACATTTTGGCAAACATTTATTTGTATGTTTGTCAGAATGTGTTCGAGATAAGCCAATTAAAATAAACAATTTGACATGCAGCGAACGGGAAGACTTTGCTGTAGTATTTTCAAAGATCGCTGTTACTTAGACTACATTGAAAGCTGAAAAGGTCATGCTGAAACATCTCTGCCCAAAAACAACAATTTGCCTTGTTTGCTTGCTCACAGAATTGGAATGAATGCATTAAATCTACATTTCAGGCATACAGTTATGTTTTATGAAACCCATATGTGCTTTATTTTGTTAGGTATTTTGTCATAATTGGACATCCAAGTAAATGGTGGACAAATAAGCAAACCAAACAGAAAATTATATATAAAAAGGCTAACAAGCAAAAATCTGCCATAATTGTTTGCTGTTACATGTAAGCAATTCCCAAGGTGTTAGATCTCTATGAACCCAATCAGCTTTGTACTTGTTAAGGAACAAAAATGACACAATACTCAATTTATAATGATTTTAAAGTTTTTTTGGACTAAAAAACAGTCATCTTATTTGTACATTTTAACAGATTTTAACCCTTTAAGGACAAAGCCAACTTTTTGCAAAGGACTTTTGCTTTTTCCTCTTCATGTTTAAAAGGCCAGAGCGCTTGCATTTTTTTTTTTTTTTTACCTACAGATCCACATAATCCCCTTTTTTTTTTTACACCAATTGTACACTGCTCCAAAAAATAAAGGGAACAATCAAATAACACAGCCTAGATCTGAATGAAAGAAATATTCGCATTGAATACTTTGTCCTGTAGAAAGTTGAATGTGCTGACAACAAAACAACATAAAAATATAAATTTAATAACCAATGGAGGCCTGGATTTGGAGTCACACACAAAATTAAAGAGGAAAAACACACTACAGGCTTATCCATCTTTGACTTGTTTTGTCACTTCCACGTGCTTGTATGACCTCCCTACAACACCTGGGCATGCGCTTGATGAGGTGACGGATGGTCTCCTGAGGGATCTCCTCCCAAACCTGGACTAAAGCATCCGCCAACTCCTGAATAGTTTGTGGTGCAACCTGACATTTGTAGATGGAGCGAGACATGATGTCCCAGATGTGCCCAATCGGATTCAGGTCTTGGGAACGGGTGGGCCAGTCCATAGCTTCAATGGGCCAGCTGTACCAACATATGGTCTCACAAGGGGTCTGAAGATGTCATCTTGGTACTTAATGGCAGTCAAGCTCCCTCTGGCGAGCACTCAGCGTCTGCAGACTCTGTCACGTCTGTCACGTGCTCAGTGTGAACCTGCTTTAATCTGTGAAGAACACAGGGCGCCACTTGAGAATTTGCTAATCCTGGTGTTCTCTGGCAAATGCCAAGTGTTGGGCTGTGAGCAGAACCACATCTTTGGACGTGAGGCCCTCATACCATCCTCATGAAATTGGTTTCTAACCGTTTGTGCAGATACATAAACATCTGTGGCCTGCTGGAGGTCATTTTGCAGGGCTATAGCAGTGCTCCTCCTGTTCCTCCTTGCCTAAAGGTGGAGGTAGCGGTCCTGCCGCTGGGTTCTTGTCCCTCTACGGCCTCCTCCATGTCTCCTGATGTACTGGCCTTTTTCCTGTTAGCACCTGGACACCACACTTTTTTCTGGACACCACACTGACAGAAACCGCAAACCTTCTTGCCACAGCTCGCATCGATGAATGAGCTGCACTACCTGAGCCACTTGTGTGGGTTGTGGAGTTCGAGTTGTAGAGGATTTGCTTATACTTATATATCTTTTATTTTATTTGACTGTTTTTCAAAAGTTAAAACCTTTAACAAATGTATTTAAAATTAAATTGTATTTAATGCATTTAAAATTGCTCTATTAAAATCCTTATAATGCTTTTATTTTTTTTATCTATTTGGCTATATGAGGTATCATTTTTTTGCAACATGATTTGTACTTTCTATCAGTAGTTTGCTTACATTTATGCGACTTTATTTTTATTTTTATGGATTTGATGTGACCAAAAATTGTCAATTTTGCACTTTTTTTTTGCTCTTACACCGTTTACTGTGCAAGATCAGAAATGCAATAGTTTAATAGTTTGTGTGATTCCAGATGCGTCAATACCAAATATTTTTATTTAATTATTTTTATTTATAAAATGGGAAAAGGGGATGACTGGAACTTTTATTATGGTTTTTTTTTATTATAAAAATTTCTTTTTTTACAGTAATTTAAAGTCCCATTAGGGGACTTCTATATACAATGGATTGTTCATATAGATCAATGCAGCACATATGTACTGCATTGACCTATGTTATCTGCACTCAATTACTATGGGCTGCTGGAGCCCATAGTAATCGAATGTCAAGCCGAGATCAGCATCATTGCGGCGTTGATCATCCCTCTGTTATCGCACCACATGGGGGCAATCTGCTTCTAGATCACAAGGGATGGTGTTATTAGAGCTTTTAAATGCAGCTGTCAGCACGACCTGTCTCTGAACCCCTTTATCTGTGCTATGATGTAACAGGTACATCATGGGTTGCTAAGGGGTTAACCCTATCCCATGGGTCTCAAACTCATGACCCTTTTGCTAAAGCTTTAGCTGTCAAGTTCATGTAGTTCAGCGGGCAGACAGCGGGAATCATTACCGAGAGTTCGGGTTCGTACGAACCCGAACCGAACTCGGTTCGGACCATCCCTACTACTCACCACTGCTTCCTGGTATCTGTGATATGTCATCCCTGCTGTCATCTCAGTACATAATTGGCTGAGCAGGCATTTCCTGCTGGACATGTCACAGCAGAAAAAAGCAGGTGGGACATTTAAAACCTGTTGTCTTTTTCTTAAGGAAGTTCTCTCACTCCAAATGCAACTATGATGTTGGTAACTGTTAACTCCTGGTCATTCAAGGAGTGGAGGCATTCGAGGAGTGGAGATACTTATTTGAGAGGGCTAAACATCTGATTAGAGTGATTACTGATTGCAAAAATATCCTATGTCTGGATAATGCTAAATGTCTTTCTCCTAGACTGGCTTATTGGGGCATTGTTTTTTGTTCAGTTTTTTTTTTATATTATTTATATAGTTTACTGTAATACATCATTCCAGCTCCAAACATTTACAAGCTGATGTGCTCTCCTTCAGCATTTGTACTAGCAATGCACCTAAGGAACTACCTGCGGTAGTTGCCATGCTCCAGTCTGCCCCCACTGTGGCAAACCCTCAGGACCTGGCTTCACGGAATACTAAGATGGGAAACTTATTGTGCCCCCCAATCTTTGTGTCAGAGTCTCGGAGGCAATTCACAGCTCAGTTTTAGCCAGGCATCCTTCCTGGCATCACTGTTAAAAATAATTCTGATGGCCTGAGCGTTTTGGTGGCCCTTTTGGTCCATATACTGTATGTGGAGGTGGAGAGGATATTGTATTCCTGTTTTGTGAATAACTCCATCCTATATCTTATCCGTTGTAAAGGTTACAGCCCAGAAGAGTGCACTTGGGTCTCAAAAAAAGACATCCATGCTTCATGACTCATCAAACACTTCCATCTTCCATCTCCCCCCCCCCCGGGTAGCCGCTGTCATGTATACTTAAAGAAGATGATCGGTGTCCCGTTCCCGTCGGTCAGTTCCCGTCCCGCGGTGCCGTTCAAATCGTGCGTGCTCACGTCCGCTGGCTGCTGCGAGTCCTCTTCTCTCACCAGTGATTATACGCCGGAAGTCACTCGCTTCCATGCATTGGCTATGGAAGCGCGTGACTTCCGGCGTTCAAAATAAAAGCGAGAGAAGAGGAGTCACAGCGCCGGCGGACGTGAGTGCGCCCGATTTGAACGGCACCGCGGGACGGGAACTGACCGACAGGAACGGGACACCGATCATCTTCTGTAAGTATACATGACAGTGGCTACCCGGGGGGGGCGGAAAAAAAAAAAAGTGAACTGCTTCTTTAAATACTTACTCGGCCACACCATCATTTTCTGTGGCTGGAGCAGCTCTTTGGATCTCAAGGAGTGCATTCACAGTGAGCGTGCTGCAGGAGCATATTCCAGGTCTTGATACTCATTGGTGTCCCTAGCAACCTGGGGCGCCGCAGGTCCGCATCACCCCATGGAAATATTTGAAGCCGGGCAGCTGTGCTCCCCACCAGTCAAGTTACTTTCATACAGGTGATTTTACTGAGGATCAGGGGGCCCATCCAATTACATTCTGAACTGGGCCCCTGACTGGACTTAACAGCCCTTGGTTCTACTAATCAACTAATCACCACTGCTTCATGTTATCTGTGATATGTCATTCCTGCAAAAACTCTCTGTTCAGCCAATCACTGCCACAGTGGTGTCCTATCTGAGTACATTATTGGCTGACCAGGCATTTCCTGTTGGACATGTCATTGGTAGCAGGAAACAGCAGAACAACAGCTGTAGAGGATTGGAGTAGGTATTCTGTTCATGAAATACAGAAAGTTTACTATTTGGTTTACTATTTGCACTTTTCTCTGAATAGTCAGGTAAGTGTGAACTTCATTTCAAAAGTGAGTGTGAAAACTAGGCTATGGGGGAGTGAATATATGACGGAGGGGCAAAATAAGGCTCAGCGTCTTTTTATATGCGGCTGCAGTGGGCATTAATCTTGCTGACACCTCTTTTTGAACTAATCAGAAAAAAGTGCAGGATACTCACCAAATAAAAAAAATAAAATAAGGACACCTGAAGCCACAAAACAATATATAAAAACATCATGTTTTTTTAAACTGACTACAGATCCTCTTTAAATTACAGGAACACATAAAGAAGATTCTTCCATGTTTAATATTGCAGTATTGGTCAGATCTGGTGTGGTGGTGTTATCCAGTCACAGTATGGGGGTATTGGTCAGGTCTGGTGTGGCGGTGTTATCCAATCACAGTATGAGGGTATTGGTCAGGTCTTGTGGGGGGGGGGGGTGTTATCCAGTCACAGTATGGGGGTATTGTTCAGGTCTGGTGTTTGGGTGTTATCCAGTCACAGTATGGGGGTATTGGTCAGGTCGGGTGGGTGTTATCCAGTCATGGTATGGTGGTATTTGTCAGGTCTGGTGTGGTGTGGCGGTGTTATCCAGTCACAGTTTGGCGATGCAAAATGTGATGCCTGGAGCTATTACCTACCAATCTACCAATCCTATGGTGAGAATTCCTTCAGACAATATGCAGACTGCTCTAATCATTGATTCAATGAGGAAATTTAGTTTAAAACCATGAAAAACACAATATGGTGATGTACAGTAAATGTGCCAATGTGCTTAAGACTCATCAGATATTAATATGATGTTCAGAAAATAGAAAATCATTATGCTAATTGGTGAGTGAAGATGGAGGGTCTGCAGGTTTAGTGCCTAGGGCAGCAGCAGCTGTTAATACAGCCCTGATGCTGCAGTATTGTCAAGGCAGCAATTATTGTTCAAACAGGCCAACAATGTCCTTTTTAGCCCCTTTACATCATCCATACATCTACAGTATATAAGTTCCTACTTCTAATGCCCCATGTAGTAGGAACATGTATAAATGTTACTGACATCAAGAGGTTTTAATATGTGCAGGGCTCCTTCAGTGTGATCAGTCCCAAACAAATTATGTCCCAGAAGTCTAGGACAGTGACAGGCAGCCGTGATCACACAGCTGCCTACTATTAATCCCATAAACACTGCGATCTATAGCGATTGTAGTGTTTAAGAGAGAAAGTGACAAGAGAAGTACCTGTCACTCATTCATCTGGACCCCTGCATCACGATCACTTACACTGACAGACAGAGGTTAAATACTTACCTCTGTCCTATGAGATCGGCAATCTTCTTATAGAGAAGGCAGACTCTATTAAATGATCACCAAAAATACTAGTCGATACTATGCAGTGGTATACCTTTAATCAGTATATAACACAGCCAATGGGAAAGAAAATGTTTTTAAAAACCTCTCCCCAAATAAAATTTTAAATTACCACATTTCCCATTATACAAATCTGAAAAATAAAATAAATATCATATTTGGTATCGTAGCATGGGGAATTGCTAGATCTGTTAAAATATTACATTATTATATAGATTGCTGTGTTTCTTTTATCTATCAAAAATAAATCAATAAAAAGCAATCAAACCATAGATCAAAAATTGAGCCCTCGATCAGCCCTGTAGGTGGAAAAATAAAATTGTTATTGCTCAAATGTGACCTAGACATCTATGCATCAATGACGTTTTGTCATGAAGGGGTTAATAGGGCCAGTGGTAAACTTAAGAACAAGCTACTAAAAAGTAGTCATTTGTCAGCTACACATTTACCAGTGTAATAGGGGATATGTAGATGAATAATAAAATCAGAGGGTCACACAAAGGATCCAACAATTGTTTGTACAGCCCTCTCTGCATAGTGATTGAGACATTCTGATCAAGAAAAAGTTGCTTGTTACCAGCCAGCAACAAGGTCTTATGGTCTGACAGCTCCTTTGCATTATTAGCTATACCTATAGGGGGTACTCCAATGGGAAACAAAATGTTTTTAAATCAAATGGTGCCAGAAAGGTATACAGATTTGTAAATTACACATACACTTGGCTTTTAACCCCTTAGTGACCGCCGATACGGCTTTTTACGGCGGTCACCAATGGGCCTTATTCTGCTGCCATCAGCTTTTTACGGTGATGGCAGAGAATAAGATAGCGGCACTGGGAAGGCCCCCACCCCGTCCCCCCAGCTACCGGAGCTAGCTGAGGGGTTGGGGCAGTGTGTGGTGTTGGTCCCGTCCAGCTCCTGAACCGCTTTTAACGCCGCCGATGCTTTTCATCTCCCCCACAGTGAATCCATGGCGAGGAGAGATGAAATAAGTGTCCCCCATACCTCAGATCAGCCCCCCCCTAATGCCCCGGTAACTAACCTCCCTCCCCCGGTGGCCATCACTTCCAAGATAGGTAGCGGAGAGCATGGGGCAGTGATCGGGGAACGCTGATCGCTTGTGCCATGTGCTGCCCGACACTTTTTTTCCCGTCACCATAAATGATTGGTGACAGGGGATAAAAAGTGATGTGTTCGTCCCCCCCAAGTCGTCCCCTACCCCCCCCCCCAGTCACCCCCGCCCCCCCCTACCCCTTATACTCACCTGATCCAAGGAGGTCCTTCCTCCTTGGCGTCCAGGCTGGTTCTGAAGTGCGCATGCGCTTCAGAACCAGTCATCTCTGAAAATATAAAGTGACAGGGACCAATTTGGTCCCTGTTACTGAACTATGATTACTGTAATAGAAAATATCCCAGTAATCATAGTAATATAGTGAAAATGAATGTGTAAAAGTACAAAAAAGTGAAAAACATACAAAAAAATATAATTTATTATAGTAATAATTGCAGTTTACTCCTAGACTACCCCTAACCCTCCCCAGATTACACGTAACCACCGCACGTTGCCCATAACCACTGCACGTGTCCTGTAACCACCGCATGTTGCCCGTAACCACCGCACATTGCCTGTAACCACCGCACATAGCCCGTAACCACCGCACATTGCCCGTAACCACCGCACATTGCCTGTAACCACCGCACATTGCCCGTAACCACCGCACATTGAATGAAACCACCGCATGTTAAACGTAACCACCCCAAATTGCCAGTGACCCCCTCCAGATTGTCCGTAATCACCCCAGATTGCCCGTAACCACCCCAAATTACATGTACCCACCCCCAGACGACCTATATGCACTTCAGTTTATCCGTAACAATCCCACATTGTCTGTAACCACCCCAGGTTGCACATAACCCCCCAGGTTGCCCGTAATCACGCCAGATTACATGTAACCCCCCAGATTGCATGTAACCACCGCATGTTGCCTCTGATCACGGCACGTTGCCTCTGACCACCGCACGTTGCCTCTGACCACCGCACGTTACCTCTGACCACCGCACGTTACCTCTGACCGCCGCACGTTGCCACTGACCGCTGCACGTTGCCTCTGACCGCCGCACGTTGCCTCTGACCACCGCACGTTGCCACTGACCACCGCACATTGCCTGTAACCACCCCAAATTGCCAATGACCCCCTCCAGATTGCCCGTCATCATGCCAGATTGCCGTAACCATGCCAGATTACAGGTACCCACCCCTGATTACCTATAAGCACTTCAGTTTATCCGTAACCACCCTACGTTGCCCATAACCACCCCACATTGCCCATTACCACCCCGCGTTTCCCGTAACCACCTTACGTTGCCCGTAACAACAGCAGGTTGCCTGTAACCACCCCAGATTGTCCGTAACCACAGCACGTTGCCCGTAACCACCCCACGTTGTCCGTATCCACCCCACGTTGCCCGTACCACCCAAGGTTGCCGTAACCACAGCAGGTTACCCGTGACCACCTCATGTTGTCTGTATCCACCCCAGATTACCCGTAACCAACCCTGGTTAACCGTAACGACCTCCAGATTATCCGTAACCACCACACATTGCCTGTAACCACCCAGGTTGCCGTAACCACAGCAGGTTGCCCGTGACCATCCCATGTTGTCCGTATCCACCCCAGATTACCTGTAACCACCTCAGGTTGCCCGAAACCACCTCCAGATTACCCATAACCACCCCATATTACCTGTAATCTCTTTTTTTTATTTTAGTAACTGTGCTATTCTAATAACTATTACTAGCTGCGGTTTTACTCTAGTAAATTGGCACTCCCTTCTTTCTGAGCCCCGCTGTGTGCCCATACTGTGGTTTATGCCCGCATATGGGGTACCATTTTACTCGTGAAATTTAGAAATTTCAAACTAAACATATTATTGGAAAAATTCGAGTTTTTCATTTTTACTGGTCAATTTTTGAATACTTTCCTCTAATACCTGTGGGGTCAAAATGCTCAACACACCCCAAGATGAATTCGTTGAGGGGTGCACTTTACAAAATGGGGTGACTTTTGGGGGGATTGTATTCTGCTGACACTACAGGGGCACTGCAAACGCACCTGGTGCTTAGAAGCTTCTTCAGAAAAATCTGCACTGAAAATGCTAATTGGCGCTCCTTCCCTTCTGAGCCCCGCTGTGTGCCCATACAGTGGTTTATGCCAACATATGGGGTATCTTTCTACTCAGGAGAACCTGCGTTACAGATTTTGGGGTGAGTTTTCTCTCATGTCCCTTGTGAAATTGAGAAATTTCAAACTAAAGGAACATAATATTGGAAAAATTCGAGTTTTTCATTTTTACTGTCTATTTTTGAATACTTTCCTCTAATACCGGTGAAGTCAAAATGCTCACCACAGCCCAAAATGAATTCTCTGAGGAATGTACTTTCCAAAATGGAAACCCACATATGAGGTACCTTTTTACTCAGGAGAACCTGCTTTACAAATTTTGGGGTGCTTTTTCTCTCATGTTCCTTTTGAAAATGAGAAACTTTAACCTAAACGTATATATTATTGGAAAATTTAAATTTTCCATTTCTTTACGACCTAATTGTGAATACTTTCCTCAAGCCCCTGTAGGGTCAAAATGCTCATTATACCCCAAGATTAATTCTTTATAGTGTGTAGTTTCCAAAATGGGGTCACTTGTGGGGGTTTTCAGGATACAAGCCTTCTAAATCCATTTAAAAAAAGAACTGGTCCCTAAAAAAAGCAGTTTTGGAAACTTTCACGAAAATGTGATAATTAGCTGATAAATTTCTAAGCCCCATAAAACCCTAAAAAAGTAAAATATGTTTACCAAATTATGCCATAATAAAGAAGACATATTTGTAACTAATTTATGTGCTACGACTTTCTTTTTTTAAAAGCAGAGAATTTCAAAGTTCATAAATGCAAAATGCTAATTTTTCATGATATTTTGATGTTTTTCACAAAAAACACACAAAGTAGTGACCAAATTTTGCCACTAATATAAAGTGCCATATGTGACGAAAAAACAATCTCAGAATCGCTAGCATACGTTAAAGCATCACTGAGCTATAAGCGCATAAATTGAGACAAGTTAGATTTAGAAAAATTAGCCTGGTCATTAAAGGGAACCTGTCACCCCCCGTGCTGGGGTGACAGGCTCCCGACCCCTCGCTACAGCCCCCTATACTCACCTGATCCCGCTGGGTCCCGCTTCTGGATCCGGTCAGGTCACGGAGATATCAGCCGCTGCAGCCCGGCGCGTGCGCTGAGAGATGAGTCCAACGCTCATAGAGAATGACGGAGCGCTGGACTCTCCATCATTCTTTATGAGCGTTGGACTCATCTCTCAGTGCGCGCGCGCCGGGCTGCAGTTGCTGATATCTCCGTGACCCGACCGGATCCAGAAGCGTGACTCGGCGGGATCAGGTGAGTATATGGGGCTGTAGCGGGGGGTTGGGAGCCTGTTCCCTTTAACCCCTTAAAGACTTCAACTTTTGCGTTTTCGTTTTTTCCTCCTTGTGCTTAAAAGGCCATAGCACTTGCATTTTTCCACCTAGAAACCCACATGAGCCCTTATTTTTTGCGTCACTAATTGTACTTTGCAATGACAGGCTGAATTTTTGCATAAAGTACACTGCAAAACCAGAAAAAAAATAAATGTTTGTTGAAATTGAAAAAACAAACAAACGCATTTTGTTTATTTGTGTTTTTACACCATTCGCCCTGGGGTAAAACTGACTTGTTATATGTGTTTCTCAAGTCGTTACGATTACAACGTAATCAATTCAAACCATTGTCAATATATGTCACTTAAAACAGCTCCATTCCCAGGCTTATAATGCTTTTATCCTTTGGTCTATGGGGCTGTGTGAGGTGTCATTTTTTGCGCCATGATGTGTTCTTTCTATTGGTACCTTGATTGCGCATATACGACTTTTTGATCGCTTTTTATAAAAATTTTTCTGGATTTGATGCGACCAAAAATGCACAATTTTGCACTTTGGGATTTTTTGGCGCTGACACCGTTTACCGTGCGAGATCAGGAATGTGAATAATTAATAGTTCGGGCGATTACGCACGCGGCGATAGCAAACATGTTTGTTTATTTATTTATTTATTTACTTTTATTTATAACCTGGGAAAAGGGGGGTGATTCAGACTTTTATTAGGGGAGGGGTTTTTTTTATTGACAGCAACACTTTTTTTTAACTTTTACACTTATACTAGAAGCCCCCCTGGGGGACTTCTAGTATAAGTGCTTTGATCTCTCATAGAGATCTCTGAGAGATCCATGAGATAGGCACTCGTTTACTTCCGGCTGCTGCAGCCGGGTGTAAACGAGTGCCGAGCCAGGGACAGCGCCATCTTGGAGCGGTCCCCGGCCGGCTTCAGAAACGGAGATCGCTCCTCCGGGATAACGTCCCAGGGGAGCGATCTCCACCACTAGACACCAGGGATAAGCTGATTCCGGTAATTGGATGCAGCTGTCATGTTTGACAGCTGCATCTGATTACTGTATTAGCGGGCACGGCGATCGGACCGTGCCCGCTAATACCTGCGGTCCCGGGCTACAAGCGGCACCCAGGACTGCGGCGGTTCAGAGCGGGGTCGCCGCGCGGTCCCGCTCTGAACTCCTTTACCGGCAATAGGGCGTAAATATATGCCCTATGTCGTTAAGGGGTTAAGGCCCAAACTAGCTGCAGCACGAAGGGGTTAAGAGGTAGTACTGTGCCTCTGGAGTGGGGATTGTGGTTCAGGTGGAACTCCATATACACCACTCCAACCTAAGAGCTGATGAGACTTTGAAACACACTGGTGGAGCTCTATTAGAAACTTCAGAGCTTCCAAGGTGATGGCTCAGAGTGAATACTCCCAGTGTGGGAGAACACAGGCAGCACTAAGCCTGTGGGAGCTGCAGCTAAGAGGACTTGGTGAAACCAGTGAGTGCAACTGGTAAAATTAACCAGTCCCGATTGCTTGTACCGACGGTCGGGGGTAAGGCCTGTTGGTTCGGCCATCCATGCATAGAGTCTGCTCTCAGGCAGGCTTTATGCATAGATCGCCAATAACACTGACCTTCGGCATAGTATAGATCAATATATGCAATCTATTGATTGCATGTTTTAAAGTTAAAAAAAAGTGTAAAATGTTTTTAAAAGTATTTTAAAAAAAACCTTTTAACCCCCCCCCCCCCCCCAATAAAAGTTTAATATACCTCCTTGTCCTTTATAAAAATATAAAAAATGAATAAATATATATCATAGTGTGTGGATTGTCTGATCTATTAAAATATAACATTATTGTCCCCAGGCCTGTTGGTTCGGCCATCCATGCATAGAGTCTGCTCTCAGGCAGGCTTTATGCATAGATCGCCAATAACACTGACCTTCGGCATAGTATAGATCAATATATGCAATCTATTGATTGCATGTTTTAAAGTTAAAAAAAAGTGTAAAATGTTTTTAAAAGTATTTTAAAAAAAAACCTTTTAACCCCCCCCCCCCCAATAAAAGTTTAATATACCTCCTTGTCCTTTATAAAAATATAAAAAATGAATAAATATATATCATAGTGTGTGGATTGTCTGATCTATTAAAATATAACATTATTGTCCCCATGCGATGAACGGCGTAAATGAAAGAAAGAAAAAAAAAAAAAAAACACCAGGATGGCTGATTTTTTTAAATTATATATCGGGAAAGAAAATATTAAAGAGTGATCAAAATTTTTCTGTTACACCAATATGATATTATTAAAAACAAGAGATCATGGCGCAAAGTATGACACCCCAACCAGCCCTGTAGGTGGAAAATTAAACGCGCTATGGCTCTTAGAAGGTGGGGAGGAACATTGCATTAATTTGATCAGAAAATCAGTGCATCAATGGGCTCGGTCTTGAAGGAGTTAAAACATACAGCACTGACTGAACTGAAGTTTGTGGTATGTGACCATCTCAGACCAGAGAAATGGCAATCCCAGCAAGAGAGTAGCCCCCATATAGTAAGATATGGTAGAGGATTGCTGTGGGCAACAAAATGGTACATGAAGTTTGCGGTTTCTGGATTTAAAGGACCAGAAGCCTTATAAAAGGTTGTGTCTCTGAGGAGCAAGAAATACAGAGCCTGTAATTCTGGTGAAGTAAAGGGCTAGAGGCCTTGTGAGAAATTATTTCTGTGTGGAGAGAGGCATACAGAGACTGTGTTGTCTGGATAAAGGCCAGTATTGCTAATGTTGAAAGCTATTGTGTTTTTGCTGCTTAGAAAATACACCTGCTATGGGTCTAGCAGTGGACTATTGCCGTATGTTGGGGTGGCTATGTGGAGTTGTGGCTACTAAGTAAGTGTAGGGTCACTTGGTCACTTGTCATGGAGGCCAGAAGTGGTGTTGGAACCCATCTCCAGACAAATGGGCACTGCACTTGAGGTTTGGATAACCCAAGTGTGAACAGATGTATAGGTGCAGGAGCAACAAAATAGACTAGAGTCCAATAGCTTAAGCAGTATAACGTAGTTTGCTGGTAAGAACTTCAGTGCAATACATGTTAGGTACACTTCTATAACTGCAGGTACAAGCAAGAGGTAGTAGTAAGAGTTGTAACAGCAAGGTAGGGTAGAGGAACGTCTTGAGGGCCCTGTCCAATGTGGCAATGTACTCTGCTGGGATAGCGAAGTGGAGAACAGAAGTAGAAGATACTTGGGGAACCTTCGGCCCTCCAGCTTATGCAAAACTACAATTCCCATCATGCCTGAACAGCAAAAGCTAAAGCTTCAGCTGTCCAGGTGTGGTGCCCAGCCACCTGGATGATGTTATGCTGGTGGCTGGAATATAGCTCAGCCAGTGATAGTACAGTCGTGACGCCATTGCTAGCTCAGCACACAGCTGGGGTGTTGCACCTGCTTTTATATTCTGGCTGACAATATTGTTCCCCAATGGTCGGTGACCTGCCGGGTTGTGATGGGTCCCTTGGGCTCTTGTCACAGTGGTCCAGAGTGGGAAAATGACCCACTCGGACTGTCGGTACCCACAGAAAGGGGAGTGTAACCCAAGGAAGGTGTAGCCGGTATGTGTAGGTGCTGGTGCAATGATCACTGAGTCCTTGTAGAATAAATAATGCGGTTTTACTGATAGTCTCTGATAATACAGGATAACTTGGCAATAGATAACTTTTGTGATACAGACTTGAGCTCAGTGAATCTGTGCTGGGAGATACTTGAAGTGCTGAGAAGTTTAAAGGAGTTTGTCGGGAGAGTCTCAACCCAAAGTAGCAGTGTGCTCTGCCGGAACTTGAGAAAAGAGTACTGAAGAGAAAAAGACTTAAGAAGAGAATACTTGTGCCTGTGTTTACTAAACCACCTTCTGCCCTGCACTGTCGGGGTACCCATCCTATGAGGGTGACACAAGCCCCAGACTATGTTACCTCTGGCGTGTCTTCAGCTGCTCAGCCGCGATTGGCTGAGCAAGATGGCGGCCGGGTCGACAGTGATTATGTGAGTATAATGCACCACACTTCCAGGGGTGTGGGGCCATTCACTTAAATAACACATATTACAAAGTTATATAACTTTGTAATGTGTGTTATTTAGTGAATAAATGTGTAGCACCGCACTACCCCTTTAAGAGAGGTTCTTGGCATGGGCTGGGGTGATCTCTGACTTGTCTTCCTTTAGTGGCTTAACATTACATAGCGTCTGTAGTTATAGCTTGTAGAAAGAAAGTTTCTGTGTTCTCCATACACGTGTCTGACTACTGACAGCTGGTCTGTCCCGGACAGGGATCTTGGCAGAGCCAGGCCCTGGCTAAGTTCAGCAGGGATGCCTGGTCTGTGTGTCCTACTCCTCAGAGAATCAGAGGGAAACTAACTGAAAGTCACTGACGCTACTATATCTCTCCCCACGTGACTACTTCCTCCTGGGTGTGTAAGAGTCCCTGTGAGTGGTGATAAAGAGAGTTCGCATAGGGAGGAGAATAGAGACACACAGAAAGAAAAGAAGCATCTTGTACAGTGTACACATAATAAATACAGCAACATCTAGTGGAGAAAACACACAACACACAACACAACATTCTGTGTGAACCTGAGAGAGTTACTTTACCCAGGTGTAATAAGACTTAGTGGCTCTCCTGTGGCACTCCATAGCCAAACAGAAGGGTCATAACCTTGTATAGTTTGAAGCAGAACAGAAGGCTGTGCGGGCCAAACTGCAAAGGACATTTGAAAAGTAAGCTTCTGCACAAAGTATGTGCACTGCTACAAAGAGGTGGCATCCAAATTCACGCACTGCAGTGCGGGAGGCTTGCAACCCAAAAGTACAGGTGTCCAAGCCAATTGGTTTAAGTACCAAGGTCCAAGTGTATGAAGTACTGTAGGAATCTCCAGATAAAAAGCATAAGGGTGTTGTTGCTAAAGCCAAGCGGCCAAAGCCAAGCTTGGGATGTTTGAGTAACCAGGTGCAGAGGTGCCATGATGTTGCTAGGTGCACCCCACCTCAACAACAGGAGGCTGTCACTGGTAAAAATTCTTCAAGGAGTCATGTCCTGGAGAAGCAAAGTTGCTGAGTCACTGTTATGTTGCCAGAAACAACCAACTGCGGCAACAAGCGGCTGCTGCCACTGAGCAGAGAATGCAATATTTGAGGTGCATGTGAGTGGGTGTCTGCGCCCCTTATTGTCCTCTGGTCAGGAGTAATGTTAATTGAACTGTTCTAGAAAAGTTAGGTTCGAGTCGAACATCTCGATTTTCTCAAACTCAAACCGAACAGAACATTTTATTGTTCGTTCGAGTTAGCGTTCGACCGCCTTTTTGCCAGCCAATCAGTGCAGAGCACATAGAAGTGTCAGAAACGTCATTGCTGAGGTGTAGGGGTCTGATTGGCTGCTAAAATCACATAACCATTCCATATAAAACTCAATGTGAGGTGTTCTGGACATAATTTTCAGCTAACTCACTATGCTGGATAGAGTGCTCTCCCAGTGTCTCATTGTTTCCCTGCATGCTGCCATTTCAATTAATCAGATAGGTAGTGAGATTAGTGAGATATTTAGTGAGACTAGTCAGATAGTTAGTGAGATTACTGAGATATGGTGCGTTTACACAGGCAGATTTATCTGACAGATTTTTTAAGCCAAAGCCAGGAACAGACCATAAACAGGTAATGGGTCATAAAGGAAAGACTGAGATTTTTTCTCTTTTCAAATCCATTCCTGGCTTTGGCTTCCAAAATCTGTCAGATAAATCAGCCTGTGTAAAAGCACAAATAGGTAGTGAGATTAGCAAGCTTAGACTAGCATTTTTGCAACTAGCATTTTCCTGTCCATAGACAGCATTGCAGTAACAGCAATACTTAGCTGTGGTATTGCAGGCTGCATATTGGATTTGCAAATTTATACATAGTGCCCAAAAGTGTATTTTGTTCTGCTCACATCTGTTATACCCAGTAAATTAATCGTACATCTGATTTGTGTACGTGGACTTTTTCAGTGATTGCAGCTGTATTCCTTTCAGCTGACATACATTCTCAGTCCGATAGTCTGGAATATCAGTCCTGTAGTATGGAATATCAGTCCAATAGTCTAGAATATCAGTACTGTAGTCTGTAATATCAGTCCACTAGTCTGAAATATGAGTCCGATAGTCTGGAATTCGAGTCTAATAGTCTGGAATATCAGTCCTATAGTCTGTAATATAAATCCGATAGTCTGTAATATCAGTCCTGCAGTCTGGAATATCAGTCCTGTAGTCTGTAGTATCAGTCCGATAGTCGGAAATATCAGTCCTGTAGTCTGTAATATCAGTCCTTAACTCTGGAATATGAGTCCTGTAGTCTGGAATATGAGTCCTGTAGTCTGGAATAGGAGTTTGATTGTCATGACTGGCAGGAGTAGACAAGACAAGAGACAGTGGGCCCTAGATCTGAACCCACCCACTGTCACCTGCCTACTTGCCTCAGTCGACCCTAAACGGTCGCGGACAACCACGGAGTCGGTCCCTACACTGCGTAGGTGAATACATAAAACGTAGACAGACAAACGAAACACAATAGAGGATAGTCAACTAGCAGGGTCAAAACCAAACAGACAACGCAGTACAAAATCAGAAGGAGAGCGGATAGTCAAATGGCAGGCAAGAGGTCAGAATACGGGTAGAGCAATAGCAAGGGGATTAGGACAGGGAACGCTGGGAAAGGAGCAGGGGAGCTGGGACTAGAAACAACTAATAACCAGCAGGGAACTGAGGATCTGACTGCTTTTTTTTTTTTTTTTAAACACGTTTTATGTTTTATTGTTTTTTGCATACTATACAGAATGGACATGCATTGAAGGAATGGAAACAGTTGAAACAGATTTGTCGTATAAACAAAATTGACAAAAGGCATATACAGAGAATACAATAATTCTGAGATGGCGTATTCCAATATATAAAGTGATATAAAATAACTATATACCAAATGCAGTCCTAAAGAAGGATGAGAAGGGAGAAGGGGGGGGGGGGGGGGGAGGGGAGGGAAAGGTATAGGGCAGAAGGGCGGGAAATTATGGGTAAAAAGTAGGGAGATAATGGAAGGTAAGTGGTGGGGGGGTGGTAATTGGGGGGGGGGGAGGGGGGGGGTACAGGGGGTTAGTAAACAGTAACAACAACATCAACTGAACAAAACCATTAGCACGACACAATATGGTATCAGGGGTAAGGGCATTGACACCGAGCCGATAAATACAGTGGTGTTATAACATAGGGGGGGGGTGGGGGGGGGGAGTAAGGTCTCTTGGTCCAGGGACCTAGGGTAGAAACAACCTACTGAGAGCGGGCATGCAAATTTCCTCATGTAAAGGGTTTGTAGAGCAGCTTATAACCTTTTAAGCGAGATGCCTGTATTTTAGCCAGGGTTCCCACACTTGTAAATATCTTTCTCTTGTGCCCCTCTCCCAGCTCACTAATTCCTCTAGTCTAGCCAACTGGTCACATTTGAGTTCCCATTCTTGAATAGGTGGAGCTGTGGAAGAGCGCCAATACAGGGGGATTAGTGATTTAGCCGCCGTGAGAAGATTGGTGGCCAGGTCCTGCCTTTTGGGGTGAAGTGATCCAGTTGGTAGCCAAAGAAGGACCAGTGTGTCGGTGATTTCTAGGGGCTTAGTGAGCAATCTCTCTAAGGTGGACTTAATAGTGGCCCAGAAGGGTTTTATGATAGGGCAATCCCACCACAGATGCCTATATGTGCCTGCTGACTGGCGACATCTCCAGCAATCATCTGTGGGTGTGAGGCCTGCTTTAAATAAAAATGAAGGGGTTTTGTACCACCTCGAAAGCAATTTATAGGAGCTTTCCTGGGTCTTCACGCAGCAGGAAAAACCATGGGAGTTATTGGTGATAGAGGCTAACTCCTGCGGGGTGAAGGTCCTGTTGAGTTCCTTCTCCCATGCTATAATGTAGGCTGGTTTGTAACTTGGTGGTGTCTCCGTCAAGGCCGAGTAGATTTTAGACAACAGCTTTTTTGGTGGAGTGGGATCAGTAATTAGTTTATCTAGCCAATTTGTGGGTCGTAACGGCAGATGAAGATCTATGAATTTATTACTCAGTATGGAGAGGTCAGCCAGAGCCACACTACTCTTTGGGCCTGATGAGCTAGTTGGAGGTAGAGATGTCTGCAAGTTCGAAAGCATCTGAGGCGAGAAGTCGATTACAGCCAGTCTATGTAATTGTTCCCAGAGAGGTGGTGGTGCGATTGGTTTTTGGAGTAAGTATGCTGGGATTAATGATATCGGCATCTGCGGGGAAGGCGGTAGGAAAGATTGTTGAGATTTATATAAAGTGTGGGCCGCTGAAAAAGTCGCCTTTAATATGGGGTATTTGGGTATGTTATGACTTAAAGTAATTTGGTGGGTCCACAGGCCTATCTTGTCCCCCTTCGATATGAGGGATCTCTCCAGATGGAGCCATGGGGGGGACTGGTCGCCAGTAGGGCTGGCAAGCCAGCACCATCTGCTCAGCAAAGCTGCTGTATGATACAAACGCAAATCTGGCAGCCCGAAACCACCATCAGCTTTTTTGAGGATAAGGTGTCTATGTGCTAACCTAGGGGATTTTTTTGCCCAAATAAATTGTGATATCAGTTTACGCGTTTGTACGAAAAAGGAAGCGGGGATCGGGATCGGGAGGGCTTGGAAAAGATATAGGAATTGGGGAAGAATATATGTTTTAATGTAATTTTTTCTACCCATCCAAGACATGAAAGGGATGTTAAGTTTTTGTAAACCGGATTTAATTTTAGAGAGAAGTGGTATGTAGTTTGATGTATAAAGGTGGTTTGGGTTTGGGGTCACTTGTATGCCTAGATAGCGGATAGAGGAAGTGGCCCAGGTGAAGGGGAGGGATGTCCGCAATTTGTTGATTACATTAGTGGGGGCGTTGATGTTCAGCGCCTCTGATTTTGTAAAATTAATTTTAAAATCTGAAACAGAGCCGAATGAATCAAATAGGGCGATCAGACGGGGCATAGTCCTAGAGGGATTCGTTATAAACAGAAGTAAATCATCAGCGAATGCTGCTGTTTTATGTTCGAAATCCCCCACCCTTAGTCCAGTTAGCTGGTCATCCTGTCGTATACGCTGTATCAAAGTCTCCAGGGTTAGGACGAACAGGGATGGGGATAAGGGGCAACCCTGCCTGGTCCCATTGCTTATGTGAAAGGTAGGGGATAGGAACCCATTAACTCTAATGCGAGCATGGGGACAGGTATATAATGACAAGATAGCTGAAACAAAGGCTGGTGGAAATCGGAATTTGTGTAGAGTGGCTGACATGAAGGCCCAGTTTACACGATCGAAAGCCTTCTCGGCATCTGTGCCGAGAAGGACTAACGAGGTGCCTGTGGATCTAGCATGGCCTATAGCGTTGATAACACGAGACGTGTTATGTTTACCCTCTCTCATAGGAACGAAACCTACCTGTTCTGGTCCAATGAGGGTGGGTAGTAAGTCATTTACTCGGTGTGCCAGCAGCTTCGCCCACCATTTTATATCTGCATTGAGCAGAGAGATTGGCCTGTAGCTACCACAGAGGTCAGGGGGTTTGCCCTCCTTTGGTAAAATTGTGATATAAGCCTCTAATGCTTGCTGGGGGAGCCGCTGGCCAGCGAGTACAGAATTACATAGGGCAGTAAAGTGGGGAAGGAGAATGTGTTTAAATTTTTTATAGTATAAAATTGGTAGGCCATCCGGCCCAGGTGCTTTCCCATTTGGAATAGATGAGAGGATGTCATTAGCTTCCTTTTCAATTATAGGGGCCGTCAAATTTAAGGCTTGTTGGGGGCTGATCTGCGGTAGATCCACTCCCTCTAAGAAGGAGTTTATCGCGGCCGTATGGATGTCAGCGTCTTGAGAGGCCTCTTTGATACCTCTAAGATTATATAGGTCGTGATAGAATTTGCTAAATTCCCGTGCGATGTCTGCAGTGGACGTGACTACTGTACCCGAGGCTGTTTTGATTGCACTGATATGTGATTTAGCTGCTTGAGATTTTACTAGTGAGGACGTGATCTTAGATCCTTTGTCCCCATGTAGATAATTCTTGAATTTAGAATAAGTGTAAGCTCTAGCGGACCTCTCATTGAGTAAGGTAGACAATTGGGAGCGGAGATCAGTTAATTGTTGTTGCAACTGTACCGCCAGGGTCATCTTATGCACCCTTTCCAATTTAGAAATGGCAGTGTAGAGATCATCTATCTTTTTGCTCATTTGTTTCTTGTGTGCTGTGCCTAGTGCTATAAATTCCCCCCTCATGACTGATTTATGTGCCTCCCATATGATGGGTGCAGAGACATCGGGGGTGGAATTTACAGCAAAATATTGTGATAGTTTGGTCTCTATCTGCGCCACATAAGAAGGTCTGCCCAATAAAGTAGTATTTAATTTCCATGACCAGTCACCTTTAGGCAGGGACTTCATCCATAATGCCAGTGAAACAGGAGCATGGTCTGATACTGAGATGGTACCAATTTCTGTGTTAACCACCAGGTCTAAGTGGGCTTTAGATACCATAAGATAATCGATTCTGTGATATGTAGAGTGGGGAGGGGAAAAGAAAGAAAAGTCCTTTGTGGTGGGGTGGAGAAGTCTCCAAGCATCTACTAAAAGCAAGTCAGAGAGTTTCTTTTTCAGTCTCGCTAGTGCCTTGTAGGAGATAGGATGTGAGGATTTAGAGGAATCTAGAATCGGGTCTATTGCTAGGTTCCAATCTCCTCCTATTATACATATTCCTTCCATAAAGGTGGCGAGGAGGTCTATTTTCTCACAGAGCCAGTTAACCTGTTGGGAGTTGGGGGCGTAGAGATTTGCTAGTGTTAAAACCTCTCCTGCCACTTGTATTTTTAAGAATAGGAAGCGGCCATTGGGGTCACTGATTTCTGCCAGTTTTTTGAAAACAATGTGTTTAGTAAATCCAATGCTCACACCACATACCGCCTTGGAGGGGTGTGAACTATGAAACCATGTGCTGTAAACGCCCCGGCCAAGTTGTGGTATGTGTTGTTCGCGAAAGTGTGTTTCCTGGCAAAACACTATATCAGCTTGCGTCTTTTTTAACGCAGAGAAAACGCGTGAGCGTTTTTTCGGAGAGTTCATACCCTTAGTATTGAGGGAAGTGATTTTAAAGTGTGTACTTTTATTAATAGCCATAAGCGGATGTAGGAAGAGCAGGTTGATCAGCTAAAGAGGTGTACCTGAATCGGTTCGATGTAATCGGATAGTACAAATAAATAAAGTGCCGTGCAAACAAAAAAATAACCATATACATATATACAACTAAACAAGTGTACTCTCCAGCCTGGTGCATGCCAATGCGGACAGAGAATTTGTGGGTCAGAGGCATGTAGCAGGGGGAGGGGGGGGGGTTGTGGTGGAAAATAAGTGCCCATACAGCAGGGCAGCCAAACTCCACAAATTGAAAAATTGGGTCAGAGCAAGAAAGTTCCACAGGCGCTGGGGGAACATATAATAAAGGTGGTCTATGTTAAGTCCCGCAGCCAATTAGGTGAATCATACTCACTACCACGACACAGTTGTAGTAGAGGTTCAGATCGTGTGAATTCAGCCATCTTCTGAGAGTCTGACTTTAGTCTTCGTACGTCTTGGTGACTTGGCCGTGCGCTTGGTCACCCACAGTTCAGGCGTTGGTAGTCTCGGGAGAGCGTCCATGTTAGCTAACGGCATCCAGGAAGGAATGTTGAGAGGTGTCAGGCCCAAGATATCCCAGGTGGATTCCAGGTCTTCAGGGGTCCGAATCACTATGTTTCTCCCCCCTTTCATAATAGAAATGCCAAAAGGGTACAGCCATCGGAACGGGATTCCCTCTTGCCGCAGTTGATCCAATAGTGGCTTGAGAACGCGGCGTTTCGCCAAGGTGCTGGGCGCGATATCCTGGTACATTTGGTATACCACTCCTTCATATTCTAGTGTGTCCTTTCGCCTTGCTGCCTGCAAAATATCTGCGGCATCGGGATAATGTAACAAACCGCAAATTATATCTCTGGGTGGTTCACCCGGGGTTGGCTTAGCTCTTAGCGCTCTGTGCACTCGTTCTATGTGTATAGTCTCAGCTCTTTCAAGCCCCACAAGCTCCCCAAAGATATCACGTGCCACTTTTTGCAGAGATTCCACGGCATGGTTCTCGGGAATCCCTCTAATTCGCACATTTTTCCGTCTGCTACGGTTCTCCTGGTCCTCGATAGCCAGCAAGGCATTGTTTATATGTGTGCTGTGGGTCTGTAAGGCCTGTGAGACTGCCTCGCTGTGTCCCAGCAATTCTGTCTGCGTAGCTTCTAGGGCCTCCACTCTATGTCCCACATGCTGTATGTCCGCTTTAATATCAGCCAAATCTTTCCTTATTGGGGCCACTAGGTGCTTAAGGAAGGACCGGGATATGGGTCTGGTGTCCTCACCTGCTTCACAGGAATCAGCAACGCTGTCATTGTCGGACTCAGCGAAGGCCATCGCGCCATGCTTCCCTGCGGGCGCCATCTTGTTTGGGACGGCTGCTCCGGACAGAGTCCTTTTACCAAAGAATTTGTCCATGTCCGGCGGGTTTTTCTTTTTCTTAGGGGTCACCGCAGGCTGGCGGGGTATTTCTGCATCAGTCTTGCCCATGGTCAGTTAAATACTGCCTGTGGAGAGCTTGTGGAGAGTCGGCTGGCCGGGAGCTCAGGGAACTGCGACCTGCTCCATGCGCGGCTAGGCTCCGCCCCCCGATCTGACTGCTTTTTATCCTGGATCAGAGACTAGGTCCAGCAGCTGATTGGACCAGCTCTGATCCCAGCACCAAGCTCAGCTGAACAGATCTAGCAGTGCAGTAACCCCTGCACTGCCAGAAGTCTGACAGGCAAGGCAGGTGTGGCTGGAAAGTAAAACACAGTTCATTCAGTGCAAACACAGAAAGAAATTCAGCGCTTCCTCGGCCGCCCGGCACGGACTGAGGAGCGCAAAGTCACATTCCTAACATTGATATTCTGTAATATACGCCCGATAGTCTGGAATATAAATCCTGTAGTCTGTAATATGAGTTGGATAGTCTGGAATATCAGTCCTGTAGTCTGTAATATAAGTCTGATAGTCTGGAATATGAGTCCTGTAGTCAGAAATATCAGTCCGATACTCCGGAATATGAGTCCTGTAGTCTGTAATATGAGTCCGATAGTCTGGAATATCAGTGCTGTAGTGTGGAATATCTGTCCTGTATTCTGGAATAGTAGTCCGATAGTCTGGAATATGAGTCCTTTAGTCTGGAATATCAGTCCGATAGTCTGGAATATAAGTCCTTTAGCCTGTAATATCTGTCTGATAGTCTGGAATATGAGTACTTTAGTCTGGAATATCATTCTGATAGTCTGCAATATGATTCCTGTTGTCTGGAATATCAGTCCTGTAGTCTGTAATATCAGTCCGATATTCCAGAGTATCAGTCAGATAGTCTGGAATATGAGTCCTGTTTCTGGATTATGATTCCTGTAGTCTGTAATAGGAGTCTGATAGTCTGTAATATACATCCAATAGTCTGGAATATGAGTCCTGTAGTCTGCAATATCTGTCCTGTAGTCTATAATATAAGTCCGATAGTCTGGAATATGAGTCCTTTAGTCTGGAATATCTGCCCAGTAGTCTGTAATGTCAGTCCGCTAGTCTGAAATATGAGTCATTTAGTCTCTAATATCAGTCCTATTGTCTGGAATATCATTTCTGAAGTCTGTAACATAAGTCTGATAGTCCGGAATATGAGTCCTGTAGTCTGTAATATGAGCCTCATAGTCTGGAACATCAGTCCTGTAGTCGGTAATATGAGTCCTATAGTCTGAAATATAAATTCTGTAGTCTGTAATATAAATTCGATAGTCCGGAATATGAGTCCTGTAGTCTGTAACATCGGTCCGATAGTCTGGAATATGAGTCTTTTAGTCTCTAATATCAGTCAGATTGTCTGGAATATGAGTCCTATTGTCTGGAATATCAGTCCTGTAGTCTATAATATGAGTCTCGTAGTCTGTAATATTAGTCCTGTAGTCTGTAATATCTGTCCTGTAGTCTGTAATATCAGTCTGATAGTCTGGAATATGAGTCTTTTATGGTGCATTTACACAGACAGATTTATCTGACAGATCTTTGAAGCCAAAACCAGGAACAGACTATAAACAGGGATCAGGTCATAAAGGAAAGGCTGAGATTTCTCCTCTTTTCAAATCCATTCCTGGCTTTGGCTTCCAAAATCTGTCAGATAAATCTTTCTGTGTAAATGCACCCTTAGTCTCTAATACCAATCAGATTGTCTGGAATATGAGTCCTGTTGTCTGGAATATCAGTCCTGTAGTCTGTAATATAAATCCGATAGTCTGTAATATGATTCCTGTAGTCTGTAATATGAGTCCTGTAGACTGGAATATCAGTCCCATACTCCAGAGTATCAGTCTGATAGTCTGGAATATGAGTACTTTAGTCTGTAATATCAGTCCGATCTTCTGGAATATGAGTCCTTTTTCTGGAATATCATTCCGATAGTCTGGAATATGATTCCTGTAGTCTGTAATAGGAGTCTGATAGTCTGTAATATACCTCTGATAGTCCGGAATATGAGTCCTGTAGTCTGCAATATCTGTCCTGTAGTCTATAATATCAGTCCGATAGTCTGGAATATCAGTCTCGTAGTTTGTATTGTGAGTCCTGTAGTCTGAAATATCTGTGCTGTAGTTTGTAATATCAGTCCCATAGTCTGGAATATGAGTTCTGTTGTCTGTAATATCAGTCCTGTGGTCTGGAATGTGTGTCCTATAGTCTGAAATATCAGTCTAATGGTCTGGAATATTATTACTCCTGTAGTCTGGCAATATCAGTCCGACAGTCCTGTGGTTTGTAACATCACTCCAAAAGTCTGGAATATCAGTACTGTAGTCTGTAATATAAGTACAATAGTCTGGAACATCAGTCCTGTAGTCTGTAATATAAGTACAATAGTCTGGAACATCAGTCCTGTAGTCTGGAATATGAGTCCGATAGTCTGTAATATCAGTTTTGTAGTCTGGAATATCAGTCTGATAGTCAAGAATATGAGTCCTGTAGTCTGTAATATCAGTCCAGTAGTCTGGAATATATGTCCTATAGTCTGGAATATATGTCCTATAGTCTGGAATATCAGTCTAATGGTCTGGGATATTACTCCTGTAGTCTGGCATATCAGTGTGATAGTGTGGAATATGAGTCATGTAGTCTGGAATATCAATCATGTAGTATTTAATATCAGTCCAATAGTTTGAAATATAATAGTCTGTTAGATGAGTCAATCTTTGGTACAGAGGAGTTGGTGGTCAAATTTTTCCTGAGTGGGTAAAAAGCCAATTTGGGTCAGTTTACATTGCTGAATAATTAAAAAAATCAATTTCTTCATCTGTTAGATGTATCAATGTTTCGTACAGAGTAGTTGGTGGTTAAATTTATCCTTAGTGGGTACAGATCCTATTTTTGACAGTCTGCATTGCAGAACAATTTTTTTTATTTTTTGAATAATCTCTTCATCCTAAGGATTTTTTCTCTCATGCAGTATTTTATCCTCTCCCCCCCCCCCCCCCCCCCTTTTCATTCTTAAAGCCAAATTTTAGGCTAAAAGCTGTTCCATGTTTTTAGTTTACTATTCTGGATGATAATTACAGTTTCTCCTACTACATATAGCTGGCAAAATTAACCCGAACATCTCCTATTGACTTTAATGGGGTTCGAGACGAACTTCAAACCGAACTTCACTACTCTTCGATCATCACTAGCCAGGAGCGTAATGTAAACAAAAACATGTGAATTGCTATTGGGTGGAATCCCACTGCTGGTTGACATAGATTGTCTCCAGGAGGCGTCCAGGGTCCACCCTGATATTATACGTTTTGTGAAGAGTCAACCAGAGCATATGGAAACAATATTCTAATTGACTTTAAAACAAGTTATGGGACAGTAAATCATGTGCTTGAAATATGTGTGGTTTCCCACCACAGGTGTTTCTTATGTCACACCTGTCGCAAAAGTTCCTTACTCAAAGCTAAGTGGTGATGAAGGTAGTTTATTATTTCGCCACTAGATGTCAGTGTTGTCTATGTGAGCTTTTTTCTGTTGCACAGCTGAAGTAAGCAAAGGGTTCCTGTTTTATTTAGTATGTAGTTTTATTGTCCAATAGAGATACTCTTCTTTCCTGACCTATTCTTTTCTTTGCACACATTTCTTTTCACCACTCATAGTTTTTTTTACATACCCCTGTAGAAAGTAGTCACTTGGTAGTAGAAAGTGTAGTGCCAGTCTTATCTAGATTCTCGTGGGACAAGGATCCACAGAGCAGACGTCCCTGCTGTAGCCAGGCCAGGGCCTGGCTATGCAGGGAACCTTGTCTGGTATAGTCTAATCTAGACACGTGTATGAAGAAACCAGAGACACTTAGTTTCTCCAGTATATCAACTATTTCTACTATGGAGTGCTAGCCATTACAAGAGGGAAAAGTCGGGGATCATCCTAACTCATGCCAAGAACCACTCTACAAAGTGTAGGGCAATATCCTGATACACAGAGGAATTAGCCTGGATAGAACAAAGATACCAGAAGGTCTACATATGCTACCTCCCAGTGCAGGTGAAACAGGGAAACCTTGGACACTTAGCTTCACCCAAGTAACCACGGCTGGGGCTTATATCACCTTATTAGGATGGGAAGCTTGACACTGTAGGGCAGAAGGTAGTCAGACACTAGTCTTAACACAAGTACAAGTAAACTGCTCACTCTCAAGTCTCAAGTATTTCTCTAAAGTTTCGGCAGATCATGATACTATTTTGGGTTGGGACTCCTCTCCTCTACGTTGCTCCACTCTACTGCAGCACAAACCCAGCTGCGCAATATTATCTTTACAAAGATTATCTCTTTGCTGCCAAAGTCTTCTATATTATTCAGAGACTGCAGAGTAAAGCTGTTCTATTTACTCAGTAATCTCTTCCTCTGCACCAGCACCTATACACATTCCCTACACACCTTGGGTAATTTTTCCACTTTCTGTGGGTGGCGGTGCCAATAGTCCGACAAGGGGGCAAAGGAACTCATCGCAACCCAGCAGGTCACTGACCAATTTGGGGAGTACAGCCAGCCACGACAAAAAGCAGGTACTAACGTCCCACCTGTGTTCTAGACTAGCACTGGCTTCACGACAATATTACAAGTGGCGTCACCAGTAACACCTTAGCACGTCACTGGTCGAGCACCACATATGCGCAGAGCTTGAGGTAGATTTCATACTTGGCAGAAACTTCCATTATTTCTGGCATCTATGTACATTCCCCTACAGAGTGTGCTATACAAATGCCTAAAGGGGAGGAGCATGGACAGCCACATACACATGTCCCAGAGTTACCAGTGGGTGGAGCCTCACTGTCTATGTGAATAAGTCCAAACTGTGTCCAGAGATGCTACCAAGTGAGGAGAAGAATCATTGGAGATTATTGCACTAAAGACTCCCAGTGTGGGAGAACACAGGCAGTGTTAGGCCTGTGGGAGCTGCAGCCAAGAATCAGAGGTGTAGCTAGGCTCTCCTGCAATCAGGGCAAAGATTCAATTTGCCCCCCCCCCCTGTATGCGCAGTAAGCACAGGGGGGCCTACGTATGTATATATATATATATACTGTATATATTTTTTTTAGGGTACAAACACACTTGGCATATCCGCAGGGTGTTTCTTGCTGCTAATACACAGCGAAACTCCCATCCCTGTTTACTCAATGGCAGACAAACTCGCAGCCCGCCCCGTTAACCAGCTGGCTGCCGGAGATTATACATTACCAGGTCCCCGCTCCTGCTTGCTTCGGTGGTTCCCGGTGTCTTCACGTCCCGCTCGGCCAATCAGTGCACTGCGGCGGGACGTGCCAGGAACCGTTGAAGCAAGCAGGAGCGGGGACCCGGTAATGTATAGTCTCCGCCAGCCGGCGGGTTAAAGGGGCGGGCTGCGGACAAACTCGCAGCAGGGATGTACATCCCTGCTGCGTGTTTGTCTGCCATTGAAAGTATGCGGATACACCAAGTGTGTTTGTAGACTTTATGAAGTGTAGATGAGCGATTGTTTAGATGAGTGATTCGGTCATCTCTACTGGCAGCACTAGTGTGGTGTTCACAATATTGGATACATAATGTCATATTTACTGTGTAGCTTGAATGTTCCCATTTAAAATTTGGTCCCCAAGTACCTTAGCGGAGGCGCCGTTGCCTCCGCTCCCTGCTGTCTGTACCTGAGGAGGCGCCGTTGCCTCCGCTCCCAGCTGTCTGCACCTGAGGAGGCACCGTTGCCTCCGCTCCCTGCTGCCTGTACCTGAGGAGGCGCCGTTGCCTCCGCTCCCTGCTGTCTGTACCTGAGGAGGCGCCGTTGCCTCTGCTCCCTGCTGTCTGTACCTATGAATTAGGAGGCAAAGCTTCCTGATCTACAGTATCTCCAGTGTGACACCCAGTGTAATGTAATTCTATGGTGCCATCTCCCAATGCACAGGTATGCTCAGCAGTAGAGTTGATCGAACTTCGGGAAATCCTAGGTTCGATTGAACTCGAAAATTCACAAACCTGCCGCATTAGATTGCTGATGCCTTCCTGGTCCGTGGGGAAGGAGGAGAGTGCCGGGTACTGACTGGAATTCCGGGATTCAGCCTAGGTAATAGGAATTCCAGGCGGTACCCAGGCAGTCTCCTCCTTCCCCACGGACCAGGAAGGCATCAGCTATCTAATGAAGCAGGTCCCGAGGTTCCATCAACTTCACTCAGCAGTAGAGACAACAGCAGTAATACCTCCAGTAAGGTTTTCCATCACCAAATTCAAAATAGAAATAATTTTGAAAAATGACAGGTACAGGTGCTTTATAGATTGGCGTAGGGGACTTTGGCTCTCCAGCTGTTGCAAAACTACAACTCCCACATGGACAGTCAAAGCTAAAACTTTGGCTGTCCAGACATTATGGGAGTTGTAGTTCTGCAACAACTGGACAGCCAAGGTTCCCTACTCCTGCAGATAGTAGGTAAGCTTTATATAAATGTGATATTTGGATAGGG
Source organism: Dendropsophus ebraccatus (assembly GCF_027789765.1). Taxonomy (NCBI): domain Eukaryota; kingdom Metazoa; phylum Chordata; class Amphibia; order Anura; family Hylidae; genus Dendropsophus; species Dendropsophus ebraccatus. The sequence goes on from NC_091458.1 coordinate 75,709,587, forward strand.
TAGTTATTAAGGGGTTAAGTATGGAATAATGTACATCCAGACCAGACCCCTAAATAGACACTGGACACTCTCTTATGTGCCCCCTATCCCAGATAAGTGTCACCCTGTTCCCCCCTGCCCCCTCCCCTCCCCAGACTGTGCACCCCTGATTGTCCTCCCCTTCCCACACACCTGTATCTTCTTTCTTCCTCTTCCATAGTTCAGTGTACATACAGGACCTGGAGTGACATCATAGTCACATGGCAAGGTCCTTCACCATCTACACAGTAACTTTGCTATACTGTTTCCTGGCTGCTGTTTAGCCCTAATTTGTGCAAAATCACGGTAAAAACGCAGCGATTTTGCGCACATTATAGCTAAACAGCAGCCAGGAGACAGTACAGTATGGGAAATACCTCTTTTGATGAAGTAAAAATCGTCCCCTGCCTACTCACACTGACAGAGGGCAGGAGGCTTCCAGGCTGCCTTGTCCACTGCCATCCTCTCTCTCTGCTCGCTGTGATGGCGCCCCCTCTGGTCTTGGCGCCCGGGGCAGCTGCCCCCTTTGCCCCCCCTAGCTATGGCCCTGCAAGAAGACTTGGTGAAACCAGTGAGTGCAACTGATGACATTGAGCAGTAATCTCAATAGACAGCTAGGATAGTTGTGGTCTATAGTCAGTGGCTATATGGTCTAGGATTTATTTTATGTGCAGTGTTGCCAATGTCCTATGTGTCCTAGATGGACAAATAAAGCTGAAGTTTATGGTGTGCCAACCATCTCAGACCCGGGAAATGGTGATCCCAGAGAGTGATTGAGCCCCCAGATTGTCAAATTAAATATATAAATCTCAAGCCTTCCAGTACTCATCAGCTGCTGTAGGTCCTACAGGAAGTGGTGGTTTATTTCCAGTCTGACGCAATGCTCCCTGCTGCCAACTCTGTTGGGAGAAAATGCAAATCCTTATAACAAACCTCTCTTGCTCTGGACAGTTCTTGATGCAGAGGTGGCAGCAGGGTGCACCTTGTCAGACTAAAAGAATACACCACTTCCTGTTGGGCATAGAGCAGCTGATAAGTACTAGAAGGCAGCTTGAGGTTTTTTTTGTTTTTTTTTTACAAATATGTATTACTTTCTTTTTTTTCCTTCTAGAATACTCCTTGAATTCCCAGTGCCACATTTTGTTAGCTTTCACACATATATGTTGTTTCAGGTGTAATTTCCAGTAATGAAATTTAAGCTCAGTCATGTTACTACACATACAATTGGCAAATGCCCGCTGGGATGCCCGATTGCCAATCCGGGGGGCAGGGGCGGCCCGGTCCCCCTGTGCCGTTAAAGGGCTGTGGCCGCCGGACCTCTTGTACGTTCAGTGAGCTTCCGGGACGCCGGCCCCGGCCGGAAGCTTGCTGATGCAGCACCGCGGCGTCCGGACTTCTTCTCGCTCCTGCTCGGCAGCTGACATGTGACGTCCCAAAAGCTCACTGAACTTACAAGAGAAGCTGCCAGGCCAGAGGGAAGTTCAGGATCCAGGTGAGGTGAGTGTATTTTTTTTTCTTCATTTATTACATGAATGCTGCAATGTTGGGGCTACACCGGGGGTCTATACTATTGGCGGGGCTGCACAGGGGGTCTATACTGTGTGTAGGGGGCTGCACAGGGGGTCTTTACTGTGTGTGGGGGAGCTACACAGGGGGTCTATACTATGGGGGGCTGCACAGGGGGTCTATACTATGAGGGGGGCTGCACAGGGGGTCTATACTATGAGGGGGGCTGCACAGGGGGTCTATACTGTGTGTGGGGGGCTGCACAGGGGGGCTATACTATGAGGGGGGCTGCACAGGGGGTCTATACTGTGTGTGGGGGGCTGCACAGGGGGGCTATACTCTGTGAAGCTGCACAGGGGGGCTATACTGTGTGTGGGGGGCTGAAAAGAGGGGCTATACTGTGTGTAGGGGGCTGTACAGGGGGGCTATACTGTGTGTGGGGGGCTGCACAGGGGGTCTATACTATGAGGGGGTACACAGTGGGTTTATACTATTGGGGGCTGCACAGGGGGCCTATACTATAAGGGGGTACACAGGGGGTTTATACTATTGAGGGAGGTACACAGGGGGTCTATACTATTGGGGGCAGCACAGGGTGTCTATACTATTGGGGGGCTGCACAGGGGGTCTATATTATGGGGGGGCTGCACAGGGGGTTTATACTATGAGGGGACCGGCACAGAGGGTCTATACTATGGGAGGGGGGCTACACAGGGGGTCTATACTATGAGGGGGTTACACAGGGTGTCTGTACTGTGGGGGGGAGCTACACAGGGGGTCTTAACTATGGGGGGGTTACACAGGGGGTCTATACTATGAGGGGCTGCACAGGGGGTCTATACTATGAGGGAGTGCTGAACAGGGGGACTATACTATGAGGAGGGCTGCACAGGGGGTCTATACTGTGTGGGGGGCTGCACAGGGGGGCTATACTGTGTGTGGGGGGCTGCACAGGGGGGCTATACTGTGTGTGGGGGGCTGCACAGGGGGGCTATACTGTGTGGGTGTCTGCACAGGGGGGCTATACTGTGTGGGGGTCTGCACAGGGGGGCTATGCTATGAGGGGGTACACAGGGGGTCTATACTGTATGTGGGGGGCTGCACAGGGGGTCTATACTATGATGGGGGTACACAGGGGGTTTAAACTATTGGGGGGCTGCACAGGGGGTCTATACTATGGGGGGGCTGCACAGGGGGTCTATACTATTGGGGGGATGCACAGGGGGCCTATACTATAAGGGGGTACACAGGGGTCTATACTATTGAGGGGGATACACAGGGGGTCTATACTATTGGGGGGCTGCACAGGGTGTCTATACTATGGGGGGGCTGCAGAGGGGGTCTATACTATTGGGGGGCTGCACAGGGGGTCTATACTATGGGGGGGCTGCACAGGGGGTTTATACTATGAGGGGGCTGCACAGGGTGTCTATACTATGGGAGGGGGGCTACACAGGGGGTCTATACTATGAGGGGGTTACACAGGGGGTCTGTACTATGGAGGGGAGCTATGCAGGGGGTCTATACTATGGGGGGCTACACAAGGGGTCTGTACTGTGGGGGGGCTACACAGGGGATCTATACTGTGGGGGGGCTACACAGGGGGTCTATTCTATGGGGTGGCTACACAAGGGGTCTATACTATGGGGGGGCCCTACACAGGGGGTCTATACTGTGGAGGGCAACACAGCGGGTCTATACTATGGGGAGCTACAAAGGGGCCTATACTATGGGGGCTACACAGGGGTCTATACTATGGGGGGGCTACACAGGGGGCCTACACTATGTGGGGCTTTACAGGGGGCCTATACTATGTGGGGCTGCACAGGGGGCCTATACTATGTGGGGGAGACAGGGGGGATCCTATACTATAGGGGGCTACCTGGGGGTCTCTACTCTGTGGGAGCTACACTGTGTGGGGGCTACACAAGTACCTATACTATGTGGTGGCTACACAGGGGGCTATACTATGTGGGGGCTACAAGCGGCCTTACCTATGTGGAGACTACTCTGAGGGGTTTATACTATGTGGGGGTTACACAGGGGGCTACACTACATAGGTCTACTTTACAGGAAAGGAGTGAGGCTATATTACATGGGGCTGCTGCACAGGAAAAGGCGGGTTATACTACATGCGGCTGCTGCCCAGGGGGGGGCTATAATATATGGGGACTGCTTTACAAAAGGGATCTATAGTATATGCAGGAACACAGGGGACTAAGTACTATGTGGGGTTATGAAGGAAGCCTATATGGAAGCACAAAGAGGGTAAAACTATATTGCACACAGAGGGACCTAACTACTATAGGGGCATAAAAGAGTGACCTACAGTAATACCGAATGGGGGCAGTGCACATAGGAGGCCTATTACTAAATGGAAGCACAGAGGGGACCCAGTAATATATATTGGGAACAAAGGGGGCATAATAATATATGGGAACATAGAGGGGCCTGGCTACTAGTGGGAGGCTCAAACTGGGGCTAACTGCATACATGGGGGCAAAGAGGAGCAATGTAACTCTGTGAAGCAATATGAGGACTTGAAGACTTTGTATAGAAAATAGCATGGTGATGGAATGAGAAGCCTAAAATGTTTGTCTGATAGATTCTATGGAGACAACTGGAGAAGACTTTGTGATAACCGGGTCGGATGGAGACAAAAAGGAAAAATGAACAAATGATTAGCAACAACGTTGCTTGCAGTTCATGCAGAGAAGACGTCCCCATGTGAGTCACTGGATGTAGCTGCACTATAATCACTTATTATGTCTGCAGAACCTGCATATGCTGGATCTACAGTACCTCTATATGGTAACTGCTTAGGGAGTAAAGTGGTATTATCCAGTTACTGTGTTGTGAAGATGGTAGTGGTTATGGTGTATTATTTGCCCTGTGTATACTGGTATCATTGGTAATATTTGTGTTTATATAGGGGATTTTATTCTGTATCGGTATTCAGTTTTTTGGGAAAAAGCAGCCATGTTTTGTGAATCCTGGATAACCCCATAGGTAGGCGTCACTGAATGAGGCGGTTAAGAAAGGTGGGAGATTCTCTATAATGGCACATTCTGCCTGAGACTGTGTTTGACCAGTTCTGTATTCTGTACTTTAGTCGTCAGTGTGATAATACAGTGCACCTATGTATTATCCGTTATATCGCTTTTTGTGTAGTGGTAGTGGACACTTATTCCTGTCATTAGTGTCTGTGGTCCTTTTTTCCTCTTCTTGTGAAGATGATGGAGGTCACCATATGAAATGAGTGGCAAAGGTTGTGACTTAGTAAGCCAGAGTTTGCCACTGCTTGCATTGCGCTGTGTCTTAAGACCGGTACAAGAGCTGATTATTGGCAAGGAGCAAAGCTAGAAACGCTCCTTTGACTGATAATCAGCCCGTGTAAAAGGGCCTTAACACAGAATCATCGGCTGATCTTATCTTTTGTGCGGGCAGTAAAATATATTGCTATCGCCTACACATCTCACTGTGGCCAATAGCAATATAATGATCATTTGTGCGGCCTGGCTGCTTGGTTAATCATACCTTGTGAGGGCACTGCAAACAAACACCAGGGGGTATTGTATGTGGGCTGGTAGGGTTAGACTGCCAGGGCTGCTTTTTAGTCCCAGTCCAGCCCTGCCCATCAGTGTGTTTTAACTATGAATGTTAAACACATGCTTGTTTAGAACCATAAATAAATCATCTAATAAACACCAATAAAAGATGAAAAGTAAGTATAAAAAAGCACAAAAATATAAATCAAGATAAACTTTAACCAAAACACATAGAATAGTGAACTTACTTTACAGAAATAAAATTATTATTACAGTGCCCTGCTCATTATTTTTTATTACAATAGTCACTAAGTAAAGAATTCTGGGGACTACACTGCCATCATGTGGGCAAAATATTAACAACATGTGCAAAAGGACTAGTTATTATATATGATCTCTACAAAAAAATGTAAGAAGGGAACTTTAAATCAGAGAATCAAGATCCAATAATCATGTTTAATGTTTTTGATCTTATCTTTCCTTGAGTGTTGTCAAAACAATAAGTCAAATTACCTATTACAACAGCAGCTGCTGTCACATTTTTTTTTTATTAGGCATTGTAATGTCCTATTATTAAATATTGGTTAAAATATGCCTATGAGAAACTAGGTGATTGTCAGTGATGCAACAAACAGAATGCCTGGGAATTGGTTGAAATCACCTTGGCATTGTATGTAATGACACTTCTCTATCTACCTAATGAGTTGTTCAGAACCTCAGATGGGATATAGAACAAGAGATGTTTGAAACATATTTTCAAAGCTAGCGACTCCATATGTTGTATCTCTTACCCTTGCCTCGAGGAACGGAATAAATTTGACTTAAGAAGTATTTATTGAGAATAGTGGTGTACCTATGCTGTTTAATATTTATTCTCTGCTATTACCTTCTGTATTGTTCAAGGCTCAGCTACTAACAAGCTGTTATAAAGAATATTTCCCACCAAAGATTTCCATTTTTTTTTCTATGTCCCTGAGTTGTCCTTTAGTATGAAGAAGTCTTGTGTATTTGACTGAGTTATCTTGGTAGAACGGATATAGGACTCCCACAATAACAACTACTAATGACAATCATTACACTGCCCAGAGGAATTGTCAAGCAGCTTTTTTCCAGTTCTGTGAACTGCCATTTAGCACCATGCTGAGTGATAACACTCTATATTATCTGTATTTTTAATAGGAATACAGGTACACCTACTGATAACTTGCAATAAAAAAAAAAAAAAAAAAAACAGAACTAAACTGAACTGAACACGCAAAAAAAGCTAAACTATTACAGTTTTAGGCTATGTTCACACTACGTAAAAGTACGGCCGTTGTTGCCATTGGCAACAACGGCTGTACTTTGTATGGTGTGGAACACTGCCTTATCTGCTATAGGATCCCGGCCAGAGCGTATATACATATTATACGCTTTGGCCGGGATCCAATACGGTGCTGCAAAGAACTGACATGTCAGTTTTCTGCGGGCGCAATTCAGTGAATAGCGGCCACAGAAAGACTGTAACAAACTTGCCTTCGCCCGTGGCAGCGCCACCCTCGCCTGACATATCAGCGCTGCTTCCCCGGGCTGCGAGGGTAGCGGGCATAGGAAAACGCCCGTCCATTTATCCACATGCTGTGCAGAGTGTGAATGCTGTCAGGAGATTGAGGCCCCGGGTCAGTCAAATCCGATCCCAGTCTTCCAGGTCTCCTTGATCTGGTCTCCCTGAGAGGCTCTATATAAGGCTTCAGCTGCTTATGGGAGTTGCCTGTGAATTGGTTTCAAAGCCTCACTAGCATTTATCTACCTGCTGATACCTGTTGTTCTACTGACCTCTGCCTGTACCTTGGATTTCCCTTTGTCTCTGTGATTTGGTTTTTGACGTGCTTCTCCTGGATTCTCTGACCTCGGCTTGATATCTGACTTTGTCTCTGTTTTGTGATTTTGTTCCTGGTGTGTTCTCCTGGTTTGACCTGGCTAGTCTGACTTTGTTAGTTCTGTCCTTTTCCCTATCCCTCACAATATCTTAGGAAGGGACTGCCGCCCAGTTGGGGGCCACTGTTTAGGGTGGTCATCAATTATGTAGGGACAGCAGGGGGGGTTTAGTTCCAGGGCTGCACTCACCCTCTACCCCTCCTGACATTACAAAGACCTGTCAATTCACACAATGAAGCGAGCAGCTCCGGCCGCAAGCTTCATTGTGTGCTGTGTGAAGTTCTGATGCGGGCGCAAGCTGATGCGCCCGCATCAGAACACTGTTGCCGGAAAGATCATGCGGCCGGTACTGCAGTACTGGCCGGGAGGATCTTTGCAGAGACCAGCCTTTCCGTGACCCGGCCGGTTCACGGAATGGCCGGTCTCTCACATAGTGTGAACATAGGCTTAATCTTTCTGTGTGTTTCACATGCACTTCCCAAAATGAGGCTAAAAAAAGTAAAAAAAAAAAAACTGAGGTGGCTGAAATTCTGTGTAAGGGCCTTGGAACACAGAGTAAAGCCCACATTACACGGGGCGACTGTGAGTAGCAAACAAGCGCTGTCAGCACGTTCTCCACTCGCTGCCATCGCTATCACACGTGGCGGCAGCGAGCAGGTGAGAGCCGAAGTGGCCGCAGAGAGGTGCGGGGGGGCTGCCCAGGTGATTGCTTGATCGTCCAGACAGCCCATAGAAGATAGCAACGGTCTGCTGCTGCACCTCCTATTCCATGGAGCGACGGTAGCAGATTATTGCTGTATGAATTGTTTGTCTTTCAACAATGCACAGTGAATACGGTCGATAATAGTTCCTTGTAATAGGGCCTTAAAAGTTGCGCAATTTCCAAGCAGAGTCTGCACGGCGGTTTCCGCTTGTCATTCTGCCTGTCCTATTGCTTCAAAGGGATTGCGCATCTGCTCTCCACTGAAAGAGTGAACATGTTCGGAGACACAGTTTCCAGCGTTTGTCTGAGGAACAGTTTATGCACTGCTAAGCCCAAAGGTTGGGTAACTGTCACAAGTCAATGGGATAACTGACAAGTCAAGACAATCTAAAGTCAAGGATTGTTGCTCGTTTAGCAAAAAGGTGGTCTTCTAAGTTCACTTCTTCTAACCGTGAGTACAAGGATTTTTTCTTCTGAAACACAAAGCCACTCATCACACTATATTGGCAGAGTACTGCACTAAATAGGAAAGGTCCCCAATACCTACCTCAAGTCAAGCTACTGTACACTTCTACTTCTTTCTAAGTTACTACCAAAAGCAAAACCTACACCTGTACCTGCACCTACAAAGCTGGTTCATCTGTATTGCACGGAAGATTAAAAAAAAAGGGGGGGGGGGTATCCACCTAAGAGCGAAAAAATTAAATGTTAGCTTGTCTTAGTCAAAAAGTCCCCCTGAATAGTTTGAGCCATCTCTCGTGTTTTTAGCTGCTGCCATTCCTGAGTTACACGTTTGTTTAAAAGCTGATTTAAAAACAAAGATAGGAAACTTCATTTCCCATCATGCATTTCCCTGATTGGTCCATTTGCGTACTCGCCCCCTTAACTTTCTTTCATGCCCACTGTTGTCATTACTAATGCACAGTGAACACAGGTCTTTTTTTTTTACCACTGATTTTGCATCACATCACCCCAATATGCATTCCATACTAGCTATGCGTTGCATAACATGAATCTGTTTACCGGGGGTGGGGTGTGTAATTAAGGTTTAAATCTCGGCTTGCTGACTGTGAATGAAACATTCCAGTTCCATCCAGACTCTAAGAACAACCATAACTCTTACAATATACAGAGCTGAGACACAAAGACAGGTACATGTGTCTGCATTCACTGACAGCAAGCAGATATAGAACTATAACTTTTCATTTTACAGAAACTTAGGCTCAGAGACACATGTAAGTCTATGGAAACAGCACAGATGCATGGAGATGATGCAGATAATGGGGTCAGGTAACCAAGGCAATAGACAGCTAACCCAGCCCCCAAAGAGGAGATCACATGCCCTGTGACAACAAAAAAAGGGGGAAGAGGCAGCTGAGCGTGGTCAGAGTGGACCAAGACTAGAGGATTTTAGACATCCAGAGGGGAAAAGCATGAGAAAAAAACAGGTTTAGGCTATGTTCCCACAACGTTTTTCAGCTCAGTTTAAAATGACGTCCGTTATTTTGAGTCTTAAATAACGGACATTATTTAGCAGCCTGGCCTCCTCTTAGTGCAATGACTGCTGTTTGTACATTTTTTTAGTTTGGGATTACTAATTGAACTTTGGCTGTGGCTTAATTGAAAAGTGGAATTTAATAGTAAAGATGGAGAAAGAACGGTGGAAAAAGGAAAACTGTGTGTGAACTACTAAAAAAAACATCCGCTGTTTGCAAAAGATGTCCGAAAATAATGATCATGTTCATTATTTTGATGTCCACAGCAAACACGTCCGTTATTCAATACACTGTGTGCATTGGATGTCCGTCTTCCCATTGACTTCAATGCATTGCCATTGCAGTCAGTTAAATCACGGCAAAAACGGATGTTATTTTCAATATGAAAATTGTCTGCCTTTTTTGACGTTGTGTGAACATAGCCAAAGGGTGCAAGATAGGTTATACATGTATATTAGACATTGGGTGGTATTGGGAAAAAGGATTGCTAAGAATATTGTTTTTGTTATCCGTATAACCCCTTTAACCCCTTCCCCCAATATGACGTCCAGGGACGTCATGAAAAGCAGTGGCAGAATGCATCATGACGTCCCTGGACGTCATGCTTTCCCTGCCTCCCCCCTCTGTCCCTAGATGCGATCGGGCAGCAGGAGGAGGCTGTGTCACACAGCATCCTCCTGCTGCCACTGCCCGGAGGGAAGCCGCGCTCCCCCCCCGGGCAGTTAACCCCATAAACGCCGCGGTCAATGCGACCGCAGCGTCTATGGGGAGATTCAGTGTCCCCCGCCGATCGGGCGGCGGGGGTAGGCTGCAGAACGCTGCCTCCCCCCACCGCCACTCAGTCTGTGTCCCCCGGCCCCCTCCCCTCGTCCTCCGATACCGGCGGATCGCCGCTACTACCATTTTAGCGGCGATCCGCCGGTACCGGGCATTACCGGCGCCGCCGATAGTTTTCATCTCCCCCCACCGTGAATCCACGGTGGGGGGAGATGAAAAATGTCCCCTCAGACCCCAGATCAGCCCCCCGATCACCCTACCCGGGCGGCCATCAGATCCAAGATGGCCGCCCCCATCCCTGCGAACAAACGATGTTTGTTCGCAGGGATGGAAATTAATTAGTGATCAAAGCCCCATGCTCTCCGCCACCGGAGGTAGCGGAGAGCATGGGGCAGTGATCGGGGACCCCCCCCGTGTGGTCCCGGAGCAGGCGATCGGCGGTATATACTATATACCGCCGATCGCCTGTTCCCAGTGCTGATCAGCACTTTTTATCCCCTGTCACCATAAATCATTGGTGACAGGGGATAAAAAGTGTCACCGTGCCCCCCCCCCCCCCCCAAGTCGCCTTCCACCCCCCAGTCACTCCCGTCCCCCAGTCACCCCCCCTTCCCCACATACGTTACCTGATCCACGGAGCTCCGTCCTCCTCGATGTCCAGGCTGATTCTGAAGTGCGCATGCGCTCCAGAATCAGTTATCTCAGAAAATTTAAAGTGACAGAGACCAATTTGGTCTCTGTCACTGAACTATGATTACTGTGATAGAAAATATCACAGTAACCATAGTAATACAGTGATAATTAATGTATAAAGTACAAAAAGTGAAAAACATACAAAAAAATAAAACACACACTTTTTATTATAGTAATAATTGCACTTTACTCCCAGATTACCCCTAGCCCCCCCAAAGTACCCGTAACCACCGCAGGTTGCCCGTATCCGCCCCAGATTGCACGTAATCACCGCACATTGCCCATAACCACCGCACATTGCCCATAACCACCGCACGTTGCCACTAACCACCGCACGTTGCCCGTAACCACCGCACGTTGCCCATAACCACCGCACGTTGCCCATAACCACCGCACGTTGCCCATAACCACCGCACGTTGCCCATAACCACCGCACGTTGCCCATAACCACCGCACGTTGCCTGTAACCACCCCAAATTGCCAGTGAGCACCTCCAGATGGTCCGTAATCAGCCCCGATTGCCCGTAACCCCCCCATATTGCACGTAACCACTGCACGTTGCCTCTAACTCACACACGTTGCCAGTGACCCCCTCCAGATTGCCCGTAACCACACCAGATTGCCGTAACCACCCAAAATTACATGTACCCACCCCTGATTACCTATAAGCACTTCAGTTTATCCGTACCACCCCAGATTGTCTGTAACCACCCCATGTTGCCCATAACCACCGCAGATTGTCTGTAACCACCCCATGTTGCCCGTAACCACCGCAGATTGTCTGTAACCCCCCCAGGTTGCCCGTAACCACCACAGATTGTCTGTAACCACCCCATGTTGCCCGTAACCACCGCAGATTGTCTGTAACCCCCCCAGGTTGCCCCTAATCACATGTAATTCCCACCAGATTGCCTCTAACCACCGCACGTTGCCTCTAACTCACACACGTTGCCAGTGACCCCCTCCAGATTGCCCGTAACCACCCAAAATTACATGTACCCACCCCTGATTACCTATAAGCACTTCCGTTTATCCGTAACCACCCCAGATTGTCTGTAACCACCCCATGTTGCCCGTAACCACCGCAGATTGTCTGTAACCACCCCATGTTGCCCCTAATCACATGTAATTCCCCCCAGATTGCCCCCGACCACCGCACGTTGCCCCCGACCACCGCACGTTGCCCCCGACCACCGCACGTTGCCCCCGACCACCGCACGTTGCCCCCGACCACCGCACGTTGCGCCCGACCACCGCACGTTGCGCCCGACCACCGCACGTTGCGCCCGACCACCGCACGTTGCGCCCGACCACCGCACGTTGCCCCCGACCACCGCACGTTACAGGTTCCCATCCCAGATTACCTATAAGCACTTCAGTTTATCCGTAACCACCCCACGTTGCCCGTTACCACCCCACGTTGCCCGTAACCACCGCAGGTTGCCCGTAACCACCCCAGATTATCCGTAACCACCCCACATTACCTGTAATCTCATTTTTTTATTGTATTTTAGTAACTGCGCTATTCTAATAACCATTACTAGCTGCGGTTTTGCTCCAGCAAATTGGCGCTCCTTCCCTTCTGAGCCCTGCTGTGTGCCCATACAGTGGTTTATGCCCACATATGGGGAACCGTTGTACTCAGGAGAACCTGCGTTACAGATTTTGGGGTACATTTTTTCTCCCATTCCTCGTGAAATTGAGAAATTTTAAACTAAACGAACATATATTGGAAAAATTCGAGTTTTTCATTTTTACTGTCTTATTTTGAATACTTTCCTCTAATACCTGTGGGGTCAAACCGCTCACTGCACCCCAAGATGAATTCTTTGAGGGGTGTACTTTCCTAAATGGGGTGACTTTTGGGGGGGGTTCTCTTCTGCTGACACTACAGGGGCACTGCAAACGCACCTGGCGCTCACAAACTTCTTCGGAAAAATCTGCACTGAAAATGCTAATTGGCGCTCCTTCCCTTCTGAGCCCGGCTGGGTGCCCATACAGTGGTTTATGCCCACATATGGGGTACCGTTCTACTCAGGAGAACCTGCGTTACAGATTTGGGCATGCAGCTTCTCTCCTGTTCCTCGTGAAATTGAGAAATTTCAAACTAAACAAACATATTATTGGAAAAATTAAAGTTTTTCAATTTTACTGTCTTATGTTGAATACTTTCCTCTAATACCTGTGGGGTCAAAATGGTCACCACACCGCAAGATGAATTCTTTGAGGGGTGCACTTTCCAAAATGGGGTGACTTTTAGGGGGGTTCTCTTCTGCGGACACTACAGGGGCTCTGCAAACGCACCTGGCGCTCAGAAACTTCTTCAGCAAAATCTGAACTGAAAATGCTAATTGGCGCTCCCTTCCTTCTGAGCCCTCCTGTGTGGCCATACAGTGGTTTATGCCCACATATGAGGTACCGTTGTACTCAGGAGAACCTGCGTTACAAATTTTGGGGTGCGGATTCTCTCATGTTCCTTTTGAAATTGAGAAATTTTAAACTAAACGAACATATTATTGGAAAAATTCGAGTTTTTCATTTTTACTGTCTAATTTTAAATACTTTGCTCTAATACCTGTGGGGTCAAAATGGTCACCACACCCCAAGATGAATTCTTTGAGGGGTGTACTTTCCAAAATGGGGTGACTTTTGGGGGGGTTCTTTTCTACGGACACTACAGGGGCGCTGCAAACGCACCTGGCGCTCAGAAACTTCTTCAGCAAAATCTGCACTGAAAATGCTAATTGGCGCTCCTTCCCTTCTGAGCCCCGCTGTGTGCCCATACAGTGGTTTATGCCCACATATGGGGTACCGTTGTATTCAGGAGAACCTGCGTTACAATTTTTGGGGTACTTTTTTTCTCTTTTTCCTTGTGAAATTGAGAAATTTCAAACTAAAAGAACATATTATTGGAAAAATTTGTGTTTTTCATTTTTACTGTCTAATTTTGAATACTTACCTCTAATGCATGTGGGGTCAAAATGCTCATCCTACCCCAAGATGAATTCTTTGAGGGGTGTACTTTCGAAAATGGAGTGACTTTTGGGGGGATTCTATTCTTCTGACACTACAGGGGCACTGCAAACGCACCTGGCGCTCAAACTTTTTAAAAAAGCTAATTGGCGCTCCTTCCCTTCTGAGCCCGGCTGTGTGCCCATACAGTGGTTTACTCCCACATATGAGGTACCGTTGTACTCAAGAGAACCTGCGTTACAAATTTTGGGGTGCAGATTCTCTCATGTTCCTTTTGGAAAGAAGAAACTTTAATCTAAACATATATATTATTGGAAAATTAAAATTTTCGATTTTTTTTAAGGCCTAATTGTGAATACTTTCCTCCAGCCCCTGTAGGGTTAAAATGCTCATTATACCCCTAGATTAATTCTTTAAGGTGTCTAGTTTCCAAAATGGGGTCACTTATGGGGGTTTCCAGTATACAAGCCTCCTAAACCCACTTAAAAAAAGAACTGGTCCCTAAAAAAATCAGTTTTGGAAATTTTATGAAAATGTGATAATTTGCTAATAAATTTCTAAGCCCCATAACAGCCTAAAAAAGTAAAATATGTTTCCCAAATTATGCCATAATAAAGAGGACATATTGGTAATGTGATTTAGTAACTAATTTATGTGCTATGACTTCCTTTTTTAGAAGCAGAGAATTTCATAAGTTCATAAAATGCAAAATTTTCAAATTTTTCATGATATTTTGATGTTTTTCACAAAAAACACACAAAGTAATGACCAAATTTTGCCACTAATATAAAGTGCCATATGTGACGAAAAAACAATCTCAGAATCGCTAGCATACGTTAAAGCATCACTGAGCTATAAGCGCATAAAGTGAGACAGGTCAGATTTTGAAAAATGAGCCTGGTCATTAAGGCCAAAACAGGCTGCGGAGGCAAGGGGTTAAGTAAAGCTGGACTGTTTGCTCATTTTTCTCATGCCTGCATGCGCCTGACCCACGCCCACACTTTTGCTACCTTTACAATGTCTAGTGCCGTGTGTCCAGGGGTGGGTAACGTCACTTTTGGCCACAGTGGCAAGTGCTCAAGTGAAAAAACCAGGGCCCACTAGCCATTACCATCTCAGTGACATGGATGGGTCAAAGAACAGCCGGTCTCTCACCCTGTGTGAACCTGGCCTTAAGCAGCTTAAAATCCCTACTTCTGGATCCACTGTATCTCCACTCCTCTGACCTCCCTCTCCCTTCTGAGAGTCACATGACCTCTGTGTATTTTGTTGCCAGGCAAGCTGTAACATGTCACCTGTAACCCCACAAACCACCGAGATAACACAGTGATCACTTGGCCAAGGGCAGAGAAACAACTGCATCTCATGAATAATATAGGGGAGATCTCTCCCTTTCCTTAATCCAGACAGAAACATAAAAACTGTGTTTACTGTGCATATACTATGCGTTTACTGTGTATAACAATGATGAAAAGTCTTCTAAAAAAAAAAAGATAATGGATCACCTTATGCTACGTTTACACAGAACAATAATTCGCCCAATCGCACGATTAACGATTTCAAAGTAGCGATTTCTTTTTATAACGATCAGCGTTTAGACGGTACGATATATCGTATGGAAAATTCGTTTTGCGATCGCTTAAGCCCATCTCACACATAGGGTAAATCGGTGAACGACTGTTTACACAGAACGATCTGCAAATTTTTTTGCAAACTATCAACGACGATTTAAAGGGAACCTGTCACCCCCCCCCCCCCCCGTGCCGGGGTGACAGGCTCCCGACCCCCCGTTAGAGCCCCCTATACTCACCTAATCCCGCTGGGTCCCGCTTCTGGATCCGGTCGGGTGATGAAGATCTCAGCCGCTGCAGCCCGGCGTGCGCGCTAAGAGATGAGTCCAACACCCATAGAGAATGACAGGAGAGTCCAGCGCTCCGTCATTCTCTATGAGTGGTGGACTCATCTCTCAGCGCGCGCCGGGCTGCAGCGGCTGAGATCTTTATCACCCGACCACCTCCAGAAGCGGGACCCCGCGGGATTAGGTGAGTATAGGGGGCTCTAACGGGGGGTCAGGAGCCTGTCACCCCGGCACGGGGGGGTGACAGGTTCCCTTTAAGAACTTGTTCAAAGATCAAAATGAAGATTTATCGTTCATCGTTTGATCGTTCGCAGCTTTTACATGTACGATTATCATTCAAATTCAATCGTTATTGTGCTAATTCGCACAATAATCGTTCCGTGCAAACGCAGCATTAGAATCAACAATTTGATGGATACTAATGAGCATGGCTTTACTGCGGGCCGATCATGTCAGATTTATCTCCTTGATTTCTTTGATTATGTAACAAAAGTGCTGGATGAAGGTGGTGCTGTGGATATTGCCAATCTGGACTTTAGCAAAACCTTTGATACACTTCCCCATAAAGAGCTGATAGAGAAAATTGGACTTAATCCCTGGATAGCTCAGTGGATTTGTGGTTGGCTGAAGGATAGATATCAGAGGGTTGTTGTTAATGGTGTATAATACAAGCAGAGACAAGTGGTGTGCCAAACGGATCTGTTCTTGATCCTATTCTTTTTAATATGTTTGCAAATGACATAGGAGAAGGTTTGGTAGGTAAAGTTTGTCTGTTTGCTGATGACACCAAAATCTGCAATAGGGTTGATATTCCTGGAGGTGTCAGTAATATAGAAAATGATTTAGCTTTGCTAGATAGGTGGTCTAAACAATGGAAATTAAAATGTAAAATAATGAAATTAGGTAGGAGGAATCCTCTATCTGAGTATCATATCAGCAGTACTGTATTGGAAAAGACTTCAGAAGGGAAGGATTTAGGGGTACTGATTTCTGACAGCCTTAAAATGAGTCACCAGTGCAACCAGGCGGTGGGGAAAGCAAATCGTATGCTGAGCTGTATACTGTAGCTAGAGGTATAACCAGTAGGAAGAGGGAGATTGTGATCCTGCTGTATAGAGCTCTAGTGAGACCACATCTGGAATACTGTGTCCAGTTCTGGAGACCTCACCTAAAAAAGGATCTTGATAACATAGAATGGGTCCAAAGACAGGCTACAAAAATGGTGGAGGGTGTGAGGCATAAAACATATCAGGAAAGAATTAAAGAGGATGTACCACCAGGTACATCCTCTTTAACCTGAAGCCATGGATCGAACGGCTCCGGCACGGGGAATTCCCTCCCCTGTATGACGCGGGTCCATTCATTCTAAGGGAGCCGCGTCATACAGAGGAGGGAATTCCCTCCCACTGGGGGCGGCCCGGCCTACCTCCAGTGCTTGAGCACCGTTGGTTCCAGTGCATAGAACGGCGCCGTGCACGGGAACCAGGCCTCGGTCCGGAAAACGGACCGCGGCACCGGCTTCCCTGTGCCGGCGCCATTCGGTCCGTGGCTTCAGGTTAAAGAGGATGTACCTGGTGGTACATCCTCTTTAAGGATTTTAATCTGTTTAGTCTGTAGGAGAGAAGGGAAGGGGGGGGGGGCATGATTGAAACCTTTAAGTATGTTAAAGGACTAAATAAGGTTCAGGAGGGAAGTGTTTTTTAATTAAAAAAAAATTAACTGAAGAACAAGAGGACACAGTAAGAGGTTAGTTGGGGGAAAGATCAGAAGCAACATGAGGAAATATTAACTCACAATCACAGAGGCGTACCACAAACTAAAATTTTATATTTATTAATATTCTTTAAAAAGTCTAAAAATTCCACAGTACATTTAATAGCATCAAGGTCAGCCCATTGCTCACCTAGTGTAACCGGGTCCAAATATGGCCAGATGCAGGCTAAACACTCTTTTTGACCCACAACGTAAACAATATATACTAAAATACAACGACATATTGGAACTGGAACTATCCAACGAGTTTCCCCGTATTATAGCTGATAAGTGTGGTTCATCAGGGGTTAACTGTTCCAATTAACCAAATAGTAATAAAAAATAGAGATTTTTTTTATACAAACAGAATAAGGGCACAGATTAATTGCAACACAAAATAAATTCATTCAAATAGAGGGCATTTGTGTATATCTCATTAAATTGCAACACCACTCACAATCTCTTGTATCAGTGGACACTTGTCCATACAATACCATACACAGTGCAATGTTAACCAAATACAGCCCATATATTCCCATCAAAAAGGTACAATACAAATAGGAAAAGAGATGTGAGCAGATTCACGTAATTCGGCAGCCTATCTGGCTGCTCGCATTGGCGAACAGTAATGACAGCAGGGGTAGAAGTAGTAGTAGTAGCAGTGACAGTAGGGGTAATAGTAGTGATAGCAGGTGTAGGTGTGATAGTAGTTTTGTCAGCAGGTTAGTGGTAGCAGTAGTAGTGACAGCAGGCATGATAGCAGTAGTAGTGAAAACAGGTGTGGTGGTAGCAGTAGTAGTGACAGCAGGGGTAGAAGTAGTAGTGACAGCAGGGGTAATAGTAGTAGTGACATCAGGGGTGGTAATAGTAGTGTCAGCAGGTTAGTGGTGGTAGTAGTAGTGACAGCAGGCAAAGTAGCAGTAGTAGTGACAGAAGGGAGGTAGTGATAGTAGTAGTGACAGCAGGCAAAGAAGCAGTAGTAGTGACAGAAGCGAGGTAGTTGTAGTGGTAGCAGGTGTGGTAGCAGTAGTAGTGACAGAAGGGTAGTAGTAGCAGTGAAATCAGGGTGGAGTTAATGTGGAGCTCACAGTACCTGGATTCCCCCACTGGATGCTGCAGCTTTGGCCCCTTCCTTCTTTGTGTACCACTGTTTTCCTCCATAGACTGACAACACACAAAAGGGCAGCATGGTTTGTATTGGCTGATTACCTGCACACCAGTTAAAATCTAAGGAGGCTGACTCAAAGAGCTTGACGTCATGGTGGGCAGGGCTCAGCATCTTGGGGGAGGGTTACTACAAAATGACCCTTGGTAGCGCTGGAGCCCACAGTGACAGAAAATAAAAAGTGTAGTAGCAGAGTGGACTAGGCCCCTAGAGGCACTGTGGGCTCTGGCATTTGCCCTAGTAAGCCAGGTGCTGACTCCAGCCCTACTGCTGATGGTTCCTGGTGGCCTCTTACCTCCTCTTACTAGCATCGACCTTAAGTGCCACCATTTTCATGATATGATTAAAAAAATGCTAATTAGCTTGTTAGGAGTACTGGGGGCATTCATCGGCCCCTCAGAGGACCGTCCGGCATCTGAGCCGGCTGGAGGGCAGAATGGTGCTGGGGTGCGAACGAAGAATGTCCCTAGTGCTCCTAATGAGTTAACTTGCATATGTTTTTTGTATGTACAAACCTGCTGACAGTTCTCCTTTACAAATCTCCTGCCAGTTCTTAGGCTCACAGGATTTATTTATAGGTGTGCACCTCTACATAAATTCTATGTGCACTGGAGCACCCTGTGCATAAGCGTTAAAATCTGTGCCAGCTCAGAGCTGGTGTAGATTTCACTCACAATTTTTGGCATAAATGTTAAATGTGACGTGGCCTCTGAGTGCAGCTATACCCACTGTCTCATCCTCTTCAAACTTCTCTAGCTGTATAGAGGGTAAATATTTGCACAGTTTTTTGGGCAAAACAAGGCTGTTGTGCAAACACCGTGGGGGACACTTATTAAGTCCGGACTCATAAATGTCCCTGCATCTCCGGCGCTTCGGGGATTTATGTAAAGGCGGACTGCCTCTACATAAATCCCGTGCGCTCTGGTGCGCACCGCCGAAAACTTACGCCAGCTGAGGACTGGAGTAGGTTTTCGGCGTATTTTTCTGCGGAACGGATGGTGAGTCCGCGCCCGGCGTACCCGGCGGAAAGTGCCGATTTGCAAATATTTTATTTGCAAATCGGCCATTTGCGAATAAACTATTGCGCAAATCGGCAATTTCCGCCGAAAACCCCCGGAACGCCAGATGATACATGTCCCCCTGTGTGTATATGCTGTCTGTGCCACTTGCATTCCTATAAGATGCAAACACTCACATTGTACATTACATCTCACATTACCTTATGGACATAAACTTTTCCTTTAGGGTATAAACCCACACACCGTATACGCAGCAAAAACGCAGCAAATACGCAGCAGATGTGATGGTGAAGATTTGATGCTGTGTTCAGTTATTTAGATCTAATCTGCTGTGTATTTGCTGCGTATCGCAGTAGTAAATACGCTGCATATACGGTGTGTGGGTTTGTACCCTTTAAGCGAATGTACCATCACATACATCCCCCCCACCCCTTTTTTAACATTAGCCAATCAGCGGCAGCGCAGGGATCACAGTGGTGCTGTCTTTTTTTTTTTTTAAATGCTACCTGGTCCCCGCCCTGTAATTGATTCTAATGGACCTGCATCAAAAAGGGAAATAGATATCGTTACACTAGGGCTAATGTTAAAAAAGCCATGTAACTATAACATCTCTTTAAAGGGGTTGTCAACTTTATAGTAAAATTGCTCAGTGTACAGTATTAGTAGGTGTACTCACTGTACATACTGACAGCAGCTCCCTGTGTACCTCATAGAGCTAAAATCAGACTCCTCTCCTCCAGGCTGGGCTGCCCTGCTCTGTGGTGTTTTGGTCCATAAGATTGCTTACATGGAGGAGCATGTGACCAGGCCCCGCCCCCCAGTGTCCACCACTGAGCCTGTATATGTCTATGGAGAACACAGGGGGCAGGGCATGGTCACATGCTCCTCCATGTCGGCCATTTTATGGACTGAAACAAAACAGAGCATTGCAGCCCAGCCTGGAGAAGGAGAGTCTGATATTAGCTCTATGAGGTACACAGGGAGCTGCTGTCAGTATATACATTGAGTACACTTACTAATACTTTGTACTGACCTATTTTACTATAAAGTGGCCAACCCCTTTAACATTTGTACTGTATGTTCCTGATACTGGCTATTTGCGTATTCTCTATGTGATTAGCACACTTTTAGACTAGTTTACCACTAAGGAAATGGGCCATCATTTAAAACGTGGCTATCTCTTGATAGGGACGGCTGCAAACAATGTTCATGATCTTTATATGTGGCTGTCATTAACTCCTTCAAGACTTAGCCCATTTATGCATGAATGTCCGGGTCAAATTAATGCAATGTTCCTCTCCGCCTTCTAAGAGCCATAGCGCTTTTATTTTCCCACCTACAGGGCTGGCTGGGGTGCAATTTTTTTGCGCCACGATCTCTAGTTTTTATTAATATCATATTGGTGTAAAAGAAAAGTTGTGATTGCGTTTTATAAATTTTTTTTTTTATTATACAGAATTTTAAAAAATCTGCAATCCTGGTGTGTTTTTTTTTTTTTTTTTTCGTTTACGCCGTTCGTTGTGCTGGAACAATAATGTTATA
The DNA here is from genome assembly GCF_027789765.1 of Dendropsophus ebraccatus. Classification (NCBI taxonomy): domain Eukaryota; kingdom Metazoa; phylum Chordata; class Amphibia; order Anura; family Hylidae; genus Dendropsophus; species Dendropsophus ebraccatus. Next base: position 75,730,554 of record NC_091458.1, read on the forward strand.
TTTTAATAGATCGTACAATTCCGCATACTAAGATATCAAATATGTTGTTTTTTTTTAAAATATTTTTATAATGGGCAAGGAGGTATGTTAAACTTTTATTGGGTAGGTTTATAAGAGTTTTTTTTAATACTTTATACTTTTTTTTACACTTATACTGTAAAATAAGAGTGTAAAAAAAAAAATAACATGCAATCATTAGCATAGTATAGTATCAGTGTTATCGGCGATCTATCCATAGAGCCTGCCTGACTCTATACACAGATGGCTGATCCGACAGGATGGAGGTAAGTGGATCGCTAGAAATGGCGTCATTTATGGGCTTAATGGCAGGCAGCTGCGGAATCGGAGCTGCCTGTCATTATGCTGGGCTCCCAGAACACTGATGTGTGTGAGGCTGCTCTCACTGCAGCGCTCCGGCACACATCAAGTCCCTCAAAGTCAGGAACATATATGTACATTCCTTCTGCTCAGGATATTTGCAGTAGGAATGTATACAGTATATACCGATAGCTGACGTGAAGGGGTTAATAACAGACAGCAGTCATTTTACGCTAAGATCACATAGTGGAAACATAACCTTATACTATTACTCTGTTTACCTCTGCCTGATTTGTAAACTACTAGAAACTAAATGCTACCCATGGTATTTTTGAACCTTAGTATTTATTTGTTTGTAAACATTTAATAAGAGTAAATTCACACGGGCGGATCCGCCGGGAGTCTCGCACAAGAAATCTGCAGCTAATCCGCAATACACGTATTAATAATAATAAGAATAATATGTGTATTGCGGATTAGCTGCGGATTTCTTGTGCGAGACTCCCGGCAGATCTGCCCGTGTGAATTTACCCTTTATATATTTTGATATTTTGGAAAAACACAGTCTTTACTATGTTGCATTCACCCTTCTCCCTCTGTACAATTTTATGGAGGCACAGGGAGGAATTTTCACCTTGGTAATGATAAGATATATATAGGGCTTTCTGAACTCATTCGTGTATTTGAAACCTCCGGCAGTTTGTCTGTACTATAAAGGCATATTACTCCTTATGTAAAGGCCATAGAATAGATAGCACATAGAACATTAGTTTTTATCTGTCTGACGTTAGGTAGATGCATTTATGATGTACCATAAATAAATCCATTTGTTTGGGAAAACATGTTTGCATTTTAAGCAAGACAGTGCTGACTGAGTTGTGAACAGTCACAAAGAATGATCATGATAGATTAGTACTGAATGATGGGAACACGCTGCATACTAGTCGGAGGTAATTTAAAATATAAGAAATAGAAGAAAAGAGAAATGTATAGAGTATGTGTGTAACTGGTGCTGTTTTTTTTTTTAAGGCACCCGTTGCACAGGACACAGCACAGTGAGGATAGGTATAGCTGAACTACAGATCCCAGCCAGCCAAGAGAATGTCAGTAACAGGACTAATTGACTACTGACAGCTGCACTACAAGTCCAAGCTGCCAGCCAAGAGTAGCAAAAAAAAATTATGTTTTAAAAATTTTAAGCCCTTAGAAGGACTGTTGGGTTCTTCTTCTTCTAGGTCGAGTTGGATTTCTGCCTAACCGCACACTAATTCCCTGCCTAATGCTGCGTTTACACGGAACGATTATCGTGCGAATTTGCACGATAATCGTGTAAACCCAGCATAACACTCTCCCTGACAGACAGCAGCTTTCTTCCTATGCTCATCCACACAGCGTCTGAAGCGAGCATCACCTGCTTCTTATATGCCCAGGTCAGCTGATCTGGCCAGCCAATCGCTGCTATCGACATGTAGGGTTTCCACGTGATGCTATAAGCTCCCAAAGACTCTCCTGCATGATGATTGGCTGAAAAAAATCCACCCAACATGCATTAAGAGAAAGATGCCATTGTCTCGAGTATCGCAAGATGCTCATCCGGGTAACGAGTACCATCTCGTACCCTAATACTCGAATGAGTACCAAGCTAGGACGAGAATGTTCGCTCATCACTAGTTAAGATGTTAAGGGAAGCATTGTATGAAAAGTTTTCAAGTACTGGATAACCCCTTTAAATGCTTCACAATACCTTTTTAGGAATTTCTGCAAAATGAAAGCAAAGGATTTATTCTTCAAACCTTGGTGAAGTGATATACAATATTTACAATTGGGGAGATAACAGCAGTGCAGTCATTTGATTTAAAAGACAAATGTTTGGTCTTGTTCACATATATATATATATATATATATATATATATATATATATATATATTTATTTTCTTGCTTAAAGTCACAAAAAGCTGCTATGTTTTATTTTGCGCTTCTTGTGTTATGCCTTTTTTGCTGACCTGGTATATATGGGCTTATTGTTCCGGAACCAGAAACACGGAACTCACAGACAGGGAAGCCATGTGGTGGACTCTTTCCCTGTGGGGCATGATGTATCAATATAATGCTGGGACTAGGGAAAATGTTTGAATCTTTGTGGCACTGTACTGAAGCAGCCACGAAGATTCAAAGACTTGCCCCTGGCATCATATTGTTACATGATGCCAGATGGGGAAAGAATCCACAAAAGGGGTTCCCTGTATGTGGGTTCTGTGTGTCACGGAGTGTGGGAATAAGCCCTAACTATGTCAGCTTTAACAATGGTATTCAAACATCCATTGACTGCAGCTGTCAGTTGTTAAAATCAGCTCCCAAACCAACTCCATTCATCTTCAGGCTGTGTTCACACATGCAGTAATGCAAGGTGAATGCATCATTTAATTACAGTAATCGATCATTTCATTGCATTACTGATTCACTTCATTGCAGTAATAAATCGTTTAATAGCTGTCCAGCTGTCATTCTTTGTGTTAACACAATGAAACTCCAACATATGTGAATATATGGCCTCATGACAAAAATAAGCTGTCATAAGGGGTTGATGATAAGCTACCATAAGGTTATGTTCACACATAGCATTTAACCCCTTAAGGACAGAGCCTGAAATGGCCTTAATGACAGAGACAAATTTTATGAATATGACCAGTGTCACTTTAGTCATTAATAACTTCGGGATGCTTTTACCTATCCGGCTGATTCTGAGATTGTTTTCTCGTGACATATTGTACTTTACATTTCTGGTAAATTGGAGTCGATACTCATAACAAATCTTTATGAAAAAAAACCAAATAATGTGAAAAAATGTGAAAAAATGCATTTTTCCAACTTTGAAACTTTTTTGCGTATACAGAAAGTGGTTATACCACATAAATTATATATTAAATAGCATTAGCAACATGTCTACTTTATGTTGGCGGCATTTATTAAACTATCTTTCATTTTTTTTAGACGATAGGAAGCTTAAAACATTAGCAGCAAATTTCCAAATTTTCAGTAAAATTTCAAAATCAGATATTTTTAGGGACCTGTTCAGGTTTAAAGTGTATTTGAGGGGCCTGTATGTTAGAAAGCCCCACAAAGCACCCCATTTCAGAAACTGCACCCCCCAAACTCTGCAAAAGCATATCCAGAAAGTGTTTTAACCCTTTAGGGGAGTCACAGAAATAAAAGCTAAGTGTGTAAGGAATTTGAAAATTTTAATTTTCTGTGCAGAGATTTTATTGTAATCCAATATTTTTCATAATTATAAACCTATTACCAGAGAAATGCACCCCAATAATTATTGCCCCGTTTCTGCAGTTTATAGAAATACCCCATATGTGGCCCTATTGCGCTATTTGACGCAACCACAAGCCTCAGATATAATGGAGCGCCTAGTGAATTTCAACGCGTCCGTTATATTTGGTCATTTTTGACTGTACCACTTCAGGTTGGCAGAGGCTCTGGGGTGCCAAAACCTAAAAAACACCCCTAAAGTGACACCATTTAGAAAACTACACCCCTCAAGGAATGTAACAAGGGGTGCGGTGAGCATCTGGACCCCACAGGTGCTTCACAGATTTTCCGAACAATATGGCGTGAAAAAAGAAAAATTTATTTTTTACACTAAAACGTTGTTCTAGCCTTCAATTTTTCATTTTCTTAAAGGGATAAGAGGCAAAAAAAGACAAAAAATGTGTAGCGCAGTTTCTCCCGAGTACAGAAATACCCCACATGTGGCGATAGAGTGCCAGGGGGGCGCAGGACGAGCCTCCAAAGGGAAGGAGCGCCAATTGGCTTTTGGAAGCTGAATTTCACTGAAAAGGATTTCAAGGGCCATGTTGCATTTACAGAGCCCTCGTGCTGCCAAGACACTGGAAACCCCCCACAAGTGATTCCATTCTGGAAACTACACCCCTCAAGGAATTTAACAAGGGCTGCAGTGAGCATATGGACCCCACTGGTGACGGGCACAAATGTGGAACAATGTGACGTGAAAGGGAAAAATTTCATTTTTTCACTTTCATGGCACAAATGTGCCCGTCATCAAGGGGTCCATATCCTCACTGCACCCCTTGTTAGATTCCTTGAGGGGTGTAGTTTCCAGAATGGGGTCACTTGTGGGGGGTTTCCAGTGTTTTGGCAGCACGAGGGCTCTGTAAATGCGACATGGCGTTCATCATCCATTCTAGCCAAATCCAACCTCCAAAATCCAAATGGCGCTCCTTCCCTTCGGAGGCTTGCCCTGCGCCCACATGGCGCTTTATGTCCACATGTGGGGTATTTACGGACTCGGGGGAAATTGCTCTACACATATTGTGTGTTTTTTTCTCTTTTAACCCCTTGTGAAAATGATAAATTCAAGGCTAAACCAACATTATAGTGTAAAAAATGTAATATTTCATTTTCACGCCACATTGTTCCACATTTGTGCCCGTCACCAGTGGGGTCCATATGCTCACTACACCCCTTGTTACATTCCTTGAGGGGTGTAGTTTCCATAATGGGGTCACTTGTGGGGGGTTTCAACTGTCTTGGCAACACAGGGGCCTTTTGAATGCAACATGGCCCCTCGAAATCCATTCCATCCAAATCCAGCCTTCAAAAACCAAATGGCGCTTCTTCCCTTTGGAGGCTTACCCTGCACCCGCATGGCGCTTTATGTCCACATGTGGGGTATTTCCGTACTCAGGGGAAATTGCTCTACACATTAAATGTTTTTTTTTATCTTTTAACCCCTTGTGAAAATGAAAAAACATGACAAGATTAATGATTTAGAGTAAAAATTTTACAAAAATTACACTAAATGTTGGTCTAGCCTTGATTTTTTTCCATTTCCACAAGGGGTTAAAAAAGAAAATGAACACAAAACGTGTAGGGTAGTGTCCCCTGAGTACGAAAATACCCCACATGTGGGCATAATGTGCCATATGGGCACAGGGCAAGTCACCAAAGGGACAGAGCGCCATTTAGAGGCTGGAATGGAGGATGGAGGCCATGTCGCAATTACAAAGCTCCTGTGCTGCCAGGACAGTAGAAACCCCCGACAAGTGACCCCATTCTGGAAACTACACCCCATAAGGAATCTAACAAGGGGTGCAGTGAGCATATGGACCCCACTGGTGACGGGCACTTACGTAGAACATGTGCCGAGAAAATAAAAAATACAATTTTTTTCATTTTCACGTCCCAAATGTGGCCGTCACCAGGGGGCCATATCCCCGCTGCCCCCCTTGTTAGATTCCTTATGGGGTGTAGTTTCCAGAATGGGGTCACTTGTGGGGGGTTTCTACTGTCCTGGCCGCACAGAGGCTTTGTAATTGCATCATGGTATCCTCTAATGGGAATGGCGGCCATACCTACTTAGCTGGGGAAAAGGGACAATTCTAATTTATTTGGGGGTATTAGGGCAATTATTAGTTTATAATGTTGGAAATGACAGGTGTCCATCAAATTCAACCTGTGTTGATCCAGAGGAAGGCAAAAAAAAAAAACCCTCGTAAGGCAGACGACAGTAGCCTCATCACAGGGGAAAAATTCCTTCCCGACTCCATATTGGCAATCAGAATAATCCCTGGATCAACGTGACCCCTGAAATAGGAATAAGGGACAGAATTTAGATAATGTAGAACCCCAGTGACGTGTGGTGCGCCTTGAAGCGATCCAGTATGCAGAGGCCGGGGTGATCAGGACAGGCGTCACACTGGAAATGGTGTCCTTCCTGATCCCCCTGTTACGCCACACTCTCCACTTCTTCTGGGGTCTCCCTTTCTCCAGTGTGGGGGACGTCACCTGGAAAATGTTGTCCTGGTGCGATACGGGGTCCTTCATATCCAGAAGCGCCGGGTCCGCTCCATGGCTGCTAAATATTAGGGCTCTATTACTACTTCTGATATGTTCGGATCGTGCCGCAAGCTACAGTAGCTCGGGCAGCGAGGGACCGGAAGAGGGGGTGCTGGTATAAAAGTTATCCCCGTACAGGTGGTGACCGTTATCCAGCAGTGGGAAGATCAGTTCCCGGACGATCTCCCCACTAACTCCAAGGATGGGGGGGTGGGGGGCATCTGGGGGCATCTGGGGGCTGGATTCGAGTGTCCCTTCCTTCATACACTCTAAGGGTACGTGCACACTGCGGAATCGCAACAGATAACCCTTTGTGCATTCCGCAGCTGGCACCCACCGGCGGACTGATGCAGGCGCACGTCTCCACACGTGTCATAGACTCCATTCTATGCACGGGCGGATTCCGCTCTCCGTCCAATGTGTTCATTCTTTGGATGGACGACGGATTCCGCCCGTGCATAGAATGGAGTCTATGACACGGGTGGAGACATGCGCCCGCATCAGTCCGCCGGTGGGTGCCAGCTGCGGAATGCACAAAGGGTTATCCTTCGCCATTCCGCAGTGTGCACGTACCCTGGATCTGTAAGTGTACCCAGAGGTACGCTCACACAGTTTGTAGAATTTCACACCATGCCGTCATCTCTTATTGGGACGGTTCTGGCGGAAAAGACGTGTCTGGGGGGCAGCGTACGCTACGCTATCCCCAGACACGTCACTGGATGATGAGGATGAATGGAGGAACAAAGGACCCCCCATTCATCCTCACTGGCTGTTTCGGTGTCGGAGGTAATAATAACGTATCCCTCTGACGCCGAAAACACCCTGGGGGCCGTCTTTATACGGGGATTGGTATATGGGGTATATAGTGGTGTAGTGTCAAACTTTATTCAATGTAGTGTGGTGTAATGTAGTGTTTTTTACGTGTTTTTTTACAGTAAGTATAAAAAAAAAACCTACGCCAACAAAGGAGTTGCTGCTAAATGCCGCACTTATGTGCGGCACTTATAAGCAGACCGTGGCAGTAGGATATAGAAATAAAACACCCTACGCCAAAAAGGAGGAGTTGCTGATTAGCAGCGCACTTTCGTGCGATGCTGATCAACACTCAGCGGCGATAGGGTGCGGAAAATAGAAAAAAAAATTTTTGAAAAAAAAAAAAAAAAAAATTCTACATTCTGAATATCCCTGTAGCTGCTGATAAGTGTATTACACATATCAGCCGCTAGGGGGCAGCAGAGCGCAAAATACGGAAAGAGCCGACGCTGGAGCCGAAAATAGCCGAGAGAAGCCGAACGTGACGTCACGGAAGAAGCCGAAGACCCGAACGAAGACGAGAACGCCGCGAACCCGGAAGACGCCGATCAGGAGCCCGGGACAGGTGAGTAATGTACAAATACCTGCTCTGGACCCCTCGGCTACCTAGCTGAGGGGTCCAGGGCAGGTATTTACTATTTTGTGGGACTCTGATCGCCGTGCCACCGGCCCGATCGCCGTGAACGGCCGGCCGGCCGTTCACGGCGATCGGGCCGGTGGCACGGCGATCACCATTACTTTTTACAGTAATGGCGGTCGGTGCCGTCCTCGGACAGCACCGACCGCCATTTTTTTCCGGGTCATCGGGTCGCCGATGACCCGGAAAGGTTCCGATCGCCGCTATTGGCTGATCTGAATTGATCAGCCTATAGCGGCGATCGTAAGCACGGGGGGTGTTAACCACCCCCCGTGCCGTGAAGCTAAGATGGCCTGCTATGATTTATAGCAGGCCATCTTCCCCGACCGCTGTGTGTGAACACGCAGCGATCGGGGAAACATCGGGCGTAAATTTACGCCCTGATGCGCCAAGTACCAGGGCGCGAGGGCGTAAGTTTACGCCCGATGTCGTTAAGGGGTTAAATGATTTAACTTTTTTTTTTATTTTGCAGACAACTGTCCAATTGCGGTAAAATAGAGCTATTTTTGCAGTGATTTTGATGGAATTGCTGCAGAAATAGCGCTAGTTACCATGATTGTGCAATTCGCAGCAAAATAGCATCAAAATTGTGTCAAAAACACCCAAGGCTATGTTAACACATAGCGTTTAATAAGCGCTATTTGGAGCTTATAATCGCAGCAAAAATATTTTTACCACGATTGCACAATTTGTGGCAAAATCCCACTAGCGCTAATTAAACTCTGTGAATGAAAACATGTTGGAGTTTCATTGTTTTAACACAGTAAAAGATGGCTGGACAAAAACAAAATGATGAAAAACTGCAATTAAATAATGCAGCACTGTAATAAAATCAATAATTATTGCAATTAAATAATGCAGTAACGCAATGTATGTGAATACATGTATGAGGCTATGTTCACACATTTGCATTAATTCACGGTTTTTCAGCAAATTGCACAATTGCGGAAACATAGTGCTATTTTTGCTGTCATTTCGCCAAAATTGTGTTAAACACAGTGCTATTTTACTGTTTTATTGCACAATCTCTGGCAAAATATTGCTAATTAAAGTAAACACTGATTAAACATATTTACTGTTATTCAGGATAACAAATTCTTGTAAAACAACTTTGTATTGCACATGTACCGTATGTAAATTTTTATTTATTTATTTTAACAGTGCTGGTTTGATTTTTTTTTTAAGTGCTATAAAAATCAATGGTGCAATGTAATAGACTGCTATAGAAAATATATACTGTTTTTCTTTGAAACATTTTATTACCTAAATAAATCTTATTGTCTTGTGGATGTATTGATTTGTTTAAAATGGCCTACATAAAATGTTTCTATCGATATATGATTAAAAATCCTCACATAATTCCAAAGTTTAGAAAGCTTTATATACAATAAACATTCTTCAACATTTGTTTTCCAAAGAAATTATTTTAAAGCGGAACTCCAGGTAGAGGTTAAAAAAATGAAACTTCTGCAGAAGCATAAAGCATACTTATCTATCCCAGTTTTAAAACTACAAAAAATCCTTTTTTTTTTTTGGTTCTGTATTCTCTTTCTGTACTTCCTGATTGAGCAGTTCCCAGAATGCAGTACTGGTTCCAGAATGCACTGCTTTCCTTCAGCTGTTCATCACAGTCTTCCACCCTGCCCATTCCCCGCCCAAATCTGTTGCAGAATATCTAGGCTGTGTTCACATATTGCAGTTTCATTGTGTTACTGAATTATTTGCATTAATTATTATGTCATTGTGGTCCCACCCACACAGCACACAGTTACTACCTGTAACACTAAACAGCTTGCTGTATTCTCTACCTGTAACACCACACAGCACGCTGTATTTTCTACCTGTAACACCACACAACACACTGTATTCTCTACCTGTAACACCCACACTGTATTCTCTACCTGTAACACCACACAACACGCTGTATTCTATACCTGTAACACCACACAGCATGCTGTATTCTCTACCTGTAACACCACACAGCACACTGTATTCTCTACCTGTAACAGCACACAACACGCTGTATTCTCTACCTATAACACATATATAAAGTCTGTAGAACTCCACCATACAAGACACTACCTGTATTACTCTAATGTATGGGGAATAGGTACAAAGTGTATGAAAAGAACTTCGGGTTCTAGTAGCAAGCTAAAGACCGATAGAGAAACAACTGAACCTCTGATATATTACAACATATAAATTTTATTAGTTAAAATCACATACAAATAACGAAATAATCAATAAATAAATACACAATGAATCATGGCTGACAGAATAGTTAAAAATGACAAACATACAATGAGGGGGCTGCTGCAGATGGACACTAGTGACTAAATAAGTAAATAAATTAATAAATCAGTAAATGATTTAGGTAAAAAAGGTAGACTAGAGTGCTAAATACAGTACCTAGAAATCTATGTGTAGATGCTATATAATAAATACACCATAAAGGCGCAATAAATAAATAAATGACACACGTGTCTCAATTAATGCAAAAATAAATAAATAAGTGAATAAATTAATAAATGCAGTGTCATACCATAAATAGTAAAAATCAGAGTGTCCACCGGCGGCCCCCACCCCAACGCACGTTTCGGCTTGAAAAAGGCTACGCCGAAACGTGCGTTGGGGTGGGGGCCGCCGGTGGACACTCTGATTTTTACTATTTATGGTATGACACTGCATTTATTAATTTATTCACTTATTTATTTATTTTTGCATTAATTGAGACACGTGTGTCATTTATTTATTTATTGCGCCTTTATGGTGTATTTATTATATAGCATCTACACATAGATTTCTAGGTACTGTATTTAGCACTCTAGTCTACCTTTTTTACCTAAATCATTTACTGATTTATTAATTTATTTACTTATTTAGTCACTAGTGTCCATCTGCAGCAGCCCCCTCATTGTATGTTTGTCATTTTTAACTATTCTGTCAGCCATGATTCATTGTGTATTTATTTATTGATTATTTCGTTATTTGTATGTGATTTTAACTAATAAAATTTATATGTTGTAATATATCAGAGGTTCAGTTGTTTCTCTATCGGTCTTTTGTATTCTCTACCTGTAACACCACACAGCATGCTGTATTCTCTACCTGTAACACCATACAGCAAGCTGTATTCTCTACCTGTAACACCACACAGCACACTGTATTCTCTAAAAAAAAAAAAAAAAAAAATTTCATTTACACGCACACAATATGATGAAGCATCTTTTATCTTTGCAGTTGAGCACCACAATAAGGACTTTATCCCATATTAGTTTACATGTAATATACTGTTTATGCCTTGTTTTTTTGTCCAGGTGGGATTGGAAGTGCCGGTTCTGATCCTTTCTGCCGTTTAGCATAATTTACTTGTGTTACTGCATCATTTTTGTGAATACGCTGCAGTACTGCACTGAAACTCCAACATGTGTGAACATAGCCCTAAATTTACTGCAGAGTTTTGCAAAATCAGTGGAGTTGCAGCAGCTGCTTCTGGCTGATCAGAGATGGTGAATCACTCAGGGGACTGGAGAATCCAGCCAAGCCTCCTGTGACATCACGCCCTGCATCATCAGCCTGTGCTCAGCAAACACACACAAAGTGAGACAGAGGCATGGAATTTTTGTCTCCTAAGGGGGAGAGCAGTGGGAGCAGGAGACAATGTGAATTGTCACAGAGGCCATTTTTCTTCACTTCCTGGATGTCAGTCAGCTACCAGTGTGGCAGAACTGTACAGATACGGTAATACATTATATAGTGGAGTTCCCCTTTAAAATAATAAATAAATACTCGCTGCGGTCAGTGGAAGACCCAGAGTTGATGCAGGAGGAATCCGTAGGGAGTTAAGGATAAGATGTTTATTATGTTTTAAATAATGGCAGTACTGTATGAAAAGTCCACGTCATCAGCTGCTCAGCTGCGATTGGCTGAGCACAGTTATGCTCAGCCAATCGCGGCTGAGCTTCGGATGACGCTGCAGAGGGCGGCCGGCACTCGGGAAGATGCGCTGGCCACCCGAAGAAGACGTTACTGCTGAGGATCGGAGACCGTGGTCGGCACGTGACAGGTGAGTATAGCCCACCACACTTCCGGGTACACGGGTGGGGGTGGTGGGACACGGGGAAGGGGGCCATTCACAGACATAACATACATTACAAAGTTGTATAACTTTGTAATGTGTGTTATTCTGTGAATAATTTTTTTGCACCGGACAACCCCTTTAATAAAAAGCAATCTAAACTACTATGGAGTACTGCTTTTAACGCACAAATAAAAGTTATGTTTTAACAGTCCATGTTCAAGAGTGCCGGCTCCACCACCTAGTATCTCAAGATCAGTAATACTAGTATATAGGAAATAAATATTATAAACATCATTACCACCCCCATTACCATCCCCATGCCATTACTAAATAAATTCCACTGTACAAATACCAGTATCATCCTTATACAGTGACCCATTTAGAATTGGACACCAATGGTAAACAGGCTCTGCACACCATATAAGTGATTACAATGCAGTTACTAATGACTCACAGGTGATTTCTGATAGCAGTCGCTCATTTTACGTTTCCTCCTCCATCTTGCCTGGATATCATGAAAACTTTTCCTGACCACAACTCATCTACACAGAATCTGCCAGACAAACATTTTAGGGTTCTCACTCATACAGTATAGACATCCTCTTTGCTCCCATATACTAGTTAGGTCTTACCTGTGCCCCCATATAGTAGCGAGGTCTCTCTGAGCCACCAAGTAGTAGTTAGATCCCTCTGTTTCCATATAGTAGAAAGGCCCCTATATAGCAGTTAGGCTGCTCTGGGAACCCCTCTGTGCATCCCTATTTTTCTTAGGCATTTCTGTGCAGGTAGGTTGCCAATATGAGGTATCACTCATGTAGCCATGCCCTGTAGGAATTAACCACTGATAGTATCCTTCATGTAGGTAGTTGGTAGTTACCCTCCACCCTCAAAATGTAGTATCCCCCTTGTAGTAGCATTCGCATAGGCAATCCCTGTTAGTTGCCTTGTGATAGTAAATAACTTGCTCCCCCCAGTAGTAGGGAAATATCTCCTCTCCAGTAGTTAGCACCAACCCATTAGTGGTTTCTCTGCCTGTCAATCATCCCTGCAGAGCGTGTTGACAGGCAGCAATCTGTGGGTCACAACCATCAGCCCTGAGGGTCCAGCAGTTTATCAGAGGATTGTCTCTTTACTGTACTACAACTCCCAGCATACCCTGAGGGCTGCAGACTGTCAATTTGAGCCTTGACCAAGCAATGCTATTGGGGTATATATATATATTGTAACACACCAGGCTTGCAGGATTACACTTTTCGGGGTAAAAGGCAGGACACAGTCATCCAGTCCACTTGGCACACCAAAACGGAATACTCAGGACACAGCAGTATGTTTAAACTGGCTTCCTTGCCAGTTTTATTGTGCAGGTTGCTTATATAAAAACTAGTGATGAGCAAATACTGTTCGATCGAATAGATATTCGATTGAAAAGTGAGATATTAGAATATTCGATATTCGTACGATTATCCCGCGAATATTCAATAAGCGTTTAAATCCCCCATCTTCCGGTTTCACCCTCCACATGGTCAAATAGATGTTTTTCACTAATCGAATACTTGTTCCCATAGACTTTAATGGGATCGAATATTCGATCGAATATTCGCGGGATATTCGTACGAATATCGAATATTCGAATATCTCACTATTCGCTCATCACTAATAAAAACACAAATCATAAACAGAAATTCCTAGCCTTGTCCAAGCGCTAACTAAACAGAAGTACAGTCCTTGACTACAGGACCAAACTGAGCTAGCCTCAGCCCAGCCAAACGCAATAAGGGAAAATTCACACGAGTGGATCCGCCGGGAGTCTCACGCACGAAATCCGCAATACACATATTATTCTTATTATTAATACGTGTGCTGCGGATTAGCTACGGATTTCATGCGAATTTGCCCTAAAGCAACCTGTGTACTTGCGTTTTTTAGCAGCGTCCCTCTTGGAGATCCAGCTTGTCTCCCTCCCCAGACTAAGAGACACAGAGAACAGCCCAGCCTGGCTCTAAAACATACCTAGGCAGGTGCTTCTCATCAAGACTCAAGACATAGGCAAGAACTCTAGAAATGAACCCTTGCCAGATAGCTATCCTATGCATATGCTAGAAATCTAGAAGACACATAGACCCCATATATATATATATATATATATATATATATATATATATATATATATATACAGATGTAGCCAGGGTTAACTTGATCACAATGACGCATTTAACTCGACACTCTAATTGACTTAGCATTGCTCCCAACGCAGTACCGGATCACAAGGAACAAATATAACCACCACATACTGACTAATGCTACTGAACATTTTCATTTTCTTCTCCATCTTCCCTGAGCCATTATGAGAACTTCTCCAAGCCAGATGGCCCCCTGTGTTGCCCCCCTTATAGATGCTTCCCTGTATTATGCCCCTTATAGATGCCCCCCTGTCTTATCCCCCCTTATAGATGGCCCCTGTTTTATTCCCCCCTTATAGATGGCCCCTGTATTATCCCCCCTTATAGATGGCCCCTGTATTATCCCCCCCCCCCTTCATGCAAAGCAGATTAAAAAACACACACATACTGTACAACTCACCTTACAACACGCTCAGTTGCGGCTGTCACCTTCTCTTCTCCCCCAGCTGCTGCTTGTCTCCCTGAGTGGTGTCCCCCAGCAGCACATGCACCAGCGAGCTCAGTGTGCGCTGGGGCTAGTACTTCCAGACAGGGAGCGTCTCTAACATGCCCTCCCTTTGCTGGAAGTCCCGGCCTCCGGCGCAAGCTGAGTTCGCTGGTGTGTGCGCCAGCCGGGACACCCCTGTGGAACCGTGCAAAGGGGGGAATAGAGGGGGCGGATTAAAAGTGATGCTGTCACCTGACTGGGTGAGTGAGGGCCCAGTAAAGTGACAGCATTGTTAGAGGGGCAGCACTGTCACTGTCGGGGGTCCTGCCGCCCGACAGTCAGTGTGGCACCTGCGTGTCGTGATCCAGTCCGATGCTGGCTGTGACTACTCACAAGTGGCTCTCCGCCCAGAGGAGTAGTTGGCTGCCCCTCTCCCAGCCTCACATCCAGCAGTAAAACACTTTTTTCTAGTATAAAGTTACCCTGACAGACGCTGCTCGTATGCTAGGGGAGCTGCATTGTATATCTGTAGGATGCAGCTGGTAGCCATATCAGCAAAATCTTTCTGATTGGTTCCCTTTAAACAGAATATTTACAAACTTTGGCTGATTCGCAACTTTATAAAATGCAGCACAATGAATTCACATGAACAGTCTGGAGTCACCTCAATGACAAAATGAGATAAGCTATTGTCATATTTAGTCCTTTTTTCAGTAGGTTCAATTCCCAGATCAGGAAAATGAATGCAGCCTAAAACAGAAATTACTATTTGCCCTGAGGTCACACAAATTCTCTGAGATACGTGTGTGTGTGTGCATACTTACTATCCATAATTCAGCTTATTAGAATATGATTAATGTCACTTTATTTCTCATTCTAATTCTGGAACAACTGGATTTCACTTCCATGAAATGTGACAATGCTGAACAGTCAGTTGAAGAATGACATAGCAGAGTGACAGCTGCAGATGCTAGCTGACAAGCAGCATGTGTACAGAACTGTAGTAAAACTGCTTTGACATAGAGAACTTTCCTTTCCCTGCGGTAGTTTTTGTCCCAATGTTAGTTCTACCTAACCTAAGTAGCAAATGTTAGACTATATGAACTAAAGACAATATTTTTCAGTGCATCTTTTTCATGCATGAGAGTGAGATGTCACTTATTCTGTGCAGATTCCACACTAAAAATGCATTGGCAATCAAGAACATGGATTAGCCCCATAGAAAATGGCTTAAACCCATTGAAAAGCATACCAATAAAAAACAAGAATATGTGGAATTATTTTTTTCTTTTGTAAATCCTATCTTTGGCTCCACACCTTTTCAGCTTGCTCCTCACCTATTGTTATTGTAATAATAGTACTATCTTTTGCCTGATACTCACTTTGTTTTCAGATTGGTAGTAATACCCCATACAAAATTAGTGCTTCCGACAGTAAAAGTGCCCCCCTCCCCTTGTTACTGTCCCTTCACTGAAAATATACCCCCCTAACAGTGAGAATACCTGTTAGAGCCCCTATACAAGGTTATATCGAAATATAAATTCTGAAGTGCTGAATCCCATGCCACAGCACAGGGAGGGCATAAATATTGATGAATTGGTGACTGCCAAGTGGTGATAGCAATTCACTTTTTATCTAGGGGGATGCTTCCCTCTGCCCTTCCTCTGTTTTAAGTACATGTCTCCAATATTTCATTAGAAAAAATAAAATCAGCAACCATCGGTGTCAAAAAGATGACAGCAGCAGAGCTGAGGAAAGTAGAGATTTTCTCTCTTAATCTGAAAGTTTGGATCTCCTTGGTTGCAAACATGCCATTCTGATCCAATGGGGATTGCACGCATTAGGATCTCATGGCGTGTTGGTAGCCATAGAGACCCCAAACGTCTGGCTAAGGAGAGGAAATCGCAGATCCAGCTCCGGACTGTCATGACAAGTACACTTTTAGGCTATGTTCACACGGCGTAAGAGACCGGCCGTTCTGGGATGATCTTTCTGGGCGCACTGTTCTGATGCGGGCCAATGGCAACAACGGCCGTACTTTTACGTAGTGTGAACATAGCCTTAGGCTGCATTCACACAGTATTTAGGTCAGTATTTTGCAATCAAACCAGGAGTGGATTGAAAACACAGAAAGGCTATGTTCACCCACTGATGAAATTGAGTGGATGGCTGTCATTTAATGGCAAATTATTTGCCATTGAATGACGGCCATCCACTCAATTTCAACAGGTTTTTGGTTCAATTTGTGGGAACACAGCCTAAGGCTATATTCACACTACCTAAGTACCGTAGTGATCACGGCCGTTGTAGTGCTGCCACTGAGGGAATCCTGGCCAGAGTGCATGCACATAGGGGGAAAATGCATGAAAAGGTGTAAATGCCGTTTTTAGGTGCAAATGGGGCACATTGGAGTAAAAATATTCACAAATCTGCTAAAACTCTTATTGTCGCTCTGATTTATTCCCGTCTTGACTACTGCAATTCCTTACTAATCGGCCTTCCTTCCTCCAAACTCTCCTCTCTCCAGTTCATTCTCAATACAGCGGCCAGGCTCATCCCCATGTCCAGCCGTTATACTGATGCCTCCCCCCTGTGCCAGTCACTACACTGGCTCCCTGTTAAACACAGGATACAATATAAAGTCCTCCTGCTCACCCACAAGGCTCTCCACAGTGCTCCACCGCCATACATCTCCTCCCTCATCTCTGTCTACCGCCCTACCCGTGCCCTACGCTCCTCTAATGACTTACGACTAACATCCACCTTGATCCGCACCTCTCACTCCCGTCTCCAGGACTTCACCCGAGCTGCACCAGTTCTATGGAATGCATTACCCAAGACTGTCAGACTCACCACCAATACCCAAAGCTTTAAACGTGCCCTCAAAACACATCTGTTCAAACAGGCTTACCAGGTTCCTTAATTTTTACTCAACCCTCAACCCCCCCCCCCCACACACACACAGACACACACACCTCCACCACGCACACACACACACACACACACACACACACACACACACAGCATTTAAGCACTTAGACCTGTGCATGCAGGCATTGGCTGGTGACAGGTTCACCCCCCCTTACCTGCACTGCCTTATTTATAGAGATGGCCGGACCATAAGAACAACGATGCACTTTGCCCCTCTGCCATTTTGTCTTGCACCCCCTCCTGATAGTATGTAAGCTCATGCATGCGAGCAGGGACCTCACTCCTCATGTATGGATAATTATATGTATCTCTGTAATGTCTATTTTTTGTCTATGTATGTACCCCAGAATTGTAAAGTGCTGCAGAATCTGTTGGCGCTATATAAATAAAAATTATTATTATTATTATTATTATTATTATTATTATTTGCGAATATTTTTTTCGCATATGCACCACCTTCGCCGTTGGAAAAATTATACTGAAACCTACACCAGCTCACACGGATGGGCGATTGGGATTTATGTAAAGGCAATGCGTCTCTACATAAATTCCCTGAGCTCCAGAGCTGCGGGGACATTTGTAAGCACGGCTTAAAAAACGCTGGACTTCATAAATGTCCGGCCGGGATCCCTAGCAGCGCAGAAAAAAAATGACACATCAGTTTTCTGCGTCCGCTATGCATTGAATGGCAGCCGCAGAAAACCTGTCAGTGCACACAATGGGGCGTGCGGCTGCGGCCACACACTCCATTGAGTGCAGAGGCAAATTTGGATGCGAGCGCGCATTCAACTGCAGTGAAGATCATCCGGCTGGTACTGTATAACGGAATGGCCGGTGTCTAACGCCATGTGAACATGGCCTAAAGATGCAAGTAACTTTTTTCTTTGTTATTTTTTTGCTACCCTTATTTTTTCAGTTTGAATAACTCCTTTAACATGATAAGACAACAATTCAAATTACATTGATTACAGATTTTTTTGCTGTTTGGGGGAAATACTTGTGAGCTTATAATTTAACTTTATTAACATTATTGCTTAATAATTTTGCTTACATTATTACATTATTTTTTGTATATCTGAGAACATTAGCAAAATAAACTACAATTTCTTTACAAAAAGCCATATAATAGAAATGATAAAATGGATTAGATACAGTGAACAGAATTTTAGATGAGCTTCCTTAAATAATAAAAATTAGAAATTATGAGATGCAGAAACCGCAGCACTTCTGCCAAATAACTTTCAAGCGGAACTGCTTTAACTTAAAGAGATTTAAGGACCTGTGAAACTTCAATTACAGATTTACTGAAAGAATCTTTTTTCCAGTTTTTTTTCTTCTTTTTTTAAAAGAGAAATCTTAAGAGAAGGTTTCTGAAAAGGATTAAACAGATCATGGGATTTATTTTATTCAGAAAATAAAATTGGAACGATAATTTCAGATTTTTGTAATTAAAAGATATTACCATTTATCTGTGAATGAATACGACCATGTTCATCAGTGATTAGCAGACAATCCTAAAATTACTTATTGTGTCAACTTAAGAGGTCAACCTGAATCGATCTGACTTAATGATCCATGTGTTGTGCACTGATAACAATAATCTCTACTCTGCTCCGTTTCTGTATCAACAAGTCCTAGGCTTTCGTTGGTCAGCGATTTAACCATAGAAGAATTACTATAATGTTATCTATGCCACATTTAATTCATTTCTGTAAAATAGAATAGGCATTTAAAAGTAGTATATATTTGGCTGAAAATCATGTCTTTTTCTATGTTTACACAACTTTTTTTATTTTCCATTTATAATTTTTAAAATAATTTCCCTCATTTTGAGTCCAAAATGATTTCTGTTATTTTGAGGGTCCTAGGCCCGTCAGTGCAATGCCAGCTTTTGGTACATTATATTAGGTCAGGTGGACTAATTGGCCTTTCGGTGTGTCTTTTATTAAAAAATCCATTTAATTTAATAGTAAAAACTGAAAAAAGACAGTAAAAAAAAGAAAAACTGTGTGTGAACAACTAAAAAATAACGTCCACTGTTTGCAACAGACGTCCAAAAAAAATTTACATGATCATTATTTTGTCATTCTATTGACTTCAATGCATTGCAGTCAGTTAAATCGAGACAATAAAGGCGTCCGCCTTTTCTCTTTTTTGATGTTATGTGAACATAGCCTGTTTGCTTTATGTATGGTAATTTAAATGTAACCCCTTCCCCCAAAATGACGTCCAGGGATGTCATGAAAAGCAGTGCCATACTGCATCATGACGTCCCTGGACGTCATACTTTCCCTGCCGCCTCCCTCTGTCCCTAGCTGTAATCTGCGGTGGGAGGAGGCTGCCACACATAGCGTCCTCCCGTCGCCACTACCCCCTGGGCAGTTAACCCCATAGACGCCGCGGTCGTTGTGACTGCATTGTCTATGGAGGGATCTGATCCGTGGTACCAGCCTCCCCTGCTCCTCCCGGAGCTTCCAGTGGCCCCCGAGCCCCCTCCCTCCCGGGGCTTCCCGGGGTTTACCATAGTAGCCCAGACGCTACCCTGTGCGTGTGGGCTACTATGGCAAGTAACGATCAGGCCCCTGCAGTGCAGGGACCTGATCCTTTGAATAAGCGGTCAGTGTGTTACACTGACCGCTCATTCACTATATAGTGCAGTACAGCACAGATCAGGTGCTGTACTGCATTATATTTATATATATATATATATATATATATATATATATAAATATATATATATATATATATCTGTAACAGTTAAAAAAACACACACAAATAAATACATAATTAAAATAAATAAATTAAATTAATTAATTAAATAAATTACATAAAATATAAATAAATACATATGTTTTGTATTGCTGCGTCCATAATGACCCCGTCTATTAACCCGTTACATTAATTATCCTGCCTGATTAACGCTATTAAAAAAAATAAAAACTAATCAAAATGACAATTTTTTGTTAATCCCGCCTCCTAAAAAATATAGAAAAAAGCTATTAAAACGTCACATTTAAAAAAAAAAAAAAGCTATCAAAACATCACATGTACCGTCATATGCGGCATGCGTCATGCCGCAAAAAAAAAGCCCTCACATAACTCCATAGGCCAAAAAATATTACTGCTCTTACAATATGCAAGACACAAACCGTAAAAAAATGGATTAAAATGGAATATCTGCCAAAAAAAATTAAAATTAAAAACCTTCCCCCCAACTTGCTTAAATTTCTGTCAATCACCTAAAGGGTTAATACACTTATGAAATGTTACTTTAAATACTTTGAGGGGTGCAGTTTTTACAGTGGAGAGATTTATGGGGGTAACTAACATACAGGCCCCACAAATTTACTTCAGAACTGAACTGGTCCCCAAAAAAATGAGAATTTGAAATTTTCCTAAAAATTGGAAAAATCGCTGCAAAATTTGGAAGCCCTCTAACATCCTAAAAAGTAAAAGGACGTTCACCAAATGACGTCACCATAAAGTAGACATGTTGTAGATGTTGCATTAATAATTAGTTCATGTGGCATGACTATTTTTCTCTGAAAAAGAGAATTTTGAATATAAAGAAATTTAATTTTTTTGCGCAAATGTTGTGCTTTTTACAAAAAACTACTGAGTGTATCAACAAAAGTATACCACAAACATAAAGAGGAATATGTCACAAAAAAACAATCTCAGAATAACCGTGAAATTTAAAAGCATCGCAGAGATATCACTACATAAAGAAAGACAGGTCAGATTTGCAAAATAGGCCCCCGGCATTAAGGCCAAAACAGGCTGAAGAGGCAAGGGGTTAAATAATCTTTCCAAATACTTATAGTCAATCATGACACATAGGCACAAAGTAATTCAATGACCTACAGAAAGTTACACAACTCACAGGAGTTGTCTTACGAAGCAAGGTTGGTAAAGGCAGTTGATGTACCATATACATACAGGTAAAGGAGTACAAATGGTCTGGTTTAAACTAAAACAACTTACATCCCTGTAAAAAACAATTTCATGATTTTCTCTATGAACTATAACACTGCTACTGCCATGCAATAGAGCACACATTTTCCACAACCCCTTTTGCATGCATGTGCAGTGCAGACCAACTGCCAATACTAATGGGTCAGATCTGTAAACTTCAGTCAAACTGAACTTGAGAGATCCACCTTAGTGGTGGTTATAACCAGGGGTAACAGGTTATGAAAACAATGTAGGAACATGGGGAATTAGTAAGTCTATATTTCTTAAACAGAACATGCTTGTACATTTGAAATATGTTTAATTTTACATAATGCATCAGTCTAGAGTAGACCTTTATTTTCATGGTTCAACCCTTGTGAGCTAAGTGAATGCTCATTTTATTCTTCTTCCCTGAAATGCTAATATTTTCAATGATCCCTATTAACAAGGAATAACCACATTTGGTCCACAAATTGCTACTTATTTTTTCTAAATCTTTCAGTCTTTATAAAAACACATATGGCAAACATACACAAACTAGGACATGACAGTAGTTTTTATGATGACAGTGATACATTAAGTGTAAAATAATGAACTGTATATATACCTGTCCAAACTTCCCGGTGTTCTTCTACCTTCTGCCAGCAGCTACCGCTGTCACCTCTGAGCCGATCTCTTTAGTGACAGGCCGCTCAGCCAATCACTAGCCGAGACTGGACAGCGCCGCAGCCAGTGATTAGCTGACCGGTTCAGAAGTTCCAGTGGAGGGTGTGGGTAGGGGGCAGAAGGTAGAAGGAGACCAGGGTGTGTGGACGGCACATATAAAGTTTTTTTTTTCCACATTCATCAGCAAACACAGATGCTATTACACGTAGAGATGTGCACCCGGCGGCTGATGATTTTTAGGCAGGATTAAATGACACTGTTAGCTGATTATCCACAGTAATAGGTCCTCTACAGACAATAAATATGTCCTCGCAGTGCAAGGCTCTGAGGATTTATGTGGATTCGCAATGCCTCTACATAAATCCTGTGTGCACTGGTGCCCCTCCATGTGCGCAAAGTAAAACCTATGCCAGCTCAGAGCCACTGGAAAAATGTTAAATGCAGCACACGCAGAGGCCGTGCCCCCCGTGCATGCTGCCGCACCCCCTGTTATGCCTCCTTTCCGCTTCCAGCTACAACTAGTCTTTCACTTAAAGGTTATCCAGCGCTACAAAAACATGGCCACTTACTTCCAGAGACAGCCTCACTCTTGTCTTTAGCTTGGGCAGGGTTTTGTTGCTCAGTTCCATTGAAGTTAATGGAGCTTAATTTCAAAACGCACCTGAATTGGAGACAAGAGTTGTGTTGTCTCTAAAAGAAAGTGGCCATGTTTTTGTAGCACTGGATATCCCCCTTTTAATGTAATTCCCCCTTTTCCCCACTGCTCACTTTCCAAATAATCCCACTGAATTAGTGGACACTAATTTAAAGAGGTTATCTACCTAAGAGCGAAAACATTTTATTCTAACTGCTCTTACTAACAGAGTCCCCTCCCCCTGAGCATTTTGAGCCATTTCCTGTCTTTTTAGCTGCTGCCATTCCTGAGTTACAAGTTTTTCTAAAAGCCGTTCTATATCCAAGATAGGAAGCGAAAAATTTAATTAATAAATTAATTTAATTAATTTGTTTTCCCTGAGACCCATTGTCATCACAACATATGGGGTATTATCACCCCTGCGAGGCCCTGTGACGAAGGAATATTTTAATGAAATAATAAAAGTAAACTTTTATTCCCCTCCTCCAGGAAGTATAAATAGGCCCCACCTCCCCACACACCTCAGTCAATTATAATGAATATAAACAGGGAGGGTGACTTGTGATGCCAATGGGTCTCAGGGAAAACAAATTAACATAATAATTTTCCCTTCCCTATCGTCCTATTGGCATCACAACATATGGGGAATTAGCACGAATGCTCCTCATTGGGTGGGTTCTCAATTACAGCTGCAGATAGCACAGATCTTGCCAAAGCTGTTCTGGTTGCCAGGATAGACTCTAATCTGTAGTGTTTTACAAAGTTTGAAAGCGATGACCAGGTTGCCGCCTGACATATATCCTCTAATGGTACAGAGGCAAGCTCGGCCCAACTGGAAGCTACCGCCCTTGTAGAATGGGCCTAAGTGAACTCCGGAGGAGTTAGGTCGGCAGCAGAATAACATAGAGCGATGGTATCGCAGATCCATCGGGATATAGTTGGTTTGGAAGCCTTCTTCCCCTTGTTCTGTCCTGAGAAGAGAATAAAGAAGTTTTCCTGCTTGCGGAAGGAGATCACCCTGTTCAGATAAATTCTGATAGATCTTGACACGTCCAGATGGGAAAGATCCAGCTCCTCTCGGGCTGCTCCGGCAGGAGAAAAAACAGGTAATAATATAGGCTGATTAATGTTAGCAAAGGTTGCCACCTTTGGAAGGAACCCTGGAAGAAACCGCAGACTGACCCTATCTTGTGAAAAAATGACATAAGGGGGGGGGGGGGGGGAAGGATCCCAGTGCTTGTAGCTCCCCCACCCTCTTGGCAGATGTAATTGCCAACAAGAAAGCAACCTTTAAAGAAAGGTATTTATAATCTGCTTCTTCCAGAGGTTCAAATGGAGGGAGGCATAGGCGTCTCAATATCAGGGACAGGTCCCAAGTATCTACCTGTCTAACCAGCACTGAGTTCGAGACTATTCTGCACAGGCGCAGTACAGCCTGAATGGGAGCGGCTGTACTGCGCATGCGCGGCGGCGTAAGAACATAGGCGCGTTGACGTTGTGCACGGCGCGCTCCCGAGTGACGTCGGAGCTACTGGGTGATTTGGGGCGTGATTACCGCCGAAGAACGCCCAGGGGACCCGGACTGACTGTGACTACCATCTAGCCGAACACCGCCCAGGTGACTACCTGATGTAATTTGCATACCGGGCGCCAGTTTTATAAAGTTACTTTATGGATTACACGGGGGAGGCAGGTAGTATATAGAAACATGTATGGAAAGTGTGCTGTGGGCTCTAACAGCACATTTAAAAAGCTATATATGCGTTTTTGAGGTGATTGGTTCCCTTTAAGGATTCAGGTTTAAAACCTCTATCAAAACCCTCCTGCAGAAACTCCAGAATCTGTGGAGTAGATGGTTTAGCTGGATTAATTTGCTTGGAGGAACACCAAGCCTGAAAAATCCTCCAAATTCTCAAATAGGATTTATTTGTGGCAAAACTACGTGCATGTGAAAGAGTTTGTAATACTTTTTCCGACAGTCCGGATTCTAATATGGGCCCTCTAGCCTCCAGGCTGTCAGGCTGAGACTGGCTAGGTCCCTGCATAGATGCTGGCCCTGGGATATTAGATCCACATCTAGAGGAAGCTTCCAAAAGTTCCCTCTGCTCATGTCCATGAGCAGGGCAAACCATGACCTCTTTGGCCAAAATGGCGTTATCATGATCACTGATGATTGATCCATCCGGATCTTCGTCAGAACTCTGGGAATTATGGCGATCGGTAGAAAAATGTAGGCTAGTTGAAAATTCCACTGAATTATCATAGCGTCCACCATGGTCGGGTTGTCTGCCGTATACAGGGAGCAAAACCGCCTCAGTTTGGCATTGCTTGCTGACGCCATAAGATCTATCTGAGGAAGTCCCCACCTGTGTGTTAACAGAGTGAACACTCTCCTTGAGAGTGACCATTCTCCTGGGACTGTAAGACCTCGACTCAATCGATCCGCCAGATCTTTGGTTTCTGCCCATCTGAATATTTTCTCCACTTCCTTGAGAAGTAAAGGAGATCTGGTACCTCCCTGCTTGTTCAGGTAGGCTACACATGCTATATTGTTTGTCCTGATTCTCACCGCTCTGTGTATTACCACAGGGGTGAAATGTAGTAGAGCTAGATAGATTGCTCTGAGCTCCCGCAGATTTGAACGAAGGAGAGACTCTTGTGGACTCCAAACTCCTGACACTGTGTTGTCTAAAAAGTGAGCCCCCCATCCTGTACCTGAGGCGTCCGTCGTAATGGTTATCCATTGCGGCTCTGAGATCGATGCTCCATGATTTACTTGCCTCCACCACATTAGGGACTGTCTTGTTTGTGTGGACAGGACATGTGTCGCATCTAGATCTTCTAATCTCCGGTTCCAGGCTGCCAAAACTTCCGTCTGGAGGAATCTCATGTGCCAGAGTGCCCATGGAATGGCTTCTGCTGTTGAGGTAAGAAGGCCCAGGAATCTCATCAAAGTTCTTATTGTGACCTGTCAAGGAGGAATAAGAAACTGTGCTCCTGCCTGGATATGTTCTACCCTGGGGGATGACAGAAACAATTTTATTTGAGTGGAGTCTATGAGAAACCCTAGAAAAACCTTGGTCCTGGATGGAACCAGGTCCGACTTCTCGTGATTGATAAGCCATCCTAGCTGTTGAAGTATGTCCTGGACATAATTCAACTGCAGACTCAGAAGATTTTGAGTCTGAACCATAATCAACCAGTCATCCAGGTACGGGATAATTTTTATTCCCTGCAAACGGAATAACACCATCATGGAGGACACTATCTTCATAAAGATAAAGGGAGCAGAGGTTACTCCGAACGGGAGGACTTTGAATTGTAAGTGTCTTACCCTCCCCTGGAGCTGTATTGCGATCCTTAGGTATTTCCTGTGACCCTGTAGGATCGGAACATGGAGATATGCATCCTGCAAATCTATGGATGCCATGAAATCCCTCTCCTGAAGGACAGATCTTATGTTCTCCATGCGAAACTTTGTCTTTTTTATAAATCTTTTTAAATATCGCAGATCTATAATAATCCTCCACTTTCCTGATGGCTTGGGCCTGAGAAATACTGGAGAGTACACTCCCAATCCGATTTCTGCCAGAGGAACTAGTGCCTCTATGGATAGAAGGTGAAGAATTTCCCCTTCTAGAATAGTCTGCTTTTCCGGTTTTAAATTTCTTGATAGGAGAAACCTTGGGGGAGGAAGAAGAGAAAAATGAAGAGCATAACCCGTGCAAATAATATTTACAATCCAGAGAACTTTTATTAGATTTTCCGAGGCTGGGAGAACAGACTTAGTCTCCCCCCCACCGGGATACTTCTGGCGTCAGAAGTCTGTTTTTTTTGTATCCTTATTCTGCTTGCCGGTTGTTCTTCTATTATAACCTCTTCCTTTCCCTTTATATTGGTATCTGCCTCTTCCACGTTGAGGCGATCTAGGCCTCCGAAAGGACTCACGTGATTTTTGTGAAAGTGGCAAAGATTTCCCCTTTTTGTCTGATAATTCTTCCATAAGTTTATCTAATTCAGACCCAAACAGCCTCCCAGGTTGGAACTCCATATTGCATAATTGAAATTTTGAGTTTGTGTCCCCAAACCAAGGTTTCAGCCACAAAGCCCTTTTACCAGCGGTGGAAAGGGCCATAGTTTTGGACGCCAATCTAGTTCCCTGGGATGCTGCATCGCAGAGGAAATCGATTGCCATATTCACCTTCTTGAAGGAGCGAAGGACCTTGTCCCTGCTCACTCCAGATTCCAGATTTTCCTGGACCTTGGCCAGCCATCTTCTGAGGCTTCTAGAAACCTCGAATGAGGAGATCGAAACTGCCCCTTGGTATACGCTCTTTTAAGGGCAACCTCGACTCTCCTGTCCATGGGGTCCTTAAGGTTTGACCAATCCTCTGCCGGTAAAACCGTACGCTTGGACAGCTTGGCTATGGCCGTGTCCACTTTAGGAGGTTCTATCCAATCCTTACATTGTTCTTCATTAAGAACATATAAGGTCTTGAACCTCTTACTTAACACCGGAGCTTTCTCCGGTTTCTTCCATTCTGTCTGCAACATTTCCATGGAAGTCTCTCCAACATAAAAAGCCCTAGGCTTTTTAGCGGAGGAAGTACCCTCTTCTAAGTCCTCCGGATGGATCTCTGCCTGAACCGCTTTACGAAGTTTGTAAACCCTGTCCGCAGTGAAGTATCCTTTAAATAATTATTTTTCATCTTCCGAGGTGGAAGATGATTCAGAGGAAGATGATGAAGACTTTCTTCCACCAACTATCTTCAATTCAGACCCCTAGGGTTTAATATGAATAATATATCAACCACTGATTTATAGTGCATTCTCAGACTATAAGAATTCTACTTACAGGCTGAGAAGTAGAAGGAGAAATACTCCATTTACACTTTTTTTTGCCAACATGGCGGCTATCCTTTTCAGCAAGGGATTTTTGGACATAGTCCTTCACCCAAATCACTACGTCCTGCACATCAGGCTCTTCATTGGTTTTAGGGCGACATGATACGCATCGCACTGTAAACACATATTTTACACATAAATATGTAAAAAAGAGAATTTCAGTTTTTATCTGATCCAGAAGCTCCATGTACGATATTCATATCCATCCGGAAGAGGAGTCTCACACTCAGCGCAGGTAAAGTGTTTTCTCTTTGTAGACTTCTTACTAGAAGGGCTGGTGTTCATTTCAGACATATGAAATAAATTTTGCATTAAACCAATAGACCTAGTCTATGGGAAAACAGTATGTTGATTCTGCCACTAGATGGCAGCAGAGTTCCACTTACTTTAGTAGTGCCCAACCAGGTCTGTGCACAATCAGCTTTGCAAATATCAAGGCTTTGCAGAATTCCACAAGCTCACAGCAGGCAGCAATCCTAGATCCTACCAGAAGGGAAAACCTACATGCTGCCATCACAGCAGCTCTCTTATACTGCTGTAAACAAGCGTGCGCCTCAGCGCCACCCCGCACACCGCCGGAAATGCTGTATTCCGCTGTGGAACGCAAACTGCATTCCACAGCGCGTCACATCCGCCCAGAGGGCCGCGCCGGAAGTGACGTCTAACTCAGTGGAACGCATCTGCGTTCCACCGCCCGGCCGGTGTCGGGCTGCGATTCTAAGACCAATGGAACATGGAGCAGCGCCCTACGTCCTTCAACAACCAGAGGCACAAGTAATGCCTCCGGATACAGGCCTGAGAAGGATCCAGCGTCGACCTCAGGCTTCAATCTGAAAAATAAGGAGGAGGGACAAGGTCCCATAGGGCTGCTTCAGAAACAAAGAAAAAAAGACTGAGGTGTGTGGGGAGGTGGGGCCTATTTATACTTCCTGGAGGAGGGGAATAAAAGTTTACTTTTATCATTTCATTAAAATATTCCTTCGTCCCAGGGGCTCGCAGGGGTGATAATACCCCATATGTTGTGATGCCAATGGGACGATAGGGAAACTACATTTTCTATCATGCATTTCCCTGATTGGTCCATTTGCGTTCTCGCCTCGTTAGCTTTATTTCCTGCTCACTGGGGGGCTGGAGAGGGGATGAGGACACGTTACTTCAGTTTGTTGAATTCCTCAACGGTATAGACAGAACAATTAAATTTACAGCCAATTTTTCTAGAAACAGCTGGCAATATTTGGACGTACAGGTATCAGTAACAGAAGGTGGGTTATCGACAGACATCTACAGGAAACCCACAGATACCAATACCACACTACATTACACGAGTTGCCATCCGAAGAAAATGATACGCTCCCTACCATACAGCCAAATGCTTAGAGCAAGACGTATCATTAATGATCCATGTAATCTAGAGACTGCATTAACCAGAATAACTAGAATTCCATGAAAGGGGATACCCTGACCGCTTACTTCAGACATGTAGACAAAAACCGACTACATACCCAAGAGAGGAACTACTCACGAAACGACCACACAAACAAGACATACAAAAACGAATACCCTTTGTGTCAACGTATACAGACTGCTCCCCACACATAGGTAGAATTGTGAGGAAACATTGGAGAATTTTGAGTGACACATACACTGACATCAAAGAATTGAATGCACCTCCTTTTGTATCTTATAGGAGAAGCCAGAACCTCAAAGACAGATTAGTAAAATCAGACATTAGTGTGAAGAGAACGAGACGACAAACCCTTTTAGGCACACAAAAAATGGTCTGTTTTCCATGCGTGGGGTGTGCGACGTGTAAACAGCTTGTCAAAGGACAATATTTTACACATCCTACCAGTTCTGTGACATACAAGATTAAGCATTACCTCACTTGCACTACTAAATGGATTGTCTATGTACTCTGGTGCCCCTGCAAAATGATTTATGTAGGTGAGACAACACACAACCTTAGAACACGCTTTGGACAACATAGGTACTCGGTAAGGAAAAAGAGATTGGATCTCCCTGTCTTGAAACACTGTGTAGAAAAGAACCATACAGATGGTGATCTCAAAATCATGATCATCGATCATGTACCCCCTTTAAAATATGGAGGTAACAGACAGACACTATTGAGAAAAAGAGAGTTGGAGTGGATCCATAAGTTGGATTCACTGACCCCGAAGGGACTTAATATTGAATTTAAAGTCAGCAGTGATATGCTTAGGTAAAGCCCATCTGACACTGACCCTAGCTGGTTTACTGCAGTAGATATAGGCAGTACTGTGAAATACTACTGTATAATACTTACCCTACTTTGTATTTTTCCTAGATGTATCTTCTTGCTGTCGGACCGATCTCACCACGTACCCAAACAGCTGGCCGTGTTTCTATACCTTTGATTTTCTTTTCTTTCCCTGCTAGTTACTGCGGAGCATAAAATTAGGATTGGGAGCAGTTCACTCGCAGCGGCAGTGATGCGTTTTCGAAATAGGACCTGGAGAGGTCCAGGAGCACTGACCTGGTCGGTAGGACGGTGGATACCCTCCGGAATCGTGTGATGGTCCTTGCTCAGGATACATTCCGGAATCGGGTGGGAGCCGCTATCTGAAAGACACGGGAGAAAGTTGATTCCTATGCAGGACGATTCAAGTCCCGAGGTTGTGCTCAGAATACCTGTAATACTACCAAACAGTGATCATCCCAGCGCACACAGGGGCTCTTGTCACCTTGACAACGCAGGACGCAGGTCTACTCAACTTCCTACTGCGCATGTGCCAACTGGAATCCTCTGTTGGGTGGTGAGTCCGGAGCTGGCTACAGCAAGTTTCATCAATATCTTAATTTTATTGCCTAAATTACTGCCAAAGTGCTTCTATGTATCACGTAATCCTGCTCAAGTGGTCTATTCTTAATCTTTAGAGATTTTTTAACATCACGGATACTATGATTCACTTATGACATGGTGGGTGGGATAATGAAATATCACATGATCATGTAACACGTATCTGAACACACACGGCCAGGACGGTGCAGTATCTTTCTTGTTCGCTCAACTTAACTTTGTGTTGCACAACCTTGATTGTTTTTTTGCACATGTGTGAAGCATTTGTAATCTATGTAAACCAATCACCTTCTAGCTGTATGTATTTATACAATGGATGTATTTCACTTTGTACACTTGATAATGGTAACTTGAGGTTACCGAAACGTCGTGTCTTTTTCTGGAGTGCTGTGTCATGAAGTTTCAATAAATCACCAACTTTGTTTCACCGTTAACCCTGTGAGTGCCGTATACTATCTGTTTGCTAGACTCTAAGAACATTTATAACACTTACAATATACAGAGCTGTAACAAAAAAACAGGTACATATGTGTGCATTCATTGACAGCAAGCAGAGATAGCACTATAACTTTTCAGATTACAAAAGCCTGGGCTCAGGGACACAAGTAAGTCTATGGAAGCAGCACAAGTACATGGAGATGATGCAGATAATGTTTCCTGGGGGTCAGTTTACCAAGTCAATAGACAGCTAACCCCTCTGGCACCACATTTGGAACCACACCACTTCAGGGAAGCTCTCATGACCTGTAATCTGGGGCCTCCCTGGCATCACCCTCAGCACCACAATACTTCAGAGAAGCTCTTCATGACCTGACATCTGAGCCCCCCTGGCTATGTTAAGTTTGTGGCCACAGCTGGCCAGAGATTTAAGACAGAAGCAAATGGTGATCAGAAATAATTTTAGCAGCAGCCAAGACCCCTTGCAAAGTAAGATATGGCACTGGGGGAGACTTGCTACCAGTGACGTAGCTAGGATTCATTGGGCCCTATAGCTAAAAACTGTTTGGGTCGCATGAATTCTGTAAAAAGCCTTCTTTCTCTCCTCCCTCCCCTTCCACTCACCCTGTCTGCTTAAAGCGACTCTGTACCCACAATCTGACCCCCCAAACCACTTGTACCTTCGGATAGCTGCTTTTAATCTAGGATCTGTCCTGCAGTCCGTTTGGCAGGTGATGCAGTTATTGTCATAAAAAATTAATTTTAAAATTGCAGCTCCGAGCCCTATGGGCGTATCTGTGCCCTAACTTTGCACCACCTCTCTGTCCTTCCTCCGTGTCCTCCTCATTATTAGGAATGCTCCAGGCAGATTACCTCCTATTCCCCACCTGTGTTACCACAGCACATGGGCTGGATCATTAAGACATCTGTGCAATGTTCAAACAGAAGTAAATGTTCCAGTGGCATTCCTAATGATGAAGAGGGTGGGGAGGAGGGACGGAGGGGTGGTGCAAAGTTAGGGCACAGATATGCCCGTAGGACATGGAGCTGCAATTGTAAAATTAATTTTTTTGACAATAACTGCATCACCTGCTAAACGGACCGCAGGACAGATCTTAAATTAAAAGCAGCTATCCAAAGGTACAAGTGGTTTGGGGGGTCAGATTGTGGGTACAGAGTCGCTTTAAGGGAGTAATAATGGCTGGTTATTGCTCCTCAGTGCTCCAGGTGACTACTTTCGTGATTAGTGTTATGTGGAGAATTATTTTTTATTTATCAGATTAAAAATTAAGGTTTTATAATATGCACCCCATTCTGTGATGACATGTGTGCAGCTTAGACTCAGATATGTCACCCTCCTTTTCTAAAGGTGTCCGTATAATGCATATTTTCTTCCATGCATTTTGAAGAGGTTGCTCTTCTTCCTCAGGAAGAACACCAGAGAAAACCGGTACACCTCACAGATGTTCTTTAATAAGGAATCCTTGCAAGCTGTAGCCAATTAAAAAATGTAGATGCAGGCACTATTTTAAAATGTTATTCTTGTAACAAGCTTAATATTCTGATGTATAATCAATCTTCCCAAACATGGAACACTTACCTGTGTCATCGATGTATTTAATCAAGTTTTTTTCCTAAGACTGACGCACCTGTGCCCTATGTCATTATTTAGGGTTTTTGAAAATTGATTATAGTTTGCAATCTAAAGGAATTTACTAATATACGGGCCCCGTATTGGGAGCCTCCCATTGTATGGTACTATCAGCTTGCAGACCCTCCTATGACTTGCGTCAACCTACTCTCTTCAAGTACCCCTGTGCGGGGGGTATGCACAAGGCCCAAGTGGATACAAGGTGAGAAAATTACTTTAATTCTATTTCACATCCCCCCTGCGGTATTATACAAGACACTGTGGCCCTTGTCTATTTTCTCCTTTATTAAAGAATAAAAGTTAGATTTTATGGCAAGACAATGCCATCTGCCACATTTCTCTTGGCTAGACCTTCATTAAAGATGAGGATCTCCTAGCTGTGTTCAATGAAATCAATAAAAAAATGTATACAGCTACATTGTGATTTGAGGCTTGGCACACCTGTTTTTGGGATTGATCAAAATCCCAGCAGTGGCCCCTATCACTAATCTGTATATTTCACTTTGAGTTGGCATTAAAGTCTTTTGTGGGAAAATGTATTTAATAATTGCTGCAAGCATGTACTTGTAGAAATTATTGATAGGATTTTATTGGAAGTGATTTTGTGTAAATGAGTAACTAAGCAAATAGTAATCCCTATAGTCATCACAGAGGTTTGGACCAGAAGGAGACAAAAAAGACAGATCAACTGCACAAAGATTTCACTTGCCAGTGAATACACTATAATCACTTATATAATCACTTTGTCTACAGTACCAGTATATGGTCACTGTATTGGTCCTTGTGTATGGAATTTCCTTTAGCAACATTGAAGTGCTATTATTAAAGAGACTCTGTACCCCAAATCTGACCCCCCCCCCCCAAACCACTTGTACCCTCGAATTGCTGCTTTTAATCCAAGATCTGTTCTGGGGTCTGTTCGGCAGAGTATCTCAGGGAGTATCTCTGCCCTTAATTTGCACCACCCCTCCCATTCCTCCTCCCCACCCTCTTCATCATTAGGAATGCCATTGAAACATTTACTCCTGTTTGAACATTGCACAGCTGCTTAACGATCCAGCCTATGTGCCGGGCTGACACAGGCGGGGAATAGGAGGCAATCTTCCTGGAGCATTCCTAAAGATGAGGGGGTGAGGAGGAGGGACGGAGACGTTGTGCCAGCCATTTATGTTTTTTCTGCACTTGCATAGAAAATAAAAAATATCTTTTCTCACTTAACCCCGCTCCTCTGCAGTCCTCCTGTTGTGTTTTTAAGTCCCCACTGAATGCTCTTATCACTACTTCCAAGACAGACTCTTCTCAGCAGTGTTAGTCTGCTCAGGCAATCACTGGCCGTGGTGCTGTCCCACGTCAGTCAGTGATTAGCTAAATGGGCTGTCACTGCCCAGATGAGTCTTGGAGGCAGCAGCTGGAGTATTCAGTGGGGAAACTGAAGATGCCAGAGGGAGGACCCTGGGAGAGCAAGGTTCGATGAGAATAAGATTTTTCTTATTTTCTATGCAAGGGCAGCAATATATCAAAAAAGAAATATGGCCAGAATACCCCTTTAATATTGATCTAGGTATAGAAGGTTTTTGTGCCGTAATAGTCTGCTGGCATCATTCAGTCATTATGTGGTTGTAAAGGGTATTGTATGATGGTATTAATAATTTATCATTTGTAAACCTTTGTAAAGTAGCATTATTAGTAAAAATGGGTAGGGGTAACATTTTTATCTTATATAAACACTAGTTGCTGAATGAGAATCAGCATTTGGTTCCCATCAGTTATCATTAGCACAAATTGAACATATAATGTCATTGCTCCCAGCTGAATTAAAGGGGTTATCCAGCGCTACAAAAACATGGCCACTTTCTTCCAGAGACAGCCCCACTCTTGTCCCCAGCTTGGGCAGGGTTTTGCTGCTCAGTTCCATTGAAGTGAATAGAGCTTAATTGCAAACCGCATCTGACAAGAGTTGTGTCGTCTCTGAAATAAAGTGGCTGTGTTTTTGTAGCACTGGACAACCCCTTTATTTATTTGAACAGGTACAGATGTGATTCTATGAACATGTCAGATAGTCCTAATATTCTATTACCAGGTACATTTGGGGGGGGGGGGGGATTTAGTTATCTTATCTGCCTAGGGCTTTATTGTACCTGCATATACCTGTAGGTTTAAAGCTGCCAGTTTAAAGTGCTGTTCAGTAGAAATACTATTTCTGTTTCCAAGTTAAAAAAAAGAAGTATAAGTTGAATAGAAGGTAGAACAAAGAGGACTTACATTAATATGACATAATATTTCCTTTGTAAAATAGAATACCAGCAGTATGTTCATTCTTGGAACATGCTGTCATGAACTATTATCTCATTGTAAAGCTTCATAATTACCTACCACAATGCAATGATCCCTGATGGTGTTGCATAGAATGCAATTCAAAATATTTCCTGTATTCAATATTTGACTATACAGTATCTTAGCAGAAAGAAAAAAGGATTTTCAAGAGGTGTAGGAGGTTTCTTAAGTGATATAGTGGCTTCAATGGAGACAGCAAAATGCTCCTGATTATATGACCTTTGTCACCTTTCTATAGATGTAGCTACTTTGGTGGCGTTTCCATGGTACAATATGATTTCAGCATATTATGTTACCA
Source organism: Dendropsophus ebraccatus (assembly GCF_027789765.1). NCBI lineage: Eukaryota > Metazoa > Chordata > Amphibia > Anura > Hylidae > Dendropsophus > Dendropsophus ebraccatus. The sequence continues at coordinate 75,765,525 of NC_091458.1, forward strand.
AAGGGTGTTGTAGGAATAGGGGGTCACTGTGGGTCACAGTTGCAATCGCCCCCAAGGGTCCCCCTCGCCACATTGCCTAGGATCTTCGACACTCATTGTTCAGACTTAAAGGATTTTTAGTTCGACTGAAAAGCGCTAGCAGCTCCCAAGGTTTTTATATTAGCAATCTTGCCATAAGTAGTACCTTCGTTACGCACCCCTGATCATTTCCAATGGCACAGCAGAAGGAAATTTATTGTCACAATGCCAATAAGTGTCATGCCATTGACAGCCAGCCATTTTTGCCTTTGCAGTGGTGTAAGTTATGGAGGCCTGGTGGTGGGCACTTCAATTCTGACCAGCAACACACTGCCCCACATGCTGGTGTGATAATCTGGGGACAAGCGACAGTCAGTTGCATATAACAGTCTGTCACCCCTAGTAAGAATAAGAAGAATAAGGTCAGCCATATGTAGAGGATATCCTGTGACCACATGTGTTGCCTCTTATGGCAGGGCTAACAACTAGCATTTTTCAGAACGATAATGTTCCCCACATGCAGCCTTTCCCAGTAGTGGTAACTCTAACAATAGAAATCTTGTATTGTGCCTCTTATTCTGCGTTTTTAGTCTTCCAGAAAATGTGAGTGAAATGGTTCTCAAGTCTTTGTTGATGGGTTTAGAGAGTACTTCAAAACTCTTTTCTCCACAGTTGTGTTTTAAGAGGCATTTAAGGCCATTAGAAAGAACTTCAATGTACTGTTTCTGTACATTAGCTTTTACAGCATTGTTATTCTTTCAACCTCTCTGACAAAAGTCACAAAGGCACCTTGTATGAGAAAATACTGACATGCTCACACAAGTTATGTTGTACTAACCTTTTACACAAAGTTAATCAAATACCAGAAAGGGCATCATGTTAAACATACTATGAAGGTTTTCTGACCCTTGTTCTTTATATAAAACTGCACAATAAAAGACGTGAAACATGGTATTTTAGAAAATAATGTTTGATAAACAACTATATATATTATGATAGCGAATAAAAGATCAAACAATAGTGACATTGTGTACGTTGACTCATTAACATCTTACGGAAATTACAGAAGGCTTGTCTTAGTTTTTACATTGCAAAAATACTGTAAGAGCAATACAGATGTGCCCTACTTTATCTTTCCTCTTTCAATTATATTATTTTCTTGTGTTGTTTTACTAGACATTGCTCCCACCTAGCCAGAATCCTACTCCACATTGATGAGGGGCAACACCCTGAAACAGCTGTCTGTGGATGGATACCTGGCTTTGGTATTTCTCTTGTCATGTCATCAGACTGGTAATTGAGTTAGAAATTGACTGAAGGGGCCACTTAATGTGGTGGTTTTGGTGGACCTTTTTGCATATTGATGTTTCCCTGGGGCAATGCACCTAGGATTTCACTGTATTGAGCTCTTTAACCAACAGCCAACAGTGTCTTCTTTGGCTGGTCTCCCTGAGATCAGTGATCTGTTTGCCATAATGAGATTATTTTGTGAGATGCTTATGCTAGATAAGTCTAAATGTTGCTACCCAATTTACGACTAGTGATGAGCGAGTGCTAAAATGCTCGGGTGCTCGTTACTCAAGATGAGTATTTCCCGATACTCGAGTGCTCGTTTCGAGTAACAAACTCCATTGAAGTCAATTGGAGACCTGAGTATTTTTGCAGGAGACTCAAGTTCGGTAGAGGGAAGGTCATGTGAAAACCTGTCAACCTCAGAAATTGATGGAAACACAACGGAAATGGACAGGAAACAGCAGGGGCAGCATGTATGCATGCCTCTGAGGCTGCCTAATGGCACCATTATGCCTAATTCTGTGCAACAGCCTGGTTAAAACAGAGGGACAGCAATGCATTCTGGAACCTGTAGTACTGAGCACATCTGCTCAACCAGGAAATACAGAAACACAAAACAGAACAAAAAAAAAAACACAAAACAAATGGATTTTTGGTAGTTTCAAAACTGGGATAGATAGGTAATAAATAATGCTATATGCTTCTGCAGAAGTTTATTTTTTCTTGCCTCGATCCGGAGTTCCCCTTTAAAAAAAAAAAAAAAAATATATATATATATATATATATATATATATATATATATATATAAAATTAAGAAAAAAGTACAATATATCTATATATGCTGTCTTAGTAAGGGGTGGTGTGGTACATCATAGTGCAAATGTTTGGGGGGGGAAGCACACATCCTTCTAAACTATCAAAGTGGTAAAAGTGAACTCAAACTGTGCAATCAAACAACAACAACCAATGAAAAGTGAGATAAGTGCAGAACTTTTTTTTTTTTTTATTTAATACTTTTATTTCTCCACAACAGCATAAAACATTCTAAAAGACATTAGAGCAACGTTCCAGACACCTTTGTGCCCAAGAGCATCAAGTACAAAAAGCCAATAAAAAAGTTTTAAGTGTCTTAACATATCCTAATCATGCCTATTTTTAACAGCCCAAAAAGACCTACGAATCTTACTCTAACCATCCTTACGAAATATAAATTACATTTTACCCCTCCCCACCCCCCACCCACCCGCCCACAGAGGATGCAGGAATGAGAGAGAGGGAAAAAGAAAGAAGAAAGAGAAAAAAAAAAAAAAAAAAAAAAAAAAGGGAGGGGAACTCATCAATTAAATCTTCTATTTTCCCATTTCACCCATATCTTACAAAACCGAATCAGTGCTTTACATGATTGTTTTTTAGCCAGAGATTTTTCATAATTGTACACCCTTTCCACTAATCTCTCCCATTCCCCAACAGGAGGAGGAGAAGGGCCCATCCAATAACGGGATATCACCACCTTCGCCAGAGTAGTAAGTTTATTTATACATCTACCATCTCCCACCTCAGAAGAAAAGGCACCCATCAATAATGAAAAGGTGTCCTCCTCAAACACCATGCCCATTAAATTCTTCATAAAACCTATTACCTCACCCCAGAAGGTCTGAACTAGAGGACAATCCCACACCAAGTGAAAAAAATCTGCATGTTCTTGCTGGCATTTCGGACAGTTAGAATCTGTCCTACAATGCATAATATGCAACCTTTCCGGGGAGAGGTAAACTCTATACAGGATCTTAGCCAATATCAAACGATGAGAGGCATTGAGCGAGTTTGTCCTAAAATTCTGCTTCATTACCTCCCATTGGGAGTCACTAACATCTCCTATTCTAAGTGCCCACTTTTCCCTCATCCTGGATAGATATGGATTGCTCCTCTCCCGAACCAGATACCTATAAACACCCGACAATACTTTCTTCCCCTTCGGGAGTGACCTTAAATATTCAAAAAACGGATGTGACTCTATGTGCCAACTAGCCTCTTTAACAGAGCTTTTATAAACGTTCAACAATTGTAAATACCAAAAATAGTGCGAATCTGACAGCATAAAAAGTTTCTTACCGTCCTCAAAAGAAATAAAATTCCCATCCACTATCAACTGATTCATACGTTTCAACCCTCTATTTTCCCAAAAACGTGCATTTGGAAATTTGAGGAAATCATCAAGTTCCTCATTCCCCCAAAGTGACGAAAAATCGAAGTAAAAAGTGCACTTACAAATTTTCTTCAAGTGTTTCCAGATGTTACAATATTTTTTAACCTGTGTTAAACTTCTGCCGCCACCAAAGGCAGCATCAGCCCCAACCAGTGCATCTGCAAATTCCCACTTAGAATTATCCATAATATAACTCAAAACTGGGAAAGAATCCCCCCCTGTGTAAATCCTGCACCCCAATTGCTAAATAATAAATAAAAAAATCCGGCAATCCAAGACCCCCCTCATCCAATCTTCCAGTCCAATTTTTATACTTAAGTCTGGGCCTGCCCTTCCAAATAAAGGAGTTTAGCATTGTAGACAACTTTTCAAACCATGATTTTGGGATCCAGATAGGGGCAGAATATAAAAAAAACAATACCTGGGGCAAAATAACCATTTTGATTAAAGCTAGTCTATCTGCCATAGCAACTACCAAGTGAGCCCACAGATTCAGCTTACTCTGAATCTTCCCCCGCAAAGGGGAAAGGTTCAGATCAAGAAAATCCCCAGCATTACCTGAAATCTTGACACCCAGATATTCGATAGACCCCCCAATCGGAACCACCGACACCCTCAATTCTCTCAGTGAGTCATCTGGTTCGAGAGGGAGCAACGCCGATTTTGTCCAATTAACTTCCAAGCCCGATACAGCTCCAAACCTGTCTACCAATTCCATAGCAGTCAAAATATCTCCTCTTCCCCCCTTAACAAATAATATAATATCGTCAGCATATAACAAAATCTTCTCATTTATACCTCTTAACCCAAAACCCGATATCTGCTGTGAAGACCTTATTAAAGCAGCCAAGGGTTCAATATAGAAAACAAAGAGAAGAGGCGAGAGGGGACACCCCTGTCTAGTACCACGTGAAGGAGAGAACCATTTAGAGGGATTACTATTAATCATAACTCTAACCATAGGGAGAGAATAAAGCAACTTCACCCAGAAAATGAAATTCCCTCCAACTCCAAATCTCTCCAAAACTTTCCAGAGAAATCCCCACTCCACCCTGTCGAAGGCTTTAGTAGCATCTATCGACAGGATGGGGCGGGGAACACCGGAATCTATCTGCAAGTTCGCAAAAACTCTGGATATATTATCCTGCAAGAATCTTCCAGGTACAAACCCCGTTTGTTCTGCCCCTATCATCTCAGGAGCTACTTCCGCTAATCTCTGTGCAAGCACTTTAGCAAGAATCTTACAGTCTGTATTCAATAGCGAAATGGGACGATAAGAATCTATTTTGACCGGGTCCTTATTTTTCTTTCCAATAAGCACAATGCTAGCCTCCCGCATAGACCGGGGTAGATGTCCCAACCTGCAGCTTTCCTTAAATACCTCTAACAACTTAGGGAGAAGGATATCTTGAAACTCTCTATAAATTTCAAAGGGCAGCCCATCCGTTCCTGGTGTGGACTGACCTCTAAAGCTATTCAGTGATTGTGTAAGATCCTTCACCGTTATGGGTCTATTCAGCATAATCTTTTGTTCAGGATTCATAACAGGTAACTCTAGACCCCCCAACAGTGAGTTCATCCCACCCTCATCCACTGAACTAGAGGAACTATAGACTTCCTGGAAATGCCGCAAGACAATATTCTGAATCTCATCAGGTTCGCGTGTTTGCCTCCCTTGTTCATCTACTAACAGAGTAATGCATTTCTTAGGATCTTGATTCTGAACCAGTCTGGCAAGGAACTTCCCCGCCTTTCCCCCCTCTAAGAAGCGGGTCTGACCCTGAAAAAAGATTTTTTGTTGCGCCTTTAATAATAAAAACTCTTCCAGGTTATTTTGCAGCCGTTTTAACTCCCGCCCATTTTCCCGAGATGGATTCTCTACAAATTCTGCCTCTGCGGTATTAAGCTTAGTTCTAATCAAACTCTCTTCACTATGATATTGTCTTTTTTTACGATTCACTTCCCTGTAAAGTACCCCCCTCAAATAGGCCTTAAGTGCGTCCCAGACAAACTGCAACTGCGTAGAATCTCTATTCGTGTTCCAAAAAAATTCAATTTCTTCCCTAATCACCTGTTTTTGATCCAAAAGGGATAACCAATAAGGGTTAAACCTAAACTCCCTTCTAAGGCTTACGGCAAAACCAGGAAGCCCAATCCCCAGCACCAACAAAGAATGATCAGAGAGTGATTTGGGCTCATATCTAAGTGACCCCGCCCACTTTATGGAAATACTATTACAGAATACAAGGTCTATACGGGAGGCCGCACCATGAGAGGCACTAAAACACGAAAATACCGGAGTGAAACCATAAAGACTCCTCCATACATCATACCAATTTAATTCTTCTACTACCTTAGCTAAAGGGGTAGGACGTGAGAACTCTTCCCTCATCCTACCTCTTCTATCATTATGGTTATCCATTGGGCAATTAAAATCGCCAAGCACAAACAACGGGATATCCCCTTTATCTTGCAAAAATTCAATCAATTTCAGTAGCACTTTATGGGAATATGGCGGGGGAACATAGATTGCAGCCAACACAACCACAACATCATAAATCTTACAGTGTAAAAAAATATATCTACCTGAAGAGTCAATTTTCGAATCTAGCTCCTGAAAGGGGACCCCCCTATGTACATATATGGAAACCCCAGCCGAAAAACTGGAATATACTGTATGAAATTGATGCGAGGCCCACCTTCTCTTAATTTTCCCGATGTTATCTAGAGAACAATGTGTCTCCGCCAAGCAAACTATAGCGGGAAGAAACTTAGATATTCGATCAAAAATTGCGCATCTCTTAACCCGATCTCCCAAACCTCTTACATTCCAGAAGAGAAACTTACAATTACTCCCACTCATAGTCTAAAATGAAAAAAGGAAAAAAAAAAAAAAAAAAAAACTAATATAGAAAAAACAATTACATCTACTACATCCCCCATCCCCTGCAGGTATCCCCCCTCCTCCCCATACCCTCCCCGTACCTCCCCCCCCTCCCCCTCCCCCCAACCCTCCCCATACCTCCCCCCCCACCCCCACCCCCCTCCAAATGGCACCCCAAACAACTCATGCAAGGGCACCTCTTCAAAAACCGGCAACCACCGCTGGCCACTGCTCCCCCACCCCTCCAAATCCCCCCCCCCAACCTCCCCAACTCATTTCAATCTATTCCCACCCCCTCCATCCACTTCAGAGCATCTGCAGGTGAAGAAAAAAAACAGACAGAGTCTTTATAAGTCACTCGGAGTCTGGCCGGGAAAAGTAATGAGAAGGAAATGCCAGCTTGATGCAGCCTCCTCTTTATATCTCTAAACGACACTCTTTTGACCTGAGTAGCCTTGGAGAAGTCCGGAAAAAATGTCACTCTCCCCCCATTAAATAACACCTCATCCTTTTTCCTTGCCAGCTTCAGTACAGCATCACGATCGCTGGAACAAACCATTTTAATTAGTAATGCTCTAGGAGAGGAGCCAGGCGGAAGGGGTTTACTTGGGACCCTATGAGCCCTTTCAATGCCAAACAGATCCGAGAAAGAGTCCCTTCCAAAAAGATCTATTAACCACCCATGGCAAAATTTGACAGCATCCTCTGATTCCGACCCTTCAGGAAGTCCAAGGATCCTCACATTAGACCGACGAGAACGGTCCTCTAAGTCAGTGATCTTATCATTACACGATTTAATCTGTTTTCCATGTTCAGTCACAGTCTTTTTTAGGCAAACAATTTCCTCCTCCAAACCTGGTACAGATTTCTCAAGTGATGAGACTCTTTCTCTAATTTTTGTTAAATCATCCCTTATTAGGTTAACATCTGTAGAGAGTGAGCCAACTTGTAATGATAAGTCCACCAAAGATTTACTGCAACCTTTCACTTCAGATAGTATTGCATCCAATTTACCATCTGCCGCCAGATTACCCTCTTCTGCAGCCGTCTCCCCCCCCTCCTCCTGGAGCGCAGCATAACGAGACCCAGCAGAAATCACCATAGGTGAAGGGGAGCGAGAAGCAACTACTTTAGCATAATTCACAGGGGATTTCATATATTCATCAAGCTTGACAGACTTATCTTTCGCTGTTCCAGCTTTCTTATTAGAATTTCTTGAGGTCATTGTGACCACTCCTCCCCTTCAGAGACGGCAGAAATAGCTACAGAAGAAACACCAGCATTAGCTTCACACATGTAAATCATAATAAAACGGAATCAGTAGTGCAGGGTCAGATCCAGGAAAGCGTCTAACAAAATCCATATATTTTACACTGTACCTTGACCCCAATTGCAGTCCCGAAAAAACCAATCAGCGCTTTCCACAGAGCATTTTTAATCCCCTGCAATGCTCTGAACCAGCAGACACTTCCACGGTGATCTAAAAGTTAGGGGAGAGCGGAGCAAAGATAATCAGTTTCTCGGCTCCCCGTTGTATACTGACACAGTTTTAACTCCTGAGTGACCTTAGCAGAGATCGGGGGCCGAGAGCCGGATAGCGCCGGCGCCCAACCGGGGGGGGGGGGGGGGAGGCGGGAGAGACACCGCAGGCCCCCCAGAGCCCCCGTAAAGGGGACCCGGGGGAACCGCCCGCCCACACCCCACCCCCCACCCCGCCGGCCTGGCCCCGCCACCACCGACCCCCCGCCATCCCTCCAACAAGCATGGTTACTCACGTCCGGGCAGTGCTTCATCTGTGCCCCGGCTGCCCGCCTAACCAGGACTGAGCAGCATGTCACAAATCAGGCCCCCAGCAGGGAGCATTCTTATTGGTCCTCGGCCTCACGTGACATACCGGGGCCTTCCGACCCACCGCCTGCGGCGACTCTTCGGGGAAATATCCCGTCCTTTGCTCCACGCCACACAATACACCCTGTGTCCACCTCCGGAACATCCTCGCCTCGTGCCGAGTGGTTAGAGTCCGGCTACAGTTAGCCTCCCAGCCATCCACCGGTCAGTATCTCCACCAGGCATATCCTTGACCACCTGCCCGCCCGGCATACCAGGGACTTCCCTGGGGCGTCATCACTTCATCTCGGGGCCTTAGCTGGTGCCGCTTGAGCGGAGGAGGAGAGGGGAGGAGGAGGAGAGGGGAGAGCAGCGCTTCCAGCGGCGTGCGTCCTACGTCATGACGCGCCGACCCCCCCCAAAACAAGTAGCAAGTGCAGAACTTTAAACTTTTACAATGTGTACTATGAACTGAAAACAGTCACCCAGCAGTAGTAACATCTTATTCCCTAGTTGACTAATGTGACAAGTCACAATTCTAAGTGCTAACTGGTTTAAGTGCTAACAAACAAGCATGAGAACAGCTAGATAGATTTCTCTCTCATACTGTGCAAACTTACAATATGTATATATCCCAACAAATTAAACTGAAGGGTAACCATCATTTCCAAATTTCTGACATGTCACCAAACTTGTTAGGGTCCAAGTGCTGACCCTAACCCTACTTGCTTAAAGGAAGGGGCAGAGGGCCCTCAGCAGAGTGCGGCATCTGTTCCTTCCTGAACATAACTTCCCGGATAGACAAACAGAAACAAAAAGGTGATGACCTGACCACCTCTGCCCTATTTTGGCAACTGTTGGGGGTAAGGAGGCTGACATGTCAATATGAAAGTTATAGTCACGTCAATCGTTCTATGAAGTGATAGTTACCCTCCCCTTTAAGGCACAAACAGCATTAACAAACTATTAACTGTGGCGGTGTGTATCCTAAACGTCATTTTTGTCAACTCCATTTCCTCACTCTCCTCCTCACTTTGAGTTACATTTATGACAACAACCTCACTGTCTGACAACTAGGTCTCATCGTCATCATCAGACACCTCTTCCAACCCCGCTTGCAAGTCCCCACCCTCATCACCCACTGAGTGCGTGAGCTGCATAGTTTGGGCATCGGGACATATCGACTGCTCCGGTTGCTCTGACTCAGGGAAGGGTCCAGAAAAGAGTTCCTGGGAGCATGGTGGTGGATCTGAATCCCTTCTTTCCCTGGAGGGGCCAGGATGTGGGGAAGGAGGCTGAGCTAATGGAGCAAGGGTTCCACTGCCTTGGGTAGCGTGGCTGGACTGCGTGGAAGTTTGGGTGGTGGGTAAGTTACTGGACACATTATCCACTATCCACGTGATCACCTGTTCACACTTCTGCGGTTTCAATATCGGTCTACCATGAGACCCCGTAAGTTGGGCAAAGATGCTGGGGAGTGGACGTCAGCGGTGTGCCACTGCTACCTCCTCAACAGGTGCTGCTGTGTCACCCTGCCCTGAACCACGGCCTCCGGCAACGGCATCACTTGGGACCCCACGCCCACATCCTCGTTCTCGACCCTTACCCCTGGGGTTCACCATTTTATGGACACTGCACAGTATGGAACTTAGATAGGCCTTGCGTATGAAATACAAAAATCAGGAAAAATACTTGTAGTACCCACAGATTTTGTGGGGCTGTATGGTACAATCTGGTACTGGCTGGACCTAGATACATGCTGTGATACCCCCTTACAATGAGCAGTGAAGTTTTATAAAGGTGTACTACAAATCCAAGCAATATACAGTGTAGTACCCACTAGTTTAGGGGGGCTGTATGGTACTATCTGGTACTGGCTTGACCTAGATACATGCTGTGATACCTCCTTCCAATGAGCAGTGAAGTTCTATGCGGGTGTACTACAAATTCCAGCAATCCAATGTAGTACAGCAGGACCACCTGCCCCAAAATAAAAAAAAGAGTACACTGAGCACTTCTTAGGGGTCTGCATGCAACACCTAATGTCCCCTTTCTGCCAGCAGCCGGTCACCACAGTGTGCTGCTCAAATCGTGGTAGCAGCACTGCAAGTCCCAGCCATAATTCTGTAGTAATACTATTAAAAAATGATTTGAAGACCTGAAAAGGGCTGTTTGTTTGTATTGCTAGTATTTCCTGCCTACTGGAACACTAAATCCTACACTGACGCTCTCCCTGAGAAGCAGCAGCTCTGTCCCTGATCTCTCACAGCATGCGTCTGAAGCGAGTACTGCCGGCTGCGCGTTTTATATGGCAGGGTCATCTGATCTGGCCAACCAATCGCTGCTATCAACATGTATGGGTCCCATGTGATCACAGGATGTACCAAAGAGTCTCCTGCATGTTTATTGGCTGAGAAATAGCGCTCAAACTTACAGGAAACAGATGTTGATATTTTCTTGAGTATTGTGAGATGCTCGTCCGAGTAATGAGTACCATTGAGTACCCTAATACTCGATCGAGTACAAAGCTCGGACGAGCATGCTCGCTCATCACTACTTACAACCTATTCACAGGAGTGATGACAAGTGTATGATTGGTGGGAGTCTGAGTAAAGGGACCCCCACTGAGCATGAGATTGTGGATCCTGAATGCCCCTGCTTGAATGGATCAGTGACCTTGTATGCTTTATCCAAACTCTACAGTACTGGGAAAGATAACATAGGTCTGTATACAGCTATCTTTGCCAGTACTATAAAAAGAGGCAATGGTGGGCATACTCAACTCAAGTTCCATCAGGCACACTTGGGCCCCCCCCATTATGGTGATCAATGAAGGCCCCCACCAATCAGGCGAATTTACAAGATAAACAGGATAGAAGTAGACAAATGGATGGCTTCCAAAGGCGCTTGCACTCTTCAGGATCCAATGTCAATTTTACCAATAAAAGAGTTGCTGTTCACTTTCTGCCATACTGGTGGCATGTTGTGAGGGGAGACAGAACCCACAGACTATGCATGGCGGAGAGAAATCACATGTACAGGCAAAGGGGAAGAGATTGAACAGCATCAATGAAAAGGGAGATTTTACTTATGTATTGACATAGGTCATATATTACAAAATGAAACTGATACAGTAATATGCAAAAAAATATTAAATCTAGTAAAGGTGGCAGGATTGTGGATTCACAAAGCTGAGATGCAGCATGTGTTACTGAAAGGTGCAGAAGAGTTAAGGAACAGAATTCTCTTATATAGGGAGTCTAAAAATTAACAAATGGATGAAAATTGTTCATTTTGAAAGCCACATTAAAACTTTATTTTAAAAAAGTTGAAAAAAGTAGATATTCAAGTAGTCAGCAACCATTATCCATACCAATTTCAGTATTTTCCCTCATTACTAACTTTTGTAATTCCACATATTTCTTGTGTCACTAAACTGTTTTCCCTTCAACTTATGGTGAAAACATTTTATTTGTCTCTATTTTTTTTTTTTTTTTTTTTTTTTTTTTTTATAACAATCTAAGTCATATAGATTTACTAGCAAGTGCAGCCACAGGAAAAAAAACACCTTGGACAGCAACCTCTGTGCTTCATAGCTAAGATAAGGCATGCAGCTAAAATATCCTATTGATCTGTGTCTACTGTCTTCTGTCTCGCCACCCCTCCTCTTCTGTCCCGCTTTCATTATGTTTACCGCTTGGGACAGGTCAGCTCCCTGGGAATCAGGACAGAAAGAGACTTGACAGAAGGCCAGATAGTAAATTGTAACAGTGTAATGCGCTAGTAAGCTACAAACAGCCAAAAATACAGGCTGGAAACAGAATGCAGCTGAGATAAGGGACCACAGGTAGCCAGGAGACATATGTTGAAAGCCAGAGGCCATACATTATACTGTCCTAGGATAATAATGTCTGTTTCTAGATAGATAGATAGATAGATAGATAGATAGATAGATAGATAGATAGATAGATAGATACTGTAGACAGATCATTTCTACTATTGTAAATAGCACAACTGCTGAAATGCCATTTTATTTAGACAAAGACTTTAACAGCAGAGGTTTTGCTGTGGCATTAAATTACCAAGCAAATATTATAAAAACAAAATGTGAAATAATCTACAAAATATTGTGCGGGAAATAGTCAGTGAATATTTCTAGCTTTTATCCTAATATGTTGTGTTCATTATAATCTGGCATATCACTAGAAAAGGTAAATGGGAGTAAATATTAAACCTAGAGGTGTAAAATCAATTGGCAAGGCTTGAAATTTGCAACAAATCAACACGGTGCGTACTGTGGAGAGACAAATAAACAATAGCACAAACCTATTTTCATGCAGTATATCTACAGTGGCTGACAATATCAATTTGTCCACTTGAGGGTGCCAGAGACTAATACATAATTTAAAGAACATTGCATCATTTGTTTTTATACTATAGGTATTAATTTAAATAGTTAATGCTGCGCCCATTGACCCCTGAAATCTACAAAAAATAGTAATACAGTACATAGCATAAGAAATGTGATAATACATTACATAGCAGAGCAAGTGAATAGGGAGTGATGAATGAATTTTAGTGTAATGGTAACATTTCTAACATTTTCCAGTATTTATGGATAATTTAGGGTTTCTACATGTTCTTATTACCCTTTGGAGTCAGGTTACATAGCTCTGCAACTCAGATCTGATTTATTGGACCATTTATTGCTTATATACTTTTTCAGGTACCGTAAGTCGAGATGACGTTTGGATACAAGTCCAATAAATAATAGATTCCTTAACCTGACATCTTTAATTCTTACAGTCTGGGTCTCAGCAGAACATATAAAAGATGTCATTTCAACTTAATTTCACTATTGATGAGGTCGAAAGAAGCAGTGTTGAATGTGAATGAAGTAGAAACTCACACATTAGCGTCCCAGAGCTCATAAACAAAGGGGAAAAAAAATCTATGAACAATAAATTGCTATTAGGAGACAGAGAAGTACATCCCGAGACGACAGATGAAGGCAGGCAAACAGGACTAATGACATCATTCAGTGAAAGTAATGTCTTAAACAACAGCAACACAAGCAATGATTGTCTGCTCGAAATAAAATGCTTTGCTGTAAATCAGTCAATGAACGCACAAATCCACAAGATGTCACTAGAGTAATAGGAAATAAAAATGCTGATTGCAGCTAAACTTTGCATTTCCCTAATGTTTCGGACGTGGAAATGACACATAGCTCAAATTTGGGTGAAGGTGCATTAAATTCAACTGTCAATTTTTATTTACTTAGCCATTTAAAATATTGCATGAGTGTACATGTTGTTGTAATGTGTATCATTTATTTCTTAAAAATTAGTCTTTGGTTCTCCTGAAGTTTTTCATTTTTAGAAGTGCTTGTGAAAAAAAAAAAAAACTTCCCAATGCTGTAAATAGTGCCTGGTTCACATTGTTCACTACTTTTTGACCTCCTTTTAACACAAGAAAGTGCTTGCCAGTATAGTAATTGGTTCGTGTTCGCCAAACATTCACAAACAAATAACGAACGTACAGTAGAAGCTTATGTTTCGGTCTACGCACATGTGTACAGATTATCTGGTGCAAAGTGTAAATTACTCACTTGCGTATATTCGCAAGTTCGAAAATATTCAAAAATGATCGTTATAACTATTCCAATCATCGAACACATTGTTGGTGATAGGCGAACACACACAATTAGTTGGTATAAACATACAAACATTTACAAACATGTTCGCTCATCACTAGTACCAAAGCACAGGGTGAGGGCGAGGGGCTGTGACATCACAGGTATAATATAGGGAGACAGACGGGACAAATGAACACAGACAAAGCGATACAACAGAAGCATGTCAATGAATTAATGTTGTGACATGACATCAATTTACCTTTTTTTGTTTATTTTTTTAGCACCTCCTTGCCAGTTTTTTTAAATAATTGTATGAATCATTGGGCAACCCCTTTAACCCCTTAGCGACTCATGACGTATCTGATACGTCATGGTGCCGCGCGGGGGGGGGGGGGGTGTTCAGAGTGGGACCCCGCTCTGAACGGCGCTGATCCCAGCTGACATGTGCAGCCGGGCAGTGCCTCTATTAGCCAATGCGGGTCCCGTTGCCGCGCCGGCTAATTAAGCCTGCAGGAGGCCATAGCAATCTATGACCGATCTTATCGATTTTTGCTGTGTATATACACAGCATTGATCTCTATGAGAGATCATTGCTGTTTATATACAAGTCCCCCAGGGGGACTTCTAGTTAAAGTAAAAATAAAAGTAAAAATGTTTTTTTATTAATAAAAAATCCCCTCCCCTATTAAAATTCAAAATCACCCCCCTTTTCCCATTTTATAAATATAAATAAATAAACAAATAAACAAACATGTTTGGTATCGCCGCGCGCATAATCCCGAACTATTAATTAATCACATTACTGTCGGTAAACGGCGTAAGCGCAAAAAAATTCCAAAGTGCAAAATTGTCCTATATGAAATTGTCCTTTTTTCAAAAAGTCCTATATGCGCAATCAAGGTACTGATAGAAAGAACGCATCATGGCGCAAAAAATGACTCCTCACACAGACCCATATACCAAAGGATAAAAGCGCTGTAAACATGGGAATAGAGCGATTTTAAGGAACATATATCTGTTAACAATGGTTTGAATTTTTTACAAGCCATCAGATAACATAAAAGTTACAATGTTACATATTGTTGTAATCGTAACGACTTAAGGAACATGCATAACCAGTCAGTTTTACCCTATGGCGAACGGCGTAAATGCAAAACTCCCCGAAATCAAAACAAATTTTTTTTTTTTTTCAATTTGACAGCGCAAATGATTTTTTTCCGGTTTCCGGTTTCGTCTCTAGGTGAGAAAATGCAAGCGCTATGGACTTTTAAACATAAAGTGGAAAAAGCAAAAGTGCAAAAACGAAAATTGGCTTTGACCTTAAGGGGTTAAAGTGTTTCTCCAATTACTAGTGCAGTGGTGTTTCAGTAGTTTAAAGCAGAGGAGTAGCTAGCCTTTCCTGCACCCGGGGCATAGATTAAAGTTGGCACCCCCCCCCCCCACCCCCCTCACCCCACCCCGACACACACACACATACACACACACACAATTTTGTCACCAAAAACGCAACCTCCTCTGTGTTGAGAGCTGTTGCTGCATACAGGACTGAAGGCCACTAAACGACACCTGCTGAGTATTCCGCATGAATAAAATTTATAATAATAACATGGCACAGTAGTCAGCAGCCTCAGCAACTCTATTCTCACCCCATGTCACTTTGTAGAGACTGGCTATTTTATAGGACAATGATCACTAATGTGGGGATTGGCTGTTCTATGGGTTGATGATTACTAATGTGGGGACTAGCTATTGTATGGGTTAATAATCAATAATGTAGAGACTGGCTACTGTATGGGACAATAATAATTAATATGGGGACTGGCTATAGTATGGGACGATGATCACTAATGTGGGGACTGGCTACTGTATGGGACAATAATAATTAATGTGGGGACTGGCTATAGTATGGGACGATGATCACTAATGTAGGGACTGGCTATTGTATGGGACAATGATCACTAATGTGGGGACTGGCTATTGTATGGGACAATGATCACTAATGTGGGGACTGGCTATTGTATGGGACAATGATCACTAATGTGGGGACTGGCTATTGTATGGGACAATGATCACTAATGTGGGGACTGGCTGTTCTATGGGTCAATGATCACTAATGTGGGGACTGGCTATTGTATGGGATAATAATCAATAATGTAGAGACTGGCTATTGTATGGGACAATGATCACTAATATGGGGACTGGCTATTGTATGGGACAATGATCACTAATGTGGGAAATTATACCACTACTAGCAGTGATCTCTATACAGGAGATTGCTAGGGGCAGATCACACTGTATAGTTATACAAGCCTGCAGGACGTTATAGCACTGCTAGTAGTGATGTCTATATGGATCATTGCTGGGGGAGGGGGGGGGGACTCATGTCTTCCCTTCTGCTCCCTGGATCTGATAGAGCAGCTGACTTCAGGAGGGAAGCTTCCTGTATACAGCCAGTACTAGGCACATGGCTCACCTCGGGCTCTGTGCTTAGTAATGAATGTGACTGGCAGCCATGCTTTCAGCTCCCTGCACTATAGCAGGGTTGGGCTGACACACTGGCATAATGCTGTGTACAGTGATGTGCCATTACAACTACTGCTGTGTATATAACCTGGCTGCACAGAGCATTAGCAGTTAGGGCATATATACACAAGAACTAAGGAGGCAGATGTTGCATATATAGCTAGTCTTCCTCTTCCTGATGCAGCAGCCGCTAAATCCCGGTCCCCTGCTGTTTCCTCTGTGTCTGTGCTGCCCTGTAGAGGTTAAAGGGGACGGGCCCTGTTTTACTGATAGGTGCTAATGGGTTCCCTATTGCTAGCTGGACCAGAGCAGAACACTGTCTTCCTGCAGGTAAAGCTTCTGTAGCATTAAAAATGACACTGTGCAGGGAGGCTGATCCCCACCCCACCTTGTCCTCAGCCCGCTGTCCTCCCCCCCCCCCCCCAGACTGCAGCCCTCCCAAACTCTCCGCAGACCTCAACCGCAAGTGGGCGCGATTGGAGAGAGACCAGGAGGAGGAGAAGAGACAGTGCAGGACAAGAGCAGCCATAGCAGGATCGAGGACAGGTGATGTTACACGCTAAAACTACAACCCCCACCATGTCCTGCTGTCAGGACATGATGGAAGTTGTAGTTTTGCAATCTGTGGCTATCCTGGTTGCAAAACTACAGCTCCCATCATGCCCTGCTGACAGGAAAAGATGGGAGTTGTAGTTTTGCAACGTGTGGCCATCCTGGTTGCAGAACTACAACTCCCATCATGCCCTTTTGGCAGTTATAATAGGCGTTGTAGTCAGGGCCGGTTTTAGACAAAATGTGGCCCTGGGCAAAGTTGAAGGTGGGGCCCCAAATGCTAAAACATTGTAGCAGCAATTTAAGGTCCCGATACTTTTTTGTCAGCGGTTGGCGCGCTGCTCGAGGTGGGGTGATCTTCTGTGACCTTAAATAAGACCCCTCTGTGCCCTATATAGTAGATAGGTCCCTCTGTGCCTCCATAGTACATATAGTCGGTATCCCTCTGTAGGTAATTCTTCTGGTAGTTACCTCCACCACCCAGTATGTAGTATCCACCAATATAGGAGGCATCTCACTGTAGGTTTTACACCTGTTAGCTAGCCCCCTGATAGTTGCCCCCTCAGCAGATAGCAGCTCCCCTGATAGTTGCCCCCTCAGCAGATAGCAGCTCCCCTGATAGTTACCCCCCCCCCAGCACATAGCATCTCCACTGTCCCCCCCCCCCCCCAGCACAAGCACATAGCATCTCCACTGATAGTTGCCCCCTCAGCAGATAGCATCTCCACTGATAGTTAAATGCCCCCCCGCCCCCAGCACATAGCATCTCCTAGGGCTGGGGTGATGTGGGCAAAAAATAAAATCTCGTTTTTTCTTTTCTCGATTTTTTTTATTTATTTTTTGATGGGTGTAGTAGTATAGGCATAGTGGATAAGGGGTGTAGCAATAGTAGAAGCATATAAGATGAGGGGTGTAGTAGTAGATAAGGGGAGTAGCAGTTTTGGGAGTAGTAGTAGTATCAGGAGTGGAGGTAATAATAGCAATGGTAGTAGAGCAGTATTGGGGGTAGTAGTAGAGCAGTATTGGGGGTAGTAGTAGAGCAGTATTGGGGGTAGTAGTAGAGCAGTATTGGGGGTAATAGTAGAGCAGTATTAGGGGTAGTAGTAGAGTAGTATTGGGAGTAGTAGTAGTAGAGCAGTATTGGGGGTAGTAGTAGAGCAGTATTGGGGTAGTAGTAGAGCAGTATTAGGAGTAGTATTGGGGGTAGTAGTAGGGCAGTATGGGGGTAGTAGTATAGCAGTATTGGGGGTAGTAGTAGAGCAGTATTGGGGGTAGTAGTAGAGCAGTATTAGGAGTAGTATTGGGGGTAGTAGTAGGGCAGTATGGGGGTAGTAGTAGAGCAGTATTGGGGGTAGTAGTAGAGCAGTATTAGGAGTAGTAGTAGGGCAGTATTGGGAGTAGTAGTAGAGCAGTATTAGGAGTAGTATTGGGGTAGTAGTAGGGCAGTATTTGTGGTAGTAGTAGAGCAGTATTGGGAGTAGTATTGGGGGTAGTAGTAGGGCAGTATTGGGGGTAGTAGAGCAGTATTTGGAGTAGTATTGGGGGTAATAGTAGGGCACTATTGGGGGTAGTAGTAGAGCAGTATTAGGAGTAGTATTGGGGGTAATAGTAGGGCACTATTGGGGGTAGTAGTAGAGCAATATTAGGAGTAGTATTGGGGGTAGTAGTAGGGCACTACTGGGGGTAGTAGTAGGGCAGTATTAGGAGTAGTATTGGGGGTAATAGTAGGGCACTATTGGGGGTAGTAGTAGAGCAGTATTAGGAGTAGTATTGATGGTGGTAGTAGTAGGGCACTATTGGGGGTAGTAGTAGAGCAGTATTAGGAGTAGTATTGATGGTGGTAGTAGTAGGGCACTATTGGGGGTAGTAGAGCAGTATTAGGAGTAGTATTGATGGTGGTAGTAGTAGGGCACTATTGGGGGTAGTAGTAGAGCAGTATTAGGAGTAGTATTGATGGTGGTAGTAGTAGGGCACTATTGGGGGTAGTAGTAGAGCAGTATTAGGAGTAGTATTGATGGTGGTAGTAGTAGGGCACTATTGGGGGTAGTAGAGCAGTATTAGGAGTAGTATTGATGGTGGTAGTAGTAGGGCACTATTGGGGGTAGTAGTAGGGCAGTATTAGGAGTAGTATTGGGGGTAGTAGTAGGGCACTATTGGGGGTAATAGTAGAGCAGTATTAGGAGTAGTATTGGGGGTAATAGTAGGGCACTATTGGGGGTAGTAGTAGGGCAGTATTAGGAGTAGTATTGGGGGTAATAGTAGGGCACTATTGGGGGTAGTAGTAGGGCAGTATTAGGAGTAGTATTGATGGTGGTAGTAGTAGGGCACTATTGGGGGTAGTAGTAGAGCAGTATTAGGAGTAGTATTGATGGTGGTAGTAGTAGGGCACTATTGGGGGTAGTAGTAGAGCAGTATTAGGAGTAGTATTGGGGGTAGTAGTAGGGCAGTATTAGGAGTAGTATTGGGGGTAGTAGTAGGGCAGTATTAGGAGTAGTATTGGGGTAGTAGTAGGGCACTATTGGGGGTAATAGTAGGGCAGTATTAGGAGTAGTATTGGGGGTAATAGTAGGGCAGTATTAGGAGTAGTATTGGGGGTAATAGTAGAGCAGTATTAGGAGTAGTATTGGGGGTAATAGTAGGGCAGTATTAGGAGTAGTATTGGGGGTAGTAGTAGAGCAGTATTAGGAGTAGTATTGGGGGTAGTAGTAGAGCAGAGGAGAGATATGGGGGTACTTTATCATACAGGATACTGTGTGATTCAGCACCCACCTCCATCATGTACTGCTCAGGGCCTGGTGCCCATAGATACAGAGGGAGGAGGGCCCTGAACAGTATATGGTGGAAGGGGGGACTGCATCATACAAGATCCCCTGCCCCCTTCCTGTATACTGTTCGCTAGGCTAGTATATGGGGAGGGGGTTACTGTTTTATAAAGACACCCGAGGCTCCGCCCACCCACGGCCGTAAGCACCGCCCCCTGGCCGCAAGTCCCGCCCCCAGTCTCCGTGACCCTGTAACCCCCCCCCCTCCCTCTATTTCTTTACCTGGGCTTGCCGTTCCTCCTCCTCTGTAGGTCACAGGCAGCCTGAAGGAGGGGCGCTCCGTCCTCACAGCTCAGCTCCTTCGTTCATTAGTGGAGCAGGGGAGCTGCTTGTGCTGCTCTGCTTCCTGCTCCACTAATGAAGGAAGGAGCTAGGGGGCCCCTGGGGGATGGGGGCCCTGGGCAAGTGCCTACTTTGCCCCCCCCTAACGCCGGCCCTGGTTGTAGTTCTGCAACAGAATAGGGCAGGGGTAGGGAACCTTGGCTCCCCAGCTGTTGCAAAACTACAACTCCCATCATGCCTGGACAGCCAAAGCTTTAGCTTTGCAACAGATTTGCAACAGCTGGAGAGCCAAGGTTTCCTACCTCTGGACTAGAGGATGAAACATGGCATGAGGGAGAGATGGTGACACAGAACACAAGGGGTCACAGTGTCACGGTAGACGATGGGGAGGTGGTGGCAGAGTACCCAAGAGGGAGACGCTGGAAGGGTATACAATGGGCTGACGGTGGCACAGTACACAAGGTGGAGACAGTAGCACAGTACCCAAAGAGGACACGGTGGCACGTTACACAATGGGCTGACAGTGGCAGGGTACACAAGGGGGAGTGGGTGGCATGGTACACTGTGGGGCAATGTGGGTACTTTTGATTTATGTTGGCATACTAGACTATATTGAAAACACTTTTTTTTGTCCTAATCAGGAAATCCTGAAGGCATTTCCTGATGGTTTCCTGAAGGTAAAAACTGATAATCGTCAGAAAATCCTGATGCTTTCCTCACACCATTTAAAGCCTCATGATCAGGATTTCCTGACAGTAAAAACTGACACAGACGTGTGAATGGGGCCTTAGGGCTACAAGTAAGACAGTACAAGGGCTACAAGTAAGACAGTACAAGTCATTTCTAGTATTGTCCTTCATCTGATGGGGGAAGTTGGGGGAAGAGATAGGCCTGATGGGTGTTTGGTATTCCTTCTTTCCAGTGAATGGTACATAGTCTGATACCCTACTCCAGTAGGTTTTTGTGTATGAGCAGTCCCAGACCTCAAGCCAAAAATTGGTGAATGGCATTTGGCATTTTGAACATGCTGTTATTCTGTCTGGGAAATGTGGAGAGGGTCGTATTGTGAAGCTGTATAAGGCAATTTGTGCTAACTTAAAATATGTCTCTCTTCACCTCTTATTGATGATACACTTGCAAATTGTGTGCCCCCATGAAGGATGTGCTCCCGAATATTTGGATCACCAATCCACTTGATCCATGTGGGGAAAAGGGCCCTAGGGTTTATCTTTGGGAATGAGTTTTTGAGGGCATTATAAAGGTTAGTTATTGTTGGCTTGTGCAGGGTACTACCTATGATATCATGATGGAGATTCTGTCAGAAGGATTTTGCATTCTGTTAGAACAAAATGTGTGCGCCTGTCTAACATATAAAAAGTGTGATGGGGACAGACTTTTTTTTTTTTGGGGGGGACGACTTCTGATGACATTTTTTGGTGTTTGTGTTTTATTAATTTCCTGCATGAGTGAGGTCCACGACTTTTTAATGTCCAGGATATTTACCATTAAAGATATTTGGATGTGCTATTTCCTTTTTCTGGGAATTATTAAGGCTCTCTACTCTAACCAATGTTATTTTCTATGTAAGATTAAAGTAAAAGTTTAAGTGCATGCACTAGACTTCAACTGAGCACAATAAATAACCAGACCAAAAGCACTGGTAAGCTGTGACAGCAGTGATTTGAAAGAATATATTAAACAGAAACCACAAGAAAAAAAAAGGCATAAAAGTCAAAACTGAATGCTGGGCTCAAATCCAAGTGACACTTCTTCTCTCAGAATTGTCACTGTTTAGGCAGTTAATGCAAAATGAAATACATCCCATGAAATATGATATTATTGTAACAACAGGGACCATATATAATGTTACTTACCACAGTGCACTGAGTAATATATTTCAATATTTATTGCACAATGATAGGTCTTTGTATAAGAATAGCAAGTCCCATTACTCTAACTGAGAAGTTGGCAGCCCTTTGAATCAACTATTCAACGCACAGGGACAGTCTGTGTTGAAATAACAAATAACGGAATCATGTTGTTCATTTGCATTATATTTTCTGAAGTTTTAATAGATTTTTTTTCAACAGTAACAAGAGTAGGATATGCTTAATTAGAGAGTATTTATTCAGGTGACACCTTCACCAGTATATACAAATATTTACAGATAAGATCATTAATCAAAGATTACGCCTTTGGGCGAGGCATAAATAATTGACTATTTGGATTAACACTACATGACAGTGATTGGTGTGATTGACTGCCATACTCATATCGTAACGGGATAGAGTTATTGTCTTGGCGTGACCATCACGGTGTAGATTTGTTTGTTTAAAACCGTTTGCTTGTTAATATTGGTTATAATTAATGGACTATTACAAGCACCGGACTGTACTAGACATATCCCGACATAGGGAAAGAACGGCACGACAGTGTGCGTAATCTTTGATTAATGATCTTATCTGTAAATATTTGTATATACTGGTGAAGGTGTCACCTGAATAAATACTCTCTAATTAAGCATATCCTACTCTTGTTACTGTTGTTTATATTGCTAGGATTAATTGAATTATTTGGTACATGGTGTTACTTAACACACTTATCCATACATGTTGTAGATTTTTTTTCAACATGAATACTAATACTTTAAAAATTACATTATACAGTATATAAAAATGAGTGAACTTACTGTTCTGTATTCTCTAATTATATAAGTATGATACTAGAAAATATCTCAAAACAGACCACCTGCATAGTTTGTAACTATAAGCTTTACGTTTATGCAGCTCTGTTTCGACATAAGTAGGCTGGGGGAAAGAAGCTAATTATAATCCACTTTCATCACTGCCCGTGCCAGTTGCAGAGTGCCTGATCATCCTGGTAATTAAAGAAGCTATTTTTTTCCCTTCACCATCAATAAAATGATCTTTTTTTTTCTTTAATAGCAGTTTCAGGTTAGGTGTAGTTAAGGCACCCTTAAAGGAATTCTGGGGCACATCACTTAGGAGGCCTTAGTCCAAATATCCCCCACTGCAATGCAGACCATATATAGAATAGATTGGTTACAGCACCATGTAAAGTAGTAGTTCAAGTTTATTTCATATCACAAGTAAAACATTTAATCTGCATACCTCTTTATCAAGCATAACTCAGCAACCTAGATGACAGTCCCTTTGGAACCCCATTAGGTCGAAAATGGTGTGCCTTTAAAACAGATTTTTATTTATTATTATAAAGTGCCCTTGCTTCCAGAGCGCTATACAAGCAATATGAGTTAACAAACAGGAAAATTACAAGATCAATGAATAAGGCACTTAATTGTATAAATTAAGCAAAAGGCAGACTGGTATATGAGGAAAGAAGATCCTGGCTACGAGGGCTTACAGTCTACAAGGTAAGGGAAGAAAGACAAAAGGTAAAGTGCAGCCAAAGTGTAGTGCAGAATTACTATAGGTTAGAGCCTAGTTTAAAAAGATGGGTTTAAGGGTGGGTTCACACAGGACGACTCGCTGCGAGTTTTGCAGCGAGATCCACTACGAGGTAAGGTCCTGGCAGGTCCCTGTAAATACATACTTCTTCCAGACCGCTGCGAGTATGTAATTCAGCCGCTCCCTTAACCCATTAATCGGCTCCCGCTGTCTGTATACATTACCTGTCTCCTTGCTGCACAGGGTCCCAGCTTCCTGCTCTCCCGCCCAGCCAATCAGTGTGTTGCCCAGCCGCAGCCACTGATTGGCTGGGCGGCAGAGCAGGAAGCCGCGACCCCGTGCAGCAAGGAGACAGGTAATGTATACAGACAGCGGGAGCCGGTTAAGGGGGTGGCTGAATTACAGACCGCTGCGAGTATGTATTCACAGGGACCTGCCAGGACCTTACCTCATAGCGGATCTCGCTGCAAAACTTGTAGCGAGATTTCCACTGCGAGTTGTCCTGTGTGAACCCTTCCTTAAGGTTACTTTTGAAGGTCTTGATGGTACATGAGTCGGGATAGTGAGTTCCAGAGTAGGTTGTGTGAGATATGAACAAGGGGGAGCACAAAAAGAAGTCATTGGAGGATAGAAGCTTGCATGAGGGATAGTAGCGGGATATAAGGCTATAGATGTAGGAAGGGGACAGATTGTGGAGGACCTTGTATGTCCTAATCAACAATTTAAATTTAATATGTTGAACAATGGGGATCCAGTGAAGGGATTGGCAGAAAGGAGAGGTGGAGGCAAAGGTGGATTAGTCGGGCAGCAGAGTTAGAGTTAGAGTTTTTGAATGTGTGGTTTAAAAGAAAGCATACAGTGAAAGGTGACCCCAAGAGATCTCGGGGGACAGGTGACAGAGTGCAGCCATTGATTGTGATTGAGAGATTAGATGGAGGGATGAAGTGAGATGGGGGAAAGATGATTAGTTCTGTATTTTCCATGTTGAGTTTTAGAAAGTGGGAGGAAAAGAAGAAAGATATAGTCGATAGACACACATAGTTATGTGTGTCCTCGGCATAGAGGTGGTACTTGAAGCCATGGGAATCTATGATGTGTTCTAGGCCAAAAGTACCAACACCAACAGTGAGGGGATGAGGGGAAAAGTGGTGTAGGAGTGGGAGTGGTTAGAGATTTAAGAGGAGATCCAGGAGAGGGCTGAGCTAGTGACACCAAGGGATTAAAGAGTTTCAAAGGCTGAAGATAGTTCAAGAAAAAGGAACACAGAGTATTGGTGTGAGGCTTTGGCAGTTAGCAGGTGATTGGCCACTTTGGTCCTGGCCATTCAGGAGCCTTACCAGTAATGGAGGATGTGTTGGGAAGAGTTTAACTTGACTATGTGAAAATAATGGTGTACTAGTTATTTTGCAAACAGTTCTATGTTGTATGTTCTCTCCATGTTGCCTGTGAGTTTCCTCCAGTTACTCCGGTTTCCTCCCACACCTAAAACATACAGATGATAGGTGAATTTAGATTCTGACTCCCCATGGGAGTACAGGGACCAAAATTGATAAACTACTGTATATAAAGTGCTGCACAGTCAGTTTGCGCATTCAAATAAAAACATTAATTAAATCTTGTAAGTCTTAGCACTTTAGAAATGCAAAACTGCAAGTAAGCAAATGAACAATACTAAAAACTAAGGACAGTTACAGTCCAGATAACCGTCTCTAAAATTCTGATATAAGGGCTGGATTATCAGAATATGTGTGCTGCAACCCTACTTAAAATATGAGTGCAATATGTATGAGATTTAAGGGTACAAACCCACTTGACGTATTTGCTGCGTGAATCAGTCTTAAAAATAAGCAGGCAAAATGCAGGTTGGCTTTATACGATTGTTCTGCGTAAAAATACGCAATTGCGTATTTTTGAAGCGTGAAGCTTGTTGTTAGCAAAGCATCAGTTGTTAACAACCTGTGCGAAAAACGCATGTAGCTTCACGCTTCAAAAATACGCAATTGCGTATTTTAACACAGAACAATTGTATAAAGCCAACCTGCGTTTTGCCTGCTTATTTTTAAGACTGATTCACGCAGCAAATACGTCAAGTGGGTTTGTACCCTATATCTGATTTATTATACTGTACTGTAATTGCATCATTCATGATATTGTACTGTAATATTTTCTCAGGAAAGCTGAAAAAAACCACCTGCTTTTGTGGGAAATCAGTATGGGGAAATTATCAGCAGACACAAAGCTGCAATTTAAGCAACAAAATCTAGCAACAATGTCCCTAAAGAGGTTGCTTGCTTATGTGTAATTACATGTTTATTAATATAATTAGAGATGAGCGAAGCAGCATTTTAAAAAAAATGTCAACCGGTCAATCATCCAGTTTCCACCATGGTCAACAGTGGACCTTGGTGGATCAGTGGCATTATCAATATTTTTTCTAAGAACAGGAGTGACATGTGACCACTGATTATGTAAGGCACACAATCAGTTCAGTAATGAAACACAACTTGTATAATACAGTATCAGCGGAGTGCAAACAATGATTAAGTAAAGTGCATACTCAGTTCAGTAATGAAACAAAATTTGTTTAACACAGTAGGAGTGGAGTGTGACCACTGATTATGTAAGGTGCCCTCTCAATTCACTAATCCTAGTAAATTGGTATAACTCAATAGGATTTTACAGTGCCCAGTGCTCAGTAAGGGAATAATATGAATTGTGTCTTCACTGGTCCCAATGAATTCCTATGGCACCCAGTTACTTGGTAAATTGGACACTTGGTTTACAGCTACAACAAAAAATGAAAAGCAGTGGGAGGTCAGCACTCTTGTCAGATTTGCATACAATAGGGTGTTTTTCTGGCTGCATGCCACTCCAGAAACACATGAGAATTATCCCCGGACCCAGGGGTACAATATGTAGAAACGGGCTCCACCCGAGCCCGATCGTTCGGCATTTGATTAGCGGTGGCTGCTGAAGTTGAATAAAGCCCTAAGGCTATGTAGAAAACATGGATATAGTCATTGGCTGTATCCATGTTTTCCAGACAACCTTAGAGCTTTATCCAACTTTAGCAGACACCACAAATTAATGGACTTGAGCATGTTTGAGGTTCGCTCATCTCTAATACTTAACTTTCGTAATTTAAAAGGCTGATGTGTTTTGGGCTTACTCGCCCTTAAAGGGGTTATCCAGTGCTACAAAAACATGGCCACTTTTGCACCACTCTTGTCTCCAGATTAGGTGGGGTTTGAAACTCAGTTCTATTGAAGTAAATGGAGCTTAATTGCAAACTACACCTGAGTGTTTTTTCTATTGTTTCTATCCCCTGTAGATATCGGAAGTGGCTATAATCTGGTACTGCCTACACAAGGGTTGTGCCTCTGTTGTATGCACAACTCACACAGTCAGCTGCCCTTGTTTTTTTCTCACCTTGTGCACACTAGTCCTCACCATGGAGCACTTTCCTTTTGTTTCTGTATATACTAAATATCTGGCACACCAACTAATAAATAATTGATAAAAACTTTATTGATATGTCATTACTCAAAATGCACAAAACAACACCTAAAAACAGTTAAAACACATACATAACTACATAGGACTGTCTACAGAAACAGGCAGGTCCCAGGACCCTGACACATGAATATGAATGTCCCCTACCTGTGAAACTATGAACTAGCAGTATATGCAATATGCCTTGCAAACCAAATGCTGTAGTCTGAATATAACATGGAAATAGAGGAAGGTCAGATTACCATGTGCATTAGACGCCAGAAGTACACGGTTTCCCGGGTAAGATTGGAGCATGTGGAAAGTAAAAGGCTGGGTCGTTCACCAGCTGCTTAATCACTTAAAGAAGAAGGATCCACAGCTCCAAATACAACTTCAAGAGTTTATTGCCTGTCCATAAAAATACATTACAAAGATTAAAAAACGTGCCACTGTGTTTGGGGATGGACTCCTCTAGTCATGGCTATAGTACTATGCAAAATAATTGTTTATATATATACAATGAAAATGCCGCCCCACACAATGTCTCCTCCCCAAACATGGGTAATATAAAGGTAACAAATTACACCTGTATGGAGCCTGGCACACCACTCCCGGCCAGCCCTATCATATTTTGATGTCCAGAGAAGAATCAGAAAAGACGCCCGGCTAAATTAATCAGTGGCTGTGGTGGGACAGTGCACTGATTGGCTGAGCAGGCCGTCAGTGAGTCGGGAGCCAGAGAAGCAGGTGGGAGCTCAGGCAGGTAGGCATGATATGCCCCTTTCAGCCAAATACATCTTTTGCAGCCACATATACCCTTTTTCTGCTAGGTATTCTTCTTGCAGCCAGGTATGTCCCATGGAGCCATATGTGCCCCCTGGAGTCAGATACTGTATGCTGTCTGTAGCTAGGTATGCCCCCTGCAGCCAGATTAGTTTTTTGATGACAGGTATGTCTCATGGAGCCAGTTACAGTATGTCCCTTCCAGACGGATTTGTTCCCTGAAGCTGGATATGCCTCTTACCGCCAGATATGTCCTACAGAGCTGAATATGTCCCCCTGCAGCCAGATACCTCCCCAATGTAGCCAGAGACCTCCCCCATGTAGTCAAGATACCTTCTTCTATGTAGAAAGCAGGGCCTTTCTAGCGCTGGCGGACAGGGCGCCTACAGCTTGGGGGCGCTGGTGGCACCTCCTGGGATCTAACTCAGCGGCCTCAGCCCCCATTCCCAATTGCCACCCATCACCCATTCAGGCCACTGCCTCAAGCACATCCCCTCCTGACAGCGCTCAGCTGAGTGTCCGTCACTGCCGACTGCCCCGGGGACTTCGATCAGCTGGCCGCCCATCACCTGCCAAGGCCGCCAATGCCTGCCCACCCCCGGATAGCACTCCGCTGAGTGCCCCTCACCCGCACAGGCCAATGCCGCCCACGATACCCTGGACCTCATCTTCATCCTCATTAGGGGCCGGACGTTGACTCCCTCCAGCAGGCGGAGTGATATGACGTCACTGTGCCTGCTGAAGGATGCGTCCTGTGAAGGGCAAAGAGAGAAGATCAGAAGGTAGTGGTACACACCAGGGTTAGGTGAGTAAAAGTATGCAGTATACAGTATAGTAGTGGACAGTATAGCTATGGGGGCAGAGCACAGGCATTATTACTATAGGGACTCGGGGGGGTTATTACTATGGGGACACAGGGGAATTATTACTATATGGACACAGGAGGGGTTATTACTATGGGGATACAGGGATTATTACTATAGGGACACGGGGGGTATTACTATGGGGACATAGGGGGATTATTACTATGGGGACACAAGGGGAATTAATACTATGGGGATGCAGGGGGATTATTACTATGGGGACGTAGGCAGACAGATGGCAATTACAGTGGGGGTACAGCAGGGAATGGGGCATTATTACTGTGTTAACCTCTTAAGGACGGAGCCAATTTTCGTTTTTGCGTTTTTGTATTTTCTTCCTTGTGTTTAAAAGGCCATAGCACTTGCATTTTTTCACATAGAAACCCACATGAGCCCTTATTTTTTGCATTACTAATTGTACTTTGCAATGGCATACTTATTTTTTGCATAAAATATGCTGCGAAACCAGAAAAAAATTATATGCGCGGTGAAATTGAAAAAAAAAAAAAAGGAAATTCTTTTTCTTTGTTTTTTTTTTTTGTTCTTTTTACGCCATCTGTTCTATGGAAAAATTGACATTTTATATATGTTCCTCAAGTCGGTATGATTAAAACGATATGTAACTTGCATAACTTTTATATCATTTGATGGCTTTAAAAAAAAAATAAAACCTTCTACAGCAAAAAAAAAATGTTCCCTAAAATTCACATGCCTATAGTGCTTTTATCCTTTGGTCTATGGGACTGATTTAGGTGTCATTTTTTGCTCCATGATGTGTTCTTTCTATCGGTACCTTGTTTGCGTATATGCGACTTTTTGATCGCTTTTCATTACAATGTTTCTGGATTTGATGCGACCAAAAATGCACAACTTTTGCACTTTGGCAGGTCTTTGCGCTTATGCTGTTTACAGTGCAAGATCAGGAATGTGTTAAATTAATAGTTTGTGCGATTACGCACGCGGCGATACCAAACATTTTTATTTATTTATTTTTATTTATTTATAAAATGGGAAAAGGGGGGTGATTCGGACTTTTATTAGGGGAGGGGGTTTTGTATTTATAAAAAAAACTTTTTTTCTTTCACTTTTACAGTAATTTGAGGTCCCCCTGGGGGACTTCAAATACAGCTACACTGATCTCTCATAGAGATCAGTGTAGCTGTATAACACAGCTATGATCCATGAGATTGGTGCTCTGTTGCTATGGTCTGCTGCAGACCATCGCAATAGAATACCGATCCGGGATCAGCATCATTACGTCACTGAGGCCCGGCTCGGTAAGACCAAGGGATCCCCCCTCCGTGATCCATTTCTGGGGGAATCCCGCCACTAGACACCAGGGATGGGCTGCATTTAACACGGTTGTCATGTTTGACAGCTGCATCTAACGATGTTAATTAGCGGGAGCGGCGATAAGCCAGCTCCCGCTAATAGCCACGGTCCCATGCCCTAGACTGTGGATAGATTTATATAAAATTTTGAGGTTATCCCTTTAAAATGAATGTACCATCAGGCCCGGGCTGAAGCACTGAAGGCAGGCTGACGCACCCCCAGTGGGAGGAAACCCCCGCCCCTCTATGATGCGGCTCCATTAGAATCAATAGAGCTGCATCATAGAGGGGCGGGGGGTTTCTACCACTGGGGGCAGGTTGCCCTGCCTCCAGTGCTTCAGCCCGTGTCTGATGGTACATTCACTTTAAGTCAAATGGTTTGCATGCAGCACATGTATTTCTTATAAAGGTATGATGCTAAAACATGTGCCAAATACAAAACATAGTAAAATAAAGCGAAACAAAATATAAAATGAACACGCCAATGATTGTTTTCATTTACCACATGAAAACAACAAATCCGTAGCAGCTCTTTAGTTTCCAATTCTATGTAAGATTCACTTTTGCTTAGAAAATATAAATTACTAATGTACGGTATACTAACCTTCTGTAACCTGGAAACTGGCTTGTATGAGATATATTTTAATTGACTGTATTGTAAACTAGTCTGAGTTCCAGTATCTGAAATTCTCTATTGTTAAATTTTTCATCAAGTACTTAAATGAGTAGCCTAGCTGCCCCATCTCTACACACATTGAAATAGTAAATGCAATATTTCCCTCTACTCTGTGTTTGTTATGCACCAGTTCATTGCACTTTCTTATATTCCCTTTTCATGCTTGCATTTTTTTTGTTCAGATGTTGCTGCTAATGTTAAGTGTCAACTCTAAGCATGTAATGCCATCTAGGAGAATAATGCTGCTTATATTCCATCCCTTTTATGTTTAGAATACAAGATTCTATATGCAATTTTTAGTGCAAGGGATTCTATACAAAGACATTTAAACACAGATTTCGTAGTTCACATTACCTTTCATTTCAATGGCAAAACACTCTAGCTCTTAAGCTGTGACTCTTGTGTTTTTTAAAGAGTATAGAAAAAAACTACTTGATAATAAAAGTTCCTCAATAGATGTTTCTTTAATGTTAAGCCTCTTTCTCTCAAAAATGTATATATTTACACACACACACACACACACACACACACACACACACACACACACACACACACACACACACCAGCTTGTACATGTGTTTTAAAATACCTGCCCTTTGCATGGAACATCACAGCAATGGCATTCTGTGTAAGGGGAGTGTCTGTGTATAATGGAGAGAAAAGCCCTGTATGTGAAACTAAGTGATCCTATACAGGCAGTGGCGTAGCTACCACGGTCACAGCGGTCGCCGCCACGACCGGGCCGCTACTAAGGGGAGGCCCGCGAGGCCCCCCCCCTTGCCACTGTACTTCTCCCCTCCCACTCCCTCTTGTGACTGCAAGCAATGTTTTGCTTGCGAACACAAGAGGCTGGCTGGGACAGGCCCCCGGCTGACTTGCGGGGCTGGGAGCATCACGTAGGCAAAAAAACAGGTCCCGTGAAGCTCCGCCAACCCCCCCCCCCCCCCCCCCGGCGGGAAGCCCGCCAGCGCGCCTAGAAGACTAGGTGACTAGAAGACTAGAGAAACCATTCAGGTGAGTATAGATTTTTGTTTTAAAGGGCATGATGGGGGGGTGTAGTGGTATGATGATGGAACAAGAGGATGATAAGGGGTGTAGTGGTATGATGATGAAGGAACAAGAGGATGATGAGGGGTGTAGTGGTATGATGATGGAACAAGAGGATGATGAAGGGTGTAGTGGTATGATGATGAACGAACAAGAGGATGATGAGGGGTGTAGTGGTATGATGATGAAGGAACATCAGGATGATGAGGGGTGGTGTAGTGGTATGATGATGATGGAACAAGAGGATGATGAGGGGTGTAGTGGTATGATGATGGAACAAGAGGATGATGAGGGGTGTAGTGGTATGATGATGAAGGAACAAGAGGATGATGAGGGGTGGTGTAGTGGTATGATGATGATGGAACAAGAGGATGATGAGGGGTGTAGTGGTATGATGATGGAACAAGAGGATGATGAGGGGTGTAGTGGTATGATGACGAAGGAACAAAAGGGAGATGAGGGGTGGTGTAGTGGTATGATGATGAAGGAACAAGAGGATGATGAGGGGTGTAGTGGTATTATGATGAAGGAACAAGAGGATGATGAGGGGTGTAGTGGTATGACGAAGGAACAAGAGGATGATGGGGGGTGTAGTGGTATGATAATGAAGGAACAATAGGATGATGAGGGGTGTAGTGGTATGATGAAGGAACAAGAGGATGATGAGGGGTGTAGTGGTATGATGATGAAGGAACAAGAGGATGATGAGGGGTGTAGTGGTATGATGATGAAGGAACAAGAGGATGATGAGGGGTGGTGTAGTGGTATGATTGAACAAGAGGATGATGGGGGTGTAGTGGTATGATGATGGAACAAGAGGATGATGAGGGGTGTAGTGGTATGATGATGGAACAAGAGGATGATGAGGGGTGTAGTGGTATGATGATGGAACAAGAGGATGATGAGGGGTGTAGTGGTATGATGATGATGGAACAAGAGGATGATGAGGGGTGTAGTGGTATGATGATGAAGGAACAAGAGGATGATGAGGGGTGTAGTGGTATGATGATGATGAAGGAACAAGAGGATGATGAGGGGTGTAGTGGTATGATGATGAAGGAACAAGAGGATGATGAAGGGTGTAGTGGTATGATGATGAAAGGGCAGGAGGATGAAGGGGGTGGTAGTATTATGATGGAGGTGTTTGTAGTATGATTATGAAAGGGCAGGAGGATGAAGGGGTAGTAGTATGATGATGGAGGGCAGGAGGATGAAGGGGTAGTAGTATGATGATAGAGGGCAGGAGGATGAAAGGGATAGTAGTATGGTGATGAAGGGGCAGGAGGAGGGGACAACATGGGGGGCATCTGTAAGGGGGGGAAAATGGGGGGCCATCTATATGGGGAATAACATGGGGGGCATCTATAAGCGGGACAACACAGAGGGGCCATCTATAAGGGGGAAACATTGGGGGGCCATCTATAAGGTGGACTACATGGGGGGTGTATACAATAGGGCATGCACAGAGGGGGGCATGTACTATAAGGGGGGTCACATAGTGTTAGGGCTACCTACTAAATGAGGGTGTAAAGGGGTCAATACAGATGTGCAGTTTGTAGAGAGATGAGGATGGTGTCAGTGTGAGGAGCCTAATATGTCTGTCTGGCAGATTCTGTGGATTCGTGGCTTGGAGAAGTTCTCATAATGGCCCAGGGCAGATGGAGAAGATGAAAAGGGAAGAACTCTGATCAAAGAAGACGTCCCCTGTGAGTCACTTGATATAACTGCACTGTAATATATATGGTGTACAGAGCCTGTGTGCAGTGCGTCCACCTTTATATGACTGTATGAAGTGATATTGGTCTACGTACAGAGGATTATATTAGGTAGCAGCGGTGGTGTTAGTCAGCATGTGGTGGTGTTAGTCAGTATGTGGTGGTATTATTTGTTACTTGTTATCTGGTACTGTGTTTTATTGGATTGTATACTGGATTTGGTCAGTAACAATATGGTGGTGATGGTTGTGGTGTGGTGGTAATATTTCCCCTTGTGTACTGGTAATATTGGCAATATTGGTCTCAGTAAACAGGATTTCTTTAGTAACAGTATGGCGGAAATATGTGTGGTGATAACATTTCCTGTATACTGGTATTATTGGTAATATCAGTCTTGAGATATATATATATGTACCAATAGCATCGAGAAAGGGGGGGGGCCCAAGTTCACCTCTTGCACCAGGGCCCAAGAGACATTAGATACGCCCCTGTATACAGGCCTTCTCTGAAGACAAATAAAACTGGGCAAGCCACAACAAGGGGGTCATGGGTGAGACTGCTATGTAAAGAAAGATGTAGGAGCTAGCCTAGGCAGATAACAGCAGGCTTACTATGCTGTATGTATCTGCTGTCATCCAGTGCTGCCTAGCCATCTCTATATGTACAGCTCCCCCAGAGAGCACTATTAGAGATCTCTGCTCCCTAAATACTGTATACAACCAGGATTGTATTAACATCTTAGGGAACGTGGGGGAGAGTGGTTCTGGCCACATGCATTTCTCTACATGTAGAAACATTGTCTGAATCACATTTTTCATAGTTTTTAACTGTTTAAAACATAAACAATTTTCCACATTGAATCAATGATTAGAGCAGCCTGCATATTGTCTGACGGAATTCTCACCACAGGATTGGTAGATTGGTAGGTAATAGCTCCAGGCCTCACATTTGACACAGCCATACCAGACCTGAACAATACCACCATACTGTGACTGGATCACACTGCCACACCAACCTGACCAATACCATTATACTGTGAATGGATAACACGGCTATACGATACCTGAACAATTAGAAATTCCAATTAGAAATAGTAAGTACTAGGCAGGGCACGTTCATCCCTGAAAAGAGGAGAGGAGGCAGACATAGGGACATCAGCTTATGGGATAATTATGATCTCATAAGCTGATGTCATTGAGGAATCAATGACCCATGGTCGTGAAAGGGTTAACATTAGAGTCATATTACTTTGTTGGATACGATGCAGTATCCACCAAGCTCACTGGCAAGCTTATACAGTACACTTATA
Organism: Dendropsophus ebraccatus; assembly: GCF_027789765.1. NCBI lineage: Eukaryota > Metazoa > Chordata > Amphibia > Anura > Hylidae > Dendropsophus > Dendropsophus ebraccatus. The sequence continues at coordinate 75,800,214 of NC_091458.1, forward strand.
CAATCTACGTGGCAATGGCATAAAAGGCAGTAACATATAAAATCCCTTGAACGTCTGACATATTAAAACATAGCAGTTTAACACCTTACTGTATAGTCATCTTTTCAGCTTTAACAAAATTGTTTAAAAATGAAATATGACTATAATATAAACCGGAGAAGTGACACAAACTGTTGGTAAAAACACAATCCAAGAAAATATACTTACCTACTTACCTTTTTTAGGTGTAGCATTACAGTCACACAATTTGTCTTCTCGAATACATCATTAATAATAAAAAAAATTAGCTCCTTTGTGATTTTGAAGTTAACATTTTCTCATTTATAGAACAAATATATAACTACAATAGTTCATTGTGCTTTGCTTTGTTATTCTTAGAGAGTAGAATAAATGCTAATTACAGAAATCAAGCTTCCATTGTTGAACACATTGCCTATTTCATGTGCAGCAAACATGTAAAAACAGTACAATGTTAAGATATCATAGCAAATGCCAGAGAAGATCCATTTAAATGCCAAATGCATGCATTTAATGAACATCTATTTCAATTCAAATGTAAAATTTAAAATAATCCAGACAATGGAGATAAAGCTACCATGATAATGGAATTTGTTCTATTTTAGTCAAAGCTGCAAAATACAATTTTGTGATTGGTTCTTTAAAATTCAAAGCAGCTGCTTGCAATCTGTGATTTTGAAGCTGGAATAAATAAATTCTATTAGGTTCCTAAGGTCAGTACAGTATCTTCCTTACGCTTACTATTGAGCTGCCAACTTGAAAACTTATCACAGTATAGTAATTTGGACAAACTCAGCCTGGCAAGCTATATTTTATGGCAAGGAGGAAATAAATTACCATGAAATGCTACATAGTAAGGATTTACATTTTATCTAGATTATACTCATTGTACATTAAATATATAATATAAAGTGGATTATACATGTCACAGTATTGGTTTAATAAGAAATGTATTTTTAAAGTGTCACTGTCGTGAAATTTTTTTTTTTTTCAGAAATCAATAGTCCAGGCGATTTTAGGAAACTTTGTAATTGGGTTTATTAGCCAAAAAATGCATTTTTATCATGAAAAAGCGGTTTGAAGCTCTCCCCTCTGTCTTCATTGTTCTCCTATGGAGAGAGCTAAATAAAACACCAAAACAGGACAGCAAAGAGTTAATCTACAAATACCTCACCCTTTATCTCATCTGACAGTCAACACTGACATCTCTGAGCTCTGATTACAGCGTTCACCTAGCTCCATGCCTGTAATCCTTTTGTTCTCAGCTTTCTGCTGTCAGCTAACTCCCTCCTTCCTCCTCCCCCCTCCCCTCTCTATAGACCAGTCTGGATACGTCTGATGCAAAAAGTCAGAATTTCCTGATTTCCAGATAATGGCAAATTTGGCTAATAAACCCAATTACAAAGTTTCTTAAAATCGCCTGGACTATTGATTTCTGCAAAAAAAAAAAATATATATATATATATATCAGTGACTCAGATGCCTGTTACTCGAGTTATTGATTCGAGTAACAAGCCCCATTGAAGACTCTGTCAGCATCCAGGATTTACCTAAGGTGCTGACAGTGTGCTGTGGCTGGCAGTCCCCTAGTAAGCAGGACACCTTTTGTTAATTTGTCCATGGAGTGGATTATCCTGTTGTAATGAAGTGTCTAAGGGAGTTGTTTGTGCCACACTCTGGCATGCCTCGCTATTCCTTCCACCTCCCTCTTCTTCATGAATAATCAATGCTTCTGGCTCAGCTGTCAGTCAGTGTCTCTGATTGCAGATCAGTCCTCTGTAAGAAGTTTATGTTTGAAAGAAACACTCAGATATAGTTAAATCTTTGAGCCTAAATGTGTTGGCGCTGTGGTCTAGGGGTAACACTCCTGTCTAGAGAACTGCCAGCAGTTGATTCTTTGGTTCAGATCCCTGTTGAAATTGACTGTTTTAAAATAATGGCCGTTATTTGCCATTAAATGACAGCCATCCACTAAATTTATACAGTGTGTGAACATAGCCTTTCTGTGTTTTTAATCAACTCCTGGTTTTGGTTTACTGACCAAAATACTGAGTAAAAATACTGAGTGTGAACAAAGCCGTATAAATGAGAAAATAATGAGACAGAAAGAAAAAAGACCTATATTTAATTTCCATCAAGGGACTTGAACCAAAAGCTTGCAGGTCTCTAGACAGGTAAGTTACCTCTAGAACACAGCTCCAACACATTTGGAGCCGAGTGTTTTTTTCAGACTTAGGGTATAAACACACACACCGTATACGCAGCGTATTTACTGCTGCGGCACGCAGCAAATACGCAACAAATACGCAACAAATACGCAGCAGATTAGATCTAAATAACTGAACACAGCATTAAATCTGCACCATCAAATCTGCTGCAGATCTGCTGCGTATTTGCTGCGTATCTGGTGTGTGTGTTTGCACCTATAAACTGCCTACAGAGGACTGATCTGCAATCAGAGACACTGACTGACAGCTGAGCGAACAGGAGGCTGGGCAGCATTGATTCACGAAGAGGAGGAAGGAGTAGTTAGGCATGCCAGTGGGTGGTCTTTAACACTTCATTACAGTAGGATCATGCATAATCCACTGCACAGACAAATTACCAAAAGGTACTGTACCATGATCACTAGGGGTCCGCCAGCTTGCCAGCTACAGCACACTCTCAGCACCTTGGTTAATTTGAAAGTGATAGTCTGGCCCCCAGTGGGTTACGTTAATCCCCTGAGGGCCAGACGGTGCTCTTTTGGTGGGGAGGGAAGCAGGTACCTGTCACAATCGGACCTTCCAAATCAACGGTAAGACCCTCTGCTAATCCAGAAGGTCATTACTGTGGATTCTGAGACGCAGTGAGGTAATAATGCATTATTGTCTAATTGTGTCTTCTTATCAATGGAAACCAGACCTTCCAGATTACCAAGGGTCTAACTGCTGATCTGGATCTCCAGGCTGTGGAAATGCATTATGCATTTCCACAGCCTTAAAGCTTGTTGAAAGGCTGCTCAGCAAGCTTTTTTTTACTGAGCACCTGAGCAGCACGCAGTACTCGTTAAAGTATGGAGCTATTTTAATGCGGAGAATGTCTCCAAGTTGCCCCATGTCACTTAGGATCCGTTGATTCACATAGGTAGGGACAGTGGGCGTGGGATAACATCAGGGCCACACTTGTCTTTGTGTCTTCTGTGTGTACCCTGACCAGTCCTGACAGAATATCTGTATATATAATATCTAATATTATATATAAGGTACTGTTGTCTAGGAACATATGCTTTGTGTAACACTAGAAGTGCATACATTTTTTGAATATTTATGTGTTCCTGATCTTTAAAGCTAGGCATAGGCACATAAAGTACAAACTGTAATATCATTTGTTAGTCATTATTCATATGTGCTGCTAAAAGTACATCACTGAAATTTACTTTAAAAATAATAATGAGATCTGCAACATTACCCTTTTATTTTACTGCTTAGCTACATTTTCAGTTATGTGGGAAAAATATGATTCATTTAAAAACACAATGGGCTTTTGTGAATCGTCTGCTTCCTTCTATGGATGTTATTGTCAAGGGGAATTGTATTGCTGTGTGTTTCAGCAGGTGAAAGGGTCATATTTTTAACACAAACACTTCTGCTTCTGAATCTGCCTTTTGGATTCTAACAAGTTTGAACTTCTGAGTAAGTGGACTGCTTATTAAAAGTGCCATGCTGCAAACACTGCATTTGTTAATATATCCACAGACTAGACATAAAATGGGCATCAGCACAACTTTGTCACAAACTTTTGTGACCCAGCTACATTGTGCATTAGTAGAAGACATATCAAAAATACCATTTGTTCGAAATCTCAGGCTTATATGTCTTATATGGTAAAGCAGCCAATATGTTTTTCACATCCAGACAGGCTTAGTGTTCACATAAATAAGCATGTGTAACTGTAAAGATAGATGGGCATTCTGTGTTCAAGAACAACTAACCTTTCTGGCTGCTTCACTTGTCTTATTCACTTATTCTTATACCTTCCATAGCTGACCTAAGTCATTTCCAGAAGATTAACTTTTATGTGTCACAAGAGAACATACATATTATGAAACAAACAGAATCAGAGAGGTCGGCACTACGAACTCTGCTGTATGAAGGTCCTGCTAGGAAACAAAGTCCAAAGTGGTGCCGGCTCCACAGCCAAAGGGTTTAGAAAATCAGTCCAATGCAGAGAGAGAATTGATGCTGCACTCACCATCCAACGTTTTCATTGTTAAAAGTAAACAGACACGGTGTGAATAGAGACCACAGCAGACGCCAGACAGGAGTGGTTACAGCCTGTTTCACGCAGGTGGTCCGTAGAAGTGCGATAGCGTGAAACAGGCTGTAACCACTCCTGCCTGGCGTCTGCTTTAGTCTCTATCCACACAGTATCTGTTTACTTTTAATGATGAAATAAAGGATTGAAAATGTCGGATGGTGAGTGCAGCTTTCATTCTTTCTCTACATTGGACTGAACATAAAGTTTATGACCAGGCCAATTGTTATTTTACCACTTTTTCTTTTTTCTTTTTGTGTTTAAAAGGCAATAGGGCTTGCATTTTTTCACCTGCAGACCTATAAGAGCCTTATAACGCCTTAATTTTTTTTGTCTATGGGGCTATTTGTGTAAAAAAAAAAAAAAAAAATTTGCACCATTAGCTGTACTTTTTATATGTAGCTTGCTTGCACATATGAAACTTTTTGATCACTTTTTAGGGATTGAGATTTTGCACGTTGGCTTTTTTTGTGTGCATTTACTGTGAGAGGTCAGGAATATAATAATAATAATAATAATAATAATAATTATTATTATTATTATTATTATTATTATTATTTTTAATAATAATTTAATAGTACGGGCTATTTTTATCTATAAAATGAGAACAAGAAATTTAAACTTTTTGTAGTAGATGGGATTTTTTTTATGAAACTTTTTTAACAGTATTTTTAGTCCCTAGTTTCTATGTAAAGTGCACTGATTGCTTATAGATTTCAATGCAGTACATATGTACTGCACTGATCTCTGAAATTGGAGCTCCATTAAGGAATTGTAGACCAGGGATGAGGATAATTAAAGTGACTCTGTACCCAAAATCTGCCCACCCCAAACTGCTTGTACTTTTAGATAGCTGCTTTTAATCCAATATCTGTCCTGGGGGTCTGTATGGTAGGTGATGCAGTTATTGTCCTTAAAAACAACTTTTAAACTTACAGCCATGTGCCAAACAGGCAGTGGCCTAGAGTGTGTGTGCATTAGGCTGGCACAACCTCTCTGCCCCTACTCTCCACCCTCCTCATCATTAGGAATGCCCAAGGCAGATTTCCTCCTATTCATCAGCTGTGAGAACACAGCACATGGGCTGGATCGTTAAAGGTGCCTGTGCAGTGTTCACTGCAGAGGAATAGGAAATATCCTGCCAGTGGCATTCCTAATGATGAAGAGGGTGAGGAGGAGGGACAGAGGGGTGGTTCAAGGTTAGGGCACGAATACTCCAGGCCACGGCTGTTTGGCACAGGGCTGCAAATTTAAAAGTTGTTTTTTAGGACAATAACTGCATCACCTGCCGAACGGACCCCAGGACAGATCTTGGAGTAAAAGCAGCTATCCGAAGGTACAAGTGGTTTGGGGGGGGGGGAGGGACAGATTGTGGGTACAGAGTCGCTTTAACTTGCTGAGTCCTGGCCTATCAAATAGGGTTGGCTCACCCCCTTGCAATTGCAGCATGGGTGGAGGGGGGGGATTTTGCCACAAGACCACCTCTAATTATGCATTCTTAACATTAGCATTTAAATGCTGCTTTCAGTTTTGACAGTGGCTTTTAAATGGTTAATCAGCCATGTGCAATCTCTAATGTGGCTGGAAATGGGGCAGCACAGAGCAAAGTCATGACATAACCCCTCTCTGAGCCACCCTAGAAGTGCCATGATATAAGGTTACATCCTGGGTCTTGAAGGGGTTAAAGGGGTACTCTCAATTTAAAAAAAGAAAAAGAAAAAGAAAGGTTTTCAAATAAACTGGAACCAGAAAATTATACAGATAAGTAAAAGAACTTCTACTTAAAAATACTCAAGCCTTCCAGTACTTATCAGCTACTAGATGTGATATATACTTTTTAAGTCTGACATGGTACTCTCTGCTGCCACCTTGTTTGCGTCAAGAACCATTCAGAGCAGTAGCAAATCCCCATAGAAAACCTCTTCTGTGCTAAACAGTTCTTAACGTGGACAGAGGTGGCCGCAGAAAGCTCTGAGTCAGGAAGGCCTATTGTTCTTTGGGCCCTAGAACCGCTATATATCACTGTGTTGTTTGCCCATCCCTTAGCATAATTAGTGTGAAATACTATACTTACAGCACAGTGAGGTCTACATGTGCTAGGGCCAGCCCTAGGCCCCTTACCCTTCTAATTTTAGTTTTATAGTCTTTACTTTTTCTTTTTTTTATTTCATTCCTGTTCTCCAAGAGACACTGATTTTTTTTTAAAGATTTTCTATGAAAATATTCATGTCTGGACTTGTTTCTGTAGCACAAGTTGTTCTTTGTATGGCTATGTTCACACAATGTTTTTTCAACTCCGTTTAAATTGACGTCCTTTATTTTGAGGCTAAAATAACGGACATCATTTAGCTGTCTGACCTCCCCTTGCAATGACGGCTGTTGGCACATTATTCTACTTTGGGTTTACTAATTGTGTGTCTTAATTGAAAAGTTCATTGCATTTAATAGTAAAAGCGGAGAAAGTACAGTGACAAAAGAAAAACTGTGTGTGAACAACTAATAAAAAACTGTTTGCAAAAGACATCCAAAAATAATTGTCATGATCATTATTTTGGCGTCTGCATCCAAAACGTCCGTTATTTAGTACATTGTGTACATTGGATGTCCGTCTTTCCATTGACTTCAATGCATTGCATAGCTGTCACTTAAATTGTGGCAATGACATATTTTTTTTAAATAGCAAAAGCGTCCGCCTTTTCTCTATTTTTGACATTGTGTGAACATTACTGTATTAAGAGACTTTTTAAAGATATTTATGGGGTTAAATGGGAAAATGCTATTCTGACATTACTTTCTTGGGTTTCCACCAAGTGGTATAAATGACAAGTTTGGTCTGCCGGTCAGTATGACTATAGCAATATGAACTTTTAAAGAAATTAATTTGCATTGCCAAACTTTGAGACCCATAACTGTTTTACCTTTTTATGGATTGACCTGCGAGAGACTTGTATTTGAAAAACGAGCTATAGTTTTTATTGGTTCCATTTTGTGGTTGATGTGACTTTTTGATTACTTTTTAGTCTACGTTTTTTTAAAGGCCCAAAAACAGCAATTATAACACTGGATATTAATTTTTCCTTCATGGCCCTCTGCAGGATAAATAACATAATATTTGTATTACATTATACATAATACATGTATTTAATAAATTACAGTGGTGCCTTGAATTACAAGCATAATTCGTTCCAGGGCTTGTAATCCAAATCCACTCTTAAACCAAATCAAATTTTCCCATAAGAAATCATAGAAATGCAGACAATTGGTTCCATACCACAAATAATGATTATTATTCTGAATAACATGTAAAACAAATGAAACAAACATTCAGAAACAGCAGAATATGTGATATTATAAGATACTGTACAGTAATGGAGAGGATAGGAAACACAAGGACTGACAGAGACTGCAGGGAGCATGAAGGAATGAGCAGGGCAGATGTGGGCACATACATGCAGCACTCTCTGCCCAGGGAGAGAGGGGTTACAGCTATGAAGAGATTACCTCCACAGTCCTGTCCCCTGATGTAAGCCCCAGTCTTAAGTGGATCTGCTATGATTTGGAAGGTGAGGGAGACTTCCGGGGTCAGAGTACAGTGCTGTAGACCCCACTATGCACACCAATACCCTCCCCCACTCGCGCTCCCACCCAGCACAGGGAGCTCTTAAACCAAAACAATGCTCTTAAACCAAGTCACAATTTTGAAAAACTGTGAGATCTTAAACCAAAACACTCTTAAACCAAGGTACCACTGTATTTACATTTCTATAAACACATTTTTAGTATAAGGATGGTTTGCCTAAACCTTAAAGCGTAACTGTCATTTCAGGGCCATTTTTTTAAAAAACATTAAATATCAACAGTTCAAGCGATTTTAAGAAACTCTGTAATAGGCTTTATAAACCAAATGAGTTTCCTTCTAGACTGAAAAAGCAATCTCCCAGCCTCCCCCCTCACTTCAGAAGCAGCAGGATTTCTGTCTCCATTATTTGGCTATGGAGAGGGAAGGGGCTGTTAGGAGTGACTGAGCACGGAGCAGTCTTGCAAAGCACAACACCCTGCAATCTTCTCTCAGTAAGTTCATAGATAAGCACTGACCTTTTTGACCCCAGAATCCTGTGTTTTAGGTGCCCAGACAGTGTGCAAACAGCTGACCTTCATGTCACCTCTTCCTGCTCCCTCATCTTCCTCAGCCCCTCCCCCTCCATAAGGATAGAATGGAGAGAGCAGAGCCCATCTTCACTGGCTTCTCTGTAATGAAGACGTGTTTGTCTGATAATGCACAGATAAGAAGTCAGGGGGGAGGCTGGGAGATTGCTTCTTGAGTACAGAAGGAGGCTTTTTTGTCTGATAAAACCTATTACAGAGTTTCTTAAAAATACTTATACTACTGATTTCTGCAATTAAAAAAAATATGACAGTTATGCTTTAACCTCTTAAGGACATATGACGTACCCGTACGTCATATGTCCTCATTAGCACTTCAAAGCGGGCCGCGCAGCGACCCCGCTTTGAAGCACCGCGGTCCCGGGTGCCGCGTGTAGCCCGGGACCGCCGCTATTAGCGGGCACGATCTGATCGCCGTGCCCGCTAATTAGCTAATCGGAGGGAGCTGTCAAAGTTGACAGCTGCCTCCGATTACCGGAGGCAATCGTTCCCTGGGGTCTAGTGGGGGAGATCGCTCTCCCAGAGGAGCGATCTCCCTGTCTGATGCCGGCCGGGGATTCGTCCAAGATGGCGCCGTCTGCAGCAGCCGGAAGTAAACGAGTGCCTATCTCATTGATCTCTGCAGCATATCTATGCTGCAGAGATCTCAATGAGAGATCAAAGTATATATACTAGAAGTCCCCTAGGGGGGCTTCTAGTATATGCGTTAAAAAAAAAAAAAAAAAGGGTTGTTTTTAGTAAAAAGCCCCCTCCCCTAATAAAAGTCTGAATCACCCCCCTTTTCCCAAAAAAATCCCAAAATGCAAAATTGCGCATTTTTGGTCACATCAAATCCAGAAAAAATGTAATAAAAAGCGATCAAAAAGTCGTATATGCGCAATCAAGGTACCGATAGAAAGAACACATCATGGCGCAAAAAATGACACCTGACACAGCCCCATAGACCCAAGAATAAAAGCATTATAAGTCTGGGAATGGAGCGATTTTAAGGAACGTATATTTGTTAACAATGGTTTGAATTTTTTATAGGCCATCAGATACAATATTATACAAGTTATACATGTTATATATTGTTTTAATCGTAACGACCTGTGGAACATGCATAACAAGTCAGTTTTACCCCAGGGCGAATGGCGTAAAAATACAGTTCCCCCAAATAAAAGAAATGCTTTTTTTTTTCAATTTCACCACAATTAGAATTTTTTCCTGGTTTCGTAGTGTACCAAATGCAAAAATTCAGCCTGTCATTGCAAAGTGACGCAAAAAATAAGGGCTCATATGGGTTTCTAGGTGGAAAAATGCAAGTGCTATGGCCTTTTAAACACAAGGAGGAGAAACCGAAAACGTAAAAATGAAAATGGGCCCTGTCCTTAAGGGGTTAAATGCTTGGAGCCCTAAAAAACGTTGCAGGGGTAAAACTAAAGACAGAGGGACTCTTCACTGTCTACTGTGGTCACTATTGAATATGTCATCTAGGGTTTAAGTTGCTGAGAGCTGAATTATCACCCACTACATATGGAACATGCTAAGTTTCTAAGCCTACACACAACAATTTCTGTGCCATTTTAGCAAACATACATAAACGTTAAAATTACTCCCTACAACTGCAACACTTTTGTCTTTGTACACATGCAGGGTTAAATAAAGCCAAAGGAAATAAATTCAAACATTATTTTTATTTGTGCATGGTGTTTTGTGAAAGACTCTTATTAAATCTACTACTATTAAAGATTTTTACTATGTAGTCACCATATATTTAAAATTTTCATACAGTATTTAGCCAATTTTCTTTTAGCTTGTATTGCAAAAACATAAAGGCCACCTAATAAAATTTTGATCAGTGTCCTCCATATAATTTTATGCAGACTGCCAATGTATATCCTCTTTATTTAGGACTTATGCATATGAATACTCATATGCAGCACTTATTCATATAAGTACATGGAGTATGTACAGCAGCACAAAGAACCCCTATAGATCTGTAGAGTTTCTGATCCAGATTTATTAAAGTCACCAACTTGAAAACTTTGAGTTAGCACTTGACAACTTTGAGTTAGCACTTGAGTGCTAAGATATCATGTGGGAATGAGCTCATATAATAAATTAATGAAAAGATTGTTTCCATTCTGTGTGACATGGCACAGGACGCTATTGCAAATGTTGTTGCCATAACAATATACATCCCATTTGTATTTGACTAGTAGTCAAGATATTATTTTTCTACGTTTGTAGAAATTCCACAGGATGGGGCTAGAGTATGGTTTTTAGTTTCCTAGTGCATGGCATACATTTTATGGTGTGTGAAAGTAAAAGTAATAGTGGACAGTTTTACCTACCTGTCTTATTTTTATTGTTGAGAGTTATTTTTGACTCATTGTATTCAATTAGTGAAACATAGAAGTCATTATTCCCATTTGAGCTTTAAATCAGTGAGCAGTGAGTTCTGCAGCTCATTCTCCGTCACCGAAGATTGATAATTAATGATGCAATTGTCTACATTTTTTCAAATGTTCCAGGATCTATCATGGTCTATGTATTTTTATGGTTATTTCAGCTTAATAGTATTATTGCTAACATTATAACCAGAACTAAGTACATGAAAACCCTTTCAGATAATTATTATAAGAGGCTTAAACTAATAAGAAAAAAAGAATAACTTAATAAGCAGCCACCATACTCCTTCATCAGTCAATTTGCCAGGAACTTACCTGGCCACATACCTGTGATGTCTAGTTTCTCCCCCAGCAGCCCATTCTTCATTCTTTGTATCTCAAAAAGAAGGCATACAAGGTAGTTATGGCCACCAGAGGGGCTGGTCAGGAACCACAGTCAGAGACAGCAAGCTAAATAGGGCTCCTGCTAGTCCGATAAAGTAACAGGAAGTAGAATGTAAAATTATGTCAGGCACTGTCCATCTTTGAGGAACTATTTGGCTCTAGCCCTGGCTAGTTATTTACTCTCCTACCCATTCTAAATCCTCTAGGTTTGTTTTCAGCCACTGGTCCTGCACCATTTATCTGCCACCATAGCAGCATAGAGCATCTTACCTTGCAGTGGGCTCTATTAAACCCCTAGCGGTAGCCTTTGGTGCCACAAACTTCACATTGTAGAATATAAAAGCACCATACACTGGGTTTCTAATGATAATCCCATCACTCACGATGTCACTGTCAGGTCAAATACTAAGCAACCTGAAAAAATATATTGATACATAGAGTTCCCCCTTAAAAGGTTTTACACCCAGTCTTTCCTAAAAATAAGACTACAAACTATACACACTATACCCTTTTAAGAAACTGCTGCACACTATAAACTCTGCCACACACTATGCCCCCCAACCAAAAAAATAAAAAAAACATTCCCCCCAGAAAATAATGCCTGATTCTGCTTTCATAATGGTATAACCTCCCTTATTAGTAAATTATTTATTAAGGCTATTCGCAATTATGTTCATAAAACCCCTTTAAGTACCGAGCAGTAAAATCTACAAAAATCTAATTTACACTTATTTTCCCCCTCCAAATGGGATCTTACTGTAGCTTCCAAGGACTTTAATCTTGTTGAACACTGGAACTCAAGCATACATTCTGCTATCTCATAAGGGGGACACAATGCACAGAACAAGTTAGCATTGTTTTGATAAACAAATGTCTTATGCTGCTTTGAATTGCTGTGGCGTACAAGCTGATTAATATGTTTTCATTTTCTTTTAGAAATTGAAATGCTAACTATAAAGAATTAGCAAGTACTTTTTTTTTTTACAAGCTCACTGGACTGAATCGTTTTATTATCTGCAATGTATGCACTGGAGAAAACATTAGTACCTGAAATTTAAATGTGTAAATAGTATTTGTTTTAAGCAAATAAATTAAGTTTGTTCTACATAAGTCTGAATTCCCCCATCATGTTACTCATTTTTAGCTGTAGCTTTGCCTCTGATTGACAATGTCAGCATTAGAATGTTAAACATTTCCTTTAGCAATATAAAATTAGAAAACTATTTGTTTTCTTGGAGTTAGAAAGCATATAGCATGGGTAATTTAGTACCACAAGTAAGTTTTACTGGCTCTGCCCAATGTTAATTTGTCACCATGATTCTTGGAGATACACTGTACTTACATTGCTCCTACCCTGGCTTGAATGAAGAAAGATCATCCTCTTGTAGAAGAGATAAGACACAGCCAATTTTCACTTATTTCTAACCTGCATTGTATAATAAAATATGCATATATGTATTAGAATAATACATCTAAGATTATCTATCTATCTATCTATCTATCTATCTATCTATCTATCTATCTATCTATCTATCTTAGTATCTAGCCTTAGCCAGCCTGTTCCTGGACAATGACTGTCATAGAAAATGCATCAAATTAAGGGCAGAGTTCTTGTCCCAGGACAATGACCTCACTTAAAAGGAACTGTAAGTTGCCAGCTCTGCCTCTATATAGCAATACAGTCATTGTAGTACTAGCAATTCTCTGCTGGTTTTGTGTTCCCTACATGTTACTGTAAATTCCCTATACAGTGCTTTGGTATGGTCGCTGACTGTGAGGGTATCAGGAGCTGGTCTCTACTACACTGGTGATTAGGTGTTATGACATTGTTTTCCCTCAATCTCCACCTCCTGGCTGGTGAAAGCATGGGCAACAGAGTCCAGTACAGCCTAAACACCTGTTCAGACAACTGAACACACTAGAATTTTTTTTTATACTAATTAATCTTCCCTGGAGGTTTCAGAAAGGTCTGTTAGCATAGTGTCATCATCTTGTGAGCACTGAAATAAATAGCAATGGTGCATATACTGTACAGTAGTTAGCACTTTATGTTTAGCTATGCAAGTTAGGCTGGAGTCACATAAGAATAATAGGAGGAAGAATAGGAGCACAATAGGAGTCAGTACCTGTCTATTATTTCCGGATGCTGTTCAGTGAACGGCGTCCGGAAATTAATACTGTTCACACAATGCAATGTGCGGCGGCGGCCACACATTACATTGAAGTGAATGGCTAATTGATTTGTGGGCACAACTGACGGTGCCCGCAAATCAGTGTTAAAAAAAAAACGTTCCTGCAGCCAATACAGAGGTATCGGCTGCAGGAACGTCCTAAATGCAGCCCAGCTACTGTTAAACATAGTGTGAACATAGCCTTTGAGTGAGTTTGAGTAAAACCTTTCATGACAGTACAATATACCCACAAACAGCTCTACAGCACATGTAAGACACAAACACAGTTCTGCTACAAATAGAGACAAAACCCTGCTTCAATTCACATGTACAGCTCGGATACACATACACACACAACTCAGTTACTATGAACATTGGCAGTGTCCTTAAGTGGTAAACAGTAACAGACTATAACCCAAAGTAAGTGCTATTTAAAATAGCTTTTAATGTAGAAATACTAAAATGACACCAAAAAAGTGTTACCCAATATACCACTAGAACCACAAGAGTCCACCCCTCAGTAATAAATACCATCGGGAATACCTTGACGTGCATACAACTTGTTTGCGCCAAAGGTATACTAGTAATTCCTTAAGTCTGCTTACACTAATAATATCTTCATAACTCCAAATGTGTTTCTTTCACCTGTAATAGTGAGGTCATCAGGGGAGAGACAGAAAAATTCAGTACAAAGACTCCCAGAAAATACTCTATAATATGATTAACACGATTAGTTTGATGAGTGTCTATATGTGTCAAGGCACTAAACCACACAAAGTAATAATTGGAAAAAAAATGCTGTGATACGGTTAACATCATATGTAATGTCATGTTGTTAGTACCACATGATCAGGGCTAGGTATGGTAGTTGTTCATCTGTCAGGCACCAAACTACACAATAATAAAGTGCCTAACTGGCATTTATCTGTATATTACCAAATTCTTATCATAGAGATCGTAAAATTACAATTTTTTTTAATGGTCCGTTTGCATTTTGGCTTTAAAAAAAACTGACTTTTGTACATCTGTTTGCTTGAGTCGGTATTTGTTTGCATATCAGTTCATATTCCTTCCCTGTTTCCCACTTCTTCTGCGCATGCGCAGTGAAAAACACAATGATGACTGATAACCTCCAAACGGACATGAATGGAAAAACTATAAATGAGAAAAAAGGGGCATTCAAAAAATATAAATCAGAGGGGTCAGCTGTAGCATTTAAACATTACAAAGAAGTCAACAAAACCTGTAAAAATGTAATAAAAGCAGCAAAAATTCACAATGAAAGGCAGGTAGCTATAGAAAGCAAAAGAAACCCCCAAAAATTCTTCAAATATATTAATGCAAAAAAACCAAGGTCAGAGCATGTAGGACCCCTAAATAATGGCGACGGGGAATTAATAACTGGGGATCAGGAGAAAGCTGAGTTACTTAATGGGTTCTTCAGTTCTGTATATACAAAAGAGGATGGAGCTGTGGTGGGTGGGGCCAGTACTGAGGTGGGTGGGGCCAGTGCTGCTAACACATGTAATGTACTGAACTGGTTTACTATAGATATGGTCCAAGATAAATTAAACAAACTCAATGTAACCAAAGCTCCAGGGCCTGATGGATTGCACCCCAGAGTTCTTAGGGAACTCAGTTCTGTAATTTCACTACCCTTGTATGAAATATTCCGTGATTCTTTGCTTACTGGTATTGTGCCGAGGGACTGGCGTAAGGCAAATGTAATGCCGATCTTCAAAAAGGGCTCTCGAACTTGCCCAGGTAACTATAGACCCGTAAGCTTAACGTCCATTGTGGGGAAACTATTTGAGGGGCTTATAAGGGACTACATCCAGGAATATGTAGTGGCTAATAGTATTATAAGTGATAACCAGCATAGTTTTACTAAGGACAGAAGCTGTCAAACCAACCTAATATGTTTCTATGAAGAGGTAAGTAGAAGCCTGGATGGCGGCGCGGCTGTGGATATAGTGTACCTGGATTTTGCAAAAGCGTTTGACACAGTTCCTCATGGACGTCTGATGGGTAAGTTAAAGTCTATCGGTTTGGAAAATTTAATGTGTAACTGGATTGAAAACTGGCTTAATAATCGTACCCAGAGAGTGGTGGTCAATGATTCCTACTCCGAATGGTCCCCGGTAATAAGTGGTGTACCCCAAGGGTCAGTACTGGGCCCTCTTCTGTTTAACTTGTTTATTAATGATATTGAGAATGGAATTAACAGCAATGTTTCTATCTTTGCAGATGACACCAAGCTTTGTAGTACAGTACAGTCTATGGAGGATGTGCAGATGTTACAGGATGACTTAGACTCACTGAGTGTTTGGGCGTCCACTTGGCAAATGAGGTTCAATGTGGATAAATGTAAAGTTATGCACCTGGGTACTAATAACCCGCATGCATCATATGTCCTGGGGGGAGTTACTCTGGGAGAGTCGCTGATGGAGAAGGATCTGGGTGTACTTGTAGATAATAGACTACAGAACAGCACACAATGTCAGTCAGCTGCTTCTAAGGCCAGTAGGATATTGTCATGCATTAAAACAGGCATGGACTCTCGGGACAGGGATATATTATTACCGCTTTATAAAGCTTTGGTGCGGCCTCATCTGGAGTATGCCGTCCAGTTTTGGAACCCGATTCATAAAAAGGATGTTCTAGAGTTGGAGAGGGTACAAAGACGGGCAACTAAACTAATAAGGGGAATGGAGCATCTTAGTTATGAGGAGAGATTAATAGAATTACATTTGTTTAGTCTGGAGAAGAGACGTTTAAGGGGAGATATGATTAACTTATTTAAATATATAAATGGACCCTACAAGAGATATGGGGAAAAGATGTTCCAGGTAAAACCCCCTCAAAGGACAAGAGGGCACTGCCTCCGCCTGGAGAAAAAAAGGTTCAATCTCCGGAGGCGACAAGCCTTCTTTACCATGAGAACTGTGAATCTGTGGAACAGTCTATCACAGGATCTGGTCACAGCAAAAACAGTAGAGGGCTTCAAAACAGGGCTAGACAAGTTCTTAGAGCAAAATAATATAAATGCATATGTATAGAACCTATCACCCCTCCCCCTTCCCTGTATCCATCCCCTCCTTGGTTGAACTTGATGGACATGTGTCTTTTTTCAACCGTATTAACTATGTAACTATGTAACTTCTGTTTTGATTCGTCATTATTGACTATAATGTAAAAAAAAAAAGGGAATGTGTACTTTCTGTGCATGTTCCCTTTTATGGGAAAAACAGAACACCGATGAATTTGATGAAAATGGAGCACAACTCTGACAAAAGGAGCACAATATATCCTTTAAAATAACAGGGAGTATGACAGACCTGCTAGTCTCCATTTTTCTGTTAACAAAATAGAAAAGAGAAATAGAATTGTGGCAGAGCACAAAATGCTGGTGTTAACCTAGCTGTATCCTCCTTATCCTTCACTGTCCCTCATCCATGCTAGTTCCTGCAGTGGCAGATAACTGTGGACAAATTGTTTTATAAATACAACTACACATTATATCTCACACAAGGTTACTCACTCTGGCTATGTTCACACAATGTCAAAAATAAGGAACAGACGTTGATTTTGATATTTTAAAAAAACATCCGTTTTTGCTGCTATTTAACTGCCTGCAATGCCACTGCATTGAAGTCAATGGAAAGACGGACGTCCAATGTGCACAATGTATTGAATAACAGACTTTTTGCCACGGACGTCAAAATAATGAACATGATCATTATATTTGGACGTCTTTTGCAAACAGCGGACGTTTTTTATTAGTATTTCTTTAGTCACCGTTTTTTTCTCAGATTTTACCATTAAATTCAATGGACTTTTCAATTAAGACACACCCAAAGGCCAATTAGTAACTTAAACTAGAATAATGTGCCAACAGCCGTCATTGCAGGGAAGGCCAGACATCTGAATGACGTCAGTTATTTTAGACTCAAAATAACGGACGTCTTTTTAAATGGGGCTAAAAATTTTGTGTGTATCTTACGGATACATTTATAACAATATCCTACAGTGGCAAGTAGCCAAATAAATGTGCTGACCATATGTACTCACTAGAAATAGAGGCCCAGCATCTGATGGTGTCTATAGGAGAGTCTGCACCCCCTCCACGTGCTGCCACATTTGACAAGCAGGAGGTTGGTAGTAGTGACAGTCCTATGCTTAACAAAGGATGTCCTGTATTTATCCCCTAAGGATGTCTAGTATTAGGGTATACTTTCACCTAAAATAGGCTTTCTTGTAGTGCCCTTTCATTCGGGATTTGGAGCAATCTTTGCAGATTTGAAGCCAAAGGAACTTTGGTTCCTTCAATTTAATAGTTGTCAGGGTTCCAAAACACTCCCACTGTTTGAAATTTGAATACAACTTCAAATTACTGTATGACTGTATGATGGGAATCCCCCTTCTTTACATAGTATTCCCCACAACTGAGAGAAGCAGGAGCAGCACGGCAAGTTTAAACAGCCACCTGCTGCTGCCTCTTTCTCTGGGGAACACCTTGTAAAGAAGGGGGATTGCCATCATATTGATGGGAATCCTCTGTGCTGCCAGCCCCCTGCTCACCTATCCCCAGCTACCGACTCCCGCTGATCCACGCCACAGCTGCAGGCTGTCCTCTCTGCAGACTATCCCCTCTATGCAAATCCCCCACACACCTATCCCTCACACTTCCCACACACTGTGCTCATGGCCCAGCTTATCTACTCTGTCAGCTGCCTGTTCCCGCTGCTCCCCACCACCTCTCTGGGGTAATGGAGAGCCGACAGAGGCAGTGGGGAGCACATCTACCTTATATCATTACTCCCCCACAGCTCAGACATTCCAGCTTACCCTTAATTTCTGGAAGAAGCCCTCTGGGTGAAACTTGTAGAGGAAGGGGATAAAGGGGGAGCTGGTGGCTGATGATAGGTGAGCAGTGCAGGGACTGGCAGCGCAGGGGATTCCTCCCCTCTTTATGATGGCAACCCCCCCTCTTCTTCAGTATTCATTGTGCTGCTGCCTCCCTGCTTACTTGTCACCAGCTGCCAGCCCCCACTGCTCCCTGCCACAGCTGCAGGCTTTCCCTACTGCAGGGATTCCCCCACACCATTCCCAAACCCAACGGCCCTACTCACCTACTGGCAGCAGGGACCTTTTTATGTAGCGTGCTTCAAATCTGCATTATGTGCCGGCAGTGAGGACAGCAAAACACAGTTGATAGATTTACTTTAAAAGTAATCTGTAGGATAAAATTTAAAGTGCTGAGAATTTTTAAATAAATAAAACTGATCTATTAAGTACCTGGTTAGTTGCTTATTAGGTACCTGGTTAGTTGCTTAACCCCTTAGTGACCACCGATACGGCTTTCTACGGCGGTCACTAATGGTCCTTATTCTGCTGCCATCAGCTTTTTACGGCGATGGCAGAGAATAAGGCTGCGGGGCCGGGACGGCCCCCACCCCATCCCCCCGGCTACCGGAGGTAGCTGAGGGGTTGGGGCAGTGTGTGGGGTCCGTCCCGCCCCCCCCCCCCCCTTACCAACGATCGCCGCTATTAACGTTATAGCGGCGACCGTCGGTAAAGGAGATTACCGGTGCCGCCGCCGCCTTTCATCTCCCCCCGCCGTGAATCTACGGCGGGGGGAGATGAAATAAGTGTCCCCCAGACCTCAGATCAGCCCCCCCTAGTGCCCCAATAACTAACCCCCCTCCCTCGGCGGCCATAATTTCCAAGATGGCCGCCGCCATCGCTGTGAACCGACTAATGTCGGTTCACAGCGATGTAAAAGTTAAAATGAATGAAAGCCCCATGCTCTCTGCCACCGGAGGTAGCGGAGAGCATGGGGCAGTCATCGGGGACCCCCCTGTTTGGTCCCGGTACAAGCGATCAGCGGTATATACTATATACCGCTGATCGCTTGTGCCATGTGCATCCAGGGACTTTTTATCCCCTGTCACCATGAATGATTGGTGACAGGGGATAAAAAGTGATGTCCCCCCACCCCCCAAGTCGCCCCCCACCCCCCCTGTCACCCCCGTCCCCCAGTCACCCCCCCCTTCCCCATATACTCACCGGATCCACGGAGCTCCTTCCTCCTTGACGTCCTGGCTGGTTATGAAGTGCGCATGCGCTCCACAACCAGCCAACTCTGAAAATTTAAAGTGACAGAGACCAATTTGGTCTCTGTCACTGAACTATGATTACTGAGATAGAAAATATCACAGTAATCATAGTAATACAGTGAAAATGAATATGTAAAGTACAAAAAGTGACAAACATACAAAAAAATAAAACACTTTTTATTATAGTAATAATTGCAGTTTACTCCCAAATTACCCCTAACCCCTCCCCAGATTACCCGTAACCACCGCACGTTGCCCGTAACCACCGCACATTGCCCGTAACCACCGCACGTTGCCCGTAACCACCGCACGTTGCCCGTAACCACCACAAATTGCCAGTGACCCCCTCCCGATTGCCCGTAACCACCCCAAATTACATGTACCCACCCCAGATTACCTATAAGCACTTCAGTTTATCAGTAACAATCCCAGATTGTCTGTAACCCTTCCAGGTTGCACATAACCCCCCAGGTTCCCCGTAATCATGCCAGATTACATGTAACCCCCCCCCAGATTGCACGTAACCACCGCGTGTTGCCTCTGACCACGCCACGATGCCTCTGACCACGCCACGATGCCTCTGACCACCGCACGTTGCCTCTGACCACCGCACGTCGCCTCTGACCACCGCACGTTGCCTCTGACCACCACACGTCGCCTCTGACCACGCCACGGCGCCTCTGACCACCCCAAATTGCCAATGACCCCCTCCAGATTGCGGTGCCCATGCCAGATAACAGGTATCCACCCCAGATTGCCTATAAGAACTTCAGTTTATCCGTAACCACCCCACATTGCCCGTAACCACCCCACGTTGCCTGTAACCACCCCAGATTGTCAGTAAGCACTGCAGGTTGCCCGTAACCACCCCACGTTGCCTGTAACCACCCCAGATTGTCTGTAAGCACTGCAGGTTGCCCGTAACCACCCCACGTTGCCCGTAACCACCCCAGATTGTCTGTAAGCACTGCAGGTTGCCCTTAACCACCCCACGTTGCCCGTATCCACCCCAGATTGTCTGTAAGCACTGCAGGTTGCCCGTAACCACCCCACGTTTCCTGTAACCATCCCAGATTGTCTGTAAGCACAGCAGATTGCCCGTAACCAGCCCACGTTGCCTGTAACCAGCCCACGTTGCCTGTAACCAGTCCACGTTGCCTGTGACCAGCCCACGTTGCCTGTAACCACCCCACTTTGCCGTAACCACAGCAGGTTGCCCGTGACCACCACACGTTGCCCATAACCACCCCTCGTTGCCCGTAACCACCCCACGTTGCCTGTAACCACCCCAGGTTGCCGTAACCACAGCAGGTTGCCCGTGACCACCCCATGTTGTCCGTAACCACCCCAGATTACCTGTAACCACCTCAGGTTGCCCATAACCACCCCTGGTTGCCCGTAACCACCCCACATTACCTGTAATCTCATTTTTTTTATTCTATTTTAGTAACTGCGCTATTCTAATAACCATTACTAGCTGCAATTTTGCTCCTGTAAATTGGCGCTCCTTCCCTTCTGAGCCCTGCTGTGTGCCCATACAGTGGTTTATGCCCACATATGGGGTACCGTTGTACTCAGGAGAACCTGCGTTACAGATTTGGGGGTACGTTTTCTCTCCTGTTCCTCGTCAAATTGAGAAATTTCAAACTAAACCAACATATTATTGGAAAAATTAGAGTTTTTCATTTTTACTGGCCAATTTTGAATACTTTCCTCTAATACCTGTGGGGTAAAAATGGTCACCACACCCCAAGATGAATTCTTTGAGGGGTGCACTTTCCAAAATGGGGTGACTTTTGGGGGAAATCTATTCTGCTGACACTACAGGGGCTCTGCAAACGCACCTGGCGCTCAGAAACTTCTTCAGAAAAATCTGCACTGAAAATGCTAATTGGCGCTCCTTCCCTTCTGAGCCCGGCTGTGTGCCCATGCAGTGGTTTATGCCCACATATGGGGTACCGTTCTACTCAGGAGAACCTGCTTTACATATATTGGGGTGACATTTCTCTCCTGTTCCTCGAGAAATTGAGAAATTTCAAACTAAAGGAACATATTATTGGAAAAAATCGAGTTTTTCATTTTTACTGTCTACTTTTGAATACTTCCCTCAAACACCTGTGGGGTAAAAATGGTCACCACACCCCAAAATAAATTCTTTGAGGGGTGCACTTTCTAAAATGGGGTGACTTATTGGGAGATTTTACTCTGCGGACACTACAGGGGCTCTGCAAACGCACCTGGCGCTCGGAAACTTCTTCAGCAAAATCTGCATTGAAAAAGCTAATTGGCGCTCCCTTCCTTCTGAGCCCTGCTGTGTGCCCATACAGTGGTTTACGCCCACATATGGGGTACCGTTGTACTCAAGAGAACCTGCGTTACAAATTTTGGGGTGCTTTTTGTCTCATATTCCTTTTGAAAATGAGAAACTTTAATCTAAACGTATATATTATTGGAAAATTAAAATTTTCAAATTTTTTACTGACTAATTGTGAATACTTTCCTCCAGCCCCTGTAGGGTTAAAATGCTCATTATACCCCTAGATTAATTCTTTAAGGTGTGTAGTTTCCAAAATGGGGTCACTTATGGGGGTTTTCAGGATACCAGACTTCTAAATCCATTTAAAAAAAGAACTGGTCCCTAAAAAAATCAGTTTCACGAAAATGTGATAATTTGCTGATACATTTCTAAGCCCCATAACACCCTAAAAAAGTAAAATATGTTTACCAAATTATGCCAGAATAAAGAAGACATATTGGTAATGTGACTTAGTAACTAATTTATGTGCTACGACTTTCTTTTTTTAGAAGCAGAGAATTTCAAAGTTCATAAAATGCAAATTTTTTCAATTTTTCATGATATTTTGATGTTTTTCACAAAAAACACACAAAATAGTGACCACATTTTGCCACTAACATAAAGTGCCATATGTCACGAAAAAACAATCTCAGAATCGCTAGCATACGTTAAAGCATCACTGAGCTATAAGAGCATAAAGTGAGACAGGTCAGATTTTGAAAAATTAGCCTGGTCATTAAGGCCCAAACTAGCTGCAGCACGAAGGGGTTAAAGGGGTAGTCCACAAAAAAAAATTCTTTCAAATCAACTGGTGCCATGAATTGCCAGAGATTTGTAATTCACTTCTATTAAAAATTTTTAAGTCTTCCAGTACTTATCAGCTGCTGTGTGTCCAGCAGGAAGTGGTGTTTTCTTTCCTGTCTGACACAGTGCTCTCTGTTGCCTCCTCTGTCCATGTCAGGAACTGTCCAAAACAGGAGCAAATCCCCATAGAAAACCTCTCCTGCTCTCCAGACTGGAAATAATACAACTTCCTGTTGGGCATACAGCAGCTGATAAGTACTGGAAGGCTTGAGATTTTTTAATAGAAGTAAATTACAAATCTCTGGCACTTCATGGCAGTAGTTAGTTTGAAAGACATTTTTTTTTGTGAACTACCCCTTTAAATTGGTTGCTTCATTTGTAATGTAAATTCAGTCATCTCTATATAAGCTTTGGTTAGTGCCTCGTCTCTTAAAATTGTAATTTCTGACTGTGTAGTCTTTGAAAAAAGTACCAAATTCATCGCTAAAATCATTATTTACAGATTTACACAATTGAAATATTTTATTAACACTCTCTGCACTGAAATTATTATAGTGTATGTCATTTTCTCCAATTGTTACATTGTTTTAGTTTGATAGCCACATGACTGTAGCTTGGCCAAGTTGCTAAATCCTTATTAAAATGAAGGGGAATTTTAATAAGGACAAGTGTTAAGAATGGAGCTAACTGCACATTAAACAATGTAAACATACTTAGTAACATAAATGGTCTTTAAGTGCCATGGGCTAACTTCATTAGATTAATGAGCCAGTGACTATAACTTTGATGCCTTTCTTATTATGCATGAGGCACCATTTCTATCAAAAGAAAGACATCTAATTTATTAGATATAAAATGTCACATATAGGTCATTTACAGCCAGGAAGATCATTGCTGATTCAGACTACACTACAGGCTAAAATTATTACTCCTTTGTAATTCTCAGCAAATGTCATTATTTAAGCAATAAGGGCTCATGATACCAGGAGGATATTTCTAGCATGTTACAAAAAAGATCATTTCTTTTTGCATATACTGTATGCTGATGTATTTATAACCTTTCCTACTCTTAACATGATTCACTTCTAGTTTAACTAATATAATCATATTTAAAGTCACTTTACTTATTTGCCTTTTTAGAGACTGATTTTATTCCCCAAAATCACATGTTGTGAAACTAACAAATAATAAAGAGCTGGTTATTTTAGGGAATTGGGAATTTTACTGTATAATTCTCTAATTAAAGATACCTTTTGACATGTCATCATGCATGTCAAAAATTACTGATCGCAGTGGGTCTCACAGCCGAGACATGCCATGATCAGGAGATATAGCCAGGTCATGCAATTCACTCCCTAGCTGTATCTCCTGTTTTGCTAATTACAACAATGTAAGTCTATGAGGCTGCATTGTTGAAATAAACCAACGTCCATGGAGTGCAACCAATGTTCTGGGGAGTGTTTTTTTATTATAATAGTGTTATGCTGCATTAAACCTATAAATGGTTTGTTCCGTTGCTATTATGAAGTAGAAACAAGCATGTATATACAGAAGCAATGATTCTTGCTGAACTTCAGTGCCATAGCAGTAACAGGGGAGAGTGAGTAAGGACAGCTGAAAGTGGGGCTTTTTCTGAATGGTGTTTGCCATTGACTATGGAATATGGAGCATGTTAAAGCGAACCAATCACACGCAATAGGCCCCTAATGATAAAGAAACGTGCTGGTACCCAGCACGCTTTCCAAACATACCCCTGTACCCTCCGTGCCCTCCGTGCCCTCCTTGTTTACGTTGTAATCATACGAGAATACAGTGTCTTCTCTTGCCGTACTGCGCATGTGCCGTGTGCTAAAGACGTCGCCACGCTGCCGATGCGGAATGCAGGCCTCGGGTGACGTCAGTGGAGCGCAGGTCTTTCAATCACGCCCCTCTGGGCCTGATTACAGCGCTCACAACCGCCCAGGACCGTAACTACATACGCTTACCATGACTACTTACACCTAATTACCATACAGCGCGGGACTACGGAAATGTAAGATTACGGTGTAAACAAGGAGGGCACAGAGGGTACAGGGGTATGTTTGGGAAGCGTGCTGGGTGATGTACCAGCAAGTGTCCTTATCATTAGGGGCGTATTCGCCGTGATTGGTTCCCTTAAAAGACATATGCCTGAAAAAGCTCTGTGCCATGTTAACAAAAGGCTAAAACTAGCTGGGTCCCGTAATCTAAGTAGTCTTCATGGAAAGAGATTTTGTGGGAAAGGCCTGATTTTGGAGGTCAATGGAGAAACACTTTGTGAATGGGCTTTCCTCCCTGAACATAATAGTGTATTTGGACGTGTTATTGTATTCCAACACCATGTATACCATTGTTAAGGGCATAAACTCAAAAATACTTCAATCATAGAAGTGGACAGTACAGAAACAGAATCTATGAAGATAACAGCAATCCGGTCTCTGAGTCTGTTGTTTCTGCATAAGCATAAATGTAATAGAGATTAGCTTTCTGCTCAATATCCCCCTGTGGCTTCAATCAAGAAATTAAAGAGTTATTGTTTGTCCCATAATGGAACAACAGGAAGAAATATTCTCCATATGGTTAACAGATTATATATGCAGTGCTAAAAATCAATGTTTATCTAAAGGGCAACAATAGGAAAGTATGAAACATATGTTGATAATGTAGTTGAGGCATTGGCAACACTTAAGAGATCCTTAAAGGCAATTTCCAATGAATACCAATCATTATCTTTCTGTCTTATTGGTGGGGTTCAGGCTGATAAGGCCCCTTACCAATCAACTGAATGGGGTATTACATCCCCCAGAATGAAAAAGCAGTAGGACATGCATGCTGTCTTTCATTTCAAATCTGTAGGCTACAGTTAGTACAGGGTTAATAGTGTCAGAGTTACTAGAGAAAAAAAGCTTAAAGTATATTTGTCATTTGAATAAACTTCTGACATGTTATAGCCACATGGCAGAAGCTTGGATCGGTGAGAGTCCAGGTGCTGAGATCCTCGCCAATTGCTAGAATGCACTTTGCCTCTTCATCTCTGCACTTACTACAAAAGTAGCAGTGGACTTAATTGCAATGCCACAGGTAGACTATGTGAAGATCGCAGATAACAATAATGATAATGATAACAGTGCTATGCAATGGCATACTATTAACCAGTGTATGTTATTTAATGATTACATTTTAAAGGGGAACTCCAGGTAGAGGTAAAAAAAAAGTTGCAGCAGAAGCATATAGAATGGCTTACCTGTCTATGCCAGTTTTGACACTACCAAAAATCCATTTGTTTTGAGATTCTTTGATCTGTATTTTGTGGCTATACTTCCTGGTTGAGCAGTTGCACACAGTACTACAGGTTCCAGAATGCAATGCTTTCCCTCAGCTGCTCATCAGTCCTCCACTCTGCCCATTCCCCGCCCCAATCTGTTGCAGAACATCTAGGCTGTGTTCACACATTGCAGTTTCATTGTGTTACTGAATTGTTTGCTATATTCTCTACCTGTAACACAGATATTGGAATTAAGTAAAGAACTTTTTAAATTATTATTATTAGTGAAGTTGCAGCACCTGATTCTGTCACTTCTTGCTGCTCAGGTGAAGGCTGGAAGGGCTGGTCTGAGATGGTAAATCACTCAGGGGATTGGGGGATCCAGCCAAGCCTCCTGTGATATCACACCCTGCCCCCTGTCTGCATCATCAGCCTGTGCTCAGCAAACACACGCAATGTGAGACAGAAGCATGTAATATTTGTTTTCTAAGGTGGGAGAGCAGGGGGAACAAGAGATAAAGTGGATTGGAACAGAGGCCATTTTTCTTTACTTCCTGGTTGTCAATTAGCTTTAAAAAAAAAAAAAAAATCTGGAGTTCCCCTTTAATTGTCCCATAGGGGACTTGATTTTTGTTACATTATATATCATAAAAAATAATCAAGAGCGATCAAAACATCCCATCTACACAAATATCCTTTCAATGAAAACTAGAGATCGTGACCCAAAGTATAAGACCCCAAACAGCCCTCTAGGTTGAAAAAGTAAAGCACTATGGCTCTTAAAATATAAACAAGGAAAAAACAAAAATGCAAAAATGAAAATTGGTATGGTCCTTAAGGACAAAAGCCAATGTGTCCTTAAGGAGTTAGTAAAGTAAGTAAAATGGCATACAGTCACTTCATTTTTCTTCTCAGCACACACATAGTACAGTATTGGTGATGTTCAGTACAACATAAAACTAAAGGCAAAGCCGAGGTGCCAATGTTGTGTGGCTTTCTATTTTAGAAAATTGAAAGTGCAAAACTAATCTTATTAGCATACAGATAGAATAGAGTGTTGTAATATAGTAGCAATGATTGACAAAGATGATACATGTCCATTTGTTCTATATTAAATTATTCAAAAACTTCAAATAAAGAATATTAAAATGTAAAATAGGTTTTCAATTTTCTAGCTCAGTTCAACAGAAAAGGAAGTAATAATTTAGGAGGGAAATAATAACAAGGTCTTCGGCTTAGATTTGATTGGCATGGCTAAAAATCTTGGCTACTTGTAAAGTCCATTTCTTGGGATAAAATGTGACTTTTATGCCACCTTTAAGCTTTGAATTTCTTGATACAATATAATTAGGGAATAGATGTGTGCAAACAAACAGTACTGAATAATATTTTAATAAAAGAATTATCTTCTCATTAAAGTTATCACTATTATATAAAACTAAGAATGATAGATAGATAGATAGATAGATAGATAGATAGATAGATAGATAGATTTGTTTTTTGTTTTTTTGTTTTGTTTTTTAAGAGAAAAATATAATCTCTGAATTGGAAAGTAAAAAGGGTAAACGAAGTCATATTTTGCACACTTAAAAATCATAAGTTGTTCAAAATATTCAAACGCTTTGCCTTCCACTGGCGTCACTTGCAGATTCTAATTGGTCAAAAGGGATCTTTCTCATCTTCCATTTCAATATAATTCAAACAAATAAATATCAAACATCAAAACAATTTATTAAGTTACTATACATTAATTTTTTTCAAATTATTACCTGTAGCCCACAGACAAAACTATTATCTCAATAACTAGACTCAGATGTTTATTGAATGTGACCAGATCAGATTTATGCAGGTGTGATGTAGTCCCTGGAGGGCATTGCCCTTAGTTTAATGCTTATGCGAATGCATTATATTGTACTTGCATGGACAGGTAAACCCAGTTTGGGACAGTATAGCTACAGGACTAAATTGTGACAATGTTGTTTTTTTATGTACCTTTTGGAAATAAGTACATGTTAAGTAGCAGTAAATATCTTTTTCCCAAAACATTGTATTAAAAAAATAATAAATATATATATATATATATATATATATATATATATATATATATATATATATAGTAAAATGAAGCAGGTAGACGGCACTCCAATAAAGTAAATAAGTGCAGGTTTATTCACCCGTATACGTACAGCGACGTTTCGACTCACCAGTTGAGAAAGACTCAACTGGTGAGTCGAAACGTCGCTGTACGTATACGAGTGAATAAACCTGCACTTATTTACTTTATTGGAGTGCCGTCTACCTGCTTCATTTTACTGTATTACCTGTGGAGTCGGGGGTCGACTGCCAAGGACGTGCACCCATCGGCTGGAAGCCATTTGACTTTAAGTCTGCACAGTGCCGTTCAACCCAATCATATTATATATATATATATATATATATATATATATATATATATATATATATTTATATTTATATATATATATATATATATATATATATATATATATATATAACACTTTAAGATTTTTATGCTGTATGAAATATAGCCATGGGATCAGTGGCAGGAGAACAGTTGACATACTACAGGAACCCAATCTGTTTTGATATGTACCCTAAAATGTTGCCATTAAAAATAAAACTTTAAAATTATAGGTGAGATAACTTTTCAAATCAGCGAAGTTAGGTTTGGCAGGTTCGGCAGTCTTTGATGTAAAGTTCTGTACATCTGTACCTATTCTTAAAATAACCACACCAAAACATCTAAACAATTACAGCTGTTTGCTTACCTCTAAATGCTGGTCTGCGCTTCCCCTGTGTTCCTGTTCTCCAATGTCCCCTGCAGCAGCCTCCAGCCTGCTCAGCCTGGGTCATCTTCGTTGCCAGTGAGGCTGGGTTCACACTACATTTTTGCAATTAATTTTCTTCATCTGTTTTTGCAAAAAAAATGGATGGAAAAACTGATGAATTTGTGTGCATCCATCATGATCCTTTTTTCCAACGGTGCCCACAATTCAATTGTAAAAAAAAAAAAATAATGTTCCTACAGCCAATACAGCAGTATCGGCTGCAGGAACATGCTGAACACCGCCTGGAGGCCAGCAGCATAACATCGTCCATCGACCATTCACTACAATGTAGGTATGGCCGCTGGAAATAATGGCCATGTTCATTATTTCATTTGTATTTAGTGTTCTAAAGAACGGGCGTTAAAATCATCAATCATCATCCGTTCCTTAAAAAAACTAAAAGAACGAAGTGTGAACATAGCCTATGTCAGTAATTTTCCTATTATTCATATATTTCTATTTAATTGATGAGTTGTTATTCTGAATTATTCATATGGTAGAAGGAATATGTTGTAGCTTAACTAAAAGCAATCAGAATCATCAGTTAATGGTTGTCATTTGGTTTCTAATCTCTTGTGTAATTGTGTTGTTTTTTTCAGGTACCCAATGACTGTATTAATCATCATAATAGAACACACATCCCAAGGTTTCTACTATTCAATTTGGGACTTTTAGCTCTACTTTAGATTTTTAGATATACAGTAAATTTGATGTAATAACAAAAATTTGGAGAGGTGAGACTGCATCATTATCATAGTTTATTCTTAAACCTCATTTTTAGAAAGGGGTTGCAGAGAAATTTTATGATCTTCTACTTAATTTTGATCAAAATTATTAAGGAACATTGAGAAATAATATAGATATGTTCATCAGTTATGTTATGCTGTGCTCCATCCCTCTCCATCTGTCATGGAAAGTTGCAAGAATTGCACAACCATTAACCAGCACTTGCTTTCCGTATTCTAGCAGAGAGCAAGCTTTCCATTTTACTGTAAAGAGCAATTATTAGAAACAGACCATTGATTTCCGTACTGTCCTTGAAGATTTTCTTTTTTAAGATTTCAAATTTAATGGTCTATCGTATGCTAATTTAGAAAAAAAAAATTATACTACGAAAAACTAGAGATTGTGGCACAAAAAATGATGCACCAACCAGCCCTGTAGATGGAAAAATAAAATGCTATTTGAAAAATGGTCTAGTCTTTAAGGTCAAAATATGCTGCAAAGTTAAGGGGTTAATATTGTTGGTTTTTAAGTAGAGTTGCATGTCAAAAGATTTTAACCTTACATGTACATGTTACGTGTAGAAAATTCCTACTTTCTGCTTCCATTTGCTTTTCATTTTATAACAACACTGTGATGTAATGCATCTCTAACTGAGGATAAAATCTAGAGCTCCAAAATGAGAGATATTTATAAAGTGTGTGACATTTCATCCCAAATAAGTTACGGATTTAAATTTAGTAGTTTCCGTCATCTACACAAGTGATTATTTTGTGAAAGTTCAGAGTGTTGCTTGCTAACA
Source organism: Dendropsophus ebraccatus (assembly GCF_027789765.1). Taxonomy (NCBI): domain Eukaryota; kingdom Metazoa; phylum Chordata; class Amphibia; order Anura; family Hylidae; genus Dendropsophus; species Dendropsophus ebraccatus. The sequence goes on from NC_091458.1 coordinate 75,830,513, forward strand.
ACTTCTTTAAAATGTTATACCGTTTTCATTTTTTTTCTTAAGTTTTTTTTTTTAAACACTTTTTGTATTGCATGCTCTAAATAAAAGAAATGGACATTCAGGTGACCATTAGGCTGCAATGTGGCCACAGTGCAGAAACCAAACACCAAAGTTACATGTGGTCTTATTTTTAATCAGATTAGTTTTCAAAAACTTGTTACTTATGCATGTTTTTTGCAGGTCAACTGTTTATAGTTCTGGCAAATCTTTACAGAATTATGACAGGTTTTAATTTTCTCTTTTAGTTTGCTTGATTTTCTCTGTTAAAACTGGGATAGTTGTTTTTATAAATCTAGGAATTTATAAATAAATGTATTTTAATAACTTTATTTAGATGGCAAAGATAAAGTTCTTTGTTATGGTAGATAAAACTAACTGCCACAACAGCAGGTAAGGTTCAGCCCAAAAAAAAAAAGGACGGGGTGGACCTAGACTGTGAGCCCTAAACTTGCTCCCACCAGCTGACCCTGCCTTGGACACCCCTAGGCACCTGCGGGCAACTGGGCGATAGTCCCTAACCTGTAAAAATGTGAAACACCAAACAAAACCAAAGTGAACAAACACAAAGGGTTGTAGTACAGGACCGAGTCAAAACAAAATGGTACAAAAACAGGATGCAAGTAGTGAGGTCAAGATGTATGAAGCCAACACCAGGTAAAAAGGTATAGCAAGACAGAGAATATAGACATAAAGATTTGATTAGCATGCTTCCAAGAAGGACTAATAGCCAGTGGAGGTTAATAGATAAAGGGGATGTTAAATAGGGGATCAGGGATCTGGTCAAGAACGTGATTGGACCTCAACCCTAACCACCTGTAACACACTAGACCTACTGGCAGGGATACCTGCCAGGCAAACAAAACAAACAGAAGCAGATTCAAATCTCCTGATAAGTGACGCAGATGCGTATGCGCCCCTTGTTGCCAGGGACTCCATTGGGTATCTGTGACATTACACGGCCAGGAGAGAGATGATCCAGAACATGCTCCTGCAGTGTGCTCACTGTGATGCTGCCCGAGCACACGTCTGATGGTCCAGGGTGGTGCTCCAGCCATAGACCATGCTAAAGCTAAGTATCTAACACTAACAAAATAAACTGCCATTTAAATGGTACTTTAAACTGATGTCACAGGATGGATCTTGGGTGAATTTCATTTTTAATCTCTAACTCTATACCCTGAGTAATGTCACTATCTGTGACCAGCCCCAACAGCCTACATCATCTCCCTGTCATATACACATATGCATATATATCTTTATTGGGACATTTAGGGAGAGTGAGAAGTGTTTACAGAATGCTGCCTTGTGGGGAATGATGCTTCAAAAAGAGCAGACAGAAAGTCAAAGCAACAGGGTTTGCTCATTAACTAAGAAGGATCTCTGAGGGCACAAAAAAGTAAATGCGGCAACAGTGGAATCAATTCATTAATGTATTTCTCCAGAAACAACACGTTTCTAGGGATGTTCTATGTATTTCTGGTACTCTGTGTATTTCTGGCTGGCAGCCGTTTAAATGCCGGCCTCCTCTGGCATGCTTGCAGCCGCTGCATGAGGTTGGGAAGATGAAAACTGGATCTGATGAGTTAAACAATTTGCCATTGACTTTAATGATAGTTGAGCATACAGCATAACCCCAGAACTACACTGTTTATGCAACTCATAATTCAAGGGCCACGCAGTTTGCACAACACCAATTATGATCAATTGGAGTTGTGCAAACTACATAACCGAACAGATATGGTAGTTTTTGGCTTCCTGACCCCTTCCAACTGCTGCAAACAGACCAGATATGGCTAGCAAACCCTTTAAAGGGGAAGTCTGGTTTAACCCTGCTCAATCCACACCCATAATCTAAGCTTGTTCGTAATAGGTTTCTATTACATGAATTGGTTCGTTTGTCTGCAGCACATCCTGACTCACACCCCAAAGCTGCTAAAAATCCTCACTTCCTGGTCCACTCTGTTTCCACTCATCTGTTCTTCCTCTCCCTTCTGAGACAGAGGCCACATGATGGGTCTCTTCTTTAACCAGGCAAGCTGTAGCAACTCATCTGTAATCGCTCCCACTACTGACATCACTGATCACCTAAGATAGATACAACAAAAGCAATGCATCAGCTCACTCAGACGTTGTAAACTTGCTTAGACGGTAGTGGTTGCATCCAGAAGTACATGAAAATATTGCGGGCCACGACCTGTAAGATATCCAGAAAAGTTGGTAATCACAGCTTCTTAAAATTCAATCTTAATCTTTATTCGGCATTACAAAAAATAAAAAACAACAAAAGTGTTTAGAAGCCGCGTCAGGCATGTATTTTAAACACTTATGTTTTTTTCTTTTTCTTTTTTGTAATGCTGAATAAAGATTAAGATTGGATTTTAAGAAGCTGTGATTACCAACTTTTCTGGATCACTGATCACATCCCTCTCTCTCTTTCTTACTCTAATCTATATAGATGCATAGATGCATACTGTGTTTACTTTGCAAAGTAGATGCAGAATGAGCCAGTGGTGGACAGATACTACAAGGCAGGAACAGTTACTAGGTAGTTGGTTATGATGTGCAATGCATGTTGGGAGATGTAGTTTCTGGGAATATTTGTAAAAGTTTGAATCTAGGGCTAAAAACAGCCAAGTGTGAAAGGTGTCAAACAATAACTGGGGGATCCATGAGTGCACCTATATGCCTTTTGTGCAATTTTTAACAGGACTTCTGGAGTTCCCCTTTAAATAATGTGTCATAGCATACGTATGTGGTATATCAAAAGCATATACCCATGCACATGATATGGTATTGCATTTCCAGCAATTGCTTATTTAAAAAAGGTGTTTTTTTTATAGCCATCAAGAACCTTGGTCATTTTCTCGGGGCATATTCATCCAGTTTTTTTATATACTGCAATGCCGATAAGGAGAACACCCGTTAACTATTATTGATCTTCTAATCTTAGAATATGTTTATCCCGCAATACCCTAAATAATTTGTCTTTTACTTGGGGAACTGACAGCAGAACACAGAAAAGGGAAGTTTGTACTATTTTTACAAAATGTTATAGGAGTTTTCACCACAAAATACAGCTATCACTTATTCATATGATAGGAAATAGGTATATGATCACTGATTGATGACTGGGTCTCCCACTGATCACTAGCTGTGACCTCCACTGATTCCTAGTACTTTGTAATTCTATACTTTATGACCACAGTCAGGTGGAATACAAATTGGCGGTCTGGCATGTGCACTGAGGCTCAATGATATTAAAAGTTGACATGGCAATGTTTTTATTAAATTTGGGACAAGTTTACATAAACAACTCTGAGTATTCTATCAAATATGGTTGATGTAGTTGTGCTATACATTACACACATCAGTAATCTCCCAATTCACTATCTTTGCCATTCTTCTCCTTGAATTTGTCTTTTTTTCATCTTGAAAGCTCTGCCTGCTTCCTGTGGCAACAGACATTACCTTTCAGGCTTATCATTAAGTGTCCATAGGTCTACAGCAAAACCGCCAATTTTGGTGCTACAAATGTTCCTTTTTTTATTATATACTGTAGGACCTTTCTGTCTACACTATCTGATATATGGCAGCATAATGTAATATTTAGGCTAGGTCACAAACAAAATAAAATACAGCCATAAAATGGGCATAAAACATAACTATTTGTAAACCAGGAATGTGCTACTTTAAAGTCTTTAGAAGAACAGCCATCTCTGCACACAAAATAATAAATTAAATAAATGTTTTTACAATATGTGCACAGTAACACTCTCCCGGTGTCCTATTAGGGGTCTCCGGTGTGTCACAGAGATGATCCAGCCTCTACTTTTTAAACAGGCTTGTATTGGCAGTGAATACACCTACAAATTTCAAAATAACCCCAAAGTTACTGATATTACCTGCGGGTGAAAAAAATCTGAACTAAGACATACAACACCTACAATTTTTCCAAAGGTAAATGTTAAAGCGACTCTGTACCCACAATCTGACCCACCCAAACCACTTGTACCTTCGGATAGCTGCTTTTAATCCAAGATCTGTCCTGGGGTCCGTTCGGCAGGTGATGCAGTTATTTTTTTTAAAACGACTTTTAATCCTGCAGCGCTGTGTCTAACGGCCAGGGCTTACATTAGTATATGCATTAGGCTGGCACCACCTCTCTTTACTTTCTCCCCACCCTCCTCATGATTAGGAATGCTCCAGGCAGATTGCTTCCTATTCCCCTTCTGTATGCATAATGAACATGGGCTGGATCGTTAAGACACCTGTGCAAAGCTCAAACAGCAGTAAATGTTCCTGGATCATTCCTAATGCTGAGGAGGGAAGGAGAGGTTGTGCCAGCCTAATGCATATACAAATGTAAGCCCCGGCCGTTAGAAACAGCGCTGTAGGATTAAAAGTTTTTTTTAGGACAATAACTGCATCACCTGCAGAACGGACCCCAGGACAGATCTTGGATTAAAAGCAGCTATCTGAAGGTACAAGCGGTTTGGGGGGGTCAGACTGTGGGTACAGAGTCACTTGCCTTCCCACATAACAACTCGCAGCAAAAAACTTGCTGCGAGTTTCTGCTACGAGCCGAGGTCCTGGAAGGCCCCTATCACTACATACAAGCAGTGGTCTGAAAGACCGCTGCGTGTATGTAATGCTGCCGCCCCCTTAACCCCTACGGCTCCCGCATTGCTGTCTCCATACATTACCTGGCTCTGGCTGCACGGGGTTCCACTCTGCCGCCCAGCCAATCAGTAGCTGCGGCTGGGCAACACACTGATTGGCTGGGCGGCAGAGCAAGACGCCGGGACCCCGTGCAGCCAGAGCCAGGTAATGTATGGAGACAGCGGTGCGGGACCGGTGCAAGAGCCGAAGGGGTTAAGAGGGCGGCTGCATTACATACACGCAGCGGTCTTTCAGACCACTGCTGGTATGTAGTGATAGAGACCTTCCAGGACCTCGGCTCGTAGCAGAAACTCGCAGCGAGTTTTTTGCTGCGAGTCGGTATGTGTGAAGGCACCCTAAGTATGTATTTTTATTAATACACAAATCCAATGATTAAAAACACCCATTAAAATACATGAAGGGGGGACTGGGTACCGGTATACATAGGGCCAATGAAATAAAGTGCATGTGTCAGCAACTTACCTGACCGCGCTCCAGCGTCGTCTGGCCCGGCTGGAGCGCAGCGCAGCCCTCCTCGGCAGGGCCGGGTGACGTCACGGAGACCCGACGGCGTCCCTAGTAACCAAGGGAGCCGCGGGTCTCGCGTTAGTAAGCGTTACCCGGCCGAGCAGCTGAGTGCTGTTGTACTCAGGCTGAGTGACGGATCTCTCTGCCACTCAGCCTGCAGTGCACCAGCTGCTATGTGGCTGGATTCAGGAGGCCGGACCAATCAGTCTTTGGTCCGGGCTCCTGATCCAGTATAAAGTGTTGTAAGTGTCAGTTGCAAGTTGCTGGCTATTAGTTAATCTGATCCCAGCTCCCCCTGTCCTTTTCCTGTGTATCCCGTCCTAATTCCTTCTGCCTGACTACTCGTGTCCTGACCTCCACCTGACCTCCGACTATCCCTTGTGTTACCGACTTTGTACTGCGTTGCCTGTGTGGTTTGACCCGGCTTGTTCTACGATTCTTTATTGTGTTTTGTCTGTCCGTGCTGTTCTGTGTTTCACTTACGCAGCGTAGGGAACGCCTTTGTGGTTGTCCGCGACCGTTTAGGGTCAACCGAGGCAATTAGGCAGGGTCAGTGGTGGGTTCAGATTCAGGGCCCACTGTCTCTGTCCTGTCTGTTTTCGCCTGTCCTGACAGCATGTATAGTGGGGCTAGGTCAATCTGATAAATATAATAGCGCTATGTATCACCAAATATGTAAAGTAGAGATTATATACAAATAAAGTACTTAGTGCAATTTAATAAAACAAATAAATATATGGCAGATACAGCACATAGGGACATACATAAAGTGCCAGTGCAATAAGGTAAACCAAATTTAATGCCTATGTCTAAAGTATATTAAGCACAAAAGGCACACCGACTATGTCCTACTACAATTCCCCATCGATCCACATTATGAACCCTATACCGGACCAAAGTCACAGATCCCCATACCGTGTGCCTCGACGCATGTTTCACTGCTTCGTGGTGTTTAAGGAGTTAATGTAGTTAGGAGTCCGCTCCGAAGCACGCTTCATAGCTCAGGACATACTGGTACGTCCAGGGTCGTCTGGGGACAGACTTCCAGGACGTACTGGTACGGTCCTAGGTCGCCTAGGGGTTAATGGGTGTTTTTAATCATTGGATTTGTGTTAATAAAAATATATACTTAACATTTACCTTTTTGTATCTCGTTTCTAATTTCTTTTGGGGGTGGAAAATTGTAGGTGTTGTTTGTCTTGGCAGTGGGACAGTGTCAGGGGACACAGGAAAGGTAAGCATACACTATTTGTTATGTTATTCCCATGGGCAGCAACATATCAAAAGTTATTTTTGAGCGGAATACCCCTTTTATGTTAACATTCGAAATAAAAAGATAAAAACATCTGTCATATTGATTAACTCTGGTTTCAATAATTTATTATAAGGCTATATAACCCTAACCGGTCGATTCGAATAGGGCATGGGGCGATGAGGTGATGGCATATTTATAACTGATCTGTACACCTGCTGGCTCCTGTACAATGTCTAGTAATTAGCAAAGATACATAGAATATTTATCCTGCCCTCAGTAGTGACATCACTCACAGCTGCAGTGAACTTTAACATATCAGTCAAAGCATTTGTATTTGAAAAAGGGGGGGGGGGTTCTTACTTGTAGTTGGCATGCTAACTCATAGCAGATTAGTCCGAGATAGGCTATGTTCACACATAGGCGGCTATGGGGGGGGGGGTTCTTACTTGTAGTTGGAATGCTAACTCATAGCAGATTAGTCCGAGATAGGCTATGTTCACACATAGGCGGCTATGTTCACACACAGGCGGACGATTTTGTTTTGTTTTTTTTAAACGTCCGTTTTTGCCGCAATTTAACTGACTGCAATGGCAATGCATTGAAGTCAATGGGAAAACAGAAGTCCAATGCACACAATGCATTGAATAACGGACATTTTTACTGCGGACGTCAAAATAATGAACATGATCATTATTTTCGGACGTCTTTTGCAAACAGCGGACGTTTTTTATTAGTTGTTCACACACAGTTTTTCTTTTTTGTCACCGTTCTTTCTCTGTTTTTACTATTAAATTCAATGGACTTTTCAATTAAGTCACACCCAAAGGGCAATTAGTAATTACAAACCAAAATAATGTGCAAACACCAGTCACTGCACTAAGGGGAGGCCAGACAGCTAAATGACGTCCGTTATTTTAGACTCAAAATAATGGACGTAATTTTAAATGGAGCTGAAAAAACGTTTTGTGAATATGGCCATACAATTAGAGTAGAAGCTATTTGTTAAAATAGTCATTATAGCATTAAAAAGAGCTCACAAAACCCCTCATCAGCAAACCCATCATTCTCCTATGAGTACCATCATCATCTTTCTATCTGTTCTACCAGTTATTTTTGTATTCATTAAAAAAATATATTAAACATAAGAAAAATATTTTTTTACTAGAATTTACAGAGATAGATTACTAGATTTATAGATTGCTATAGATAGATTTACTAGATTGCAGTGCTTATAAATATGTTTTTTTCTGTTTAAGCACATATATAATATGATAAAGCATATATCATATTTAAACCCAACTTTTCTTCACAAGTGTTATATAAAAAAGTCTTCTGTATGCCTGAAGTGTCTATCACCTAATGTAGGCATTATTTACCTATAGGTACTGGTTAGAGGTGCTGGTCTGGATTGGTTGTGGTGCGTTTACACAGGCAGATTTATCTGACAGATTTTTTAAGCCAAAGCCAGGAACAGACTATAAACAGAGTACAGATCATAAAGGAAAGGCTGAGATTTCTCCTCTTTTCAAATCCATTCCTGGTTATGGCTTCCAAAATCTGTCAGATAAATCTGCCTGTGTAAACGCACCATAAGATCTTAATAAATACAATTATTCTTGCAATTATTATTTTAGGTTTCCAATGATGAGAAATAAAAAGAAACATGCAAATGCACTCACCATTTTGCAGATAGTGTATTTTATTTTCTTACATAGACATGCAATAGTCCATGCGGGCAGCGAGGACTCCAACACAACATACCTTAATTTTCTGTGTAATTATTTTAGGTTTGGAGCACTGGTCACCATTGTGGGAATTAAAGAAAGGAGTAAATAAGGGGATGCTTCCAAACTCGTATCTAGGTTCAGTATCAGAACTGAAAAGTTCTTTCAGAAATAGCAAGTGGTTTTTTTTTCCCACTAAGACATGTTTTACAAGCATGACTTTCTTACAATGAAGTTGATTTCTTTTAATCTAACTAGATTTGAACCTGAATCCAACTTCTGACAGCATGAAAACATGTTAGGAAATTGAATCAGGGATACTGTGGTCAGGTACTTTAGATACTTTTTTTTTTTTTTTCTTTTTTTTTTATCATTTCAGAGAGAAAAAAAATATAAATGAGCCCCCCCACCCAAACCTATCCCCCCCGGATCCCCACCCCAAAATCCCACCCCGGCAGTGGAGGAAAAAAAAAAAAAAAACACCACTACATCTCTTATTCGGAACCCTCCCTCCAATACTTCCAAATTCTCAGGTGACGCCCCCAAGCTTTATGAGACTTTTTGGCTAGGATTCCCTCATAATTCTCCACTCTGGACACTAAAGCCTTCCATTCCTGGATTCCAGGTGGTCGATCATCTATCCATTTCCATACGATCAAAACTTTTACACAATTCAAAACCTTATTAATAAAGGAATTAACCCCTCCATCTTCAAACAACCCCCCCCCCCCCCCCCAAAAAAAAAAACAAAAAAAAAAAACTATTTCAGCATCCTCGATAATGGGTACCACCTTTTTCTTAACCAAACGGCACACACACTGCCACACTTTGTCCCACAGCCCACATACTTGTGGGCAGGCCCAGACCAGGTGAAACATATCTGCGTCTTTTTCATTACATTTCTTACAAAGAAATTCCTAACCATTGCTATACTTTGCTAAATCCTTAAGAGATCTATATAACCAATAAAACAACTTATAAAGCATTAATCTATGTGAAGGACTCACTGATCCAAGTTTCAGATTCCCTACCATATTATTCCATAGAGACGATGGTATCTCCCCGAAAAAAGCCTCCCACCGCAGCTTCACTTTGCCCAGGTGGGGGACCTTTTTTTGTTTCACCAATAACCTATAAATTAAAGTTAAACATTTCACCCCTGGTGCATTGTTACAAATCCTGTCTATTATCTCGTGTGACTCTACCATAAGTGCTTTTGTGCCCTTAGCAGAGTGAAAGGCTTGGCAAAGCCAGTTATACCATAATATGTGTTCCTCCGATACACCATACCTTGTACAAAGTGTGTCAAATAAAATAAATATTCCCTTCTCCCAAACTTGAGAGACATACCTTAACCCTTTCTTTGTCCAAAATCTTGCTACCTCATCCCTTTAGATACTTTAAATAGAAACCTTAAGATTAGGGGTAGTGTGCACAAAAAATTTTGTGTTTCAGATACGGCCCTAGTTATTTGGCGGGTGGTAGCTCACTGCTATTGGATGCAATATGGAGATGGACCCTTCCTCTCCAGTATTAGTCGGTTATAAACAATGTGTGTGTGTGCATCCAGCGCCACTATATTACCCCTGGTAATATGTTACTAATGCAATAGGATAGCACTTACTCAGTTATCCTGTATGAGAATGCACAATGTCGTCTATTCCTCCGTTCCGTCTTGGCAAGGTAGCAGCTGTAGTCACTGTAACCGTAGTCACTGTCACTGTAACCGTTTTGGAGATATGATGAATTAGTCTGTTGAAAGTATGCCGAGAGTGCGCTCCGGCCAGCAGCGCGACCTCAATCGGCTTCAGCGTTCCGTTCTGTGTGTAGAATGTGACATCACAATAGCTCACTACGGAGTCTCAAAGGGACCATCCAACGTTTCAGCGTGACTTACGCCTTCCTCGGGGATCCACAAGTAAATCAGGTAGTGTATAAGTCCTTGTTCACACATCTTTGTGCAAGTCCTTGATACATGGTCCATATTTGCAGGAAGCAAATACATATATATGTAAATTACTTCTATTTAAAAATCTCAAGGCTTCCAGTACTTATCAGCTGCTGCATGTTCTACAGGAAGTCTTTCCAGTCTGACACTGGGCTCTCTGCTAACACCTCTGTCCGTGTCAGGAACTGTTTAGAACCGTGGAGGTTTTCAATGAGGATTTCTACTGTTCTGCACAGATTATGCTTTACCAGTAATGTCTTTTACAGTTCTTTATTCTCATTTGTTTGTTTGCTTATTACATAGAGCTAAGATCAAATGTTTTTTTATTCTGTTACCAGTTTTTTCATACCTTTTCAATGAATCCCTGCTACTTTTAGTTACAATTCATATAAGTACAATGACCTTTCACAGAATCACAATGCAGTAGTCAAACAACTTTTTAAATTGAATTATTGCTTAGAAAGCAGTTTTTCCTTGACAGGTACCTATTATTTATGAGTAGGTGATGTATTACAGTAAGTTCTTTCGGCCGTCTATGTGTGCATTTCTTTACCCAGGACAGTTACAATTTAATAGTGCATTAAAACTCCATGTGCTCTGCCATTTGTCATGAGCTGGGTTTACATAATATATTGTGCAAATTCTTTCAAAAGTTTAAATTAATCCAGCAACTACCTCATTAACTTTTAAAACTGCCTTCTTTGTAATGTGCTTAATTATTTAACTGTCCAACTGAGAAATACATATATGTCGCAAAATATGACAGAATGTAAATGTACCACAATTTAGTATTTTTTGAATAATCAAGAGTTAGGTAGCATAAGCACAACATCATTCATGTAAATTTAGCATTATTAAAACAACACCATTATGTATTATTGTTCGGACCAGTTTGAGGTTTTATGATACCATAAAAGTAAGAATGTAATGTGTGCAATTTGCTATAATTTGCTATAATAACAGATTAATCATGTCTATAATGTATAAACCTACAAACATCAGCAACCCAAAGATAATATACAAAAAAAAATCATAATTTATTACCTCGAGACATATGTACATGTTTATCAGTTGATTATTTAGGATGAATACATATAGATTCATATATGGGCAATGCAATACATACAGTAGAATCATTGGGGTCAGATCAAGATCAACATGGAAGACATTTGATGCTGAAAGGTTATAATAAATGATACTGTTTCCCAAAAATAAGACATTTTCTTATACTAATTTTTGCTCCCAAAGATGCACTATGTCTTATTTTCAGGGGATGTCTTATTTTTCCATGATGAAGAATTCACGCTTATTGCTAAACAAAAAACAAAACAAAAACATTTATTAAATACTGTACAGTAGTTGAGATCACAAACCAGTATAATCAGAAAAATCATCACCTCCCCACCAGCATGGTGGTGGCAAGGGTCTTAATTTTGGTAGATGCCTTATTTTAGGGGGATGCCTTATTTTAAAGAGGATGCCTTTTTTCTAAGCTATCCTGCAAATCCTCCACTATGCCTTATTTTTGGAGGATGTCTTATTTTCAGGGGAAAAGGGTAGTATGGAGATGCAGTCACCAAAGGGTATTACATTTCCATGTTCTCCAGTGCTTTACTTCCACCCCACTGTAATCTTTAAAGTATAACTTCTGTGTTGCAATTATCATGTGCAGACCCAACCGTACCCATATCCAGTGATCAGGGATTATAGTTACGAGATGGCAGTGGTAGATGTGGTGGTGATGGGGGGGGGGGGGAGAGGAGCATTCAGCTATGGATACCCGTTTTATTGTTTTTTTTTGTTTTTTTTTTTTAACCCAAAGTAATCAAATTTAGGTTTTATAACAATTGGAACGACAATCTGTTATTGAGGAGTCAAGAGATTTGGGGTAAGTCTATTGTGAGTTGTAAAGTGTCCATATAATGGGTCATAAATCCAGTTGTGAATCCTGTAATGCCCTCTAATGCTATGCCTGGATCCACAGAAATGTTTGCCTATGGGGTTGTCAATATTCCCAGATTTCCCCCTATTGGGTGCCGATTTTTCCTTCATTGTACTTTTTGTTTAATTTCTCGTGTGTAAATTCCTGTAGGGCACAGTGGGCACAGTGCACCCCGCATATCAAATATACCACATTGAAGGATGAAACAAAAAATGATTTTTAATATATCTGTGTGCTCTTATCAGCATAAACCATTGGCATTTAAATGTTACCAGCAATGGTAAAAATAGCAATGATACTTCTTGCAACTCTTCACTTCATAGAATGGCGGGCATTACATAGTGGAACATCTTGCATAGTGTTTATCACTAAGCTTGTGCTTTAATTTTTAACTTTCCTCATATTCTTATCTAGCAATCACACTTTTAATTCTGAATTAAGAAAAGTATGTCACAGAAGCATAAATATTTGGGTTAATTTTCCGTCATTAACATTGAAATATTTAGCACTGGCTAAAAGTGTGTGTTCACGGGAATAAGGAGAGACAGAATATTAAAATTAATGATTTACTAAGCAAAATAGATTAGAATGTTCTCTCAAGCACAGTGCATGGCTGCAAATTTATTTGATTGATTTAAATTCAAGGACATTTCTCATAATTACATATTGAAGATTGCCATACTGTATAATCAGACTTAATAGAGTTAGTAGAAATCCAAGCACAAATATAGCGCTATAAAGGCTGGCTGCTGAGAAATTATGAGCAATGATAATATTAACATGAGTACAGATCAGATATGAATCCTTGATCTTTTTAGTCAACAAAATAAATCTACTATTCCAATAAGCTGATGAGTTGGCTTATTTAATAAAAGTAAATGTTATTTCTATCATCCTTGACTGTGTTCACTTACACTGTGTATAGCAGTCTGAAGGTTGTCGTTACACAGGTAAGTAGCTGCATTAATTATTTCTAATCTAGTTTACCTTTGCTGAAAGAGTATTAACTGAAAGTCTTTTTGACTGTGAAAAACATACAGGCAAGCTGAGCTATTCTGTCAGTAAATTTCTATTTCTGTAATATCAGGTACACAGAAGTGTAGCCGCAGTCTCCCACACTCTCGTCCCCCCACCCTAGGCAACAATCCTTAAAAGGGTGAGGGTCTCTTCCCATCTAAGTGCACAGATGTATATGGAAGGCATACCAAGGGCAGGCATACCAATTTATTTAGTTATGTCAAAAAGCAGTAGGTACTCTTTAAATGCAATTCCAGACCACATTAAAAGTGCCCCCTCAAATATTCAGGTGAACTAACCAGGGCTACAACCTAGCTTAACCCTTAGAAGACAGGGCCAATTAAATTTTTGCGTTTTCTTTTTTTTCGTCCTTGTGCTTAAAAGGCCATAGCACTTGCATTTTTTCACCTAGAAACCCACATGAGCCCTTATTTTTTGTGCCACTAATTGTACCTTGCAATGACAGGCTGAATTTTTTCCTAAAGTATACTGCAAACCAGAACACCAGATCAGGAATGTGATTAAATAATAGTTCGGCCGATTATGCACGCAACAATACCAAACATGTTTATTTATTTATTTTTATTTATAACATGGGAAAAGGGGGCTGATTCAGACTTTTATTAGGGGAGGGGAACTTCTGGGGGACTTCTAGTATAGGTACTCTGATCTCTCATTGAGATCTTTGCTGCATAGATATGCAGCATAGATCCATGAGATAGGCCCATTGATTGCTTCCAATCCGGGACAATGTCCCGGAGGAGCGATCCACCCCACTAGACAGCAGGGAACGGCTGCATCAAGTAATCAGATGCAGCTGTCAACTTTGACAGCTGCATCTGATTACTTTATTAGCGGGCACGGCGGTCAGACCATGCCCGCTAATAGCCGTGGCCCCGGGCTATGACCGGCACCCGGGACCACGGCCAGCTCTGAATACATGTAGGCGGCCCTGGACATAGGGGTACGTCCAGGGTTGCCTAAGGGTTACACAAATACACAATACAGGTGATTAAAATGGTGTTGATAAAAATTTCTTCCTTTTTAAATAACACTATATTTTCACCATATACAACACTTGCTCAATGTGCTTGGTAAACATACATGTGTTACATGAAACTCAAAAGTACATTTACATGCATATGCTCAAATGGCATTTAAACTATGATGACTTATGAGTAGGATGGAGCCAGTTTTCATTTTTTTGCTTTAGTTTTTTCCTCCTCGTGTTTAAAAGGCCACTGTGCTTGCATATTTTCCCCTAGAGACCTACACGAGTCCTTATTTTTTGTGATAAAAATTACACTTTGCAAATACAGAAATATTTTTTCTATAAAATATGCTGCAAAACTAGAAAATAATTATATGTGCAGTGAAATTGGAAAATAAAGTTGCAATTCCTTTTCTTTTGAGGGGTTTTGTGTTTACGCCATTCAACCAATGGTAAGACTGACATGTTATATATGTTCCTCTAGTCAGTACAATTACAACAATATGTAACTTGTATAACTTTTTTTATTATTTGATGACTTTTAATCTTTTTGAGGACCAAGCCCAAAATGACCCAGTGGACCACGTCAATTTTCATTTTTGCATTTTAATTTTTTTCCTCCTCCCCTTCTAAGAGCTCTAGCACTTTCATTTTTTTTTTTATCTACAGGGCCATGTGGGGACTTGTTTTTTAAGGGATAGGTGTACTTTGTAATGGGTCTTTCATTCTACCATAACATGTATGATGAAACCCCCCAAAATAGTATTTATGAAAATATAAATTGGTGAGATTGGAAAAAAGAATACAATATGGTAATGTTGGGGGTCTACGTAATGCACTATACGGTAAAAGCGACATGATACCATTATTCTATATGTCAGTCCGATCACAACCATATGTAGGTTTACACAGATTTTCTTATGTTTTAATTTTTTTTTTTTATGAAATCCTTTTGTTTTTGCAATTATCAATAAAGCCCTATTGTGACTCTTATAACGGTTTTAGTTTTTCACCTACGGGCCTGTATGGGGTGTAATTTTTTGCCCCATGAGCTCTAGTTTTTATTGACACCATATTTGTGTAGATCGGGCGTTTTGATTTGATCACTATATATATCATGTAACAAAAATTCGGTAATCCTGGCACTTTTTTCCCTCTTTTCATTTACGCCATTTACCGCACAGGATGGCGATTGTTATATTTTAATAGATTGGACAATTATGCATGCTATGGCATATAATATGTTTATTATTAATTTTTATATGTTTTAAATATATTATTAAAAAGAGGGGTGATTTAAACTTTTTCTGGGGGAGGGGCTTTGGAGTATTGTAAAAAAACATTTTTACTATTTTTTTACACACTTTATTAGATTGCAAACACTGATTATTGCTTTGCCAAAGGTATAGCATTGATGAGTGTAATAGGCACTCTGTTCATTGTAATAGGCACTCTGCTCATTGAGCCTGCCTGTGGCAGACTCATTGAGCAGATCACTGATCAAAGCACACGGAGAAAGGTAAGAGACCTCTATCAGTCCGAAACAGCAATCGGAACCCCCACAGTCACATTGCGTAGGTCCCGATCGGTAAGTGACAAGGGACTGCCCTTGTCACTTACACTTAAACACCTTGATCGTGCAACGATCGCTGAAATTAAGGGGTTAATGACAGGCTGCAGCACGATCGCAACAGCCTTCCATTAACTGTGAGGGCCCTGCGACTAATTGCAGTCGGCCCCCCACCTGCTATGAAGCGCACTGCAATATGGAGTGTGCTTCATAACACAGGACATACTGTTACACCCAGGGTCGTCTGAGGACAGTAACCCAAGGCGTACCAGTACGTCCTAGGTCGTCTAGGGGTTAAAAAATGAAAACCTTTTTAAAAAAAAAATTTAATTGCTCTATTCCCATCCTTGTTACGCTTTTATTGTTTGGTCTATGTGGCTGTATGAGGTGTAATTTTTTGTGTCACAATCTGTTCTTTTTTCAGTACCTTGTTTGCATATATGCAACTTTTTGATCACTTTTTTATTACATTTTTTTCTGGATTTGATGTAAACAAAAATGCGCAATTTTGCACTTTGGCATGTTTTTGCGCTTACGCCATTTACCGTGAGAGATCCGGAATGTGATTATTTAATAGTTCGGGCGATTAGGAACGTGGCAATACAAAGTATGTTAATTTTTTCATTAATTTGTTTATTTTGATTTAAAAATGGGAAAAGAGGGGTGATTTAAACTTTTATTAGGGGGAGGGGATTTTTTTTATTCATAAAAGCACTTTTTTTTTCTTCACATACATTAATTAGAAGCCCACTGGGGGACTTCTACATACACAGCACTGATTTCCTAATGAGATCAATGCTGTGGATATAATAGAGCAATAATCCATCAGATCATTGCTCTTTTATACTGGTCTGCAGCAGACCAGATTCATGGAGTGCTGAGCCGGGATCAGTGACATTCAGACGCTGAGCCCCGGACGGCTTAGTACAAGGGATCTCCTCTTCAAGATTCCTTCGCGCGGGGAGATCCCCCCACTAGACACCAGGGGGAGGGACTTTGACAGCTGCATTTAAATAGTTAATTAGCCGGCAACGGCGATCAGCCACTTCGGCTAATACCCGCGGTCCCTAGCTGCACATAGCAACCGGGGACTGCAGAAAGGGCTCTCACTGGGAGCCCTCTCTGCTTACCCTTAACGGCCGCATGACAGGTATACCCGTCATGCGTTAAGGGGTTAATACCTAAAACAGAGGTCCAGCCCCTCAATAGATTCCATGGGTTGGGAGTAGAGATGAGCAAACTTTTTTTGACGTAAAGCTCGGGTTTGTCTGAACTGAACTTTAAATGAACCACATTAAAATAGCTAACTCATTGCAGTTACAAGACTGGGACTATTGGGGTGATTTTACTGTAAAAGTCATGTTTTGCTGTAAAAAAAAAAAAAAAAGGTAGTGCTTTTTCATGTCACATTGCTTGCTATGGGTGAATGGGATGGATGAGGAGTATATGCATCCACTGCAAATGGATCCCTTCTCATGATTGTCCAGCTACAGGGAAGCTATGAATTTCGGCTGGGGTCTGCAGCCAGTTCCAGTGTATCCATCACCATTAAACTGGGGGGCAATGAGGAGCACAAACATAATGTAATTGACACTCCAGGCAACCAGGGTACAGCAGTCCCAAAGAGATCATCATTAGAGATGAGCGAATTGTTTGGAAATTTGTTTCTCAAAGTTCACGAGTATTCACACGAACTTGCGAATATTTGTAAATTGCATACAAACAAATTACATTAATAGTGGCTAACAAACATGTTCATAAATGTTCGTATGAAAATGCCGCAAATTGTTCGTGTTCGCCGATACAAACAATTTGTTTTATGATCAAAATGGTTAAAACAATAATTTTCAAACATGCGAACGTTTATCTTGTGATGTACGCAACTGTGATGTACGTAATATTCCTAACTGTGTAATGTTAGCAACTGCATAATATTGCTAACTGCGTAATGTACACAACTGTGTAAATATAAACTAATATATGCGGTCGCTATTGCTTAGCCATGTTTAGCGAATTCGCAAAGCGAATCTGGCGAATTTGCAAGTCGCAAGGAGACGAATTAAACACTGGATTCGTTGCGAATCAGAATTTTTCAGATTCGCATCGCTCATCTCTAATTATCATGCAATCGACATGTAGTAATCCCATTGAGGTAGTAGTCCTACACAGGCAGTCATGCTTACCAGAGCCCCCTCCAAGAACCCTTAGTGGCCAATCCTCAGGTGGCTAGAAAAGGGACAGTCACTCCCTCCAACACCAGTGCCATCGCCTTCTACTCCAACCCGCCTATTTTTTTTTTATTTTTTTTTACTGGTGTAGGTTTCTGGGTCTAGAAACATTTTTAATGGTATATAATAAACGTGTGATTTTAGTGTTCAATATATCACATTTCCTTCATATAGCCATAATTCTCTCTGAGCCTCGGTTCTCAAATTTAGTAATTGTTCCCCTATACAATAAAAGTGCCCATGTGCTCTCACACAGTAATAATGTCCACCCCATACTGTTATAATGTCCCCTGTAGCCCATAATGTAGCAATGTCCCCCTGATCTCCCATACAGTTATAATGTTCCCTATGTCCCGTATAGTTACAATGCCCCCTCGGCAAAATTATAGCACTGTCTTTTTCTCAGGTCCCATACAATAATCATGCCTTCATGTGCTCCCTGTACGGTTATACAAAATCTAATACCCACTTAATCATGTTCTCTATGAGCAGCAAGGATAGGATCGGATAGGATCCTGGGGCAGGATTGATGATGTCATATTGCACTGGCCACTGCTAGGATTGTGTTTTGGTGGCTCATAGGCCGCAGGACTGCAGTCCCTGCAGAATGCAGCTTATAACAGTGAAAAATGGGGTAGAGAACATATAGCTTCCCACTCTGTTATCCTACTTTACTACATCTATATCTGAAGGATGAAGATGCAGTGAAAAACTGTAGTTGCCACAGATGTTAACCTGGATGCCTGTGCTACCTTAACTACTCTAATCTTTGATAAACCAACCTTTGGAACACAGGTAACAATCTGGAGTAACAAATTAGTCTTGCCCTAGGACTGAAGCACATGTCCATAGTACAGCTGTTTTCTACAGAGTATTAATAAGGCTTTTATATAGATGCGCATGTTTAGAGATGAGCGAAGGAGCCAAAAATTTGTTTTGTGAGCTTCACAAATTTGCAAATTAAATCTTAACGAATTTCATTAAAATGGTCAAAACTATAGTAACTATAATACTTTAATTATTGCAGAATAGAGAATTTGTTAAAGCATGTTAAAGTCAAAAAACGAAAAATCACAATTAAAAAAGAAAAATCAATCAGCCAGTCAATCATCTTATTTCCGCCATTCCACTTCTCTCCATCCCTATATCACTCTGTTAGTCTCTCCCTGTTCTGCTCTAACTGCCTGCTGCCATCCTGCTCTCTCCTCCACACACAGCCGACTGGCCCCCTCTGTTAACGAACTGCTTTAGATAGAGGGTGAGGTGCTGACACCACCCATAATCAGCCCACCTATTCTCTCCTCTCTGTTAGTCTCTCCCTGCTCTGCTCTAACTGCCTGCTGTGATCCTGCTCTGTCTCCTCCACACAAAGCTGACTGGTCACCTTCGTGAACAAACCACCTTATATAGAGGGTAAAGAGGAGGTGCTGACTGGATGGGCGCTAGGGATCATTATTATTCCCTTTCTCCTGCCCAGTGATGCACCAGACAGCATGTGTGGCCACCATTTTGTTTGTGAATTTCCTTAATGAATCGTCGGGAATTTGCTTTGCAAAACTAATTGACAGTGGGTTTCTATTAGAAATGCTGTCTAATTCCATACAATTCTGACAAACAACACAACCTCTTCCACTATATATATATAGTTATATATTCCCCGCCCCCCCCCCCCCCCTGTATGGAGTTAGTATTGATCAGAGTCTGTATAGCGGCATGTGCAGGCAATGCAGTTCTGTACTAGGTAGCTACTGTATGTGACCTTTGTGCACAATGCTGCATATAAAACTGTCTATATAAAAAGGTGTTATAGCCATCCTTGGTAAATAGAGTGTGTCATTTTTTCAGAGATTTTGATGTATTATGTAGCCAAATTTATGAATTTATGAGATTTATCAAAAGGTTGTAAAGATACACTGCCCACATCAACCAATAACAGCTCCTCTTTCATTTTACCAGAGTTGAAAGCTGAGCTGATTGGTTGCTGTGGCCAGTTTACACATATATCTACACCCTTTGATAAATCTCCCCCTTTATGCGTACAATGCAGTATAATATTTAATTGCCATAGTTTTCCTCTTTCAATTCTGCATTAACAAACAATAACAATAACCAATATATTTGCATGTGCATTTGGCATTCCTCTTTTCAGTTTTCTGCAATATGGCTTATTTTAATTTATTCATACATAATTTATTTAATAGTAAAGTAATTTTAAGAGTATGTTTAAGAGTATGTATGTTTGTACAGTATGTATGTACGTTTAAAAGTAAAGAGATTTTATAAAAAATAAATTGGTGTATAATGTCCACTAATTATAAGACAAAACGTATTTTTAAGGACAAGAAAATATTGTTTATATTTCATTTTTCACAAGAGACTACTTTGTGTTATACGGATAAAGCACATTAGAAGAATGCACCTGCAAAATTAAAGATATGCAACATTTGTTATGAAAGGGACACTCTGCTGGGACTACTTCTGCATGTTACATGGAGATCTTCAAATCAACCACGTCTAAACGATTCCAATTTATACAATTCTCCTAAACTTAACAGCTGCACCATTTTAGAAATGAGTCTCTTAAGACCTATCAGTGAGCAAAAACTGAGAATGCCCATCCATTATCTATAACAGAAACCTGGCACCAAGTATTTTCACAGGACAAGCAAAAATAGATGACAAAAAGAGAAAAGGAGATTGAGATGATATTGTCATCCAGTTGAGACAGACAGTCATTTATGTAGTTATGTAGCAGAAACAGAAATGCAGAGCTTAACAATATACAAAAGGATAAGGTCAATTTAAGAGATAAAAGTAACATGGGAAATGTCTTGTACATATTGTAAAGCAAAATGAAAATAATGAAAAGCAGAGTATCATACTGGAAAGGACAGGAATTTTATTGTTACATTAAATTACTAATAAAATATGGACACGGAGAGAAAGGAGCGCTGCACCTCACACCTATGGCTGACACTAATGCCCCTCGGCTACATTTAAAAACCAACGCCAGGATGTTGGTATATAATTTGATCAAACCATATTGCCTTTTGTACCTTGTGCAGGTCCCCTGGTTCACATGAGTCCCTACACTAACTCAACACCGTGTCGGTAAACGACTGCTAACCCTGCAAAGGGAGCGCAAGCAGGGAAGGGAGGCCATAGAATGGCCCCGCAACCCCAATGTCACAGGACCAAACCCCAAGGGCCCCCCCAAACCCAGCACGCGCCGCCGGCGGAGAAAGCTGCCACCAAAAGCAACACAAGTTTGAACATGGTCTTACTACTCACCATTACTCCTGCAGGTAGAATGAGAACACAAAGAGGTACTTGCTATGTGTGCACAGGTGCTTCCTTCTAATTGTGGTCAGATGGGTCTTACCGGAGGAGTGCTAGCACTCAGAAAAGGGAGACAAGTAAAATACGGACATGGAGAGAAAGGAGCTAATGCACCTCACCCCTATGGCTGACACTAATGCCTCTCGGCTACATTTAAAAACCAACGCCAGGATGTTGGTATATAATTTGATCAAACCATATTGCCTCATGTACCACGTGCAGGTCCCTACACTAACTCAACACCGTGTTGGTCAGCAACCACTAACCCCACAAAGCGAGTGCAAACAAGGAAGGGAGGCCATACAATGGCCCTGCAACCCCAATGTCACAGGGCCAAACAGGAATAATATTGTTACATTACATTCTAGTTATTAGGTGAAAGGCTATGTTCACACAATGTCAAAAATAGAAAAAAAAAGGCGTCCACTTTTGCTATTTAAAAAAACGTCTGTTATTGCCGCGATTTAATTAACTGCTCTGCAATGCATTGAAGTCAATGGAAAGACGGACGCCATCCAATGCACACAATGTATTGAATAACAGACGTTTACATCGCGGAAATCAAAATAATCATCATGACAATTATTTTTGGACGTCTTTTGCAAACAGCGGACGTTTTTTATTACTCGTTCACACACAGCTTTTCTTTTGTCACCGTTCTCTCTCTTTTTTTTATATTAAATTCAATGGAGTTTTCGATTAAGTCACACCCAAATGCCAATTAGTAACCCCAAACTAGAATAATGTACAAACAGCAGTCATTGCACTAAGGGGAGGCCAGACAGCTAAATGACGTCCGTTATTTTATACTCAAAATGATGGATATAATTTAAAACAGAGCTGGAAAAACGTTGTGTGAACATAGCCATATACTATATCTTTGCTATGCACTTTATTTATTTTTGCTTGTTTTCTATATAAAATCCAATGCTTTAAAATTAACCACTGGGTGTCTCACTTTGTGAAAATCTGTATTTGAGGCTCTATCACTAAAGTAATTTGGTCTTTAGTAGTGTTGTGCAAGTATGTTCAGTCGAGCACCTCGCTGCATGGGTCCGGCGTCCTGCTCTCCCGTCCGGCCAATCAGTGGCTGCGGCTGGCAACACACTGATTGGCCGGACGGGAGAGCAGGACGCCAGACCCGTGCAGCGAGGACAGGTAATGTATGCTTACAGCGGGGGAGCTGGGCGGGAGAAGAAGGGGTTAAGGGCGGTAGAATTACATACTCGCTGCGGTCGTTCAGACGGCAGCGAGTATATAGTGTGTGGGAACTGCCAGGACCTGCCGGACTCGCAGCGAGAATCTTGCTGCGAGTCTGTTCGTGTGAATATACCCTAAGGGTGCGTTCACACCTACAGGATCTGCAGCAGATCTGCAGCAGATTTGATGCTGTGTTCAGTTATTTAAATGAAATCTGCTGCAGAAAATCAGCTGCAGATCCTGTAGGTGTGAACGCACCATAAAGCAGATTTGATGGCGCAGATTTGAAGTTGCAGATTCAAAGCAAATCTGCAGCTTCAAATCTGCCCCATGAAATCTGCTGCAGATCCTGTACTTGTGGACACCCTAAAAGTGTTCTTTATTGGACAAAAGTTTATCCTACTTGATAAGTTATTTTTATCTTTATTGTGATATTTAGGCCTATTGCGTCATATTTGTAAATAATCACGTATGCTGCTGTTATACTGCATAGGAGGTATATGTTTTGTGTATGTAAGAAATTTGCAATTATTGACCCATGTTAAGTGAAGCATTTCTGGCCAGTGTTCATTTTAAAGGTATTCCACAGGTAAGAGACTGTAAACCATTGTACCTGACAATCCAGTAAAGTCACTGTTGAATGATGATACCTAGACTTTCTCAATTACCCAATTTCTACTGCACCTCCCCTTCACAAAGGATGTTATTGTATGTCAGTGATACACCGTTATACATAGCTCTTGGATGAAGTTAACACAGTAAGCTAGGTGAGTAAGTTAGGTGTCCTGTTCTAAACTGGTGTCTGGTAGCAGCATAAATGTCATTTAAAACAGGACAACTGTGGTAACCTTACAGTTGATTCACTGGTTTAACCCAGGAGAGCTGTCAACAGCGTGTACTCAGGGCCGTTTTAACAGCATCATGGGCCCGTAGACTGAGCTGTGAATTGTCCCATCCAGCCACTGACCAAACCCCCAACCTGATGACCCCTCCCGCCTTCCCAGCCACATCCAAAACCACACTACTCCTCTCCTCTTACTGCTCCTAGCCAATAAAATCAATCACAATAAAAAAAATTGATTTGTTCTGGTAGTTTTTTTTTTTTTAGTTTTCCTACAATATCCCCCCTTCCTTTTTTACAGCTGTCATGAGTCTAAGGAAATTAAGTGACAGAAGGTAATGCTGCATTGAGATATTTTGCTGTTTCTGCCATAATTCTCACCTGATTCTTTATTTACCAACTACTGGTGTTGGCTAATGTACTACCTGTACCTCTGTCATATCAATGTTATGGTATGTTGATGTTATAATATTAGAAAAATTAATTTAAAAAAATGAATTTGTGAAGTGCACCACAGTCACTGCGCAGCGGGAGGGGGATGAAGACAGCTCCTTCCAGTGTGATCCATGGCCCAGTTCTTACAAGAGAGAATGACATTGACAGACAGTCAGTATTTTACAGTTAGTTACAGAGCGCAGAGGTGCCCCCTATAAGTCGTGGGAAGATGCTTACCCTGACCAATGGGAAAGACAGCTCTGCATGTCACAAATAGTGACAAGACTGAAGTGATATTTCATAGCTACAAAGCTTACACTACTAACCTCATACTAGTGTAAATTGATATGTTCAATTAGTGTAAATTGATATGATCAGTTCACTGCACAGGAGCTGACTTGCTAATATATATTTTAATAAAATATTATTATTTTTGAAAGTGTGGTGTTGCAGGGGGGTGCATTACTCGGCTGCAAGGGATTATGGGAAACCCCTTGCACCTGCGCTTCTGTTCCTATGTAATGTACTATTTGTGGCCACCAGTTTGGATGAACTTTCCCAAATCAGATTTTCTGCAAAGTTTGGAACACACCTCTGTTCGGGAAGTTTGGCTCGCTCATCTCTAGTCATTACCAATAGACATCAGTTTATTGGTGCTAAAATGACGGCCATCCATAAAGATAGCTGTTATATTTCTGTTGTGGGAACATAGCCTAAGACATACTGTATAAAAGTCAATGGATAGGAACTGGCAAAATTATTTGGCTGGTAGAGGTCTTCTGATGAGGAAACCCCTTTAATCTTTAGAAGCATAATAATGCAATCTATATCCTCAATACTTTAAACTGCTTATTTTTTTAAACACTATAATCTTCATTGAGTTAATCTTACGTGATGTATGAAAAATTGCATTTAAAATTCGGTCCACTTGAATTTATTGGGCCATACCGTAACTTTTCTAGTAATTCTAATATTTTATCTCTAGTTTAAGAACTATCACTGTTGGCTCACTTTGAAACATAAGGACTACACAGCTTTGTTTAATGAGATGAGTGTAACCTGCATTAGTTTAATTAAATGCCGCAATGTAAACAATATTGATAATTTATGGGCTCTTACTTAGCAAATGTGGTCATCTGCATGTTTTGAATGAAAAATTTCATAGAATGTCAAGGTCTTTTTGTCAGACCAAATCTATGTGCCAGATGGTCACTTTATTAATATGCATTCTGAGCTTCATCCTAACAACATGGGACACAAAAGTTGCCAAGTTGTTTAATTCTGTATGGAGCTCTGGCAGGTAGTTTCAACATTGAATATGGGTTAAGTAATTCTTAGAACAATTTATCATTATGGCAGCTTGCGAATGGCCATTCTATGTCAAAATTTAAGTAACTATTTATATTGAACAGTACCTACAGTCCATAATGGCATATATTACCCAACATTAACACACTATTGCAATTATAGATAAATACAACTTGTACATATGAATTAGCTACAGAAAACTAAGTTACACTGATATGAACTGAGAGATGATAATTAAAACAAGGTAGTAAATGGAAATAGTTTTTTTTTTTATTATATTGTTACTCAAGCTCTATTATTGTAATGCCAGCAGGCTGCTCCTTTCCACATACTGCTGCTTATTGCCATCAAATTCAAGCTACAGATTTCTCCGACTACTGCCAGCATCCAGCCTATTCTCATGCTACTGTCCCCAGAAGCTACCGTGCTGCTGTTGCTGCATGTACCTCCATATCCTGTCTATTGTGTGTGGCCACAATCTCTGACTGTGATTTAAAGAGCCAGTATGTGCAATTCTTTTCCACCTATTCCTGCCTAACAGCACTGCTTACTAGCTCCTCTTGGTTTTCCATTAACTCATCTGAACTCATGGGTACTATGGTTACTCTCCTGTGTTTCAGCTAGATTGATGACTGTCCCTACTTGCCTAATCCCCTGGTGCCAGCGACCAGTACCATCTGGTCCACTGGGCCAATGGCTACCCACACCAGGACCTTGCTTGTGGACTTCCCTCGTATCCTCTAGGGTTATGGGTGGAAAACTAGAAGGCTTTTAAACTCCACTTCTAAGCATATCTAAAAAGCCAAACCAGTTTGTCTAATTTTTTTCCTCACGTCGGACATGCACATCAATTACATGAAGAAAAGGACATATCCATTCTTTTGTATAGCACAAAATATTCACAAGTGTGCCCTTTTTGTGTAAGTTTTGCTTAAATGCATCTTTATTAGAGATGAGCGAACCGGGTTCGGGTTCGAGTTGATCCGATCCCGAACGTTCGGCATTTGATTAGCGGGGGCTGCTGAACTTGGATAAAGCTCTAAGGTTGTCTGGAAAACATGGATACAGCCAATGACTATATCCATGTTTTCCACATAGCCTTATGGCTTTATCCAAGTTCAGCAGCCACCACTAATCAAATGCCAAAAGTTCGGGGATCGGATCGACTCGAGCATGCTCGAGGTTCGCTCATCTCTAAACTTTATCCTTCTTTTTTTTCGACCACACTTTTGTATACTTTGTAAGGCCATGTTCACACATTGTAAAACACTGGCCGGGTCACAGAATGGCCGGTGTTACTGAAGATCATCCCGGCCAATACTGCAGTATGGTCTTCATTTCTGATGAATTAGAATGCGCCCGCACCCCAATTTACCGCTGCACACAATGGCTCCGGGCCGAACGCCTCATTGTGTGATCTGACATGTTCTGAGCGGCCGCTATTCAATTAATAGTGGGTGCACAAAACTGACATGTCAGTTTTTCGTGCGGCCGGTTAGAATCCCGTCTGGAGCGTATACTATGTGTATACACTCCAGCCGGGATTCCATTCATACACATAAAACGTATGTCGTGTATAAATCACGTCTTTTTTCGCAAATTTCAACAACGGCCGTGATTTATACAAAGCATACGTTGTGTGAACATGGCCTAAAGATGGTAGCAAGACATATACTTTTTTTAACATTGCTGTTCATGGGCGACATACAGTATGCACACAGCATATGCAACGGATATGTCAAAAGAAAGTAGGCATATGGTAAAGTATACACATTTTAGAACTTATTTTACTGGATACATTGACACATACTGCCACTGTATGGCAAAAAACGAGATGTGAACCATATTTTTTCTTTTATCTGACAGTGCCTAGTCAGTAAATCAAGACTCTAAGGCTGTGTTCACTCTACCACTGTGAATTGTGTTTATAAAGGAAAATATAATGCCTCATTTACCTCTTGTTTTATAATGGCACCCTTAAGGTGATGATTTCCATTTACTTTGTCTTCATAAACCAAGCTTTTTTCACATAACCCAAAGCTTTTTTGTGTTTGTCAAAATGTAAAGTTTTTACAAAACGTTTTATTTTTAAAAAATAATGATGTTTTAGATACAGATTCAATAATGTGTATGTTGGGCATGTTGCCGTAGCAAACAAACAGGAGAGAGGACCAATTGCACTCTTTGAGGTTTCTTCATCTGATATTTATTTTTGAAAACAGCAACTTCACATTGAGCATGTGGACAGACTGACCTTGCTTCTGTCCGCTGTCTGCCAAGGTCTGTCCTCGCGCTAAATGTGAAGTTGCTGCTTTCACAGATAAATAGCAGATGAAGATTCCCCGGTGAGTGCCATTGTTCTTTCTTTTGTTCATTTACTGTGGCAACATTCAAATATACATTATTGAATCTGCATCTAAAACATTATTGTTTTCTAAAAGTAAAACATACCAGATAAATATCCCCTGCTATATGCAACTGGTTTATTCTTTAGTTTGTTTTTTGTCATTGAAAATCCAAGTCTATCATACAGGATTTTAGGCAGGGATTGCAGCAAATGACCACCAGGATGTCCTGCTACAGTGCATGGACACTATTTTAGCTAATCTGGATGCTATGTCACTTTCTGCAAGTGTCTTGTCACAGGTCCAGAAACTCCTGTCTTCTCTATTGCACTGTGTTCACATCATGCTGGTTCCGGCGTCCAGTTGCATTTGCATCCATGCTACAGTAGTGATGCAAAGACCTGAAGAAGCTTTCTTAATGAATGACTTATTCACTTTAAGTTACATGGTGCCAAGCTTGAATCTAAGTGTGTAAGTGGCCTTTATTATTCCCCTGCTTTCTGGAGAAGCTCTTGCCTGGACAAACCCTCCATGACTGCCTACAGGCTTATTGTCTACATAGTTTCTTGGCTACTTTTTGCACAGACCTCAGCCGGATCTCATCTGTGCCCTCTGCTCTCCTCCATGGAGCTGGAGTAGATTTACCACCAATTAACCCCAGTGAGCCTGTGTAAATTTTAATAAATATAGCCCTTGCAGAGACTATAATATTATTATTATTTAATAATAATAATAATAATAATAATAATAATAATAATAATAATAATAATAATAATAATATTTCATTAAACTTTTTTGTCACTTTTTCTTTGTCCCATAAAGGGACATTGACATGCAATCTTTTGTTCACTCATGTAATACAGTATTGTGCAGAGTACTATGCCTGTCAAAATAATGGTGACAGGCAATTTGTTAAGCTGTACTGGAAGCACATGACAGCCAAGCTCCCATGATACCCAGCATTAAGAACCCTTGCCACCATAAAAAGGCAGTAAATCAGTCAGTAAATTTTAGCATATTGAGATGAATTTAACATATTTAACCTGAAATAACATTAACATAAATGTGCCCATTAGCAAAATTTGAGTATAATCATACACGATCAACTATATTTCATCTTCTAATCAATTATAAAATCACTGTGTTTGCTGATACTGTTCTAATATGTTATCTCTGAATCATTTCTCACACCAATCACCTTAGAAAATGCTGATACATTACAAGCCTTTAATTTTTGCTGTATATTTTCTCATTATGTGACCAATATTATTATCATTTTTAGTCAGTTTTTGCTGGTTGAGATTGATTCAGGATTTCTTTACTCATCCTTTTTAGCAACTGATAAAATTCTCACTTATGATATTATAAAAATTCATAGGCATTCTGCATTGGTTACCAATCTTCCACAATGTTAAGGTGTGAATCCCACTGCAAGATCTCGATGGCTACAACAGTAATTGTAACATATAGCTTCTAAAGGTCAACATGAATATTTCATGAAAGAGTTCACGACAGCTGTCATTTTTTTCTTCAATTTACAGAAAACTAGACTTGTAAGAACACTTGGGAAATTCAAGGTATTTCAGCACCAAGGGTACACTATTGCTATTCCTATATGTCAGTTCTATTTACAGAGGGCTAGGTAGATAAATATTTGCAATGCTTGAACTAAACTGACACCAACTTGTTCTTTTATTTAAAGTTTGAAACTCAATAACTTGTGATTAATTCTAAAATTCTGTTTTGCCGTACTTTAGGAAACAAGAGCATTCTTTAACAAAAGAACTTGCATTATAGCAGTGTGATTAATTTCATTGACTACCTCCTGCTGAATTGCCATATACAACTGTCAAATGAGAATATATTAAGCATAAAAAAGAGCCAAACTCCTTTATTCCGGTTAACACTTTATAAATTATAGATGTACAAAAAAATCCTTTTCACATACTTTTAGATTCATTATGTAACAACCAAACAAAAAAAAAAAAAAGGAAAAAAAAAATCTGAGAATTATTCCATATGTTGTATTTTTTTTCTCAGTGTTTCTTTCTATTAGTTTGGCATAGACTATAAAGATTTAAGGGGAGATTTTTCTAAGTGGTGTAAAAAAGGATTGACTTAGTTGCCCCTAGAAACCATTCAGATTCCACTTTTCATTCCTCACAGATTTTTCGCAAATGAAAGGTGGAATCTGATTGGTTGCTCGGGGCAACTAAAAAATTCTACTTTACACCAGTTTGATAAATCTCCCCCTTACTAACCAAAATTAAATTATCTAAATTACACAAATCTAAGTTTACCATTAAACCCTAAAGCGGCAGGTTTAGGCAATGAACCTGCTGATATCAGCCAGCCGCTCTTTACCTTAACCCATAGCTGCACCAGGACGTTACTGAACGTCCTCGTGCCGCTATGGGAGTTCAGAGGGGGGTCGCGCGGCGACCCCCCTCTGAACTGCCGCAATCCCGGGTGCCGCATGTAGCCCGGGATCGCGGCTATTAGCGGGCACGGTCCGATCGCCGTTCCCGCTAATTAAGTACTTAGAAGCAGCTGTCAAAGTTGACAGCTGCTTCTAAATACTTGCTCATATCCATCCCTGGTGGTCTAGTGGGGGGATCGCCCCCCTGCGGCGCGATTGCGGGAGGGCGATCCCCGCATCCATCCCGGGCCGGGGTCTGCGCTGTAATGGCGCTGATCCCGGCTCGCCATTCTATTGCTTTTGGCTGCAGCAGCCAAAAGCAATAGAACACCGATCTCATGGATTCATGCAGTATAACTATACATGGATCTCTATGAGAGATTAGAGTGAATATACTAGAAGTCCCCCAGGGGGGCTTCTAGTATATGTGTAAAGTAAAAGAAAAATGTATTTTTAATAACACAAAATCCCCTCCCCTAATAAAAGTCTGAATCACCCCCCTTTCCCCATTTTATAAATAAAAATAAATAAATTAATTAATAAACAAACATGTTTGCTAACGCCGCATGCGTAATCGCCCGAAATATTAATTTATCACATTCCTGATCTCGCACGGTAAACGGCGTCAATATATGCGCAATAAAGGTACCGATAGAAAGATCACATCATGGCACAAAAAATGACACCTCACACAGACCCATAGACCAAAGGATAAAAGCGCTATAAGCCTGGGAATGGAGCGATTTTAAGGAACATATATTTTCTTTAAAAGGTTTTAATTTTTTACAAGCCATCAAATCAAATAAAAGTTATACATGTTACATATCGTTGTAATCGTAACAACTTAAGGAACATATATAACGAGTCAGTTTTACCCCAGGGCGAACGGAGTAAAAACAACCCCCCCCCCCCCCCAAATAAAAAAAAAAACATTTTTTTTTTCAATTTCAACACACATATAATTTTTTTCTGGTTTCCCGGCACATTTTAGGCAAAAATTACATCTGCCATAGCAAAGAACAATTAGTTGCGCAAAAAATAAGGGCTCATTTGGGTCTCTAGGTGGAAAAATGCAGGCGCTATGGCCTTATATACACAAGGAGGGAAAAACGAAAACGCAAAAATGAAAACTGGCTGTGTCCCCTAAGGGTTAAGATCGTACTATTGTTATTCTTATTCCTGTGGGGTCCGGTATTGTGCCACTGTTTGATAATTGCCCATATGTTAATCCGTGGATTCGGAGCATTCTGGGCGTTCCCCATCTGCCCGGAGTACCCTCCTGGCCTGCCCACTATGCATATTCATAGACTGCTTGTTACCGCGCATGTGCAGGAAGCAGCCCGTAACAAGCAACCTAATTCTCCAGGCCACCTACAGGAATCTAGCGCAACCAATCCACATTTTAATTGTTCACAAGCCCTCTAGGTGTTTCCCATCAGCTCCTAAAACAGGCCCATGTACAGCATCCCAGGGTTTTGAGTTTTAGAATGTGGACTGACAAAGGACAGCATTTACGTTGTACGCTGACAGGAATATCTTGTAGATTAAATGGAAATCTCTACAGTACTATTCAAAATATAGAGTCCTGCTACATTATACGCATGCAGATATGTATGCAGAACTAGTCCTCGTCTGTACAGTAATGGTATAGTGCATTCTCTCCACACTGTACAGCATAATGTGCTGTGCACCTATTAATGGTGACCGAAGTAACTAGTGATTCTAAAACCCTCCACTGGTTTAGGGCTGTGAGCATCTCTTGTACCAGAGAGCTCTACATACTCCTCCTATGTAGAACATAACTACAGCAGCATATTCATAGGGTTGAAAGTGTGTGTTGGTATATGCCATAAATGTCTGAGATGGAAGACTTAAAGCATTGACACTTTTCTGGTGTTTACCTTGAGACACATAAAACCCTGCTTCTGAACAGATCAGGCTCAGCGCAAGAGCTAAACCTTGGGAAAACCCCCTTAGACCTGGGTGCTAAAAAAAAGAACTACTAGTTTCAGCCAGGCTTCCCAGCATTTCTGAAAAAGCACGAAGAAAGCAAGTAAAAACTACCAAGCTAATAAATGAATATGCTTTCAAAAAGTGCAAGTGTAAAATATACACACACCACTATATTTAACCCCTAGACGACCCAGGGCATACATGTATGTCCTGGCGTCCCTAGAAGAGTTAAGAGCAGGCCTCGCGGCGACCCCACTCTGAACGCTGCAGTCCCGGGTGCCGCTTTTAGCGGCTATTAGCATTGCATTGTTTTGCATTGTACTTTATGCAAAAATTCAGCCTGTCATTGCAAAGTACAATTATTGGCGCAATAAATAAGAGTTCATGTGGGTTTCTAAGTGCTACGGCCTTTTAAGCACAAGGAGGAAAAAACTAAAACGCAAAAATTGATATTGGCCCGGTCCTCTAAGGGTTAAACAATAAACTGATTTGAAGGGAAAAAGTGCCAGTACAAACAAGTAATAGTACTAAACCAGTAATCAAGTGCCACAAGCTTAGGTTCAAAAAAACCCAAGCATGTATAAGGTTCGCTCATCTCTAGTTGAGAGATATGCACGTATACAGTACAGCAGAATATCATATGTTAACACATACAAAAATAGCAAGAAAAAATAAGCACACCAGAACTCACCCAGCCAACCATTTACTTTTCATTGTAACAGTGGGGTATAAAAACAACAGGAGCATTTCACTCCCATAATTGTTTTGTGGTGAGCTGGGGATTTGCAGAAGAGTGGAATAATGCAGGCTAGAGGATGTTGCAGTACTACATTGCTGCTTGTGTCACAGGCCATAATGATACACTAGCTTATCCCAGTCATGCCATGTGCTGGTCGAGGACATCACTCACACAGTTTCTTGAGATAACCGTAATTGAACCGAACAGTTCTTTAACGTACAGTACAATGCAATACAGTCCATGTTCTCAAGGTGCAGAGATGCTTTTATGTTTCTAGATGGCATACAGTCACTTCCCCTTTAATTAGTACCTCTGCTGCTAGCAGGTGAAACTGAAGAATTTGGCTTAGACTAGATAACAGAATTAAGATTACTCATAAGGCTCCATGCACACAGACGGCGGATTTCCGTGGCAGAATTGTCCGCCGCAGAATGCCGCCAGCCTCCCTGTCATAATAACACTCTATGGGAGACTCGCGCGCTGCATCTCTTGGCGCTAAAGAATGAACATTGCCTTGAAGAATGAACACGTTCATTCTTCAGCGTGGAGAGAGGAGCCGCACGAGGCTCCTAGAGTGTCATTCTGCCGCTTTTGCTCTATGTGCATGGAGCCTAAGGAAGACTTGAGCTAAGTTGTGGGAGACTACTTATAAGAGACTCAGCCTAGTAAGAATTAAACTCTGCTGATGAGCATGATAAGACAAGAGAAAACTGTATTCATGGGGAATTCTGTTAATGCTGTGACACGACATCTATAAGTCTCAGTGTACACTTTATGTACCATATTTGTGCACATATGTGTGTTTACATCTGAATGTTAGCGGATTATATATTGTATCTTAATCTGACTATAGTAGTATCAGTTGCACCCTTAAACTTTTTCACCATATCTAATTTAAAAACATCAAGCAAATTTTTGATTACACTACTTCATGTAGAGGTCATCTAAATTATTGAAAAATTCTGTTTATTACTCTACTAACATTTTATACCGCATTTCTACTGAGAGATGAGATGAGAAAATAGCATTTTAGACTGTGATACAAATTCATCACTGTTGCTACTAATTATACCTCAGAGTTTCTCCTTGACCTGTCAATGTCTAACCTGTATTGAGTGAGTTATTTAGGTTTTGAAATCAATGGAAGTACTGAGGCAGATATTTTCGTGAGTGACTGTCTATTTACTGCTATGCAGTATATCTTCTCAGAAATTACCAATTCATTGAAGTGAATGTATTCAATTTAAAAAGCAGAAAGAAGCAACTGAACTTTGCTGAAACTTCCAGAGGTTTGACAAACAATGCACAATTGTAAACATTATGGTGTATATGCTTTATTAACTTTTATGTTATTCATAATAATTAGAGATAAGCACATTTTGAGCATGTTCTGCATTTGATTACCAGTGGTTGAAGAAGTTATATGCAGCCCTAAGGCTGCCTTGGAAAAATTGATACAGCCATAGGTTGCATTCATGTTTTCCGGGACTGTCTAGAGCTGAATACAACTCCTTCAGCCTCCGTTAATGAAATGCAAAGCGTTTAGGTTTGGATGAATGGCCAAATGAAAATGTTGTAGGAACATAACCTCAAGCAGCTTGATTGTTATATTGTTTATGTTTAACTTCATCATTAAACACTGGAGTCGGGGGGGAGTTTTCTCCCTGTGGTGGGGCAATTGTCGTCTGCCTCATAGGGGTTTTTGCCTTCCCTGGATCAACACAGTAGGGTTTCCCTAGGTTGAACCTGATGGACTCTTGTCTTCTTTCAACCCTATTTACTATGTTACTATGTTACTATGTTGTGGACTATACATTCTCTGTTAACACATCGATAACAGTCATTTAATTGGCTGCACAGAGAGATTAGCCAACCAAGGGATGCTTTCTCCTTTGTAGACTGTTCATTGATCACTGATGATTATTTCTAGTGTTGAGCAAACTCCTGATGGTTGGAAAAATTGGATGGTTGAAGGTGTACTCTACTCCTATTCTTTGCCATGGATTTTAACCCCCTTTATGATCAAAGGTCATTGATGCACGGATGTCCAGGTCAAATTTCTCTACGCTTTCTAAGTGCCATAACGCTTTTGTTTTTCTACCTATGCGGCTGGTTGGGGTGTCATTTTTTGCACCATTATCTATAGTTTTTATTGGAAATAGAGAAATAGAGCGAAGCAGATGAAAACCCGCTTTGCAATGTTTACAAATATTGGGTCGGATTTGATCAAATTTGCAAATCGAATACAAACACATCTCATTAAAACAGTCAAACTAGTTAAACAATATTTAAGTTCAATATATATTGGAAGAATAAAACAGACAATGTGAAAATGGCTAAAAGCATTTTGGAACATAGACTTATTTATTCACTAGTATTTCAACAGATAAAAAAAAATTGTCTTTGTCTTATTTCTTAGTTTATAAAGTTGCTGGCTGGGATATAAACAAATGTTGGTCCACATTTTTGATCAAGATATTAACGCACAAAAATATATGCAATAAAAAATATATAAAGGATAGTACAGTATTAGTATAAATTCAAGGAGAAGTCCAGCAGAGAAGTAAAAAAAATCCTCACAGGCCGGGGGTGGGGGTAAAGTAAAAAACAAGTTATAGTGACTGAGCAGAGCTACGTTCCGCTCCTTGACCCCGGCGGCTGCCTTCTGAGCTCCCCACCGGCTACATCACAACCCAGTTAAGGGATGCCCCACTCAGCCAATCAGTGACTGGGGCGGGACTGGGCCGCTGCAGTAACTGATTGGCTGAGGGGGCTAAATCCCACCCATCTGTTATTTAGAACCCACGTTGTGACAAGCTAGAAGATGACCGACAGCAGGCTCCAGGAGCTCCTTGATGCGGTGCAGTGCAGGCACTGGGAGCGGTAAGCATAGTGTCTTTTTTTATTTCTCCCCATCCCCTGCTCATAATGATTTTCTATCCCCCCTCCCCCCACCAGACTTCTCTTTTAAAATATTATATTAACATGACAAACATACAAATCTATGGTAATAAATTATTTGCACGTACAAATATGTACACAACATAAGAACTGGGAACCAAAATGGCAAAACAGAGTAACTTAAGAGGATGTGAAATGCCAGAGGGAAACTGTTCTTGTTTAAAATGGAAGTTATTCCAGTCTGGCAAATATTGGAGATCCAAAGAGATTTTAGTATTTGAAATTATTGGCATCTGTTGTTTTTAACCCAACAATCTAAATAAGCTATTAGAATACAAAAGTCCTTCTACAAGGGACATTTTGTCAAGTGTGCAGTTTATATTTTTGTGTGAACTTACATACGGTAGGAATGTTTAGGTAGGAATTAGACATGAGCGAACCTCGAGCATGCTCGAGTCCATCCGAAACCGGACTTTCGGCATTTGATTAGCGGTGGCTGCTGAAGTTGGATAAAGCCCTAAGGCTATGTGGAAAACATGGACATAGTCATTGGCTGTATTCATGTTTTCCAGACAACCTTAGAGCTTTATCCAACTTCAGCAGCCACGGCTAATCAAATGACAAACTTTCGGGTTCGGATGGACTCGAGCATGCTTGAGGTTCACTCATCTCTAGTAGGAATGCTTTAGAGAATTAAAAAAAATAGTTTCTTTTTATCAATCAACAACATGCAAACTAAATAAACAGAAATTTCAATCAAATCAATATTTAGTATGACCACCCTTTAACCCCTTAACGACATCGGGCGAAAATTTACGCCCTGATGCCGGTAAGGGAGTTCAGAGTGGGGCCGCGCGGCGACCCCGATCTGAACCGCGGCGGTCCCGGGTGCCGCGTGTAGCCCGGGACTGTAGGTATTAGCGGGCACGGTCCGATCGCCGTGCCCGCTAATACAGTAATCAGATGCAGCTGTCAAACATGACAGCTGCATCCGATTACCGGATTCAGCCGTTCCCTGGTGTCTAGTGGAGGAGATCGCTCCTCCGGGATGTTATCCCGGAGGAGCGATCTCCGTTTCTGAAGCCGGCCGGGGACCGCTCCAAGATGGCGCCGTCCCCGACTCGGCACTCGTTTACTTCCGGCTGCAGCAGCTGAAAGCAAACGAGTGCCGATCTCATGGATCTCTGCAGCATATCTATGCTGCAGAGATCTCTATGAGAGATCAAAGCACTTATACTAGAAGTCCCCCAGGGGGGCTTCTAGTATAAGTGTTAAAGTAAAAAAAAAAGTGTTGTTAATAGTAAAAAGCCCCCTCCCCTAATAAAAGTCTGAATCACCCCCCTTTTCCCAGGTTATAAATAAAAGTAAATAAATAAATAAATAAACAAATATGTTTGCTATCGCCGCGTGCGTAATCGCCCAAACTATTAATAAATCACATTCCTGATCTCGCACGGTAAACGGCGTCAGCGCAAAAAAATCCCAAAGTGCAAAATTGCGCATTTTTGGTCAAAAAAATTCAACCACTTGGAGGTCACCTGACACCTCAGGAAATTATGCCAACAACTCTGGAATGCCACTGGGACAGCAGGGGAAGCATTCCTGGGTGCATCTAACACGCCAAAGTTGCAGTATTACGCCACTACCACAGCCTATACACTCCAAACACAATATATCCTCTATGTAACATGGAAAAAATACATGGAAAATCTTTTTCCTTTACAGTAGTATGGACAGAAAGCCAAATTTTAAATGACAACTCCCATGAAAAACTTTTTTTCCAGTAATTGAAGCACATTAAAGTTATATAACACTGTAATATACTTCAATCACCTGTCTGTCCTCCTTCCCTATCTTCCCCCCTCAACCCCCCACCATGAAGTGTAAGAAACTCCTTCATAACTAATTACTGTCGTCACCAGGCTCCTCTATCAGCTCCTTCTAGTCAGGGCTGTATTAACAGCTGCTGCTGCCCTAGGCACTAAACCTGCAGACACCCCATCTTCACGCACCTATTGGCGATACCAGACCTGACCAATACCACCATACCCCCACACCCCCTGGAAAAGACACCAGATTTACTGGCAAGTCTGAATGGGAGGAGGGAAACTAAAAAAATAAAAACAAAAAAATATTTTTTTCTGTCCCCCTGCTCCCTGGTGCTGCCCCCCTGCAAGGTGCTCCCCTAGGCACCGGACCACGGGTGCCTAATGGTAAATACGGCCCTGCTTCTAGTGACGATGTGTCATCGGCAGGAGGGCTGGTCTAGGTCCTGTTACACCAGCCTCCCCCTCCCCTGCCTGGTCAGGTGACTCAGCTTGCTCAGCTCCCATTGGCTGAGCAACTGTAAGCCATCTGACATTCTGCAACTCAATAATGACTCATGACTGACTCCCGGCACATAACCAGCTACAGGACCCCCTCCCCCATACTCCCTCCTGCTGCCGAGTGGACTCAGTGAGTGAGTGAGTCATGTCAACTGCTTATCTTTGTCCTCACTCCCAGCATGTCAGCTACACAGAAGTCTTATCTCTCCCCTGCTGCCCTGACCTAATTAGGGACGGCGATCCTGCAGAATGTACACTACAGTGTAGTGAAAGTATGTGTGTGCAGCTTCAGTGTGTGTATATAGCAACCTGACTGAAGAGAGCGAGAGAGGGGGTCATGTTTAGTGTATGATGGGAGTTGTAGTGAATGGAGGGGCAGGCACTTGCAGTGTCACAGCAGGGGGCTGGCTTGTCACAGCAGCCAAAGTGCATCATGGGAAGCTGAAAC
The DNA here is from genome assembly GCF_027789765.1 of Dendropsophus ebraccatus. NCBI lineage: Eukaryota > Metazoa > Chordata > Amphibia > Anura > Hylidae > Dendropsophus > Dendropsophus ebraccatus. The sequence goes on from NC_091458.1 coordinate 75,868,669, forward strand.
CAGGAAGCAAGGAAGAAATAAAGAACAAGACTAGAAATCAGAAGGTACACAGACGGTGGGAAATTCAAACAGTGACAGCTCAGGAGGGATGATAAGTATAAAAGCTATGTTTCTGATTGTTTTTTGTTTTTTTTCCTTAGCACGGTAGTTGTCCTTTAAGTCAAGTAAATATTTTCATGCACCCCTTTAAATCATGTTGCCTATTACAACCACGGATGGCATAGGCAAGGGGGAAATCACACAGCACCCATGGCACATGGCACACAAGGTGTATACAGCCTTATACCCTCTCTATGACGTATTAGAATGCATGTAGAAGAGTAGTACCAGGCTTTTTTTTTTTGCCTTGGCACACAAGGAGTATATAGCCGTATAGCCTCTCTAATGTAATAATAAGAATGCCCTACAGCAGGCAACAGGCGTTCAACTTTATTATGTGGAGCACAACACGCAGAACAGTAGCACCACGGTTATATTTTTTGCCTTGGCACACAAGGGGTATACAGCTGTATACCCTATACAGACAGATATAATAATAATAACAATAATATTATTATTATTATTATTATTATTATTATTATTATTATTATTATTATTATTATTATTCAAGAGGAAATAATTACAGGGGGAGATGCCCAGCATGGGGATACTATCTACTTGGGTGGGTGTGGGGATACAAGGGGAAATGCCTAACATCAGGGAAACTACTGACAGAAGGGGGGATACAAAGGGAGATGCCCAAAATTGGGATGTTATCTATGTGTGTGTGTTGGGGGTACAGGTAGAAATGCCTAACATGGGTTGGCGCTATCTACTGGTTGGGGGATACTAGGGGAGATGCCTGTAACGCCTGGAGTCGTGGATCCACTGAACCGTCACTAGCGATGGCACTAACCTCACCAGGGAGCGGAGTCTAAGGGGCCGCTGGTTTTCACCAGAGCCCGCCGCAAGGCGGGATGGACTTGCTGTGGCAGGCGACCCCCAGGTCGCTACCCCTGGCTTGGTTGCTAGTGACGGCAGGCGAGGCGTGGCAGGAGCAGTAGGCAGGAGAGAGGTCTGTAGGCATAATCGCAGGTGGCGGACAGGAGTCAGGAACAATGGGAAGGCAGCGGGCAGGGACTAGGGACAAGGACTGTGGACAGGAACAAGGAACAAGGACTAAGGTCAGGAACAACAGGGAGCTGGGCCAAAAGCTATGGGAAGCATGCAGAGGCTCCAACACCTGTAGTGGGGCAGGGCTGGAATTTATAGGGAGTGATTAGTGCAACTTCCAATTAGGGGCGGACTGGCCCTTTAAATCAGAGACAGCCGGCACGTGCGCGCCCTAGGAGGCGGGGAGCACAGACGGAGACAGGAGCGGGGCGAGGTAAGGCCCCCCCCCCGGGGCCGAACAGGTAACAGCGCCGGGTCCCTGCACAAGGACCCCGGCGGCTGCATGGGGCAGAGAGAGGTCACGGCGGCCCAGAGCATGGGACGCCGCCGCGGCCGTGACAATGCCTTATAGTTGATATCGCTATCTACTGGGGGGGAGGCTAACTAACAAGGGGATCCCCAACAGTGATCACATTGGTGGATACTTCACTACAGAGAGAGAGTAAAGGCCCTATTACACAAAATTATTATCATCCGTATTGGTCAATAGGAGACAGCGATCAGCCAACATGAACAATGTCAGCTGATTGTTGCTGACGTTTGTCAGCATGTTGAAGGACAAATGGCTAACATAGCAGCGATATGCTGCCATCGCACCGTGGAAGAGGAGCGGTAGCAGCAGACTGCTGCTATCTGCTATGGGCTGCTCAGACAATCAATCTGAAGTCATGTAGCACAATCAAAACTAAAAGTTAGCTATGGGGCCCAGCCATTTCTAGTTATGCCCCTGTACATGATGGATACATATCTGGCTGTATTTCTCAGCAGAAAGGACACCATTATTTCTGACCAAAACTCCAACTCCAACTCCAAAATGCAGTCCCTAGGAACCTCCACCATGCTTCACTGGTGCCTACAGGTATGCGCGATTGTACTTTTCTCTAGCCATGTGGTGAACAAACTGCTTTCTGTTGCAGCCAAGTATTTCAAATTTTGACTTGTCAGTCCAGAGCATTTTCCATATTTGAATTCAAATTTGAGTCACTCGGCCTTGTCTGAATTGAAGGTACTATATCAGCTTTTGTTACAATTGTTGCATGAAAAACACTTTTGGTCAAACAGTAGATAGGTGTACCTGGGTGTCACTGTTTTTTGCTAGTTTTGAGCTGATTACACTGCTTGACATTTTCCAGTTTCAAAGGGAGGTGAGCATGTGTCTTTGGTCTGATGCTGTTTCTTGCTGGACTCTATATATATGATACTAAATGTTACTCATTTCTTTGTGCTTGTTCAAAAGAGCTTGAGTAGCACATCTTAGAAATCTTTGCACAGGAGGAGCCCTGCTGATGCAATATAACTAGCTTGTATTATTTTCTTGTACTTAGTCTTGCCATAGTGTATGACCTGTGTCAAGAAATCTGTGACAAGAACATCATTTATACCAGAGTGAAAAGCTGGTCATCTTAAACCATCCATCTCAGGGTATGTTGAATTTGATGACAAGTTGAGAAATGACAACCTGTATATTCGCTTTCAGAAAATCTCATTTATATCGAGTTGACACCAATCCCCCCCTCTTCTTTGTAACAACAGCTTCCATTCTCCTGGGAATACTTTCTACAGGAGGTCAGACACTGATGTTGGATGAGATGGTCTGGCTCCAAGTTTCCATTCTAGTTTATCCTAGAGGTTTTCAATAGGGTTGAGGGCAGGTGCTGGCCACAAAAAAATAATTACCTTTATGGACCTTGCTTTGTATAATCATGCTGGAACAGTAATTGACCGTCCCCAAACTGTTCCCACAAAATTGAAAGCACACGATTATCTATAATGTTTTAACATTTCTTTTCACAGCAACAAAAGTTGCTAGGTAAATGCCCAAAAAACAGCTAAAATTTCCTTTGCCACAAAATTTTACATTTAACACAATGCAGAAATCAGACCAACACAATGATTCATCCCTCCATATATCTCTCTGAAGAGAAGCATGATTTATCACTCCTTGCTGGAATTCAGTGGCTCTTTAGAAAGACTTATTTTTCACAATTTTGTGTAAAGGAAGACTGCATTGAAAGATGCCTGATTTTATATACCTGTGACATTGAGACAGTGTGAATGAGTGGTATAGATGTGGGTGTGCAAGGGTCATTTTACACGTACAGGTAAACCATTTAAGAGCTTGTTTAGTGAACGACAAGCAATGATTTAGATGAAAAGATGACAAAAAGATAAATCGCTAAGAAAAGTGATTAATATGATTGTAATTACTATCCTAATATATACTGTAAAAAAGGGTGATTATATTAAAAGACTTGCAAACAAAAACAATAATTTTGTGGTCAGCTCCAAAGATGTGATCAATGACTTACGAACAAATTGTCATTCGTCGTTTGATCGCTGTGGCAATTGCACAAGAAAATGATTGAGTTTGAATGATTTCACAATGTATTGCACCATAATTGGCCCATATAAAAGGCCCTTTACTCACCATTATAACTTCTTCTTTTTTAAAAAAATGCTAATGGAGTCTAAAGGTTTAAAATATAGAAATATCTGCCTGTGTAAAACAGGGAAGATAAAACACTAGCTGTGTTTTTGTTTTTTACTCAATTATCTTTCCAGCCTTAAAACGTAACTATAAAATATTTTGACCTTTCAGTTTTAGTTAGCTTAGTTCATGATAAGAATTTTTGCAATATACATTAACAACCTTAAATGAACAGTTTTTTTAAATACATAAGGCTGATTATGCACTTACAGCTCTGTCTGGCTCTGAGTTATTTCTGCATTCCTGCTGGACACGCCCCCTCCCTGCAGATCCATACTTAAGAGTACAGACTCTGACAGCAGCATCAGATAACAGCCCTGACACAGAGAGAAACAGAAACAAACCCTCCTCCCCCCTCCTAGCAGCACGTTCTCCCCCCTCCCCTCACAGAGGTGACTAAGCAGAGCTGAGGGTGTTGTGTATGAGGAGCAGCACAGGGAAGAGCTGGATGGAGGCACAAGTGTTTCCAGAGCTTCATCCAGGGGGGACATGCCACCATGACTCCAATGTACTGCATGAGGGAGAGTGGGTGAGTCACTGAGGGGAGGACTACAAGTCCCAGCACAACACAGCTGTAGTCCTTCAATAGTACATATAACATTCACTATCAGATGTCTGCAGCAGGTGCCCCCACCTCCATGGCTGACATTATCCTACAGTGTAATGAGAGCAGATGACTGTATCTAATCCCACTGTGTGTGATACCATCTTCTGGAGCTCTGTATCTAATCTTACATTGTGATACCATCTGCTGGGGCTGTATTTAATCCTGCTATGTGTGATATATCTGCTAAGGTGCTGGTCAGTGTATGGAGGGACCCAGCCAGGGAGATGAGGGATAGGCCACGCCCATTTTGTCTCAGCCAAAAGAAAAATTCATTTATTCTTCTCAGCCAAACACACTATCAACACAGTTTAGGGCTCTTTTTAAAGGGTAACACGAGGGCTTTTTATTTAAGGAATTTCATTTTTTGGCTACTGAAATTATAGTTACGCTTTAAATTCCTATATACGTTTCAATATAAAAATGTCTCCTATACAGATATTTAAGTACCTTCTACTTTGAAAATAACTTTTACTTATGAGCAATAATTTTGCAGCATCCACAGCATTGTAAATTTAATAAAGGCTTATTTAATTCCTCATTATTACTAAATAAGTTAAAGGGTTTGTTCACAAAAAAAAAAATAATAATAATGATAATAATAATAATTCTTTCAAATCAACTGGTGCCAGAAAGTGCTAGAGATTTGTAATTAACTTCTTTTAAAAAATCTCAAGTTCTCCAGTACTTATCAGCTGCTTTATGTTCTGCAGGAAGTGGTATTCTTTTCAGTCTGGAGAGCAGGAGCTCTTCCCGCAAAAAATAAGCCCAAAACCAGCTGTCGCGCAAAAGATAAGAACACTATGGATCTTGCAATGTGGCAACAGTTTTTGTGGGTTTTTGGCTAGGAAGATAGTTTGTATTGCGCCAAAGTGGCAATAGTTAAAAAAAAACCTACACAAATGTGGTATCGCCGTAACCGTAGTGACCCAGAGAATACATGTATTATGTTATTAGTGACCGCCGATACTTATTTTTACAGCGATCACTAATGGGCTCTTTTCTGCGGCCATCAGCTCTTTATGGCGATGGTGCAGAATAGTGCAGCGGCGCCAGTAATGCCCCGCAGTGTGGGCTCAGTCCCGACCATTCCCCTCACCGGCGATCCCCATTATTAACAGTATAACGGTGGCCACCGGTAACGGGCATTGCCAAAGCAGCTGAACGCTTTCATCTCTTCTCACCGTGAATACACAGTGAGAGGAGATGAAAACATTCCCCCCCTCTGTCCCCAAAATTAATCCTAGTGACCTGGTCACTGACCCTCCCCCTCCCTGGGCGGCCATCTGTTTAAAGATGGCCGCCGCCATCACTGTGAACAGACTCTGCTCACAGTGATGGATTCCTAAAAATGATCAAAGGCCCATTCTCTCCACCACCAGAGATGGCAGAGAGCATGGGGCAATGATGGGGGACCACCCGGTGTGGTCCCAGTACAAACGGTCAGCGGTATATGCTATATACGTGTTGAGCCATGGATCCCAACCTAACGGGGGGTACGATATAGTCCACTTGTCCTTACTGAGAAACTCAGAAAATACCCTGTTTTACCCTAGGTTTTAAAACTTAACTTTTATTAAGTGTACCAAAAGAAAAAGTGTATATGTGCAATTAAAATATTGCTGCCTCTCTTTCCAATAGTGTTTTTAATATCAGCTAACATAGCCTTGTATTTCTGTAGGGGAGATACTAAATCTTAGTTGTGGCGTTGGGCACCATCCCCTGCTGGGGTTGTACGGTGTCCAAACGTCACCATATACACAGTTGATATCTGATTAGAGTATATCACTGGTGAGTATGTGTGAGATAATGCACACTTGGGTGGTTCAATGTGTGGGCCCCCGAGTTGTAACGGGCAGTTCACCACCTATCACCCTGACCAGGGTGATGTGCACGGCTGCAGCCGCTACTCCATGCGCTCCCTGAGCGATTTTGTATACGCTCTACCTCTATCCACCCAGTGTGTCAATAGTATCAAACCCAAATGCTGATCTGTTCGAGAGGTGCAATAGTTAAAAGTCTATCCGTGTAGCACTGACATGTTTCGCCGGATACTCCGGCGTTATCAAAGTCACGGCTAGTTGTGGGCAGGCCTTATTGGTCTATTTATGCATTTTCGAAAACCGTCCGCCTCTGCCATCATCAATAGTTGTAGTTTGATAGGTGTAGGAACATAGAGGGAGGGGTGAGGGCGGGATCATGGGTGGATCGGTGCACTTGGCGCAATATTCAAAGTGCCGTTATTGCGCATGATCAGTTGGTATCAGTTTTGGACTTAGTCTAATTTTTAGATTCTTTCGTCATTGCGCATGTCCAAATTGAGTCTATCCTTGCGCATGGTCAATTGATCTCTGTTTTGGACTTAGTATTGGTCAGATCATAAATCCTCACTGCGGACATAGAAGGAGCCAGAGTAGGATTTTATTATCAGTGCGCATGTTACCAGACATAGAAGTGGAAGTGGATTTTATCAACATTGCGCATGTCATCGGACATAGAAGATTCGAAGTGGATTTTATCAACATTGCGCATGTCATCGGACATAGACTCATAATCGGCTTATTCATAGTTAAGCACAGTTTTTTGCCCTTATTGGGGGAAGGTGGGAAGGGGGGGGGGGTGTTTGGTTGGACTTGGCCGATACTGGATTTAAGAGATTATTTAGCATGTAATAGGGGGACTTGTCTCAAATCTGTTTTTTTGAACATGGTCTATCAGCCGTGGTGACCGTGCTATATGGTCATTTTGTACAGCCAGTTAGATATCTTATTGTTATCCAAAGGAGTAAGCTTCTATGAGAAATAAGTTTATTTAGGGTTGAAGTATCTCCAGGGTACTTTGTAAAGTCACCCGGGACTTATGCAAGGGTTGGAGGTACTTGACCTTTCTCATGACATGCGGGATGAGGTGGGGGGGGGGAAGGGAAAGGGGGATAGGGAAGGGGAAAATAAAATATTGATGACAGTCTGAAATCACATAAATCCACTATGTTTTAGATCACAGAAAAGGTGTGTAGGTAAACCCTTCATTAAGACTGTGCGGTGCCAAGGTTTTGAGTTTATGGATCCACTTTGCTTCAATTTGTAATAGCTTGTTATCCAAGCTCCCCTTCCTTGGACCCAGTTTGACATGCTGGATTCCCCAGAATTTCAGACATTTAGGATCACCATTATGATAAAGATTCACATGTCGCGCTACACTTATATCAGCTTTAGTGTTGATGTAACTGATGTGTTGCCCTATTCTGCTTTTGAATTTTTGGATTGTCTTGCCTACATAGATGAGATTACAGGGGCATTTTATTGCGTACACGACCCCTGTTGTTGAGCAATTGATAAATTCCCTTATTTCATATTCCTTCGAATCCAAGGGATTCGTGAATTTCTTCATTTTAGGGACATATTTGCAGTGTACACAGGTGCCACAAGGATAAGAGCCAGTAATCTTGTTCGATAGCCAGGTCTCTTTTGGATTTCTTTTGACCTCATCTTCATAATGGCTGTGTACTAATGTTTCTCTGAGATTTTTCCCACGTCGGTATGTTATGCTGGGTGTTTGTGGCAGGACGTCCTTAAGATCCAGATCGGCAAGCAGAACAGGCCAATATTTTGTCATGATTTGGTTGATCTGGTGGTGGGCTACATCATATGTGCCAATACATTTAATGATTCTGCTGTTTTTTTGTGTTTTGTTGGTGTGAAGCAATGTATTTTGATCAGTGTTCTTTGCCCTATAATATGCACGATGGAGAACCTTTTTCGGATATCCTTTCTCTGTAAAGCGCTTGTATAAAGTAGTACATTCCTGTTCAAATGCTCTTTTATTAGAGCAATTCCGACGCGCGCGTAGATATTGACCGATCGGGATGCCTCTACGTAGCGGTGCAGGGTGGTGACTATCCCATTTCAAGAAATTGTTGGTTGAAGTCTCCCTATGGTAGATTTCTGTCTGTAAATAAAGATTCTCGATTATCTGGATTGTAAGGTCAAGGAAGTTGATTTTTTCTTTGCTGATTTCGCTCGTAAATTTTAACCCGATGTTATTAGTATTCAGATCTTTAACAAACTTTTCGTATAGGTCAATATCTCCATCCCATAAGATCTACACATCGTCTATATATCGTCCCCAGAACATTATGTGATCAGTGTAGTGTTTGTGTGTGTCAGAAAAAACTATCTTGGTCTCCCACCACCCTAAAAATAAATTAGCGTATGTGGGTGCACAACTGGTGCCCATCGCTGTTCCCGTTTGTTGTAAATAATATTTCTCATCAAATGTGAAATAGTTATGTGTCAAGAGGAATCTGAGTAGTTTGGTGACCAAGGTGTTGTGGAGTGTGAATGAAATGCTCTTAGTGCTCAAAAAGAAATCAATTGCCGCAATCCCATGTGTGTGCTGTATACTCGTATAAAGTGCTTCGACGTCCAAACTGGCCAGTTTGACGTTTGGTGTAACCTGTAGTTCTTGAAGTTTAGTGACCATGGCTTTAGTGTCTTTGAGGACGTCGAAGCACTTTATACGAGTATACAGCACACACATGGGATTGCGGCAATTGATTTCTTTTTGAGCACTAAGAGCATTTCATTCACACCCCACAACACCTTGTTCACCAAACTACTCAGATTCCTCTTGACACATAACTATTTCACATTTGATGGGAAATATTATTTACAACAAATGGGAACAGCGATGGGCACCAGTTGTGCACCCACATACGCTAATTTATTTTTAGGGTGGTGGGAGACCAAGATAGTTTTTTCTGACACACACAAACACTACACTGATCGCATTATGTTCTGGGGACGATATATAGACGATGTGTTGATCTTATGGGATGGAGATATTGACCTATACGAAAAGTTTGTTAAAGATCTGAATACTCATAACATCGGGTTAAAATTTGCGAGCGAAATCAGCACAGAAAAAAATCAACTTCCTTGACCTTACAATCCAGATAATGGAGAATGGTTATTTACAGACAGAAATCTACCGTAGGGAGACTTCAACTAACAATTTCTTGAAATGGGATAGTCACCACCCTCCACTGCTACGCAGAAGCATCCCGATCGGTCAATATCTATGCACGCGTCGGAATTGCTCTAATGAAAGAGCATTTAAACAGGAGTGTACTACTTTATACAAGCGCTTTACGGGGAAAGGATATCCAAAAAAGGTTCTCCATCGTGCATATTATAGGGCAAAGAACACTGATCGAAATACATTGCTTCACACCAACAGAACACAAAAAAACAGCAGAATCATTAGATGTATTGGCACATATGATGTAGCCCACCACCAGATCAACTAAATCATGACAAAATATTGGCCTGTTCTGCTTGCCGATCCGGATCTTAAGGACGTCTTGCCACAAACACCCAGCATAACATACCGACGTGGGAAAAATCTCAGAGAAACATTAGTACACAGCCATTATGAAGATAAGGTCAAAAGAAATCCGAAAGAGACCTGGCTATCAAACAAAATTACCGGCTCTTATCCTTGTGGCACCTGTGTACACTGCAAATATGTCCCTAAAATGAAGAAATTCACGAATTCCTTGGATTCGAAGGAATATAAAATAAGGGAATTTATCAATTGTTCAACGACAGGGGTCGTGTACGCAATAAAATGCCCCTGTAATCTCATCTATGTAGGCAAGATGATCCAAAAATTTAAAAGCAGAATAGGGCAACACATCAGTTACATCAACACTAAAGCCGATATAAGTGTAGCGCGACATGTGAATCTTTATCATAATGGTGATCCTAAATGTCTGAAATTCTGAGGAATCCAGCATGTCAAACTGGGTTCAAGGAAGGGGAGCTTGGATAACAAGCTATTACAAATTGAAGCAAAGTGGATCCATAAACTCAAAACCTTGGCACCGCACGGTCTTAATGAAGGGTTTACCTACACACCTTTTCTGTGATCTAAAACATAGTGGATTTATGTGATTTCAGACAGTCATCAATATTTTATTTTCCCCTTCCCTATCCCCCTTTCCTTCCCCCCCCCCCCTCCCCACCTCATACCCCATGTCATGAGAAAGGGCAAGTACCTCCAACCCTTGCATAAGTCCCGGGTGACTTTACAAAGTACCCTGGAGATACTTCAACCCTAAATAAACTTATTTCTCATAGAAGCTTACTCCTTTGGATAACGATAAGATATCTAACTGCCTGTAGCACCATATAGCACGGTCACCACGGCTGATAGACCATGTTCAAAAAAACAGATTTGAGACAAGTCCCCCTATTACATGCTAAATAATCTCTTAAATCCAGTATCGGCCAAGTCCAACCAAACACCCCCCCCCCCCTTCCCACCTTCCCCCAATAAGGGCAAAAAACTGTGCTTAACTATGAATAAGCCGATTATGAGTCTATGTCCGATGACATGCGCAATGTTGATAAAATCCACTTCGAATCTTCTATGTCCGATGACATGCGCAATGTTGATAAAATCCCCTTCCACTTCTATGTCTGGTAACATGCGCACTGATAATAAAATCCTACTCTGGCTCCTTCTATGTCCGCAGTGAGGATTTATGATCTGACCAATACTAAGTCCAAAACAGAGATCAATTGACCATGCGCAAGGATAGACTCAATTTGGACATGCGCAATGACGAAAGAATCTAAAAATTAGACTAAGTCCAAAACTGATACCAACTGATCATGCGCAATAACAGCACTTTAAATATTGCGCCAAGTGCACCGATCCACCCATGATCCCACCCTCACCCCTCCCTCTATGTTCCTACACCTATAAAACTACAACTATTGATGATGGTAGAGGCGGACGTTTTACGAAAATGCATAAATAGACCAATAAGGCCCGCCCACAACTAGCCGTGACTTTGATAACGCCGGAGTATCCGGCGAAACATGTCAGTGCTACACGGATAGACTTTTAACTTTTGCACCTCTTGAACAGATCAGCATTGGGGTTTGATACTATTGACACACTGGCTGGATAGAGGTAGAGCGTATACAAAATCGCTCAGGGAGTGCACGGAGTAGCGGCTGTAGCCGTGCACATCACCCTGGTCAGGGTGATAGGTGGTGAACCGCCCGGTACAACTCGGGGGCCCACACATTGAACCACCCAAGTGTGCATTATCTCACACATACTCACCAGTTATATACTCTAATCAGATATCGACTGTGTATGTGGTGACGTTTGGACACCGTACAACCCCAGCAGGGGATGGTGCCCAACGCCACAACTAAGATTTAGTATCTCCCCTACAGAAATACAAGGCTATGTTAGCTGATATTAAAACACTATTGGAAAGAGAGGCAGCAATATTTTAATTGCACATATACACTTTTTCTTTTGGTACACTTGATAAAAGTTAAGTTTTAAAACCTAGGGTAAAACAGGGTATTTTCTGAGTTTCTCAGTAAGGATAAGTGGTATATACTATATACCGCTGATCGCTTGTTCCAAATGGTGCCGGCACTTTTTTACCCCTGTCACCAAAGTGCAACCACCCCAGATTGCCCGTAACCCCCCCAGATAGCCTGTAACCATCCCAGACAGCCCATAACCACCACAGACAGCCCATAACCACCACAGATTGCCACAGACTGCCCGTAGCTACCTTAAATTGCTCGCAACCACCCCAGATTGCTTGCAACCACCCCGGATTGCTTGTCACCTCCCCAGATTGCCCGTTGCCACCCCAGATAGCCAATGAACACCACCAGATTGCCTGTCACCACCCCAGATAGCCAGTGAACACCACAAGAATGCCCTTCACCACCCCAGATAGCCAGTGAACACCACCAGATTGCCCCTAGATTAATTTTTTTAAGGTGTCTAGTTTCCAAAATGGGGTCACTTATGGGGGTTTCCAGTATACAAGCCTCCTAAATCAACTTTAAAAAGAACTGGTCCCTAAAAAAAAAAAAATCAGTTTTGGAGATTTCATGAAAATTTGATAATTTGCTGATACATTTCTAAGCCCCGTAAAAACACCCTAAAAAGTGAAATATGTTTACGAAATGAAATACGAATAAAGAGGACATATTGATAATGTGACTTTTTAACTAATTTTTGTCATGTGACTTTCTTTTTTTAGAAGCAAAGAATTTCAAAGTTCGTAAAGTGCAAATTTTTCTGGATATTTTGATGTTTTCATAAAAAACACACAAGACAGTGACCAAATTTTTCCACTACCATAAAGTACCATATGTTCCGGAAAAACAATCTCAGAATCGCTAGCTTACGTTAAAGAATCACAGAGCTATAAGCGCATAAAGTGAGACAGGTCAGATTTTGAAAAATGAGCCTGGTCCTTAGGGCCCAAATAGGCTTGGTCCCTAAGGACTAAAACAGAGGTAGCACCTGTTACACAGGACAATGAGCAGTGAGGTTCTATGCAGCTGTGCTACGAATCACAGCAATACAATGTACAACAACAGCAGCACCAGCCAAAATATAGTATAATAGTACTGAGCACTACTTAGGGGTCTGTATGCAACACCTGCTGTCCTCTTTCTGCCAGCAGTCGATCACCACAGTGTGCAGCTAAAATCGCGGTAGCTGCACTGAAAGTCCCAGCAAGCAGTCTGGAGTAAAACAAAAAATAAAAATAAAGATTTTAAGCCCTTACAAGGGCTGTTGGGTTCTTTCTCTAGTATCCCTGCCTACAGGAACGCTAATTCCCTCCCTAACACTCTCCCTGACAGACAGCAGCTCTCTCCCTATTCTCTTCCAGCCTGCATCTGACGCGAGCACTGCCGGCCCTGATTCTTATATGCCAGGGTCATCTGATCTGGCCAGGCAATCGCTGCTATCGACATGTAGGGTTTCCACATGATGATACGAGCCCCCAATGACTTTACTGCATGAAGATTGGCTGAGAAAAAGCCGCCAAACATGCAGGAAGAGGAAGATGCCATTGTCTGGAGTATTGCGAGATGCTCGCCCGAGTAACGAGTACCATCGAGTACTATTACGCATCTTTACCATATCTTATCATGATCTGTAGGGGTGAATTTGTGACATATATCCAATTTAGTACATATGTCTATGCCAGGCCGAAGGGATATAGCAAGCTTAAAGTTTAGTTTTTTTGAACGGGCAGCTCAGATCAATACAATCAGTAGGTTATGTCTTGTTCTCAGTAAAGTAATTGAAAGGGCTTCACTTTGTCCTTGAAGAGATACAAATGCTAGACATGATTAATATTTCCAGACAATTGTATTGATTGATAGTGTTCAAAGAAGTGAATTAAATATTCACATTTAAATGTCTTAAAGAAATAAGAAAATATTCAAGTTGTACCTTTTACATTGTTATATATTTATTGCTATGATAAGGAATTATAAATTATAAATAGACATTTTTTTTTTATAAGATAGACACGATGCATAGTGTAAATCGGGGGGGGGGGGAGTTTTTTTTATTTTTACTTTTTTTAGTCGAATTCCACTAATAGCATTTTCTTATATAACAATAACAATGAGAACAGCTGCCTAGTCTTAGCTTTTTTCTATTGAAATTTTATCAGCAGGTGTATTCAAAAGAAAATGAACAATTCATTTGAGGGACTGATTCCTGGTAGTAGCTGTCAGATATATCGGCTAGACCAAAGACTAACCAAGGTAATTGTGCATAATTCTAAGATTTATAATGGGAAAACAAAGAAAATATTAGAAAAATTTAGTTATGTCAGAAAAGATTAAATGATTGTTGAAAAATTGGACCATACACTAACTGTTACCATCTGTTTCTTCTTATTTACTCAACATCATATGATAATACAAATAAACACTAGAGATGAGTGAGCATGCTTGTTAGAGTATAGTATTCACTTGAGTATCAGACTACTCAAAAGTACTCAACATTCAAATGAGTACTGCGTGCTGCTCGGGTGCTCAGTAAAAAAAAAAAAAAAGCTTACAAAAAAACTTTTCAACATACTTTAGGGCTGTTGAAATACATAATGCATTTTCACAGCCCTAAGGTGTACCTTCTGCGCCAGAGACAAGATTCTCTGCTAATCTGGAAGGACGGGACTCCATGAATACGGAGACGCTATTAGGCCATAATGCATCATCTCACCGTGTCTTAAAAGATCCATGAAGACCTGACCTTCCAAATCAGCACAGGTCCTACCTTTCAAAAGGTATAATTGTGACAGGTATGGGGGGGATTTATACTTACTGCTCTGGTCTTCTATGGGTCTTCAATATCGCCACTCAGAAAATCAGTGGCTGAGGTAAGACACCTTTGCAGCTGCTGAGCAGAGACTCCTGTAGTTTCAACTCAGCTAATCAGCGGCTGCAGCTCTGTTTCCCACCTCAGCCACTGATTGGCTAAGCAATGCATCCTCACTTAACCCCTTGGGTGTTAGACTGTAAGCAGCTATCTGTGCAGATGCTCCATATTGTGGGGAGCACAACACCTGTTAATCTTGTGTCTCTCCTTATTATTTTTCAGATAGCGGTATCCTGAGGATTATGTTGGATTTCATTGACTATGTTGATAAACTATGTATTTAATAAAATGGTCAACTAGTGGTGTGGGTGGTTTTTTTTTAATTTTGTGTATGGTCTTCTTTCTTTAACTTCCCATATTCTCATATTGAAGTTGTGTTGTTAATACATAAATTATTCTGAGTTGTTCAGCAGAACCTATTCATTCTTATTGCTGTGTTTGTTATTTGTTGAAGAAAACTATAACAGAAACCTTGTAGAAAATCTTCCAAGAATGGCATGTCCTAAAAACTCCTTTAGCTGTAACAGCTAGGTGTCCTACTATTTTTGTCTTTATAGTGCATTCAAACTTTTCAAACTTTTACTAGAATTACTACATAAATTGTAAAATTATGTTTTTCCTCTCATTTTTTTCTTTTACTTTATCTATTTTTTTTATTATATGCATAACTAGAACAGTTATAAGAATTAACCTTATAATTCGGTATTCTGGGAATCTCACAAAAGATGAGTAAATATGTTTATTCTTAAAAACACTTTAAAGATATTGCTTCATTCAAGAACTATTTTAAAATAGCAGCCAGAGACTCATTTACAAACAAACATGCAGACATACACTGAATTATGATGTAGAGGTGTTCCAGACAACAATATTGGAGAAAGGGAATAGAGGTAAATGCGTACTTGGAACCATGTTTCCAAGGTCAATGTGACCCTAATGTGATATATTGTCTGAAAATTAGATGTGAAAGTAGAGAGAAATCTAAAAATAGCCTTTTAAACACAGAAAGATACAAAGCAACATTTTAGAGTTAGGCTGGGTTCACACTACATATATTTCAGTCAGTATTGTGGTCCTCATATTGCTACCAAAACCAGGAGTGGATTAAAAGCACAGAAAGGCTCTGTTCACACAATGTTGACATTGAGTGGATGGCCGCCATATAACAGTAAATAACTGCCATTATTTCAATACAACAATACTGACTGAAATATACGTAGTGTGAACCCAGCCTTCAAAATGTACTTGTCATTGGTAATTTCCACTCTATGAAAAAACTGTAATATGTGTAACTTCATTTTGAACCAATGTGAGTCACACACATAAGAGTCTTAGAATATTTGTAGTCATGGATACTCGACCTTCCAGGGGCAGAGTGCAGTTCACTACTGATTTGGTCAGTGGACATGCTGACTAGAGAGGAGCGAGTTTGCCAAAGTTCGGGTTCGTATGAACCTGAACTATCGGCTTCTGATTCCCGCTTTCTGCAGCCTCTGTAAACAGGGTGGATACAGCGTAAGGACTGCCTAGAAAACTGGGATACAGACATTGGCATAGGCTGTATCCCAGTTTTCCAGGCAGTCCTTATGCTGTATCCACCCTGTTTACAGGGGCTGCAGACAGCGGGAATCAGAAGCCGATAGTTCAGGATCATAAGAACCTGAACTTCGTCAAATTTGCTCATCTCTAGTGCTTACAAGTACACTTTAGGCCAGTCTCACAGGTACAGAATCCACAGCAGATTTCACACTGCGAGTTCATTCCGTTGCAAGCATGTAAAGTCCCCACCCACTTAAATTAATGCTGCCAGATAATACATTACCAACCCAAGCTCCGACCTTCTTCTGTGGCTCCCGGCTCTCTGACATCCCGCTCAGGAAATGAGTAGCTGTGGCGGGGCAGCTCCCTGCTTGACTGAGTGGGATTTCAGGGAGTCGGGAGCCTGAAAAGCAAGCAGTAGTGAGGGCAGGTAACGTATTATCCGGCATCAGTGGATTAAGTGGAAAAGGACTTTACATTTTCACAGTGGAATGAAAAAACAGCTGCATGTAAAGCCATAGAAAATGATGGGACATAGGATCACAACGGATTTTGCTGCGGAACTCGCAGCGTGAAATCTGCTGTGATACTGTATATGTGAAACTGGCCTTAACCCCTTAGCGGCCTGATGCCGCTCTGAACCGCGCCCTAGGTATTAGCGGGCACGGTCCGATCGCCGTGCCCGCTAATACAGTAATCAGATGCAGCTGTCAAACATGACAGCTGCATCCGATTACCGGACGCAGCGTCATCCCTGGTGTCTAGTGGGGAGATCGCTCCTCCGGGATGTTATCCCGGAGGAGCGATCTCCGTAAATGAAGCCGGCCAGGGACCGCTCCAAGATGGCGCCGTCCCCGGCTCGGCACTCGTTTACTTCCGGCTGCAGCAGCCGGAAGTAAATGAGTGCCTATCTCATGGATCTCTGCAGCATATCTATGCTGCAGAGATCTCAATGAGAGATGAAAGCACTTATACTAGAAGTCCCCCAGGGGGGCTTCTAGTATAAGTGTAAAAGTTAAAAAAAAAATGTCATTATTAGTAAAAAGCCCCCTCCCCTAATAAAAGTCTGAATCACCCCCCTTTTCCCAGGTTATAAATAAAAGTAAATAAATAAATAAATAAACATGTTTGCTATCGCCGCGTGCGTAATCGCCCGAACTATTAATTAATTACATTCCTGATCTCGCACGGTAAATGGCGTCAGCGCAAAAAAATCCCAAAGTGCAAAATTGCGCATTTTTGGTCGCATCAAATCCAGAAAAATTGTAATAAAAAGCGATCAAGAAGTCCTTTATGCGCAATCAAGGTACCGATAAAAAGTAAACATCATGGCGCAAAAAATGACACCTCACACAGCCCCATAGACCAAAGGATAAAAGCGCTATAAGCCTGGGAATGGAGCGGTTTTAAGTGTCGTATATTTGTTGACAATGGTTTAAATTTTTTACAGGCCATCAGATACAATATAAGTTATACATGTTACAGATCGTTTTAATCGTAACGACTTGAGGAACATATATAACAAGTCAGTTTTACCCCAGGGCGAATGGCGTAAAAACACATTTCCCCCAAATTAACAAAATGCGTTTTTTTTGTCAATGTTACCACACTTTGAATTTTTTTCTGGTTTCGCAGTGTACTTTATGCAAAAATTCAGCCTGTCATTGCAAAGTACAATTAGTGACGCAAAAAATAAGGGCTCATGTGGGTCTCTAGGTGGAAAAATGCAAGTGCTATGGCCTTTTATGCACAAGGAGGAAAAACCGAAAACGCAAAAATCAAAATTTGCTCTGTCCTTAAAGGGTTAAAGTGTTTATCCAGCATTAGAAAAATATGGCCAATTTCATGCAGAGACAACACAACTCTTGTCTTCATTCATGTGTGGTTCGCAATTAGACACCATTAACTTCAGTGGATCTAAGTTGCAAAACCCCTCCCAAACTGGAGACTAGAGTTGTGGAGTTTTGAAGGCTGCATATATAGCCTGTTTTTTTTTTCTTCCCCCAAGAAATAGTGCAGTTTTCCATCATATAGACTTCTATAAGGGGAGATAAACGCCCCCAAAAAATTCCATATCCATATTGGCATTTTTTTCTAACATTCAGAAATCCTGCAATCATATGATGAAAGAATCAAATTTGTAATTGAAAAACAAAACTGCAGGGGCTCAAACACCAGGAATAAAAATGTCTACGCTAATTTACACTTAAATGAGAAATGACAGAAAGAAAAAACATAGTTTCAGCCTCCAAAAAATGCCATGCAAAATTTGTATCTTTGGTAAGCCATAAGCTACAAAAACACGAAGGCAGGGAAGAAGCATTAAAAAGCTATAGGGAGGAAATAAAATATGCTGAAAACAGATACACTACAAGCAGTAAAGTTGGAGACATAGCCTAAAATCTTCTAGAATTATATATACAGCAGGTAAACTAAGTATTAGACATTTAGTAATGCTATGTTCACACATAGCATTTAATAAGTGTTAAGGTAGGGATCATTTTGTAGGGCTTTGTGCAATTCACAGTAAGGCCATGTTCACAAGGCGTAAGACACTGGCCATTCTGTGACCCGGCCAGGTCACAGAACGTCAAGTGTCAGTGAAGATCATCAGTGTCAGAGAAGATGATCTTTACTTCTGCTGAATTCAGATGTGGGCGCACCTGTGTGCACCCGCAACCGAATTCCCCACTGCACACAATGGAGCATGTGGCCGGAGCCGCATGCTCCATTGTGTGAACTAATCTTGTTTGATCTTGTGTGAAATGATCTAGTCTATTTAAAAGAGTAGTTAAAAAAAAAAATCCGCACCAATGGCTGTGCTTAATATGAAACTTACGCAGTGTGAACATAGCCTGAAATAGTACTATTTTTTCTGTGAATTTGACAGAATTGCAGCCAAAATAGCACTATTTTATAACGATTCTGGAATTTGCAGCAAAATATAGATTATTAATGCTAATTAAACGCTGTGTGTGGACATAGCCTAATTAAATAGATTACTAAAGCTATTCACATGACAGATTCTCACCAGATGTAGGTAATAGCCCATCCAATCTACACAGGCAAAGAAATAGTAATGGGAAATCTAGTTCATTTTAGGGATTTGTTCACTATGATCTAGTTCATATTGTTCATTATAGCTCCAGTACAGGCTCCATCATGGTGACAGCTAACACCTCTGTGTCCTGAGGAGCCTCATAGGAGATGGATTATCATGTGATCTGTGAACGTACCAAAGCCATAAGAACTAAATCAGGAGAGATTAGTTCACTCTGAGCTACTGAACTACTGTATATGAGCCAGGAGAATGAATCAGGAGTTTAGATGAATCACATGTATATGACTGAGCTCAGCAGTGACACATGGTAGTTACAGGTACTGACCCATAGGGAATGTATGAGGGAGATTTTTTTTTCTTTGATGCATTACTAGTCTCCCTCCCTTAATGTCTAAGGGTATGTTCACAAAATGTACTTTTATTTATTTTAAAAAAGAACATATGCTATTTTCAATTAAAACAGCAGCTGTTCTTTTTAAGAATATAGAAAAGAATGTCCATCTAAAAATAAATGGTGTGACAGATAAAAACATGCCAAGACATTTCAGGACCCAGTCCCTTAATTATGGCTATGTTAACAGTGTGGAAAAACAACCGCCCCTAAAGAGGAACATCCCACATGGGAATAGAACACTACAATCAAATTAAGTAGACACACAAAGCTATATAAACATAAGCTATATTGTTCAATGCTCTTCTGCCCAATGGGTATCCATTATGGTTCAGAATACCCTTTTAATTTTTACAGTCACTTGACAAAGCATCCATATAACAATTATCCTATAAACACCTGTAAACAAGAGTCTGGTGACTGTCATAGTGGGGAAAAGATAACAAATGTTCTGGCACTGTAAAACAGTATGCTTTCCTTTGAAATAGAAGTCCCTTTTGCTGATAGTGTTCCTCTAGCACATAGAAGGTAGTGTCCATTAGAGTGTCTCTGCATAAAAAGTCACCAATCATCATCATTTTTTTTTTTTTTAAGACAGCAGTAGCAATCACTACAGTAGCGTGTTTTTAACACACTAAACCCCAACAAAACTACCCAGTCCCTATAACAATAGGCTGTTTTCCTGTAACATTCATGATGTAATGACCAGGCACATTTCTTGTTTCAAACATGACACAACTTTAAAATTTTGTCCAGTTGTGCCTACATAACATAGATAATAACTGCCCAAAGGGTTCCCAACATACTTCACAAGCCTCTGATGCTGGGACAATATATAGGCTGGACCTCTGGCCCCTGAGAGTTCTGGGTATCCAATTACTCCTGATGGCACACAAAGTTGGGAGAGGAAGTAGAAGTGGCATCCAATATGATTGAAAATAACCTCTCTGGTTTCAGGGCAAAGCATACCACTATAGGAGAAGGTAAGATGGTGTGTTGACTTTGGACTTTTTATCTGCCGACTTATGGACTGCAACTGATGAGATGGTGTCTGCTAACTAAGGGACTGTTACTAGAGGAGAAGATGGTGTCTGCCAACTTAGGATCTGCCAATAGTGAAGATAAGATTATGTCCTCTAGCTTGCCAAACTACAGCATAGTAGCTCTTTTTTGTTCATACTATTTTTAAGGACTGGGATATCATGAACTCACCAGGTGAGCTAAATAGACTGTTTGTTGTGTATTGATTCATCAAAGTCCAGGTCATTTTTTAACTTTATAATGACCCCATAAGCTGAAGTTTCTATCTCTATCAACCCCCCGCCGCTGTTAGAAACTTGTAACAGTGTTAGGGGATCAAGGGCAGAGGGCAGAGCTTCCCCTCAGGCCTCCATAGCCAGGACACAGGAAGCTCTAGACCGACAGGGCTCTGTGATCACATCGTAGTGCTCCGATGGTTTCCAGACAGAGACTGTCTGAAGGCCAATAGATGCTGTGGTCGTGCTTACCACAATATCTATATAGGGTAAACTGTCAGTACTGGAGCGTGGCTCGGGCGTTAACAGTTGCGGTTGGTCCCCAGTTATCACTGACAACCTGGGCACACTGCAAATGACACAGGCACAGCCTCGGGCATAGGCAGCAGTGATGTAATTTACTGTACAGCAGTGGGAGGGGGTTCATTTATTTCGGTTTTAATTAAATTATATTTTTGCTTCAATTTTCATTAGATTTGAGTAAACTTTTTAAAAAATGTTTTGGACATCCACTACATTGGTAAAATTAAAATTACACTTTCTCCCAGGAAGACAGCAGTGGACATTGGTGTACCAGTGGCGTAACCTTAATTTTCTCCCAGGGCAGCAGTAGATATTGGTGGATAAGTGGCGTAACATCAATTTTCTCCCAGGACACCAGTAGACATTGGTGGACGAGTGGTGTAACATAAATTCTGTCCAAGGACAGCAGTGGACACTGGTAGACCAGTGGCGTACCATCAATTTTGTCCAAGGACAGCAGTGGACATTGGTAGACCAGTAGCGTAACATATTTTCTCCCAGGACAGCAGTGGATATTGAAAGTTGAGTGGCGTAAAATTACACTTTCTCCCAGGACAGCAGTAGACATTCTAAAGCTGAAGTCCCATCAGGGGCAATGGTCCTAGATTGCTCAAGAACAGACACCATCTGACTCTCTTGGACCCTGAGGGGCCGGGGACAGACACTGTGAGGTGGCAGCAACAGCACTTTGACTCTTTTCGACCCTGAGAGGTCTAGAACAGAAACCAGGAGGTGGCAGTGGCAGCACTTTGACTCTCTTTCACCTTAAGGGGCCTAGAACAGACAAAGGGAGGTGGCAGTGGCAGCACTCTGACTCTCTTAAACCCTAAAGGGCCTAGAAAAGACACTGGCAGGTGACAGCACTCTGGCTCTCTTAAACCCTGAGGAGCTTAGCACAGACAGTTGAGGATGTTAACTGTAGCAGGACTTTCCTTTTTTATTAAAAATAAACAAGAAAAAAAAGAAAGCTCCCAATAAATAGATACACATTGAACTTTTTTTTTTTTTTTTTTTTAACATATTAAGTAAAATATCTGTAATCTGACAGTTGAACTGAATGGTCCAACCAAAAAACCCCACCTGCAAAAGCACTTACCATATGATGGAGAATAGAATGGAGAAAAAGCCAGATTTAAAAAGGCTTTGTATTAAAGGAGAACATGTTATTAATTATGAAAAGTTAGACAGATTCCTAATGTACATTAATTATGGGAAATGCACATATATGGCTATTTCCCTTAACCCCTTTAGGACCGGGCTAATTTTCGTTTTTGTGTTATCGTTTTTTCCTCCTTGTGTATATAAGGCCATAGCAGTTGCATTTTTACAGCTACGGACCCACAAAAGCCCTTATTTTTTGCATCACTAATTGTACTTTGCAATGACAGGCTGAATTTTTGCATAAAATATGCTGCGAAACCAGAAAAAATTATATGCACGGTTAAATAAAAAAAAAAAAAAACTGCAATTCTTTTTCTTTTGGAGGGCTTCGTTTTTACGCCGTGTGTCCTATGTAAAAACTGACATGTTATACTGTATATGTTCCTCAAGTCGGTACGATTAAAATGATATGCAACTTGTATAACTTTCATAGTAATTGATGGCTCGTAGAAAAATTAAAACCTTTTACAGAAAATGAATGTTCCTTAAAATCGCTCTATTCCTATGCTTATAGCGCTTTTATCCCTTGGTCTATGGGGCTGTCTGATGTGTCATTTTTATGCCGTTTACCGTGAGGGATCATGAATTAAATAAATTAATATTTTAGGCGATTACGCATCCAGCGATACCAAACATGTTTGTTTTTTTATTTATTTATCTTTTTTTATAAAATGGGAAAACGGGGGTGATTTGGACTTTTATTAGGGGAGGGGGTTATTTATTAATAAAAACACTTTATTCTTTTTTCACATACAGTAATTAGAAGCCCCCTGGGGGACTTCTTTATACACAGCACTGATCTCCCATTGAGATCAATGCTGTGTATATAACAGAGCACCAATCCATCAGATAGCAACCGGGGACTGCGGGCTTCAGAGAGGGCTCACGCCGGAAGCCCTCTCTGATCCCCCTTAACGGCCACATGACGGGTATACCTGTAATGCATCGTTAAGGCGTTAATTTAGTAGATCATGGAGACTTCAAATTCTCTCAAAAACCGTGACGTCACAAATCAGGTGTAATTCTAATGGAGTGTCCAGCAGGGGGCACAGTATATGTAGAAGTCTAGGGGACTGTATTGAAGTATATGGAGTATGTAATGTTATGTAAAAACTACACTTTATTAATAGACTATGTGTATGGAATAATTTTGGGAGCAAGGACACTTGCTCCCCAAATGGAGGGTGCCTAGCAAGGAGGGAGAGAGGTGCATCTAACTACCTCCTCCCTCCCTGCTTTGTGCAGTGGGACAGATAGACACCACTACTCCTCCCATCAGGAGTAGTACCAGGGTGATCCCCAGCACCAAGCCCCCCCCAACTGGCATCCCCTCCACACACACACACCGCACACCCGACGCCACCGGTAACCTCCCATATCCGATCCCCATCACCAACCCCCAGGCTCCCCCATCGCAGCACGTCCACCAACTTCCCTGCGGTGGTGGGGGAGGCTGGGGTGTGTGTAATGGGGACCAGACCTGTGAGGTTACTGGCGGTAGCAGCGGCGGCTGTGGGGTGAGTGGGGTCGATATCGGCTGAGGGGGGGCTTGGTGCTGGTGATCTCCCTGGTACTACTCCTCCCATCATCTGCTCATACTATGAGCAGATTATGGGAAGAGTGGTAGTGTCTATCTGTCCCACTGCACCAAGGAGGGAGGAGGTATTTAGATGCACTGGCACCTCTCTCCCTCCGGTGTCCTTGCTCCCCAAATTATTCCATACACATAGTCCATTAATAAAGTGTAGTTTTTACATAGCATTACATTCTCCATATACTTCAATACAGTCCATAGACTTCTACATATACTGCGCCCCCCGCTGGTCACTCCATTGGAATGATTTGTGATGGCACGGTTTTTGAAAGAATTTGAAGTCTCCATTATTTACTAAATTAAGGGAAATAGCCCTATATGTGCATTTCCCATGAGGAATTTGTCTACCTTTCCATAAGTAAAAACATATTAAAAAAATACTTTTGGCCCCAGTTGTCCTTTAACCCCTTAGCGACCCATGACGTACCTGGTACGGCTCTGAACTGTAATCTGCAGCCGGGGAGCGCCTCTATTAGCCGGCGCGGGTTCCGTTGCCGCGCCGGCTAATTAAGCCTCTAAATGCAGCTGTGAAACCTGACAGCTGCCTTTAGAGGCACTGTGCTGCACGTCCCTGGTGTCTAGTGAGACGGATCTCCCCCCTAGTGGGGCAGATCCCGACTCGGCAACACATTGCACTGGCCTGCACCAGGCCAGTGCAATTTATCACCGATCTGATAACTCTTTGCTGTGTATATACACAGCATTGATCTCTATGAGAGACCAGTGCTGTGTATATACAAGTCCCCCAGGGGGACTTCCAGTTAATGTAAAAATAAAAGTGAAAATGTTTTTTTATTAATAAAAAATCCCCTCCCCTAATAAAAGTCCAAATCACCCCCCTTTTCCCATTTTATAAATATAAATAAACAAATAAATAAACATATTCAGTATCGCTGCGCACGTAATCGCCGAACTATTAAATTATCACATTCCTGATCTCGCACGGTAAACAGCGTCAGCAAAAATTGTTCATTTTTGGTCGCATCAAATACAGAAAAAATTTAATAAAAATCAAAATCAAAAAGTTGCATACTGTATGTGCAATCAAGTTAGAAAGTACATGTCATGGGGCAAAAAATGACACCTCACACAGCCCCATAGACCAAAGGATAAAAGCGTTATAAGCCTGGGAATAGAGCGATTTTAAAGAACATATATTTGTTAACAATGGTTTGAATTTTTAAAAAGCCATCAAATAAAATAAAAGTTATAAGTTATATATCTTTGTAAATGTAACGACTTAAGGAACATGAATAACAAGTCAGTTTTACACTAGGGTGAACGGCGTAAACACGAAACTCCCTGAAATAAAAACAAATTCTTTTTTTTTTTTTTTTCAATTTGACAGCAGCATATTATATGGGAAAAAAAGTCTGTCATTGCAAAGTACAATTGGTGTAGCAAAAAATAAGGGCTCATGTGGGTCTGTAGGTTAAAAAAATGCAAGTGCTATGGCCTTTTAAACATAAAGTGTAAAAAGCAAAAGTGCAAAAACGAAAATTGGCTTTAAAGTGGTGAACTAGTTAATTGCGCAATGAACTTTGTATTATCAGCCTGCCCCATAGTACTAAAAGGTGGCTGAAATACAGCTGCACATCTGCTGAGGGTTTAACACAACAAAAAGCAACCATTCACGGATAAATGCACTATAAATAAGGCAAGGTAACCTTTCTTTCATTTGTTGGTAGTAGCTTTACATTTTTTTCTTCCCTAACGTCCTGTTGGCCTCACAATAGATGGGGTGTCTCCGCCCCTGTGAGACACGCAGGACGAGAGGAAATTTTAATAAACTTTAGCTCCACCCCTCCTAGGCTATAAGATAGGCCCCGCCCCTTTACCTCCAGTTCTTTTTTCGTCCTTGTTAGGACGCAGCGAGAGGAAGGGCCGGGGGCTTGCGCTCCTGGTCCAGGCAGTGAAGGTCGGATTTCTCTGTGTGGGGGCGCCGGCTCTGAAATCGGACGCCGGCAGCGTCTACTTCCGGTCCGGCGCGTCCAACTTCCGGTCTCCACATGGGCGCCGCCATTTTGTTGTAGCCGGCATTTTTTCTTTTATCTTCGATTTCAGGTACTGTGCAGATTTTTATAAAGGTTACAGACAGCGATCCTCCCCCTTATGGCAACTTAAGCCCCCCCTCTTTTCAGGGGGTATTGGTCACCTCAGCACACATAAGTGTTCGGGGGGAGGAGCCTAATTTGGCGCCAATGACGCCATTTAAAGCCACCTGTATCTCTGTGCTGGCTTCCCTGCAGAGGCTGTTATCTCATCAGTGAATCCTACCTTACAGACTGTGTCTGCGTTCCAGTTTTTCTACTATAAGTAGGTAATGTGGTTTGCTGATATTAGGTTTGTTTGGTATATGAATTTTTGTTTTTTGTAATGTAGATGTCCTCCAGGAAAGGGTCGGGTGGTAAAGCACCCACTAAAAAGAGACATCTTGCCTGCATTCAGTGTGGTGAGTCTCCTTCCTAATCATAATACATGGTATCCCCTGCAGGATTTTAATTATTTATTGTGGTTTTAGAAAACCTATTGCCGGACGGATGGGAGTACTTGAAGTGCCAGGTGTGCCGACAACAGCCTCCCAGTGCTCCTATTGTATCCAACCCGGATAATGAGGAACCTACGGTTCAAGATGTGGTGATATGGGTGAAAGATTATGTGCATCAAAGATTATGTGCATCATTCTGTGTCCGGGATCAAAAAGTCCATCTCTGATCTTAAGGATTCCCTACTACAGGAGTAAGTGTTAATTTACGAGGGGGTATGGGCACAATGAGTGTGCCTTACTTTATTATTTTCTCTTAGCAGAAAGCGGGCAAGGAAAAGCCCATCCCCAATGCAGTACTCTCTAGCTGGTCCTGAGTACAGGGTCCTGGATGAGGTTGAATCGTCTCTCTCCGAGGAAGAAGAACCGGATCCGGGCAGATGCTATTTCCCGGTAGAGAAATTTCCTAGACTAGTGAGAGCTGTTAAGGTTCAGAATTACCCTGAAGATGATGGAGAGAGACCCTTTACATCTAAGAGAGCGTTTGAGGTGAATGACAGTCTTATGGGCACAATGAAAGTGGAGTGGGCGAAACCGGAGAAGGCAGCGGTTCTAAGTCGCAGATTCAAGACACTGTTTACACTCGCAGAAGATAGTGTTAAGGAGTGGAAACCTCCTCCGAAGGTAGATGTAGCATTAGCCAAGTTTTCTAAAAGAACCCTAGTACCATCGGATGACGGTAACAGCTTGAAAGATCCAATGGATCGACGTATGGAGACCTCACTTAAAAGAACATACTCTGCAGCATCGGCACGGGCCGCAGTCTCCGTGTCGGCGGCAGAAGTTAGTGTAGCGCTACGGAAGTGGCTGATGAGTCTGCAGCAAGACGTCGAGTCAGGAGTGAGAAGGGAGGAGATTCTCTCCTCCTTCAGATATGTTAACATGGGTATTGACTACCTGTGTGATGCTGCCCGTCAACAGGCACGCCTTTCTGCTAGGACTATGTCCCTTGCCACCGCTAGCCGTAGAGCACTCTGGTTAAGGCCCTGGGCAGGTGATAATTATTCTAAGAATTTTTTGTGCGGTATTAAATAAATTCCAGGGCATCTCTTTGGATCTGAATTAGATAAGCTCATGTTAGATCTCTCAGACAAGAAAGGGAAATCTTTGCCGCAGCAGCAAAAGTCCTTTTGGAGGCCCTTTCGTAGAGAGAGAACACCACAACGAATGCGCCAGTTCCGCTACTCTTCCAGGGGCAGGGGTGCTTATTCATCCAGAAGAGGTCCTAACAGACAACCCCCCAAAACTCCTACCAAAAAGCCCGACTTCTGACTATACAAGTCTGCCAGTGGGAGGTCGCCTAAGTTTTTTTGCCGACGCATGGGATGCCAGGATCAAGGATCCCTGGGTCCGGAATTTAGTTTGGGAGGGTTACTCCCTATCCATGGACCCTCTACCTCCAGAGAGATTTTTAATCTCCAGGCCTCCCAAGTCTTCCAGAGACAGGATACTTCAGGTAGAGATCCAGACTTTAATTTCAAAGGATGCACTGGAAGATGTGCCTGTTCAGGACCAGGGAAGAGGTGTGTATTCTCCTGTGTTCCTTGTACCCAAGCCGTCTGCAAAGTGGAGGCTTATCATAGACTTAAGATTTCTGAATCAGTTCATAATAAAGAAAAGATTTCAAATGGACACAATTCGTTCTGTGCAATTTGTTCTTCTAAAAAACGATTTTCTTGCATCCCTAGATCTTCAAGACGCCTATTTTCATATCCCCATCTGGCAGCCACACAGAAAGTATCTAAGAATTGCGGTTACGATAGAAAGGACTCTACGCCATCTCCAATTCAAAGTCCTACCATTCGGGATCAGCACCGCCTTGTATGTCTTTACCAAGGTGGTTTCTTCAATAGTAGCGGAACTCAGGCTATAGGGAATCCGGGTTATTCCCTACCTGGATGACTGGCTGATCATGGCAGAGAATATCGACCTCCTGAACACACAGGTGTGTACTGTCCTTCATTTTCTTCATCAACTAGGATGGATGGTCAATCTAGACAAATCGGACCTAACACCGTCAACCTCCAAGATTTTCCTGGGATTTGTGGTGGACACCATCCAGATGCGCCTGTTTCTTTCGCCACAGAGAAAACTCAGAATTCGTCACAGTTGTCAGTTTCTATCCAGACCCAGACAAGTCCCCATAAGAACGGTCATGAGATTCCTGGGCCTCCTATCATCCACAGTAGACGCAGTTCATTGGGCTCTATGGCATTTGCGCACACTACAGACAGAAATGCTCCAGGCCTGGGACAGGTCACTTCGATGCCAGCCAACAGCAGCAGATGTCAGCCAACAGCAGGGCTTCGCTCGGATGGTGGAAGGATCTCAAAGACGGGAAGGAATTGGAAGAACCGAGATGGATCTTTCTTACCACAGATGACTCGGGAACCGGTTGGGGAGCACACCTGGAAGAACTCCACGTCTCAGACACATGGACATCAGAAGAGAGACAACTCTTCTCCAATACACGGGAATTGAGGGCCATAGCCCAGGCACTCCACCATTTTGTTCCATTCCTCCTCCGGAAGGCAGTACGCGTCCGCACGGACAATACAGCGTGTGTATGGTATATCAACAAACAGGGAGGCACCAGATCCCAATCCCTTCTGAAAGAAGTGGGAAGGATCTTCAACTGGGCAGAGGGGATGATAACCAGGTTATCCGCGACCCACATCAAGGGAGACCTGAACATCTTAGCAGATCGCCTCAGTCGAGGTTTGACGATCCCGGGAGAGTGGTCTCTGAACGAGACTCTCTTCAAAATGTTGGTGGAGAAGTGGGGTTTACCCCAAATAGACCTGATGGCGACTCGGGCCAACACCAAACTGAGCAGGTTCTGCTCCCTGTACACCTCGGACAGCCCGGTTGTAATAGATGCCATGACAATTACGTGGACGTTCAGACTGGCATATGTTTTTCCGCCTGTTTCCATGATACCGAGAGTATTGATGAAGATCAGGCTGGACCAAGCATCAGTCATAGCCATCATTCCATTTTGGCCAAAGAGAGCTTGGTTTCCAGTGCTCATGGCAATGAGCCGGGGGAATTATTGGAAGCTACGGTTGTGGCCGAATCTGGTAACCCAGAAAGCCCAGCATTGCCAGAATCTGAAGGCGTTCAATCTCACAGCATGGAAGCTAACAGGTCCCTACTGAGAGCCGGAGAGCTCTCGCAGAGGGTACTTCAGACCTTGTCCCACTCGAGAAGTGAGGCTACCAATAAATCTTATACAAGAATTCACAAGGTTTTTCAGGCCTGGGCAATAGCCAAAGACGTGGACTCCCTCTCACCTTCAACAGCACAGATCCTGGAGTTCCTGCAGGATGGATTCGAGAAGGGCTTAAGACCTAGCTCTGTAAGGGTCCAGATTGCGGCCCTATCCGTCCTCTTAAAGAAGAAACTAATGCAGGTTCAGGAAATCAAGGACTTTTCTAGAGCCATTGATAGGCTAAGACCCCCTCTACTGAAACCTACCTCTCCCTGGGATCTGGCAGTGGTTCTTAAAAGACTGTGTGCTCATCCCTTTGAACCCCTTGAAGAGGCTGAATTGAAGTTTCTTACCTTTAAGGTCACGTTTCTTCTAGCGATTGTCACAGCAAAGAGGATTGGCGAGCTCCAGGCCTTGGGATCAACCAAACCATACATTTAGTTTTTGCCGGATAGAGTCATTCTGAGATTCCTTCCTGGGTTTAGACCCAAGTTCTCTTCCTTTAGTAACCTCAATCGACCCATCGTCATCCCGGGATTTGCTCCTACGCCTGAAGAGACCTCAGAGAATTCAGAATCTTTGGACGTTGTTCGTTGCCTAAGGATATATCTCTCAAAGACAGAGACATTCCGTAAAGACGAAAATATACTGGTGCTTTTTCAGGGTCGCTTTAAAGGGAAGAAAGCATCCAAACCATCCATATCAAGGTGGATCTGCGATTGCATCCGGACGTGTTATACCCTAGTGGATCTTCAACTTCCAGATTTTCTAACAGCACATTCCACGAGATCCGTGTCAACAACTTGGGCAGAGAGATGTGCCGTCCCAATAGAGGACATTTGCCTATCAGCGACATGGTCTACACCATTAACATTTGTAAAGCACTACCGCTTACACTCCCTCCTTGCTGACAGGACAGCTTTTGCCAGTTCAGTCCTTAATGCTGTGGCGTCTGAGGGCCCTCCCCATGGGGGTACTGCTCGCTAACTCCCCATCTATTGTGAGGCCAACAGGGCGTTAGGGAAGTGAGCATTTTAAATGCTAATATGTTTTCCATGAGTCCTGTTGGCATCACAAGAGTCCCCCCCCCAATGTATGGTACTTGTAATAGAACTGGAGGTAAAGGAGCGGGTGCCTATCTTAAAGCCTAGGAGGGGTGGAACTAAAGTTTATTAAAATTTCCTCTCGTCCTGCGTGTCTCACAGGGGCGGAGACACCCCATCTATTGTGATGCCAACAGGACTCAGGGAAAACACATTAGCATTTAAAATGCTCACTTATATCACGTTTAGAGGCCATCATCCTACCCAATCAGGAACCCTTCCTAAAGCTTTAAATCACTCAAGAAACCACAAGAACCATTAAAATGTTACACAACAAGTAACCTATCAGGAAGCATTGTGCAAGCTCTAAGTACCTGTGTGATATTTTAAAAACCCCAAGAACAGGAAGCATTGAGCAAGCTCTAAGTACCTGTGTGATATTTTAAAAAACCCAAGAACAGTTATTGTCCAGTTACCATGCTTGTCCGTAAAAATGGGACAAGAATGGTAAGATTAATTGCCACAATTGCCAGGGTTAACAAGAAGGAAAATGTCCTCTTTGTGAACCATAGTCCTTGAGATGTGTGTCTAGATAATCACTTTCTTGGGTCATGGGTTGCACACTGTACTTTGGTGAAGCATTAAGCTGGTGTGGATAATATATACTATGTTGGAAATGTTTTGACATGAGAACTAAATCAAAGGGGTGTAAAGTAGAACTGGTTCAGTTACCCCTAGTAACCAGTCAGATTCCACTTTTCATCCTTCACAGATTCTTTGGAAAATGAAAGGTGGAATATGTTAGTTGTTATTGGAAACTGAGACAATTTTACTTTACACCACTTTGATAACTCTCCCCCAAATATCTGAATTGACTATGGATATTTGCTAAAGGATTATCATAGTAATTTTTGGCATAAGGAGTAAAACTAGATTTGCATTTCCAGGGAAATACATAGTGCTTGAAAAGAGCGCCCATTTAACAGTGACTTCCCTTTAAGAAAAACTTTAACCCTTCATTTCCTTTCCTTTAAGAGTGACTTTGGTACTGTCCTTTTAAGAACAACTTTGGTGCAGTCCATTAAAGAGCAACTTTGGTGACAGCCCAGGGGGGCTTCTAGTATAAGTGTAAAAAAAATAAAAATGTTTTTATTAATAAAAAAAAGCCCCCTCCCCTAATAAAAGTTTGAATCGCCCCCCCCCTTTCAAATGTTATAAATAAAAATAAATAAACATGTTTGGTATCGCCGCGTGTGTAATCGCCCCAACTATTCATTTAATTCATTAATGATCTTGCAAGGTAAAAGGCAAAAGCGTAAAAAAATCCCAAAGTGCAAAATTGCGCATTTTTGGTCGCATTAAATCCAGAAAAATTGTAATAAAAAGCTATCAAAAAGTCGCATATGCACAATCAAGGTACCGATAGAAAGAACACATCATGGCGCAAAAAATTACACCTCACAGCCCCATAGACCAAAAGGATAAAAGCGCTATAGGCCTGGTAATGGAGCGATTTTAAGGAACATATATTTGTTAACAATGGTTTGAATTTTTTTACAAGCCATCAAATAAAATGAAAGTTATACATGTTATATATCGTTGTAATTGTAACTACTTGAGGAACATATATAACAAGGCAGTTTTATCCCAAGGCAAGCAGCGTAAAAACGACGCCCCCCCCCCCCCTCCCCCCAATATAAGAAATGTTTCAATTTCACCACACATTGCATTTTTTTCTGGTTTCACAGTGTACTTTATGCAAAAATTCTGCCTGTCATTGCAAAGTACAATTAGTGGCGCAAACAATAAGGGCTCATGTGGGTTTCTAGGTGAGGAAAAAATGAAAACGCAAAAATTTTAATTGGCCCGGTCCTCTAAGGGTTGAAATTTTTGTTTAATATTGTCCCATTGAAATTGACTTTAGAACTGTCCTTGTAAGCGTGACCTATGTACTGTCCCTTTAAGAGTGACTTCTGTACCATCCCTTTAAGAGTGAATTTGGTACTGTCTTTTTAAAAGCTACTTTGGTACCATGCTTTTAAGAGCGAGTTATGTATTGTCCCTTTAAGAGCGACCTTATAACATAACTTTTATTGTGAAAAGTAATAAAAATTTAAATCAATAATTATGATACTTAAAAATAGATCACGTCCCGGCTAAGTACATGAAGTAACAATTATAACTGAGAGACGGCTGACTGCCTTTATAGCTCTCTAAGTGTCTGGACTAAGTATCTGGACAGATCAGACTGCAGATCTGTGCTAGTCCTACAAGCACTGGACGTGTGCACTTTGTATTTACAGAGATTAAAAATGGCGGAATGGTGTTTTCCGCCACCAAGATGAAAGAATTGCCACACCGCCTATGTCAGTGGACGGTTCCTCCAGGCAGGCACTACAGGATCCAGCAGTTCAGATTGACATACCTCCCAACAGATATATAGGTGTAGGTGGTGCTCAGCTACATATATAGTCAAAGATTATAAAAAATAAAAAGATTCTTCGCGGCACTCACCATATGTTCACCTTTAAAGGCTGCGTTCACACTACGTATATTTCAGTCAGCATATTTCAGTCAGTATTGCAACCAAAACCAGGAGTGGATTAAAAACACAGAAAGGATCTGTTCACACAATGGTGAAATTGAGTGGATGGCCGCCATATAACAGTAAATAACTGCCATTATTTCAATATAACAGCCATTGTTTTAAAATAACAGCAAATATTTGCCATTATATGGCGGCCATCCACTCAATTTCAACATTGTGTGAACAGATCCTTTCTGTGTTTTTAATCCACTCCTGGTTTTGGTTGCAATACTGACTGAAATATAC
This sequence comes from Dendropsophus ebraccatus, assembly GCF_027789765.1. Taxonomy (NCBI): domain Eukaryota; kingdom Metazoa; phylum Chordata; class Amphibia; order Anura; family Hylidae; genus Dendropsophus; species Dendropsophus ebraccatus. Next base: position 75,902,080 of record NC_091458.1, read on the forward strand.
TGACTGAAATATACATATACTGACTGAAATATACGTAGTGTGAACGCAGCCTTATTGTATAAAATACAATAAAAAGACACACGAGGAACGCTCCTTCATGGCTGGTGAAGGAGTGCTCCTTCTGTGTCCTGCAATGCGTTTTATACAATAAATTTGAACATATGGTGAGTGCGGCGAAGAATCTCTTTATTTTTTTAGGAACACTGTTAGCCTCTTCTTGACTGCCACTGCTGCCACCTTGTGCTGCCCGTTGAGTGCTTTTTGCTGATGTCCTACGCCTAACCCTTTTCCCTCCTGAGCCTGAATGTTTGGATGGGGCATGTCGCCCAGTGACAGTCCTGAAAGCTTACATGTCTGGCCCCCATTGTGGCCGCCATGTTAAGAAATTTTTGATAACAAATTCCGGTGAATTTGCTTTGCTCATCTCTAGCGTAAAACGCAGACTGTAAAGTGTATCCAGCTGGCCCTGTGCAGGCTCTAGTGCCTCTTTTTCCTCCTGGCTAATCCTCCCAGCCATGTGATAATAAAAGGTGGTGGTTCTAAGGGACCCGCTTGCCATGACACCATGTCTCCCTTCTCATCAGGCCACCCTCTTAGTAATCATGGACATCAGGGCTACTCATCCACAGGCCACCCCTGAAGCAATGGGGGACACCAGGGACATTCCATTAACACTCATGGACAGCTGGACTCCTAATAAGCACCAAGACATCAAATGGTCAATTTTTTTTGTCACAGAAGCACTTGCATTTTGTGTGCAGTTTTTACAGCAAAACAGGGAATAATCCTACTAATAATCTTGTGTTCAGTTTCTTATTAAACACACAACTCTGCTTATTTTTATTATGTCTCCCTTTTCCAGAGTTTCCACCAGACTATACAGATTTAGATCCCTAAGGGGGATATTTATCAAACTGATGTAAAGTAGAATTGTCTTATTTGTCCCTAGCAACCAATCAGATTCCACTTTTCATTCCTCACAGAGTCTTTGAAAAATGAAAGGTGGAATTTGATTGGTTGCTAGGGGCAACTAAGACAATTCTACTTTACACTAGTTTGATAAATCTCCCCTCAAGTCTTTCCTGATACATTTTATGTTTCAGTTTGACCACTATTTTTGTAGTTAATCTTTGCACCCATTTTATTTAAATAACTCATTAATGAAAAAAAAAAAAAAAAGACTACTGATAGAGACATTGTGGGGAATATGTGGGGAATATATTAAATATATTTAATCATGCAAACTTTTAAAGTTGTTATCCAATGCTACGAAAAACATGGACACTTTCATATAGAGACAACAGGACTTCTTTCAGAGACAACACGACTCCAGTTCAGGTGCGGTTTGCAATTAACCCTTAGGGGACACAGCCAGTTTTCATTTTTGCGTTTTCGTTTTTCCCTCCTCGTGTATATAAGGCCATAGCGCCTGCATTTTTCCACCTAGAGACCCAAATGAGCCCTTATTTTTTGCGCAACTAATTGTACTTTGCTAAGGCAGATGTAATTTTTGCCTAAAATGTGCCGGGAAACCAGAAAAAAATTATATGTGTGGTGAAATTGAAAAAAAAAAACGCATTTCTTTTATTTGGGGGAAATGTGTTTTTACGCCATTCGCCCTGGGGTAAAACTGACTTGTTATGCATGTTCCTCAAGTCGTTACGATTAAAACGATATGTAACATGTATAACTTATATTGTATCTGATGGCCTGTATAAAATTCAAACCGTTGTTAACCAATATACGTTCCTTAAAATCGCTCCATTCCCGGGCTTATAGCGCTTTTATCCTTTGGTCTATGGGTCTGTGTGAGGTGTCATTTTTTGCGCCATGATGTGATCTTTCTATCGGTACCTTGATTGCGCATATATGACTTTTTGATCGCTTTTTATTACAATTATTCTGGATTTGATGCGACCAAAAATGCGCAATTTTGCACTTTGGGATTTTTTTGCGCTGACGCCGTTTACCGTGTGAGATCAGGAATGTGATTAATTAATAGTTCGGGCGATTACGCACGCGGCGATAGCAAACATGTTTGTTTATTAATTAATTTATTTATTTTTATTTATAAAATGGGGAAAGGGGGGTGATTCAGACTTTTATTAGGGGAGGGGATTTTGTGTTATTAAAAATACTTTTTTCTTTTACTTTAGACATATACTAGAAGCCCCCCTGGGGGACTTCTAGTATATGCACTCTGATCTCTCATAGAGATCCATGCAGTATAGTTATACTGCATGAATCCATGAGATCGGTGTTCTATTACTTTTGGCTGCTGCAGCCAAAAGCAATAGAATGCCGAGCCAGGATCAGCGCCATTACGGAGCAGACCCCGGCCCGGTATGGATGCAGGGATCGCCCCCCCGCAATCGCGCCGCAGGGGGGCGATCCCCCCACTAGACCACCAGGGATGTATAACCGCAAGTATTTAGAAGCAGCTGTCAACTTTGACAGCTGCTTCTAAGTACTTAATTAGCGGGCACGGCGATCGGACCGTGCCCGCTAATAGCCGCGAGCCCGGGCTACACGCGGCACCCGGGATCGCGGCAGTTCAGAGGGTGGTCGCCGCGCGACCCCCCTCTGAACTCCCATAGCGGCACGAGGACGTTAAATAACGTCCTGGTGCAGCTATGGGTTAAGCTCCATTCACTTCAATAGAACTGAGCAGCAAAACCCCACCCAAGCTGGGGACAAGAGTGGGGCTGTCTCTGGAAGAAAGTGGCCATGTTTCTGTAGCGCTGGGTAACCCCTTTAACTATAGCTATGCTTTTTTTTTTTTTTTTGTAACGTTACCTCCGAGCATTATTGTAGAACACCCAAAAATAGAATATAAATAGAGAAATAGTACAATGGAGATGATATGTTCTGGACCCATTACTGATTTTGGCTGATAATAATAACCAGTCCTCAAAACACCCTTAAGCAAAGCACATCAAAGCTGTACATATTCATAAAAGGCAAAAGCCCAAAATTAATTTTCATTTGATTCAGGAAACGACAATCATATATGTAAAAATACATCATTTCATCTTTGTAAAAACGCAAACACCTTCAAGTTATCATTCTTTATTGTTCAACGTTAAAATGATCATATATCGGGGCATTTCAGATGTTAAATGAAGTTTATGTTTAATCATCTAGCTTCATTTTTTAACAAATATTGAGTTACTAATTCAGGACTATAAATGTGAACAAGTACAGTAAGATGATGCCTGCCAGAACTTAAATTGAAGTCTTTATGAACAGATTGTCAACCAGACTGTAGTAATAATCTTCCTAGCCACCATGCTGTCTTACAGATTGCTATTTTAAGCCACTTCCATTATCACGGTGACTTGGCAGCAGATCTAAAACTTCAGGTTGGTTTCTTGGATTCAGTTGTACAGTTTGTGTATCAACTAATTTCAACATGAAAAGGATTCTTTTATTTAAAACAATAACATTATTTGCCCTTTAGCTAATTGAGTTTCATTTGGCATGTTTCAAACCAAATATGTATTTCCATGTATTATATAATAGGAAAACATTGCAGAAAACATAATTCTTTGAACTTACAAATTGCAGTTGAAAGCTATTTCCCTAAATAACATATGGCACCTCTTATTTTAATAGTAACTGATTTTGTTGATCACAACTCTGCAGTCTTAAGGAGTTGTGGCCTGTGGTTTCAGCCAAATTGTTAACATCATAATAGTACAATAAACATTCCAAATGACTAGTGCTATGTTGATTTCACAGACTAATTGACTGTTATCATTTAAAATTCCAGAACAACATTTATTAAAATATATTTTAAGTATCCATGTTGTTATACCTTTCAAAATCTAAATTATCAGAGGATGTGAAATAAAGCATGTAGTATTTTTTTTTAACATGCTTTAAAACAAAGCTTTACTTACTTGAAAATCCAGTTCCAGTCTTCTAAAGGCAGCTTTTTTAACATGAGCTTGTTGAAAAAAAAAAAAGACCAAACCCAGGGAGTTCGGGACAGTACAGAGAGTCAGGGCCAAGTGTGTCCGTTAATCAAATGACTGCCTTTTCTGTGAGTGTTCAGATGATTTCCTGCATTTGCATTTTGTCCCTTTTTATTAACCTACACAAGACCGCAAAGTTGCCTTAAGGAGATTGGATCCGGATATAAGTAAGTAGAGCTTTGTTTTTAAGAATGATAACAAAAAAATAAATATATATGCAAATGGCAAACATGATTTCTATCACATGCCCTTTTCATTTAAATTTTGAAAGTTATAATGACAATGTCTATTTAAATATCATAAAATAGAGTCCAAGTAAATGACCTTCTTTTATGTTTAACATAGTGCATCTTTGATCAGTTGATAAGCCTTGAATATTAGAATAGTAGTTTGTGCAGCTGTCATGATCTATGTAAGAACCAATAACAGAATGCATGGTAGGTGGAGATCCATTGAGAATAATTTTAGAAAACTAGGTGACAACTTAACCCCTTCCCCCAACATGACATCCTCAGATGTCATGAAAAGCAGTGCCATTCTGCATCATGACGTCCCTGGGCGTCATGATTTGTCTGCCTCCCCTCACTGTCCCTATATGAAATCTGGCAGCAGGAGGAGGCTGTGCCACACAACCTCCTCCTGCTGCCACTGCTCGGAGGGGAGCCGCGCTCCCCCCGAGCAGTTAACCCCATAGACGCTGTGGTCATTGCAACTGCAGCGTCTATGGAGAGATCTTTTGCCTCCCTCGCCGATCGGGCAGCAGGAGGCAGCTGCGGCCACTCCCGGAACTTACAGCCCACTTTCTCCCCCAGAGCCGCCCCCCCGCCCGAAGCTTCCAGGAACCCCACCCCCCACTCGGAGAAGATCCCCCACCCGGAGCTTCCAGCGCCATCCTCCCCCGCTCCCACCCCCAGCCACCCCCATGCACGGAGCTTCCAGCCCCCCACACACACACACACAGAGGTGGCCCCCGTCCGGAGCTTCCAGCTGTACTGCATAATAACACCTATATATATATAGTGGGGAATGGCTCTGGTCAACCCTAGGTAGCAGTGAAGTAAGCAGGGACACAGACAGGATGACGTCTAATTTAAGAGTTTTTATTTCACACTTAGCACAAAGCAAAACCTTAACAAAGCCTTAAACAAAAAAAAAACCCTGCTCGGCTGAGCACTTACTAGTACAACCAATCCCTAACTATACGTGAGACCAGCTACCCAGCCCCTGGGTACAAATAACAAAGTATTGTGTGGCCCATGCAATACCTTTAGTATTCTAGCAGTTAGCTCTCCAGGTATGGCCACATCTTAGCTCTGCAGTGAGCGTTTTGTAAGGCCCCGATGACCCCCAGCTGTGGGCTATGGAAGCCCAGGACCGAAGCCCGGGTGGAGTGAGCATCCCACTGCCAACCTCACTCACTCCAGAAAAAGCATGTCCCAGTACGTATTTTTACAACCTGTCTATGTTAGCTATGGCTAACACAGACAAAACAAGCTATCAATCCTGCTTTACCTGTGTCTGGGGTAACCCCTTGGTTACCAGAGACACATCCAGGGCTTACCAACCACAGTTTAACCACTTCAGTTGCAGATATCTGTGCTCCCAAACCTTGCCTCTCTTACAAAATAAATAAATAAATAATATATATATATATATATATATATATATATATATAAAGAGAGAGAGAGAGAGAGAGAGAGAGAGAGAGATCTGCAAAAGTTAAATTAAAAAAACACACAACAAATAATTAAATGAATATACACATTCACAACACACACACAACAAATAATTAAATAAATAAATATACACATTTCCCATCCCCTTTATAAATCATCTCCTATAAACAAGATACATATGTTTGGTATCATCACGTCGGTAATGACCCCATCTATTAACCGATTACATTAATTAAAACGCCTAATTAACGCCATAAAAAAAGTCCTCACATAACTCCATTGGCAAAAAAATTAAAATATTACTATTGTAAATATGCCATAATAATTGGTTCATGTGGCATGACTTATTCTTAGAACAAGAGAATTTTGAATATAAAGAAACGTAAATTTTTCTAATTTTTGCGCAAATGTTGTGCTTTTTACAAAAAAACTACTGAGGGTATCAACAAAAGTATACCACAAACATAAAGAGGAATATGTCACGAAAAAACAATCTCAGAGAAACCCCAATAGTTAAAAGCATTGCAGAGTTATCACTACATAAAGAGAGACAGGTCAGATTTGAAAAATAGGCCCTGGGCATTAAGGCCAAAACAGGCTGTGGAGGCAAGGGGTTAAAGGAAAGGACAGCCTATTCTCTGGATTTCTTCCTGTGCCATGTGCGCTGCATGAGAGACACTGGGAGCTTAGGGGAATGCATGTCCTAAAGGAGAAGGCTGGTGGGGGATCATTTCGGGCAGGAGGTGGAAGAACATAATAGAGAACGTATATTTACCTGTCCCAGGGCCCTCCCAGCGCTGCATCCAGTAGCGGATTATAATAGGTCTGTTTTGGGCGGTAGCCCGGGGCCCTGAGCTCCTGGGGGGCCCATGGGCACCCGAAAAGACATATACTTAAGTGGTGTCTTGTCTCCTGACTACAGTTCTGCCATGATTTGCTATAAAATTGCTGCTTTTTTACCGCAATTTTGCACACATAAGTGCATCATGAAATTATCTATCCTGTACTATTAACACTACGATAGTGCTGCCATAGTTACAGTGGACTTGGGGGGGCCCAGGCTAGGTGAACAGCCCGGGGCCTATGGTAAAGCTAATCCGCCCCTGGCTGCATCCCTCTCCCAAACCCCCACTGACATTCTTCATATGTCCTGCTATGTCATGACCTGGCTGATAGATGCCCCCCTCAGTCAATCAGTGACTGGGGCGAGACACTGCTGAAATCACTGCCTGAGCGAGCTAAAAGCCACCTTTTCATGACATTTCAGCTGAATCGTGACATTTTCCGAAGCTGGCAAAAAAAATGAAAGCCCACCGGGTATGGGACACTGAGGATGCGGTGCAAGTGTGGGCACGAGGATTCGGTAAGCATACTTTATTTATTATGTTCCCCCCACAACAGGCCCGAAGTTATTCCCTCTCCCCCGCAGGACTTCTCCTTTAAGACTTGGTGCAAGGGGAAAGGATTTGAGTTTTTAGGGCACTGGGCTGACTTTTCATTTGGGTACAATTTGTTTTCTTCAGACAAATTCCACCTGAATTGAAGGAGGTCTGCTGGGATGGTGAGAGAATCCTAAAAGGAATATTTAAACTAGAGATTTGGAAGTGAAGACAAACCAGTAGGACTATGGGGGACATTTACCAAGGGTTTTGCGTTTATTTTTAGGTGAATAATTGGATTTATTGCCCATTTTTGGTCTAAGTTCTATTTATAAACCAGTATTCAATGGGAAAATATTTTTTTGATGCAACTTTTTTTAATCTGCCTGTTTTGAGTATTCACCCAAAAATTATCATAATTCTGGATTCGCACACAATTTATTATTCGCAACTTTTTAAAAAGTCGCACAAACTAGTTCAGGCCTAGGTCTGGTCAGAACCAGGTGAACTTGTGCAATTTTTGGGGTATATTTTGAGAATGTTCAGAGAAATTCACAAATTCACAAGTAGTTTGTTAAATTAGGCCTATTTGGCTGGGTAAAAAACTAATGACTACTCTATAGAACAACTAGGGTGCTGACACTGTTTTAAAGCGTGAGTAATGGTGTGTTTACACAGATAGATTTATCTGACAGATTTTTAAAGCCAAAGGAATGGACTATAAACAGGGAACAGGTCATGAAAGAAAGATTGAGATATCTCCTCTTTCCGAATCCATTCCTGGCTTTGGCTTCCGAAATCTGTCAGATAAATCTCTCTGTGTAAACACACCATTTGAAGGGGGAAAAAAGTATGCTTGTAGAAGTGGTATGAAAGCAAGTGAGAAAGATTCAATAGTGGGTGATAAGTTTATTGGGTTAAGGGCTCAACTTCAGGACATATACTGGGAGGAGTTAATAATAATACCGATGGTAAATGGGAAATCTTCAAATCAACACTTAACAACGACACTGCTACATTTATTTCTCTAGGTAACACATATAAACTATTTAACTTATCTCCCACATTGCTTACAGCAAATGTTAAAAGGGCTATACATGACAAGCCTGCTTTACCATGAGAAATGTGAATCTGGGGAACAGTCTACTACAGGACCTGGTCCCAGCAAACAGTGGAGGGCCTTAAATCAAACTTAGGAAAGATCTTTGAACAAAATAACTTTACTACATATGTAGAAATATAGCATGTATTCAGCATCATTCCTCTACCCATCCCCTACCCTTAGTAAAACTTGGCAGATATGTCTTTTTTCAACCTAACTATGTAACTATTTAATAAATTTAAATATTACTGTCCTTTTTACATTGAAAGTTTAAAAAAATCACTATAGCAGTAAGCACAGGAGTATCAAGACCAGAACAAATTTTCCAGGTGTTACATTGTAAACCCACACTATTGCAAGACAACTTTACAGCATTCTGCAAAATCGATAGCCTATGGATATTCCTTTATGAATGCCCCTTTATTAGGAGGATCGTTTTACCATCACTCTTATTATCAATGAGTCGGCAATACAAATATCTGAAATCAAGTCCAGAGGAAGACTGAAGGTAGAGGATTATCATGGCAGCTAGGCGTCTAACAAAACTCCCAGGCCTGCCCTCAGTATCTGCTTATTTTGCCATAGCAGTGACTAGACACAAAGTAAAACACCTGGGAAGACTCTCTTTGGCTATGTTAACACAATGTAATTTTTCAGTTATGGTACTCTTACACTGAACAATTTATTGTTCGAATTTGCACGATAACGATCGAATTCGAACGATAATCGTACGTGTAAACGCAGCTAACGATCGACGAGCGAGAAATCGTTCATTTTGATCTTTCAACATGTTCTCAAATCATCGTTGATCCTTCACAAAAAATTCGCAGATCGTTCAGTGTAAACAGTCTTTCAACGATTTCACCTATGTGTGAGATACTGTAGGCTTAAGCGATCGCAAACCGATTGCAAACCTATTTTTCCGTACGATGTATCATTACGTCTAAATGCTGATCGTTATAAAAAAAAAAACATTGTTTATTCAAAATCATTAATCGTGCGATCGGGCGAATTATCCCTCCGTGTAAAAGTACCATAAAGAATGGACACTGATTGCAATGGATTCAGCGTCTTTTCTTTACTGCAGTGGCAGCATTGCAATGAATCAATGCAATGCCGCCCGCTGTGTTCACACATCGCTACTTTAACACCCGTTCTTTAGAATGGACGTTAAAATAATCTACCTGTCTACTCTTACCGGACGCTGTTCACCATCCGGAAATCTTTATCAGTGTCCATTTTATTGTAATTCTAATCTCACCCAATTCATTACTTGTGTGCTTTTTCTTAACCCGTTTCCGCACAAGGACGTAACTTTACATCCTCGACCGGGTGCGGGCGTTCAGAGCGGCGCCGCGCTGCGACCCCGCTCTGAACCGCGGCGGTCCAGGGTGCTGCTTGTAGCCCGGGACCGCCGGTATAAGCGGGCACGGTCCGATCGCCGTGCCCACTAATACAGTAATCAGATGCAGCTGTCAAACATGACAGCTGCATCCGATTACCGGATACAGCATTTCCCTGGTGTCTAGTGGCGGAGATCGCTCCTCCGGGACGTTATCCCGGAGGAGCGATCTCCGACCGCTCCAAGATGGCGCCGTCCCCGCCTCGGCACTCGTATGTTTTCGGCTGCAGCAGCCGAAAGCAAACGAGTGCCGATCTCATTGATCTTTGCTGTATAACTATGCTGCAAAGATCTCAATGAGAGATCAAAGTGTGTATACTAGAAGTCCCCCAGGGGGGCTTCTAGTATATGTGTAAAAAAAAAAAAGTATTGTTATAAGTAAAAAGCCCACTCCTCTAATAAAAGTCTGAATCACCCCCCTTTTCCCTGGTTATCAATAAAAGTAAATAAATAAATAAATAAACATGTTTGCTATCACCGCATGCGAAATCGCCCAAACTATTAATTAATCACATTCCTGATCTCGCACGGTAAACGGCGTCAGCGCAAAAAAATCCCAAAGTGCAAAATTGCGCATTTTTGGTCGCATCAAATCCAGAAAAAATGTAATAAAAAGCGATCAAAAAGTCGTATATGCACAATCAAGGTACCGATAGAAAGTAAACATCATGGCGCAAAAAATGACACCTCACACAGCCCCATAGACCAAAGGATAAAAGCGCTATAAGCCTGGGAATGGAGCGATTTTAAAGAACGTATATTTGTTAACAATGGTTTGAATTTTTTACAGGCCATCAGATACAATATAAGTTATACATGTTACATATCATTTTAATCATAACGACTTGAGGAACATATATAACAAGTCAGTTTTACCCCAGGGCGAATGGCGTAAAAACACATCCCCCCCAAATAAAAGAAATGCGTTGTTTTTTTCAATTTCACCACACTTTGAATTTTTTTCTGGTTTCGTAGTATACTTTATGCAAAAAATCAGCCTGTCATTGCAAAGTACAATTAGTGACGCAAAAAATAAGGGCTCATGTGGGTCTGTAGGTGTAAAAATGCAAGTGCTATGGCCTTTTAAGGAGGAAAAAAGGATAACGGAAAAACGAAAATTAGCCTGGTCCCGAAGGGGTTAAAGCACCCACTTTTGGTGAGATTTTGGTTGAGATTTATCTGACAGATTTTTTAAGCCAAATCAAGGAACAGACTATAAACAGAGAACCGGTCATAAAGAAAAAACACTGAGATTTATCCTTTTTTTAAATCCATTCCCGGCTTTGGCTTCAAAATTCTGTCAGATAAATCTCACTTTGTAAAGGCACCAAGCCATTACAATATATATACTTACTAGGCAATATGATTCAAAACCTGCTTGTAAGGCTGTATTCACACATGCCATTTATTTTGTGTTAATGATGAATTTGTGTGTCTGTAAGAAAAAAAAAGTAATAAAATGCATCTAATAATAAAAGTTGAATCCCTTGAGGCACTATGACGTACAGGTACATAATGGGGTAAAGGGGAATAGAGAGGGCTCACAACTCTAGCCCTTTCTATACCCACCAGCTCCCAGCTGCTGTCATCAATAGCCATTTAACCATTTAGATGCTGCTATCAACACTGACAGCTGCATTTGAAAAGCCTTAGCATACCTCTATTGGTGTGGGGCTGCTGCTTTTAGCAGGATTACAGGAAGCTGATCCATTGTAAGTGCACGCTAAGGTTTCTGTAAGGCTCTCCAGAATGCCTAACATCAGCGATTGCTGCAGCCTGTCTCCAGCATGCTGAAGCAATCGAGCCCTAATATAATGAATCAGTGAAGTATATATGTACTGCATTTATTTCTATGACAAATTAAGGTTTTGCTCATAAGTCCCCTAGGGGAAATACTTAATTGTTTAAAAAAAAAAAAAAAAAAGTTTTTTAACCCTTAGAGGATCGGGCCAATTTCAATTTTTGCGTTTTCATTTTTTTCCTCCTTGTGCTTGAAAGACCATAGCGCTTGCATTTTTTCACCGTGAAACCCACCTGAGCCTTATTTTGTGCGCCACTAATTGTACTTTGCAATTAAAAACCTGAATTTTATCATAAAGTACACTGAAAAAGCAGGAAAAAATAAAATGTATGGTGAAATAAAAAAATATAAAAAAAATTATTTAGAGGGTTTTTGTTTTTACGCTGTTCACCCTGGGGTAAAACTGACTTGTTATATATGTTCCTCAAGTTGTTACGATTACAGCAATATGTAACATGTATAACTTTTATTTTATTTAATGGCTTTTAAAAAATTCAAACCATTGTTAACAAATATATGTTCCTTAAAATCGCTATATTACCATACTTATAGGTCTTTTATCCTTTGGTCTATGGGGCTGTTAGAGATGTCATTTTTTGCGCCATGATGTTTTACTTTCTATCGGTACGTTTATTTAGCATATGTGAGTTTTTGATCGCTTTTTATTACAATTTTTCTTGATTTGATGCGACCAAAAATGCGCAATTTTGCACTTTGGGATTTTTTTGCTCTTACGCCGTTTACCTTAAGAGATCAGTAATGTGATAAATTAATTGCAAGTATGCATGCGGCGATACCAAACATGTTTATTTATTTATTTATTTTTATTTATAACATGGGAAAAAGGGGGTGATTCAAACTTTTATTAGGGAAGGAGGCTTTATATTATATATTATTATTATAATAAAAACATTTTTTTTTTACACTTATACTAGAAGTCCCCTTGGGGGACTTCTAGTATAAGTACACTTATCTCTCATTGAGATCTATGCAGTATAGTTATACTGCATAGAACAATGAGATAGGCACTCAATTGCTTTCGGCTGCTGCAGCCGAAAGCATTTGAGTGCCGAGCCGGGATCAGCGCCATTACGGCGCAGACCCCAACTGGGTAAGGGAACAAGGATCGCCCCTCCACGATCACGTCGCGGGGGGGGGGGGGGTGATTCCCCCACTAGACACCAGGGAACAGGCTGCAAGTAGTAATCAGATGCAGCTGTCAACTTTTTTAATAGTTAGAATTGCATGAACTATAACATTATCACATTCCTGATCTCACATTGTAAACGGAATGGAGCGTAAAAATGGGCAAAAATGCAAAATAGTTAATTTCTGGTCACATCACATCCTATAAAATTAAAAGTGATCAAAAAGTTGCATATATGCAAGTGTAGTACTGATAAAGCTACAGATCATGGCAGAATAAATGATAGTTCAAGTTGCCCCATAGCTAAAAAAATAAAAATGTTATAAGGGTCAGAATAGAACAATTTAAAAAAAATAAAAAATTACATTATATATATATATATATATATATATATATATATATATATATATATATATATATATATATATATTTATTAGGTATAGCTGTAATCATACTGACTTGAGAAATATAGATCAAATGTTGGATTTACCACATTACCACATGGCAAAAGGCGTAAACAAAAAAAATCATCTGAATTTTTATAAAAAATACTTTTGTTTTCAATTTCACCTTCCAAATTTATTGCGTCTTATGGTGCGTTTACACAGGCAGATTTGTCTGACAGATTTTTGAAGCCAAAGCCAGGAACAGACCATAAACAGAGAACGGGTCATAAAGGAAAGACTGAGATTTCCTGGTTTTGGCTTCCAAAATCTGTCAGATAAATCTGCCTGTGTAAACGCACCATTACAAATAACAATTGGTTTTGCAAAAAACACTATAGGTGGGTAGATGAACAAATAAAAGTGCTTTGGTTTTTAAAACAAAGGGAAAAAAACAAAAGTGCATAAACGGCTTGGTCATGAGGAGGTTAACTTAACGCTTAATAGTCTAATAGAGAGAGCATTCATTTCTAAGCCAGGGCTTAGTGTTAGGGCCCTTTTACACAGAAAGATTATCTGATAGATTATCTGCCAAAGATTTGAAGCCAAAACCAGGAACAGACTGTAAACAGAGATCAGGTCATAAAGAAAAGCCTGATATTTCTCCTCTTTTCAATTCCATTCCTGGCTTTGGCTTCAAATCTTTGGCAGATAATCTGTCAGATAATCTTTCTGTGTAAAAGGACTCTTAGGGTGGTATTACACGGGCCGAGCAGGGCCCGATAATACCTGTAAACGAGCAGCGATCTGCTAGATCGTTGCTCGTTTACTGGGCCTATTACACGGCCCGATAATCGTTTGACAAGAGCTGCAAGGACATCGTTACCGATGTCCTTGCAGCCCTTGCTAAACTGGCATACATTACCCATCCACGTTCCAGGGCTGCTCCTGCGTCCTCTTCTCCCGGGGGTCCCGCGCGCTCTCTAGCGTCACAGCAGCCTGTCAGCTGGTAGGCCGCTCAGCCAATCACAGGCCGGGACCGCCGCGGCCTGTGATTGGCTGAGCGGCCTATCAGCTGACAGGCCTCTGTGACGCTAGAGCGCGCGCGGGACGCAGGGAGAAGCGGACGGCAGGAGCAGCCCTGGAACGTGGATGGGTAATGTATATCGTTAGTCGCCGGCCACGCACCGCTATTACACGCAGCGGTGCGCGGTCGGCGCCCGACGAAAATAGGTTCTAAACTTTATCAACGATCAGCCGATGATCGTTGTCATCGGCTGATCGTTGCATTTATTACACGGAGCGATAATCGGCCGAATCGGGCCAATTCGGCCGATTATCGTTCCGTGTAATACCACCCTTATTCTGTAAAACAGCTAAATCTAACTCCCTTAGGGCCCTTTTACACAGAAAGATTATCTGACAGATTATCTGCCAAAGATTTGAAGCCAAAGCCAGGAATGGATGTGAAAAGCGAAAAAATCTCAGGCTTTCCTTTAAGACCTGATCTCTGTTTATAGTCTGTTCCTGGTTTTGGCTTCAAATCTTTGGCAGATGATCTGTCAGATAATCTTTCTGTATAAAAAGGGCCCTTAATATTACCCTAGCACCCACTGCAACAGAAATACTGAGAAGAGTCAGTCACTGCTAGGCTCCCTATCTGCAGTGATGTCAAGCTAGTGTTATTAGGCCCTTCCCACCTTGGTAGTATCAAGGTGCAGGGCAGTTTCTAGGCCATTTTGGCTACAGGGTGACTTTGAAAAAAGCTATCAATTAGGGATGGTCCAAACCTGACAAGGTTCGGGTTCGTACGAACCTGAACTCTCGGCAATGATTCCCGCTGTCTTCCACCTCCGTGGAGAGGGTAGATACAGCCGGAGAACCTCCTGGAAAACTGGGATACAGCCAAAGCCATAGCTGTATCCACCCTCTCCACGAGGTGGAAGACAGCGGGAATCATTGCTGAAAGTTCAGGTTCGTACGAACCCAAACCTCGGCAGGTTTGGACTATCCCTACTATCAATCACTGCTAAGTGAGGTATGAGGCCTGGGTGAGACACAGACTGCAGAGTGCCCCTATCTGGAACATGTGTCCTGTATTCCTGGGAGGTCTGATGCTGATGGACACTTACAGAAGGAACCAGTGAGAAGAGACCTCCCATCTTGTATTAGTCACTACAGCTTCCTTGAATAACAACTACAACTCTCAGAATGCTCTACACTTACAGTATGAAGCTCTCAGGGTATGCTGGGAGTTATAGTTTGTGAGGGGACAACACCTTGAGGTGTCTGTTCATTTGTACTTCAACTCCCAGCATTTTCTGAGGGCTGTGGACTGTCAGTACATGCTGGGAGTTTCCAGCTTTTGTAGTTGGAGGGTCCCGGGTGCATTGGTTTATCATGATTTACACCTGCAAACAGGTGTAAATCATGGCAAAAATCTACACCTGTTCCGGAGCAGGCGCAGGTCCCACTGAATTTATTAAAGCATGGTTCACACTACGTTTTTGCACACTGTTTTTCTAAAAAACTGATAAAAAAGTGGATGGAAAAACAGACGCATTTGTGTACATCCGTTTTGATCCATTTTTCCATTGACTTCCATTATTTAAAAAAAAATCTAAATCAAAACGTATATGTCAGATAATTCTGTCAGTGTAAAAGCACCCTAGGCTGGGTTCACACTACGTATATTTCAGTCAGTATTGTGGTCCTCATATTGCAACCAAAACCAGGAGTGGATTAAAAACACAGAAAGGATCTGTTCACACAATGTTGAAATTGAGTGGATGGCCGCCATATAACAGTAAATAACTGCCATTATTTCAATATAACAGCCGTTGTTTTAAAATAACAGCAAATATTTGCCATTAAATGGCGGCCATCCACTCAATTTCAACATTGTGTGAACAGATCCTTTCTGTGTTTTTAATCCACTCCTGGTTTTGCTTGCAATACTGACTGAAATATACATATACTGACTGAAATATACGTAGAGTGAACGCAGCCTTATGGTGCGTTTACACAGAGAGATTTATAAGACAGATTTTTTTAGCCAAAGCCAGGAATGGATTTGAGAAGAGGAGAAATCTCAATCATTCCTTTATAACCTGTTCCCTGTTTATAGTCTGTACCTGGCTTTGGCTTAAAAAATCTGCCAGATAAGTCTCTGTGTAAACGCACCCTTAGGCTAGGTTAACTGTGCGGCTGTATTTTTTATGCGGCTGTAAATGTGCGGGTGAAACTCCGGCCGTGGGAAAAAATAGACATGCGGCTCAAAACATACGGTCATTTACTTGGAAATCTGGTTCAACTAAAAATAACAAATAAAATGTTAAGAAAGTGATGCAAACACCTCTGGATGCATCTGGGAAAGCAGGGAACATAGTTTACATGAATTGCTATTACCGGGGTTTTCGATCCTCTGCACTATAGCCGATGTCTCTCATGGTTAATATATTGAATTAATAAAACACATTTTCTTTCTAATAAAGTCCCTTTTATTGTTCAATAATTAAATGTAAACGAATCCATCATTTTGCAATTAAATATACTGTTAAAATAAATATATATATATAAATAAATGTATATTTATATATATATTAATTTTTTGACAGTATATTTAATTGCACAATGATGGATTCGTTAGAATTAAATTATTGAACAAAGAAACTGTATTTATTTCAACGAAAATGTGTTTTATTAATTAAATATTAATTAGTACAGGAAGCTCCATAAGCCGTTAATTCATATTCCCGGCAATAGAGCATTCTGTACTAATCATCACTTTACTTTAATTAAAACATCAAATGTTTCTTCTAATTATGTTATCACAATAGCATTATTAGAAGAAACATTTAGAATTATATGTGCGCTCAGCTGATTGGCTGTTCGGCTGAGCGCACGTATAATGAGCCGGTCCGCAGTACAGTGACTTCATTGTGCTGCGGACCAGCGAAGAGACAACATCTGGACATCGGATGGTAAGTATAGAGCTCTCCCCACCCCCTCCCCAGCACTGCACCCCTCCCAGCAAGGAAGGGGGGTCACTTAACCCCTTCCTTGCTGGGATGGGTGCAGTCTGACATCAGTCTGGCCCCCAGGGGGTTAAGGGGGATGCAATACATCCTCCCTTAACCCCTTGGGGGTCAGACTGTAAGCAGCGATCTGTAAAGATGCTGCATACTGTAATGAGCACAACACCGCTCACAATGATGGGTGTTGTGCTCCTGTTTGTGTGTTTTTTGTGTGTTTCTCCCTTTTTGTTTTTCAGATATCGGTATCCTGGGGATTACGTCGGATTCCATGGACTACGTCGATGACCAGCGGTTGTTGTTTTAATTTTTTTAATAAAATGGTCAATGAGGGGTGTGGGGGTGTTTTTATTTGAATAAAAAATTTTTTAAACTTGTGTGTTGTCTTTATTTCTTTACTTTATAGACTTAGTAGTGGAAGCCGTCTAATAGACGGAATCCATTACTAAGTTGGGGCCTAGTGTTAGCCGGTATAAAATGGCTAACACTAACCCCCCATTATTACCCCAGTACCCAATGCCACCAGGGGTACTGGGAAGAGCCGGGTGCCAGTGGTCCCGGAGCGTCAATATTGGCGCTCCTGGACCGGGCGGCAGCAGGCTGGTAAGATTTAGGCTGGGGAGGGCCTAAACCAATGGCTCTTCCCACCCTGGTGTTACCAGGCTGCTGTCGTTTGGTTTTTAACCCGGCTGGTTATAAAAATAGGGGGGACCCTATGCGTTTTTTTTAATTATTTATTTATTTAAAAAAAAAAAAACGCATAGGGTCCCCCCTATTTTTATAACCAGCCGGGTTAAAAACAAAACGACAGCAGGATGGTAACACCAGGGTGGGAAGAGCCATTGGTATAGGCCCTCCCCAGCCTAAATCTTACCAGCCTGCTGCCGCCCGGTCCAGGAGCGCCAATTTTGACGCTCCGGGACCACTGGCACCCGGCTCTTCCCAGTACCCGTGGTGGCATTGGGTACTGGGGTAATAATAGGGGGTTAGTGTTAGCCATTTTATACCGGCTAACACTAGGCCCCAACTTAGTAATGGATTCCGTCTATTAGACCGCTGGTCATCGACGTAGTCCATGGAATCCGACGTAATCCCCAGGATACCGATATCTGAAAAACAAAAAGGGAGAAACACACAAAAAACACACAAACAGGAGCACAACACCCATCATTGTGAGCGGTGTTGTGCTCCTTACAGTATGCAGCATCTTTACAGATCGCTGCTTACAGTCTGACCCCCAAGGGGTTAAGGGAGGATGTATTGCATCCCCCTTAACCCCCTGGGGGCCAGACTGATGTCAGACTGCACCCATCCCAGCAAGGAAGGTGTTAAGTGAACCCCCTTCCTTGCTGGGAGGGGTGCAGTGCAGGGGAGGGGGTGGGGAGAGCTCTATACTCACCCCGATGTGTCCTCTTTGCTGGTCCGCAGCACAATGAAGTCACTGTACTGCGGACCGGCTCATTATATGTGCGCTCAGCCGAACAGCCAATCAGCTGAGCGCACATATAATTCTAAATGTTTCTTCTAATAATGCTATTGTCATAACATAATTAGAAGAAACATTTGATGTTTTCATTAAAGTAAAGTGATGATTAGTACAGAATGCTCTATTGCCGGGAATATAAATTAATGGCTTATGGAGCTTCCTGTACTAATTAATATTTAATTAATAAAACACATTTTCGTGGAAATAAATTCAGTTTCGGTGTTCAATAATTTAATTCTAACGAATCCATCATTGTGCAATTAAATATACTGTCAAAAAATAAATATATAGATAAATATACATTTATTTATATATCTATTTATTTTAACAGTATATTTAATTGCAAAATGATGGATTCGTTAGAAATAAATTATTGAACAACGAAAGTGTCTTGATTACAAAGAAAATGTGTTTTAGTAATTTAATATATTAACTATTAGAGGCATCGGCATTCGGCATCATTGCCGGCTATTTTTGAAGTACTACGTACGGACCGCCTGTCAATCCTCGGCCGCATGTCCAGCCGCAAACAATGGTCTTGTTAATTTTTTACGGGTCCGTTTACGATAGGGCCGTAGATTCAGACATAGTGTGCACTGTGCAGCCGCATATCCTATACTTCCAAGCATACACACGAACCACCAAAAATACCGCCGCACAATTACAGCCGCAAATACAGCCGCACAGTTACAACGTCTGAACCGAGCCTTAGGGTGCCTTCACATACACTGAATCCGCTGCGGATTTCACGCTGCAAATTCGCAGCGAAATCCATGTGGATCCAGTGCCAGTTCAGCCCTGAATACATTCTTGCAGTGGGATTGCGAGTATGTAAGTTAACCCCACGGCGGCTGGAGCATACATCACCTGCTCCACGCTCTTGGTTCGGGGGTTCTCGGCTGGATGTCTCGCTCAGCCAATCAGTGGCATATGGCGAGGCAGCGCAGTCATTGGCTGAGTGGGACGTCCAGATGCCAGGCACTCCCGAAGCATGGCGGAGCGGAGAGGAGGTGATGTATGCTCCAGCCGCCGGGGGGTTAACTTACATACTTGCAGCGGGATCTATACTCATAGGGATTCACTGGCACTGGATCCGCAGCAGATTTCGCTGCAAATTCGCAGCGTGAAATCTTCTGCGGATCTGGTGTGTGTGAAGGCACCCTTAGGCTACGTTCACACATAGAAAAAGTGACGGAATGTCGCCAGCCTCCCTGTCATAATGACAGTCTATGGGAGGCTCGCGCGCCTCTTCACTCTGCGCTGAAGAATGAACACTTTTGCAACATGTGAACGGAGCCTTAGGAAGTTCATTCCCAGATGGCTATATAAAAGGACCAGTGATCAGCCAACAGGTGAGCAAACACCTGCTTGTTTGCTGACTGTATCTTTTGGACGACCGTATAAATTACTGTGACTGGTTGCAGATAACAATGCAATTAAATAGCTGATCAAACGATACAGCAGCCTGGCTGCGCCAAACTGCATAATAGACCATGTAAAGGCTTCCTTCCTATAGTAATATGGGCCTGTACTGTGACTATTACTTCTCTGGCTCCTTCAGTTTCTCCTCATCAGACACTTATTTATTGCAGCAAAGAGATAGGTGTAACCCTTACATTGCCTGCACAGGTAACTGATTCATGGGAAGGCAGTGTAAGGGTTAAATTCTCAGTAAGTACAAGTGACAGATGAAGAGAAAGAGGAGTCTCCAGAGAATGAAGCTGCCTGTTGCTCTCCTCCCCACCCCACATACCGGGATGGACACTGAACTGCTGATTCTCAGTGACCGCCCTCCCAGCCCCTAGCGCCGCTGTAATAGACGAGAAGAGAGCAGGATTTACACTGATGCTGCGCTCTTCTGTGTCCAGGCCGGGTCGGTGGAGGAGATGATCTCACATAGGAGCTGCTGGCTGTTTGCAGAATCAGCAACAGAGCCACACAGGGGAACAACTAGAAGTCCCCGCTGCCTCCACTCTCTACTTCCCTGCAGTGACAGGCCACAAAGATGGCCCTCCCTGGAGCCAGGTGCTGTGTGTGGGGGCGCACTGAAGTCTGAGCCCACTGCACTGGGCACAGACAATGTTGGCCAATGCTGCTAGGTGAGGAGGGAAGGGTGCCCCCTAGCTGTCAGCGCCCCGTGCAGTGGCCCGCCCTGCACGGTGCTAGAAACGGCCCTGTCAATGTGCCGCTGCTTAATTTTGTACCTAGCTTGCAATTAAAAAAAGAACAGGACCCCTTGGATTTTTAAATGCAATCAGTTATGTACATATAAAATCCCCCCATTCGTGTATAGTTTTACTTTTTTTTTATTTCGTACTTCTCAATCCTTGTCAGCATTGCTCATGACCCTCTGTCTAGCCTTGGTTTTCCTGTAGGCTTCTAGTGTCATTATCTACTAAGAAATCTTTACTGATCACATTTGTTTACCAAAGAGCATAATCTTAGTCATGTATTCTTTCTACATGATACTGTGTAACTGTTGTTCATTACCTTATTCTTCAAATAAAATATTGAACCATAAAGATGGAAATACCGCTGTGAAAGTCCTTCTGGAAGATCAAATGTGTAGTTCGCCAAGGTTAGCAGCCCTGATTAATTAACACAAATTGAATTACATTTTAATTAGACATGTTTTAATTATAAATAAGACAGGTTGCAAAGATAGATATATCCTAAAAGCAAAGTCTCCACTCTAAGGTTTAACAATGCATCCCTACTGTTAATATTAAACTGTAGCAGTAGATAGGGAAATATATCATTCTTAAAACATCTATTCATTGGACACTTTTTATTTCATAATGATACATGGTTGCTCTATTACCTAAGTACCAGTAGCGCACATTTCATACACCAGTCATTTTATTTCTACCATATAAATTTTCCATGGGGAGTTTATATCTTACTCTAGTCACAGATGGTACAATTTTTAATTTTGTCACAAATCACAAATGGACTATACTCTAAATTAATGATTCTTGGCTTAATGTACGGTATGTGCTTTTTCATCTTGTTTGCAGATAATTTCAATAATAATTTTCAGGGCACATATAGAATAGGGCTATGTTGAGACCTTGTATTAAGGAGCACAGAAAGCCTCTACATAGTAAGGATATTGCTTTGGAGTGGCAGGCATTCCATGCTGCATTGGCTGTGCAAAAAGTAAATATCCTCTATATTTGTTACACCAAAAGTAGGATAGACTAGCCTAGACTGACATCAATCTAGGCTAAGAATGCACAGCAGGACTCCAAGCTAAAATGAAGCAAATAATAATAATAAAAAAAAAGAATTATTCTTTCATATATCAAACAACAGGGTACAAATTTTCTGCTGCCTCCTGCAGCCTTTTTCAAGTAGTGAATGCAGGCGAGTGACATAGTATATATACACACACGTGCATTAATCACTAACACCACATATAAATTTGTGTTTCGCAATATAATTATAAAAGTGCAAACATACACTAAAAATATATAAAAGTATAAGGGGGAGGGGGAGATTGCATTACGCATCATGTGCAAAAATATATTGTTTAAGATGTTCTTAGCATGGTCTGTCAGTACTATGCTAACGCATTGTTACAACACTTTTTGGCTTTTTACAGCAGGGACAGAACAAATTGTACCAGCGCGGGAGCACCAGTACCGCAGGACAGCTGATCTCCTGCTCCATGTTTTAACCTGTTGTATGCTGCATCATGCTGACAGCAACATGTAACATGCTCCAGTGGCTGGCGCCGGCATACCTGATAGGAAGTTACATGCCGAGGTCCGGGCCTCCTATCAGCGCCATGGCAATCCCGGGGGCCTTCTGAAAGCCCCCAGGGTTGCCATTGTGAAGCCTCAACTTTGACAGCTGCATCTGATTACTTTATTAGCGGGTCCCGGGCTACGAGCGGCACCCGGGACCGCGGGCGCCGTGCGGCCCCGCTCTGAAGACATGGAGGTGGCCCCGGACATACAGGTACGTCCAGGGTCGCCTAGGGGTTAACCCCTTAAGGACCGGAGCAAATTTTATGAATATGACCAGTGTCACTTTATTCATTAATAACTTCGGGATGCTTTTACCTATCTGGCTGATTCTGAGATTTTTTTCTCGTGACATATTGTACTTCACATTTATTGTAAATTGAAGTCGATTCTTATAACGAATCCTTTTGAAAAAAACCAAAATAACGTGAAAAATTGTGAAAAAATGCATTTTTCCAACTTTAAAACTTTACTGCTTGTACAGAAAATGGTTATCCCACATAAATTATATATAAAATAGCATTAGCAATATGTCTACTTTATGTTGGCGGCATTTATTAAACTATATTTCATTTTTTTTAAACAATAGAAAGCGTAAAACATAAGCAGCAAATTTCCAAATTTCCAGTAAAATTTCAAAATCAGATATTTTTAGGGACCTGTTCAGGTTTAAAGTGTATTTATGGGAACTGTATGTTAGAAAGCCCCACAAAGTACCCCATTTCAGAAACTGCACCCCCTAAACTCTGCAAAAGCACATCCAAAAAAGTTTTTTTTTAACCCTTTAGGGGAGTCACAGAAATAAAAGCTAAGTGTGTAAGAAATTTGAAAATTTTAATTTTCTGTGCAGAGATTTTATTGTAATCCAATATCTTTCATAATTGTAAACCTATTACCAGAGAAATGCACCCCAATATTGATTGCCCTGTTTCTTCAGTTTATAGAAATACCCCATTTGTGGCTCTAATGCGCTATTTGACGCAACCACAAGCCTCAGATATAAGGGAGCGCCTAGTGAATTTTAACACCTCAGTTATATTTGGTCATTTTTGACTGTACCACTTCAGGTTGGCAGAGGCTCTGGGGTGCCAAAACCTAAAAAACACCCCTAAAGGTACACCATTTAGAAAACTACACCCCTCAAGGAATGTAATGCCATGTCGCATTTACAGAGCCCTCGTTCTGCCAAGGGTTTAAAATAAACACAAAACGTGTAGAGCAGTTTGTCCCGAGTACGGAAATACCCCACATGTGGACATAAAGCGCTATGCGGCCGCAAGACGGGCCTCCAAAGGGAAGGAGCGCCATTTGGCTTTTGAAGGCTGGATTTGGCTGGAATAGATTTCAAGGGCAATGTTGCATTTACAAAGACCCTATGCTGCCAGGACAGTGGTAAACCCCACAAGTGACCCCATTCTGGAAACTACACCCCTCAAGGAATCTAATAAGGGGTGCAATGAGCATATGGACCCCACTGGTGACGGGCACAAATGAGGAAAAATGTGATGTGAAAGTTAAAAATTTTGTTTTTTCATTTTCACAGCACAAATGTGCCCGTCATCAAGGGGTCCATATGCTCAGTGCACCCCTTATTAGATTCCTTGAGGGGTGTAGTTTCCAGAATGGGGTCAATTCTGGGGGGTTTTCAATGTCTTGGCAACACAGGGCCTTTGTAAATGCGACATGGCATTCACCATCCATTCTAGCCAAATGGCGCTCCTTCCCTTCGGAGGCTTACCCTGCACCCGCATGGCGCTTTATGTCCACATGTGGGGTATTTATGTACTCAGGGAAAATTGTTCTAAACATTTCGTGTTTTTTTATCTTTTAACCCCTTGTGAAAATGAAAAAATAAAGACTAGATCAATGATTTAGTGTAAAAATTTACATTTTTTTTACACTAAATGTTGGTCTAGCCTTGATTTTTTCATTTCCACAAGGGGTTAAAAGAGAAAATAAACACAAAACGTGTAAGGTAATTTCCCCTGAGTACGAAAATACCCCACATGTGGACATAATCTGCCATATGGGCACAGGGCAAGCGACCAAAGGGACAGAGCGCCATTTAGAGGCTGGAATGGAGGACGAAGGCCATGTCGGGTTCGCAGAGTGCCCGTGCTGCCAAAACATTGTAAACCCCCCACAAGTGACCCCATTATGGAAACTACACCCCTCAAGGAATGTAACAAGGGGTATAGTGAGCATATGGACCCCACTGGTGACAGGCAAAAATGTGGAACAATGTGCTGTGAAAATGAAAAATTAAATTTTTTACACTAAAATGTTGGTGTAACTTTGAATTTTTCATGTTCACAAAGGGTTAAAAGAAAAAAATAAACGCCTAATCACGTAGCGCAATTTCCCCTGATTACAGGAGTACCCCACATTGGGACACAAAGTGCAAAGTAACCGCACGGAAAGCCTCCAAAGGGAAGGAGTGCAATTTGGATCTTGGAAGCTGGATGGAGGACGAAGGGCTCTCAGAGCACCCGTGCTGCCAAAACAGAGGAAACCCCCCACAAGTGACCCCAACGAACTCAGAAATCTGTGGTTCGTACGGGGTGGGGTCATTTGAGGGGGCTTGTGGGGCTTCCTGGGGCAGCGCCTTAGGGGCTTGTCATCACTAAATGGTGATGACAATGAGGAAGGAAGAGGGAACGAGGGATCTTCCTCTTCTCCCTCACTGGTTGTCTCAGTATCGGAGGCAATCCAGGCGAATGCCTCTTCAGCCTAGAAACAACCTGTGGGCCATTTTTTTGTTATTTTTTCTTTAGGATGCCTTCACACACACCGGATCCGCACACTGCGGATCCAGCGTCAGTGCATCCTTATGATTGACATCCCTCTGCCTATATGTAAGTTAACGTCCGCTGGCCGGAGCATACTTTGCTTCCTCCCCGCTTCGGCTTGCTTAGGGGCTCCCGGCATCTGCTCATCCCGCGCAGCCAATCAGTGAGCTGCCCCGCTGCAGCCACTGATTGGCTGAGTGGCATGTCCTGCTGAGAACCCCCGAAGCAAACCAGAGTGGGGAGGAGGTGATGTATGCTCCGGCCATCGGGGGGTTAACTTTCATACACGCAGCGGGATGTCATTCCTGCTGCATGTATGTATTCTCATAGTGATGCACTGGCGCTGGATCCGCAGCGGATTTTGCTGCAAATCTGCAGCGTAAAATCCCCTGCGGATCAGGTGTGTGTGAAGGCATCCTTAGAGGGGTGTGTAAGTGTTATGCTTTTACACGTGTAAGTGTTAGTGTTTTATGTACATAGTTACATAGTTACATAGTTAATACGGTTGAAAAAAGACACATGTCCATCAAGTTCAACCAAGGAGGGGATGGATACAGGGAAGGGGGAGGGGCGATAGGTTCTATACATATGCATTTATATTATTTTGCTCTAAGAACTTGTCTAGGCCGGTTTTGAAGCCCTCTACTGTTTTTGCTGTGACCAGATCCTGTGGTAGACTGTTCCACAGATTCACAGTTCTCATGGTAAAGAAGACTTGTCACCTCCGGAGATTGAACCGTTTTTTCTCTAGGCGGAGGCAGTGCCCTCTTGTCCTTTGAGGGGGTTTTACCTGGAACATCTTTTCCCCATATCTCTTGTAGGGGCCATTTATATATTTAAATAAGTTAATCATATCTCCCCTTAAACGTCTCTTCTCCAGACTAAACAAATGTAATTCTTTTAATCTCTCCTCATAACTAAGATGCTCCATTCCCCTTATTAGTTTAGTTGCCCGTCTTTGTACCCTCTCCAGCTCTAGAACATCCTTTTTATGAATCGGGTTCCAAAACTGGACAGCATACTCCAGATGGGGCCGCACCAAAGCTTTATAAAGCGGTAATATTATATCCCTGTCCCGTGAGTCCATGCCTGTTTTAATGCATGACAATATCCTGCTGGCCTTAGAAGCAGCTGACTGACATTGTGTGCTGTTCTGTAGTCTATTATCTACAAGTACACCCAGATCCTTCTCCATCAGCGACTCTCCCAGAGTAACTCCCCCCAGGACATATGATGCATGTGGGTTATTAGTACCCAGGTGCATAACTTTACATTTATCCACATTGAACCTCATTTGCCAAGTGGACGCCCAAACACTCAGTGTGTCTAAGTCATCCTGTAACATCTGCACATCCTCCATAGACTGTACTGTACTATAAAGCTTGGTGTCATCTGCAAAGATAGAAACATTGCTGTTAATTCCATTCTCAATATCATTAATAAACAAGTTAAACAGAAGAGGGCCCAGTACTGACCCTTGAGGTACACCACTTATTACCGGGGACCATTCGGAGTAGGAATCATTGACCACCACTCTCTGGGTACGATTATTAAGCCAGTTTTCAATCCAGTTACACATTAAATTTTCCAAACCGATAGACTTTAACTTACCCATCAGACGTCCATGAGGAACTGTGTCAAACGCTTTTGCAAAATCAGGAACTGTGTCAAACGCTTTTGCAAAATCTGTTTTTACTGTTTTACTGTTTTTACATTTTATTCATGTGTTTTTTAAGAGGGGAGGGTGGCAGCGGAGAGGGTAAGAGGAGAGGGTGGCAGGGGAGGGGAGAGGGGCGGCAGGACAGAGGGGAGAGGAGAGAGGGTAAGAGGAGAGGGTGGCAGGGGAGACAGGGTAAGAGGGGAGGGTGGAAGCGGAGAGAGTAAGAGGAGAGGGTGGCAGGGGAGGGGAGAGGGGCGGCAGGACGGAGGGGAGAGAGGGTAAGAGGAGAGGGTGGCAGGGGAGAGAGGGTAAGAGGGGAGGGTGGCAGGGGAGAGAGGGTAAGAGGGAAGGGTGGCAGCGGAGAGAGTAAGAGGAGAGGGTGGCAGGGGAGGGGAGAGGGACAGCAGGACAAAGGGGAGAGGAGAGAGGGTAAGAGGAGAGGGTGGCAGGGGAGAGAGGGTAAGAGGGGAGGGTGGCAGCGGAGAGGGTAAGAGGAGAGGGTGGCAGGGGAGGGGAGAGGGGTGGCAGGACGGAGGGTAAGAGGAGAGAGGGTAAGAGGAGAGGGTGGCAGAGGAGAGAGGGTAAGAGGGGAGGATGGCAGGACGGAGGGGAGAGGGTAAGTGGAGGGGGTGGGAGGAGAGAGGGGGTGGCAGGAGGGAGGGGGGTGGGCTGGCAAGACGGAGTGGGGCGGGCAGTACGGAGGGGGGCTGGCAGGACGGAGGGGGGGCTGGCAGTACGGAGGGGGGTGGCAGGACGGAGGGGGGTGCTGACAGGACGGAGGGGGGTGCTTACAGGACGGAGGGGGGGCTGGCAGGACAGAGGGGGGGGCTGGCAGAACAGAGGGAGGGGGCTGCCAGGACAGAGGGGAGGGGGGGCTGCCAGGACAAGGGGGAGACTGCCAGGAAAGGGGGGGGGCGCCAGGACAGAGGGAGGGGCGCCAGGACAGAGGGAGGGGCGCCAGGACAGAGGGTGGGGCTGCCAGGACAGGGGGGGGCGCCAGGACAGAGGGGGGGGGGGCACCAGGACAGAGGGGGGGGGGGCGCCAGGACATGGGGGGGCGCCAGGACAGAGGGGAGGAGCTGCCGGGTAGGGGAGCTTGCAGGACGCCAGAGGAGGATGCCGGAGGAGGAGGAGGTATCCCAAGGGGGGGTGTAAGGGGGATTGGGGGAAGCATGCAGCACGGGGGTAGGAGGAGGAAGCACCCCGTGCGGTCTTGGAGTTTGCCGGGTGCCTCCTCCCCCCGAGCTGCCTCCTCCTCCGGTAACAGAGAGATAGATGATCATCTTCCTGTTACCGGAGGAGGAGGCAGCACGGGGGAAGGAGGCACCCGGCGCCCGGCAAACTCCAGGACCACCCCCATCATCACCTTCTCTGCTGCAGATTCTTAGAAAGCAGAGAAGGTGATGATGGGGGTAGTAATGTGGATCGCCCATGACTGGCCGGCTGGCGGCACGGGCGGTCTCTGACAGCACCAATCACAGCTCTGTGCCGGGGTCCGGTCCTGGAAATACAGCAAATCGCTGTGATTGGCAGATGACAAGTCATCTGCCAATCACAGTGATCGTCGTCACGGGGGGCAGGGAAACCTCCCCCTACGTGACACATGAAGATGGCTGCTGATAGAATCAGCAGCCATCTTTACCGGAGCGCCGCGCCCGTTTAAAGGGCCGGCGTACCGGTACGTCATGGGTCCTTAAGTGACAGTGATCCATGACGTACCGGTACGTCATGGGTCCTTAAGAGGTTAAAGAGTCACCGTTAATTTTTTTTTTTTGCAAAAGTCAATAGTCCAGGTGATTTTAAAAAAACTTTGTAATTAGGTTTATTAGGCAAATATACCATTATCTGCATTTAAAACAACTTTTCCTAGGTCCCCCCCCTCCTCTCCTTTCTGTCATCCACTGCTCAGAATCCTGCTTCATCAGTTGGGGCTATGGAGAGGTGAGGGGGGAGGAGAAAGGAGATTAGCAGGCAGCTGAGAGGGGAGAACAAAGGATTACTCAGTGGGGGAGCTATTCAGAGGTCAGAGAAGTCAGTGGTGACATCAGAGGAGAGAGCCTGGTGATGTGAATGTAAATTAACTCTTTGTTTTCCTGTTTTGGTGCCTCTACTTTCTCTCTCCATAGGAGAACAATGAACACAGGGGGGAGAGCTTCAAACTGCTTTTTTATTATAAAAATTCCTTTTTCGGCTAATAAACTCAACTACAACGTTTCTTAAAATCGCCTGTACTGAAATCGCTTGTACTTAAAATCGCCTGTAAAAAAAAATAAAAAAATTACCACAGTAAAACTTTAACCCCCTCAGGATGATGGCTATTATTTTTTTCATAAACAGATCCAAGAGATGAGATGGGTACATTCGGACATCAATGTGGCCCCCATGGGGTCAATTGAGGATGCCATACATCTTTACTCAACCCCCTGGGGGCCACATTGTTCAGTCTGGCACACAGGGGATTAAGTATGGATGGCACGCATCCATACTTAACCCCTTGTGTGCCATATTGTAAGCAGCACTGGCCTTTTTTGTGTTTTTTTTCCCCCCTTTTTGTTTTTCAGATATTTGTACCCAATGCCACCAGGGGTACTGGGAAGAGCCAGGTACCAGTAGTCAGTCAGTCAGTCTGTCTGTCTGTCTGTCTGTCTATCTATCTGCAGTGCATATATAACATGTACATTAACAGGAAAATATTCATACTGTATGTCTGGTAATACCCCACAATAACATCCTATTACACAAAGTGCATAGAGACAGGCATGCATTACTAGTGTGCCATATTTTGTGTAGTTAATCTCCATTATTTTAACCAGCACAGCTTGACTACTTTATTGAACACATTTGCATAAGATATTGTGTGACAACAATTAGTGAAAATTAATCTCTTCGTCTTTGCCTTCTGTATAGCTATAACCTTAGCGTTTCATTTTCTAGCAGAATAATGTTCAACCCTGTTGATGTCACATCAAAACTCTATTTAATTTCTGGCCAAATGGTATTCCTTGTTTGCTTACTAAATCTCCTACTTGTGGTGCAATAAGAAAGCCCTGCTGTGATTTTAGACAAGTGAACAAGTAAAGAAGGGTCTCTGAGAAATTAACAGCATTCTTATAGCTAATTAAAAGCTCTCATCTTTCTTTCCACATGGCCGGGGCAGCTGCTTCACATTCTCTATCCGCTATGGTAACTCATAAATTCAAATACAATATTGTGAATAACACCTGGTTCCTGCTGTACCTACTGTGATGAGACTATATTTCTTTCTGTCAGTAAATTAAAATTCTCTAGAGCTGACAAGTAGATTTTTTTCCTCACATTTAGGCTTTTCCATTTTCCCCAGTGGTAGAAATACAGTAGTTTACTTCCATTTGCGATTCTAAATATATCACATTGTTGCTTGCTTCACTGATGCACACACCTGCCTCTTGCTGTAAATGCTGTGTTCTCATTTTCAGGGGGAAAAAAAAACACATCAAAAAAAAAAAAACTTCCCTGGGGCTCTGTATTCAAGTATAGTCATGTAAGTATAAAGTAATTTCATAATCTCCGAGGAAAGATGCAACTTGTCAATTCATTTTAAGTTTCAACCTTCAACCTGGTGAAATTCTCAATATGTTCTTTTATTGTTGGTAGGTTGAACAGACAAATAAAAGGGTAGCAAGTCATTTGTAAAGATAGCATGTAGCGGCATGTATTTTCCAAGTCACTTGTTCTCAAGAAAAGTTCAGAAACTAAAGTGAGTGCAAAGCACTTATCTTGGTTATTCATAACTCCTAATGATTTCTAGGCCTACCATGTATTCTGGCAAAACAAATGAAAAATAGGGAATTGAAAATTTTATATCTTTAGCTTTTCTCTCCAGATACACAAGACCATTATCTACAACCGTTGCCTCTCCAGCTGCGGTGAAGCCGTAAGTCTCGGCTTGATGTGACTGCATGGAGTTATTATGACATGCTGGGACTTGTAGCTTTAAAACATCTGGAAAGACACTGGTTGCAGAGCAGTGTCTGCACACAGGCGTAAACTGTAGTTAAAATCCAATCCAGCTGGCTTAGATTTCTTAGACTGCTGGATGTGCTGAATTTATTAAGAGGCGTGCATCTCTCAATAAATCGAGTGGAGCAGGCTAGGGCGTAATTTAAGATAAGAGCAGGAGGATAATTCTTCCCTTTGTGTTTTAAAGGCATTAAAGAGTAACTACAAGGTTTTAGAAAAAGGACTATGGTGCAGTCCAGACCTGTTTGATGCTACTTTGCTGTTAGGCGTTTACCATTAGCGTAATTTGGTGGGGGCAGAGGGGGTGGCCGCTCCCGGGCCCACATGGGCAGGGGGCCCACTGAAGATTTTGCCAGTTAATTCTGTCCACAAAAGCTATTGGTTTTGCAGACAGACTTAACAAATGTCTATTGGCTGTAGGTGCCCCCTGGCAAGCACCCAGTGCTCCTGGGGGGCCTGCATGGCTATCGAATGTTGTGTCTGACCATTTAGCTGTATGCACTTGTATGCGAGAAGAACATATAGTTGAACGCAGCAGGGTGATTGACAAGGCAAGGAGAGCATTGGCTCTCCACCCTGCCATTCACTGTTGTGTCCACAAGAGGCCGTTTCCTCCCTTAAAGCTATGGGACATGAGTGATGTCACTATTGCGCTTACAGAGCAGGGAGAGAGTTGACATCAGAAGACTACAGTGCTGCAACCGCACAGCAGGTATGTCTTTTTTCTCCCTTAGTTATAGAGGAGGAGACCTATGTTGGGAAGGATGCGATCTATGGGGGTGGGTGGGGCTAATTCTTGGGAAGCATGTCACCTATGGAGGTTAGGGAATGGGATGTGCTGGCTAATTATGGGGTACCTAATTTGGAGGTACAGTCTACTCACAGTGGTGGTGGTGGTGGTGCCCACCAGGAGGATTACCAGGGGGAATACATACCAGGGGGATTACCTACATGAGATAGTGCTGGAGGGGATGCCTACATGGAGGATACTACATTTTGGAGGGGGGGGGGGGGGTTCCTACACAGAGAGGTCTAAATACTAGATAGATGACCTGAGGGGTGTCTAACTTCTATATGAGGGCACAGAGGGCCCTAACTACTACTACATGGAAACAGAGGGAAATAATAATTATATTGGGGCACAGAAGGTCTAACTACTATATGGATGCACAGAGAAGCTGAACTTCAATATGAAGGTACAGGGGGGCCTGACTACTATATGGGGGTGCACAGGGAGGGTCTTTCTCCCATATGGAGGTACAAGGGGGGATAGTCTACTATGTAGCGTATAGATGGTGGCCTTTTTACTATATGGGAACATAGCGGGACCCTGCAAAAGATATGAGGGCTAAAATTGGGTCTAAATACTACACAGAGGTATAATGTACACCATGATTATTGGGGCTGATTTCTCCTACATTTTTAATGTATTGTCATGTATTGTTTCTATGAATTAGTTAAGTAATTATTCTATTTAGTTATGTTGCAGTAGTCCATGCCCTTTGGATGTTGCCTATTTGGTCATTGACCATCAGCTATGGTGTAGTCCTCATGCTGCCCAATAGATATTACACAGAAGATATGGGATAAAGAGATAGAAGAATGGATGGATGGCCAATTAGAAAACAAAACCAGTGTTTATTGTGGTATTTGGAAAAAGGCAGCTATGTTTTTGCAATGCTGGATAACCCCTTTAAGTTTTATATAGTTATTTATGTGAAATGTAGAAATTATATTCCACAGTTTACAGTCCCTGTTCACTATAAATAATGTAGTAGGAAATACCCTTTATGAAGCATTGTCATCTACTGAGGTTCCCTATAAGTAACATAATTGGTTGGGGGCCCACAGAGACTCACTCGCCCCCCCCCAGACTTAACCCCTAGCTACGCCCCTGGCGTTTACCTAACTACTGCTTGATCAAAGCAGCCATTGCCCCCACTCCAAGCCTCTGGTAAGGTATAATAGAATAGCAAGCCTCACCTTTTGTCCCCTAGGTAAATGTCACTTACAGGAGACCACCACTATTACATGTACACAGGCTACAGTTACCTTGGAGACTTAAAGGGGTTATCCGGCGCTACAAAAACATGGCCACTTTTCCCCCTACTGTTGTCTCCAGTTCAGGTGCGGTTTACAATTAAGCTCCATTTACTTCAATGGAACTGAGTTTCTAAACCCCACCCAATCTGGAGACAACAGTAGGGGGAAAGTGGCCATGTTTTTGTAGCACTGGATAACCCCTTTAAGGCCCTATTCCACCACCAGATCTGACGACAGATTATCTGCCAAAGATTTAAAGCCAAACCCAGGAGTGGATTTGAAAAGAGGAGAAATCCAGTCTTTCCCTTATGACCTGTTCTCTCATTATAGTCTGTTCCAGGGTTTGGCTTCAAACTTTGACAAATAATTTGTCGTCAGATCTGTTGGTGGAAAAGGGCCTTTAGCAGGAGGTTTGATTTTCTATTGCCATTACATGAAGCTGGGAGTGGGGGTAATGGTTGCTCAGATTAAGTGGTTACACCCTGAACTGGTAATGCATATTATGTAGAAAAATTATGACCTATAGTCATTTTTCTAAAACCTTATAGCTATGGTTTGAATCATCTTGTTAAATTAAAGCGACTCTGTACCCACAATCTGTCCCCCCCAAACAACTTGTACCTTCGGATAGCTGCTTTTAATCCAAGATCTGTCCTGGGGTCCGTTCGGCAGGTGATGCAGTTATTGTTTTAAAAATGACTTTTAATCCTGCAGCGCTGTGTCTAACGGCCGGGGCTTACATTAGTATATGCATTAGGCTGGCACCACCTCTCTGTCCTTCCTCCCCACCCTCCTCATGATTAGGAATGCTCCAGGCAGATTGCTTCCTATTTCCCTTCTGTGTGTATAATGAACATGGGCTGGATCGTTAAGACACCTGTGAAAACTCAAACAGCAGTTAATGTTCCTGGATCATTCCTAATGCTGAGGAGGGCGGGGAGGAGGGAAGGAGAGGTTGTGCCAGCCTAATGCATATACAAATGTAATCCCCCCGACACAGCGAAACAGTGCTGTAGGATTAAAAGTTGTTTTTAGGACAATAACGGCATCACCTGTCAAACGGACCCCAGGACAGATCTTGGATTAAAAGCAGCTATCTGACGGTACAAGCGGTTTGGGGGGGGGGGCAGATTTTGGGTACAGAGTCGCTTTAAATGGGTGCTGAAACTATAAAATTACTTTTGGCACGTTGTAGAGACACAAAAAATTTGATTAGTCTGGGTGTTCAGGTACCAACTGATTGCTAGAACAAGTTTTTGTTGGTACCATTTTGGAATATATATATATTTTTTCCATTTTTTTGGTAGGTAGGTTACCAAAATACAACAATACTGCCAATTTTTATTCTATTTTTTAATTATATCTTATTTATAGCATTTACTATGCAGGACAAATAAATGCTGACAGGCAATGTACTAGATAGTGCTGCAGTCATGGCTTGAAACTCCTAGACATCCAAGGCAGGCATGGGGACCTTAACAAGGTCCACAGCTACCATGGAACTTCATTGCACTGGCTCACCATGTTTTCTCACATGTCCAGGTTATGATCTGACTATGGTACATTAAGAGTAAATCTACCATGGGCATAAGTTTCTCGGCTCTTGGGGCTGTAGTTACAGCAGGATCATTATGTGTCATACTGATGGTCAAGCTCATCATCAATGCAATTTTTACTTATGTCATTGCTGGTTCATAGGCTTGTGCCTGTGGACAGCAAAGCACAAATTCACAGTAGATAAGCACAGTATATTGTTCATAATAGTCCAGTAGAAGGGCCTAATGAATATAAAAAAGGAAGAAAAAGTGTTTTTAGAAATATTTAAAAAATCCCTATTAAATATTGAAATCATTACCCGATTCCAGTTTTCCAAATATAAAATGTGGAATAAAAAAACATGTTCAAGTAAACATGTTCCGTACCGCTGTATGTGCAATTACCTGAGATATTAAAATGTAACAGTCCAAAATTGCAGATTTCTTTTATCATATTACAGTAAAGAGAAACCAATGAGAGAGGATTTATCAATAAAAAAGTTGTATTTTGTGGTGTAAAATGGCTTGATGCGAATATATTTATATAAATAAATATTTGCATCGGGACATTTTACAACCATTGCACCAAGAGTGGGGAGGGGATGGGGTGAAACAGGGAGCGCAAACTCTGGGTCCGCTAAATTCATTATTTTCTATTAGAAAAATAAGGAAACCTACGGCAACTCTGAACTGACGTAGGTTTCCCTCCATGCGCACACCAGTGCACACAGGCTTTATGAAGAGGCAGTGCGCCTCTACATAAATCTGCTTACCATCAGCGCTGCAAAAACATTTTTAAGCCTGGTACAAAAAAAGCTGGACTTAATAAATGTTCTCCAAAGTGTTTAAAAGTCAAATCTTCACAAATGCAAATAATAAAAAAAGCTCTAATACAGCTCTGTAGGTGAAAATAAATAAACGATTTTTGGGTAAAATAAAAAACCCTACCCAAGTTTGGTATCATTGGCTTATGCTACTTGTATGATATATCTTTATCTATGTCTCATAGTGATTTTTTTTTTTTTTGCTTTGTACATTATATATTACATGGGGAAAAAAGTGCTAGTAAAAACTTGTTCCACAAAAAAATAAGCTTGACAGTTATCTCTCCTGTCCTCCCCATGCAAAGGAACATTTGGCTTGGCATTCCTATGTATGGGGAGGGAGAGGTAAGCCAGAGAGCTAGCTCTAAGCCTATCTCTCTGACATCATTTGTCAGTGAGGTGTCGGGAAAGCCCCATACACTATGTACAGTACTAACAACTGAACCCTCAGCAAGCTGCTGGTTAGGCCAACAAGTGTATAAGGGTGCGTTTACACAGAGAGATTTATCTCACAAATTTTTCAAGTCAAAGCCAGGAACAGACTATGAACAGAGAACAGGTCATAAAGGAAAGACTGAGATCTTTTGCAATCCATTCGCGGCCATGGCTTCAAAATTCTGTCAAATAAATCTGTCTGTATAAAGGCACCCTAACACGTCTGGGAACCTTAAAGAGGTACTGTGAGACTGTCTTTTTGAAACTTACTGTGAAGCTTTTTGGCATTACCAAGTCACACTAAAGAACTGTTATTGTTTATATTTTATTATAAGTGTCTGGTGACACCAATTTTGCACAAAACACCACATGCCCCAGGGCTAGAAGCCCCACCACTCCAGCACAAGTAACTCAAGTTTGCTATTCAGTGGAACTACAAGTCCCAGCATGCCCTCAGCATAACACCTACGCTTTTGGCTCCAAACCGATAATATACCTGTATAATTCAGCTTCTAATCACCCTTCCCCCAAAGAAAAAAAAATGTTATGCATTGCAATATCTATTTTTATAAATGTGCATTGTTATATTCAGGATGTTGTTCATCTAAAAGCCTATTCTATTTATACAGTCCATTCACTGAATTTTACTTAGTAGACAGAATGACTTTGATATTGTGAAAAAATGGCAAGTTAGTACAATTTCTGCTGCTTATTATTCTGTTCTACACAATTGTGAAATGGTGCTTGAAAGGAATTAGTGTTGTCCTCCTCAGGTTTTCTCATCAGGTACATTAGACATTCAGTTAACCATTATATGAGTGATGCTTAGAATATTTGAGAGCATTTTTGCTGTGTGAATGGTAGCTGCTTGCAATATGCTGTGGACTATATTAGAGCATTTGTGGAACAAAGCAATTTTCTCACAGCTATCATTAAATTTTCTTTTCATTGTGAATTAAACTACGAACAAAGATGAATATGAACATGACTGATGCAAACAACAAAAAAAACTTTAAAAGAATATTTAACATTTTATAAATGGCAAAGTAGTAATATTGATCTATTGTTGTTGAAAATTACATTTAATTAGAAAAGGGACAAATCCAATTAAATGAAAACTAATATTATGGAACATATTCCAATAACTTGATGGTGTTATGACACTGTGCATCTAATTAGAAAATGTTATAATTGTAATCTGTGTGACATTACAGATGATCTTTTAGTATCTACGTTTAGGAACACAAGTATTAGGATCTTAACATGCCCAATCTTTTGTTCCTCTGAGAAAGCACAAATGGTCACTTATTCCTTCATCTAAGGGTCCATTTACACAGAAAGATTATCTGACAGATTATCTGCCAAAGATTTGAAGCCAAAGCCAGGAATGGATTTGAAAAGAGGAAGAATCTCCGGCTTTCCTTTATTTTCTCTGTTTATAGTCTGTTTCTGGCTTTGGCTTCAAATCTTTGCCAGATAATCTTTCTGTGTAAATGGACCCTAACAATATGTATAAAGCACAAATGCACAACTTTTAAAGGGAACCTGTTATTAATTTTATGCTGCCGATCAGCCGCAGTGGTTTCTTCCTGACCCACCAGTCTTGACTAATAGATGGCTACCTGTTTGGGTATAGGGAAAAATCAGTCAAGGTCAGATTGAAGCCACTGAGGACGACCACAAAGACTTGGGAGTTACCCTTTTTGACAGGTTTTCTTTAACCCCTTAAGGACAGAGCCAATTTAGATTTTTGTGTTTTCGGTTTTTCCTCCTTGTGCTTAAAAGGCCATAGCACTTGCATTTTTCCACCTAGAGACCCACATAAGCCCTTATTTTTTGTGTGGTGAAATTGAAAAAAAAACGCATTTTGTTTATTTGGGGGAAATGTGTTTTTACGCCATTCGCCCTGGGGTAAAACTGACTTGTTATATATGTTCCTCAAGTCGTTACGATTAAAACGATATATAACATGTATAACTTATATTGTATCTGATGGCCTGTAAAAAATTTAAACCATTGTCAACAAAAATACGTCACTTAAAACGGCTCCATTCCCAGGCTTATAACGCTTTTATCCTTTGGTCTATGGGGCTGTGTGAGGTGTCATTTTTTGCGCCATTATATGTTCTTTCTATCGGTACCTTGATTGCGCATATACGACTTTTTGATCGCTTTTTATTACAATTTTTCTGGATTTGATGCGACCAAAAATGCGCAATTTTGCACTTTGGGATTTTTTTGCGCTGACGCCGTTTACCATGCGAGATCAGGAATGTGATTAATTAATAGTTTTGGCGATTACGCATGCGGCGATAGCAAACATGTTTATTTATTTATTTATTTATTTACTTTTATTTATAACCTGGGAAAAGGGGGGTGATTCAGACTTTTATTAGGGGAGGGGACTTTTTACTAATAATGACACTTTTTTTTTTACTTTTACACTTATACTAGAAGCCCCCTGGGGGACTTCTAGTATAAGTGCTTTGATCTCTCATTGAGATCTCTGCAGCCGGAAACAAACGAGTGCCGAGCCGGGGACGGCGCCATCTTGGAGCGGTCCCCGGCCGGCTTCAGTTACGGAGATCGCTCCTCCGGGATAACTCCCCAAAAAGACAAAAGCATATGCACAAAAAGGTAGCACATCATAATGAAACTTTATTGAGACAATAACAGAATATACAGAAAAATACCATAAACTATGCAGGGGTAAAGCAATAAGGGAGACAAACCCCAAACACTACCCTACATTAAAAACACTTAAAATGTCAACATAGGACCCGCCGGCGTACCAGCAAGGTCTAACAACCACTCTGACCCCGGACCATATGGGTTTAACAAAGCTGCCTAAGCAGTATCCCTATGACATATGACATCAAGAAAAATAATTAATATGAACAAAGGGTAGATTAATGAAACGATCACCATGTGTAGTCCAAAAAATAATAAGAAGCGGGTCAGATAGGCAACAGTCACCCCACGCGTTCCGCCGCCCAGCGGCTTCCTCAGGGATGTGGGTAATGAGATAGGGACATATTATATATACATGTGGAACATGTGAAAACAATTCCCAACCTTGATGAGACCATGTGCAGGAGAATCCGGCGTCCTGTAATGACGGGCGCCATCTTGGGGAGGCCGCGCATGCGCCGTAGAGAAATGGGCAACCAAGGACATGTACAGATAGCTGAAGACAATGGTGGGCGCCATTACCCACATCCCTGAGGAAGCCGCTGGGCGGCGGAACGCGTGGGGTGACTGTTGCCTATCTGACCCGCTTCTTATTATTTTTTGGACTACACATGGTGATCGTTTCATTAATCTACCCTTTGTTCATATTAATTATTTTTCTTGATGTCATATGTCATAGGGATACTGCTTAGGCAGCTTTGTTAAACCCATATGGTCCGGGGTCAGAGTGGTTGTTAGACCTTGTTGGTACGCCGGCGGGTCCTATGTTGACATTTTAAGTGTTTTTAATGTAGGGTAGTGTTTGGGGTTTGTCTCCCTTATTGCTTTACCCCTGCATAGTTTATGGTATTTTTCTGTATATTCTGTTATTGTCTCAATAAAGTTTCATTATGATGTGCTACCTTTTTGTGCATATGCTTTTGTCTTTTTGGGGAGTTGTCTGTTACTTATATGCATTGGTTTAGCACTCCTTACTTTTAGCGGTGCCCACTATTCCTATATATATTATCGCTCCTCCGGGATAACATCCCGGAGGAGCGATCTCCCCAATAGACACCAGGGATGACGCTGCGTCCGGTAATCGGATGCAGCTGTCATGTTTACTGTATTAGCCGGCACGGCAAACGGACCGTGCCCGCTAATACCAGCCGCGGTTCAGAGCAGGGTCGCCGCGCAGCCCCGCTCTGAACTCCCTTACCGGCATCAGGGCGTAAATTTACGCCCGATGTCGTTAAGGGGTTAAAGGAAGTAAGCTTTATAATGTGTATCTGTATAACTCCTGTCCTAAAACAAATCTATCAGCAAATATTAAGTTAGAAGTTTTTCATACTAACCAATTGCCGCCACCATACTGATTCCAGTGGTGTCTATCATTCCGAGATCCATCACCCATTAATGGCCATTATTTTGGTATATTCTAATTGACTTGTCTAGTGCACTGCAGGTGGAGCCAGCACCCCGAGTGCACCGATATCTCCTCCCATCACTGTCATGCCACACATGAATAGTGTACCGGCTGTGGCAGCGCCCTGTGCACTAGGTTGCTGCACCGGCTTTCCTGGCTATCCCGGCTCTGGAACCACCTTCTCTTCGGCCCCTATGAGCACCTTAGCACTCCGTGCTCCTGATTGCTCCTGTTCTGCCCGGCGTACATGTCCCTGCCTCCTAGGGTACGTGCATGCCGGCTCTCTGTGATTTAAAAGGACAGTGCATCGCTAATTGGTTATGTGGATAAACACCTCCCTATAAATTCCTGCCCAGCCCTGACCACAGCGTTGGAGCCTCTGCATGTTTCCTAGCATGTGGTCCCAGCTCGCCCGTGGTTCCTGTCTGTGGTTCCTGCCGCCTGTGGTTCCAGTTTTGAACCCTGCTATCTTCCTGCTGCCTGTGGTTCTAGCTGTGAATTCTGCTGTGTCCAAGCCAGCCTGCCTACGTGTCTCCAGCTGCACCTCAGCTGCCACTGCTAGCAAGGCAAGCCAAGAATAGAGACCTGGGTGTTGTCTGCCACAGCAAGTTCATCCCCCCCTTGTGGTAGGCGCTGGTAAAGACCAGCGGCCCATTAGACTCTGCTCCCTAGTGCAGTTTGCCATCGCTAATGGTGGCACAGTGGTGTACAGTGTACAGCGGTTGTAACAAATAAAATGAGGATTGACCGCAATGGCAGGAAGGCTGGGAAGGCTGGGAAGGCTGGGCCCACCTCCAGTACCAGACTAGCTAATTAGCATATACTGGAAATGGTGGATGAAAGGGGCAGTTGGAATAAACACAGTGCCTACCATCAGTATTTTCTGGACTTTTTAAACAAAGGGTAAGCCAGCAGGGGAGAGCAGAGTTATTATGCTCTACTGCATGGTAGAGATGTACATTACCATTCACTGTGCTCACGCCAGTGCAGCCAATCATTGGCTTTAGCAGTCACATACACGTCTACCAGGCAGTCTGGTGCAGCAGCAGTGTGGATAGGGAGCAACAGGTGGGGTGCGTATTGCACCATAAAAGCATGATGGGTAATGGGTGAGGAGGTTGTGATGCACAGATATATCAGATAAAGAGTTTATGCTGTGTTACTAATGTGTCAGGGGAGTGGGCTAGAATATGAACTTATCTAGTTAGTTATGGAGTATGCATTGTTTCAGAGGTGTGCACTAATCCAGGCATCTGCGATAAACATTCAGGGCTCTGCGGTACACATTGATTTAGGGGTTTGCAGTATGCATTGATTCAGGGGTCTACAGTGTGCAATGATTTAAAGGTCTATGATATGCATTGGTTCAAAGATCTCTGATATGAATAGATTCAGAGGTCTGCAGTATAAATGGATTCTGGGCTCTGAGGTTTCAATGGATTCAGGGGTCTGTGGTATGAATGGATTCAGGGGTCTGCAGTATGAATTTTCTTCAGGGTTTGGGGTATGACTTTATTCAGGGGCCTGGGGAGTAATTTTTTTCCGGAGTCTGTGGTATACATTTTGTTCAGGGGTCTGCGGCATACATTTATTCAGGGGTCTGTGGTATATTTATGTGGTATTCAGGGCTCTGAAGCCTGTTATTA
This sequence comes from Dendropsophus ebraccatus, assembly GCF_027789765.1. Taxonomy (NCBI): domain Eukaryota; kingdom Metazoa; phylum Chordata; class Amphibia; order Anura; family Hylidae; genus Dendropsophus; species Dendropsophus ebraccatus. Next base: position 75,943,243 of record NC_091458.1, read on the forward strand.
TTTAGGGGTCTGGTTTATAAATTTATTCAGGGGTCTGTGGTATGAATTTATTTAGGCTCTGAGGTCTGTTATTTTTTAAGGTTCTAGGGTATTAATTTCTTTAGGGGTCTGGGGTATGAATGTATTTATGTATCTGTGGTTCAGATTTAGGCTATGTTCCTACTTTGTTGTTAAACAGATGGCTATTAACAAAACAGGGCCATTAAAATGTTCTGGTCCTATGTTCTGTCTGAAATTGATGACAGCACTACGGATGCATGAATGAGGTCTAAGTGTTTCTATATTCCATTTTAAATTTCATTGTGCTATTTGTTTAGTTTACATGCTGAATGGCATGGTGAGGAAAGTACCCAGTAATGCAAAAGATTCTGCATTGCAACACAAATGTTTAGCAATATCAGGAAGGGACTTGTATGTGGGCTGGTGAAGTTTGTGTGCCAGGGGTGATTTTTAGTCCCAGTTCGACCCTGACTAAGACCCTCATACCCTGTAATATACTTTGGACTGTAATTGATACTTTTAAAACTAGATGCTAGCAGCCATATACTGTATGCCAATTCCATAACAATGATTGCACCCTGTAGGACAGATGATGTGGTATGCGTTAGATCATACGCCCTTCCTTTTCTTCTTCATGCTATTCTCTTCCCATCACTTTAGTAAACATTAATCTTTGATTCACCTGTCAGAACTGTGCAGTTTCTTTTAGATGTTTTCCAGCAATGTTTTATATGTCCTTTGTGTTTATGAGCAATCCCAATGATTTGCATATTGAGAAACCCTCTATTTACATTCATGATGGTGTCTCTTGATTATAAACTTGACAATAGACTCTTGATTATAGACTTGATGATAAACCTACTTTGAGAGTATTGCTGAATTAGGTAAATGTATTGAAGTGGGTTTTATATCAAGAAAAAGATTCTGCTATCATTAACTCTAGCTCCTGTTAGCATCACATTTTTTTGAAGTACAGTGGTACCTTGGTTTAAGAGTAACTTGGATTGAGAGCATTTTGCATGAGGAGCTCACAGTTTTTCAAAATTGTAACTTGGTGTAAGAGCATTGCTTTGGTTTAAGAGCTCCCTGTACTGGGTGGGAGTGGGGGAGGGGCATGGTCTGCATAGCAAGGTCTACAGCACTTTACTCTGACCCAGGAAGTCTCCCTCACCTTCCAGATAATAGCAAATCGACTTCAGGCTGGGGCTTACATCAGGGGACAGGACTGTGGAGGTAATCTCTTCATAGCTGTAGCTGTAACCCATCTTTCCCTGGATAGAGAGTGTCTTGAACAAATTGTCTGCATTTCAATGATTCCTTTGGATTACAAGCATGGTCTTGAAACAAATTATGCTTGTATTCCAAGGCACCAATGTACTGTATATATAGTCGATATAAGGGAAAAGCCCCTAATTTACATGCTAAATGTGTTTTAAGGGCTCTACTAGCCATATTAAGGCCAAATGTACATTCTGTTGGCCTCCCAATGAGCAGTATACATAAATATACTGTCCATACACCCTATAGATCAGGGGTGTCAAACTTAAATACACAGTGGGCCAAAATAAAAAAAAAAATGACTAAGTTGCGGGTCAACCAATGTTTAGTGAAGAGTGGCACTCCTGGCACTGTCAGAGCAGCATGCAGCATTCCTGGCACTTTCAGAGTGGTGCACATCTCCCAGTGCTGTGCACTATGATAAATATTATGATAAATTACTATTACACAATTAAGCCCCAACCCCCCCGCCCCTCTGCTAGGGGCAGGCAATCGTGGTGTGCTACAGCAGTTGGCATAGGTAATCCCATAGTTGTGCCCTATGTAGTAGCCAACTCCCCCAACAGTGTCCCACATACAAGCCAGCCCTCCCAATATTGCCCCACATAGTAGCAAGCCCTACGATTAGGGCCCCATATTGTAGCCAGTCCCTCAAGTTTTCCATTTAGTAGACAGCCCTTCCTGTAGTGCCCCATATAGTAGTCAGCTGCCAATAGTGTCTTATATAGCAGGGCTCCAGACTAAAAAATTTACCTAGGAGCCATTGGCTCCTAACCTGAAAAATTTAGGCGCCAAATAGAATATTTGGTCGCCAACATTTTAAACCATGTAAAATTAATGTTATGTTAAATGGGACTTACTGTGTGCAGAGGCCGCGGCAGCCTCCTCCTCCTTTAGATCCTTTCTTTTCTTAGTTTGAAAACGTTCAATATGGAAACTTGCAACTTGACAACCATATCCAGTCTGACAACCATATCCAGTCTGACAACCATATCCAGTCTGACAACCATATCCAGTCTGACTCAGTACTTCAGCCTCACTTGGCTAGCCTTTTAATGAGGCTTACTCTTCTGAACTTGAACTTAAAGGGAACCTGTCGACCCCCGTGCCGGGGTGACAGGCTCCCAACCCCCCGTTAGAACCCCCTATACTCACCTCATCGCGCCGGGTCCCGCTTCTGAAGATGGTCGGGTCACGGAGATCTCAGCCGCTGCAGCCCGGCGTGCGCTGAGAGATGAGTCCAACGCTCATAGAGAATGACGGGAGAGTCCAGCGCTCCGTCATTCTCTATGAGTGTTGGACTCATCTCTCAGTGTGCGCGCCGGGCTGCAGCGGCTGAGATCTCCGTGACCCGACCATCTCCAGAAGCGGGACCCGGCGCGATGAGGTGAGTATAGGGGGTTCTAACGGGGGGTTAGGAGCCTGTCACCCCGGCACCGGGGGTGACAGGTTCCCTTTAAAAGCTTGCAACAGTCTATACATACTGAGCTAGACTTCTGACTGCAGCCATAGTGACCCCCCATAAGATGTGTATATAAATAGATATATCTCTCACCTAGTGACTAATGCAAATGACCCCCTACAATTCAGACACCTGAGGGGCCCTGATAATAATAATTGTGCATATATCTATCTCCCAGTGTCTGCAGCCAGTTTGCCCTCCCCTTATAGATGACCCCCTCTACCCCCATTATAGATTGCCCCCTCCTCCCCCCCCATTATAGATGCCCCCTCTCCCCCCCCCATTATAGATGCCCCCTCTTCTCCCCCCTTATAGATACCCCCTCCCCTTATGGATGACCCCCTCTCCCCCCATTATAGATGCCCCCTCCTCCCCCCCATTATAGATGCCCCCTCTCCCCCCCATTATAGATGCCCCCTCCTCCCCCCCATTATAGATGCCCCCTCTCCCCCCCATTATAGATGCCCCCTCTTCTCCCCCCCTTATAGATACCCCCTCCCCTTATAGATGACCCCCTCTACCCCCATTATAGATGCCCCCTCCCTTCCCCCCATTATAGATGCCCCCTCCTCCTCCCCATTATAAATGCCCCCTCTCCCCCCCATTATAGATGCCCCCTCTTCTCCCCCCCTTATAGATACCCCCTCCCCTTATAGATGGCCCCCTCTCCCCCCCTTGAATATGGCCCCTCTTCTCCCCCCATTATAGATGCCCCCTCTTCTCCCCCCCCTTATAGATACCCCCTCCCCTTATAGATGCCCCCTCTCCCCCCCATTATAGATGCCCCCTCTTCTCCCCCATTATAGATACCCCCTCCCCTTATAGATGACCCCTCTCCCCCATTATAGATGGCACTCTCTTCTCCCCCCATTATAGATGCCCCCCCCCTTTCCTCTATGCTAAGCAATATTTAAAAAAAAACATACACACAAACTCACCTGACAACCCGCTCCCCCGGCGATCCTCTTCTTCTTCGGACGCTGTCCCCGGCTGATGCGCGGCTGCCGGGGGTGTCCCGTCCTATCCCCGGCAGCGCGGCGCGTCAGTGAGCTCTCTGTACGCCGGGGCTGTGACTTCTGACACAGGAAGCGTCTCTGACGTGCGCTTCCTGTGCCGGAAGTCAGGGCCCCAGGCAGCTCACTGATGCGCCGCGCTGCCGGGGATAGGACGGGACACCCCCGGCAGCCGCGCATCAGCCGCGCATCTTAAAGAGACAGCGCGCCGCCGCCGGGGCCAGTCGCAAATGGCGCCCAGATTAATAAATCTGGGCGCCATTTGCAAAATGTCAGTCGCATTGGCGACCATTTTGGTCGCCATCTGGAGCCCTGTATAGTAGTCAGCCCTCCCCAATAGTGTCTTATATAGAAGCCAGTACTCCCCCATAGTCTCTTATATATTAGCCAGCCCTCCTCATAGTCTATTATATAGTAGTCAGTCCTCCCCAATAGTTTCTAATATAGAATACAGCCCTCCCTAATAGTCTCTTATATAGTAGTTAGCACTCCCCCATAGTCTCATATATTAGCCATCCCTCCCCATGGTCTTGTATATATTAAACAGCCCTCCCCCATAGTCTCTAATACAATAACAAGCCCTACCCATAGTCTCTAATACAATAGCCAGCCCTCCCCCATAGTCTCTAAGACAATAGCCAGCCCTCCCTCATAGTTTCATATATTAGCCATCCCTCCCCATAATCTTTAATACAATAGCCAGCCCTCCCTCATAGTCTCTAAGGCAATAGCCAGCCCTCCCTCATAGTCTCATATATTAGCCATCCCTCCCCCATAGTCTCTAAGACAATAGCCATCTCTCCACCATAGTCTCTAATACAACAGCCATCCCTCCCCCATAGTCTCTAATACAACAGCAAACCCTCCCCCATAGTCTCTAATACAATAGCCAGCCCCCATAGTCTCTTATATATTAGCTCGCCCTCCCCAAAGTCTCGTATTTATTAGCCATCCCTCCCCCATAGTCTCTAAGACAATAGCCCGCCCCCTATTGTCTCTTATATATTACCTAGCCCTCACTAGAGTCTTATATATTAGCTTACCCTCCCATAGTGTATTATATATTAGTCATTCCTCCCCCATAGTCTCTAATACAACAGCCAGCCCTCCCCCATAGTCTCTAAGACAAAAGCCAGCCCTCCCCCATAGTCTCTAATACAACAGCAAGCCCCCCATAGTCTCTACGACCAAAGCCAGCCCCCCCATAGTCTCTTTTATGTTAGCCAGCCCTCCCTATAGTCTTTAATACAATACCCAGTCCTCCCCCATAGTTTCTAATACTATAGCCTGCCCTCCTCAATAGTCTCTAATACAATACCCAGCCCCTACAATAGCTGTTAATTACAGCCCAATTAATTTGGATTCACCCTTCCTGCAGCACTAGAGACTGGCGCTGGACGTGTGTGTGATGACGTCACTGTGTTGCCGTCGTCAGAAAACTGCTCACATACTTCAAGACTGTAGGCCAGGGCAGGGCCATGGGTAGGAAAACAACAGCCTCTCCTGAGTAGCATAGGTGAAAGGAGACACTGCAGTTTCATCTCTCTCTCTCATCCATTTATGAAGATAGATAGATAGATAGATAGATAGATAGATAGATAGATAGATAGATAGATAGGAGTGCACACTGTTCAAAGCAGTGAATAGGGTGCCAGCAGCTGGAGACCGAATCCACGTCTCCCCGTAAATATTCCAAAGATTCTGCAGCACCACAATATAGTGAAAAAATCCAAATGTGTGTTCATTTCATATTAGTAAAAAATTAATGCAACGTTTCTGTCTCTTCCCGAGACCTTTCTCAAGCATAATCACAGTGAGTAACACATCTATTTTATACACACATGTAATCAAATACAATTGATTATCAATCAATACAAATTAAAAGTGTAAACAAATTCTTTTACAGTGTAGGGTCCCGTAGGACATAGTGTTCATTCATATATAATTTCTTGTGCATTTCATATATATATATTCTTTAAAGTCCTTGTGCATATAGTGATAAATTTAAAATAATCTATAATTTGCTGGGCGGAGTCTGCCACCACTCACCACTGCTATTGGTTCTTAATTCACATGTCTTCTTCTCAGGACGCCTTCTCCTTGGTGTAAACTGGTGTAAACAACTTCACTAAACAGGTGCGTGCTTAGTGTGAGCCTGGGAGGAGAAAATAGGAATAAAGGAATAAAGTCCGGTGGGGGGGGGATCCACCCCACTAGACACCAGGGATGGCTGACAGCAAGAAATCAGATGCAGATGTTAACTTTAATAGCTGCATCTGATTACTTGATTAGCGGGCTGCATCTGATTACTTGATCGCCGTAATAGCCACAGTCCCAGGCTACATGCGGCACCTGGGACCGCGGCGGTTCAGAACACCCGTAGACAATCCTGGATGTACCTGTACGCCCAGGGTCGTTTAGGGGTTAACGCTGCAACATGTGTCAGATATGGTTAAAGTTAAATACTTTGAAAAATTCACTTTTTTCTCGGTAATAGCTACTGCTTCCACACAAACCCATTCTCTGTGATACTACCACTAATATAGCTACAACAGTACTTCTATTAAAACACGGTTTGTTTAGGTTGGGTTTGAACCTTCATGGTAAAGTTAGGCGAACCAAACAAACTGAACTGAAAAATTGCTCATCTTTAGTAAGCAGTGCATTAGTTTTCTATACATTATCTATACAGTTTTTACCCAATTATTAAGATATAAGGAGTTTTTGACCTACCCTAGAATTTCATGAAATAAGAAAGACAGTATGTGACTTAAATTACTATGTAACTGGATTTATTAGTAAAGGAAATATCCTAGTTTCATTATTTTTTATGCAAAATTTCTTCTGGAGTCTGCTATGCTAGAAAACATTATTAGTATTCCCAGTACATTGGTTATGGTCAGTATTTTCTATTCTTATATAAAATAAATGATGCAGAAGCAAGGCTAAGGTAAATGTAAGGTTAAAAAGGAAAAATTAAAAGCATCCTTGTGTGCTTGACTAGTAAAACAATGAAACAAGTGAATGAAATGAACAAATCAATGTTGCTGTTTTTAAGAACATTGATTTAGCTAAGAGAATTGGGAAAACTGCCAAGAAATAGAAAACACAGGTCTGGGTGATCTAGAGCCTGGCGAGGGATATATTTCTGCTGTGGGACTGTTATGTTTTAGAATACTAGAACTTTCCACAGGGACTGCAGTAACTGGAAATAAAAACGTAACTTATGGTTATGATGTTCATTTGTAATATTTGTGTGTAAAGATAGTAGGATGCACAGAATCACTTACCTCCTTGTACTTAAAAAACAGTAAAGGCCCTATTAGGCCCTATTACACATAGTGATTATCATGTAAAGATTCTCTATTATGTCGAGAGGGTTAATCACAGTGAGTTTAAAGAGGATGTACCACCTGGTACATCCTCTTTAATCTGAATGCACGAATCGAACGGCGCAGGCACAGGGAAGCCGGTGCCGCGGTCCATTTTTCAGACCGAGGCCCGGTTCCTGTGCACGGCGCCGTTCTATGCACCGGAACCGGCCGGTGCTGAAACACTGGAGGCCGGCTGGGCCGCTCCCAATGGGAGGGAATTCCCTCCCCTGTATGACGCGGCTCCCTTAGAATGAATGGAGCCGCGTAATATAGGGGACAGAATTCCCTCCCATTAGGGGCGGCCCGGCCGGCCTCCAGTGCTTCAGCACCTGACGGTTCCGATGCATAGAACGGCGCCGTGCACAGGAACCGGGCCTCAGTCCGAAAAACGGACCGTGGCACCGGCTTCCCCATGCTGGCGCCGTTTGATTCGTGCATTCAGATTAAAGAGGATGTACCAGGTGGTACATCCTCTTTAAAAGCAACTTGACCTCAGATTAACCCTCCCAGCATTACAAAGAAGCTACAAAGTCGAAGATAAAGCCTGCCATGGACTTGTTTACATCAGCCATCTCAGAAGGTTGGGGGGGAGGATACAGAGTGAAAAGCTCACACAGTTTTTTTTGTGTTTTCAGCAGAAAGCAACAGATCAGAACTGAGCAGAGGAGACTAAATAGATAATAAGTTTGGAATTAATTTTTACTTTCACCATGGGTAGCAACATATGAAAAGTTATGTTTCAGTGGAATACCGCTTTAAGGAATGTAAACATATCTATGGGGGTGATTTATCAAAGGGTGTACAATTCAGACTGGTGCAAACTGCCCACAGCAACCAATCACAGCTCCTATTTCATTTTACCAGAACTGAAATCTGAGCTGTAATTGGTTGCTGTGGGCAGTTTGCACCAGTCTGAATTTTACACTCTTTTCATAAATCTGGGACTATGTGTTTAGAAGGTCAGTGCCATATCGTAATGGTTTCACAAAGTATACAAAATATGACATCCTCAGAACTAGTATAGTCAGCCTATGACAGGCTGTGCTAGAAGATTTGTCATAGCAGCCATGGAGGCCTAGAGATGGACCACTAAACCACTAGTGCTACTCTAACTATATAGATTCTATTGATTTTAGTATATATGTAGTCAAAGGGGTATTCCCCCTAAGAGCTAAAAAAAAAAAAAAAAATGCTCCCAAACCTAGCTGGTCTTACTCACCAAGTCCCCCTTGAGTTTTTTAAAAAGCCGATATCCAACAGGGCGCCGGCCAGAAAACTACATCTCCCATTATGCAATGCTTATGTCTGAGTGACGCCAAGTGATATAGCAGAGCCGAGTGATGCCGAGTGACATAGCAGAGACGAGTGACAACGAGTGACATAGCAGAGCCGAGTAACATAGCAGAGCCGAGAGATATAGCAGAGCTGAGTGGGACAGGGGCTGCAGGTGACAGGGGAGCCGCAAGTTAGCCGTGGGGGAGTGAGGGGGGCTGCAAGGTAGCTGTGGATGAGCGGGGCCATGTTACAGAGTGTATTTTTTTATGTTTCTATATTGTAAAATCTTTTCTTAGACTTTAAATCTTTGTTCGTGTTTCTGAAGTATTGGGGTCAGCGTGTGAGTGCTTTCCACAATAATAGCTTTACATCTTTAGGTTATTAAAACCTTTTGGGTCAGTGAATTATAAGACAGATCAGTCACACTATACTTTTGACTGGTCATGCTACTGGAAATGGAAAAGAATAGGCTCATGGTACAGATACTTTCAGTATCAATAGGTTACAGCTAGTGGAATAATCAATTATTAGTGAAGCATGAGTGTCTTTACTTCATGATGCACAGTATATTTCTAGGTTTTTGTTACATTTTATTTCTTTATCAGGATGTGTATAGATGTTACACTTAAATATTTAAGTTCACTACTTCTACTACACTCTTAAGGCTGGGTTCACACACAGTATATTTCAGGCAGTATTTGGTCCTCATGTCAGGTCCTTATGGCAACCAAAACCAGAAGTGGATTAAAAACACAGAAAGGCTATGTTCACACACTGTTGAAATTGCCGCCATATAACGGTAAATAACTACCATTATTTCAATACAACAACCGTTGTTTTAAGATAATAGCAAATATTTGCCATTAAATGACGGCCATCCACTCAATTACAACATTATGTGAACAGAGCCTTTCTGTGTTTTCAATCCACTCCTGGTTTTGGTTGCTATGAGGACCAAATACTGCCTGAAATATACTGTGTGTGAACCCAGCCTAAACGTGTTAGGTATGCTGAAAGTATAATAAAACACAAAGATATATACAAGACCCTAAACATTAGTTTTCTTCCGTTTCCCTGGATTTTTTCACTTTTAGGCCATGTTCACACAACGTAAGTTCAATACTAATCACGTCCGTTGTTGCCGATTTGCAACATGGCCGTGATTAATACTGAACTTACACTGTGCTGAAGCTAGAGGGAATCCCAGCCAGAGTGTATACACAGAGTATACACTCCAGCCGGGATTGCTAGCGGCGCCGCAAAAAACTGACATGTCAGTTTTCTGCGGCCACTATTCATTGAATAGCAGCCACATAAAACTTAGTTCACACAGTAGAGCATGCCGCTCTGGCTGCAGGCTCCATTGTTTGCAGCAGGGCATTGGGTTAAATTAATTAAGCAGTGAATTCCTTACACACCTGCACACCGTGTGTCTATGGAAGATTAATAATGGCCATTGTTCGTGGAACACCGGTTGTTATGTGGCCATATTGCTGGCCATAGTGTGAATGGAAATCAATGGTTAATTGATTTTCAGTCACACCCACACAGCCAGCAGACATCTATGGGTTTAAAAGAATGTTGCTATGGCCGATAATGCAATATCGGCTAGAGGAACATGTTAAACAACGGCTGACATTCAAAACAAGAGCAGTTGTTTTTTACCTTGTATGAACATGGCCTAAAGACACAGATAAATTTCATTTTCGCTATTTAGTTTTCCCCTCCTCGCACTCTAAAAGCCATAACTGCTTTATTTTTCCATCCACTGAGCAATATGACAGTTTGTTTTTGCGGGACCAATTGTATTTTGTAATGAAATCATACATTAGTAAAGATGGGAGAATATCTGGTTGATAAATTTAGGAATCGCTCAATAAAAAGTAAAGAAGTCTCATTTTACAAAGCTGGGTGACCTCCATTACACTGACATACAGGATACTGCGAGAGCTGGGTGACCTCCATTACACTGACATACAGGATACTGGGAGAGCTGGGTGACCTCCATTACACTGACATACAGGACTGGGAAAGCTGTATGACCTCCATTATACACTGACATACAGGATGCTGGGAAAGCTGGTGACCTCCATTATACACTGACATACAGGATACTGGGAAAGCTGTGTCACCTCTATTACACTGACATACAGGATACTGGGAAAGCTGGGTAACCTCCATTACACTGACATACAGGATGCTGGGAAAGCTGGTGACCTCCATTACACTGACATACAGGATACTGGGAGAACTGGATGACCTTCTTCACACTGACATACAGGATACTGGGAGAGCTGGATGACCTCCATCACACTGACATACAGGATTCTGGGAGAGCTGTGTGACCTCCATTACACTGACATACAGGATGCTTGGAAAGCTGTATGACCTCCATTATACACTGACATACAGTATGCTGGGAGAGCTGGATGACATGTCAACTTTGGCGCAAGGGGCGGGGCTTATCGCGGGGGGGGGGCTTATTGCAGGGGGCGGGATTATTGGGACATATCGGGGCTCCCTCTGTGCAGGATTCCCCCACCAGATACTCACCTGTCACCCTGCAGCCTCCAGCTCCTCTTCTGGTCCCTCCGTCCTCTTCTCGGTGAGTCCGTCCTCTTCTGGCTTCCGGTGCAGGCAGCCACCTGTCATACAGAGGCCGCCTGCACAGGAAGCCCCTGTGTCTCTGCCCCGGCTGCTGTTTCCTTTAGCTGTGCCTGCGTACACACAGCTAAAGGTCTCTCTGACCAGGGGTTCTGGAACTTAGATTCCAAATCCCCCGGCCAGCCCTGAGGATGCGGGGGCTGCGGGCTGGGTTCTGTCGGGTGCCGCAGTGGCCCGGCTTGCCCGCCCCTAGAAACGGCCCTGGGTTCTGCAGGTGGTGAGCACAGACCATTTCTCTGTTCTTATACTTTTTGTCCACAACCCACAGAAGTTGCTCAGGTGTTACAGCTCATCCAGGATGGCAAATTAATGTGAGCTGTTGTAAGAAGGTTAGCTATGTCTGTCAGCACAGTGTCTAGAGCATGGAGCAGATACCAGAAGAAAGGCCAGTAGACCAGGAGACATTGACGAGGACGTAGACCTCTACTTCCTCCTTTGTTCAAAGATGAACAGGAGGAACAGTCCCATAGCCTCAAGGTGGTATAAGGGCCTGACGCACGCTGGTGTTAGGTTTACAACCCAACACTGTGCAGGATGATTGGCATTTGCCAAAAACACGAAGATTTGCAGATTCCACATTGGCACAATGTGCTCTTCACAGATGAGAGCAGGCTCACACTGAGCACATGTGACTGGAGACACAGTGGAGAATGTTCTGCTGCCTGTAACTATCCACCTGCATGACCAGTTTGGCAGTGGGTCAGTAATGGTGGGGAGAGGCATTTCTTTGGAAGGCCACACAGGCCTTCTACAGTTAATTATAAAACAAAAATGCTGCAATATTCCTCTCTCGTGTTGGTGTGTAACAGTCCAACCAATGAAGAAACAAACACTCCAAGACAACAATGTGCTTTAAACACATGTATCCAATACTTGCAAAGTACAAATGCACAAAGTAATATTCACCAAACATGTGCTCATGAAAAAAGTCCTGATTCTGTACAAGAGAAAATATCTAGTTTTAGCTCACATTTGAGCAGCTGTCATCTTATGGAAGGAGAACAACATAGCAGGAGCAGACACTGATGTCTACAACGTTTTGTGGTTGGCTCTACTTTCTCAAGCATACAGCATAAGGACTTTTTCCGTGAGCATGTGTTGGGTGAATATTACCTTGGGCATTGGTACTTTGCAAATATTGGATAAATTTGTTTAAAGCACATCATTGTCTTGATGTGTGCATTTCTTCATTGGCTAGCCAGAGGTACCCTGACTACCATTAGGTACTGGGATTCTCAGACCCAATGTGAGACCATATACAGGTACAGTTGGCCCTCAATTCCATCTAATACATGACAATGCTATACCTCATGTGGCTGAAGTGTCAGCAGTTCCTGCATGATGAGGGCATTGATGCTATTGACTGGATTACCGATTCCCTAGACCTAAATCCAATCTAGGACATCTGAGACATCATGTTTCATCCACCGATGCTACATTGCACCACAGACTGTCCAAGAGTTGACTAATGCTTTAATACAGGTATGAGAGGAGATCCCTCAGGAGAACATCCGCCACCTCATCAGGAGCATGCCCAGGCATAGTAAGGAAGTCATACGGGCACCTGGAGGCCCCACACACTACTGATCCTCATTTCCTGGTCTTGAGGCATTTCCTCTGAAGTTGTATAAGCCAATAATTTGATTTTCCCCTTTGCTTTTGAGTATCATTTCAAATTCAGGGATATTAATTTTCATTTACATTGATCACATTTAAGTTTTATTGTTCTCAACAAATTCCACAATGTAATAAAAATTTGTCACTGGAATACGTCATTCATTGAGATCTAGGATATGGTATTCTAGTGTTGTTGTTTTTTTTAAAGTGACTGTACCACCAGATCCAGGCTGAAGCATTGGAGGGGGCCGACCTACCCTTAGGGCGGGTTCACACTACGGAATTCTCGCAGACAATGTCCACGGAATTCCGTCAGCTGTCCGCCCGCACAGGCACGGGCTTTTCCGCCGGCTCCATAGACACCATTCCGTCGCGATCCGCTGAAAGAAGTGACATTACACTTCTTTCAGTGTATAGCGAAATACGCCGGCCCATAGAATGGTGTCTATGGGGCCGGCGGAAAGGCGCCCAGATGTGCAGGCGGACAGCTGACTGAATTCCGCGGACATTGTCGGCGAGAATTCCGTAGTGTGAACCCGTCCTTAGTGGGAAGAAACTCCAGCCCCTTCATGACATGACTCCGTTACAATTAATGGAACCCTATAATAGAGGGGCTAGGGTTTCCTTCCACCAAGGATGGGTCGAACCCCCTTCAGTGCTTCAGCCTGGGCCTGGTGGTACAGTCACTTTAAGTCTATCTAGTAAATTGCAGGAATACCCTTTAAGACTTACATTTTTTTCCATATACTTGGTAAAAACATAATTGAAGAATTTTTTAACATTTACCCGTCATCAAGTGTCATCACCTTGTCTGCAGTTGTCCTGAACTGCATGTACTTAAAAGGGGTTGTACAACTATCATTAAAAAAAAAAAAATTGCTGGTGTTGTGTCTAAAGTTTATCTAAATATCCCTGGCAAGTTTTGCTGCTATATGATCTTTTTTGTGGCTGCTGTGGAGCTGTTCTCTACCATCCACATTCACTTCCTGTTTCATATTGTGTTTGCCTGTGAGGTCTAAAACCACTGAGGCCAGCATTCCTTGTGTGTGCAAGCCAGCCCCCTCAGTAACACCCACTACAGCTAAGACAGCCCCCTCAGTAACGCTCACTAATACACCCCCCTCAGTAACACCCACGGCTGCTAAGACAGGCCCCTCAATAACACCCACTGCTGCTAAGAAAGCCCCCTCAGTAACACCCACTGCTGCTAAGCCAGCCCCCTCAGTTACACCCACTGCTGCTAAGACACCCCCTCAGTAACACTCACTGCTGCTAAGACAGCCCTCTCAGTAACACGCACTGCTGCTAAGACAGCCCCCTCAATAACACCCATTGCTGCTAAGAAAGCCCCCTCGGTAATGACCACTGCTGCTAAGCCAGCCCCCTCACTAATGCCCATTGCTGCTAAGACAGCCCCCTCAGTAAAACCAACTGCTAAGACAGCCACCTCGGTAACGCCCACTGCTGCTAAGACAGCCCCCTCAGTAACACCCACTGCTGCTAAGACAGCCCCCTCGGTAACGCCCACTGCTGCTAAGACAGCCCCTAAAAAACACCCACTGCTGCTAAGCCAGCCCCCTCAGTAATGCCCATTGCTGCTAAGACAGCCCCCTCAGTAACACCCACTGCTGCTAAGACAGCCCCCTCAGTAACACCCACTGCTGCTAAGACAGCCCCCTCAGTAACACCCACTGCTAAGACAGCCCCCCTCAGTAACACCCACTGCTGCTAAGACAGCCCCCTCAGTGACGCTCACTAAGACATCCCCCTCAAAAAAACCCACTGCTGCTAAGACAGCCCCCTCAGTAATGCCCATTGCTGCTAAGACAGCCCCCTCAGTAACACCCAATGCTTCTAAGACAGCCCCCTCGGTAACGCCCACTGCTGCTAAGACAGCCCCCTCAAAAACACCTACTTCTACTAAGACAGCCCCCTCAGTAACGCTCACTAAGACACCCCCTTTAGTAACACCCACTGCTGCTAAGACAGCCCCCTCGGTAATGCTCACTGCTGCTAAGCCAGCTCCCTCGTAATGCTCACTGCTGCTAAGACAGCTCCCTCAGTAACACCCACTGCTGCTAAGACAGCCCCCTCAGTAACACCCACTGCTGCTAAGACAGCCCCCTCAGTAACACCCACTGCTGCTAAGACAGCCCCCTCAGTAACACCCACTGCTAAGAAAGCCCCCTCAGTAACACCCACTGCTGCTAAGACAGCCCCCTCAAAAACACCCACTGCTGCTAAGACAGCCCCCTCAGTAACGCTCACTAAGACATCCCCCTCAAAAACACCCACTGCTGCTAAGACAGCCCCCTCAGTAGCGCTCACTAATACACCCCCTTCAGTAAAACCCACTGCTGCTAAGACAGCCCCCTCAAAAACACCCACTGCTGCTAAGACAGCCCCCTCAGTAACACCCACTGCTGCTAAGACAGCCCCCTCATTAACGCCCACTGCTGCTAAGACAGCCCCCTCATTAACGCCCACTGCTGCTAAGACTGCTCCCTCAGTAACACCCACTGCTGCTAAGACAGCCCCCTCAGTAACACCCACTGCTGCTAAGACAGCCCCCTCAGTAAAACCCACTGCTGCTAAGACAGCCCCCTCAGTAACACCCACTGCTAAGAAAGCCCCCTCAGTAACACCCACTGCTGCTAAGACAGCCTTCTCAAAAACACCCACTGCTGCTTAGACAACCCCCTCAGTAGCGCTCACTAATACACCCCCCTCAGTAACACCCACTGCTGCTAAGACAGCCCCCTCGGTAACGCCCACTGCTGCTAAGACAGCCCCTAAAAAACACCCACTGCTGCTAAGACAGCCCCCTCAGTAACGCTCACTAAGACACCCCCCTCATTAACACCCACTGCTGCTAAGACAGCCCCCTCGGTAATGCTCACTGCTGCTAAGCCAGCCCCCTCAGTAATGCCCATTGCTGCTAAGACAGCCCCCTCAGTAACACCCACTGCTGCTAAGACAGCCCCCTCAGTAACACCCACTGCTGCTAAGACAGCCCCCTCAGTAACACCCACTGCTAAGACAGCCCCCTCAGTAACACCCACTGCTGCTAAGACAGCCCCCTCAAAAACACCCACTGCTGCTAAGACAGCCCCCTCAGTAATGCTCACTAAGACATCCCCCTCAAAAACACCCACTGCTGCTAAGACAGCCCCCTCAGGAATGCCCATTGCTGCTAAGACAGCCCCCTCAGTAACACCCACTGCTGCTAAGACAGCCCCCTCAAAAACACCTACTTCTGCTAAGACAGCCCCCTCAGTAACGCTCACTAAGACACCCCCTTCAGTAACACCCACTGCTGCTAAGACAGCCCCCTCGGTAATGCTCACTGCTGCTAAGCCAGCCCCCTCGTAATGCTCACTGCTGCTAAGACAGCTCCCTCAGTAACACCCACTGCTGCTAAGACAGCCCCCTCAGTAACACCCACTGCTGCTAAGACAGCCCCCTCAGTAACACCCACTGCTGCTAAGACAGCCCCCTCAGTAACACCCACTGCTAAGAAAGCCCCCTCAGTAACACCCACTGCTAAGAAAGCCCCCTCAGTAACACCCACTGCTGCTAAGACAGCCCCCTCAAAAACACCCACTGCTGCTAAGACAGCCCCCTCAGTAACGCTCACTAAGTCATCCCCCGCAAAAACACCCACTGCTGCTAAGACAGCCCCCTCAGTAGCGCTCACTAATACACCCCCTCAGTAAAACCCACTGCTGCTAAGACAGCCCCCCTCAAAAACACCCACTGCTGCTAAGACAGCCCCCTCAGTAACACCCACTGCTGCTAAGACAGCCCCCTCATTAACGCCCACTGCTGCTAAGACAGCCCCCTCATTAACGCCCACTGCTGCTAAGACTGCTCCCTCAGTAACACCCACTGCTGTTAAGACAGCCCCCTCAGTAACACCCACTGCTAAGAAAGCCCCCTCAGTAACACCCACTGCTAAGAAAGCCCCCTCAGTAACACCCACTGCTGCTAAGACAGCCCCCTCAAAAACACCCACTGCTGCTAAGACAGCCCCCTCAGTAACACTCACTAAGACATCCCCCTCAAAAACACCCACTGCTGCTAAGACAGCCCCCTCAGTAGCGCTCACTAATACACCCCCTCAGTAAAACCCACTGCTGCTAAGACAGCCCCCTCAAAAACACCCACTGCTGCTAAGACAGCCCCCTCAGTAACACCCACTGCTGCTAAGACAGCCCCCTCATTAACGCCCACTGCTGCTAAGACAGCCCCCTCATTAACGCCCACTGCTGCTAAGACTGCTCCCTCAGTAACACCCACTGCTGCTAAGACAGCCCCCTCAGTAACACCCACTGCTGCTAAGACAGCCCCCTCAGTAACACCCACTGCTGCTAAGACAGCCCCCTCAGTAACACCCACTACTAAGAAAGCCCCCTCAGTAACACCCACTGCTGCTAAGACAGCCCTCTCAAAAACACCCACTGCTGTTAAGACAGCCCCCTCAGTAACGCTCACTAAGACATCCCCCTCAAAAACATCTACTGCTGCTAAGACAGCCCCTTCAGTAGCGCTCACTAATACACCCCCCTCAGTAAAACCCACTGCTGCTAAGACAGCCCCCTCAGTAACTCCCACTGCTGCCAAGACAGCCCCCTCATTAACGCCCACTGCTGCTAAGACAGCTCCCTCAGTAACACCCACTGCTGCTAAGACAGCCCCCTCAGTAACACCCACTGCTGCTAATACAGCCCCCTCAATAATACCCACTGCTGCTAAGACAGCCCCCTCAGTAACACCCACTGCTGCTAAGACAGCCCCCTCAGTAACACACACTGCTGCTAAGACAGCCCCCTCGGAAACGCCCACTGCTGCTAAGACAGCTCCCTCAGTAACACCCACTGCTGCTAAGACAGCCCCCTCAATAACACCCAGGGCCGTATTTATCACTAGGCACCCGTGGTCCGGTGCCTAGGGCAGCACCTTGCAGGGGGGCAGCACCAGGGAGCAGGGGGACAGAAAAAAGTAATTTTTTTGTTATGATTTTTTAGTTTCCCTCCTCCCATTTAGACTTGCCATCAAATCTGGTGTCTTTTCCATGGGGGTGGGGGATATGGTGGTATTGGTCAGGTCTGGTATCGCCAATAGGTGCGTGTAGATGGGGCGTCTTCAGGTCTAGTGCCTAGGGCAGCAGCAGCAGCTGTTAATACAGCCCTGTTAACACCCACTGCTGCTAAGACAGTCCCCTCGGTAACGCTCACTGCTGCTAAGACAGCCCCCTCAGTAACACCCACTGCTGCTAAGACAGCCCCCTCGGTAACACCCACTACTGCTAAGACAGCCTCCTCAGTAATGCCCACTGCTGCTAAGACAGCCCATTTATCAGCCCAGGGTTATTGACCAGGTGCTGATAAACTAAGCTCAGAAAGTAGTCACAACTACAGTCACTCACAGGAATTAGGATGAGTTGAAGATGTGTCTGCGCCTAGGAAAGCAGGGTTATGTAATGTACAGTGTGCACTAACACCTCACTTCCCCTCTTCTCTCACACTTCACCCTTCTCTGTCTCTCCATTTCATAGAAACATAGAAGATTGTCAGCAGAAAAAGACCACTGGGTCCATTTAGTCTCCCCTGTTAGTATTTTCTGTTTCAATAATTTTTATTGAAGGAGTTTTTTAGAGGGTTTATAATAGACAAAGTAGGAAATAGTACAATTTAGTGAGATGTGTGTCTCAAAACATGTCCAAGTAGCATCATCATAGAAATAACGAAAAGGAGACAATATGTATACAACTGTTTCGTAGCTGGAAAAATAACACAAGAGGGAAAAGGTATGCTGAACAAGTAGCATGCAAAGATATAACAGTAAAACAGGGGACACATAGAAACAAGAGGGTGCAACAGGGGTAGGACAGGAGTACATCGGGGAAGAACACACAATGTTGCAAAAACAGGTGATAAATAGTGACTCGACGTGTTGCTATCCATTCTGAGAGTCAAAAGTGTTAACTAAAGTAGCATAAAACCTAGATATGAAACCACAAGATGAAAAAATATAACGAGTCACCCTATGTCGCTTGTAGAAGGGGTCCAAGATTACTGTGAAGAATGCCAGATGTTGTTCACTTCGCAGTGGCTGACTAAAGACAGGAGGGCACTAAGTCCAGTTCAAGCTGAAAGGTGGAATGAAGTAAAGAAGAAGACGATGAATAGAGTCCGCTGAGACAAACCCTGTATGGGCGAAAACCAGTCGCCGTGAATAAGAAAATTAACACACTAAAGCTCCGTTCCGAGAAGATACGTTAGTGTCCACATCTTGGCGCGATGGTTGAGGTGTATTCCAAGATTGCAGAAGAAGGGTGCCTGCTTCCACATTGGAGACAGTGACATGTCCCGAGCTATGCATAATAACAAGTCCGGCCACTCCTCCCCATTTGTATTGAATACCTTTGGCTCTTAAAGAGGAAGTAATAGGAGCGAACTCCCTGTGTATGTTCAATGTAGTCGCTGAGAGATCCGAAAAAACTGCGAGACTTGCATAAGTGGGAGAAGATATGGTGCGGCGTCTTGCGGCTGTCATGAAAGCTTTTTTGACGTGTAAATTGCGGATGCGCAGGAGAACATCCCTGGGAGTGTCGGGCGGGATGTGTATAGGCTTAGGAAGACGACGTGCCCAGTCAATAGTAATATCCTCTACTCGGAGGTCCGGAGTCACCTCCGTAATAAAGTTGCGGAGGAACACAGGAAGGTCATGAATGAGGATCGACTCCGGAATACCCCGAACTTTAACCCCTTAAGGACAGAGCCTGAAATGGCCTTAATGACAGAGAAAAATTTTATGAATATGACCAGTGTCACTTTATTCATTAAAGGACAACTCCGGCGGGACCCCCCCCCCCCAAAAAAAAAACACAGACACACACAGACACCATACTCACCATCCCTCCGGTGACGATCGCCACTCCATTCGCCCGCCGTCCGCCTCACCGTCACCTGCCTCCGCCGTCCAGCGATGTCTCTTGCTTCCGGGTCCATGAGAGAGAAAAGGCTGCCAGTGCGCTTGCGCACCGGCAGCCTTTTCATTGGCTGGAGCGCATCACATGGCTTCCAGCAAGCTCAGCCAATCAGGGCTGAGCAAGCTGGAAGCCATGTGATGCGCTCCAGCCAATGAAAAGGCTGCTGGTGCGCATGTGCACCAGCAGCCTTTTCTCTCCCATTCACTCTCAATGAAGACGCCGAGGAGGAAGAAGACCCGGACCGCCCCCCAGCTCTGACGTCACTCGACACCAGAGAAGAGGACCGTGACGACCGTAATAGGTAATGTATATATTCTTTAACTTCCGGGGTGGGGGGTCAGGGTTGGAAAGTGGGGGAAGGGGGCCAGACCGGGTATTTAACCACATTACAAAGTTATATAACTTTGTAATGTGTGTTAAATAAGCCAAAAAAATTTTTCGCCGGAGTTGTCCTTTAACCCCTAGACGACCCAGGGCGTATAGTTACGCCATGGAAGTCTGTCCCCAGACGACCTAGGGCGTAACTGTACGCCCTGGGTGTTTCTCCCGCTATGAAGCGTGCTCCGGAGCGGAGTGCGCTTCATAGCAGGTGGGGGCCGGCTGCAATCAGCAGCCGGGACCTCACCGGTAATGACACGCTGCAGCGATCGCGCTGCCGCGTGTCATTAACTCCTTAAACGCCGCGATCGCGGCGCGACCGCGGCGTTTAAGTGTAAGTGACAGGGGGAGTCCCCTGTCACCTACCGATCGGGACCCCCGCAGTGTGACTGCGGGGGTCCCGATCGGTAAAACGGGCCGCCGGAGGTCTCTCACCTGCCTCTGTGCGGTCCGATCGGCGATCTGCTACACTGAGCCTGCACAGGCAGGCTCAATGAGCAGAGCGCCGATAACACTGATCAATGCTATGCCTATGGCATAGCATTCATCAGTGTAGAAATCAAACTAGTGAATGTAAAAGTCCCCCAAAGGGACTTCAAATGTGTAAAAAAAACAGTTAAAAACACTATTACACTACCCCAAAACCCCTCCCCCAATAAAAGTTGAAATCACCCCCCTTTCCCATTATATAAATAAAACATATAAAAATAAATAAATAGATAAACATATAATATACCGTAGCGTGCGTAATTGTCCGATCTATTAAAATATAACAAGCGTCATTGCGAACGGTAAACGGCGTACACGAAAAGAGGGAAAAAAGTGCGCGGATTACAGATTTTATGTTACATTATATATATAAAAAAATTAATAAAAAGTGATCAAAACGTCCGATCTTCACAAATATGGTATTAATAAAAACTAGAGATCATGGCGGAAAAAATGACACCCCATACAGCCCCGTAGGTGAAAAACTAAAACCGTTATAAGCGTCACAATAGTCCCATTTTATTTATAATTAATTGCCAAAAAAAAGGATTTCATTTAAAAAAAATATATAACATTAGAGAATCTGTGTAACCTGCATATGGTTGTGTTCGGACTGACCTATAGAATAATAGTATCATGTCGCTTTTACCATATAGTGCATTACGTAGACACAGGAACCCCCCAAACGTTACCATATTGCATTCTTTTTTGCGATTTCACCAATTTATATCTTCATAAATAATATATTTGGGGTTCCATCATACATGTTATGGTAAAATGAATGACGCCATTACACAGTACAACTATTCCTGTAACAAATAAGCCCTTACATGGCTTGTAGATAGAGAACTGAAAGTGCTGGAGCTCTTAGAAGGGGAGGAGGGAAAAACGGAAACACTAAGATCAAAATTTGCGCGGTCCACTGGGTCATTTTGGGCCTGGTCCTCAAAGGGTTAATAACTTCGGGATGCTTTTACCTATCCGGCTGATTCTGAGACTGTTTTCTCGTGACATATTGTACTTTACATTTCTGGTAAATTGGA
This sequence comes from Dendropsophus ebraccatus, assembly GCF_027789765.1. Lineage (NCBI taxonomy): Eukaryota > Metazoa > Chordata > Amphibia > Anura > Hylidae > Dendropsophus > Dendropsophus ebraccatus. The sequence continues at coordinate 75,964,830 of NC_091458.1, forward strand.
GTCGATACTCATAACGAATCTTTATGAAAAAACCCCAAATAATGTGAAAAAATGTGAAAAACTGCATTTTTCCAACTTTGAAACTTTTTTGCGTATACAGAAAGTGGTTATACCACATAAATTATATATTAAATAGCATTAGCAACATGTCTACTTTATGTTGGCGGCATTTATTAAACGATCTTTCATTTTTTTTAGACAATAGGAAGCTTAAAACATTAGCAGCAAATTTCCAAATTTTCAGTAAAATTTCAAAATCAGATATTTTTAGGGACCTGTTCAGGTTTAAAGTGTATTTGAGGGGCCTGTATGTTAGAAAGCCCCACAAAGCACCCCATTTCAGAAACTGCATCCCCCACACTCTGCAAAAGCACATCCAGAAAGTGTTTTATCCCTTTAGGGGAGTCACAGAAATAAAAGCTAAGTGTGTAAGAAATTTGAAAATTTTTATTTTCTGTGCAGAGATTTTATTGTAATCCAATATTTTTCATAATTATAAACATATTACCAGAGAAATGCACCCCAATAATTATTGCCCCGTTTCTGCAGTTTATAGAAATACCCCATATGTGGCCCTATTGCGCTATTTGACGCAACCACAAGCCTCAGATATAAGGGAGCGCCTAGTGAATTTCAACGCCTCTGTTATATTTGGTCATTTCTGACTGTACCACTTCAGGTTGGCAGAGGCTCTGGGGTGCCAAAACCTAAAAAACACCCCTAAAGCGACACCATTTTGAAAACTACACCCCTCAAGGAATGTAACAAGGGGTGCGGTGAGCATTTGGACCCCACAGGTGCTTCACAGATTTTCCGAACAATGTGGCGTGAAAAAAGAAAAAAATATTTTTTACACTAAAACGTTGTTCTAGCCTTCAATTTTTCATTTTCTTAAAGGGATAAGAGGAAAAAAAAAACACAAAATGTGTAGCGCAGTTTCTCCCGAGTACGGAAATACCCCACATGTGGCGATAAAGTGCCAAGGGGGCGCAGGACGAGCCTCCAAAGGGAAGGAGCGCCAATTGGCTTTTGGAAGCTGAATTTCACTGGAAAGGATTTCAAGGGCCATGTCGCATTTCCAGAGCCCTTGTGCTGCCAAGACACTGGAAACCCCCCACAAGTGACCCCATTCTGGAAACTACACCCCTCAAGGAATCTAACAAGGGGCACAGTGAGCATATGGACCCCACTGGTGATGGGCACAAATGTGGAACAATGTGACATAAAAGTAAAAAATTTCATTTTTTCACTTTCATGGCACAAATGTGCCCGTCATCAAGGGGTCCATATCCTCACTGCACCCCTTGTTAGATTCCTTGAGGGGTGCAGTTTCCAGAATGGGGTCACTTGTGGGGGGTTTCCAGTGTTTTGGCAGCACAAGGGCTCGGTAAATGCGACATGGCGTTCATCATCCATTCTAGCCAAATCCAACCTCCAAAATCCAAATGGCGCTCCTTCCCTTCGGAGGCTTGCCCTGCGCCCACATGGCACTTTATGTCCACATGTAGGGTATTTACGGACTCAGGGGAAATTGCTCTACACATATTGTGTGTTTTTTTCTCTTTTAACCCCTTGTGAAAATGATAAATTCAAGGCTAAACCAACATTATAGTGTAAAAAATTTAATATTTCATTTTCACGCCACATTGTTCCACATTTGTGCCCGTCACCAGTGGGGTCCATATGCTCACTACACCCCTTGTTACATTCCTTGAGGGGTGTTGTTTCCATAATGGGGTCACTTGTGGGGGGTTTCAACTGTCTTGGCAACACAGAGGCCTTTTGAATGCAACATGGCCCCTCGAAATCCATTCCATCCAAATCCAGCCTTCAAAAACCAAATGGCGCTCCTTCCCTTCGGAGGCTTACCCTGCACCCGCATGGCGCTTTATGTCCACATGTGAGGTATTTCCGTACTCAGGGGAAATTGCTCTACACATTTATTGTTTTTTTTTATCTTTTAGCCCCTTGTGAAAATGAAAAAATCATGACAAGATTAATGATTTAGAGTAAAAATTTTACAAAAATTACACTAAATGTTGGTCTAGCCTTGATTTTTTCCATTTCCACAAGGGGTTAAAAAAGAAAATGAACACAAAACGTGTAGGGTAGTTTCCCCTGAGTACGAAAATACCCCAAATGTGGGCATAATGTGCCATATGGGCACAGGGCAAGCCACCAAAGGGACAGAGCGCCATTTAGAGGCTGGAATGGAGGATGGAGGCCATGTCGCAATTACAAAGCTCCTGTGCTGCCAGGTCAGTAGAAACCCCCGACAAGTGACCTTATTCTGGAAACTACACCCCATAAGGAATCTAACAAGGGGTGCAGTGAGGATATGGACCCCACTGGTGACAGTCACTTACGTAGAACATGTGCCGAGAAAATAAAAAATACTATTTTTTTCATTTTCACGTCCCAAATGTGCCCGTTACCAGGGGGCCATATCCCCGCTGCCCCCCTTGTTAGATTCCTTATGGGGTGTCGTTTCCAGAATGGGGTCACTTGTGGGGGGTTTCTACTGTCCTGGCCACACAGAGGCTTTGTAATTGCATCATGGCATCCTCTAATTGGAATGGCGGCCATACCTATTTAGCTGGGGAAAAGGGACAATTCTAATTTATTTGGGGGTATTAGGCCAATTATTAGTTTATAAGGTTGAAAATGACAGGTGTCCATCAAATTCAACCTGTGTTGACCCAGAGGAAGGCAAAAAACTCTTGTGAGGCAGACGACAGTAGCCTCATCACAGGGGAAAAATTCCTTCCCGACTCCATAATGGCGATCAGAATAATCCCTGGATCAACGTGACCACTGAAATAGGAATAAGGGAAGGAATTTATATAATGTAGAACTCTGATGACGTGTGGTACGCCTTGAAGTGATCCAGTATGCAGAGGTCGGGGGGATCAGGACAGGTGTCAAACTGGAAAATGGTGTCCTTCCTGATCCCCCTGTTACGCCACACTCTGCACTTCTTCTGGGGTCTCCCTTTCTCCAGTGTGGGGGACGTCACCTGGAAAATGTTGCCCTGGTGCGATACGGGGTCCTTCATATCCAGAAGCGCTGGGTCCGCTCCATGGCTGCTAAATATTAGGGCTGGTATTACTACTTCTGATATGTTCAGATCGTGCCGCAAGCTACAGTAGCTCGGGCAGCGAGGGACCGGAAGAGGGGGTGCTGGTATAAAAGTCATCCCCGTACAGGTGGTGACCTTTATCCAGCAGTGGGAAGATCAGTTCCCGGACGATCTTCCCACTTGTTCCGAGTATGGGGGGGGGGGGGGGGGGAGGGGGCATCTGGGGGCTGGATTCGGGTGTCCCTTCCTACATACACTCTAAGGGTACGTGCACACTGCGGAATCGCGACAGATAACCCTTCGTGCATTCCGCAGTTGGCACCCGCCGGCTGACTGATGCAGGCGCACGTCTCCGTCCGTGTCATAGACTCCATTCTATGCACGGGCGGATTCCGCTCTCCGTCCAACGTATTCATTCTTTGGATGGACGACGGAATCCGCCCGTGCATAGAATGGAGTCTATGACACGGGTGGAGAGGCGCGCCCGCATCAGTCCGCCGGCGCCGAAGGGTTATCCTTCGCCATTCCGCAGTGTGCACGTACCCTAAATCTGTAAGAGTACCCTGAGGTATGCTCACAGAGTTTGTAGAATTTCACACCATACCGTGATCTCTTATTGGGACGGTACTGGAGGAAAAGACGTGTCTGGGGGGCAGCGTACGCTATGCTACCCCCAGACACGTCACTGGATGATGAGGATGATGAGGATGAATGGAGGAAAGAAGGATCCCCCCATTCATCCTCACTGGCTGTTTCGGTGTCGGAGGCAATAATAACGTATGCGTCCGACACCGAAAACACCCTGGGGGCCATCTTTATACGGGGACTAGTATATGGGGTATGTAGTGGTGTAGTGTCAAACTTTATTCAATGTAGTGTGGTGTAATGTAGTGTTTTTTACGTGTTTTTTTTACAGTAAGTATAAAAAAAAAAACCTACGCCAACAAAGGAGTTGTTGATAAATGCCGCACTTATGTGCGGCACTTATAAGCAGACCGTGGCAGTAGAATATAGAAAAAAAACACCCTACGCCAAAAAGGAGGAGTTGCTGATTAGCAGCGCACTTTCGTGCGATGCTGATCAACACTCAGCGGCGATAGGGTGCGGAAAATAGAAAAAAAAAAATTTCTACATTCTGAACATCCCTGTAGCTGCTTATAAGTGTATTACACATATCAGCCGCTAGAGGGCAGCAGAGCGCAAAATCCGGAAAATGACGAGGCTGGAGCCGAAAATAGCCGAAAAAAGACGACGGGGACCACCGGAAAGATCCGAAGACGCGCCGGAAAGACGGAGGACGCCGCAAACCCGGAAGATGCCGATCAGGACCCCGGGACAGGTGAGTAATGTACAAATACCTGCTCTGGACCCCTCAGCTACCTAGCTGAGGGGTCCAGGGCAGGTATTTTTTTATTTTGTGGGACTCTGATCGCCGTGCCACCGGCCCGATCGCCGTGAACGGCCGGCCAGCCGTTCACGGCGATTGGGGCGGTGGCACGGTGACCACCATTACTTTTTACAGTAATGGCGATCGGTGCCGTCCTCGGACAGCACCGACCGCCATTTTTTTTCCGGGTCATCGATGACCCGGAAAGGTTCCGATCGCCGCTATTGGCTGATCTGAATTGATCAGCCTATAGCGGCGATCGTAAGCACGGGGGGTGTTAACCACCCCCCGTGCCGAGAAGCTATGATGGCCTGCTATGATTTATAGCAGGCCATCTTCCCCGATCGCTGTGTGCGAACACTCAGCGATCGGGGAAACATCGGGCGTAAATTTACGCCCTGATGCGCCAAGTACCAGGGCGCGAGGGCGTAAGTTTACGCCCGATGTCCTTAAGGGGTTAACATTATGGGCACGCGATCTATCATCCACAGCTGCCAAATTGGCACGTAGATGACCCACCTCTGATTCTAGGTGCCTATGGGAGTCGAGAAAGATATTGTGTTCATGAATAACTGAGTACATGGAGTCCTCCAAGCGCTGCACTCTATTTGCTATCAAACCCACAGTCTCTTTAATAGTAGATATTGCATTATCCAGATCTGCCTTGATGGTGTCTCGAAGGTTCAGTATCATCTCCTTAATCGGAAGCATAACTGGAGGAAAATCAGTAAGGCTAACATCACCGATGGAGATACCTGTAGATGAAGGTACAGGATCAGTGTCCATGCAAGTCTGAATAGCCGTAGATACAAAGTTGCTGTTCGAAGAGTTGATAGCAACAGGAGGAGATGACACAGGACGAGATATCATAGTCGGGTCCTCAGAGAATAAGTCCGGGAGGCACGGGTCGGACAGCGAATAATGTGACAGGCACTCTGCAGAAGGAGAGGAAGGAGGAACCAGGGAGGAAACTACAGATGTGGAGAGTTGCTTCCGATCTTCCTTGGTGGTTGACCGAAGCTGATATGAGTTTGTACCTGCAGACCTGTGCTTTCGATTCCTTCTTTTTTGAGCTTTAGTGGGGGTCTGATCCCTTTCAAGATTCTTTTGTTGCTGCAAAACCTTGTCGGGCGTCAAAGGGGTCTGCCATGCCTCCTCCGCACTTGCCAAGAGAGAACGCAGGAAGTAATCCGAGATGGAATCGGCGCCATCTTGTCGGGCCCTGGTCGTAGGCTGTGTTAGCTGTATTTTCCTTTTTGCAGCTGCCGATGCCCGTCTGGAAGTTGTAGCCATCTCGGACCGTGTGCCAAGGCTTCCGGGTGTATCCCCAGTAGTAAGAAGAAAAGCGGTGGAGCAGATAAATGCTATGAAGTCGCTAAGTAGACAGGCGCTCAGCGGGCATGCGACTGCTTCCTTCAGCGGCAAACCACGCCCCCCCCCCCCCCCCCCCGTTAGTATTTTCTTTGTTATTATCTTAGGATAGATATAAGTTTATCCCAGGCATGTTTAAATTCTGTTATTGTAGATTTACCAACCACCTCTGCTGGAAGTTTGTTCCAAGTATCTACTACTCTTTCAGTAAAATAATATTTTCTTACATTGCTTCTGATCTATCCCCCAACCTACCTCTCACTGTGTCCTCTTGTTCTTGAGCTCAGTTTTTTACTAAAAACACTTCCCTCCTGAACCTTATTTAGTCCTTTAATATACGTAAAGGTTTCAATCATGTCCCCCCTTTCCCTTCTTTCCTCCAGACTATACAGATTCAAATTCTTAATGCTGCGTTTACACAGAACGATAATTTGCCCGATCGTACGATTAAAAATGTCGGAGTAACATACGAAGTACCCTATATCGTACGGAAAATTCATTTTGCGATCGCTTAAGCCTATTTCACACATTGGTTAAATCAGGGAACAACTGTTCACACGGAACAATCTGCAAATTTTTTGCGAACGATCAACGGCGATTTGAGAAGTTGTTGAAAGATCAAAATGAACGATTTCTCGCTCGTCGCTTGATCGTTCGCAGCGTTTACACGTATGACTAACTCGATCGTTATAGTGCAAATTTGCACGATAATTATTCTGTGTAAACGCAGCATGTCTTTTTAAGTAATTTCCTGCTATCTCTGTATATCTCACCCTATAAACCTCTCCCTCTCACACCTGTTCAGCACACATGTTGTTATAAGGTCACATGAAAGCCTGTGCAGGAATAACCTATACACTTATGCCCTGCAGTCTGAGTCCCACATACAAGCACCCTGCTTTCCCAGGTAGCAGAGTTGTGCATATAACAGTCAGTAATAGACAGATACATGTTAGGGAATTCCATATAGTAGAGTACCTTCCTGTGTGAAGCAAACAACAGTATATTGTAGCTGAGAAGGTGCACAGCCATTACTGAGATCCATATATGAGATTCCCTTGCTTTAGTATGAGCATGTGATCAGTATGCTAGACAGCCTGGTTATTGGCCAGCAAGCACCATGTGACTAACAGGCCAATAAGAACTGAAAGGACAACTGATGCAGATTATCCATGAGGAAGGGGGATGGTTTACAAACCAGGATAGAGAATACCCAGTACAGTGACCAGGGGCGGATTAACTTTACCATAGGCCCCGGGCTGTTCACCAGGCCTGGGCCCCCCCACCCCACTGTAACTATGACAACACTAGCCTGGCGTTCATAGTACAGGATAGATAATGTCATGATGTCCTGATTTGTGCAAAATTCCCATTAAAGAACAGTGATTTTTTGCAAATCATGGCGGAAGTGTAGCCAGGAGACAGTACACCACTGAAAGTATAAGTCTTTTTGGGTGGTCATGGGCCCCCCAGGAGCTCAGGGCCCCAGGCTGCCGCCCGAAACGCCCCTATTATAATCCACTACTGACAGTGACACAAAATGGCAGCAGCTACAGATAAGAGGGGTCAACAGTAATAGAAAAAATAGAAACTACAGAACTTCCTGGGTAGCGGCTGAGAGCAGAAAAGTGTCTGAAAACAGCAGAACAGATTAATCATCCCTAGGTGAGTAATGTATATGTTGGGGAAAGGAATAGAAATGTGGGTAAATGTTTTTTAGTGGAGCACCCCTTAAAGGGGTTATCCATCGCTACAAAAATATGGTCACTTTTCCCCCTACTGTTGTCTCCAGTTCAGGTGTGGTTTGCAATTAAGCTCTATTTACTTCAATGGAACTGAGTTTCTAAACCCCACCCAAACTGGAGACAACAGTAGGGGGAAAGTGGCCATGTTTTTGTAGCGCTGGATAACCCCTTTAAAGTGATGGCATCTTCCCTCACAGCCTGCCAAAAAAGGGCAGTAGAAGAGTGCAATAAGGAAAGTTCCAGGAGAGAAATAGCGACTGCAGAACACAGGTACAGTTTTACTTCATCCTTCATGATCTAATTCTGCCTCAGTAAATAAAAGATCTAAAATAATAAACCAGCAGCCCTATCTATAGGAATGTACCATAACCACTAATGTATTGCTTAGTGTAACTACTACTCCCATAATAACAAAACATATCAGGGCATGATAGGAGTTGTAGCATGCAATAAGGACATACTGTACAAGTAACAGATATAGCCCCCCTGTGCAATATGGGGCTTCCCCTTCAACTGCCTAAGGGTGCCTTTACACACTGGATCCGCAGGGCCGGTTTTAGACTAAATGTGGCCCTGGGTAAAGTTAAAGGTGGGGCCCCAAATGCTGAAATATTGTAGCAACAATTTAAGGTCCCCATACATTTTACACTTTTGTTGGTGGTACCTGCTGCTCGTGGTGGGTTTGGCCATCAGTGTAAGGTGTAGGGGCTCTCTGGACAGTCAGATGATATCAGTGGACATAGGGGGTCAGGCTTGATCTAAAATCAAAATCCAACCTCTTTGTTCTCAGAGAGATAAGCCGCCATCAGATCTGTCTGGCTATGGCTTACCCCTCCTATAGAGAACACAGGAACACTCAACTGTGCCGAACATTCCTGTGTATGGTGAGGGTGGGACCTAATGGGAGGATAATTTTCAGCTGAAGGATTGTTCAACCACCAGTTATTGAAAGTATATGGCCACTTTATGGGCCGTATAAGGATGTGTTTACACAGACAGATTTATCTGACAGATTTTGAAAGCCAAAGCAAGGAATGGATTTGAAAAGAGGATAGATCCCAGTCTTTCCTTTATGACCTGATCCCTGTTTATAGTCTGTTCCTGGTTTTGGCTTCAAAGATCTGTCAGATAAATCTGCCTGTGTAAACGCACCATTACACAGCCTGATATTCTGGTGAAGTGAATCTGGTAGAATGGAGCTCGCTTATGATGCGTTTACACAGAAAGATTTATCTGACAGATTTTTTAAGCCAAAGTCAGGAATGGATTTGAAAAGAGGAGAAACCTCAGCCTTTCCTTTATAACTTGTTCCCTGTTTATAGTCTGTTCCTGGCCTTGGCTTCAAAGATCTGTCAGATAAATCTGTGTGTGTAAACGCACCATCACAGAGCTTACTATGTGGCTCAATTATCATACAGCAAATGCCAGGACTGCAGCTAGTGCTGTAAACACAAAAACTATTTATATGCATTGTTTTAAAAAATAAAATAAAAAATCAATATATGAGGACCAAATATTACCTCCATACCGTTATTGAAAAAAACACACTATATATAGGCCAATATTACCACCATAGAATGACCACTGCATAATGACACTATATACAGGCCAATATTAGCACCACACCATGACCGCCACATAATACTCTATATCTATATATACCATATGCAGACCAATATTATCACCATAGACTGACTACCACATAATGACTCTATTTACACTACATACAGACCAAAATTACCACTGTAGTTTGATCACCGCATAATGATACTCTATGCAGACAAATATTACTGCCATAGACTGATCACCGCATAATGATACTATATACAGACAAATATTACTGCCATAGACTGATCACCGCATAATGATACTATATACAGACCAATATTACTGCCATAGACTGATCACCGCATAATGATACTATATACAGACCAATATTACTGCCATAGACTGATTACCGCATAATGATACTACATACAGACCAATATTACTGCCATAGATTGATCACCGCATAATGATACTACATACAGACCAATATTACTGCCATAGGCTGACCACCGTATAATGATTTTATATACACTATATACAGACCAATATTATGTGACGGTCACTCTATGGAGGTAATATTGTTCTGTATATAGTGTATATCTAGAGTCATTGTGTGGAGGTCAGTCTATGGCGGTAATATTGGTCTGTTTATGGTGTGTATATATAGAATCATTATGTGGCGGTCACTCATTACCGCCATAGACTGATCACCACATAATGACTCTATATAAACACTACATACAGACCAATATTACAGCCATAGACTGACCACTGCATAATGACACTATATACAGACCAATATTACAGCCATAGACTGACCACTGCATAATGACACTATATACAGACCAATATTACTGCCATACAGTGACCGCCACATAATGACTCTATATCCACTGTATATAGACCAATATTACCACCATAGAGTGACCACCACCTAAGGACTGAATACCACCTTATTTTATTCTCAAAAAAAAAAAAAAAAATGGATTGCCTTAGTGACATCATCATAAGCAATACATAGGAGCTGCAGTCAATCACCAGCCTCAGTGGTCACGTGCAGCAATTACATGTGACTGATGAGGCCAGAGAATGGCTGCAGCTCCTATACACAGTCTATTCACCTCAACACTTCTGCTGGACAGTGGAGTCAACAGTGCTGATACACACACAACATTGTATATTATTCACACACACTTATATATCCATAAAAACACATACAAATCCAAACCATCCAGTCCATACACTGTACACATGACATGTAACACATACTACATTCATGCTTTATACACCTACATTAGAGATGAGCGAGTAGTAAAATGCTCGTTATTCGAGTCAAATTTTTCCCAATGCTCGGGTGCTTGTTTCGAATAACGAACCCTGCACAGGGAAGGTTGCCTGAAATAGACATGAAACAGCAGGGGCAGCATGCATAGATGCCTCTGAGGCTGCCTAATCGCACTATTACGCAAAATTCTGGGCAACAGCCTGGTGGTGGCCCTCAAGACAATTTTGGGTGACAGTGTAGTGACGAGCCTCCAAAAAATTGTTTGTGAGCCTGGAGGTGACCCTCAGAAACAATTGGTTTGAAAAAGCATGGTGATGCACCCCTAAATGACAGTCTGTGACTGAGATTGCAGGTGAACCCCCTAGAATTGTAGTCTGGCACACCTTGGTGGTGAACCCTTAAATTACACAGTTTGACTGAAATTGCAATTTACAGCATGGGGGTGAATGCCAGGATGACTTTTCAAGACTGAGATTGCAGTTTACAGCATGGCGATGAACCCCAGAGTGACTTGGTTAGACTGAGATAGCAGCTGAACCACCCAAAAATTTAGCCTGACACAGCATAGCGTTGACAAAAGAGTGACCCAGTTAGATGAGGTGGCAGCTAAACCCCCCAAAAATTCAACCTGACACAGCATGGAGGTGACAACAGAGTAACCAAGTTAGATGAGGCAGCAGGTGAACCTCCCAAAAATTCAGCCTGACACAGCATGGCGGTGACAACAGATTGACCAAGTTTGACTAAGATAGCAGTTGAACCACCAAATAATGTAGCCAGACACAGCATGGCGGTGACAACAGATTGACCAAGATCGACTGAGGTAGCAAGTGAACAACCCAAAGATTTAGCCAGACACAGCATGGCGGTGACAACAGAGTCACCAAAAGGCTGTAGTTGACCCTCCTAAAATATGTTTTTGAGTGTTTGTAGTTGACCCTCCTAAAAAAAATTTATTGGAGAGAGTGCCTGTAGGTGGCCCTCAGTAACATTTTTTGAAGAGAGCCAGTGGGCCCTCTGAAAAATTCAGAGAAACATATATATGTAGATCAGCTCACCCCAGATAATTAATGGCGCATGCAGGTACACGAGTCTCCGGGTTTGGAGTGGAGCACGTGGAAATATATGCGGGCCGTGTCCCGTATCGGCAAATCCAACGTAGAAAGAGATTTTCCACAGCTCCTTAGGATTGCCATGATTAAGGAGGGCTGCCTCCGCAACGCGTCGGCGTGATTTTAACCAGTTTTTAATTTCACCGTATATGTACCAATAAAGAATTTGCACCATCCTAAGGAGCTGTGGAAAATCTCTTTCTACCTCTGAAAAATTGCCTGTTGGCTCAGCATTTGTGTGAGAAGAGATGGAGGAGAAGAGGATACATGAAGAATCTTCATGTTGAGCTGCTTTCCCTTCGGTGAAGTGTAGAATTTGGGTGAAATTCAGGCTTTATTCATTTTAATAAGCGTCAGCCTGTCATCACTGTCAATTGACAGGCGGGTACGCTTATCAATGATGATGCGACCAGCTGCACCATAGACCGGCTCTGAAAACACTCAAGAGGCATCAGAGGAATGAGCATAGGTACTCTCTTCAGTCTCGCAAACAGTCTCCTCCTCTTCCTCATCTTCCTCCTCATCCTCCCCCTCCTCCAATACGCACTGATAAACAGACCTGAGGTTGGTCTGGCTATCAAGCAATGTACCCCATCTCCTGTAACAAGCACAAAGCCTCTGACTTTATGCTCAGCAGTGAGTTTTCCAGTGGACAAAGCAGGGGGATTGTGACTCTGATAATGGCGGCATTGCCGCATACCAGTTCTTGTGGAAGTTGTCATCTTTCAGTCTACAATCGCTCTGTGGTGCTGGTAAACCCTGGCTAACATGTGTAACTTGGAATTCCATCGTGTTGGCACGTCACCTAAACTCATCAGTTTCAGCACCGTCTGTTGGGGCTTACCCATGGCAGTGCTGCTGCCCCTAATGCTACTGACTGTTGGGTTCTTTGTGGATGATTCCTGCCTAACAGACACTATTTTCCCCACCCTAACACTCTTCCTGACCGACAGCAGCTCTCTCCCCAAGCTCATCTAGCCTGCGTCTGAAGTGAGCATTGCGGGACCTGATTCTTATATGCCCAGGTAATCTGATCTGCCCAGCCAATCACTGCTATCGACGTGCAGGGGTTCCCATGTGATGCTAGGAGGTCTCAAAGCCACCTCTGCATGTTGATTGGCTGAGGAAAAGCCGCCAAACATGCAGGAAGAAGATGCCATTTCCTTGAGTATCGCAAGATACTCGCCAGAGTACCAATCACTTTCCAAGTTCCCTTATACTCGAACGAGTACCGGACGATCATTTTAGCTCATCTCTAACCTACATTCATACACACACACTACATGTACAGTATACTTACTCCCTCTAGCAGCATGCTAGGTCTAGTGGCACTAGGTCTAGAAGCAGCAGGCTCTGATCCTCTCACCGCAGCCCTATCCACCATCATCCTGAATGCTTTAACATCACACCAGTCTCACCAGTAGGATGGAGGGAGGACACGTTCAGGAAGAGGAGCGGGGGGGGGGGGGGGGTTAGGGGGTTAAGCGAGCTACACACCGAAAGCACAGCATCCTGCAGCCCCTGTCTGATCTCCTGATAGCAGCAATAAGCCAGGGATCACACCCAGACACTGCAGGACACTGTCTGTGTGCTCCTGCCCCTGACACATAATGTAACTGTGGTAGAGGGCCCCCTGGGGCATGGGGACCCTGGGCAATTGCCCTGTTTGCACCCTCCCTAATGCCAGGCCCTGTCCGCAGTGGATTTCACGCTGCAAATTTGCAGCAACATCCGCTGTGGGTCCAGTGCCCATTCATCCCAATGAGAATACATACTCGCAGTAGGATTGTGTAAGTTAACCCCCCCCCCGCCGGCCGGAGCATACATCACCCGCTCCCCACTCCGGCTTGCTTCGGAGGTTCTCTGCTGGACATCCGGCTCAGCCAATCTGTGGCTGCTGCGGGGCAGCACACTGATTGGCTGCGCAAGATGAGCAGACGCCGGGATCCCCTGAAGCAAGCCGGATTGTGGAGCAGATAATGTATGCTCTGGACGGTGGTGGTGGTGGGGGGGTTAACCTACATTGTACACGCAGCGGGATGTCAATCCCACTGAGAGTATGTATTCTCATTGGGATGAACAGGTACTGGATCCACAGTGGATTTCGCTACGAATTCGCAGCGTGAAATCTATTGCGGATCCGGTGTGTGTAAAGACTCCCTAACAACACATTCACACCTTAATTTCCCCCATTCTTCCAATTACCAGGAACTGGGATATCCATCATCACCCCCCTTAATTTACTGACATCTCTATTTTCTTGACTGGGTCCCCCTGAATCAGTCATCCTGAATCATCCCTTCTATTCAGAATAACCTCTAGCTTCATTACCCTCCCTATGCATAATTTCCTCATATTCTCTATTTATCACTTTTGTACCAACCCCCTTACCACCATCCTAGCGCCGGGGTGGGGGTGGGGATTCGAGGACAAGAAACAGAAGTCAAAAAGAATAGACACCCAAATATTTCTATTAATGAAATAGAATTGTGGTGTTCTTTTAAACTTTAACATTAACATCTTTTATAAGAGATGTTACTGTACATGTTTTATGATCATACTGTAAAAAAATATGTCACAAACGTGATCAAGATATTTGTTTTCTATGATTACTTTAGATGATTGAAATCACTAATGTTACCTTGACATTCTCACATTATGGCAAAGATTCTGAATTATTAGTTATTTTTATCCTCTCTTCTCAGATGAGATCATTGTGTTATATTTTCCCTTGGTATTTAGTTAAAATAACGGTATTTAGTATATATTTTGGTGTATATTTGCAAACATTTAGAAACATTATATATAGCTGTGCTAGAGTTCTTTTTTTACTTGAAAATGTAAGAAGATGATTTTTGCTCTATATTTTGTTTCATGATAAATTGTTGCAATTACAATAAAACACAATATTGAATTTATAGCTATTGTTCTAATCTAGTGCCATGAATAAAGCTGATTTTCCAATATTATATTTCAAAGACAGCCATAATAAATGACAAAATAACATTTTGCATTACATTATGTACAGTATTTCACACAGAGCACAAGCATAGAATGTGATAAAACAATCATTTATATCATTTTACAGCAGCTACAAAACAGCAGCAGAACATTGTTGTAGTACACATTATTTGTGTTAGTTTTTGCCTTATACAGCATGCTGACAATTTTTTAACATGCATGGTGCACACACTTACTGTATATGTTTATGTAGGGCAATAATTGACCATAAAGCTTAGCCAAGGTCAAATATATAGTTTATAAGCTGAATGACTTCTGTTTCCTTCCCAGCCTGGCTCAGCGTTCTGTTCTGGAGTGCCGAACTTCATGCCACTGACATCTACAGTTCATCTTCATTGTTGTATAGAGTGGCTTATAACCTGTGCAGTAGGACTCATAACCTTCTCTGATGATGACGCTCTATAACAGGCCACAGAGGCAGGCCAGGCAGAAAATTGAAGGTGGGCTTAGTAAGAAAGAGCGCACCATCCTGACGTCTTGCTCAGCTAATCTCGCTTAGCCGGAGCGTGGACCTGTAATGTATTCACCAAGCCACCGTGGGTTAAGGCAGGCGGCGTTTTTTCACACGTAGCAGAATGAAACTTACAGTGTTGGGAAACACAGTGGAAACCACTGCAAACTAGCAGCGTGAAATCCACTTTGATACCGTTATGTGTGAAACTGGCCTAAGGCCATTTTGGGCTTGGTTATATAGGGGTTAAAACTATTCTAGACTTCACTCAGACTCTGACTGTCACCCT
Source organism: Dendropsophus ebraccatus (assembly GCF_027789765.1). Lineage (NCBI taxonomy): Eukaryota > Metazoa > Chordata > Amphibia > Anura > Hylidae > Dendropsophus > Dendropsophus ebraccatus. Next base: position 75,980,118 of record NC_091458.1, read on the forward strand.
GATCCACTCTCATCTTGACTATTGTAACTCCCTATTCTCCAACTCACCTCTCCAGTCTATCCTGAACACAGCAGCCAGACTCATCTTCCTCTCCAGCCGTTATACTGATGTCTCCCCCCTGTGCCAGTCACTGCACTGGTTACCTATTAAATACATAATACAGTTCAAACTCCTCACCCTCACCCATACAGCTCTCCACAAATCTGCGCCTCCATACATCTCCTCCCTCATCTCCACCTATCATCCTTCCCGTGCTCTGCGTTCTGCTAATGATCTCACACTAACCTCTTGCGCAATCAGAACCTCTCACTCCCGCCTCCAAGACTTCTCTCGTGCTGCATCAGTTCTCTGGAACTCCCAACCCAAAGAGCTTAGACTAAATTCCAACACCCCCAATTTCAAGCGTGCCCTGAAGACTTATCTCTTCAGGTGCGCTTATAACAATTCCTAATCTCGTCTCCCCCTCTACTATCCCTCCTGCATCTTCTCTAAAACCTTTTTGGTGCCATCCACTTTGTACTTGCTACCTTAGCTCAGAAAATGGCTTGTGACTGGCTAGCCCAATCACCTACAGGCACTTTGAGATTCAATGTACAATGACTGGAACATCGACAAATAAAGCCCTTGTTGCCTCTCGTGTCACGGCCAGTCATCCTAGTCTGTACGCTCTCGAGAGCAAGTTTCTAATTCTGTATTTTAAATTTTATTTTAATTTATTCATTGTATAATTTTATATAAATATAACCTGTATTGTATTTATATATTTAAATAAGCGCTGCAGAATCTGTTGGCGCTATACAAATATGTTGGTGCTATTTTTTTTACTCAGGGTCCTATTACACGGAGAAATTTTTAACGATTAAGGATAAACGATCGCAAATGAGATTGTTTATCATTCACCATGTTACACAGAACGATAATCGTTGGTTACGATCGTTACTATGATCGTTTATTCCTTCTGATAAGGAATCAATAAGGGTCACAGAAAGATTATCTGACAGATTATCTGCCAAAGATTTAAAGCCAAAGCCAGGAATGGATTTGAAAAGAGGAAAAATCTCAGGCTTTCCTTTATGACCTGATCTCTGTTTATAGTCTGTTTTTTTGCTTTGGCTTCAAGTCTTTGGCAGATAATCTGTCAGATAATCTTTCTGTGTAAATGGACCCTAATGCTACATTTACACGGAACGATTATCGGGCGAATTTTCGCGATAACGATCAAATTCGAACGATAATCGTACAAGTAAACGCGGCGAACGATAAATCGTTCATTTTGATCTTTCAACATGTTCTTAAATCGTCGTTCGCAAAGAATTCGCCGATCGTTCCATGTAAACAGTCGTTCACTGATTTTACCTATGTGTGAGATCGTAAAACGATCGCAAAACAAATTTTCTGTATGATATATCATTCCATATAAACGCTGATCGTTATAAAAAAAAAATTGTTACTTCGAAATCGTTAATCGTACGATCGGCCCAATTATCGCTCCGTGTAAACTTAGCATTACAATGAACAATGCAATTACACTGAACGATGAGTAAAAAAATGCGGAACTTGAGCGAACGAATTACAGCGAACAATTAACGATAATTGTAGGTTCAGATCAAAATCAACAATCAACAACATACGAACGATTTTTTGATCGTTGCCTGCAATTACACAGAACGATTATCGTTCAAATTTGAACGATTTTTTGCACAATAATCCTCCCATGCAATAGAGCCCTTAATCCAACCTAAAAGAAATGAATACAAAATTTTGTGAATTCTAAAAACCATTCCCTTTTTCTATGTTCTCTAGGCCATGCTATTAATTAATTTATTTTATTTAATTTATATAAAGTGTGTTAGGTGGTGCTCACCTATTTTATTTATTTATTTATTATAGATCCAAACACCAAACAACTGAAAACAAAAACTCAAAATGAAATAAAAGTGATTTTCTTTTTGTTAGATTTTATTAAAATTCGCTAAGCATGGCTGCTGCATTGGCAGGCTTACATGTTTTTGTCCGTTACAGTGAATGGGCGGGTGCAAGGAATTATCCATTATTTTATAATCCCTTGCAGCTGTCAAATCAGCTGAGATGCACTCACAGTTGTGAACGGCCCCCTTCCCCAACACTACATGTGCTGATTGTAGCCTAAACCTTGCGCACTGGTGTGATATTAAAACTGGACATTTTCACTTTGGACATGCTGTCTCCTGCATCTTTTCTTGGATCATGTCAGACTACAATGATGATGTCACAGACCCCACATGGCCAGCGTCAGGTCCCAGGCCCCAGAGCCAATATGGGCAGGGGTACACAGTCATCTAGTTGGCAGATGATTGTTCGGTAAGGTCCAGGCACTTAACAGGGATCAGACTATGTGGCATTCAACAGCAGTCAAGTAGTGCACCTGCTACAAAACCTGCCCACTGCAATTAGAGAGGTAGCAGTTTTTCCATCTTGATTGCAACACAGACTATTATGCCTTATGCACCATTTGTGATCAGAAAGTGGGTCCAGGTACAACTTTTATGCTGCAGCACTTGGAATTCTACCCCCCACTGCCTGGAAGAACAGGGACCCCCATGCCACCTCTTGCCTGAAACCACCAACAGTTGCAGCAACCACCCCACAGCCCATTTCTGCAATTGAGGGGCTACCAGCTTCAGTTGGAAGCAGTAAGTCTTTAACATTTACCTCTGCCTCCTCCATTGGGCACAATGCAACATCAACCCTGTGGCACAAATGCTAAATGGACACCTGGCTAAGTTGATTGCCCTGTAGTTGTTCCCGTCCCAAGTTGTCCAGTCCAAGCCATTTAGAGGTTTGTGCCCAGCTAAGACGAAGAGTTCTAGGTGGCAATTTTTTTTTTTTTTTTTTTTGCACACAAGGCAATTCCAGATCTACATAGCTACCTTCAGAAGAAGGTTGGCAACTATTTGTCTCTCTATCTTCAATCAGGTACACCTCAGTGAAAATGTGTGGAGCTCTAAGTACGACCTAGGGTAGCATATGTCTGTCACTGCACATTGGATAAATGTCCTTCTGGGGCAGGCGCAGCTGCAGCAACAACAAATGGTAGCCACACCCCTCTTGCCTCCTAGGTTTTTCACAGCTGTTTTTCAGACACCTCATCATCTGCCTCTACCTCCACATCTACCTTCATATCCTCTCATCACACCTATGGAAGAATGAAGATGGAAAAACTGGTGGTGAAGGAGGGGAAGAAGAAGGAGATATATGGCCAGGCATTCTAAACACAGATGAGTGGCATCTCTGGCTTGGGACCACCAGATGAGATGGAGGAACATCTGGTGGAAGAAGATGACCCCAGCATACCATGAAGTTACACAGGAATATGCAAAAAAGGAGCCCGTGGAGCCTCATTGAAGAGTCTCAAAACACAGGACTAGCCAGATATCCCTTCGGGAAGGACCCAGCCAAGGGGCAGCTCCTGTTAGGAAACCACCAAAACCACCATATTAAGTGGCCTTATAAGTCAATGTAATGACAAGGGATAAACCAAGGCTAGGTTATTATCCACATACAGCTGTTTCGGGGTGTTACCCCTCATCAGTGTTGAGCTTATGGCTCTACTAGGCATTGCTCCCACCTAGCCAGAATCCTGCTCCACACTGAAGAGGGGCAACACTCTGAAACAGCTGTATGTGGATGGTAACCTAGCCTTGGTTTATCCCTTGTCATTACATTGACTTATAAGGGCCACTTAATATGGTGGTTTTGGTGGTTTCCTAACAGGAGCTGCCCCTTGGCTGGGTCCTTCCCAGAGGGATATCTGGCTAGTCCTGTGTTTTGAGACTCTTCAATGAGGCTCTACAGGCTCCTCTTTTGCATATTCATGTTTCCCAGGGGGCAATGCACCTAGGACTTCACTGCATTGAGCGCTTTCATTAGCAGCCAGCAGTGTTGTCGTTTGGCTGGTCTCCCTGAGTTCAGCAATATGTTTCTCTTATGGAGTTACACAGAGGACACCAGTGAGGAAAGGTGCTTGATGAACCTCATACATTGGGCCACATGCTTGTTACAGTGCTTGCGTTCTGACACGCACATTGAGGACATTCGTAGAAGGGATAATTACTGGCTGCCACCCTGGATGACACTCATTATCACTGGAAAATGCCATCATTTTTTCCACCTTTGGACAAGGAATCCAAAATCAAATTGTACTGTGAGCTATTGCACAGCCAATTGTTTTATGAGTACCAGCAAGAACATAAGCCTGCATCCCTAACAAGAAGTCAGAAGGACCCTGGGCATTCAACAACTATTATTGCTAGTGGTGGTGAGGGATGCAGCACTAACCATGGTAGCCGATTCTGCCTCCAGTTATTCTTAAGCGACTTTCAGAAAATAACAGCATCATACTCAAGCCTACATCTGGCAGCAGTTGAAATTTCAGGTAAAGTTCTGCGCAGAGAAGCTTGGCATCTAGGCTCAGCTGGCAGAGTTCACTCTGACCCTGCTGTCATGCCCAGCCAATGATGTTGCATTGAAGAGGGTGCTTGGTGAAGCAGGGACTATTGCGACTCCCAGGAGGATGGGGTTGTCTTGCCCCAGTGTGGAAAGGCTGAGATTTATCAAGATGAAGAAAGCCTTAATAGGACCAGATTTTACAACCCCATTCTTGATGTTACAAAATCTGCAGCCGATTTTTACCCACCAACAGTACTATGGAGCTGGCAGAAAGTACAAAGTTCAGTGCGAAATTACCTAGCTTTACACTGAAAATGCGTATTTCCATAAGTCAACATATTACGGAATGCAAAAAGAAGCTGGATAACCTCAGGGAGATCAACCAAAACACTGCAGACACAGCATCAGGTGTCTCGACGTCAGTGTATTCTAGAACATGGTGCGGCCTCATCTGGAGTATGCCGTCCAGTTTTGGAACCCGATTCATAAAAAGGATGTTCTAGAGCTGGAGAGGGTACAAAGACGGGCAACTAAACTAATAAGGGGAATGGAACATTTTAGTTATTAGGAGAGATTAGGGGAGTTACATTTGTTTAGTCTGGAGAAGAGACGTTTAAGGGGAGATATGATTAACTTATTTAAATATATAAATGGCCCCTACAAGAAATATGGGGAAAAGATGTTCCAGGTAAAACCACCTCAAAGGACAAGAGGGCACTGCCTCCGCCTGGAGAAAAAAAGGTTCAATCTCCGGAGGCGACAAGCCTTCTTTACCATGAGAACAGTGAATCTGTGGAACAGTCTACCACAGGATCTGGTCACAGCAAAAACATTAGAGGGCTTCAAAACAGGGCTAGACAAGTTCTTAGACCAAAATAATATAAATGCATATGTATAGAACCTATCACCCCTCCCCCTTCCCTGTATCCATCCCCTCCTTGGTTGAACTTGATGGACATGTGTCTTTTTTCAACCGTATTAACTATGTAACTATGTAACTATGTAACATTGCCCCCTTGGAAATTAAATATGAAAAAGAACACTGCAGAGGCATCATCACGTGTCTCGACGTCAGTGAGCTAGCCAGACCTTCCTCCAGGAAGGAACAACCAAGCCAAGGAATGTCTCCAATCAAGGAAACCACCCAAGCAAGGTATCCATCCACAGACAGCTGTTTTGGGGTATTTGCCCCTCATCAGTGTGGAGTAGGATTCTGGCTACTCGGAGCAGTGCTTAGTAAGTGCAAGCAAAAGGACGCTGGTCAATAATCTTGGCAGTGGAGTGGCACATCTCAGTTAACTGTAAGATTACAGTAACATTACTTTTTTTTTAAAGTTTATGTGAATATGTCTATTGAGGGCTTCCTTTTTTCTGAGATAATAGAAAGGATTTAAGAAATTCCTGCTGCTGTTTCTGCCACCTCCAGGTCTGTGTGCTATGTGCACAGGGTTGAAGAGAGTCTTACTGCCCTCCCTGCCATGTCCAGGTTTGTATGCTAGCCCCTCAGGGTCAAGAAGAATGCCATCTGCTGTCGCTGACACCTCCAAGTCTCTGTGCTAGGCCCCTTAGCTCTTTTTTTTTTTCTTGTCCTGCACTTGTCAGTACAAGTTCAGTCTGTACTGAAAAACTTTGTGTTTGTTGTTGAATTTACCGGATCCTTCCTACAGACAGCTATCACTCACTGCAAAGCTACTACTTTCATTCTGCCACTGATATCAATGGTGTGTCAAAAAGTGTCAAAAATGTGATTGTGTTGTGTATTATAATGTGCTTCCTTGAATAGTATGATTATGTGATCTAAACCTCATTGATTATAACTCAAAATTTAATTTTCTTCATGCTTGAATATTATTGTGCACATTATTTTGTATGTCTAAAGAAGCATTAGAAATATATTGAATATTAATTTCTGTATGTTAGACAGCCAACACCAGTACAGTATTTATAGTATATAGGCACTCCACATCACCCATCCAACCTGACAGAGCTTGAGATGTTCTACAGAGAAGAAAAGCAGGAAATCACTAAATCCAGGTGTGTATACCTTGTGGCATCATACCCAGGAAAACTGAAGGCTGTAATCAATGCCAAAGGTGCTTCAACTAAGTACCGAGTTAAGGATCTAACTACTTATATCAATGCAATATTTTAGTTTTTCTTCTTCAATAAATTAGCAAAGATGTCTAACATTCTTTTTTCACTTTATGGAGTATTGAGTGAAGAATGATGGGAAAACCGCAACATAAAGAATTGAGAAAAAGTCAAAGTGCCTACAGACTTTCCAAATGCATTGTACTTTATGTTAACGCTTTTAGCATAATTTCACAAGCAGTTGATATTTTTAAATACTCTTATATTATTAATCAAATATTCAGTATCACTTCCTGTACTGATTTGTAAACACAAGAAAGATGTTCTTAATATAACGCAGTAGACTGATGTTAGTATTAAGTTTGTTGCTAGCTAGACAAGATCTGTATGAAATATTACTACTAGGTAAATCTTTTAAAGTGCTTTATTCAAAAACTGTTGAGATATACATAAAAAGAAACACTCTTCTGTGAATAGCTCAATTCCCCTCTGCCTTATTATTAAGCTATAAATCACAAGAAAATTTTAATTTCCAATATATTTAAAGAAAAGCTTCCCCTACTGTTGAAATATGTGAGCGCCTTTTTAGATAGGTTTGATAAAATCATTAGAAGCAATAGTTCAGTATCCTTCTAATATTCTCCTTGTATTCTCCTTTTATGTTATGTGCTTACCACTTAGTATAATGGATATATAAAACAAATGTTTATTTATTTTGCTGTTTGATGCAGTTTGCACTTCCAGTTTACTTATACTGCCTAACTTCGTGCCAGATGTTTTCTCTGTCTATCTACTATATGCTTCTTGATGTATTTTCTCTGTCCAGTTACTGTCAATCTATATCACTAGTGGGTTGCTTCTCTGACTTACTACCTAACTTCTCTGTATAGCTTTATGTCTGTGTGTATCCAGTTGTTAGTTGTTTCTGTATGTACCTGTATGTTTTTTACATTATTCTAGCTTGTTTATCTGTTTGTATTCTCTATTCCCTCTTTGGTTGTCAATATATCCTGTTTTCTATCTATCTCTGTGCATGTCTCGGGGGTGTGCCTATAATGAGGCAACCTGAGACAACTGGGTCAGACAGCAAGGTTTTAAGTGATGCCAGAATGAAGGATCTTTTCTTACTGTTCTTGTTGTTAGGTATAATAATGCTCTGATCAGCCTGGGTCTAGCTTGACTTAGTTGGCAAACAGCCTATGACCATTGTTTGCAAAATCTCTCGACAGCTGACATAATAGCCAACATAATATTTGTGCTGAAATGGCTAACATGGATTCCAATTAATTTGTTGCTTTAAATCAACTGCTACTTGTAATAAATATATTGTTAAAAAGCTAATGATAATGACAGTTCACCTTTGGTATAACTGACAATGATCTATAGAACTAGATAAGAGAAACTGAAAACATTTTCTTTGGGATTTCCTTTATGTGGGAATGATTTAAAGAAACATGCGTTATGTGTCTCTACTGCATCAAATTGTTTCCAGGTCACTCCTAGTACAGCTTTTTATTTAGTATTAGATTATCGTTTCAAGAAACAAGTTGACCCTTTTTACATTTTTATTTAAGTTGTTTAACTGCATTGGAACACTTATTAAAAATATATACATCAATTCTCATAATCTGTTCATCCAAATTACCTTCTGTGTCATAAAGTTAGAAGCCAATAACTCCAGCATTAAAACTTTTCATATATTGCAAATATATTTCTTGTTAATAATGATTCATAAAATGTAAACACATAGGGGGGCATTTATTAAAAGGCTTTTTTTAGGCACAGATGGGCCTGATTGGTGTAAAAGTCTTTGCAAATGGTCTATTTGCGTTTTTTTTTCTTTTTCATCGGGCCAATCTGTGCCACCTTCGGGGGCGTTATGGGGGGTGTGGCAGCACACTGAGGGGGCACGGCTTCTGCGTGCGCCAAACTTATCATTTTTTCAGGGGAAAAATGATACAGAAACCTTTGCCAGGCTCCGTGCGTACGGGATTTATGGAAAGGCAGTGCACCTCTACATAAATTCTTTGAGCTCTGGAGCTGCGGGGACATTTGTAAGCCCGGTGTAAAAAACGCCAGACTTCATAAATGTCAAGTACAAATAATGGTGCACTGACAAATTACTTCAAATTAATCCACACAGTATATATTTTATTCACATCACAAAAATTACAAAAGTTACAAAATCACTAAACATACATTAAAAAAACATAAAAGACCCATGAAGGATGAATCAGTATAGGGAAATATGTGCCCACTTAAATTCATGATACCAAAATTCACATTTGTATCAAGTGCAAAAACATCATATACTACTAATCCTCTATGTGTGACACCTGTTGTCAGGATCAGTGGACGTGAGCCCACTGTGTCACGTGCCAGTCTATCCCTAAGGGCTTTGTCTAAGCGTATCCTCTGTTCTTAGGGTTGATCTGATCTACATAACAGCTGATTTGGGCAGACCAGATGGCAAGGGTGGGGACAAGTACAGACAATAATGCACACAGGACACACCGGATGAAAGTAATGGATGCAGGTGATGGATGGTGCACACAAGGCGGATAACCAGATGCAGGAATTGTGGCAGGAGCAAACACGGCTTGGGTCAGATTCACACACAGGATGCAGGTATGGTGGAAGCAACTCATAGTGCAGGATCAAACAACAGGAACAGAAACAAAAACATCTCATTGGTAACACAGGAACAGGACAGGAACACCGTAATAGGAACCAGGGCAGGAATTACAGAAACACAGGTACCAGGGCAGGAATTACAGAGACACAGGCATACTTTAGCAAAGCAAATGCACAAACACCTTGTGGCCAAACACCTTGACCAAAAGGACCTTGACGCTCAGGCAGAGCACATGTGCAGGAAGCTTCCTTAAATGGCTAAGCCACAGGTGCAGAGAAATGAATGCACAAAGCAGTGTGCACGCGCCCCCTCCAGTGGTTTGAACTATACTACATGCAGAGGAACATGCAGCTTGACCCAAAGGCCTGAAGGATTAATGGCGGTGAATGAAAACACGGCGGCTGGAACGCCCAGCCGCCATTATGCATGTAAAGACCTATAACCTACAATCATGTCCACTACTCAATATAGAAATTCAATGAACCTGTAAGAAAGAGGCAATCTGTGCCTATACATCTACCCCTCAAGTCCATTAGCTGCACAGTGTCTCCGTAATATTGAGGGGCATTGGACATCATATGTGGGCATAGCTTTGCCCACACAAGATGATTGTGACTTAGTCCCGCCTCTCCATGTCTCAAAAGGCTTACTTCTGAGATTTGGAATCCCAGGAAGTGAGTGTAAGGAAGCATAAGGCTACAGCTGACAACCCCTTTAAACCCTTAGCGACCCATGACGTATCTGAAACGTCATGGTGCCGCGGGGGGAGTTCAGAGAGGGGTCGCGCTGCAACCTCGCTTTGAATGGCACCACTCCCGGCTGTTATGTACAGCCAGGGAGAGCGCCTCTGTTAGCCGGCAGCTGACAGCTGCACTTAGAGGCTTTGCTCCATGCATCCCTGGTGTCTAGTGGGTCGGATCCATCCTTCTGCTTGTGCCGGGCCTCAGCGTCGCAGTGACGCTGATCCCGGCTCGGCAATAGATTGCTGTGGCCTGCAGCAGGCCAAAGCAATCTATCACCGATTTAATCGACCTTTGCTGTTTATATACACAGCTTTGATCTCTATGAGAGATCGCCCGAACTGATAAAATTAATCACATTCCTGATCTCGCACGGTAAACGGTGCAAGCGCAAAAAAATTCCAAAGTGCAAAATTGCACATTTTTGGTCGCATCAAATCCAGTAAAAATTTAATAAAAAGCGATCAAAAAGTCGCATGTGTGCAATGTAGAAAGAATGCATCATGGTGCAAAAAATGACACCTCAATCAGCCCCATAGACCAAAAGCGCTATAAGCATGGTTATAGAGCGATTTTAAGGAACATATATTTGTTAACAATGGTTTGAATTTTTTAAAAGCCATCACATAAAAGAAAGGTTATACATGTTACATATCGTTGTAATTGTAATAACTTGAGGAACATATATAACAAGTCAGTTTTACCCCAGGGTGAACGGTGTAAACACGACACTCCCTGAAATGAAAACAAATTCCTTTTTTTTTTCAATTTGACAGCGCAAATGATTTTTTTCCGGTTTTGCAGCATATTTTATGGTAAAAGAAAGTCTGTCAATGCAAAGTACAATTGGTGTTGCAAAAAATAAGGGCTCATGTGGGTCTCTAGACAACAGAATGTTTGCCATTGATCTTAAAAAGGCTACTTGAAAGGTACCCCTTACCTTTCCTCTATTTAACCTGGCTGGTTAAGGGAAATGGGGAACCTACACTTATTTATTATTATTATTATTATTATTATTATTATTATTATTATTATTATTATTTCAAGTAGAAAACAAATAACAGCAACCTAGTATAACCAGGATAGGAAGGGAATTTTCTTATTTGCTGGTCAGGGCACAAATAAAGATAAAATGATAATAAAAAGTCAAAGCAGAGCAAAGCCTGTGTTGTTGTTGTTGTTGTTGTTGTTGTTAACCCCTAGGCGACCCAGGACGTAGAGTTATGTCATGGAAGTCTGTCACCAGACGACCCTGTACGTAACTGTACGTCCTGGGTGGCTCTCCCGCTATGAAGCGCGCTCCGGAGCGGAGCACGCTTCATAGGAGGTGGGGGCCGGCTGCAGCCGGGACCTCACCGGTAATGACACGCTGCAGCGATCGCGATTAACCCCTTAAACCCCTTAAGTGTAAGTGACAGGGGAAGTCCCCTTCACTTACCGATCGGGACCCCCGCAGTGTGACTGCGGGGGTCCCGATCGTTGAAACGGACCGCCGGAGGTCTCTCACCTGCCTCCGTGCGGTCCGATCGTCGATCTGCTACACTGAGCCTGCACAGGCAGGCTCAATGAGCAGAGCGCCGATAACACTGATCAATGCTATGCCTATGGCATAGCAATGATCAGTGTAAAAATCCAAGTACTGTATGTAAAAGTCCCCCAAAGGGACTTCAAATGTGTAAAAAGAAAAAAAAGGTCAAAACACTATTACACTACCCCAAAACCCCTCCCCCAATAAAAGTTGAAATACCCCCCCATCCCATTATATAAATAAAACATATAAAAAAAATAAATAGATAAACATATAATATACCGCAGCGTGCGTAATTGTCCGATCTATTAAAATATAACAAGCGTCATTGTTATCGGTGAACGGCATAGACGAAAAGAGGGGAAAAAGTGAGTGGATTACCGATTTTATGTTACATTATATATTAAAAAAAATCAATAAAAAGTGATCAAAACGTCCGATCTTAACAAATATGGTATTAATAAAAACTAGAGATCATGGCAGAAAAAATGACACCCCATACAGCCCCGTAGGTGAAAAAATAAAACTGTTATAAGTGTCACAATAGACCCATTTTATTAATATTTAATTGCCAAAAAAAAGGATTTCATAAAAAAAATATATATAACATTAGAGAATCTGCGTAACCTGCATATGGTTGTGTTCGGGCTGACCTATAGAGTAATGGTATCATGTCGCTGTTACCATATAGTGTATTACGTAGATACAGGAACCCCCCCAAACGTTACCATATTGCATTCTTTTTTACGATTTCACCTATTTATATCTTCATAAATAATATATTTGGAATTACATCATACATGTTATGGTAAAATGAATGACGCCATTACAAAGTACAACTATTCCTGTAAAAAACAAGCACTTGCATGGCTTGTAGATAGAAAACTGAGAGTGATAGAGCTCTTAGAAAGGGAGGAGGGAAAAACGAAAACACTAAGATCAAAATTTGCGCGGTCCACTGGGTCATTTTGGGCCTGGTCCTCAAAGGGTTAATAATATTATTATTATTATTATTATTATTATTATTATTAATTCAAATGTAAATCCTATTAAATATACAAGTAAAATGACAAACTTTTTAAATCTAATATCAGTACAGTATAACAACAGCATACAAGTACATTGATATGTTAACATATAAATGGTAAGCACTGTATGTATCCTTATTTGTTGCACCTTAGTTTACACTTTGAACTTTGTTACTCATGAAATGGATCTGCAAATGTCAGTATGCTATATATTGGTCTCTACGGGCAATGTTTTACTTAAATATAGCTTGTGCAATTTCAGTCTCTTCTCTGCTTTCTTCTTCAACTCCCAAAGAAACAATCTACTGTCCTAATAAAAAAGATACAAAACTATTATTTCTTCTGATTCTGCTTAGCTTAAAAAAAAAAATAGAGCAGAAAGTCGCTACTAACAAAGTGCTTGAATATGTTGTGCAGTTGTAAACTCATTTTTAAAACACGTGCATTTGTGCTCTGCAACGTCTCTACAGCAAATACATTTCTTGGATTTATACTTGGGATAATCAGTTAAAGTTGTCAGCATGCTCACTTCAGTTTGTTATCTGTATCTTATGATAAATTGTGCTATAAAGCCATGTCGCAGGGCGTTTAACAGAAGTAGATAACATTAACATCTATTAAGTTGTGTGTGTGTGTGTGTATATATATATATATATATATATATATATATATATATATATATATATATATATATTTACTAAAACTTTGGTAAACAAACCAGTATTACAAGTTCAAATTAGCAAAGATGAAATCCTAGATTTAGCTAAATGTATATTTCAGCGGTAAATGCCAAAACAGTGCTGCTGACAATCATTATAAACAAATATGTGTTTACAGATCACCAAAATCAATTGCTAATTAACTTCACCAGACAGGAATAGATTTCTGTTTAGTGCTGTGTTTACACACTTCCTTTCTTTGACATTCAAAAGCCGAGTGTGTGCTATCATCATTGCCCTTCTGTCTCTGCTCTGGAACATTCTCGTTTCAGATCAACGTTAAAGTGTTTTGTAAAACAGCCAATTAATTCTAATTATTAATATTGATGAGAGCAATCACCCCATCAATGAGAGAAAACGTTACAAACAAAACAACAGAATTTTAGATAATGTTTAACTCCTTTGTAGTTGACTTAAAGGACTTGAATTGATCTAAAAGGTAAAGTGCAGGAAAAAAAGCAAAGTAAAATAAAAAATAAGCCAGCAAAACATTGTAGGTAAGCTTATTAAAAACTTATAGGTTTGAACTTACAATTACCCTGCTACAGTATATGGTCTGCCTTATATGACTGATAGAGGATGAGACGAAGACTTCTGCATGGGTTTATATTGATCTTATCCTGGGTTTAATATGCTTCAACGCTTATTATATATTTTTTGTTTTAATTCGTTTACATTGAGTGTTCCGCTTTGTCTACACACTGAGCTTGAGCTCCTCACTAATCATTTTTACTGCTAACAGCTCAAGTTCTGTCAAAATGTGCCCAAGTTAGGTCTGGACTTTTATTTGGTTATTCTCCTAGATGCATATTATAGTTTATAGGCTTTGCTTTGTAGCCTTTGCTGCACTTTTACAGTCATTGTCACCTTACTGGACAATTATATTTTGTACCAGGATATACCATGATTAGCCTTCACAGTATCCATTGTGATGTTTGGCAATCAGTGGCTTTAGGGTGCTCTGACACATAGGTTTTGTTTGCCGTTTTTGTCACCAGGCGACCCTTGGCGTATTGAACAGTGTTTGCAATCTAATTATTGCATGTAAAAGTCTTCCAAAGGGACTTAAAATGTGTTAAAATGTGTAAAAAAAAAAGTAAAAATGTTTTTAAAAAATACCTCAAAGCCCCTCCTTAAATAAAAATTAAAATCACCCCCCATCCAATTATATGAATAAAACATATAAAACTAAATAAATGAACATATTATACCCTTGCATGCGTAATTGTCCAATCTATTAAAATATAACAGTCGTCATCTCGTACTGCTAACATAAACGAAAAAAGGGGGAAAAGCACAGAATTGCTGATTTTTTTTTTGTTACATCATAAAAAAAATGATAAAAAGTGATCCAAACGTCCAGTCTACTTGAGGTAATATTAAAAATTAGATATCATGGTGCAAAAGAATGACACCCCATACAGCCCTGTAGGTGAAAAACTAAAACCGTTAAGAGTCATAATAGGGCCATTTTATTAATATTTAATTGCAAAAAAAGGATTTTATAAAGAAAAAAAAAACATTAAATAATCTGTGTAAACCTGCAAATTGTTGTGTTCGAACTGACCTATAGAATAATGGTATCATGTCACTTTTACCGTATAGTGCATTTCGTAGACATGGGAACTGCCCAAAAGTTACAATATTGCATTCTTTTTTCCAATTTCACCAATTTCTATTTTCATAAATAATATTTTTGGTGTTCCATCATACATGTTATGGTAGAATGAAATATGCCATTATAAAGTACACTTGATCCTGAAAAAAACAAACCCTTACATGGCCTTGTAGATAGAAAACTGAAAGTGCTTTAGCTCTTAGAAGGAGGAAAAAAAAACAAAAAACGCAAAAATGAAAATTGGCGCGGTCAATTGGGTCATTTTGGTACGGGTCTTGAAGGGGTTAAATTGACACCCTCTCTTGATATCATTTTCTTAGTAGAGTTCTATTTAAGTCTGCCCCTGTGGATTCATTTCTTCCTTGTTTTGGGTTTTATGCTACCTAGTTTGTTTATGATGCCTGCCAGACAAGGAAAATTGTGTTCTTATCATGCTGCATATTGTTTTCTGTTGTTGTTGTCAAGCCAGATTTAGTTACAGTGTCAGGTAAGGTTATTTGTTTTTAAAACTGCATTGTGTGTTAACAGCCTAAGGCTACGTTCACATTAGCATTTGACCATCCGGCACCATTCCGTCTACCTTTTCCGTTTTAGAGTAAGCAAAACGGAAACTGTCGGATCCGTTAAAATCCCCATAGACTCCCATTATATTTTAGTGTGCTCCGTTTGCCCTAATTGTGCTCCGTTTGCATGCAATCCGTTCAAGATCTGTTTTTTTGAACGGAAGAAAAAAGTGTTTGCAGTATTTTTCTTTCCGCTTAAAAAAACGGATCACGAACGGAAAGTGCACTTCCGTTTTTTTTTTACATTGTAGTCAATGAGGATGGATCTAAAACGGAAGGTATTTCCGTTCACATCCGTTTTTTTCATCCGTTTTTGCACTGAGCATGCGCAGAAGCAGCAAGAAACCAAAGAAGAAAAATAAACTAATATAAAAACAGATGCTGGCTGATGCAAACGGATGCAAACTGATGTACAAAAGTCAGGTTTTTTTAAGCCAAAATACAAACAGACCATTAAAAAAAGATGAACATTTTGCAATCAGTTTGCATCAGTCTGCTCATCAGTTTATGCTCATCCGTTTAATTAACATAGACGGATCCGTTAGAAACAAAGAAAAACGCTAGTGTGGCCGAGCCCTTACATACTTCACTTTGACGATTATATATGACCGCTATTTGTAAATCTTTTTTAAGATTTTTTTTTTTGCAGACGTCGTTACTGGTGCATCCTCTTTTGTGGCGCAGGACTTCGACACCTTATTTTTTGTGCATGTATTGGTCATTGCGGAGGATAAGAATGTTTCTTAAATGTTCGTTCATGCAAATGTCTTGATTTTAATGGCAAAGTTCTGCAAGTGTGATTTTTCCACGTTTCCAGTAAAAAATTTTTACTTCACATTTGTGTTATTACTGTATATTAGAGATGGGCAGGTAGTGAAATATTTGATAATTCGAAATTCGATTCGAATAGCTCGCGATATTCGTACACTACCGTTCAAAAGTTTGGGGTCACATTGAAATGTCCTCATTTTTTAAGGAAAAGCACTGTACTTTTCAATGAAGATAACTTTAACCCCTTGCCACAAAATGACGTTTGGGAAACGTCATGTAAAGCAGGTAGTTCCTGCAACATGACGTTTCCCAAACGTCATGCATTCCCTGCCTCGCCCCGCTGACCCTATGTGAGATCGGGCAGCAGGAGGAGGCTATGTCACACAGCATCTTCCTGCTGCCTCTGCCCGGAGGGGAGCCACGCTCCCCCCGGCAGTTAACCCCATAGAAGCCGCGGTCAATGTGACCGCAGCGTCTATGGGGATATTTCAGGCTTGGGAGGTGATCGGGCGGCGGGAGGGGGCTGTGGCATATTGCCTCCTCCCTCCGCCACTGCTGATCCTCCCCCTGGCCGTTCTGTCCCCCCTCCAGTACCGGCGGATCGCCGCTATTACCGTTATAGCGGCGATCCGTCGGTACCGGCCATTACCGGCGCCGCCGCTACATTTCATCTCCCCCCACCCTGAATCCACGGTGGGGGGAGATGAAATAAGTGTAAATCAGACCCCAGATCAGCCCTTCTAGTGGCCGATCACTAACTCCTTCCCCGGGCGGCCATCACATCCAAGATGGCCGCCCCCATCGCTGTGAACAGACTGTCTGTTCACAACAATGGAAATAAAAAAAATGAATCAAAGCCCCATGCTCTCCACCACCGGAGGTAGCGGGGAGCATGGGGCAGTGATCGGGGACCCCCCTGTGGGGTCCTGGAGCAGGCGATCAGCGGTATATACTATACACCGCTGATCGCCTGTTCCTAGTGCTGCCTGGCACTTTTTATCCCCTGTCACCATAAATCATTGGGGACAGGAGATAAAAAGTGTCAGTAAGTCGCCCCCCACCTCCCCAGTCACCCCCGTCCCCCAGTCACCCCCCCTTCCCCATATACGTTACCCGATCCAGGGAGGTCCTTCCTCCTCGACGTCCTGACTGCTTCTGATGTGCGCATGCGCGTCAGAAGCAGTCAGCTCTGAAAATTTAAAGTGACAGAGACCAATTTGGTCTCTGTCACTAAACTATGATTACTGTGATAGAAAATATCACAGTAATCATAGTAATATAGTGGAAATGAATGTGTAAAAAGCACAAATGAAAAAGTGTAAATGTGAAAAAGTGAAAAACATACAAAAAAAATAAAACACACTTTTTATTATAGTAATAATTGCGGTTTACTCCCAGATCACCCATAACCACCGCAGGTTGCCTGTAACCGCCCCAGATTGCACGTAACCACCGCACACACACTGCCTCTGACCACCGCACGCTGTCTCTGACCACTGCACGCTGCCTTTGACCACCGCACGCTGCCTCTGACAACCTCACGTTACCTCTGACCACCGCACGTTGCCTCTGACCACCGCACGTTGCCACTGACCACCGCAAGTTACCTCTGACCACCGCACGTTGCCTCTGACCACCGCACGTTGCCTCTGACCACCGCACGTTGCCACTGACCACCACACGTTGCCACTGACCACCGCACGTTGCCTCTAACCGCCCCACGTTGCCTTTAACCGCCGCATGTTGCCACTGACCACCGCACATTGCCACTGACCACCACACGCTGCCTCTGACCACCGCACGTTGCCTGTAACCACCCCAAATTGCCAATGACCTTCTCCAGATTGGCTGTAACCACCCAAATTACATGTACCCATCCCAGATTACCTATAAGCACTTCAGTTTATCTGTACCAATCCTAGATTGTCTGTTACCACCCCACGTTGCCCGTTACCACCCCAAGTTGCCCGTTACCACCCTAGATTGTCTGAAACCACCGCAGGTTGCCTGTAACCACCGGAGGTTGCCCGTAACCACCTCAAGGTTGCCCGTAACCACTCCACATTACCTGTAATCTAAATTTTTTTATTGTATTTTAGTAACTGCACTATTCTAATAACTATTACTAGCTGCGGTTTTGCTCCAGCAAATTGGCGCTCCCTTCCTTCTGAGCCCTGCTGTGTGCCCATACAGTGGTTTATGCCCACATATGGGGTACCGTTGTACTCAGGAGAACCTGCGTAACAGATTTTGGGGTACGTTTTCTCTCCCATTCCTCGTAAAATTGAGAAATTTTAAACTAAACAAACATATTATTGGAAAAATTCGAGTTTTTCATTTTTACTGTCTTATTTTGAATACTTTTCTCTAATACCTGTGGGGTCAAACCGCTCACCGCACCCCAAGATGAAATCTTTGAGGGGTGTACTTTCCTAAATAGGTGTCTTTTTGGGGAATTCTATTCTTCTGGCACTATAGGGGCTCTGCAAACGAACCTAGCGCTCAGAAACTTCTTCGGAAAAATCTGCACTGAAAATGCTAATTGGAGCTCCTTCCCTTCTGAGCCAGGCTGTGTGCCCATTCCTCTAATACCTGTGGGGTCAAAATGGTCACCACACCCCAAGATGAATTCTTTGAGGGGTGTACTTTCCAAAATGGGGTGACTTTTGGGGGGGTCTCTTCTGCCAACACTACAGGGGCTCTGCAAACGCACCTGGCGCTCAGAAACTTCTTAGCAAAATCTGCATTAAAAAAGCTAATTGGCGCTCCTTCCCTTCTGAGGCCTGCTGTGTGTCCATAAAGTGGTTTATGCCCACATATGGGGTACCGTTGTATTTAGGAGAACCTGCGTTACAAATTTTGGGGTACTTTTTTTCTCTCGTTCCTTGTAAAATTTAGAAATTTCAAACTAAACCAACATATTATTGGAAAAATTTGGGTTTTTCATTTTTACTGTCTTCTTTTGAATACTTTCCTCTTATACCTGTGGGGTCAATATGCTCATCCTACCCAAAGATGAATTCTTTGAGGGGTGTACTTTCGAAAATGGGGTGACTTTTGGCAGGATTCTATTCTGCTGACACTACAGGGGCTCTGCAAACGCACCTGGTGCTCAGAAACTTCTTCAGCAAAATCTGCATTAAAAAAGCTAATTGTCACTCCCTTTCTTCTAAGCCCCGCTGTGCGCCCATACAGTGGTTTACACCCAGATATGGGGTACCGTTGTACTCAGGAGAAGCTGCGTTACAAATTTTGGTATACTTTTTTTCTCATGTTCCTTTTGAAAATGAGAAACTTTAAACATATATATTATTGGAAAATTTAAATTTTCAATTTTTTTATGGCCTAATTGTGAATACTTTCTTCCAGCCCCTGTAGGGTTAAAATGCTCATAATTCCCCTAGATTAATTCTTTAAGGTGTTTAGTTTCCAAAATGGGGTCACTTATTGGGGTTCCCAGGATACAAGCCTTCTAAATCCATTTAAAAAAAGAACAGTTCCCTAAAAAAAATCAGTTTTGGAAATTTCATGAAAATTTGATCATTTGCTGATACATTTCTATGCCCCATAACACCCTAAAAAAGTAAAATATGTTTACGAAATTATGCCAGAATAAAGAGGACATATTGGTAATGTGACTTAGTAACTAATTTATGTGCTATGACTTCCTTTTTTAAAAGCAGAACATTTCACAAAAAAACACACAAAGTAGTGACCAAATTTTGCCAGTAATATAAAGTGCCATATGTGACAAAAAAACAATCTCAGAATTTTTAGCATACGTTAAAGCATCACTGAGCTATAAGCGCATAAAGTGGGACAGGTCAGATTTAGAAAAATGAGCCTGGTCATTAAGGCCAAAACAGGCTTTAGAGGCAAGGGGTTAAACTAGTCCTAACTTTATCACTCCAGTGTTCTAATGGTACAATGTGTTTGCTCATTGGCTCAGAAGGCTAATTAATGATTAGAAAACCCTTGTGCAATAATGTTCACACATCTGAAAACAGTCTAGCTCATTACAGAAGCTACAAAACTGACCTTCCTTTAAGCAGATTGTGTTTCTAGAGCATCAGATTTGTGAGGTCAATTAAATGCTCAAAATGGCCAGAAAAAGAGAACTTTCATCTGAAACTCAACAGTCTATTCTTGTTCTTAGAAATGAAGGCTATTCCATGCGAGAAATTGCTAAGAAATTTAAGATTTCCTACAACGGTGTGTACTACTCCCTTCAGAGGACAGCACAAACAGGCTCTAACCAGAGTAGAAAAAGAAGTGGGAGGCCGCGTTGCACAACTAAGCAAGAAGATAAGCACATTAGAGTCTCTAGTTTGAGAAACAGATGCCTCACAGGTCCCCAACTGGCATCTTCATTAAATAGTACCCGCAAAACACCAGTGTGAACATCTACAGTGAAGAGGCGGCTGCAGGATTTTGGGCTTCAGGGCAGAGTGGCAAAGAAAAAGCCATATCTGAGACTGGCCAATAAAAGAAAAAGATTAAGATGGGCAAAAGAACACAGACATTGGACAGAGGAAGACAGAGGAAAAAAGTGTTGTGGACGGATGAATCCAAGTTCGAGGTGTTTGGATCACAAAGAAGAACGTTTGTGAGACACAGAACAAATGAAAAGATGCTGGAAGAATGCCTGACGCCATCTGTTAAGCATGGTGGAGGTAATGTGATGGTCTGGGGTTGCTTTGGTGCTGGTAAGGTGGGAGATTTGTACAGGGTAAAAAGGATTCTGTATAAGGAAGACTATCACTCAATTTTGCAACGCCATGCCATATTTCATCCTACAATAGGACAATGACGCTAAACACACCTCCAAATTGTGCAAGAACTATTTACAGCAGAAGCAGGCAGCTGGTATTCTATTGGTAATGGAGTGGCCAGCGCAGTCACCAGATCTGAACCCCATTGAGCTGTTGTGGGAGCAGCTTGACCGTATGGTACGCCAGAAGTGCCCATCCAACCAATCCAACTTGTGGGAGCTGCTACTAGAAGCGTTGGGTGCAATTTCTCCAGCTTACCTCAACAGATTAATAGCTAGAATACCAAAGGTGTGCAATGCTGTAATTGCTGCAAAAGGTGGATTCTTTGACGAAAGCAAAGTTTGATGTAAAAACAATGTTTTTTCAAATACAAATCATTATTTCTAACCTTGTCAATGTCTTGACTCTATTTTTTATTAATTTCACAATGTATGGTGGTGAATAAGTGTGACTTTTCATGGAAAACACAAAACTGTTTGGGTGACCCCAAACTTTTGTAACGGTAGTGTATATTGAAACAAATATCGAATCCCAATAAAGTCTATGGGAGAAAAATCCTTGGGACCTTAAAATCAATATTCGACCACTAGGAGGTCACTAAGTGCACAATGAAACCTCAGAAAATGACGGCAACACCTCTGGAATGCATATGGGGCAGCAGGGAAAGCATGCCTGGGTGCATCTAACATTAGTGATGCGCGAACATTCCAATTTGCTGTTCTGATCCCGAACACGAAAAACAAAAGTTTGTGATCGGTTTGTGTTTGTGTTCGCCGAACATTCTTGAACAAATTTCGAATTTAAGGTAGAAGCGTATGTTATGGTCTATCGGTACGCACTTGCGTACGTATCAGTAGTAGTAAGATAAGAGGTATTATCCCGCAATCACAGTATACAGCCGTATACTGGGTAAATATTTGTTTTTTACAATAATAAAATGAAAGAGCCGTTCAACGCAGACTGCGCAAATCAATAGTAGCAAGATAACAGGTATTATCCCGCAATTACAGTATATAGCCGTATCAGTAGATGTCTGAACACACTGTCTGTCTCACAACAGCTTCTAAATATATGGTTTTTATACGTTTAGCCCTATCAAGAGCTTTTGGGGGTCCCTTCCTACTTAAATTCAACTAAAAGCTTTCTTTCCCTGGTATACAGTCTGTTCCTCTCTAGCTCCAACCAGCAAGTGGCACAAATCTGAAATCTACTTTCTTCATATTCAGGAGGTGACATAGCCAGCCAATCACAGTTAGAGTTCTGCCTATTCCTAGTGCCTGCCCCCCCCCCCCCCCCCATGTTTATTTGCAGGAAAAAAGCATCAGGAGATGTGGGAGGGTGAATCAAATTTTTACTGCCTTATCTTTCGAATATTCAAACACAATCGAATAGCATGAACAGTGTACTACTCGCTTATCACTACTGTATATATGTTAGAAAAACCTGTATAATTTTTTTCTTCTATTTCAGATTCCATGCAACTGGAGAGTCTTTTTCATCAATGCGTTTCCAGTTCCCAATGGGTATCTCAACCATCTCAGGGATTGTGAAACACGAAGTGGCTTGATTTGGGAAACCTGGATGCCTGATCCTACTAACACATAGCTATAGGTGGTGGATGGCTTTCTGGAGTGAAGTTATTTTCCTAACTGTATAGGTGCTTTAGATGGTAAACATATCTGTGTTCAGAAGCCACCACATTTTTTTTTATTTTAATTATAAGAGATATGTTTCTATTATTCTAATAGATGTAGCAGATGACAACTTTACGTTTGTGGCGGTTCATGTAGGCAGATATGGCAGCTCATCCAATTCAAGGGTACTCCAAGATTAGACGACAACTTCTCCTGAATGAGATAGCTTTGCCAACTCCCAGGCCTCTTCTGGGTATCAATGATCCAGTCCCATTTGTTTTGGTGTCAGATGAAGCATTTCCTCTCTCAACAAACCTCTTTAGACCTTTTCCAAAGTGTGGACTAGGTACTTGCAAGAGAATCTTTAATTTCTCTCTTAGCCATGTACGGAATGTTGTAGAGGAAGCCTTTGGACTCATGGCTAATAAGTGGAGACTGCGACACACAGTTATCAACTTAAAAGTGCATTTAGTTGACACAGCTTGTCTTCACAACCCCGTTCAAGACCAGGTTTTGATGTGAATGTGGAAGTGAAGATTGCAACCTTTGACACCTCAATCCACTGGGATAAAGCCAGGCCACATTTAAGTGGATTGGATGTGCAAGATCGCTTTGCTAATTATTTCACGACTCCCCAAGGGTCTTTGCAATTGCAGTTTGTGTGTGTCTGCTTCCTGTACAGTGAAGTAAACACATACATTTAAATTAGATAGGTAAGGAAGATAGAGGAACGGAAAGGCAGGGTTAGAGATGATTATAAAAGGTTGATTAGGTATCAGGGACAAATAGATCAAAGTGTGAGGGTAACTAGTGTAAGCTCTATAGTTGTCAAATGGCTCCTGTTATTTTTTTGTGTCAGTGCCTGCTGCTCACAGCTCTCCTGGGTGAAGTTAATACCATGAGTCACCTGTCAGGTTACCTTAGGTGGCCTTTTCTAAATCTATCTTAGGCAGCAGAATATGTGTCATTGTCAATGACAGTTATTCTGCTGCCAGACAGTTCTAGAACAAGCCACAGGTGACTCACTGGGTTAACTTTACCCAGGAGAGCTAAGGACAGCGTGTGGATCACTGATGTCCGAGGATTCAGTGTGGTGAGTGTAACACCATATTCATACTCGTGTCATTTGGGGGCAGAGCCTGTGTGGGGCATTTTGGGTTTGGTCCTGTGGCAGTGGGGTTGCAGGGCCATCCCATGGCCTCACTTCCCAGCATGTGCATGCCTTGCGGGGGAGACCGTCACTGACTGACACGGTACAGAGTTAGCATAGGGACCTATGTGAACCAGGATACCTGCACAGGGGAAAACGGGGCAGTATGGTTTGATCAAATTGGATACCAAATTCCTGGTGTTTTTTTTAAAGTAGCTTAGCGGCTTTAGTATCAGCCATAGGTGTGAGGTGCAGCTGCACTCTTCTCTCCATTTCACATTTTGTAACTCTCCCTCTCTCAGCAGTTGGCACTCCCCTTCATAAGACCCACGTTACCCAAATTAGCAGAACACACCTGTGCTCACACGTCAGTACCTCCATGTTTTCCCATTCTGTCTGCAGCAGTGTGGTGAGTGTAATACCATATTCATACTTGTGTCATTTGG
The DNA here is from genome assembly GCF_027789765.1 of Dendropsophus ebraccatus. Taxonomy (NCBI): domain Eukaryota; kingdom Metazoa; phylum Chordata; class Amphibia; order Anura; family Hylidae; genus Dendropsophus; species Dendropsophus ebraccatus. The sequence goes on from NC_091458.1 coordinate 76,004,241, forward strand.
GGGCAGCGTTCTCCGCCGTCAGTGCCGGCAGGACCTGTGTGGGGCATTTTGGGTTTGGTCCTGTGGCAGTGGGGTTGCAGGGCCATCCCATGGCCTCACTTCCCAGCATGTGCACGCCTTGCGGGGGAGGCGGTCACTGACTGACGCGGTACAGAGTTAGCGTAGGGACCCGTGTGAACCAGGAAACCTGCACGGGGTACACGGGGCAGTATGGTTTCATCAAATTGTATACCAAATTCCTGGTGTTTGTTTTTAAAGTAGCTTAGGGGCTTTAATATCAACCATAGGTGTGAGGTGCAGCTGCACTCTTCTCTCCATTTCACATGATGTCCAAGGATTCATTGTACACCAGGGAGGCTACAGTATGTTTACACACTGTCTTTTTTAGTAAAATAACTGCCACTATTTGATACTTAAAATAACAGCCATTGTTTTTAGCCTTATTTCTATGAAGTCTATGAAAACAACGGCCGTTAGTTCACACAATGCATAAAATAAATGTTGTTGTGCCGGTATAAGACAGATCGTGCATGCCCAAAGCATAAGTGTATTTCATGCCATGGAGAGGCCATAGTACAGTGTAGGACTGCCCTGTTTATGAGGCCACCGTAATGTGGTGGGGTAGTTTACACCATTTTCAAATGGTAACCAAGAGCCTCATTATTTTTGTGGAAATTTTTTTTTTGGCAGTTGGGGGGGCTGCTTTTAACTATTTTCATGTCTGTAGTGGGTCTGTATCTTGCCATTGTGGTGAGCTGTTGCATTTTTTTGTGTTTTTGTGTGTTTGCAACTTCAGCCATAGCAACGTGCTCTTGCCTAGTGTGAATGGTTTTCTAGGAGAGCTGACCAAATTCGTCCTATGTTTACACACTGTCTTTTTTAGTAAAATAACGACCACTATTTGATACCTAAAATAACAGCCATTGTTTTAAACCTTCAATAATTTCTGTGAAGTCTATGGAAACAACGGCCATTAGTTCAAACAATGCATAGAATAAATGTTGTTCACAGCTGCCACCAAGGTAAAGTTCAGGACATTTATTGGTGGCTGTTATTTAGCGAACAACGGACAATATTTTAGTTGTTTACTCACAGATTTTATTTTTACCATCCTTCAACTGTCTTTAGAACAAAATAAATTCACCTACAGACTTCTGCCACTGTCAGGCCATGTTCCCACTCTGTAAAATAACGGCCACAATATGAATTTAAAATAACGGCCGTTGTTTTAATTCTTCAATGGCTTTTATTGAAGTCTATGCTGTTGTCAATTGTTGAGGTGTGGGATTTGTTGAGGTCACAAAAAGAAGCAATGTCACTCAGTCATAGCAAAAAAAAAAAAATCTTCTTCTTTATTTTAAGCAAAATAACAAAACAAATAATATACAGCAGATCAGGGTTTGTTGCAGCTGCCTTGGTATCAAGCAGCACCCTGCTTTCCCAGCTCACATACTCTGAGCCAGACTCCTTCTAAACCTAGGGATTCCAGGTGTCTTTATACCCAATTTATCCAAAATGCAGCACTCTTAAAGCAATATACACATCAGTTTAAATCCAAACATAAAAGTGCTACAAACTTGTCCTTTTCTTACACAGCATAAAATTATAATACATATTGTGAAAATAAATAACATAGAAATACAAAAAATATCCAGGAATACAAAACCCACTATAGCTGCATAGCTCCAGCTCAGCCTCACCTGGCAGTAAACAGGTCAGTGCTCCATATAAACCCAGCACCCCCTCCCCTCTGGTTCCTCCTGGTAAGCTGTGGTGCTGTTTGTATGCTGGTGGATGTGTGTGCTGGTGGGAAATGCTGCACTTGTCTGTCTGCAGAAATAACAGTGGATAGAAAGAGGTTTTGCTGGCCAGCAGAGAAAGAAAGTAAGAGAAAGACACAGACACAAACAGACAAACTTATACATCACTCACCCCCCAACATCAATTTTCACACAATGTATATTATTATATTATTATAATATTTATGCTGTTTACACGCTGTTTTTTTCTTTCACTGTCCTTTCACCATAATTACCACTACATTGAATGGTAATAGCCACACTCTAAAGGGTGTGAAAAGGCGGCCATGACAAACGAACTTGATAAATGTATTTTAATACTCAAAATAACAGCTGTGGTTTTAAGTATCTAATAGCAGCCATTGAAAAACATTGTGTGAACAAAGTGCCAATCTGTATTGTCCTTTAACCCCTTAAGTGCATTAAGCTGTAGTGCAAATAGCAGCTGGTAGCGATGATGGCATAGATCATGATTTTTTTAAAATTATATATTAGAAAAAAATTAATACATAACACTTATACCAATATGATACCAGTAAAAACTAGAAATCATGGTGCAAAAAATGACACCCCAACCAAACCTGTAGGTGGAAAAATAAAAGCGCTTTGGCTCTTAGAAGACTAGGAGGAACATTGATTCAATTTGACCTGGACATGCATCAATGGCTTTGGTCATGGGGCTAAATTTATCAAATTCCTGCACTACGACTTGACTCCATTCAGGAAACTATTCTCCTGGGTTTGGTCTATAATTCTAAGGTGGACTGGAGGGAGTAGGCCAGCCACAGGAGGGGTTGTCGGTTCTCTCTGGCAACATCCTCGGCCTAAGCATGGCTCTCTTCTGACATCCCTGTCTAGGTCAGCAACTGGGCCTGGTAAAGACCTTCTGCCATCAAGGGTACTTGGAGAGGGCTCAGGCAAGCTTGACAACCTCTCTAAAACTACTACACTCAAGTAATTTACTTTAACTTGCATGCACAATGTGGTGCTTAGCAGGCTTTTCTGGCACTTGTTTTGATGCTTTTGTGTGTGTGTGTGGAGTTATGTCGCAAAATTGCATGCAAGAACGCTCTAAACAGACATGTCAACCATAGAAAGCAATGTGACATTGAAAAGCGAAACATTTAGCGAACCTGCCGAAGCATACTTTTGGAAAGTTTGCTTATCTCTACTCATATTGCATTTTATACATAAAACGAAAATGATTCATTTAGTCTCTTGAAATAAAATGAAAAAGGAATGATGAGGCAGGTAGGTATATTATAAAGAAAGTAAGTACAATGTAGTTTTTATTTCTTTGTTAGATTTTAAACTCTACTTAGTGCTTGAAACCATATAACTACAAACATAGCAGATTGAAGCATGAAAATGTGAGGAAAATTTGTATTCTCTTTATTTCTACGGAGATAAAAAGGTTACTTTGCTCTTGCAGAGATTCGCCCTTGCCATAAGGAGGTTCTTTAAATTTGCAGAAAAAAAAATTCAACCATTTTCTAACATTAATTATTTAGAATATTTGCATATGCATGTTTTAAGAGTGCCCAAAAGCACTGAATATTAATTGCTCTCTAATTAGCTCTACAAAATATAGCAATTTCCTATGAAGGATTGCACAAATTAAGCTTGCTACAAAAATAAACCTCTGAGCATGCATATAGCTATTTAGAACATTTCCATGCAACATCTGTAACTTTTAATACAGTTCAGTGAAATCTTTCCACTGTTTTCAGATTATGATCCACTCATATAGTTACATTACATAAAAACGGATAGAAAGTCTTGTATTTAGGAGCCATATGTTCTACACTGGGGCACATTGTCAGAAGTTTGTGTCATAGAGATGAATAGAATCTGTGGACTAACTCAAGTTTAGTTTTTCACAAGAACATACAATAATAAAAAACTGAAGACAATTTTTGGGGTAGAGGTCAAAATATTGTAAGTATTCGTATAGTAAGTATTCAGAGTATGCACTGTTCTTGGAGAAATTTCTGCAGCTAAAAATCAATTCTTTACTTTTAAATGGGATCATTATTGCAGCATGTGCATAGATTTCTGAAAGCCATATTCAGATATCCAATGCTGCTTGTATTCTACTTTAAAGGATTTATTCAGCCCAAATCTTTTTTTTTAAATCAGCTAGTGTCAGAAAGTCATATAGATTTGTAATTTACTTCTATTTAAAAAATCTCCAGTCTTCCCATACTTATTAGCTACTATATGTCATACAGGAAATGTTGTTTTATTTTTAGTCTGACACAGTGCTCTCTGCTGCCACCTTTGCCAGAGACAGGAACTGTTCAGAGCAGGAGAGGTTTTCTATGGGGATTTGCTGCTGCTCTGGACAGTTCCTGTCTCGGCCAGAGATGTCAGCAGAGAGCCCTGTGTCAGACTAAAAATAAAACATTTCCTGCAGGACATATAGTAGCTAATAAGTATGGGAAGACTTGAGATTTTTTAATAGAAGTAAATTATAAATCTATCTAACTTTCTGACACCAGTTGATTTAAAAGAAAAAGATTTTGGCTGGACAACCCATTTAACCCTTTGAGGACCAAGCCAAAAATGACCCAGTGGACCTTGCAAATTTTCATTTTTGTGTTTTTGTTTTTTCCTCCTCCCCTTCTAAGACCTTTAGCACTTTAATTTTTCTATCAACAGGGCCATGTGAGGGCTTGTTTTTTTTTACAGGAGTAGTTGTACTTTTACCATAACATGTATGATGGAACCCCAAAAATATTATTTATGATATAAATTGGTGTAATCGTAAAAATAGAATGTAATATGGTAACTTTTGGGGAGTTCCTGTGTCTACATAAAGCACTATACAGTAAAAGTGATATACCATTATCCTATAGGTCAGCCCGAACACAAACATATGCAGGTTTACACAGATTCTCACAGATATTTTTTTTTATTAAATCCTTTATATATATATATATATATATATATATATATATATATATATATATATATATATATATAAAATTTTTTTTTTTTTTTTTTAATAAAATGAGCCTATTGTGACTCTTATATCAGTTTTAGTTTTTCACCTACAGGGCTGTATGGGGTGTCATTTTTTGCACCATGATCTCTAGTTTTTAGTAATAATCCAAAAATTGAAGTAGCACTCCAAAGGTAGAAATGATCAGTGGATTATTTTCTCATAGGCACAGCAGCAGTTTTTAGTAATACCATATTTGTTTAGCTCAGACCTTTTAATTACTTTTTAATACTTATTTTTATATATAATGTAACAAAAAATTGGTAAACCTTTTTTCCCTATCTTCGTTTACGCCGCTCGCTGTTTGCGATGACGATTGTTATATTTTAAGAGATTGGACAATTACACACGCTATGGTATATAATATGTTTATTTATTTTTATGTTTTATTTATATAATGGGAGGGGGTGATTTTAACTTTCATTGGGGGAGGAGCTTTGGGGTACTAATAAAAACGTTTTTAATATTTTTTTTTTTTTATACACATTTTAAGACTCTTGGGGGATTTTTACCTGCAATCATTAGATTGCAGACACTGTACAATGCTATGTCATAGGCATAGCATTGATCAGTGTTAAAGGCTTTCTGCTCATTGAGGCTGCCTGTGGCAGACTTAATCAGCAGATTGCCGATCGGACCGCACAGAGGAAAGTAAGAGACCTCCGGCGGTCCGATAAAGCGATCGGGACCCCTGCAGTCACACTGCGGGGGGCCCGATTGGTAAGAGAAATGGGACTGCCCCTGTCACTTAAACGCCGCGATCGCTTCAACCTGTCATTAACAGTGAGGGCCCGGCTGCTCACTGCATACCCATGGCGTATCGGTACATCCTAGGTTGCCTAGGGGTTAAATCTATATGGAGCACACTGAAGCTGTGTGTAAGTGCCAAGACATATACATGAGCCCTCATGTTTAAGGAAATCTGTCATCTGCAATTTATGTTCCAAACTGCTGACACTGCTAGCTGTTAGGACAAGGAGACACAGGTTACCTCTGTAACACTACCTTATTCCTCAGTCCTGTATCTAGGCCTGTGTCCAGGAGTCAACTAAGCAGGGAGAGGTGAAGCATTGCAGCCTGCAGGTATTAAAGGGGTTATCCAGTGGAACAAAAACATGGCCACTTTTCCCCCTACTGTTGTCTCCAGTTTGGGTGGGGTTTTGAAACTCAGTTCCATTGAAGTAAATGGAGCTTAATTGCATACCGCACCTGATCTGGAGACAACAGTAGGGGGAAAAGTGGCCATATTTTTGTAGCGCTGGATAAACCCTTTAAGGAGCTTGAAAAAGCCTCTTTGTACAAGAGAATAAAAAAGTTTTTTTCCTACATTCTGGAAGCACAGCTAGAGGTATTATAGGTCTCTTGACCTAACAGTTATCTAAAAATGTCAGCAGTTGGGATGCAAATTCCCCTGGATTTTTGTCAAGTTCGTCTAGGAGGTAGTGGACAGAGCACTACTTACCTCCGTGTGGTTCAATTGGTGATATTCTAATGAAGTCTGCCACAGGCAGGCTCTATGTGAAGAACCCTATAATACAGATCAATGCTTTTGCATTGATCAGTATATGGAATCTAATGACTGCATGTAATAGTCCCCCAGGGGGACTTAAAAGTGTAAAAAAATAAAAAGTTTTTAAAATATGCCAAAGCCCCTCCCGCAAAATTTTTTTTAAGGGGTTTTGCACTGAAACATAACTTTTGAATTGTTGCTGCCCTTGATGAGACTAATAATTAATTCCATACTTATTATCTATGTAGCTTCTTTGGTATACGGGATCGCTTATCCAGGCAGGATAGGTGATGTCCTCTGGTGTCCGGCGCTGAGCGGATCTTTCAGGAATTTCCCAAAGATGATTGGAGTCGTAGTGTTAAAATCTTCAACTACTTTATTGCATGACGTAAAAACAATGTAAATACGTTTCGAGGATCATGCCTCTTCATCAGACAAACAGGTTTCTGCACTGATATGCAGAAAATTGGTTCCACCCCCCCCCCAAAATAATGATTTATTATTCTGAATAACATGTAAAACAGATAAAACAAACATTCAGAAACAGCATAATATGTGATAATATAAGTTACTGTACAGTAATGGAGAGGATTGGAAACACAAGGGGTGATAGACACTGCAGGGAGCATAAAAGAATGAGCAGGGCAGATGTGGACACATACATGCAGCACTCTCTGTCTGGGGAGAGAGGGGTTACAGCTATGGAGAGATTACTCCCCACAGTCCTGTCCCCTGATGCAAGCCCCAGCCTGAAGTGGATCTGCCATGATTTGGAAGGTGAGGGAGACTTCCTGGGTCAGAGTACAGTGTTGTACTCACGTTCCAACCCAGTACAGGGAGCTCTTAAACCAAAGCAATGCTCTTAAAACAAGTCACAATTTTGAAATACTGTGAGCTCTTAACCTCTTAACGACGCATGACGGGTATACCCGTCATGCGGCCGTTAAGGGTAAACAGAGAGGGCTCCCGGCGTGAGCCCTCTCTGCAGTGCGCGGTCCCCGGTTGCTATGTGCAGCCAGGGACCGCGTGCATTAGCCGGCGCAGCCGATCGCCGCGGCCGGCTAATTAACCATTCAAATGCCGCTGTCAAAGCTGACAGCTGCATTTGAACAGTGAATGTGGCCCCTCTCCCTGGTGTCTAGTGGGGGATCTCCCCCCCGCAATGCGATCGCAGTGGGGAGATCCATTGTACTGAGCCGGCCGGGGCTCAGCGTCGCTCCGACGCTGTTCGCGGCTCGGCAATCTATTTAGATGGTCTGCAGCAGACCATTATAATAGAGCAGTGATCTGATGGATCGTTGCTCTATTATATACACAGGATTGATCTCAATGGGAGATCAGTTCTGTGTATATAGAAGTCCCCCAGAGGGCTTCATATTACTGTAAGTGAAAGTAAAAAAAAGTGTTTTTATTAATAAAAAATCCCCTCCACTAATAAAAGTCTGAATCACCCCCCTTTTCCCATTTTACAAATAAAAATAAATAAATAAATAAACAAACATGTTTGGTATCGCCGCGTGCGTAATCGCCCGAACTATTAATTAATCACATTACTGATCTCACACGGTAAATGGCGTAAGCGCAAAAAAATCCCAAAGTGCAAAATTGCGCATTTTCGGTCGCATCAAATCCAGAAAAATTGTAATAAAAAGTGATCAAAAAGTCGCATATGCGCAATCAAGGTACCGATAGAAAGTAAACATCATGGCGCAAAAAAATGACACCTCACTCAGCCCCATAGGCCAAAGGATAAAAGCTCTATAAGCCTGGGAATGGAGCGATTTTAAGGGACATATATTTGTTAACAATGGTTTTAATTTTTTACAGGCCATCAGATACAATATAAGTTATACATGTTATATAACGTTTTAATCGTAACGACTTTAGGAACATATATAACAAGTACGTTTTTTCATAGGACACACGGCCTAAAAATGAAGCCCCCCCAAAGAAAAATAATTGCGTTTTTTTTTTTTTCAATTTCACTGCGTATACATTTTTTCTCCTCTCGCCCTATGACGGCACCCCTGGAGAGGACCACCTCCTCCCATAGGACAGGAAACAGGACCACTGGACCTTTAAAAGAAGCATCTCGCCCCACTCACGCCAGTTTCTGTTTCCTGTCCATGGGAGCAGGACGTGCAGGAGTGTATATCCTCCTGCTTGCTGGTTTTTTTCCTTTTTCATGAAGCTTTTAAGACTGGGGCACCCGGCGTACCTATAGTGCCGTCATCCCGGCCGTATAAGTCTCCGCTGTAGGAGCCACGGCCAAGTCTGCCCTCCGCCCCAGCACCTCCTGGAGAGGGTCCCCGTGTGACCCCGGCGCTCCAGTCCCGAGCAGCGTGGTCTCCTCTGGTGCTGGGTCCTGCTTGGGCCTCTGGGCGCAGCGGCGCGCGCGCGCCCTGGTGGTTCCTGGCAGCCGCCGTCGGCGTGCGTGCGGGGCGCGCTTACGTCACGACGCAGGACGCCGGCGCCCCGAGATGACGTCACGCGCTGGGGCCTGTGAGTAGGATATCCTGCGGCCTTGCCGGCAGCATCCGGGCCTCGGCCTGTCGGGGGTGGGGTTCCACACACACGGGAGGGTGTGCCGCATCAGCGCCGCGGCAGGGGGCGGAGCCAGCCGGTCTTCTGTCAGCAGGTGCCAGGAATAAAAGCTGGATTCTGTCGCTGAGGCAGTGTACATCCAGGAGAGCTTGCTGCTAGTACAGGTGTACTCAGCCACTGTTTGGTGGTTTTTTTCTCTTTACAAACTCCCAAAAGTTCCAATAAGAAGAATATCATGGAGTCACAAGGCGCTGAACAATCGGATAATCCTCAACCTGAGACCATTGCGGTATGGTGTGGGTAAGAGGGGTTCCCCCCAATGAAGTCTTGTTTCTTATTAGAGTCTAAATAGGTTTTTTTTTTTCCTCTCTCTCTCTGTATATTAATCTAGGAGGTTGCTAGAGCCAGGGCTAAACCTAGGGATTGCCCTATATGTAAGAAGAGACTAAGTAGTTCCTACACAAAGACCTTATGTGGGGGCTGCATGAATAGAGTGCTGGATGACCAGGGACCAGCATTCTTGAGAAGTATGAAGGGATTAATTAAGAGGCAGATTCGGGTAGGTGTGTTAATTCCTATTTTTATCTTTTAAAAGAAAAAGAGAGAAGAGAGTATTTTATAGTACATTTTTTTCTGTGTATTTCAGGCCTCTCTCCCTTCCACATCCACTTCTACTCCCCCTGCAGTAGATCCCGTGGTGGAGATCCCTCCTGGGGAAATCCCAGGTCCTAGTGGGGAGGCTCCGAATATTCCCTATGAGGAGGTGGAGGAGGAGGAAGAGGCTGAAGGGGATGAACAGCTATCTGGCCTGGAGGAACCAGGAGAGCTTTTACAGACCATAGAAACCCAGGGGGAAGATACGGCAAAAAAGCTCATGCCAGTTGAGCTGGTGGACAATATTGTAAAGGCTGTCAGGCAGACCATGGCCATAGAAGACAATCCACAGCCTAAGTCCATTCAGGACATTATGTTCGAGGGTCTGGCCCCCAGACAACGCCCAGTCTTTCCTATACATCAGAGTCTAAAGACATTGATTACAAACGAATGGGCTCGCCCGGATAGAAAGTTCTTTGTTCCTCGGGCTGTAAGTTCCACAGACTGTGGGTCTCTCCTTTTTTCTACAAATGATACCTTATATTATTCCTTGTACTTACTTGAATTTTTTCCTTTCTTAGTATAAGAGAAAATATCCGTTTAATGCTGAGGAGGTATCAACGTGGGAATCAGCACCTAAGATTGATCCTCCGGTGGCAAAATTAACAAGGAAAGATGCTTTGCCCTTTGAGGATTCCGCATCCATGAAGGACCCTATGGATAAAAGGGCAGAGGTCTATTTAAGGAAGAATTGGGAAGCAACTACTGCCACTTTTAAACCTCTCGTAGCTACTACCTCGGTAGCAAGGGCTACAGAAATCTGGGTGGCACAACTAAAGGAACAGATTAGATCGGGGGCCACTACGGAGGAATTGCTGAGCAAGTTTCCCATCATAGAGGGTTCGGTTTCCTTCATGGCAGAGGCCTCTGCGGATGCTTTAAGATTGTCGGCCAGGTCGGCAGCCCTTTCTAATTCTGCGAGGAGGACCCTATGGCTTAGGGACTGGAAGGGAGATGTCACATCCAGAGCTAAGCTCTGTGCGGTCCCTTGTGAGGGCAATCTCTTATTTGGCTCGGCCTTAGAGAAGGTACTAGAGAAGGCCTCAGATAAGAAAAAGAGCTTCCCACTAGTCTCTACACAAGCAACCAGGCCTTCCAGAGGTAGAGGCAGAAGAGGCAGAGGTGGCACCCAAGTAAGAAGAAAGGACTGGAGGCCCCCTAAAAAAGGTAGAGGTCTTATGTTTTCAGGAGGGGATACCTCTAAGAAACAATCACAATGACGCCAGATTCCTGTGGGAGGGCGATTACAATTTTTCTGTTCAGAATGGTTTGCGATTTCCAACAGTTCTTTTGTGTGTGACATAATAAAGTCTGGACTTAAGATTTCTTTTTTGTCCTCCCCAGGAGAAAGATTTATTATTACTAATGTTACCTCTAATCCCGAGAAACATACGGCCATGGTGACGGAGGTCAGGTCATTAATAGATAAACGGGTCCTTGTTCCGGTACCGGAGGACCAGAAAGGTAGAGGGTTTTATTCGACCCTCTTCTTGGTTAAGAAGCCCAATGGCTCCTTTCGGACCATTATCAATCTCAAACCCCTTAACCAAGCTCTCTCCTACGAAAAATTTAGAATGGAGTCCATCTCCACGGCTATTCTAAACTTATCCCATAATTGCTATATGGCCACAATTGATCTTCGGGACGCGTATTACCACATCCCCGTTCATCCAGATCACCAAAAATTCCTGAGAGTAGCAGTGAATATAGAGGGATCGGTGTTTCACTATCAGTACACGGCCATGCCATTTGGTATTTCCCAGGCACCTAGGATTTTCACCAAGGTTATGGCTGAGGTGATGGCCCATGTCAGGGAGAGAGACATTATTATTATCCCATACCTTGACGATTTTCTTTTGGTCGGTGAGTCCATGGCCTCAGTGACAGCAGACATCTCCATAGTGGAAGAGGTGTTCTCTAGGCTAGGATGGGAAGTAAATGATGAAAAGTCTAATAAGACCCCATCACAGTATTGTAAATTTCTTGGAATATGCCTAGATTCGGTTTCTCAAAGATCCTTTCTGCCTGAAAATAAGATACTGTCGGTCATCCAAAAGGTCCAGGAACTAATAGACCACCCGGAAGTCGCTATTAGAGGAGCAATGTCAGTGTTGGGACTTTTTACCTCCTGCATCCCGGCAGTTCAGTGGGCCCAGTATCATTCAAGGACCTTACAATTACAGATATTAGAGGTATGGAATAGAGAGACTGACAATCTAGACGATGTGTTTGTTTTATCTCCACAGACTCTCAGGTCGCTATCCTGGTGGACAGAAAGAAACAACTTGAACAAGGGTATGCCTTGGAACATACGAGAGTTACTAACGATAACTACAGACGCAAGCCCATACGGTTGGGGGGCTCACTCAGACTCACTAGTTCTTCAAGGGGTATGGAACCCGGAGCACTCCAGACAGTCACAAAATGTGAGAGAACTAAGGGCAGTGTTTCTGGCACTATCACAGGCACTTCCAGTCATCAAGGGAAGAAATGTGAGAATCCTCACGGACAATGCGACAGCAGTAGCCTACCTAAACCACCAGGGGGGCACCAGGTCAGTGGAACTAATGAGGATTTCCCACTTTATATTCAGGCTGGCAGAACTTCCCCTTCTCTCCCTCTCAGCTCTACATCTCAAGGGGGTAGACAACTGCAGAGCGGACTTCCTGAGCCGACATCAGCTGCACCAGGGGGAGTGGGAGTTAAATCAGGAAGTATTCCAGCAGATTTGCCTTCTATGGGGCTATCCACAGATAGACCTATTCGCCTCCCGTCAGAACAAGAAGACCAAAGTATTCTATTCCCTATGCCAGTCGGACAAGCCACTAGCGCTGGACGCGCTTGCACAATCATGGCAGAGGGGTCTACTCTACGCCTTCCCGCCTATTCGACTCCTACCACGAGTCATCAGGAAGATCAGGCAGGACAAGGCACATATAATATTAATTGCTCCATTTTGGCCCAGAAGGGTATGGTTCACTTGGCTCCGCAAGATGTCTCTAGCGGATCCCTGGGTTCTACCAGAACAAACGGATCTCCTGAACCAGGGCCCAGTATACCATCCAGGAATTGGGAGCCTCCATCTGACAGCCTGGCTTTTGAGAGGCAGTTACTGAGAGACCGTGGACTCTCGGACGAGGTAATATCTACTATGCTGGCTAGCAGGAAAAAGGTCACTTCGGACATTTACTTCAGAACCTGGAGGACCTTTCTCCGATTCGTTGGTCATCCCGTTAACGTCCTGGAACCACCCAACATCCCTCTGGTTCTAGATTTCCTACAAGAAGGTCTCAAAAAGCACCTCAGGCCAAGTACTATCAAGGTACAAATTTCTGCCCTCAGTGTACTGTACGACTTTAAGCTGGCAGAGCATCCTTGGGTCAAGCGCTTTGTTAACGCAGCAGTAAGGCTCCACCCGTCAGTGAGAAACAAGCTGCCGCCATGGGATTTAAATCTGGTGCTCTCAGGACTAACAACATCCCCCTTCGAGCCAATTGCAGAGATACAGATCAGATTTCTTTCCTGGAAAGTGGCATTCCTTCTAGCAATCACTTCCGCTAGAAGAGTTGGAGAGATCAGAGCTTTCTCCATCACTCAGCCCTACATGGTTATTAGAGATGATAGAATCACACTCTCCCCTGATCCGGCCTTCCTTCCTAAGGTAGTGTCAGAATTTCACAGATCTCAAGAGGTTATCCTTCCTTCATTTTGTGTAGATGCATCTAACGATATGGAGGCTTTATTTCACACGTTAGACGTTAGGCGTGCTATAATACACTACCTTGAAGTTACCAGGGAATGGAGGATAGATAACAATATCCTGATAGCTTTCCAGGGGAAGAATAGAGGTAGGGCAGCCTCTTCACAGACGATATCTAGGTGGATTAGACAGGCCATCAAGGAATGCTATAGAAGTGGTAATAAGGAACTTCCTACTTCTATAACAGCACACTCTACTAGAGCAGTCTCTACTTCATGGGCTGAGAGGGCCGCAGTGTCTATAGAAGAGATATGTAGAGCAGCTACCTGGAGTTCCCCGCATACATTCTTCAGACATTATAGGTTGCAACTCTCTCCTTCGGAGGATCTTAGCTTTGGCCGTAGAGTCCTACAGGCGGTAGTCCCTCCCTAGGCGGATATTCCTAGTCTACTCTCCAGGGGTGCCGTCATAGGGCGAGAGGAGAAAATATAAAATTACTAACCGGTAATTTCTTTTCTTTGAGCCTATGACGGCACCCCGCCTATACCCACCCATTATAAGTTATTACACTTAATTTAGGTTATGCACATAGAAAGATAGTTATATATTCTAAGATACTTCCACTTGCCTAGCACACATGTGTTACACTTGTTGCTGTGTGTCCTTTTCTACATGTATGTTTGTTAAGCCTTCGCTCCTAGGTTCTTGCTAACAGACTGGCGTGAGTGGGGCGAGATGCTTCTTTTAAAGGTCCAGTGGTCCTGTTTCCTGTCCAATGGGAGGAGGTGGTCCTCTCCAGGGGTGCCGTCATAGGCTCAAAGAAAAGAAATTACCGGTTAGTAATTTTATATTTTTTCTGGTTTCGCAGCATATTGTATGGAAAAATTCAGCCTTTTATTGCGAAGTACAATTAGTGACGCAAAAAAAAGGGCTCATGTGGTTCTGTAGGTGTAAAAATGCAAGTGCTATGGCCTTTTAAGCACAAGGAGGAAAAAACGAAAATGCAAAAACGAAAGTTCGCCCGGTCCTTAAAGGGTTAAACCAAAACGCTCCTAAACTAAGTTACTCTTAAACCAAGGTACCACTGTACATACACACACACACACACACACATATAGAGAGAGACGCACATATTTACACAGCTACATTTACCTCCTGGTTCTGTCTTTCTGGCAGATGTTACATCTCAGGCCAGCATTGGAGGGGTCAGGAGATAAGGCTGTATGGGAGGAGACAGGGCACACACACCTTCCAGTCATAATGTTGCTCTGGAACATTGCTCTTCTGTGCTGGGCCTCCCTCCCCCTTTCTCTGTGCCCCAACATAGACAACAAGAAGCTTAAGGAAGCCTGGAAACAAATTATTTTTGTTTTATCCCCCTGTCAGGTCAGACAGCAGCCCCCAGTGACTGTGCAGCAATAGGAATAATTTGTAATGGGAAGCAAGTGGCAAGATAACCAGACTTCTTGAAACATGCAGAGCTTGAAATAGTCTTCTACAGAGAGACAGTGAGTGATTGTCACTCACTGTTTCCCTTTCAAAACATTATGCAGCCTGCAGGGGCTTGTGTGTGGAGGAAGGAGTGTTGTGACCCGAACTCTTGGTGCACACTGGACTCCTTTGGGCTAGGTTCACACTATGTAACTGTGCGGCTGTATTTTTTATGAGGCTGTAAATGTGCGGATGAAACTCCGGCCGTGGGAAAAAATAGACATGCAGCTCAAAACATACGGTCATTTACTTAGAAATCTGGTTCAACTAAAAATAACAAATAAAATCTTAAGAAAGTAATGCAAACACCTCTGGATGCATCTGGGAAAGCAGGGAACACAGTTTACATGAATTGCTATTACCGGGGTTTGCGATCCTCTGCACTAATGCCGATGTCTCTCATGGTTAATCTATTAAAATAATAAAACACATTTTCGTTGTAATAAAGTGCCTTTCGTTGTTCAATAATTAAATTTAAACTAATCCATCATTTTGCAATTAAATATACTGTTAAAATAAATATATATATAAATAAATGTATATTTATATATATATTTATTTTTTGACAGTATATTTAATTGCACAATGATGGATTCGTTAGAATTAAATTATTAAACAACGAAACTGAATTTATTTCATCGAAAATGTGTTTTATTAATTAAATATGAATTAGTACAGGAAGCTCCATAAACCGTTAATTCATATGCCGGCAAAAGAGCTTTCTGTACTAATCATCACTTTACTTTAATGAAAACATCAAATGTTTCTTCTAATTATGTTATCACAATAGCATTATTAGAAGAAACATTTAGAATTATATGTGCGCTCAGCTGATTGGCTGATCGGCTGAGCGCACATATAAAGAGCCGGTCCGCAGTACATTGACTTCATTGTGCTGCGGACCAGCAAAGAGGACACATCGGGGTGAGTATAGAGCTCTCCCCACCCCCTCCCCAGCACTGCACCCCTCCCAGCAAGGAAGTTAACCCCTTCCTTGCTGGGATGGGTGCAGTCTGACATCAGTCTGGCCCCCAAGGGGTTAAGGGGGATGAAATACATCCTCCCTTAACCCCTTGGGGGCCAGACTGTAAGCAGCGATCTGTAAAGATGCTCAATACCGCTCACAATGATGGGTGTTGTGCTCCTGTTTGTGTGTTTTTTGTGTGTTTCTCCCTTTTTGTTTTTCAGATATCGGTATCCTGGGGATTACGTCGGATTCCGTGGACTACGTCGATGACCAGCGTTTTTTTTTTTTTTTTTTAATAAAATGGTCAATGAGGGGTGTGGGGGTGTTTATAAATAAATAAATAAAAAAACGCATAGGGTCCCCCCTATTTTTATAACCAGCCGGGTTAAAAACCAAACGACAGCAGCCTGGTAACACCAGAGTGGGAAGAGCCATTGGTTTAGGCCCTCCCCAGCCTAAATCTTACCAGCCTGCTGCCGCCCGGTCCAGGAGCGCCAATTTTGACGCTCCGGGACCACTGGCACCCGGCTCTTCCCAGTACCCCTGGTGGCATTGGGTACTGGGGTAATAATGGGGGGTTAGTGTTAGCCATTTTATACCGGCTAACACTAGGCCCCAACTTAGTAATGGATTCCGTCTATTAGACGGCTTCCACTTCTAAGTCTATAAAGTAAAGACATAAAGACAAGACACAAGTTAAAATTTTTTTATTCAAATAAAAACACCCCCCAAACCCCTCATTAACCATTTTATTAAAAAAAAAAAAAAAAACGCTGGTCATCGACGTAGTCCACGGAATCCGACGTAATCCCCAGGATACCGATATCTGAAAAATAAAAAGGGAGAAACACACAAAAAACATACAAACAGGAGCACAACACCCATCATTGTGAGCGATGTTGTGCTCCTTACAGTATGCAGCATCTTTACAGATCGCTGCTTACAGTCTGGCCCCTAAGGGGTTAAGGGAGGATGTATTGCATCCCCCTTAACCCCTTGGGGGCCAGACTGATGTCAGACGGCACCCATCCCAGCAAGGAAGAGGTTAACTGACCCCCCCCTTCCTTGCTGGGAGGGGTGCAGTGCTGGGGAGGGGGTGGAGAGAGCTCTATACTCACCCCGATGTGTCCTCTTCGCTGGTCCGCAGCACAATGAAGTCACTGTGCTGCGGACCCGCTAATTATATGTGCGCTTAGCCGATCAGCCAATCAGCTGAGCGAACATATAATTCTAAATGTTTCTTCTAATAATGCTATTGTGATAACACAATTAGAAGAAACATTTGATGTTTTCATTAAAGTAAAGTGATGATTAGTACAGAAAGCTCTTTTGCCGGCAATATGAATTAACGGCTTATGGAGCTTCCTGTACTAATTAATATTTAATTAATAAAACACATTTTCGATGAAATAAATTCAGTTTCGTTGTTCAATAATTTAATTCTAACGAATCCATCATTGTGCAATTAAATATACTGTCAAAAAATAAATATATATATAAATATACATTTATTTATATATATATTTATTTAACAGTATATTTAATTGCAAAATGATGGATTCGTTAGAATTAAATTATTGACCAACGAAAGGGACTTTATTACAAAGAAAATGTGTTTTATTAATTTAATATATTAACTATTAGAGGCATCGGCATTCGGCATCATTGCCGGCTATTTTTGAAGTACTCCGTACGGACCACCTGTCAATCCACGGCCGCGTTTCCAGCCGCAAACAATGGTCTTGTTCATTTTTTACGGGTCCGTTTACGATCGGGCCGTAGATTCATACATAGTGTGCACTGTGCAGCCGTATATCCTATACTTTTCAGCGTACGCATGAACCACCAAAAATACTGCCGCACAATTACAGCCGCAAATACAGCCGCACACTTACATAGTCTGAACCTGGCCTGAAGCTGTATCACACTTAGCTAAAATAACAGGACCAGATTGTGCTGCCCCTCAGGGACCCGGGAATCTGCCCTGTGTGGGCAAACCCTCACTGGCTGCCAAACACCATGGCTGTCTAAGCAGATGGGCCCCTCCTGGGCCCAATTGGCTGCCCATGTGGTATGTTTGTCACTGTCCTAAACTGTATAAGTGTCCTGATATCCACATTGACTTTCAGATTAGTTTTTCAAGTGTGTAAGTGTCTACATATCTTTTCCTGTATTGTTACCTGGATTTCCCTGACTTTGGCTCTAATACCTGAATATTATCTTGGATCCTGTTTTTGTACATTGCTGCCTGTTTGGTTTAACCCCGGCTGTTGACTATCCCTTGTATGTAAGTTTGTCTTGTTCTTGTTTCGTGTCATCAATGAGGCCCCTCCCCACTTAGCCCTGCCCATTTTTACAAAAGAGGCATTGAAGTGAAAGTTAATTTTTTTGCACAAAATAAGATTTCCACCAATAATTTTGACTTTTTTAATGGCAGAAAACTTGCATACTTGGTTTAGTAAATTTCCCACATAGACATTTGCTGCATTTCTTGGTGTGTTTCACAGTTGTTGTTGTTGTTTTTTTTTTTATCATAAATACTATGGGAAGTGTATAGCAAACAATGGAATTCTACAGTTACTGAGTCAGCAGAAAGTTAGTGTCTTTAAAGGTGTTGTCCGGCAAGCAGAAGACGGCTAAAGCCTTCTGCTTACCACAAAAACTTTTTCTCTCCCTTTCCGTTCTGAAACGTGGGGGATGAGGCTAAGTCTCAATGATCACATTGGGGATTGCATGCGGGACTACTAAGATGCGGAATCTCAGAAAGTGAGCACTGTCTTCTGTTCGCCCGACAACCTCTTTAAGGCACTCTTTACCTTTGCACTCTAGAGCATGTCTTGGATTGCGACCTTGTGGTTGAGTTGATGTGGTTCTCAACGGCTTCTGCTATTCGATAATACCACTCTCACAGTTAACTGGAAGATCTAGAAGGGAATACATTTCATGAGCTGACCATCAGTGTCATCTTATTACAATATCGGGCCATGTTCACATGGCGTAAGACACCGGCTGGTGTCAGAGAAGATCATCCCTGCTGGTACTGCGGTACTGGCCAGATGATCTTCAATTCTGATGAATTGGGATGTAGGTGCACCCGTGTGCGCCCGCATCCCAATTCCCCGCTGCACACAATGGAGTGAACTGACATGTCATAGGAGTGAACTGTCAGCATGTCAATGGAGTGAACTGACATATCTTTTGCGGCCGCTATTCAGTGAATGGCATGTCAGTTTTTCGTGCTGCGGCCGGGATTCCATTCATTCTAATGCAATGTATGTTTTGCATAAATCACAGCCATTGTTGCAAATTGCAACAACGTCCGAGATTTATGTAAAACATATGTTGTGTGAACATTGCCCCATGGCCTTCACTGGAATTAAGTGAACTGTTTAGAACAACCCATTTTTTCCACAAGTGTTTGTTTCTTTCCTCTGTAGGTGCTAGACTTTTATATACCTTTAATAATGGGATTGAATGAAACATCTGCATTCATTGTTTAAGAAGTGTGTCCCAATACTACTGTCCATAAAGTGGATGTCTTACATTACAATGCCAGCTGCTGGATGCTTTTCAGTGCCGATTCTGTCAGATGAGTTTTGGCTCCATTTTCAGCTTCTTTCTCTACTCCCTGAATAGTTTATTTGTAAAGACAAGCTAACTAAAAAAGACACACTGTTCTTTAGTGTTACCTTTTAAGTATTTATTTTTCATGTTACTATCTAACTATACACTAAACCTGATTTTTTACAGTAGCCATAGAGCGAAAGACACTGTAGCACATTCTCTGGCATCACTTTTCAGTTTGTGTTGTGGACACTGAAAATAAGCTACCATAATTTCCTTTTCTTAGAGGGTATGATCAAAATCTTAAGCATAAAGACAGATAACACAGGATGACATCCTTATGTCAAGGGGGACAAGTCAAGTTTTTTCCCCCACTCCTAGACCTTGACCTATGCACACACCACAGCGCAGGAAGAAGGGAGAAGAATTCTCCTTGAAAAAAATTCTACATATTCTATATATAACTATTTATAGCAAGGAATGGTATTATATGAATAGTAGAACATATGCTTTAGACTGTGTATTTTCAAAAGTAGAATAGATGCCTTTTCTGTACATCTTCTAATATGATGATAAATAGTAAGTAGAATTGACAAGGTAATGTGTAAAATAGATTTATATATGGAATTATCTACAATGTTTTTAACAAAGAATATTTTCTCTGTATATTCTTTGATAAAGTAGTACACCTATTTAAATCATCTGTCACCAGGTGGCACTGTTGCTCTTCAAATAATTGAAAGCGCCACTGCAGAACTTTTTAGGTGCAACATTTAGTTTTATTACAAATGTCTGCAGAAAATAAATGCTCAGGCTGCATGCTGGTTGTGATAAATAATTAGAGCAATGTTTATAGTCATAAACATGTAGATCTGTGTACATTTCTCAAGCATACAATTAATAATGAGATATTACAAACCATAACATGGAAGTTTTCTAACACATTAACAAGGTTCAAGTATCTTCAACCTTAAATGCACAAGAACACTAATTAAATCCAAAAATAAAATACTAATCACAATGTATCTGCATATGTATTAAAATAGCTCTGGTCATGTTCTCAAATGTAATTTGTTGTCTATTTTGTCACATTTGGTGTAGTATACAAATGCACATGCAATGGAAATGAGTTAATTGCACAGTTTATTATTTCCAGAAATACAATTAATATATGTATGGAATTTTACCTTGTAACATGAATGTCTATACTTGTTAATCAATAAGGACAATGGTAATTTGCTCTAATATTAGAGATTCACTGCTAAAATGACTGCTCAATTGGATTATCAAAAGCAAAATATTTTCTGATTATTCTGTGATACATTGGGGAACCTGAACAGCTAAAAAGATGTGTATTTAAGATCATTACAATCTAACTATAAAGTTGGTACACCATTGTTCTGGCAATATTCATGTGTGGTAGTCGGGTTGCTAGGTGGATCTTGCAAGGGCATGTGTTGATGTAGCATTAAGCACCTGTCACGGGGCCTGCACTGTTGTATGCACTGCCTAGGTCCCAAACACACGCTCTTTAAAAGGATTGAAAGTATAGTGCACAAGAATCCCAAGTTATGCACAAGAGTTCAAGTTATGCTAAGTTTACACGAGGCAATTATTGGCCCGTTCGTCCGATTAACGATTTCGAAGTAACGATTTTTTTTATAACGATCAGTGTTTAGACGGTACAATATATCGTACGGAAAAATCATTTTGCGATCGCGCGCCTGCAGCCCGCCCGCAGCCCGCCCCCCCCCCCCGCAGCTCCCTGCGCCGCCCCGATCGCCACCCCCGCCGGTCCGATCGCCACCCCCGCCGCTGCCACTCCGATCGCCCCCCCCGCTCCGATCGCCGCAGCTCCTATCGCCCCCGCTGCCCCGGCCACGAGCATACGTTACCTGCTCCGCGTAGCAGGTCTTCAAATCCCCGGCTCCCCTCTTCAGCGCATTGATGAGATGGCTGAAGAGATGAGCCGGGAATTTCAAACGGCTCCTCTTCAGCCAATCAGTGCTGCTGTGCATTGATTGGCTGAAGAGGGGAGTCGGGAATTTCAAACGGCTCCCCTTCAGCCAATCAGTGCTGAAGAGGAGCCGTTTGAAATTCCCGTCTCATCTCTTCAGCCAATCAATGCGCTGAAGAGGGGAGTCGGGGATCTCGAAGACCTGCTACGCGGAGCAGGTAACGTATGCTCTTGGCCACGGCGGCGGGGGTGATCGGAGCGACGTCGGTGGCGGGTGGGGGTGGCGATTGGAGCGGCGATGGCGGGGGTGGCAATCGGAGCGGTGGCGGGGGTGGCGATCGGGGCGGCGGGGGTAGTGATCGGGGCAGCGGCGGCGGGGGTAGCAATCGAACCGGCGCAGGGGATTGCGGATGGAGCGGGGGGCCGGGCTGCGAGTGGGGGACCGGGCGTCGGGCGGCCGGACTATCGCACGACGACTGTTTACACGGAACGATCAGTTAATTTTTTGCGAACTACGAACAACGATTTATGAACATGTTAAAAGATCAAAATGAACTATTTATTGATCGTTCGCTGCATTTACACGTACGATTATCGTTCAAATTCGATCGTTATCGCGAAAATTCGCCCTATAATCGCTCTGTGTAAACTTAGCATTAGGGTCCATTTACACAGAAAGATTATCTGACAGATTATCTGCCAAAGATTTAAAGGCAAAGCCAGAAACAGACTATAAGCATAGATCAGGTCTTCCGGTGTAAATGGATCGTTAGTTTAACCACTTGAATGCTTTGCTGAACATTTCTTAAAAAAAAAAAACAGCACACCTTTTCACAAGTTGTGAGTAAGCAGTTTTGCACTTTAGTGTGATGGCTAGTTCCCTTTATAATACTTGGGCAATTGTTTTGGATAGGTAAACTTGAATAAGATCAGTCACTTTAGTAGGTTTTTAAATAGTAAGACTGAAGATTTGAGACTTTATAGAACACCTGTTATTCCGGTTTGTAGATTACCGCTAGTGATGAGTGAACATCCCAATGTTCAGTTTGGATCCCGAACACAAACATAAAAAAAATTATTGCGATCGGTTCGTGTTCACATTCGACGAACATTAACAAATAATGAATGTACAGTAGAAGCGTAGGTTTCGGTCTACGCTCATGCATACAGATTATCAGGTGCAAAACGTAAATTACGCAGTTGCATACGCATCTTATTTGCATTCATTAGCATACAGATTGTGTACGTTTTTGGTTTAGAGTTACACACACACGTACAGATTATCAGGCACAGATCGTAAATTACACAGTTGCGTACGTTCGCAACTTTGAATATGTTCGAAAATGATCATTATAACCATTCTGATCATCAAACAAATTGTTCATGATCGACGAACATGAACAATTAGCATCATGTTCGTATGAACATACAAACATTTATGAACATGTTCGCTCATCACTAATTACCGCCTATTGCTGGAAGAGATAACGAAGATCCAGATTTTGGGATTACAGACCCCAGGCTTGGACAACCTAACGGACCTAATCCCTTGGACCTAATCCCAAGGTGATCAAGAAGCATCATCAGGGTACTTCAGCTTTTAGTTCAATTTAACCAACTCGCTGGGGACAGTCAACTAAAGAACTTCCTGACAGTATATACTTATAGAAAATATTCAAGCACCTCAAACACGCTCCTGTCATTTTCATCTCAAAAACATCTCCAGAATCCGCCCATTTCTCACCACTGACACAGCTCGGACTCTGTCGCCCTGATCCATTCCCGTCTTGACTACTGTAAATCCCTTCTAATCGGTCTTCCCTTCTCTAAGCTCTCCCCTCTCCAGTCTATCCTGAACACAGCAGCCAGACTCATCTTCCTCTCCAGCCGCTATACCGACGTCTCCCCTTTGTGCCAGTCACTGCACTGGTTACCCATTAAATCCAGAACCCATTTCAAGCTCCTCACCCTCACCCATAAAGCTCTCCACAACTCTGCCCCTCCATACATCTCCTCCCTCATCTTCACCTATCATCCTTCCCGTGCTCTGCGCTCTGCAAATGATCTAACCTTAACATCTTCCATTATCAGAACCTCTCATTCCCACCTCCAAGACTTCTCTTGTGCTGCACCAGTTCTCTGAAACTCCCTACCCAAACACATCAGACTCATACCCAATACCCACAGTTTCAAGCGTGCCCTGAAGACTCATCTTTCAGGCTCCCCTATAACGTTTCCTAAACTTGTTTCCCCCTTCTGTTGTTTCCCTTGCTCTATATCTGACGGTTCCTGCACTTTATATGTTTACTTGCAATCAGATATTGGCGTTGTTACTGGCTCATCCTGTATTTCTAACTATGTACAATGGCTGGACTATGGACAAATAAAGCACTCATGCCTGGTGTCAACCCAAATTATAGTCTGTATGCTCCAACGAGCAGGTCTCGTTTATACTTTGTATTTTATGTTATTTTTAT
Source organism: Dendropsophus ebraccatus (assembly GCF_027789765.1). Taxonomy (NCBI): domain Eukaryota; kingdom Metazoa; phylum Chordata; class Amphibia; order Anura; family Hylidae; genus Dendropsophus; species Dendropsophus ebraccatus. The sequence goes on from NC_091458.1 coordinate 76,027,908, forward strand.
CTATTATGATGTTTTTATTTATTCTAATTTAACTGTGTATTATGTTCCTCTGTACTGTATGCATAGAAAAAAAAAGCGCTGCGGAATCTGTTGGCGCTATACAAATAAATTTATTATTATTTATTATTATTATTATTATTATTATTATTATTATTATTATTATTATTATTATTATTACTATTATTTAGACAAGGCAGTAGAACCCTTTAAAGGTAGTTGCCCCTCTTTAGGGTTTCAACAGGCTATAATTCTGCAGGCAGGTTAAAAATATAAAAAAAGAACACTTAGGGGGAGATTTATGAAAGGGTGTAAATATACACCTGGTGTAAACTGCCCACAGCAACCAATTACAACTCAGCTCTGGTAACATAAAAGTGGAGCTGTGATTGGTTGCTGTGGGCAGTTTACACCAGGTGTATATTAACACCCTTTCATAAGTCTTCCCTCCAGTGTACACTCCTCACTCTAATGCTGCGTTTACACGGAGCGAAAATTCGCCCGATCGTACGATTAATGATTTTGAAGTAACAATTTTTTTTTTTTTATAACGATCAGCGTTTAGATGGTACGATATATCGTACAGAAAATTCGTTTTGCGATCGTTTTGCGATCGCTTAAGCCTATCTCACACATAGGGAAAATCAGTGAACGACTGTTTACACGGAACGATCGGCAAATTTTTTGCGAACGACGATTTAAGAACCTGTTAAAAGATCAAAATGAACGATTTTTCGATCGTTCGCCGCGTTTACACGTACGATTATCGTTCCAATTCGATCGTTATCGCGAAAATTCGCCCGATAATCGCTCCGTGTAAACTCAGCATTAGGGTGCGTTCACACCTACAGGATCTGCAGCAGATCTGCAGCAGATTTGATGCTGTGTTCAGTTATTTAAATGAAATCTTCTGCAGAAAATCAGCTGCAGATCCTGTAGGTGTGAACGCACCATAAAGGCTAATATTAAAGCTGGGTGTACACCACCCAGAACAGGAACAAACAGGGAGCTCTTGTATGAGAGACTGGGCCTTGTCTCTCATTGGTGGAGAAACTGCCTTAGGGCTTTATCCAACTTCAGCAGCCACAGCTAATCTAATGCTGAAAGCTCGGGTTCGGATGGACTCGAGCATGCTCGAGGTTCGCTTATCTCTAATTTTCATGAACCTGCTGATAGTGTCCCTTTAATGACTAATACTTTACATTTTACAGGTACACACAATTTTTTTGTTCCAGCTGGTACATCTTTTTGACTAAGTTTACACCTTCTATAAGCTAGCTGAGTTGTTGGTTCCTATGTAGGCTTGTTCACACATGATATTTTGATCAGTATTTCTATCAGCAGTTTGATCAGTGCCTGTAGCCAAAATCAGGAGTAGAACCGACAGAAAAAAGTTACTGTATAATGTAAATATTAATATCTAGAACAACAGCCGTGATTACTACGGAACTTACGTGGTGCCGTCCTTAGGAATGTCAGCCAGAGTGTATACACATGGTATCAGTAAATAGCGGCCGCAGAAAACCTGTCAGTGCACGCACAGATGCGCCTGCATCCAAATTCAGCGGGGTTGAAGATCATCCGGCCGGGATGATCTTCTCTGACACCTGCCGTTCCGTGACCCGTACTGGTAACGGAACGGCTGGTGTCTTACTACGTGGGAACATGGCCTTCAAATGCAAGAGGTTCCTTCATGAAATGCTACATCTACAATGAATGAATTATTGAAAGCCCAAAAGGAATTATCACAAATTTACCACCAAAAGTAAAAAAAAAAAAAAAAGGAAAATATTTATTAACCCCTTCGTGCTGCAGCTAGTTTGGGCCTTAATGACCAGGCTAATTTTTCGAAATCTAACCTGTCTCACTTTATGCGCTTATAGCTTGCACTGATGCTTTAACGTACGCTAGCGATTCTGAGAATGTTTTTTCGACACATATGGCACTTTATGTTAGTGGTAAAATTGGGTCACTATTTTGTGTGTTTTTTTTGTGAAAAACATCAAAATATTATGAAAAATTCGAAAAATTTGCATTTTATAAACTTTGAAATTCTCTGCTTCTAAAAAACGAAGTCATAGCACATAAATTAGTAATTTAGTAAACATATATTACTTTTTTAGGGTGTTACAGGGCTTATACATTTATCAGCAAATTATCAGATTTTTGTGAAAGTTTCCAAAACTGATTTTTTTGGGGGGGGACCAGTTCTTTTTTTAAATGGATTTAGGAGGCTTGTATCCTGGAAACCCCCCATAAGTGACCCCATTTTAAAAACTAGACATCTTATAAAATTAATCTAGATTTATAATGAGCATTTTGACCATACAGGGGCTTGAGGAAAGTATTTACCATTAGGACTTAAAAAAAAAAAAAAAAAAGGAAAATTTTAAATTTCCAATAATATATCCATTTAGATTAAAGTTTCTCATTTTCAAAAGAAACATGAGAGAAAAAGCACCCCAAAATTTGTAACGCAGGTTCTCCTGAGTAAAAAGGTACCCCATATATTGGTATAAACCACTGTATGGGCACACAGCGGGGCTCAGAAAGGAAGGAGTGCCAATTACTGTAGCTTTTTCAATGCAGATTTTGCTGAAGAAGTTTCTGAGCACCAGGTGCGTTTGCAGAGCGCCTATAGTGCCAGCGGAGTAAAAAAAACCCATAATTACTCCCCAAAATTTGTAACGCAGGTTCTTCTGAATACAACAGTACCCCATATGTGGGCATAAAGCACTGTATGGGCACACAGCAGGGCTTATAAGGGAAGTAGCACCAATTAGCTTTTTCAATACAGATTTTGCTGAAGAAGTTTCTGAGCGCCAGGTGTGTTTGCAGTGCCCCTATAGTGCCAGTGGAGTAAAATCCCCCCATAAGTCACCCCATTTTGGAAAGTAAACCCTCAAGGAATTCATCTTGGGGTATGGTGAGCTTTTTGAACCCACAGGTATTAGAGGAAAGTATTCAAAATCAGTAAAAATGAAAAACACAAATTTTTCCAATAATATGTTCGTTCAGTTTAAAATTTCTCAATTATACGAAGTACAGGAGAGAAATTGTACCCCAAAATTTGTATCGCAGATTTTTATGAATACAACAGTACCCAAAATGTGGGCATAAACCACTGTATGGGCACACAGCGGGGCTCAGAAGGAAGGAAGTGCCAATTAGCTTTTGCAGTGCAGATTTTCAGAAGTTTCTGAGTGCAAGTTAAATTTGCAGTGCCCCTGTAGCGCCAGCAAAGTAAAATCCCCCCATAAGTCACCCCATTTTGGAAAGTAAACCCCTCAAAGAATACATCTTGGGGTCTGGTGAGCATTTTGACCCCACAGGTATGAGAGGAACGTATTCAAAATTATACAGTAAAAATGAAGAACTCAAATTTTTCCAATAATATTTTGGTTTAGTTTGAAATTTCTAAATTTCACGAGAACAGGAAAGAAAAAGCACCCCAAAATCTGTAACGCAGGTTCTCCTGAGTACAACACATGAGTACCCCACATGTGGGCATAAACCACTGTATGGGCACACAGGAGGGCTCCGAAGGGAAGGAGTGCCAATTATCATTTTCAGTGCAGATTTTGCTGAAGGCGTTTCTGAGCACCAGGTGCTTTTGCAGAGCCCCTGTAGTGCCAGTGGAGTGAACCCCTCCCATAAAGTTCACCCCTCAAATAATTCATCTTGGGGTGTGGTGAGCATGTTGACCCTACAGGTATTAAAGGAAAGTATTCAAAATTGGCCAGTAAAAGTGAAAAACTAGAATTTTTTCAATAATAAGTTCTTTTAATTAGAAATTTCTCAATTTCCCAAGGAGCAGAAGAGAAAGTTCACCCCAAAATCCGTAACGCAGGTTCTTCTGAGTAGAACGGTACCCCATATGTGGGCATAAACCACTGTATGGGCACACAGCAGGGCTCAGAAGAGAAGGAGCGCCAATTTGCTGGAGCAAAACCGCAGCTAGTAACAGTCCATTAGAATAGTGCAGTTACTAAAATATAATAAAAAATTAGATTACAGGTAATCTGGAGTTGGTTACGGGCAACCTGGGGTGGTTATGGGTAATCTGCTGTGGTTACGGGCAACCTGTGTTGGTTACGGGCAACCTGGGGTGGTTACGGCCAACCTGCGGTGGTTACAGACAATCTGGGGTGGTTACGAACAATCTGGGGTGGTTACAGACATTCTGGGGTGGTTACAGACATTCTGGGTAACCTATGGTGGTTACGGGCAACGTGTGGTGTTACGGACAACCTGTGATTGTTACGGACAACATGGGGTGGTTACAGACAATCTGAGGTGGTTACAGACAATCTGGGGTGGTTACGGGCAATGTGCAGTGGTTACGGGCAACATGCAGTGGTTACGAACAACGTGCGGTGGTTGTTACGGGCAACCTGTGGTGGTTATGGACAACATGGGGTGGTTACGGACAATCTGGCGTGGTTATGGGCAATCTGGGGAGGTTAAAGGCAACGTGCGGTGGTTACATGTAATCTGGGGGGGCTATGGACAATCTGGGGTGCTTATGGACAATGTAGGGTGGTTACAGATAAACTGAAGTGCTAATAGGTAATCTGGGGTGATTACATGTAATTTGGGGTGGTTACGGCAATGTGAGGTGGTTACGGGCAACCTGCGGTGGTTACGGGCAACGTGCAGTAGTTACAGGCAATGTGCGGTAGTTACAGGCAACGTGCGGTAGTTGTGTGCAATCTAGCATGATTGCGGGCAACCTGGGGTGGTGACAGGAAACCTGCGGTGGTTACGGGTAATCTGGGGGGGATTAAGGGTAATCTGGGAGTAAACCTCAATTATTACTATAATAAAAAGTGTGTTTTATTTTATTTGTGTGTTTTTCACTTTTTGTACACTTACCCTTTTTTTTTTTTTTTTTTTTTTACTGTACTACTATGATCACTGTGATATTTCTATCACAGAGATCATAGTTTAGTGACAGGGACCAAATTGGTCCCTGTCACTTTAAATTTTAGGCAGGCTCTTTGCTTCTGCAGCGCATGCTGCGGGAACTTGAGGGACCACGGAGCACTTTTTATCCCCTGTCACCATTGATATATGGTGACGGGATAAAAAGTGACTCTAAAATGCCGGCCAAAAGTGAAAAACTAGAATTTTTCCAATAATATGTTCTTTTAATTAGAAATTTCTCAATTTCCCGAGGAGCAAGAGAGAAAATTCACCCAACAATCCGTAACGCAAGTTCTTCTGAGTAGAACGGTTCCCCATATGTGGGCAAAAACCACTGTATGGGCTACTAAGGGGTTAAATACATAAAAACAAGACTTGGGAAGGTGACTGAAGAACACATTGAGCCGTGACACAGGAGACTGGACCTGGATTTCTGGTTAGTTCAGCTTTGTTTTACAGCATGATAACAAAAACAATAATGAATGTGAATTGCAAACTTGCTTCATTTCACACCTACTGTTGATTTAGATTTTGAATGTTATAATGACAGGGACACTTTAAAGCCTTAAAGCGTAACTGTCATTTCAGGATCATTTTTTTGAAAACATTAAATATCAACAGTTCAAGTGATTTTAAGAAACTCTGTAATAGGTTTTATAAACCAAAAGAGTTTCCTTCTGTACTGAAAAAGCAATCTCCCAGCCTCCCCCCTCACATCAGAAGCAGCAGGATTTCTGTGTCCATTATGTGGCTATGGAGAGGGGAGGGGCTGAAAGGAGTGAATGAGCACGGAGGATTTCTGCAAAGCACAACACCCTGCAATCTTATCTCAGTAAGTTCATAGAAAAGCACTGACCTTTCTGACCCCAGAATCCTGCGGTTTAGGTGCCCAGAGAGTCTACAAACAGCGACCTTCATGTCACCTCTTCCTGCTCCCTCATCTCCCTCGCCCCCCCCCCCTCTCCATAAGGATAGAATGGAGAGAGCAGAACCAGTCTTCACTGGCTTCTCTGTAATGAAGACGTGTTTGCCTGATAATGCACAGATAAGAAGTCAGGGGGGGGGAGAGGCTGGGAAATTGCTTCTTGAGTACAGAAGAAGGCTTTTTTGGCTGATAAAACCTATTACAGAGTTTCTTAAAATCGCTTATACTACTGATTTCTGCAATAAAAAAAAATATGACAGTTACGCTTTAAGATCTTAAGAAGTTGCTCTGTTGACAGGTTTTCCTAGGAGAGTAGTCTAGGTCAGATTGGGACTATACCTGCTCCTATTTAAACTTCATTCTAAGTCAGTTTGGAGTGAGACCAGTTTTTACCTCTTCTACCTTAAAGAATTGTCATGTGGAGAGGCGCGAAGAGCAGAGACGCGCAACCCCTTCCATTCAAAGAAATCAAAGGCGCGATTACGGGGGGGGGGGGGGGTGATTCCCGCATCCATCCCGGGCCGGGGTCTGCGCTGTAATGGCGCTGATCCCGGCTCGGCATTCTATTGCTTTCGGCTGCAGCAGGTGAAAGCAATAGAACACTGATCTCATGGATTCATGAAGTATAACTATACTGCATGGATCTCTATAAGAGATCAGAGTGCATATACTAGAAGTCCCCCAGAAAAACGTATTTTTAATAACACAAAGCCCCCTCCCCTAATAAAAGTGTGAATCACCCCCCTTTCCCCATTTTATAAATAAAAATTAATAAACAAACATGTTTGCTATCGCCCCGTGCATAATCACCAGAACTATTAATTTATCACATTACTGATCTCACACGGTAAACGGCGTAAGCGTAAAAAAATTCCAAAGTGCAAAATTGCGCATTTTTGGTTGCATGAAATCCAGAATAATTGTAATAAAAAGCAATCAAAAAGTCATATATGCGCAATCAAGGTTCCGATAGAAAGATCACATCATGGTGCAAAAACTGACACCTTACACAGCCCCATAGACCAAAGGATAAAAGCGCTATAAGCATGGGAATAGAGCGATAAGGATTTCTATGAATTTCAAGTGAGTGCCGCAACGTCATCTTTCTCCATTGCTACGTATTGGACTCTACATTGTGGATTGCAGAGCACCACGCTAAGCTGAACGCTGGAGCAGACTGACCAAAAGGGTGAGCCACAGAAGCTGTTCATTTTATACAGAATGTATATGTGTTTATTGGAGTAGTGCCAAGTGAACTCTCTTGAACTATTTATAATTTTTTTATGGTTTCCCGGCACATTTTAGGCAAAAATTACATCTGCCATAGCAAAGTACAATTAGTTGCGCAAAAAATAAGGGCTCATTTGGGTCTCTAGGTGGAAAAATGCCTCTATGGCCTTATGTACACGAGGAGGGAAAAACGAAAATGCAAAAATGAAAACTGGCTGTGTCCCCTAAGGGTTAACTTACAGCATGATGCTGCCATCCCACCTGCAGAAGCCCATCCACTCGGCAAAAGTGAAGAAACCGGGCAAAAGTATACTAGCTGAATGAAAGAAATTACCCTAGGGCTATGTTCCCACAGAGTATTTTTGTTCAGTATTTTGGTCAGGAGTGGATTGAAGACACAGAAAGGCTATGTTCACACACTGTTGAAATTTAGTGGATGACAGGCATTTTATGGCAAATCATTTCTGTTATTTTAAAACAACGGACGTTATTTGCCATTAAATGCCACTAAATTTCAACAATATGTGAACATAGCCTTTCTGTGTCTTCAATCTACTCCTGGTTTTGGTTGAAAAATACTGACCAAAATACTGAGCCGCGGTTTATACACTCTGTATACACTACGGCCAGTGTATACACAAAATAATTGACAGGTCTATTTTGTGCGTCCGCTATTCAGTGAACAGCGGCCATATAAGATAGCCTGTTCACACAATGCAAAGTACAGCTCCTGGCTGTACTTTACATCATGGGCTATGGCAAATTGGAGCGTGGGCACACAAAAATGTGGCCGCATTCCAATTAAAATTAAATGACAGTCGTCTGGCTGATACTGCAGTATCGGCTGGGTGACACATATAAAACAATGGCCATTGTTTGACCCAGACGTGTTAAGTAATGGCCATTGTCTTACCTGTGTGAACATTGCCTAAGGCTATATTTCCACAACAGTAGTTTGGAAAAAAAAAAAAAAAACAGTCATCTATTGATAATGACGGCCGCAAATAATATTTATGATCAATATTTGCGGCCATCTTTATCAATAGACGGTCATCATTTCACACTAAAATCCATAGCCTAAGAATGCTTTTCCCTAATGTGATTTGAGGCAATGCAATTGTCAACTATCTCACAGGATTTTTTTCTTACTGCTGCAAGATATTTAAAACAAGATGTATCATTTCAACCTTATAATGTAACTGCTTTATGTAAATTAAGTCATCTGCAGCCTTCCTTGATCAGATATGCATCTATAATTCAATTCACTTCATTCAAATTCAGTTATGCAAACCTTGTGTTATATTTTGGCAAGAGACATTCCAAAAAAATAACAAAAAGTAATTGAAATATATCTACCTGAAAAAAGTATTGGTAAAAAAGTTATTTCTAAAGTTCCGGAAATTCATGAAACCCCATTTAGAGCTGTTATGTGCAAATAGAGTAGACAGAATTTAATGCAAAATCAAAGAAAATAAAAATCAGGATTCAATGCAGACATTACTATTAGAGATGAGCAAAGGGAATCTGATGAATTTCGATTCACAGCGAATCAGGCATTTAATTCGCCTCATTGTGAATTTGCAAAATATGGCGGCCACAATAGCCGCAATAGCTTATACTTACACAGTTCCGTACATTACGACATTGTGAATATTACGCAGTTGCGTACATCATGAGATAAACATTTGCATGTATGAAAATTATTGTTATAACCATTCCGATCATTGAACAAATTGTATCAGCGAACACAATTAGCAGCATTTTAGTACTGACATACGAACATTTACAAACATGTTTACTCTCCACTATTTTTAATGAAATTCAATTGTAAGCAATTCGTGAATGTTCACAAACTGGTGCGCATATTCATGCACTTTGGTAAATGAATTTCCGAGTGATTCCCTTGTCTCTAATTACTATGTATCCCCAGATAAGATCAGTATCAGAGTGGACACTATGGAATATTATAGGTAAAAAAGGATTTCAAGGAAGATTACCAAAATGGAAACCATGCTTTCCAAGAGAAACATAAGGGGGATTAACTGAAGACCAACATTTTGCTAATCTTTAAATCTCTAAATATTCTAAACTTAATAGATAGTATATTGACAAAAGTTTTAACAAGGCACCAAACACATTTTAATAAATATATGCTTTTGTTTATAGTAAACCCAGTGGTCCACAGAGTCTATGCTGCTTTAGACGGAACGATAATCGACAGAATCGGGCCGATTTGTCCGATTATCGATCGGTGTAATAAATACAACGATCAGCCGATGACAACGATCATTGGCTGATCATTGATATAGGTTAGATCCAATATTTGTCTGGTGCTGACCGCGCACCGCTATGTGTAATAGCGGTGCGCGGCCAGTGACTGACGATCTACATAACCTATTCACGCTCCAGGGCTGCTCCTGTGGTCCGCTTCTCCTTGGGTCTCGCGCGCTTTAGCTTCAGAGTGACCTGTCAGCTGACAGGCCACTCAGCCTCAGATCAGGCCGATCTGAAGCTAGAGCGCTCGGGACTCGGGGAGAAGCGGACTGCAGGAGCAGCCCTGGAGCGTGGATAGGTAAAGTATAAAGTTTAAGCAAGGGCTGCAAGGGCATCAGTAACGATGTCTTTGCAGCCCTTATTAAACGATTATTGTGCGGTGTAATAGGCCCAGTAAACGAGTGCCGATTTTGCAGATCGGTGCTCGTTTACAGGTATTATCGGGCCCCCATCATCCCGTGTAATACCACTCTTAGCCTCTAGTTGCAAAATCATGTACATGTATGTCAGAGGTATATGTAAAAATAGGTGAAATCCAAAGCAGCACGTCCATAGAGAATTCCTGGTTTATTCACAAATGGAGGCCGCCATCAGAGCCATACGTACTTGTATGATGTATGATGAGAAGTGGCAAAGTAAATGGCATAGGGTCTACGAAATGATAAAGAGTAAGGGAAGTACCCTGATTTATTTTACAAACAAAATTTGCAAAATATTTGTTTACAAATTTTTCCACTATTTACTATTTACAATCATCTGCACTCTGGGCACTGTAAATATTTGAACTGGTATAGTGCAATAGGATTTAAAAACATCATTGTTGGAAGTGTGCAATAAGAACTATTCTCACATGATGTGATTTATTAAACTGCTTGAAGACATTATATGAGTTAATATGATGGTGACTAAGTGAGAGTAGTGAGATTTTGTGTATCATGTTGTACTAGGGCTTATTATTTTATCAAGTAACTAATAAAAATTAAGTTTTAAAAGTTTTCTGTGCCTCAGTGACTAATAATACATAATAGTACATCTACAGAGAAAACATGCATATGAAAGAGATACAGTAATACCTTGTTCCCGAACACCTCAGTGTTCGAACAATTCAGAATTCAAACTAAAACTCCCCCTGAAGTTTTGCTCAGTACTCGAACATTGCTCGGTATCCGAACAAAATCAGGGGGATAAATGTCAGCCGAACTGGGGCAGTCACCCATGGTGTACTGGTACGTCCTAGGTCGCCTAGGGGTTAAAAAATTTACTTCCAATGGTGCGTTTACACAAACAGATTTATCTGACAGATTTTGGAAGCCAAAGCCAGGAATGGATTTGAGAAGAGAAGAAATCTCAGTCTTTCCTTTATGATTCTGTTCTCTGTTTACAGTCTGTTCCTGGTTTTGGCTTCAAAATTCTGTCAGATAAATCTCTCTGTGCAAACGCACCATAAGACCTAAAGCATCCTTACATTACCAAATAATGTTGACACAGAGTTGACATTGAAAATGTAAATAATTATCACATTTGTGTTGCTTGATCATCTTTGTTAACTTAATGGCAGCTCTTCACAAAAAAGGGGTTACTGTATTGCCCAACATTTACTACTGACAAGAAGTACACTTTGTCATAATAGTGGTGATGGTCTATTAATATCAATGGTTTAAATTGTCAATAAATATAAAAATCATAAAAAATTGATACATATAGACATATAATTAAAAAGAACACACACATATAAATATATATATATATATATATATACACAGTATATATATATATATATATATATATATATATATATATATATATATATATATAGTTCATGCAGCTATAAACAGTGGGTACGAAATTAAATCGAGATTGAACAATTCTTTCAGGCAATGCGAACTTGTGCACTTCAACCTAGCCACTGTCCAATCAATTTGGGAGCAATTACTAGGACATATATTGAAACTGACAGATTAATACATTTTAGAGAACTCAAATCCCACATAAAAGATAACTACAAACTCAGCTAGATTGCCTCAGTTTAAGATAAGTAAGAAATACTTTCAACTTCCGTTAGATTGTTTACAGGCTGCAGACAATGAAATGTCAGCTCACTGTGATCTACTTTATTCTAGAATGCTCATCAAATAATCTATAATTTATTACACTGTTTGTATGATAAAAGCTGTTCAGTAGCATTAATATTGTATAATCATTTTGTGAATGCAGTTTAATGGTTTAATGTTATTGATGTATTTTTTACTAATCGATAAACCAATGAACTAAGACAACTGTGAAAGTGGAAATAGTTTAATAATGCATTGATGTATCTTTGTCCAAATTACTTTCTCATAAATATACATTTTTCCAACATGTGGATGTTACCTGAATGGAATGTTAGATTAACTCATGCAGTATTTAGACTTTCCTGGTTTATTATTAGCATATTTTTTTTTAATAAACACAATTTAATAGCATGTATCTCCAAAATTATGTTCTGTTCTATCGATGTAGACAAGAGAGAGAATCAGCAAATTTGGCTTTAAACACAATCTCTATGCTATCCTTCCGAGTCTAGTAAATATTTTTACCATCAGTGAATGTCTGTTGATGTTTCGTGATCCCCTTTCTATTTCTGAAACTTGGCTGTATAGAACACTGGCCGTAGTGTATACTGTGTGCAAACACCGTGGCCAGTGTTATATATAATTCAATGCAGTCAAGTATTTTTAGTTAACAACTGCCGTTGTTTCACTAACAAATACATTGTGTGAACTATAGTATATTTAACCCCTTCACGTCAGCCATATGGCTATATACGTTTCTGCCGATGCCCCGTGCAGCAGGAACGTATATAAACATTCCTGACTGTCAAGGCGTTTTAATGTGTGCAGAGCCATATCAATGTGATTGTCCCTAGAAGCATATTCTGGGGAAAGAGAATTTAATCTGTCTATGGACGAACTGTAAATATTCAGATAAATGGGTAGGACCGTTATTGAAGGGCACACTGGATGTTTGGCAAAACTACTTTTACAAGACGCTCGCAACCAAAGATCCCCCACCGCACATGCCAATCGGGATCATCCCTGCATATTTAAACAATTCTCCTACACCTCTAGGATCACCTTGGGATAGTCTTCTTCACTTACCTTCTTACCCACATCTAAAATCTTTTGATAATATTCCAGATCTGGAAACATTGTTGGGAAAAACACTCCCTGGGGGTTCCCATACTTTGTATGAACAAATTTTCAAAGGAGAATGCCAGAAGTTCTTGGCTACCTTTCCTAAGTTTAGAGAAGCTTCATGGCTGGAATGCTACTTAAACATAGAACATTTTCCCAAAGGTCTGATCTCAAGGGTGTATAAGAACTTATTAATTCAGGAAGCAACTTGTAAACCCTCATTTATAGCCTCCTGGGAAAAAGAACTAAATCTCTCCTTTTCTAAATCTACGATATCCCAGATTTTTAAACATTCTCATGGCTTTTCAAGATGTGTGAAAATACAGGAGAATTCATATAAGTTAGCCACTAGGTGGTATAGAACTCTGTACCTCTTAAAGAAAATGAATGTTTTGGAAAGTGATCTTTGTTGGAGATGTAAGGCCCACTCAGGGACACTGTCTCATATCTGGTTAACGTGCCCGAACATAAGTAATTTTTGGTCAATGATCTCACAGCACATACGGGATATATGTGGCTGTGACATCAAACCTGACCCGTCACTTATCCTCCTATGGGTGCCGTCCCCTACATTCACCCCTAAACACAACAATCTTCCTACATTTTTGCTGACAGCTGCAAAATTGCTCATTCCCCTCCACTGGAGAGATGATTGTCCCCCGACTCTTACGGAGTGGATAGAAAAAACACAACAAATAGCTTGTGAAGAGCTTTGCAGCTGGGGAAACGGCTCCCACGAGAAATATCTCACCATTTGGGCTCCTTGGATCACTTTCTATAAGAGATATCTGGCCTCATCTTCCTCTTCTCCCACAACACAGGTGTTGCCATAGTCTCACTAATATTATTCATCTAACACTATGATATATTACTTTTCTATAAATATGCAGTGCTGGTTTGTACCGTCTCTTTCTCTCTTCAGTTTTACTTTTATCGTTAATATAGATTTATGTCTCTAAAACTTCTTTTAAACACAGTTCCTATATCACTCTGTGCATTAAGTCTTTTCAGCAGTCTTCTGCACAAAATTTCATAAAAAATTACAAGCTTCTTGAGAGCATTATGTTTAGTTACTTGAAATTGCAAGGTCCTACGTGTCCTTTATTTTGTTGTCATGCTCTGTGTCACAGTGTATAATTTTCTGTTTAATAAAACTTGTTTGGAAAAAAAAAAAAAAATGTGATTGTCCCAGCACACATTACTGTCCCCAGACCCGGGCATAATGACAGGCAGCTGCAGTCCTGCAGCTGCCTGTCAACCCCCTTAAATGCTGTGATGGGGGGCGTGGCCTGCTTTTGAAGAGACCAGACGTGTCATGTCTGAGCTCCGGCTTCTCCAGCGATTTTCAGCGGCTTCACATCACATATTTTATTTCATTTACTTTCTGTGGACTCCTGAGAAGCTCCTTAACTACTCTGGATGCATACAACATCAAAGTGAGCATCGGCGGCAGCTCAATGTTCAACACCAGCACAAATGTTCAACACCAGGGGATAGCTGACAAAAACAATCTGCTTTCCCGGGTATCCAAACGGAGGAACAGAAATGTAAGCTCCTGTCCCCGACGGCCGCGCTCGGCAGCATCATCTGTCTTCTCCTGAAGCGCTTTCCCTGGTTCCTCCTCCCTCTCCCCTGAGGCTGCTTTGGGCTCACGTTCATCCTCCACTTTAGATCTCTTAAAGCTCTTTGCCGACGGAACATTCATCTCTGATTCTACTGACTCTGAGCTGTCTACTGCTGCAGCACACATTTCTGCAACACAAGACTTTCCTGCTACGTGGCTTAACACGAGGACCGACACTCTCTCCCTGATGGCTCCAGAGTTTCACAGCACTTTCAGCACACATCTTCCAGGGAATACTGCAGCTTGCTCTACTCTTCCTCCTCAGTCCGGTACACTCCCATCAGGGTTTTTGCTGTGCTCACGGCCCTTTTTGCCGGCTTCTGATGCAGTATAAACCTCACTTTCTCCAATATTAGAGGAGGTGAAAAAGGACACTGACAAACGACTTGACTCACTACCAAATTGCATCCCCCAGCTGCCTATGCCCCTTGTTAATAACTGGCTTGTGTCGTTTAGAGACTCTCTTTTAGCAGAGATAGATCATTTTTTCCTTCCCTTTCTTCATCCGTGAGAGAGGTGGAAGACAGCGCTCTATTGGCAGAGTTAAAATTGAGCGAAACAATAGTTGCACACAACTCTCTATCAGACGCCTGCAAAAGGTTGGAAGAAGAAACGTACTTATTAAAAAACAAGATAATGGCACTGGAGGACTTCAATAAGCGCAATAACCCTAAATTTCACAATGTGCCGGAATCTGTTACCCCCTTGGAACTGTCAGCCTTCATACAATAAACCATCAAACACATCTTGCCTAATTGCCCAAACTGCGAATTGACAATTGACTGGGCTAGGAGAATCCCCAGACCTCAGCATCTTCCTTCTTCTACACCATCGCTACACAGACATCATCGCTCGGGTCCACTTCCTACATGGGAAAACAGCGTTCCTACAGGCGACGAAGAGAGGTGAAAAGATTTTGGATGAGCATAAGGATATTGAAGTGTTCGCAGACCTCTCCCCGGAGACCCTGTCTCACCAGAACACTTAGGGAAAAGGATATCCCCTACAAATGGCTCAACTCTGTACATTTGCAAATTACCTACAAAAACGTCAAACAGTATATTACCAACATAGAAGAGGGAGAACGACTGCTCAGCTCCTGGATCCGCGCATGAACTCTCAACTATATTGGACATTATATGGATCTCTGATAGGCCGAACTTTGAACCCCCATATTTCTTTCTTTGGCGTGTCTGCTTGTGGAGCACTAAGGCACGCAGTTATAATGCTTTCCCCTGCTACACATTAAAGCTCCGTCCTTGTTGTGTGCTAGACTGTCTATGCAGTCCTGTGTGTGTTTCGTTTGTACGCTTTCTGATACACGCAGAAACAAAAGCTTTTCCTTTGCTACCTGTTAAACCTTAAAAAGGGACTTATATATGCAATACAAAATTTGAAGAAAAAAAAGTTTTAAAACACAGAAAAAAAACAGAGGCACAGAGGTGTTCATTTTGGTGTTTGAATCCCTGTGTTATGCATTGTTTCCTCTATCAGAGCACTAGGTATACCACAGGAAATCAGTTTTGCAGAGAGTTCTATCAGCTAACATGCAGAGTTATATGAGCATTCTGGTTCATATACATGTTTGTATTTAAAAATAAACAAATGAAAAGTAATTTTAAAAATAATATAATATACATGATCATGATAATTCCTAATTTCCTATAGTAAAGTCAAACCACTCCTGTATCACTTGGAACATGTTTTAAAGTTTTCTTCTGTTGTGCTATGGCTTCTTCTGCCTATTAAACCACAAGCTTATGTTCATGTACAATATTTGGTTGATTGTGCTATTATACTTGTCTTAGTAAAATAAAATTATTGTATGCATTTGTTTGGTACAGTATATGTTCAACCTGTTGCTCTTGTCTGGAAAGGGGACATTAGTGTGGTCCTTATTGTTGCAATGACTTACTTTAGTGAACATTTGGCTAATTGCTCAGCTTTATTGAGAAAGGACATAAACTCCAAAGGCAATTTCTAAGATCTGTTTTGCTGCAGCTATAATGCGCAAACTTTTATGACTCCTAATTAATAGTGTTTGTAAAGTATATCTAGTCACGTCTTATTTTATTTGCTAATCTGGCCATTTAGGAAACAATGTTACTGGTATTCTCGTTGTTTATTCTTTTTTTTTGTGCTTTGCAAGTAATAAAAATTAAACAGCTTCAGCGGAAATGCTGTTTGACCTTCATTGTAGACATCTATTGTATCTAAACTCAACATTTTTTTTTAATTCCTGGAAATGCTTTATGGGGGAAAGAGATCAATAAGATGTGATGGTTAATTAAGGCTATTGTCATAATATGAATTATGTGCCTCAACACGTAAGTTCTTCATGATCATTTAAATTTATAATAATTTGTATTTTATGGTCAATAAATATTCAAAGCTAAACATATTTAGATATGTACCAACATAGGCAGCATAGCTGAATGATTTATAGTATACGGCTGTTTGTTTTGCAGACATTTTACTCCACCTACCAGTAAGTAATATTACTGCTAAAAATGATAATTAGAGATGGGAGAACTTTTCAAAAGTTTGGTTCGCCAGTTCGCAAATCTTTGGGCATAAAGTTCACAAACTTGCTAACTGATTTAAAACAAACCATATATTAAGTTAAAACAGCATATTTTTGTTCAATTTTTGCTTTTGCAAATGAAAAATAGCAAAATTAGAATGAAAATATGCTGGATCACTATCATGCACTAATACCGCCTGTCATTTCATTATATGGTTGCAGCATATTTGTGTTCTAGTTTTGCTATTTTTCTTTTACAATAGGAGAACTAAAACAAAAATAAACAACAAATTTCATTCATACATTTGACTAAGGTATATTTCTGTAAATTTTTGAATGAAAAAAAAAAAAACAGCAATGTTCTTAGTACTCCATTTATTTAATAAAACTGTGTGAGCCAAAATTCTCAATTAAAATGAAATATAAACAATAACATGTACCAAATCATACCGAAGGGCCCTTCTAGTAATATATACAATACAATACTCAAGTGAATGTATCCAAAAATACAGTCATAAAATGTAAGCATATACGTAAACACACACTGGTCCGCAACACTGCTGTGGACCTGTGGTAGAGTCCTTGTGTCCTGGTGTTTACTCAGTGTGAACTGGCCCTTAGATCTGGTAATAGTGAAGGTGCAGATTCAATCATGTAAAATCTTTGTCACTTCATGTCACACTATGTTAGCACATTTCAAATGTGGGTCTTGAACATGAAAGCTGAACTGTGTTTTTTTTTTGTTTTATTCTTGCACTGACATCATGATATACCAAACTACATGTTGAAAAGGAAGAGTTCACCAACCTACTGTTGGCAAGAGTATTAATTTTAGTGTTTAAAAGCTAATATATTATATTTGGTTAAGATGTCAGAGATTCAATATTCCCAAAAGTTTATATTATAATAGATTTTATTTTCCAACACCATCAACTCCAGGAACATTGTATTAATACAAAACCTCCTCTCCATGTTTCTATTCTGAATGTTTATAGCATTAATTTTATATTTCAAAATTAGATTTTGTCTCCATGGACCTTCTGTGTTATTATCTATGAACAACTGTAATTGCCTTGCCTGATTACATTTAAGTTATGGTAAATGAATGGTGTTAAATGACTATCATAGCAAATTATCTAAAAAGGTTAGATTGAAAAATGTAACTAACAGATTATTTTTTAATGAAAATATATTTGCTATCAACTTTTGTTGCTATAAATTTGATTGTAGGAGCTATTAAATATGTAATTTTTTTTATTTGCAAATTACTCACTTTTTCTGCATATAGATGAATGCAATATACTTGAAATGTGGAACTCACACAATACTGCTTTATATTTTAATTTTAAGGTATGTTGTTATTATTATTATCATCATCTTCATTATCATCATTGCCAAAATACCATTAATAAACAAGACAACTAGTAAAAACCAGCAACATATGGAAATCATAAATCAATCTACCAGGTCAGTCAAAACCTAAATAGAAATACGAGATTTAAACAGGCTTTTACAATACAGTCAAGCTCAGATGTATTGAACCTAGGATGTTCTACTGTATATATAAAATTCTTAACTTGACATCCAAAGACAGTTTGAACAGCTTGGTCACTAGCAGGAGAATAATGCAAATATAAAAGTATGTAGTTTATTCTTAATTTAATTTAAATTTTTTCTTCTTAAATAATAGTAATGAGCATAAACAAACCTGTAATGCCTGGATTAATGATGAAACATGATGATAGTTATGAGCATACCATGAGACATGGTGATGTTCATGTGCAATGTTCTCTTTTTTTTTTAAACAAAATTTTTATTAAATTTTTACAACTCACTTATATGATACATAAACATCGACATCAATATATGATGCTGCCAGGGAATATACATAAAGAAAGAGTATATAAATGGAGACATGCAATGCTGTTCCCCCTAGTTCCCACGAGAAGGCATGATTTTAGCCCGAGTCCACACTATACACCCCCTCCCTCATTGTGTCTCTCGAGATCTACTTCAGAAAAGAGGAATGGGATGTCAGCAGAGAAGAGGTTAGGGCCCCCTAGCAAAACCTTCCCTGTAGCATTAGTGATTCAAGGATAACATCAAGAACTTTGTCCCTAACGAACATTAGGACAACAACCTATAACCCCCCAAAAAAAAGGCCAATGGATCAACTATAGGCACATGACTGCCCCACACACAGAACTAAGACACACATAAAAACAAAAACACGGATACAGACGAAGACAAAAACGCAAAGAAAAACAGAGAGAGCCAGCCGGACCAACAAATAACACTTAGGTGACCCTCAAAACACCCAATGTGCCCTTAAGATCTTCAGTACAGTACCATTCCGATGCTTTAAACAGCAGCATACTTTCCTTCCTTTCATCAGGGGTAGATATTTTTTCTAGGAAAGGTCTCCATTTGTGGAAGAATTGTTTGGTGATCTTCCCCATGGAGCGCAACGTGTCTATGTGAAGGATTGTTTTAAACTGGTCTGTTATTTCAGAAATTACTGGCGTCGAGGGGTCCAACCAATGCCTAAGAAGGCAATGTCCTCTTTTGCTCCCAAGGGTGTTAACTGTGTATTTCAAGTGTCTAAGTGTCTCAGAGTCTACAGAATATAATATAACTGTTAACATTACAGACAATAAAGATATATTCATCTACATCTGCTTATATCCCTAATCTTTGGATATAATGAACCAAGAGGATGGTAAAGATGGACACATCAGTAACTTAAATTCTGACCTGCAATTTGTGCATATGTGAGGGATTCTCATTTCAGAATTCAAATTGGGCTCTAGTTTATGGTGCCTGGTTTTGCCACTAAGGACTGAAGAATCTTTTGTTTTTATTAGCAGGTTGGCTTTTAACCCACCCTCTTGTTTAAAAATATAGTAACTCCCGAGAGGGGAGTCCTACACTGTTTTGTAGAAAATTAGCTAACAG
This sequence comes from Dendropsophus ebraccatus, assembly GCF_027789765.1. NCBI lineage: Eukaryota > Metazoa > Chordata > Amphibia > Anura > Hylidae > Dendropsophus > Dendropsophus ebraccatus. The sequence continues at coordinate 76,047,536 of NC_091458.1, forward strand.
TGGCTTTTCCCTCCTCTTCGAAACCCCCATAAAAGCTCCATGGATTGAATCCATGGTAGGTATACCCTATGGTTTTAGGAAAATTCAAGACAATGAAGCTCCGTGATTAAATGTTATGAAAGACAGTAGTCCAGGGCTAATTTATTAGCATGATTGCTTGAAGCAGGGGTAGGACAAGCTTTGTTGATGCCTAACAAAAGGATTTCGGAAAACAAGATCCTTGGGTCAAAAGGTTAGGATACAATAACTGTCATATTAATTGAAAGGGTAGCTGTTTGCACACCTGGAAACCCTACCGCATACACCCCTGCAATGTGACTTTGTCATTTGGAGACTTGCTTAAGACCTCTGTGCTGCCCAGTTGGTGATCTTCCACTATTGTTGGCCTGTCTGCCAATCTTACTGATCAATGCTAAAAAACAGCATTACGTTGATAAATGACTGCTTATAAAAGTGTAAAAAAAAATTTCAAAAATGTAAAAATCTCAAAGAAGCTTTACTATAAAAAAAACACACACCAGAATTGGAAATTTGTTTTCTCATCAAATATCAGAAAAAATGAGGAAAAGATTTAAATGGAAAAAAGAAAATTGGATGTGCTATCAACCCACTGTGTATTTAAGGGGTTAATACATATTGGGGGACATTTTAAAATCAAGCCCCGCCTCCATTCACCCCACCAAACTTACTAAGCGTACAGCCTCTTAGTGAATCTGGAGAGACCTGCACACAAGCTACACTTGCCCTGGAGATTAGGCATGACAGGAGGCTACACCTTCTCCTAGCCTTGCAGATCCCCCACCCATATGTCATAGGCTCTATTCACACAACGCTTTTTCCTCTACATTTAAAATTATGTCTGTCATTTTGAGTTTACAATGACATCCATAATTTCGTTGTTTGGCCGCCCATCAGTACACTGACGCCTGTTGGTACATTATTCTGATTTGGGTTTACTAATTGGCCTTTGGGTGTGTCTTTAATTGAAAAAGGGTACGTATAAGGGTCAATTTACAAAAAAAAGATTATCTGACAGATTATCTGCCAAATATTTGAAGCCAAAGCCAGGAATGGATTTGAAAAGAGCATAAATCTCAGGCTTTCCTTTATGACCTGACCTCTGTTTCTGGCTTTGGCTTCAAATATTTGGCAGATAATCTGTCAGATAATCTTTCTAAGTGGCTCTGACTAGACCAATAGGTCAGGGCCAAAACAGCAAGATGTTCCTGGTGTGCAGTATTTCAAATCAGTGAACATGTGAAAGGATCATGTGCGCCCAATACTCACAGATATCATGAGAAGTGAAGAAGTGGTTAAATGCCACAGAAGAGCTACTGTAGGACAAATTGGTAAAAGGGTTATCCAGCATTAGAAAAATATGGCCACTTTCTTCCAGAGACAATACAACTCTTGTCTCGAGTTCAGGTGCGGTTTGCAATTAGGCTCCATTCACTTCAACGTAACTGAGTTGCAAAACCCCTCCCAAACTGGAGACAAGTGTGGTGCAGTCTCTGGAAGAAAGGCAAACGCTGGATAACCCCTTTAATTTAATTATCATAGAAGGGTGCAGGTATATGTTTAAAATCTCTACATATAGAGCTGCTTAGCTTCATCATTCAAGGTACCTACAGTGGATTTGTATTAGAACTGGACTTGGTTAGAAAGAAAAAGGGGTTTCCACATTCACCCCATTGCTTCACCACCCCACAGTGTGATTGTACTGCAAATGACAACCAGGACACTGATTAAGGCAGACTGGTCTGCCATATGTGTACCCCACTCTAGAGACTTGAATTAATGGGTGGGACACCACATAAAAGTCGGGTAAGGCTGGGTTCACACACTGTTTTTTTTTTGTTTTGTTTTTTTTTAATCCATTTTTCCGTTGACTCCCATTATAAAAAAGGATCAAAACACAACCTTTTTTTTAAATGTACACAAAAATGTGGTCGACCTTTGATCCAGCTTCTTTTTTATAATGGAAGTCAATGGAAAAATGGATCAAAACAGATGAACCCAAATGCATCCATATTTCCATCCGTTTTTTTTATGTGAAAAAACAAGACAAAAAAAAGTTTGAACCCACTGTTATTTTGGAAACCCACTAATCAACACCCTATTTGGTATACAAAATAGTCAAAAGTGTCTCTTATGGTGCAGCATATGCAGATAGATTGAAACCATCAAATTTTAAGTGATTTATTTATTTACAACTTTGGATATTCCAGGACCACATGTCTTTCTGAGATCTTAAGAAATATTTTATGAAATAGTGAATCAAACCTGCTTGCATTTATTACTAACTGGATAGATTGTGGCATCTGGCCCAGCCTACCCTATTGCCTGTTTGTCATCATAAATACACACAGTCACCAACTTGTGACATATGTTTCCTTTTTAAATGTATTCTTAAGATGGCTGTCAGAGCTGAAAGTCAACTATTACTCATAATATTTTTTGCACATTCTGGTCACCAGGCATTTTCCCAATCCAAATCTAACAACATAATGATAGAGGTTATAAGTTTCTGGCTCAGCTTACACATGCTTTCATTTCCATTTTTATAGACTTGTTAGATTGCTTTGCTATCTGTGTCTGCATTCCCTCTCCTTCTGTGTGCAGTTATACATTTCCTCAATCTAAAAGGAATATACAAGTAAATGGTCTTTTTTAATCAATATTAAAATGAGTGTCCAATTGCTTTAAGCTACAACAGTTCAATCAATTCATAATGAAATATCTGATATATCCTTTATTTATCCTTATAGTTGCCACATACACACACACACACACACACACACACACACACACACATTCAATATGTATATTCATGTATTCACAAATGCATATACATATGTACATTTACTTCATGTATAGTATACATAAACCCGTAAGTATGTGGACGGTGACATGATAATATTCCATTTAAACAATACAAAAGTAATTGTTGCAAGTCATATTGTCACAAGATGGCAGAACTAGATCTCCCCCCCCCCGCCCTTACATGACATGAAAACTATAAATGCATTGGGATAGGTGTGTAGCAGAAACTCAAATACCAAAAATGCCTGCGGCAAAAAAACTGATGTAGTAAAAAGTGTGGTTAATGGGGAGGGGCATTTATTATGAGATGCAGCGGCCATTTTGTGGTGCAGAGAGGCCACTTGTGAATAAATCTATTATATTTGCATTGCACCTCTGCATAAATATGGCGAGCATCAGCCGATTCGGGAACATTTTAAGGCCCAGTGCTAAAAACGCTGGACTTAATAAATGCTTTTCAGGGCATGCATCCCTTCAGGAAGAGAGACATTATGACAAGACAGAAATGGAAAACATATCTGAAAAATTGGCAATAGCCCCACTACCATCATTAACGGCATGGTAATACATAGTAAAAACAAACAGTAAAATAAAATAGGTACAATAAAATACAAGTGTGCAATAAGCATATACATTATTATATAAAAACATGGCATTAGACAATACTTTCTAAGAAACATTAAAGGGATTGTCAAGCTTTAACCCTTCAACAACAAAGGGTGTAAATTTATGCTTCTTTGCTGTTAAAGAGGTATACAAAGGGCTCACTATCTGACCACTCTCTATACAGGGTGTCCATCACTTACTATTGTTATCTTGGGACTGCTACTAATAGCCACACGGGACGTTCACTCTGTGCAGCAATTTACCCATGTGCGGCAATTTTAAATGCCTCCATTGGTGGTCCGGTGGGAGGATCAGTTTGCCCTGATATGATTGAATTTCCCTCGATATGACCTAGACAAACCCATCCATCATAGTTGCAACCCACATCCTCTTCCGGCTCTTGGCGCTGATATTGCTCATGAGCACCCACTAAGGGAGACTAACAATAAATAAATTAAAATAATAAATACATAGAGAAATAAATAGAGAATACAGTGCTGTGTGAGGTTACATGTAGAGAATACAGCATGCTGTGGGATATTACAAGTAGAGAATACACCGTGCTGTGTGATGTTACAGGTAGAGAATACCAGTGGTCTGTGTGCGTGTTATAGGTAGAGAATACAGCGTGCTATGTGGTGTTACAGGTAGAGAATACAGCACTCTGTGTGGTGTTACAGGTAGAGAATACAGTGTGCTGTGTGGTGTTACAGGTAGAGAATACAGTGTGCTGTGTGGTGTTACAGGTAGAGAATACAGTGTGGTGTTACAGGTAGAGAATACAGCGTGCTGTGTGGTGTTACAGGTAGAGAATACAGCGTGCTGTGTGGTGTTACAGGTAGAGAATACAGTGTGCTGTGTGGTGTTACAGGTAGAGAATACAGTGCTGTGTGGTTTTACAGGTAGAGAATACAGTGTGCTGTGTGGTGTTACAGGTAGAGAATACAGTGTGCTGTGTGGTGTTACAGGTAAAGAATACAGTGTGCTGTGTGGTGTTACAGGTAGAGAATACAGTGTGCTGTAGGGTGTTACAGGGAGAGAATATAGTGTGCTGTGTTGTTATAGGTAGAGAATACAGTGTGCTGTGTTGTTATAGGTAGAGAATACTGGGTGCTGTGTGGTGTTACAGGTAGAGAATACAGCTTACTATGTGGTGTTACAGGTAGAGAATACAATCCCCACAATTAAATGATGCAGTACTGCAATTAAATGATTCAGTAACACAATAAGGCTATGTTCACACTGCGTATGAGTCCGGCCGCATTTTGTACGCCGCTGTACATGTGCGGCTGAAATATGGGCGTGGGAAAAATAGACATGCGGCCGGATGCGTACGAACCGCGAACATACGCCCGTAGTACAGTTATGCTTCCCTAGCTTGATTCGAAGTGATCTTAAACAGGTTATTTACTTGGAAATCTTCGCCCAGCCCCGTAAACCACACAGAACCTTTTGGATCGAAAAATCAAGTTCAATTTGGCTGAAATAAGTACTTTGTACGGGACCACATGGAAATCCACGGCCGTGAGTTTCAACATTTCCGTCCTCAAACAATGGTCTTGTTCATTTTTCACGGCGCCGTATACGATCCGGCCGTAAGCTCATACGTAGTGTGCATTGTGCGGCCGTATATCGTATACTTTCAAGCGAACGCATCAACCTCAAAACTACGTGCGTATATTCGCGGTTCGCACTACGGCCGGAAACATACGCAGTGTGAACATAGCCTAAGGCCAGGTTCAGACTATGTAACTGTGCGGCTGTATTTGCGGCTGTAATTGTGCAGCGGTATTTTTGGTGGTTCATGCGTACGCTGGAAAGTATAGGATATACGGCTGCACAGTGCAATCTATGTATGAATCTATGGCCCGATCGTAAACGGACCCGTAAAAAATGAACAAGACCATTGTTTGCGGCTGGACATGCGGCCGAGGATTGACAGGCGGTCCGTAAGGAGTACTTCAAAAATAGCCGGCAATGATGCCGAATGCCGATGCCTCTAATAGTTAATATATTAAATTAATAAAAAACATTTTCTTTGTAATAAAGCCCCTTTCGTTGGTCAATAATTTAATTCTAACGAATCCATCATTTTGCAATTAAATATACTGTTAAAATAAATAGATATATAAATAAATGTATATTTATATATATATATATATTTTTTGACAGTATATTTAATTGCACAATGATGGATTCGTTAGAATTCAATTATTGAACAACGAAACTGAATTTATTTCATCGAAAATGTGTTTTATTAATTAAGTATTAATTAGTACAGGAAGCTCCATAAGCCGTTAATTCATATTGCCGGCAATAGAGCATTCTGTACTAATCATCACTTTACTTTAATGAAAACATCAAATGTTTCTTCTAATTATGTTATCACAATAGCATTATTAGAAGAAACATTTAGAATTATGTGTGCGCTCAGCTGATTGGCTGATCGGCTCAGCGCACATATAATTAGCGGGTCCGCAGTACAGTGACTTCATTGTGCTGCGGACCAGCGAAGAGGACACATCGGGGTGAGTATAGAGCTCTCCCCACCCCCTACCCAGCACTGCACCCCTCCCAGCAAGGAAGGGGGGGTCAGTTAACCCCTTCCTTGCTGGGATGGGTGCAGTCTGACATCAGTCTGGCCCCCAAGGGGTTAAGGGGGATGCAATACATCCTCCCTTAACCCCTTGGGGGCCAGACTGTAAGCAGCGATCTGTAAAGATGCTGCATACTGTAAGGAGCACAACACCGCTCACAATGATGGGTGTTTGCTCCTGTTTGTGTGCTTTTTGTGTGGTTCTCCCTTTTTGTTTTTCAGATATCGGTATCCTGTGGATTACGTCGGATTACGTGGACTACGTCGATGACCAGCGTTTTTTTTATGGTTTTTTTTTTAATAAAATGGTCATTGAGGGGTGTGGGGGTGTTTTTATTTGAATAAAAAATTTTTTTAACTTGTGTCTTGTCTTTATTTCTTTACTTTATAGACTTAGTAGTGGAAGCCGTCTAATAGACGGAATCCATTACTAAGTTGGGGCCTAGTGTTAGCCGGTATAAAATGGCTAACACTAACCACCTATTATTACCCCAGTACCCAATGCCACCAGGGGTACTGGGAAGAGCCGGGTGCCAGTGGTCCCGGAGCGTCAAAATTGGCGCTCCTGGACCGGGCGGCAGCAGGCTGGTAAGATTTAGGCTGGGGAGGGCCTAAACCAATGGCTCTTACCACCCTGGTGTTACCAGGCTGCTGTCGTTTGGTTTTTAACCCGGCTGGTTATAAAAATAGGGGGGACCCTATGCATTTTTTTTTTTAAATAAATAAATAATTTAAAAAAAACGCATAGGGTCCCCCCTATTTTTATAACCAGCCGGGTTAAAAACCAAACGACAGCAGCCTGGTAACACCAGGGTGGGAAGAGCCATTGGTTTAGGCCCTCCCCAGCCTAAATCTTACCAGCCTGCTGCCGCCCGGTCCAGGAGCGCCAATTTTGACGCTCCGGGACCACTGGCACCCGGCTCTTCCCAGTACCCCTGGTGGCATTGGGTACTGGGGTAATAATAGGGGGTTAGTGTTAGCCATTTTATACCGGCTAACACTAGGCCCCAACTTAGTAATGGATTCCGTCTATTAGACGGCTTCCACTACTAAGTCTATAAAGTAAAGAAATAAAGACAAGAGACAAGTTAAAAAAATTTTTTATTCAAATAAAAACACCCCCACACCCCTCATTGACCATTTTATTAAAAAAAAAACAATAAAAAAATGCTGGTCATCGACGTAGTCCACGGAATCCGACGTAATCCACAGGATACCGATATCTGAAAAACAAAAAGGGAGAAACACACAAAAAACACACAAACAGGAGCACAACACCCATCATTGTGAGCGGTGTTGTGCACCTTACAGTATGCAGCATCTTTACAGATCGCTGCTTACAGTCTGGCCCCCAAGGGGTTAAGGGAGGATGTATTGCATCCCCCTTAACCCCTTGGGGGCCAGACTGATGTCAGACTGCACCCATCCCAGCAAGGAAGGGGTTAAGTGACCCCCCCCTTCCTTGCTGGGAGGGGTGCAGTGCTGGGGAGGGGGTGGGGAGAGCTCTATACTCACCCCGATGTGTCCTCTTCGCTGGTCCGCAGCGCAATGAAGTCACTGTACTGCGGACCGGCTCTTTATATGTGCGCTGAGCCGATCAGCCAATCAGCTGAGCGCACATATAATTCTAAATGTTTCTTCTAATAATGCTATTGTGATAACATAATTAGAAGAAACATTTGATGTTTTCATTAAAGTAAAGTGATGATTAGTACAGAATGCTCTTTTGCCGGCAATATGAATTAACGGCTTATGGAGCTTCCTGTACTAATTAATATTTAATTAATAAAACACATTTTCGATTAAATAAATTCAGTTTTGTTGTTCATTAATTTAATTCTAACGAATCCATCATTGTGCAATTAAATATACTGTAAAAAAATAAATAGATATATAAATATACATTTATTTATATATATATATTTATTTTAACAGTATATTTAATTGCAAAATGATGGATAAGTTTAAATTTAATTAGTGAACAACGAAAGGGACTTTATTACAACGAAAATGTGTTTTATTATTTTAATATATTAACCATGAGAGACATCGGCATTAGTGCAGAGGATCGCAAACCCCGGTAATAGCAATTCATGTAAACTGTGTTCCCTGCTTTCCCAGATGCATCCAGAGGTGTTTGCATCACTTTCTTAAGATTTTATTTGTTATTTTTAGTTGAACCAGATTTCAAAGTAAATGACCGTATGTTTTGAGCAGCTGATGGAAAGGAATGCATTCTGGAACTTGTAGTACTGAGCAAGTGCTCAACCAGGAAGTACAGTAACTAAATACAGAACTAAGACCTTCAAATCAAATAGATTTTTTATTCTGATAGCACTACATTCTCACATATTAGAAGATTGTACTCTATGGTGTGCTTTTTTCCTATTTTGTTTTAGCCTACAATTTTCCATTAAAACTATGAAGGAACTCATAGGAAATTAAGTAGTAAACAAAAAAGCGTGGAACAATTGAGAATAAGTTTTTATATTTATTTTCTTTAATCCCTTCCCTTCCGAGCCAATTTTAATTTTTGCTCTTTCATTTTTGCCTCGTTATGTTTAAAAGGCCATAGTGCTTGCATTTTTTCCACCTACAGACCCACATGAGACCTTATCGTTTGCTAAACCAATTATACTTTGCAAAGACAGACTTAATCTTTCCATAAAATATACTGAGAGACCAGACTTATTTGTGCAGTGAAATAGAAAAAAGTGCAATTTTTTTTTTTTTTTGGAGGGCGGAGGAGGGGTGGCGGTTATATGTACACCGTTCGCCCTATGGTAAAACTGACATTTTATATAAGTTCCTCAAGTCAGTTTGATTGCAATAAGGCAGCTTATGTAACTTTTATTTTATTTGATGGCTTTTAAAAAATGAAATTAAAGGTTTTTCAAATTGCTCTATTCTAATCCTTATTGTAACATCAAATCCATAAAAATTGTAACAAAAAGTGATCCCCCCACTAGACAGCAGGGATGGGGGACACAAGGAACTTAAATGGAGCTTTCAACTTTGACAGCTGCATTTAAATGACTAATTAGCTGGATTGACTGCGCCGGCTAATACCCGCGGTCCCTGGCCTGGCTGTCCTTCAGCACCATAAGCCCTCTTTGCTTCCCCCTAACAGTGGCAGGACAAGCATACTAGTCCTGCATTGTTAAGGGGTTAAAGAAACCCCAGGAGACCCCATTGTTGGCAGCTTTGCACATCAAAATGAACCAGTTCCATCAGCAGCCTTAAATGTATGTGCCATTACAAGGACTGATGATGCACTATGCTTTGCATAAAAAAACACCCTTATCTTCTTTATACTGATGTATTCCCATCATTGTGGTACAAACTTCAAAAATCTTATAAATCTTAATTTAATTTGTCCCAAAACTCTTGTTTCAAACCTGAATGGCCATTTTAGATTTTAGTTCTCAAGTACATTTTCATCTGACAGTTTTGTTTTTGAATGTTACCACTGGTTTACATCTCTAAATAAATCCTCTGAGGGAAAGTGATCAATCCTTGTACTAATGATATGTCTGCCTCCTTGACAGTGTTCTTAATTTGGAACAACTCTGCACTTATATGTTTCAGTTTCCTTATGTGCTCTGTCGTGCTTTTTTGCATTGCTAACATAACCAGTGCTTTCCTTCTTATAAGAAAACTTGCTCAATTGGCCTGTTTGTTTTGTTTTCAGCTCATATAGACACATAAAAAGGGATTTATTACATAAGCTGTTGCAATGACTACAGGTTGCACATCAAACTGAAATGTGTTAGACCCTTGTAATATGGGGCAGCAGATTTCTCTGCTAATCTACAGTCTCGGAGTGTCCTTTACCCTCTGTGTGGCATACTCCAGCTATGAGCATGTGTAGCTTTCTGCTGTAATTGTTTTCCTGCATGAATCAATTTATAGTAAATTTGCCAGGTGCAGGAAGTAACGTCTCCTCTAGAGGGAGTCTCACACACACAGTGCAATTCTTGAAAAATTTAAAACTGGCTGCTAAAATTATACTTAAAAGTGTTTGTTTTATTTTATTTTTTTCAAATTCAACACTTGAAGTTGACTGCAGACCTATATTGTGTGTGTGTGTGTGCCTGTCTGTCTGGGGAATACAGGACAAGAATATAGCTCTTTATATTAAGACAATGAACTGGTTTACCAGTGATTTATTTTTACAAATACACTGAAGTAACATTTAATGATTAAGTGTCTAGAACTATTATAAATTTATAAATAAAAGAAACATTTCAAAATATACCCATTTATATGATTCATCAGACATGTTACATGCTTCTCTGGCCTGATAAATGATGAAATACAGCAATACCTCAAATGAAATGTAAATATAATTTTAGCCAGTTTCCTCTTTATAAATAAAGCCCAACATTTTCTATTAAAAATGTGATATCAATTCTACTTCTTCTGACATAATATAGAAAAAAAATTCTTACACAGGAAAATCACATCCTACTGGTTCTATCTGTCTTTTATTGGTTTCCAGATTGAAAAAAGATTACATTTTACCACCTCTCTTTCCTTCCTTTACTTCTTCATGCATCTCCCATCTCTCTTTTAATCATCCTAGCAACACGTCTTGTACAATCAAAACCCAAATAACTTTGCGCTTACTCAGGCATAACTACATGTTGACTGAACTTTTTAACCTGTTCAGTGTCAAACACAGTTAAGAGTTTTCTGTAGCTTTTTACATTTGCAAGATAATCGTGAGAAGTGCAAGGTTAAAAAAAAAATGTAAAAATAAATATATAATAATGTATATGTTAAAAATAAATAAAAATAGGGAAGGGGGGGGGGAGATAGATGATTGAAGCATGATTGATAGCCAAACTGAGATGTCATGTGATCAGACTGTATACAGAGCCTGGTTATATACAACACTGGCAGTTTTATATACAGCCAGGTTATATACAACACTGGCAGTTTTATATACAGCCAGGTTATATACAAAGATTGTCAGTGTTATATACAGCCTGGTTAGATGCAACATTGGCAGTGTTATACAGTATACAGCCTGGTATACAACATTAACAATGTTATACTGAGCCTGGTTATATACAACATTGGCAGTGCCCTCTTAGGCACTACCTTTCATTCTTGGTGAGGAATACACAGAAGAGGTTTCAATGTTTCTAATACTGTATACACTCCCCCCCCTGCAGATAGCCCCTGTACTGTATACACTCCCCCCTGCAGGTAGCCCCTGTACTGTATACACCCCCCTTGCAGGTACTCCTATACTGTATACACTCCCTCCCTGCAGGTTGCCCCCATATTGTATACACTCCCCCGCATGTAGCCCCCATACTGTATCCCCCCCCCTCACCCCTGCGGGTAGCTCCCATACTCTATACACTCCCCCCACTTGCAGGCAGCCCCCATACTCTATACCCCCTTTGCAGGTAATCCCTATACTGTAAACACTCCATCCTTCCCGCAGGTAGCCCCTATACTGTACACATTTCCCCTTGCAGTTAGCCCCCATACTGTATACACTCCTCCCCCCTTCTTGCAGGTTGCCATCATATTGTATACACTGCCTCCCCTTGCAGATAGCCCTCATACTGTATGCACTCCCCCCTTCAGGTAGCCCCCCATTCTGTATACACCCCCCCAGGTAGCCTCCATGCTGTATACATTCCCTATTACCCCCTTACTGTATACATTCCCCAACACCACCACCTGGCAGGTAAGCCCCTTACTGTATACACGGTATATACACTGTACACTGTTAGGGTGCCTTCACACCTACCGGATCCGCAGCGGATTTCGCTGCAAATTCACAGCGGCAAATCCGATGTGGATCCAGTGTCATTCAACCCTATGACACTTCCTACTCACAACAGGATTAACATTCCGCTGAAAGTATGTAAACTAAACCCCTTGGCGGCTGGAGCGTAATTACACTGACAGAGGCACCCATCATCCCACCTGCACAGACCGCTGTTAGATCGTGCAGGCTCCCCTCCAGTGTGTTCAGCGCTTTGCTGCTGCTACCGGGGCATGGCTCTCTCCTCACAACTGTGGATGCCCCCCCAAGCAAGATGGAGCGGTGTGTGCAGCATCCAGAGCCGTGCCTGGCAGCAGCACAGCTCTGCACACACTGGAGGGGAGCCTGCATGATCTTACAGCGATCCGTGCGGGCGGGATGATGGGCGCCTCTGTTAGTGTAAGTTACGCTTTGGCCGCCGGAGGTGTTAAATTACATACAGTATGTAGTGTCATAGTGTTCTATGACACTGGATCCACACCCAATGTATATGTGTTCCAAATTTGGGGTCAAGCGGTTCAGGCAATTGAAAGTCTATATGGGACAGACAGACTTTCATTTTTATGATATAGATATTCAATATCAGGTAATAAAGGTCCATTTTCTGTACCCTAATTTAAACTATATAAAATATTTTATGCCATTCAGTGAGGCATGTTTAAGTGGAAGACAATACCAATAAAATATCTCTCTCTGCTACATGCACATGACATTTACGCATAAATAAATAAATAAAAAATCCTGATCTTATCAATAATAAAAGAAAACAGAAGACAGAGAAATACATACTTATAATGACTTGGAGACCAGGTGTCAATTTGTCACAAGTGGCACAACAAAAAGAAACAACAAATCTCTTATAACTGAATTGGAAAAAAAAAATAAAGCAAAAAAAGTTCAAAGTAGTAGATATATTTATTAGCCATATATAAACAAATGCTGAAGGTAGTTGTTGCTGCAAGCAAAGGTTGAACTTCAAGTAATAGTAATATGAATTGATCTTGTAATATTAAATGTGCAAATAAAAAATAAACTCTCTATTGCAGGCATACCACTTCACTCCTGCAGAACACCATATTGAATGCCAAAAGAAAAATAAACAGAGCATGAAAAATGAGTGCATCAAAAGCTTTGAATCAACCGTTAGCAAAACTATTTGGAGTAATGTTAAAGGGGTAGTGCGGCGGTAAAGAATTATTCACAGAATAACACACATTACAAAGTTATACAACTTTGTAATGTATGTTATGTCTGTGAATGGCCCCCTTCCCCGTGTCCCACCCCCCCCACCCGTGTACCCGGAAGTGTGGTGTGGTGCGGTATATCACCTGTCACGTGCCAACACCCGTCTCCGATCTTCATTCACTGACGTCTTCTTCGGCCAGCCGTCGAACAGCTCCGTCTGTTCCGAATGCTGGCCGCCCTCTGCAGCGTCATCCTATGCTCAGCCGCGATTGGCTATTGTGCTCAGCCAATAGCGACTGAGCAGCTGATGACGTGGCCGCGTCATCAGCCGCTCAGTCGCGATTGGCTGAGCATAACTGTGCTCAGCCAATCACGGCTGAGCACAGTTGTGACGCGGCGGAGGGGGGACGGGCGGCAGCGACTCGGCCGTCCGCCTGAAGATGACGTTTGGCACAAAATGGCGTACGGCTGTATAACTTTGTAATGTGTAATGTGTAACTTTGTAATGTTTGTTATTCTGTGAATAATTTTTTAGCGCCGCACTACCCCTTTAATGTGGACTTGTGAGCATAAAGGTAAAATATTCTCATTCTAATTGGTTTGAATGTAGTGTTAAAATCTTAAAGGGTTCATAATGAACCCCTTTAATATGAAAATATTACCTGATCACTTTTAGGTCTCATTCACATAGATGCATGCTCTTACCATCATTGATGAACTAGGCACAGTGGTAATGACCATGTGATTACCATGATATAGCAATAAGTCTTGGTGGGCTTTATAAAGCAAATGTATCATCAGGTACATTGGGTTTTTATATGAATGGATCAGCAACGGCGTGGGGATGCCAGTGGTACTGTTCTTTTTTTTTCTGAACTGCTGCCTGATTTCCATTCACAGCGCCAGTCTATTCCTCAGCACCAGTGTGACAATCTCCCGTCCTCTATGTGACACAGCTCCATTAAAATCAATGGAGCTGTGTCACAGAGGGGAGGGGTTTTTGTCACACTGGGAATCGGCGGGCATGCCCCCAGTGCTTCATGCTGGGCCAGAGCTCAGGAATAGACTGGCACCATGCGCAGGAACTGGGTGGCCATTAAAAAAAAAAGGACCACGCCACCGTCATCCTCACATTGGCACCAATCCATTCATGTTAAATTTTTTTTAAAAGCTATGTACCTAATGGTACTTTCGCTTTAATGTAATGTTTTGTGAAACTAATGTTTGTAATACAATTTGGTGAAGAAGATGCATGCTAGTAAGATGAATGTGTCTGGCATCACTCTCCAGGAGTTCCAGGAGAGGGGCCTGCTGTGGAGGAAGATAATGTGCCACCCAGACTATGTCCAAACTAGACACAAGAGGTGGTCCACTCTAGCTAAGGGGCCCACCTGGGAACTCAGTATGTAGAATATTTGAAAATCTTTAAATAAAGGAAGCCTTAACCCCTTAATGACACATGACGGGTGTGGCCGTTAAGGGGGATCAGAGAGGACTCCTGGCGTGAGCCCTCTCTGCAGCCCCCAGTCCCCAGTTGCTATGTGTAGCCAGGGAATGTGGGTATTAGCCGCGACCGGCTAATTAACTATTCAAATGCAGCTGTCAAAGTAGTGTATAGTGTATTTGAATAGTGTATGTGACCCCTCTCCCTGGTGTCTAGTGGGGGATTCGTTGTAATAAGCCGGCCGGGGCTCAGCGTCGGAATGACGCTGATTCCAGCTTGGCAATCCATTTAGATGATCTGCAGCAGACAACGATAATAGAGCACCAATCTGATGGATCAGTGCTGTTATATGCACAGCATTGATCTCAATGGGAGATCAGTGCTGTGTATAAAGAAGTCCCCCAGGGGGCTTCTAATTACTGTTAGTGAAAATAATAATAACCCACTCCCCTAATTAACCCCTTCACGTCAGCCATCTGTATATATACGTTCCTATTGCACATGCCCCGTGCAGTAGGAATGTACATATACGTTCCTGACTTGAGGGGGCTTTGTGATGAGAACGGGATCGCTGCAGGGACAGCGATCCCGCTCTCATCTGTGTACAGCACCGGAGATAATGAGGATCAGCTGCGATTCCGCAGCTGACCCCCATTAACCCCTTAGTGACCGCCGAAACGGCGGTCACTAATGGGCCGGTGCCGCCACTGTATTTCATCTCCCCCCACCGTGAATCCACTGTGGGGGAAGATGAAATAAGTAAAAATCAGACCCCAGATCAGCCCCTAGTGCCCCAGTCACTAACCCCCCCTCCCGCGGCGGCCATCGGATCCAAGATGGCCGCCGCGATCACTGTGAACAGACTAATGTCTGTTCACAGTGATCAAAAAAGAAAAATGAATGAAAGCCCCATGCTCTCCGCCACCGGAGGTAGCGGAGAGCATGGGGCAGTCATCGGGACCCCCCCTGTGGGGTCCTGGTACAAGCGATCAGCGGTATATACTATATACCGCTGATCGCTTGTGCCATGTGCCGCCGGCAATTTTTATCCCCTGTCACCATAAATGATTGGTGACAGGGGATAAAAAGTGATGTCCCCCCACCCCCCAAGTCGCCCCCCACCCCCCCTGTCACCCCCGTCCCCCAGTCACCCCCCCCCTTCCCCATATACTCACCTGCTCCTGGAGCTCCTTCCTCTTCCATGTCCTGGCTGGTTATGAAGTGCGCATGCGCTCCACAACCAGCCAAGCTCTGAAAATTTAAAGTGACAGAGACCAATTTGGTCTCTGTCACTGAACTATGATTACTGTGATAGAAAATATCACAGTAATCATAGTAGTACAGTGAAAATGAATGTATAAAGTAGAAAAAGTGACAAACATACAAAAAAATTAAACACACACTTTTTATTATAGTAATAATTGCAGTTTACTCCCAAATTACCCCTAACCCCCCCCCAGATTACCCGTAACCACCGCAGGTTGCCCGTAACCACCGCACGTTACCCGTAACCACTGCACGTTGCCCGTAACCACCCCAGGTTGTCCGTAATCACGTCAGATTGCACGTAACCCCCCAGATTACCCGTAACCACCGCACGTTGCCCATAACCACTGCGCGTTGCCCGTAACCACCGCACGTTGCCCGTAACCACCACACGTTGCCAGTGACCCCCTCCAGATTGTCCGTAATCACCCCAGATTGCCTGTAACCACCCCAAATTACATGTAACCACCCCAGATTAGCTATAAGCACTTCACTCTATCCGTAACAATTCTAGATTGTCTGTAACCCCTCCAGGTTGCCCGTAACCACCGCAGGTTGGGCATAACCACCCCAGATTGCCCGTAATCTTGCCAGATTACATGTAACCCCCCAGATTGCACGCAACCACCGCAGGTTGCCTCTGACCACCGCACCTTGCCTCTGACCACCGCACGTCGCCTCTGACCATCGCACGTCGCCTATGACCACCGCACGTCGCCTATGACCACCGCACGTCGCCTATGACCACCGCACCTTGCCTCTGACCACCGCACGTCGCCTATGACCACCGCACCTTGCATCTGACCACCGCACCTTGCCTCTGAACACTGCACCTTGCCTCTAACCACCCCAAATTGCCAGTGACCCCCTCCAGATTACCCGTAACCACGCCAGATTACAGGTACCCACCTCAGATTACCTATTAGCATTTCAGTTTTTCCGTAACCACAGCAGGTTGCCTGTAACCACCCCAGATTGTCCGTAACCACCCCAGATTGTCCGTAACCACCCCAGATTGTCCATAACCACCCCAGATTGTCCGTAACCACCCCAGATTGTCCGTAACCACCCCACGTTGCCCGTAACCACCCCACGTTGCCCGTAACCACAGCAGGTTGCCTGTAACCACCCTAGATTGTCTGTAACCACAGCAGGTTGCCCGTAACCACCCCAGGTTGCCCGTAACCACCCCAGATTGTCCGTAACCACCCCAGATTGTCCGCAACCACCCCAGATTGTCCGCAACTACCCCAGATTGTCCGGAACCACAACAGGTTGCCTGTAACCATACCAGATTGTCTGTAACCACAGCAGGTTGTCCGTATTCACACACACCACCACCACACCACACTAGGTTGCCTGTAACCACCCCAGGTTGCCGTAACCACAGCAGGTTGCCTGTGACCACCCCATGTTGACCCTATCCACCCCAGATTATCCGTAACCACCCCAGATTACCCGTAACCACCTCAGACTGCCCGTAACCACCCCAGACTGCCCGTAACCACCCCAGACTGCCCGTAACCACCTCAGACTGCCCGTAACCACCTCAGACTTCCCGTAACCACCTCTAGATTACCCGGAACCACCCCAGACTGTCCGTAACCACCCCACATTACCTGTAATCTAATTTTTTAAATTGTATCTTAGTAACTGCGCTATTCTAATAACTGTTACTAGCTGCGGTTTTGCTCCAGCAAATTGGCGCTCCTTCCCTTCTGAGCCCTGCTGTGTGCCTATACAGTGGTTTATGCCCACATATGGGGTACCATTGTACTCAGGAGAACCTGCGTTACAGATTTTGGGGTACATTTTTTCTCCTGTTCCTTGTGAAATTTAGAAATTTCAAACTAAACCAACATATTATTGGAAAAATTCAAGTTTTTCATTTTTACTGGCCAATTTTGAATACTTTCCTCTAATACCTGTGGGGCCAAAATGCTCATCCTACCCCAAGATGAATTCTTTGAGGGGTGTACTTTCCGAAATGGGGTGACTTTTGGGGGGATTCTATTCTGTAGACATTACAGGGGCTCTGCAAACGCACCTGGTGCTCAGAAACTTCTTCAGAAAAATCTGCAGAGAAAATGCTAATTGGCGCTCCTTCCCTTCTGAGCCCGGCTGTGTGCCCATACAGTGGTTTATGCCCACATATGGGGTACCATTCTACTCAGGAGACCCTGCGTTTCAGATTTTGGGGTGAATTTTCTCTCCTGTTCCTCGTGAAATTGAGAAATTTCAAACAAAAGGAACATATTATTGGAAAAAATCGAGTTTTTAATTTTTACTGTCTACTTTTGAATACTTTCCTCTAATACCTGTGGGGTCAAAATGCTCACCACACACCAAGATGAATTCTTTGAGGGGTGCACTTTCCAAAATGGGGTGACTTATGGCGAGATTTTACTCCGCTGGCACTACAGGGGCACTGCAAACCCACCTGGCGCTCAGAAACTTCTTCAGCAAAATCTGCATTGAAAAAGCTAATTGGCGCTCCTTCCCTTCTGAGCCCTGATGTGTGCCCATACAGTGGTTTATACCGACATATGAGGTACCTTTTTACTCAGGAGAACCTGCGTTACAAATTTTGGGGTACTTTTTTTCTCTTGTTCTGCGTGAAATTGAGAAATTTCAAACTAAACGAACATATTATTGGAAAAATTCGAGTTTTTCATTTTTACTGTCTACTTTTGAATACTTTCCTCTAATACCTGTGGGGTCAAAATGCTCATTACACCCCAAAATGAATTCTTTGAGGGGTGCACTTTCCAAAATGGGGTGACTTATGGTTTTTTTTCTCTCTGCTGACACTACAGGGGCACTGCAAATGCACCTGGCGCTCGGAAACTTCTTCAGCAAAATCTGCAATGGAAAAGCTAATTGGCGCTCCTTCCCTTCTGAGCCCCGCTGTGTGCCCATGCAGTGGTTTACGCCCACATATGGGGTACCGTAGTACTCAAGAGAACATGTGTTACAAATTTTGGTGTGCTTTTTCTCTCATGTTCCTTTTAAAAATGAGAAAATTTAATCTAAATGTATATATTATTGGAAAATTTTAATTTTTCATTTTTTACGGCCTAATGGTGAATACTTTCCTCCAGCCCCTGTAGGGTTAAAATGCTCATTATACCCCTAGATTAATTCTTTAAGGTGTCTAGTTTCCAAAATGGGGTCACTTATGGGGGTTTCCAGTATACAAACCTCCTAAATCAACTTAAAATAAGAACTGGTCCCTAAAAAAAATCAGTTTTGGAAACTTTCACGAAAATGTGGTAATTTGCTGATACATTTCTAACCCCGTAACACCCTAAAAAAGTAAAATATGTTTATGAAATGAAGCCAGAATAAAGAGGACATATTGGTAATGTGACTTAGTAACTAATTTATTTTTCACAAAAAACACACAAAGTAGTGACCAAATTTTTCCACTAATATAAAGTGCCATATGTGACGAAAAAACAATCTCAGAATCGCTAGCATACGTTAAAGCATCACTGAGCTATAAGCGCATAAAGTGAGACAGGTCAGATTTAGAAAAATGAGCCTGGTCTTTTAGGTGCAAATAGGCTTGGTCTTGAAGGGGTTAAAGTTTGAATCACCCCCTTTTTCTCATTTTATAAATAAAAATAAATAAAAAAATAAACATATTTTGTATCGCCACATGCGTAATTGTCCAAACTATTAAACGATTATATTCCTGATGGTGCGCGGTAAACGGTGTAAGCGCAAAAACCTGCCAAAGTGCAAAATTGTGCATTTTTTTTACATTTAATCCAGAAAAATGTAATAAAAAGTGATCAAAAAGTCGCATATACGCAAACAAGGTACAAAAAGAATGAACAGATTGTGGCACAAAAAAATTACACCTCACACAGCCCCATAGACCAAACAATAAAAGCGCTATAAGGATGATTTTAAACACATTGGGCCACATGTATCATCCGGCGACTGGCTGATTTTCGGCGGAAAGTGCCGATTTGCGTCTTTTTTTAAGCAAAAATGGCGGATTTGCGAATAAAATATTCGCAAATCGGCACTTTCCGCCGAGTACGCCAGGGGGCGGAAAGGGGGCGGAAAAGGGGCGGAGAGTGGGCGGAACGGAGGGCGCGGACTCAGAGTCCGCGCGATTTATCATCCGTTCCGCCAAAATGTACGCCGAAAACCTACTCCAGTCCTCAGCTGGCGTAGGTTTTCGGCGGTGCGCAACGTCGCGCACGGGATTTATGTAGAGGCAGTCCGCCTCTACATAAATCTCCGTAGCGCCGGAGCTGCGGGGGCATTTTTACGTCCGGCGTAAAAAACGCCGGACTTAATAAATGCCTCATTTAGTTTTCTTAAAAAGGTTTACATTTTTTAAAAGCCATCAAATAATTTAAAAGTTATACAAGTTACATATTGTTGTAATCGTACTGACTTATGGAACATAGATAACAAGTCAGTTTTACCATAGAGCGAACGGCGTAAATACAAAACCCCTCAAAATAAATTGCACCTTTTTTCAAATTTTACTGCACATATAATTTTTAAACATTTTAGAATTTATAGAAAAATTAAGTCTGTATTTGCAAAGTTTAATTGGTGTCGCAGAAAAATCGGGCTCATGTGGGTCTGTAGGGGGAATTATGCAAGCGCGGTGGCCTTTTAAACATGATTCGCCGTCTGAAGCTAGGCAAAGCGCCTGGACCAGATGGCTTTTCGGCAATGTACTACAAGAAATTTCTACTACATCTAGTTCAACCTTTGGCCACATTTTATAACTCCTTATCCAATCGCCAAAATGTCCCTTCAGAATTTCTAGATGCTCTAATAACCCTTATCCCCAAGCCAAATAAACACCCTACCCTTTCTACGAACTATCGGCCTATTTCCCTAATTAATTTAGATGCTAAGATTCTCACCTCTATCCTTTCTACTCGCCTCAATCCCCTTCTCCCTCATCTAACCTGCAGTGACCAGGTAGGGTTCATTCCTGGGAGGTAGCCCCCGGATAATATCCGCAAAGTCCTTGACATTATTAGTTGGTCCAATGCCTCTTCTACGCCGATGATGTTATTGGCACTCGATATAGAGAAGGCGTTCGACAGCCTGTCCTGGGCCTTCCTCTTTGGAGTGTTAGCTCGTATGGGCTTTGGAGGCACGTTCACTAAGATCTTACACCTTCTTTACTCTTCTCCTTCAGCTTTCCTTAAGCTTCCTTCCTCTTGTGCGTCCGCAATACCTATCTCTCGGGGCACCCGCAAGGGGTGTCCATTGTCACCGGCCCTTTTCGCGTTGGCAATGGAGCCCCTGGCGGCGGCAATACGTCACAATCCCAATATACGAGGGGTTGACATAGCCTCCCACTCCTATAAACTTCATCTATTTGCCGATGATTCTCTGCTCTCGCTGACTTACCCTTTGGTTTCCCTTCGAAATCTCTTTCAGACCTTGTCTAACTTTGAGAAAGTGTCTGGTCTTCGAATCAATCAAGCGAAGTCAGAGACTCTATATTGTAATGTTCCCCTGTCCCAGCAAAAACTCCTGTCACTGAACTTTGGTTCCCCCCCCCCCCCCTCCCAAGTCACTTGCCTATCTGGGCATTAAGCTCACTAGCTCTCTCTCCACTATGTACTCATCCAACTACCCCTCTCTTTTTTCTGCACTCCGAAATGATCTGTCTAAATGGAACTTTCCTCATCTATCTTGGCTAGGAAGGATAAACGCGGTGAGGATGGTTGTGTTACCCAGGGTGCTTTATCATTTTCGCTGTCTCCCAATACCCCTAGTTCGCTCAGACCTATTGGGCCTACAGAGAGATATACTTCGCTTTATTTGGAACGGACGTAGGCCACGGATAGCAAAAAAGATTATGTTTGTACACAAAAGGTCGGGGGGTCTGTCAGTTCCTCATCTTTTTACTTACTATCAAGCAGCCAGGCTAGCGCAACTGATGCTTGTAAATGTTACTAGTGGTCGCCCACAGTGGGTCCAATTAGAATCTGACCTGGTCGCCCCTCATACCTTGCCTAATCTCATGTGGTCCCATACGCCTACTCTTCCCAAATTGCACACCTCGGCCCAGATAGTTTTATATTCTTTGGCCCTGTGGCGTAGGGTCCGATTTAAGAAACATCTGCAGTCACCGGTATCTTCCTTGCTACCATTGTTGGGCAACCCCTCTTTCCCGCCAGGGCTGTCTCATAATACGTTCCATTGGTGGACTACCAATAAGTATACTAAGCTTTACGACTTTCTCTCCCGCAAACGTTTGTATACCATGGACGAGTTTTTGACCCATTCTAGGGCACCCCCTTCTGAAATGTTCAGGGTACGCCAGGTCTTCTCATTTTTTGGGTCACTGTTGCCTAAATCTAGGGAGACTTCTCCAACTACTTTTGAGAGGCTAGCACTTTTTACCCCTTCCAGAACTGGCATGTTATCTCTTCTCTATTCTATGCTTAATACCCTACCGATAGATGTGAAACTGCCTTATATGGTACAATGGGAGGCAGACCTACATTTTTCCCTATCCCCCCTCCAGTGGAGGACGAGCAGTGAATTTCTTAGCAAGGGTAGCTGGCAGGTTTCTCTGACAGAAACTGCTCTTAAAGTTCTCCATAGAGCTTACTACGTACCGGCCAGGCTTCATGCCATATACCCAGACGTCTCTCCGTTGTGTTTTAGGGGTTGTTTGGTAAATGGCACTATGCACCACATTTGGTGGTCATGTCCCATTGTGCAAGCGCTCTGGGGATCAGTGGTAGATGTAATCAGAACAACTATAGGACACACTTACCCTAAGACCCCTAAAGCTTGTCTTTTTGGAATCCGCCCACCTAAGATGCCGAACCAGCTATTTAAGCTTTCACAATTCATTCTCCTGGCAGCACGTATCCATATAGCGTCCTGTTGGAAGCAATCCCATCTCCATTTAGAGAAAATAATAATAAGGGTGAACGAAATTATGCTCTCAGAAAAGATAGCAGCCATACGTGCTGATACGGTTGCCCTCTATGAGAAGACCTGGACCCCTTGGTTTAATTCTCCGTTTGTTGTGGATATTTCTTATTATGTATCTCTCTAAGTTTGCATAACTAGTCCCACTTTATGTCATTACTGTGATGCATATATTACCTCATGATATGTAACGGTACACTGGATCTATTTTTCTTGTTATTACCTTTTCCTTGTTTAGAGCTGGCCATGTAGGCCACTGAACGATATATCTGCTATCTTTTGTCCTTTAATAAAATTTATATGTTTGACACTAAAGTGTCCCTGTGGCCTCTAGTATGTAGGAAAAACAAAGATGCTTAACCCTTTGAGGACCAGGCCCAAAATGACCCAGTGGACCGCGCAAATTTTGATCTTAGTTTTTCCGTTTTTCCCTCCTCCCCTTCTAAGAGCTCCAGCACTCTCAGCTTTCTATCTAGAAGGCCATGTAAGGGCTTATTTGTTACAGGAATAGTTGTACTTTGTAATGGCGTCATTCATTTTACCATAACATGTATGATGGAATTCCAAATATATTATTTATGAAGATATAAATTGGTGAAATCGCAAAAAAGAATGCAATATGGTAACGTTTGGGGGGTTCCTGTGTCTACGTAATGCACTATATGGTAAAAGCGACATGATACCATTACTCTATAGGTCAGTCCGAACACAACCATATGCAGGTTTACGCAGATTCTCTAATGTTATATTTTTTTTTTAAATGAAATCCTTTTTTTTGGCAATTAATTATAAATAAAATGGGACTATTGTGACGCTTATAACTGTTTTATTTTTTCACCTACGGGGCTGTATGGGGTGTCATTTTTTCCGCCATGATCTCTAGTTTTTATTAATACCATATTTGTGAAGATCGGACGTTTTGATCACTTTTTATTAATTTTTTTATATATATAATGTAACATAAAATCGGTAATCCGCGCACTTTTTTCCCTCTTTTCGTGTACGCCGTTTACCGTTCGCAATGACGCTTGTTATATTTTAATAGATCGGACAATTACGCACGCTACGGTATATTATATGTTTATCTATTTATTTATTTTTATATGTTTTATTTATATAATGGGAAAGGGGGGTGATTTCAACTTTTATTGGGGGAGGGGTTTTGGGGTAGTGTGTTAGTGTTTTTAACTTTTTTTTTTTTACACATTTGGGGGACTTGTACATACACTACTTGGATTTTTACACTGATGATTGCTATGCCATAGGCATAGCATTGATCAGTGTTATCGGCGCTCTGCTCATTGAGCCTGCCTGTGCAGGCTCAGTGACCAGAGCGCCGATCGGACCGCGCGGAGGCAGGTGAGAGAGCTCCGGCGGCCCGTTTTACCGATCGGGACCCCCGCAGTCACACTGCGGGGGTCCCGATCGGTAAGTGACAGGGGACTCCCCCTGTCACTTACACTTAAACGCCGCGGTCGCGCCGCGATCGCGGCGTTTAAGGAGTTAATGACACGCGGCTTTGCGATCGCTGCAGCGTGTCATTACCGGTGAGGTCCCGGCTGCTGATTGCAGCCGGCCCCCACCTGCTATGAAGCGCGCTCCGCTCCGGAGCACGCTTCATAGCGGGAGAAACACCCAGGGCGTACAGTTACGCCCTAGGTCGTCTGGGGACAGACTTCCATGGCGTAACTATACGCCCTGGGTCGTCTAAGGGTTAAGTGTTTTTACATACAGATTTTATCAAAATACAACCAGTACATGTTCAATAGCAGCCATAGTTCAAACACATTAGGGTCCATTTACACAGAAAGATTATCTGACAGATTATCTGCCAAAGATTTGAAGCCAAAGCCAGGAACAGACTATAAACAGAGATCAGATCATAAAGGGAAGACTGAGATTTCTCCTCTTTTCAAATCCATTCCTGGCTTTGGCTTCAAATCTTTGGCAGCTAATCTGTCAGATAATTTTTCTGTGTAAATGGACCCTTACACGATTAGATTTATTTACATACATAAAATGCTTGGTGGATCAAAGCATTAACCCCTTGCCTCTGAGCCTGTTTTCGCCTGTTTTCGCCTTTTATATCAGTTTTTTTTACTAGCCATTATATCAAGTCACAGAGGCCTTGACAGGACCTGCTCCAGGTTTTTGCGAGCCCTTGGGCACAATCACTTGAGACACCATTAACATACACAAACACACATTACTGACACACATTGACTGACTGACACACACATTAATGACTGACACACACATTACTGACTGACAAACACACTTACTGACTCTCACCGGGGGTCTATTTCAATCAAATTCCAGGATTCAATCAAAATTCTTAAAGGAGTATTTTAGTCTTCTGGATGGTTATGTGGTCAGCATTGTGCATAGGAAATGGTGGAGGTGGATAACAAACATCTGTCAGATATTGGACATTTTTTTTAACAATGCACTACAGAATAGTGGAAAGTAGAGTAGTCAGCTTAGGGGCCCTAGGTTTGGTAGTGATCCTTCATCCAGAAATATTGCGGTAGGTATAGGGGCCCTTGTCAAGGACAGCTCTGCTGTGGCACAGAACGCTATCAAGGGGGAGTCTGTGCAGAAAGCTCTAAAACTTAACTTTTTAGTGTGCAATGACTGATGAAGGATCCTGATTTGCGTGGGGCCTCACTGGTTGTATTTTTACAGTACTGTTGTTAAAGTGCAGTGTAAAATGCAAATTTTCTACCAAGGATGTTGATTGTGTTTATTTGTGTTTTATATTAGGTTTGGAGTAGGGTTATTTTGGGAGTTGAATTAGCAGGTTCACCCCTTTAGAGCCATGAGTTGTGGTAAAGGCAAGGAGCTTTAAAGAGTACAGTATGTCTGCAATCACAAGCATGGGGTTGTTAGGGGTTTTTAACCCCCTGCCTGTTTTGGCCTTAATGCCTTTTTTTCAAATCTGATCTGTCTTTCTTTATGTAGTGATAACTCTGCGGTGCTTTTATTCTGAGATAGTTTTTTCGTGACATTTTCCTCTTTATGTTTGTGGTATACTTTGGTTAACAAACTCAGTAGTTTTTTGTAAAAATCACAACATTTGCGCAAAAATAAAAAAATTACATTTCTTTATATTCAAAACTCTCTTTTACTAAGAAAGACAGTCATGCCACATAAACTAATTATTAATACAATATCTACAACATGTCTGCTTTATGGTGATGTCATTTGGTGAATGTCCTTTTACTTGTTAGGAAGTTAGAGGGCTTCCAAATTTTGCAGCGATTTTTAAAATTTTCATGAAAATTTCAGCTCTGATTTTATTAGGGACCAGTTCAGTTCTGAAGTAGATTTGTGGGGCCTGTATGTTAGTAAACCCCATAAATCCCTTCACTGTAAAAACTGCACCCCTCAAAGTATTCAAAGTAACATTTCATAAGTTTATTAACCCTTTAGGTGTTTCGTAGAAATTTAAGCAAGTTGGAGGGGAAATTTAAAATTTTCATTATTTTGGCAGATATTCTATTTTAATAAATTTTTCCCTCTTACACAGCAAATACTAACTGAGAAATACCACTCACTATTGATTCTCCTTCTTCCAATGTTTTTAGAAATCCCCCTTATGCGGCTGCAGTGCGCCACCTGACCAACCACAGGCCGCAGACATGACATGACATGAGACCTGGTTAATTTTGGGGCCATTTTATATTTTAGGTTATATTTTAACCACACAGGCCTTGCAGTGCCAAAATATTTGTGTAAGACCAGTTGACGTTTCCATGTGTACCATTTGGGGGGACATGTGACACCCTAATCATTTTTGAAAAAAAAAAAATTATGAGGTGGTATGAATAAGAAACACAATTTAGCAGCTGTTTTTCAGCATTTTTTTGTACGCCGTTTACGTCACATATGACATAGTATCATTATTTGTCAGGTCGGTACGATTACAGTGATATCCATTTTATATAGCTTTTGTTATAGTTTATGGCATTTATACTATAATTACTGTTTGTGTCTTGCATATTGTAACGGCAGTAATATTTTAATTTTTTCGCCAATGGAGTTATGTGAGGGTTTTTTTTTTTTGCGGGATAAGCTGACGTTTTTAGTAGTACACCTTTTGTGTACATGTGACGTTTTGATAGCTTTTATCTTTTTTAGGGAGTGGGATTAACAAAAAATTATAATTTTTTTGTGGCGTTAATCGGGCGGGATAATTAATTTAACGGGTTAATAGACGGGGTCATTATGGATGCACCAATACCAAATATCTGTATCTCATTTATAGGTGATTTATTTATTTATATTTATTTAATTTATTAATTAATTATTTTATTTTATTTATTTATTTATTATATATGTGTTTGTGTTTCCATTTTCCTTTATGGGTACCTCTATAACACATTACAGCACATTATCAGTGCTGTAATGTATTATAGAGAATAAATGAGCTATCAGAACCTGACAGCTCATTCATTTCATCAGGTCCCTGCCTCAGTGCAGGGGTCTGATCACTGTCATCCATAGCAGCCCAGACGCAGGAAGCTGCGTCTTGGTTGCTATGGTAACCCCCCGGAGCCATGCGAACACTCGCGGGGTGAAGGTGGGGAGGGGGGTTGGAGCGAGCGGATCTCCCTCCGGCTGCTCCATAGACACGGCGATCGCCCCAACCGCTGTGCCTATGGGGTTAACTACCCAGGAGGGAAGCGCGACTCCCCTCCTGGCAGAGGCAGGGGGAGGAGGCTGTGTGACACAGCCTCCTCCCGCTGCCCGATTGCTGTTAGGGACAGAGGGGGGAGGCAGGGAGAGAATTACGTTCCGGGAATATTATTTTGCGAGAAATACCTGCATCCCATGACGTTCCCGAAACGTCATATTGCGGCAAGGGGTTAAGGTAGGGAGAAGAGGTGATAGGGAGAGCAAGGTGATAAAGAGAGAGTTCAAAGGTAAGGTTCAGGTAACATGGCCACTGGAGGAGAGATGGGAAATGGTGTGCAAGAGAGAGCTTTGTGTAGGAACAAACAGGATCAATTATGCGGCAGGAATACCAAGGGGGAGGAATTAGGTGAGCTATGTGAACATAGGGGGCATCTGTGAAGCCAGCCTTAGTCCTAAATTTTACCATAATTTGTTTTTTATTCCTTTGTAATTTGGGTCAACATTTAGGTGTGATTTTCTGCATTCATATTCTAATTTTTAAAACACTTAAAATATAATGAAAATAAAAAAAGGGTGGCACTTTCACACTAAATTATGTTCCTTTTCTCAGCAGAGCATTTACATGAAAGAAAGGAATTTAACAAGCTGGTACGCACCAGAATCCTCCAAACAAATACTTCAAGAAATATAAGCAATATTTTGTGATATGCATGTCCTCTTATGATTTATACATTATCTGATGTGTAAAAATAATTGGCTAGATCTTGGTTAGAATAATTGTGCTTGAGCTGTAGCTTCTTCTCTTCACAATAAAAGTTGTTTTTTCCAGCTTCAATTTCTTTGTAATGACACGGCAGTTTTCTTTTGTCTTTGAAAGAAGATCACATCCCTTCAGTAGTTAGATTTTGTTTCCTTTGAGTGCTATTGTTTTAGGTATTTTTTCGGTATTGTTTCCTTTTACATAAAACTGATGTTATTTGTTACATAACCCCATGTTAGGCATGCATACAAAAATTTTCCTTTTCTTCCTTTACTTATTTATTTTACAGATATGTCACAGCATAGCCATAGCATAGCATTGATCAGTACTATTGGCGATCTGTGCATAGACTCTGCCTGAGGGCAGACTCTATGCACAGATCACTAATCAAACAGAAGTAGGTTTTTAAACCGTGACAATCCAAAAGTAGTATGAGTAATTTATTTTCTTGGCTTGCTGTGATCTGTAGTGCAGCTATCTCAGTGTCCATAAAATGGTGAACCCCAGGGGTAAGGGACGAGGACAAGGGCGTGGGGTTCCAAGCGATGCAGTGGGCAGAGGCCGTGATTCTGGGCAGGCTGACACAGCAGCAACCGTTAAGGAGGGAGCAGTGGCACACCGCAGACATTCCCAGAGAAAGGAGGGATTCAGATCCAACATGCTCCCAGGAACTCTTTTCTGGACCCTTTCACTGAGTCTGAGCAACTGGAGCAGTTGATCTGTCCCGATGAGACCCGGTTGTCAGACAGTGATGTTGTTGTCATGGCTGTAAGTCAAGGTGGGGGGCAGAGTAAGGCATTAGAGGAAGAGCTGGTGGATGAGGACGAGGTGACAGACCCAAGCTACAGTAGGTGGATAAGCCTAGTGACAGTGCTTCTGAGGGGGAGGCAAGTTTAGTCACAGGACTGGTTGGAAGAGGAAGAGGGGTGGGCAAAGGTAGAAGCAGGGCCAGAGCAAGTAGATCAGCAACTGTTTCACGAAGTCAAACTCCCGTGGCTAGGCCTAGATGTACTTGTTTATATGTATGTGATTCCTATCAGCGTACTGTAGCACTTGGCACTCGCACTTTTTTACTCATGCACTTTATGCTGAATGAATTATAGTATATAATTTACAATGTGATGTATATGGATGCACTGGCACTTTAAGCAACTTGTCCCAGCAGCGTGGTATCCCACCTCCCCAGGTCTTGTTTTTATATGTTGTTCTTCTGTGATTGATTAAATAAACATTATTTTGGTTAATCAGTAATTAATTTATTTTTTACTTGGGGTCTCCCATATATAATTTTTTGGTGTAGTCTAGATGTTTGCAAGTCTGGAGGTTCTTTAAAGAAACTGCGGATGAACGACGAACTGTAGTGTTCAATCTGTGCCACACAAGGATCAGCAGCGGAGCCACCACTACCAGCCTAAACAGTCAGTGGAACCAAGGTTGTTGAGTTACTGCAAGTCACACCCCTGCTCCTTCCCCTGTGTCACGTGCTGGCTCTGTCAGTCTCCCCGCCCAGGCCACAGGCTTTTAGGAACCTCATAGCGGTGGCTGTCCCTCGGCCTATCTACCTTGTTCACTGAGTTCTGACCGCCATGCTGTGTCAGGCATAATTTTTGGGAGGTTCCACTCCTGCCTCATGTAAAGGCCACTTTACGGTCTTTTTTTAATTTAAAATTAAAATTTTCAAAGCACACCGCAGACATTCACTCCCTAGCTTCTTCTCACAACTTACGGGGCCTCAGGGTACACAGCTATTGAAACCGCAGCAGTGTGAACAGGTGATCATGTTGAGAGAACATACAAACTTCTTGCAGATGTTGTCCTTGGTGGGATTTGAACCCAGGACCCCAGCGCGGTGACAGTGCTAACCACTGAGCCACTCAAATTGAAACTCTAATTTAAACTCAAACTCAAATTCAAACTCAAACTCAAATCAGCGGTGGGAAGAAGTGGTGAGTCACATGATACAGGGAAAATTACCCCAACTGCAAAAGTAGTCAGGGGGTGTCATGTGATCATGTGGAGAGAACATACAAACTTCATGCAGATGTTGTCCTTGGTGAGGTTTGAACCCAGGACTCCAGCACTGCAAGGTTACAGTGCTAACCACTGAGCCACTCAAATTCAAACTCAAAATCAAACTCTAAATTAAATCAGCGATGGGGAGAATTGGTGAGTCACAAGATACAGGGAAATTTATCCCAACTGCTAAAATAGTCAGGGGGTGTCATGCCCCAGCCCAGGTCAGTTTAGTAACTTAAAAATACAAGTTATTAAGGGGGGAGGAGGGGAGCAGTCTGCTTGTTAGGCACTGGCAGAGGAACACTCTCCAAGGTCTTTGACCTTCAAAGTGACCTTCAGGCCTTTGACAGTGGTCGCATGTGCCTTGCCCATCTTGGTCTGGGTCAGCACTATTGTCTTGAGCATTAGCATAATGGTGCGATTAGGCAGCCTCAGAGGCATCCATGCATGCTGCCCCTTCTGTTTATTGTCCATTTCTGTGGTGTTCCGTAGTGTCCGGCTAAGTTTTTGGGTGGTTCATATGCTACCTCTGTTTTAATGGTTCCCTGTGTCCTCACTGCCATGCTGTGTCAGGCTAAATTATGGGGTGGTTCATATGCTACCTCTGTTTTAATGGTTCCCTGTGTCCTCACTGCCATGCTGTGTCAAGCTAAATTTTGGGGTGGTTCATATGCTACCTCTGTTTTAATGGTTCCCTGTGTCCTCACTGCCATGCTGTATCAGGCTAAATGTTTGGGTGGTTTATATGCTACCTCTTTTTTAATGGTTCCCTGTGTTCTCACTGCCATGCTGTGTCAGGCTAAATTTTGGGGTGGTTCCAATGCTAACTCTGTTTTAATCCTTCACTGTGATCACTGCCATGCTTTTGCCCAGAATTTGGCTTAATGGTGCGATTAGGCAGCCTCAGAAGCATTCATGCATGCTGCCCCTGCTGTTTTCTGTTCATTTCAGTGGTGTTTCCATCATTTTCTGAGGCTGACAGCTTTTCCCACAACCTTCCCTGTGCCGAGCTTGGGTCCCCTGCAAAAATGCTTGAGTTTCCCATTGACTTCAATGGGGTTTGTTATTCGAAACGAGCACCCGAGTATCGAGAAATATTCGTCTTGAGTAAGGAGCACCCGAGCATTTTAGTACTCGCTCATCACTAGTCGCTATACAAATAAAAGCACAAAAGCATTGCCATGCGTTTGCAGTTCAGATAATTGCCAGTGTTTTCCCTTTGAATACTGGTGATAATGCTGGCATAGGACTTTAGGCAGTACTTGACTTGCACAGTCTTTAGAATAAGGGGCCTGTCTATGTAGTGCAGAACCTTCTGTGCTGGCTGTTATAAAATGAACATCTTTTGGACAAAAAGGAATATTACATCTTCAGTTAAGAAAAAGAAGAACCCAGCAAAGGCAAATACAGTACTTAAAGAGAACCTATCATCTAAATTTCACTGTCCCTAATATTAAAGTATATCTTTCCCTAAGTCTATCTATGAAGATACAGACTGCCTTTGTAGTCTGTATCTTATGCCTTACCTACTCTTTCGTATCTGTGTAAGCAAGGCCGGGCGCCGCCATCTTGATGACGTCATTTGCGTTCCACCGTTGGAACGCAAGTTGCGTCATCAAGATGGCGGCGCCTGGCCTTGCTTGCACAGAAACAGAGGATTAGGTAAAGTAGAAGATACAGACTGTAAAGGCAGTCTGTATCTTCATGAAGTCTATTTATGAAGATACAGACTGCCTTTGCAGTCTGTATCTTATGCCTTACCTACTACTTCGTGCCGATGCAGCAGGGCCGGCGCCGCCATCTTGATTACGTCTTTGCGTTCCACCGCTGGAACGCAAGTTACGTCATCAAGATGGCGGCGTCGGCCTTGCTGCACAGAACAGAGTAAGTAAAGTAGAAGATACGGCGCCGCCATCTTGATTACGTCATTTGCGTTCCACCGTTGGAACGCAAGTTGCGTCATCAAGATGGCGGCGCCTGGCCTTGCTTGCACAGAAACAGAGGATTAGGTAAAGTAGAAGATACAGACTGTAAAGGCAGTCTGTATCTTCATGAAGTCTATTTATGAAGATACAGACTGTCTTTACAGTCTGTATCTTCTACTTTACCTAATCCTCTGTTCTGTGCAGCAAGGCCGGCGCCGCCATCTTGATGACGTAACTTGCGTTCCAGCGGTGGAACGCAAAGACGTAATCAAGATGGCGGCGCCGGCCCTGCTGCACCGGCACAGAGTAGTAGGTAAGGCATAAGATACAGACTGCAAAATAGACTTCATGAAGATACAGACTGCCTTTACAGTCTTATACTTTACCTAATCCGCTTGTTTGGTGTAGCTAGGCCGGGGGGGGGGGGCGCCATCTTGAAGACGTGACTTGCGTTCCAGCGGTGGAACGCAAGTGACGTCATCAAGATGGCGGGCCCCCACCGGCCTTGCTGCCGCTCTGCATGACGGGAGTTTCCTGTCTCGCGCCGGCTCTTTTGAAAAGAGCCGGCGCGAGACAGGAAAGTAAAACAGAAATATTTAAAAAAACGCAGCTTTAAAATTAATTAATTATATTTACAAATATTGTTAAAATTAGGATTTACATCTAATTAGGGAATAAAAAAAATTCATTTTCGCCCGTGATTGGTTCTCTTTAAGTGTCGACTGACGTAAATAAAAAACTAGCAGTGGCACATGGGTTCCAGGACACTGTATCACTATTCTAGCTGGCCTTTACTTCTCAGTACATAGTTCCCTTGGTGACCTAGAGCAGGGCACCACATAATCTGTTTAGAGGAGCTTGGCTTGCCCCTCACTGCTTTAGCCACATAACCAGAAGTCCCAGCAGCTAAACAAAGCTGAATATTAGCTATGTCAGGGTTTCCCTTCATCACTAATTATTAGTGTTGAGCGAGTATCAGGTTGCTTGATTGACCACGATTCTCCACCGAGCACCTTGTAGTGCACCTCGGGTTATTGCAAAATAAATTAGAATTGACCAATTAGATTGGCAAAATACTGTCAGAGCAGGGCAGTTTCTAGGTCATTTCAGCAACAGGGCGAATCTTGATAAAAGCGCCCCCCCCTCACTCAGTTTAGCCCTGGGGAAGGAAGGGGGGCTTTTATCAAGATTCAGGTTATTAGAAAGAAGCAGTGTGTGTATTGCGGCATAGAACAGTGTTGCACCCCTGCCAAATAATGTTCCACTGAATACAAAATCATTATACAGTGACTCACAGGTGACGTATTCTTTGATCTGACGAGTCCCTTTTCCTCGCCATCCGACCCCGGCCTCCATGACAGTTTCTTGCAGCTACAATTCATCTCTTTAGGACCTGCCAGACAGACATCTTAGGCTCCGCACTCATTTCCAGCAACTTCCTTCCCCTTTTCCCACTTATAAGGTCCCAAACTGTATGCTGGGAAAGTTGGTGACCTCCATTATACACTGACATACAGGATGCTGGGAGAGCTGGGTGACCTCCATTATACACTGACATACAGGATACTGGGAAAGCTGTATGACCTCCATTATACACTGACATACAGGATACTGGGAAAGCTGGGTGACCTCCATTACATTTACATACAGGATACTGGGAAAGCTGGGTGACCTCCATTACATTGACATACAGGATACTGGGAAAGCTGGGTGACCTCCATTACACTGACATACAGAATGCTGGGAGACCTCTATTACACTAACCTACAGGATACAGGGAGAGCTGGGTGACGTCTATTACACTGACATACAGGATACTGGGAGAGCTGGGTGACCTCTATTAAACTGACATACAGGATGCTGGGAGAGCTGGATGACATGTAAACTTTGGCACTGGGGGCGCGGCTTATCGCAGGGGGGGGCTTATTGCGGGCGCGGCGGGATTATCGGGTCATATCTGGGGCTCCCTCTGTGCAGGATTCCCCCACCAGATACTCACCTCTCACCCTGCAGCCTCCAGCTCCTCTTCTTGGTGAGTCCGTCCTCTTCTGGCTTCCGGTGCAGGCAGCCACCTGTCATACAGAGGCCGCCTGCACAGGAAGCCTCTGTGTCTCTGCCCGGGCTGCTGTCTCCTTTAGCTGTGCGTGCGTATGCACAGCTAAAGGTTGCTCTGGCCAGGGGATCTGGAACTTAGATTCCAGATCCCCGGGCCAGTCCTGAGGATGCAGGGGCTGCGGGCCGGGTACTGTCGGATGCCGCAGGGTGCCCCCTAGCTGTGGGCGCCCCGTGCGGTGGACCGGCTCACCCGCCCCTAGAAACGGCCCTGTGTCAGAGTTCTAATGTGTCTTGGAGTAATGTATTGCTTTTTTTTTTTTATATTGTGTTTACACATTCCTTCAAGGGAAGAAATATACAAAAATCCAAATGAAAAAATATAGTAGGTTACTGCAAGACACATTAGAACTCCGGAGATATGCTGACAATTGATAGCATAACACTGGAGTTCAAATGAGTCTTACAGTAAGCTACTATATTTTTTTCATTTCAATTTATGCACATTTTATTTACACATCCCTTAAAGGTGGATCAAGCACCCCTCGGTCTGCCGAGCAGGGGGCACCTGATTTCTCCAATTGATTTCAATATGGATCATTACTTTAGATGAGCAAGCACTTTGGCATTACGTGCTCTTGCAACACTACTAAATATATGTTTTATAAATATTAAAAATATAGCAGAACAAATACTTGTAAGCCCTCTGCAATTTCCACATTTTTTATTGAAACAGAGAACACAAAATATATATATTTAACAATATTTTTATGTTACTACAATTTCTGAATGGATTTGACTGAATAAAAATAATAAAAAAGTTTGTGTTTATAAATCTGTTCTAGAGAACTTGTATAAAAATTCCTTATCAACAACAACACATGCACACACAAAGTGCTTTGCAACATACTAGGATGTCAACAGCTCTTTTGATCAAAGTAGGGAAAAAAATCCTAGGTTGCAGAAAATTAAAAAAGTGAGATCAGTGTCTGACATCAGCAATAAAAATGTCACTGTAGGTGAAGAAATTACATTTCTGATCTTTGTTGGATGCTGTTGACAACCTTACATTATTTACTGAAGCAGAGTCTAACAAATGCATCAATCTCCTGCTAAACTCGTTTCTCCACTTAAAGATTGCATGTCATGTCTTGCATCCCATTTTAATAAGTGCAGAAGATGATGGTCAGTGTGATAAAAAATGTGAGGTGTTGAACTGCAATATTAAGACAAGATAAGAAACAGAATAAAAATTGGGTGTTCAACTTTTAAGGCATTTTATAGTGTTTTAAATGAAAATATGGTATATACTTTATTTTGTTTTCCATTCTCTAGGAAATAAATATAATGGCCCAGATTTATCTATCTGAGATAAAAATGTGTCAATCTCAGCTGAGCTTTTGTTTCTTAAATAGTGCTGTGATTGGTTGCTCAATGTAGCAAATGTAGCTCAATGTGTGTGATTAGGTAAATGTCTGGGTTCCTGTGGAAAAAAAAACAACAACAAAAAAGAATATAGATTATGTTACTTTGTAGCTATTTTCACACACTGTTGTTTTACAGCCGTCTTTTGATAATTACAGCTGCAACTGATGATCTTGTAGTGTGATGAATTGTACTTAAGAATGAAAAGTTGCTAATGATAAAAATGTTTCTTGCTTTTTCATAGCAAAAAGTGTGTGTTACATGTTATTTGATGTTACTGTATCTCTATAGCACAAATTGTTCAGGGATGTAAGAGTGAATGCTGAATGAGTTACCCATCCACAGTCACATGTCCGCTATTGGCCAATAGAAGATGTAATATATGGAAGGTCCTTAACGATTTTGTCTCACTGACATGAGTAAGATTGTCATGGTAACTGAGCAATGATCTTTACCATTATAAGTAGCAGAGTTCAGTCAGTAAAGTAGCAGAGCTGAGGCAGGCATGTAGCAGGGACAGTACTCAAGCCGCTCTTAAAGAGACGGTACCCAAGCCGCTGTTAAAGGGACGTTACCCTAGCAGCTCTTAAAGGGACGGTACCCAAGCTGCTGTTCAAGAGGAATTACATAAGTTGCTCTTACAGGGACAGTACCCAAGCCGCTCTTAAAGGGACGGTACCCAAGTTGCTTTTAAAGGGACAGTACCCAAGTCGCTCTTAAAGGGACGGTACCCAAGTCACTCTTAAAGGAACGGTACCCAAATCGCTCTAAATGGGTCCCCTTAAGAGCAACCTGGGTCCCTTTAAGAGCGACCTGGGTCCCTTTAAGAGCGACCTGGGTCCCTTTAAGAGCGAAATATGTCCCTTTAAGAGCAAAATGGGTCCTTTTAAGAGCGACCTGAGTCCCTTTAAGTGAGAAATGGGTCCCTTTAGGAAGGAAAAAGGTCCCTTTAGGAGCATCCAGGGTCCCTTTAAGAGTTAAATTGGTCCCTTTAAGAGCGATCTGGATCCCTTTAAGAGCGACCTGGGTCTCTATAAGAGTGATCTGGGTCCCTTTAAGAGCAATATGGGTCCCTTTAAGAGCGACCTGGGTCCCTTTAAGAGGGACTTGGGTCCCTTTAAGAGCGACCTGGGTCCCTCTAAGAGCGAAATGGGTCCCTTTTACAGTGAAATGGGTCTCTTTAAGAGCGACCTGGGTCCCTTTAAGAGTGAAATTGGTCCCTTTAAGAGCGACCTCGGTCCCTCTAAGACCGACCTGGGGCCCTTTAAGAGCGAAATACTGTATGTCCCTTTACAAACAAAATGGGTCCTTTTAAGAGAGACCTGGGTCCCTTTATGAGCACTTTATAAGCAACTGTCCCTTTAAATAAGATATATTGTGCATATTTTCTAGAAATGTTAGAACAATATTATTTGTCTATTATTTTTCTATCTATCTATCTATGCATCTTCCTATGAAATATCCCTTTAAGGAACAATCATATTTATTGAAAAGTAATAACGATTTCTAATTTGATCATGTATCTATTACCTAACATCCAAGAACATAAAAGCTACAAGGGATAAATTTTCATGTGCTGATAAATGGTTGAGTAGAAAGGCAGAATTAAGTTACTGCTAATGTGCTTGAGAAATATATAGTCCAATTTTCTACTTTGAATTTTATTTAAAACTTTTTAATGATTAATGAGATACTGAATTATTTTTGCTGTTTAAAGTAACACTTCTGCAATAACTGCTTAGTTCTATTTTCCATGAACGTTTGCTTCAATTAATAGTGACATTAATTGAGGGAAAAGCTGTGAATATTTTATGCACAGTAGATAATTTTATATATAGAGAGAGCATTTGTACCAAATGTGATTTTCTTGTACTCTAGTAATATGCAGAAAATGATAATATGTATCCTTGCTTTCTGTAGAGTTATTCCTTATTACTATGTATTATACTGAAGCTGCAATGTGCACTCTTCGACGTTAAGGGATATTTATTATTTAATCATTTAACAAGCACTGATAAAGTTTTATCTCCGGTTTTCTTTTTGCTGCATCTTTACAATGATAGATACAAAATTACAAACAGAGTAGGTGATTTTAAGTTGAGTTTTCTATTTAAAGTGACTCAGTAATTATGCAGGAAGGTTTTCAACAATGTTCTCTATTCCTGTATACAGCTCATGGGATATTCTTCAGTAGTGTTTTCACATCTGCTTAAAAATCCTTTATTTTATGTTACATATCTATGTTTTATGGTATTCAATATTCAGTAAAAACAGATTTTACTTCATTACCTGTTCATTTATGTTGAGAATCATAACAAATTACGTAATTTGATATGGTTGTATGCAGATTCGGTTCATACAGTGTGTAAATGTGTTTCAGAGAAGCAAATCCTTCCAGCCAGAGTTGATTGCCTCCTAGTAGCAGGGCGGTGGTGACAAGGGTGGTGGTTGTGTCATGTGAGTCCCTTGCCATGACACCATGTCTTCCTCCTCCTCAGGCCACCCCCTAAGAACTCATGGACATCAGGGCTCCACATCCTTAGGCCACACCCAAAGCATCAGTGGACCCAGGGCTCCTCATCCTCTTCAGGCCCCATCATAAACATTTGTGGATGGCCAGACTCCTGGTAAGCATCTTGCTCATTTTCATGCTGCTGGCCTCCTGCATTTCTCTGCTGTGGCTTCACTTTCATG
The DNA here is from genome assembly GCF_027789765.1 of Dendropsophus ebraccatus. Taxonomy (NCBI): domain Eukaryota; kingdom Metazoa; phylum Chordata; class Amphibia; order Anura; family Hylidae; genus Dendropsophus; species Dendropsophus ebraccatus. The sequence goes on from NC_091458.1 coordinate 76,085,690, forward strand.
CTTTGCCGGAAACATAGGGCCAGTGACACAGCTCCATGGGGGCAGAAACACAGGACAGGGATTCAGCTTTCTGTTAGTGTTTTGTGGGATTTTCTGTTGCTAGTTTTGATGCATTTTATGAAGGAGTTATGTCCCAAAATTGCACATAGAAACAGCGGCTTAGAAACCCGTAGAAAGCAATGTGACATTAAACATCAATTTTGTGCCTCAAAAGAGTACATGTTTTGTTTTGCTAGTAGTTTATTAGAGTAGCTGCCATAGTTTGCCTATTTAGTGAGGTTTGTTTAAAGTGTCCCTGTCGTTATAACTTTCAAAATTTAAATCAACAGTAGATGTGATATAAAGCAAATTTGCAATTTACATTTGTTATATATTTATATATATATATATATATATATATATATAGTTATGATGCTGTAAAACAAAGCTGAACTTACCAAAAATCCAGGTCCAGTCTCCTTAAGGTAGGTTTTCAGTCTGGTACTGGTTGAAAAAAGAAAAACTAAATACATGAAGTCCCGGCCAGTGTAACGGCTCAATGTGTCCGTCAATCATGAGTGTGCAGATGACCTGGGAAACACAGGACTTCCTGAGTTTAGATACTTTGAAAACATTTTTTAAAAAGAGTCAGAACACAGGAAGTGCCGTGTTTTCCATAAGAACATGATAACAAAAATAATAATGAATGTAAATTGCAAATATGCTTTATTTTACATCTAGTGTTGATTTCAATTTTGAAAGTTAAAACGACAGGTACACATTTTATGCCACAATTTTGCAGACCTGCCGAACAGAACTTTTGATGAATTTGCTCATCTCTAGTTACTAGTTGTCAAATGGTTACAGTTTTGTCAGTGTTTTAACTACAATTGTTCTTATTTGTTGATTACTATATATTTCATGTACGTTGTTATATATATATATATATATATATATATATATATATATATATATATAATCTTAATGCTTTGCTGCATCTCCTGGTTACACGTACACATACGCATAAGAAGAATCCACGTATAAAACACAGCTATATATGCCTAACATGAAGAAACTGAGTGTGTAGGCGGATCCACTCTTTGTTTTCCTCTTAGATAGAGAGCAGGATCTGGTTTAGATCAATAAGTCAGTGTCCTTAGGTTGAACAGAGACAAGTTAGTAAATGGCTGCTAAACCTTAAATCGACCCACACACCCAAACCGCTTGTACCTTCAGATAGCTGCTTTTAATTCAACATCTGTCCTGGGGTCCGTTTGGCAGGTGATGCAGTTATTGTCCTAAAAAACAACTTTTAAACTTGCAGCCCTGTGCCAAATGGCCATGGCCTAGAGTGTGTGTGCATTTGGCTGGCACAACCTCTCTGCCCCTTCTCCCCGCCCTCCTCATCATTAAGAATGCCCCAGACAGATTTTCTCCTATTTATCAGCTCTGAAAACACGGCACATGGGCTGGATTGTTAAGGCACCTGTGCAGTGTTCACTGCAGAGGAATAGGAAAAATCCTGCCAGTGGCATTCCTAATGATGGAGAGGGTGGGGAGGAGAAAAGGAGGGGTGGTGCAAGATTAGGGCACGGATACTCTAGGCCACAGCCGTTTGGCACAGGGCTGCCAATTTAAAAGTGTTTTTTTAGGACAATAACTGCATTACCTGCTGAACGGACCCCAGGACAGATCTTGGAGTAAAAGCAGCTATCCAAAGATACAAGTGGTTTGGGGGAGGGGGACAGATTGTGGGTACAGAGTCGCTTTAAGCTTAGCACAGGCCTAAATTATTTCCCTATTATGTCTTACAGGCCAGCCTTATCCTCTGACCTCTGTAACATAGGGAACCAGCATCATAGTACTACAAAGGAGCACATGAAGATAACTCATAGACTCCAGCAAAGTATTTATTCTTGATAAACTTTCAACGCCTATCTAATTGGATTTTAAGCCTTAAAGCTACTTTTCCTGCCTCCTAGGGGTAAATACTGAGTCAGAGAGGATAGGATTTTTAACCCTTAGAGGATCGGGCAAATTTAAATTTTTGCGTTTTCATTCTTTTCCTCCTTGTGCTTAAAAGGCCATAGCAGTTGCATTTTTTCACCTAGAAACCCATATGAGCCCTTATTTTTGTGCCACTAATTGTAATGACAGGCTGAATTGTTTCATAAAGTACACTGAAAAAGCAGAAAAAATTAAATGTGCAGTGAAAATGAAAAAAACAACAACAAAAAAAAACATATTTTTATTTTTATTTGGGGGTGGGTGTGGGGGTTTACACCGTTCGCCCTGGGGTAAAACTGTCTTGTTATATATATTCCTCAAGTTGTTATGATTTCAACCATATCTAACATGTATAACTTTTATTTTATGTGATGGCTTGTAAAAAAGTCAAACCATTGTTAACAAATATATGGTCCTTAAAATCGCTCTATTCCCATGCTAATAGGGCTTTTATTCTTTGGTGTATGGGGCTGTGTGAGGTGTCATTTTTTGCGCCATGGTCTTTAGTTTCTATTGGTACCTTTATTGCATACATGCGACTTTTTAATTGCTTTTTATTACAACTTTTCTGGATTTGCGACTAAAAAAGCGCGATTTTGCACTTTGGGATTTTTTTGCCCTTACGCCATTTACCGTGCGAGATCAGGAATGTTAAATTAATAGTTCGGGGGATTACGCACGCTGCGATACCAAACATGTTTATTTATTTTTATTTATAACATGGGAAAAGGGGGTTATTCAAACTTTTATTAGGAGAGGGGGCTTTTTACTAATAACAACACTTTTTTTTTTTTTTTACACTTATACTAGAAGTCCCCCTGGGGGATTTCTAGTATAAGTACACTGATCTCTCATTGAGATATTTGCAGTATAGTTATACTGCATAGATCAATGAGATCAGCACTCGATTGCTTTCAGCTGCTTCAGCCGAAAACAATCGAGTGCCGTGCCGATCTGCAGCTTATCCTCTGTAAGTATGTTTTTCCTAAAAAAATTGCCCACTGCAAGCCAATCAGTGAAAATCCTTTAAAGCGTAACTATAATTTATTTAGCTAAAAAATCAAATTACTCAGGTAAAAGGCATAATATTGTGAGGATATCTTGTGCGCTTGCCGAGATATCCCCAGTTTTTTAGCTCAAAAAAATAAATGAAATTTTCTGCTGGCTGTATGAAAGTGGGCATGGTCTCCCCTCTCCTCCCCCTCTCTCCTTATCTCTCCCCTCCTGCCCCTCCCTCCTCTCCCTCATGAACATACACACTGCAGCTAACTGAACTTAGGCCATGATTAGAATTTACCAGTATATAATAATAAAATATAATACCAGTATATAAGAAAGTAATGTTATCAACGCACCTTCACCACATAGTAACTTATACCACCATACCATTAGTAAATGAATAATACCATTATATAAAAAATATATAATAATGCCAAACCGTGACCACCACCAATACCACTGTATACTACAGGCAATCAGCCGGTAACACTGTATACAGTATACAGCATACAATCAGTGATAACTGCTAACACTATATACAGTATACAGCATAAGATCAGTGATAATTGGTAACACTATATACAGTACACAGCATGAGATCAGTGATAACCGGTAACACTATATACAGTATACAGCATGAGATCAGTGATAACCGGTAACACTATATACAGTATACCCCATGAGATCAGTGATAACCGGTTACACTATATACAGTATACACCATGAGATTAGTGATAACCGGTAACACTAGATACAGTAAACAGCATGAGATCAGTGATAACTGGTAACACTATATAAACTATACAGCATGAGATCAGTGATAATCGGTAACACTATATAGAGTATACAGCATAAGATCAGTGATAACCGGTAACACTACAGTATACAGTATATAGCATAAGGTCAATGATAACTGGTAAATAGTGATGAGTGAGTACTAAAATGCTTGGGTGCTCGGTACTCGAGACAAATATTTCCTGATACTCGGGTGCTCGTTTCGAGTAGCGAAACCCATTGGAGTCAATAGAAAACTTTAGCATTTTTGCAGGGGACTTAAGCTCGGTAGAAAGAAGGTTTTGTGAAAACCTGTCAACCTCAGAAAATGATGGAAACACCACGGAAATGGACAGGAAACAGGGGCAGCATGCATGGATGCCTCCGAGGCTGCCTAATTGCACTATTACGCCAAATTATGGGCAACAGTATGGCAGTGATCACACAGTGAAGGATTAAAACAGAGGTAGCATATGAACCACCCCAAAATTTAGCCTGACACAGCATAGCAACATCCAAAGAAGGTAGAAGTTACTGGCGAAAGGACAGCAGAGGACACATGTAAGATGACATCCCCAGATAATATGGTTTGAAATGGACAAGACAAGGATGCTTAATTGGATTTGTTTTTAAATTTGACTGTAGCAGTTGGGGTAACATTTTCTGCATCATGTGACTCACCACTTCTCCCCCCACTGCTGTTTTCAGTTTGAATTTGACTTTGACTGTAGCAGTTGGAGTAACATTCCCTGCATCATGTGATGTTCATAGGGTATGGCTGTCTCAGCACAATACTCAACATAACTGCAGAACTGATGTGGCTCAGGCATCCTGGTTTTAATTGTCTCATGCAAAGGGATTATCACTTGTGGTAATGCCTTACTAATTATGTGCTGCCCAACAACTAGAATTGTCATTTGTTTCTTTAGTTTCAGCAGGGTCTGATTTTTTTTTCCTTTTTTCCTCTTGTTTTGTTATAATTTTATGCCAGCAGACAGACACAGGTCTGTATGCAGACACACACTTAAGAACTGAATACTGACAAAGTTTACCACTCGGTTTCCATAAAACTGGTGTACAAAAAAAGAGTGATAGTGAGATAGAGAGAGAGACAAACACAGAATTAGAAAGCAAAGTTTGCATTGTTCATTGTAGCACTATTTGGTAATAAAAGAAACACATGTTTGTGCATTTTTATGTGAAGATCCTTCTCCAATTTTATTTGGAAAGATGGGAAAGGTCAGCTTCCTTCATTCCCCCCCCCCCCCCCCCCCCCCCGTTTTTGAAAGGCAATTTTCTGCCATGTTCTGCCCCTTTACAGCCATAGGAGTATGTATCTCCTTACAGTGCAAGGATCTGCAGGCCCCTGTGGCAAGAAATGGGCAGACAAAATCTGGACAATTTCCAGAGTTTTGTATCACTGAGCTTCATCTTTCCAGAATGAGCAAAACACTGTGCAGTCTTTGTTACGATTAGTGATAACCGGTAATACTATATACAGTATACATCATGAGATCAGTGATATCCGGTAACACTATATACAGTATACACCATGAGATCAGTGATAACTGGTAACACTATATACAGTATACACCATGAGATCAGTGATAACTGGTTACACTATATACAGTATACATCATGAGATCAGTGATAACTGGTAACACTGAATACATTATATAGCATGAGATCAGTGATAACTGGTAACACTAAATACAGTATACACCATGAGATCAATGATAACCGTTAAAACTATATATAGTATACTTCATGAGATCAGTGATAACCGTTAAGACTATATACAGTATACAGCATGAGATCAGTGATAACCGGTAACACTATATACAGTATACAGTATAAGATCAGTGATAAACGGTAACACACTATATACAGCATGAGATCAGTGATAACCGGTAACACTGTATACAGTATAAGATCAGTGATAACCGGTAACACTATATACACTATGCAGCATGAGATCAGTGATAACCAGTAACATTATATACAGCATGAGATCAGTGATAATCGGTAACACTGTATACAGTATAAGATCAGTGATAACCGGTAACACTATATACACTATGCAGCATGAGATCAGTGATAACCGGTAACACTATATACACTATGCAGCATGAGATCAGTGATAACCGGTAACACACTATATACAGCATGAGATCAGTGATAATCGGTAACACTATATACAGTATACAGGATAAGATCAGTGATAACCAGTAACACTATATACACTATACAGCATAAGATCAGTGATAACCAGCAAGAAATAACTGCAGTGCTGGGGGAGGAAAGGGGGATTCTACACTGTAGAGAAGGTATATACAGTGCTGGGGTAGTGGATATATACAGTGCTGGGGGGATTCTGCACTGTGGAGAAGGTACTGTATCAGGGGCGTAGCTAGGGGTTCAGCCTAGGGGGGGTGGGGGGGGAGTGAGTCTGAGTGGGCCCCCAACTGATTAGGTTACCCATAGGGAAACTCAGCAGATGACAATGTTATCTGAATAATAAAGGGTATTTTCTGCTAAATTATTCATAGTGACTCCTTACTCATTTCACATATATAGCCATGTAAAAATTAAAGGGGTTCTGCAAGATTAAATAAACATAGCTGCCTTCTCCCAGACACAGCACCATTCTGCTCCTCAGTTTGTATTTGAATTGTAGCCAGTTCCCCCCTATAGTGCCTCATATTGTAGCCAGTCCCCCCGATAGTGCCCCATATAGTAGCCAGTCCCCCCTATAGTGCCTCATATAGGGGGGACTGGCTAACAGTAATTCACCTGTGCTGGCTCCCTGGCAGTCCCTCCATGGCGCTGATTTTGCTTTCATTAGCACAGGCAGCCGGGTACAGAGACGCTGCCTGTGCTGGGTGCCCCTGCAGATGAATGACAGAGGCTGCAGGTCACTTCCGGCACAGGCAGCGTCCCTGTACCCGGCTGCCTGCACTGAAGATGAGAGAGAGAGAGAAGCTGCTTGGGAGATGGGACAGGTGAGTTGCCCGGGTAACCCTGCCCCCCCCCCCCCGCTCTGAAGGCAGCGCTGCGGCCGTGCTGCTAATTGGTAGCTAAGGGCCGCCACTGGACTAAGGGAGCTGCCAGACACTAGGTCTGATAGCGGCCCTTAGCCTCCAATTAGCACGGCTCTGGGTGAGTGCGGGGGATGCCCGGTCATAGAAACGGCCATGGACCTCAGTGGGCCCCTGCCAGTGTGGGCCCAGGAGCGACTGTCCCCCCTGCACCCCCCAAATTTCACTTCTGTACTGTATATACAGGGTTGGGGAGGGGATATGCCGTATATATACTGATGGTAAGGGGTGACCTGTGATATGCTAGGGAGAGGGTATATAAAGTGTGTGCGGGGAAAGGGAGGGCTGGAGAGAGGGGATAGACAGGGCTGGAGGTTCTCTCTGATGAGCTGGGGAACCTACCTTGCTGGAGGTGACATCTGGGGTGGTGCTGTGGTCCTATACTGAGCTCAGGGCATTGCTGGGTGGGGGAGGGGTGTCTCTTTAGTGTTGCCGTGGGCTGGGGGGATGGAGCACCTGTACAGTGTCAGATAGGTGATATGGTCTCTGGGTCACAGCAGGACGTCCGGGCAGCATTAGATCACAGTAAGCACACACATCCTCTCCCCTTCTCAGTGTGCTGCTGTGATCACCTGCCCTGTGCCTCTCTCCAGGCTGTAGCAGCTGGTATTTACACTGCAGCCATGTGCATATACAGGACTCTCTACCCTCTGTGTATACACATGGCAGCAGGGATGGCTTTCCTCCTGCCCTGAGACACGTCACTGCACGGAACTTCACAGCCCCATAGGCTATGTGCATCGCTATCAGGCACCACAGCACATGGCAGGAACCAACAGAGAGGTCTATGTGCCCACTTGCCTAAACAGAAGCCTGCAGATAGCCACAATACCAGGGGCAGTGAGGCAGACAGCAGCCATCAGCAGTGCCAGAAAGGAGAGGTTATTTCAGTCTAGTGAAGGAGCAGGAACCAAGGGAGGGGGTGGGGCTAGGGCGGGGCATAGCTGAGAATCCGTACCTAACTGCTGCTTAGGCAGTGTACGGATTTCCAGGAGAGTTGGACAGGATTGTACAAGTAACACACAGGAAAACACAGCTCTGAGAGGACACATAGGCAGTGGTGCCTTGGATTATGAGCATAATTGGTTTCGGGACGGTGCTTGTAATCCAAATCCACTCTTAAACCAAAGCAAATTTTTCCATAAAAAAACTTTGAAATGCAGAAAAATGGTTCCACACACCAAAAATAATGATTTTTTTTATTCTGAATAACATGTAAAACAAATGAAATAAACATCTATGCAGGCCATGCCCCTCCTCCACTCACCCTCCCACTCAGGACAGGGAGCTCTTAAACCAAAACAATGCTCTTAACCCTTAGGCGACCCTGGACGTACCCATACGTCCAGGGCCGTCTCCCCGCGCTCAGAGCCGCTTGTAGCCCGGGACCGTGGGTATTAGCGGGCACGGTCCAATCGCCGTGCCCGCTTATACAGTAATCGGATGCAGCTGTCAAAGTTGACAGCTGCATCCAATTACGGAATGCAGCCGTTCCCTGGTGTCTAGTGAGGAGGATCGCTCCTCCTGTAGCAGCCGGAAGCAATCAATGTGCCTATCTCATGGATCTGTGCTGCATATCTATGCATATCTATGCAGCGCAGATCTCAATGAGAGATCAGTGCACTTATACTAAAAGTCCCCCAGGGGGGCTTCTAGTATAAGTGTAAAAGTAAAAATAAAAGTGTTATTATTAGTAAAAAGCCCCCTCCCCTAATAAAAGTCAGAATCACCCCCCTTTTCCCATGGTATAAATAAAAATAAACAAATAAATAAATAAACAAACATGTTTGGTATCGCCGTGTGCGTAATCGCCCGAACTATTAATTTATCCCATTCCTGATCTCGGTAAATGGCGTAAGCGCAAAAAAATCCCAAAGTGAAAAAATTGTTCTTTTTTGGTTGCATCGAATCCAGAAAAATTGTAATAAAAAGCAATCAAAAAGTCGCATATGCGCAATCAAGGTACCGATAGAAAGAACACATCATGGTGCAAAAAATGACATCTGACACAGCCCCATAGACCAAAGGATAAAAGCATTATAATTATGGGAAGGGAGCAATTTTAAGGAACATATTTAAGTTAACAATGGTTTGAATTTTTTACAGGCCATCAGATACAATGAAAGTTATACATGTTACATATCATCATAATTGTAACAACTTGAGAAATATATATAACAAGTCAGTTTTACCCCAGGGCGAACAGCGTAAAAACGAAAATCCCCCAAATAAAAGAAATGCTTTTTTTTTCAATTTCACCACACTGAATTTTTTTCTGGTTTCGCAGTGTACTTAATGAAAAAATTCATCCTGTCATTGCAAAGTACAATTAGTGGGGCAAAAAATAAGGGCTCATGTGGGTTTCTAGGTGAAAAAAGACAAGTGCTATGGCCTTTTAAGCACAAGGAGGGAAAAACGAAAACGCAAAAATTTAAATTGGCCCGGTCCTCTAAGGGTTAAACCAAGTCAAAAATTTTGAAAAACTGTGAGCTCTTAAACCAAAATGCTCTTAAACCAAGTTAATCTTAAACCAAGGTCATGTCTGGTATAGCGGTGTTATCCAGTCACGGTATGGCAGTATTGGTCAGGTCTGATATGATGGTGTTATCCAGTCACAGTATGGTGGTATTGGTCAGGACCGGTATGGCAGGGTTATCCAGTCACAGTATGGCGGTATTGGTCAGGTCTGGTATGGCAGTGTTATCCAGTCACAGTATGGCGGTATTGGTCAGGTCTGGTATGACAGTGTTATCCAGCACAGTATAGCGGTATTGGTCAGGTCTGGTGTGGCGGTGTTATCCATTCACAGTATGGCGGTATTGGTCAGGTCTTATATGACAGTGTTATCCAGTCACAGTATGGCGGTATTGGTCAGGTCTGGTGTGGCAGTGTTATCCAGTCACAGTATGGCGGTATTGGTCAGGTCTGGTATGGAGGTGTTATCCAGTCACAGTATGGCGGTATTGGTCAGGTCTGGTGTGGCGGTGTTACCCAGTCACAGTATGGCGGTATTGGTCAGGTCTGGCAGTGTTATCCAGTCACAGTATGGCGGTATTGGTCAGGTCTGGTATGGCAGTGTTATCCAGCACAGTATGGCAGTATTGGTCAGGTCTGGTGTAGCAGTGTTACCCAGTCACAGTTTGGTATACCTGTTGTGCCCTGTATATACATGTACTGTATAGATGGAGTAGGGGGTCCTGTATATACATGTACTGTATAGATGGAGTAGGGGGTCCTGTATATACATGTACTGTATAGTTGGAGTAGGGGGTCCTGTATACATGTACTGTATAGATGGAGTAGGGGGTCTACCAGTTATTACTGTGGATGTTGTGAGGCAGCTTCCCTAACAACCATTGCTCCCTGTGAAAGCAGTAATCCTATTGGTTGCTAAGGCTCCAACTGCCGTGTCTGCTGCAGCTAATTATATCACCTGTGTTTGCAGTGAGGAGATTTTCCCATTCATCTCTATGAGGCGCCTCTCTTTCCCCTCCCCCTCCCCTCCTGTACATCTGGCGAGGACGGGACCTTCGCAATAACCTTCCCGGGCACCCAATGTATCTGTGTGCCAAATTTGGGGTCAAACGGTTCAGGCGTTTGGAAGTCTATAGAGGACAGACAGACAGACAGACAGAAGGACAGACAGACAGACAGACAGACAGACTTTGATTTTTATGATATAGATATATATATATATTTTTTTTTTATTGCAAAACACAAGGAAAAAACAGTATAGACCCTTTTAAACAAATAAGCATAGGATTCTTTCAAAACATATTTTAAGAATGAAACATGCAGTCTTTTTACCTAAATGGAAGTATATGTTTACCCTCATTTTTTCATCATATCATTTTACTGGTGTTGCCAGCTGCTGCAAATCCTTTCATTATGAACTAAAAATACATAGTATGATTTTAAAAGATGTAAATCACATAGTCTGCACAGCCATATAAAGTCAAAATCTTACATGGTAGGGTTGTTTCAAAATACTTAACCTCAATATAGTTTTGCTATATATGAAGGCAGTCTCACAAAAGCTACTAAAAGATTGTCCTGTGAGTTTAAATTCATAGCATCCATCCTGTAAAGCAATATCTCACAATGTATCCCATCACTAGATCCAATTTTCCAGCAGCAAATTAATACAATAGGATATAGGCTTCAATTTATTTTGGTTCATATGGTTATGCATACAAAAACGTCAAAATTAGACAAATCCCATTTATGAAGAAATTAATTATTTGAAATTCTTATGAGCTATCAAACAGCAGTAAGAAAAAAAGAGAAAATTAAAAGATTGATCTGGAGCCACCAGTAATTAGAATGTCATGGGTCAATCAGGCAAATAAAATTTCAATCTGCTTCAAATGCATAGTAATAAAAACATTGTTGATCTGGGAAACAAATTATCATTGTTGCACATGGATACATTCCAAGTTATCTTGCCCTTGACATGTTTATGTTTATTACTGAAACTTGCCAACGTAGGTTTTGTATAACTTCTATGCTCTGTGGGAATTTTCATTTAGCAAATTTGTTTATTTTGTTACTACAATGGCTTTTGTTAACAATTACGTGTAAGTGGATGGGTTGGCACATCCTCATATATGATTACATGCAGAACAGGGAGATTCTTCTTTTGAACTCAAGCAATTAATATATACAATAGGGTGCAGTAAGATTGTCTTAGAAACCTAGAAAGCTTATAAAACTGGTAAAAGGGGTTTAAAAAAGGGAGAAAATATATTAGAACCATTACTTACCTAATAAATCCTGCAGAGCTGCAAATCGGTGATAACAATTAAATGTAATAATAATTGAATGTAAGATGAAAACATTTAAACTTACAAAGCCAAACATACTGGAGGGACATGAGCATATTAGACAAACCTACTGCTATGTACCTGTAGCTGCAGAGCTGTACATTCTGGTGACTACTTATTTGCCTCTGTAGTGTCATTTTTTTATCATTCCTAAACTAATATGTAAATTATTCTGTTTTGTGCACTGGAGGAATAGGTAGCTATGTATTTCTCCTATGCATAAGTAGGAAGAGACATGGGATAGAATAGGCAGGCAAATCTAGAGCTGAGAGTTGCGGCGGGTCTCCGGCTATCATTGATAGCCTTGACCAGCCGTGGATGACAGAGGCGCAGCTTCTGCGCCTGTGTTATTCTTGATCGTAAATTAACATCGCTGCAGCCTCAGGCATAGGCTGCAGCGACGTTAATTTACAGTGCAGCGCTGGGGGGGGGGGGGGGGGTTAACGAAACCACCTACTGAAAATACTAAGTAGTGGCTGCTTAGAAATAATACATGTTGCAGTGGGTCCATTGACAACAGAGGATAGCATCTCTGCAGCATTGCCTGGAGCCTTACTCAGCCAGCCAGGCATTGTCTCTATGGAGGAATCCTAGCTGTTTCCAGTAGAGATCATACACAGCACACATCATTTACCAGATTACAACAAATTTTTATGAAATAATACATTTTATTCCCTTCACTGTTCACTAGTTTTAACCCTTACATGTCACAGTGATTTCTATTAATTGAGTTCATATTTCTTTTATCCCCAACAAGGGCCATAACTCTTGAAAACTCCAAATACATAACTCTTAAAATAAATATTTGTTGGTTTGAATGGGAAATGTTGTCAGATTCTGTTATTGTTTTCACAAAATTTACAATGATGTGTCAGATAGACAAAGTTTTTACAAACTGGGGTCCCTAAGACATGTCAAAAGGGACACTTTTAATTATCTTTATAAATAAAAAAAAATAAAAAATGCTGTATATTGCTAATACTTATTTCTTTTTTCCCCAACCATTGATCGACTCCATTTTCTTTCATGGTGAGATATAGATTTCATTGGTGTAATTTTGGAGTAAATTTGTGAAGATGGAGTGTGAATAAGATAAAAGTTAGATGGGCTAAGTGGCAAGGAATACAGTGTCTTGAAAACAGTCAACAGCAGGGAATCTTGTTACTGGAGGGAATCCTGTACTGGGACATGAGCAGCAGAGGTCTAAATATCACTAAATATCAATGCTAATTAGGTTGTAAAACAAAAAATAGTGGTGTAAGTCAAGCTTACACAGATACAACCTTAAAAAGTAACAGCCTATAAAAAAGGTTTCAGTGACCTGATGAATATAAGTGTTACTTACAATATGGTGTATTTTAGGCTGGCATACTACACAACAGAACAAAGATACAGCATTACCTCAACCTCTGGCCCATGAGGTATCTGGGAATCCTCTCACTCCTGATGGCACACACAGTAAAGAATCTGTACATTTAGAAGTGGCAGACAATATTCTGTAAGATATCCTCACAAGCTCTCGAGGAACGACTACGACTACAAGGGAAGGTGAGAAAGTGCTTACCATTTTAGGATGGTTTGCACTATTGGGATTTGACTTACAGGTCAAGTCTCAGGAGTAGGCCCTCAGGCATGTCCCCAGGGCTTGAGATGAGTGCTAGCTTTTTCCACCACTTCTTTGACTCCATAGAAAAGGGGAAGACTCCAGTGGCAACACCACCATCCAGGTGATTGTGGCAGTCCACCATTAACACTGTCCTCACATAGAGGTATACTCCACCTCCTTACCAGTTTCTAGGTTATGCTGGTACTCTAGGAGTTTTTTTTTTACTGAACTCCTGCCAATAAATAGAGTACTGCCCTGCTGGAGACCCCTTAGGAAGCCATAACTCTATTTGTCAAACACTTGACACTTTCTAAACATCTTCGGATGCCCCAAGCCATGTATTTCTTCTTTAAATACCACCTTTCCTGCGCACTTGTATTTGTCAAAATGCTGGACACTTTCTAAACATCTTTGGATATCCCAAGCCATGTATTTCTTCTCTAAATACCATATACAAACAGGCAGGAGAGAGTGACTGCTCTCTTGCTAGCCCAGTCTAGGATCTACCACTAAGGTTTCTTGGTGGTTGGTCAGGTGGACATGTTGACTTTAATAGGAATATTGTGCTCACAAATGTCTTACTTAGCTTAGTCAGGGTGTCACCTCTATCAGCATCCGTGCCCCAGGTCATCCGCCAGTTGGACGGTGCTGCTTCATATAAGGCGATTACCTCACTGCACCCGGAATCAATGGACGTCTAGTGGCTGGGTGGTGGCGACTGGGATGCCACTTGGCAAAGCTCAGTCTCCTCCTCAAGCTCCGCAAAGGACACCAGCTGTCAGTCCCCTGTCCCCCCCAAAAAAAAAAAAAATGGACAGCTCACTCAGGAGCACTTGCAGCACCCTGCACACCACTGCACCCCATACTTTTCTCAAATCTACTTTCACTTTCATACAGGGGTGAAACACAGAGGCAGAGACACAGCTCCCTAGGGACAGGAACAAAGAAACTAAAACACAGCCCTCTATTGGTGTTCACCACCTTGCCACAAAAGTGCAAGCAGAAACACTCAAAAAATAAAATAAACTATTTCCATTTAAATCAATAGGGCATTAAAGGGTAGCTTTTTATGTGGTTTTCATGGCAAAAAAAGCCTGCTCACCTCTTTAAATAATTATTTAAAAAATCAAACAATTTTTGGATTGTTTGATTTTCTGGAAACTTTAATTATAGATTCAGTCTCTTACAGTTGAAGTGTACATATGATAAAAAATACAGATCTCTCTATTCTTTGTAGCTGCAAAAACTTGCAAAATCTTCAGTGTGTAAAATACTTATTTTCCCCTTTGTAAATGTTTAAACCAGGCATGTTTAATGTTAAAGCATAACTGTAATTTAAATGTAATTTTTCAGAAATCAATAAATATCAATAGTACAAGTTTAAGAAACTCTGTAATAGGTTTTATTTAGCAAAAGTGTTTCCTTCTGTACTCACAAACTGTTTTTTTACCTCCCCCCTCACTTTGGAAGAAGCAGGATTTCTGTGTTTGTTATGCTCTATAGAGAGGGGAGGAGTTGAGAGGAGTGAGTGAGCAAGGAGGAAAGAAATAGCAGTCCTGCACAGAACAACACCCTGCTATCTTCTCTCATCAAGTTCTTAGATAAGCACAGACCTTTCTGACCTCTGAATCCAGTGTTTTAGGTGCAAAGACAGTCTACAAACAGGTAACCTTCATGTCTTTTCTTCCTGCTCACTCATCTCCCTCTGCCCCTCCCCCCTCCTTAAGATATAATGGAGACAGCAGAACCCATCTTTACTTGCTTTTGTATAATAAAGATGGATTTGCCTGATAACGAAGACATAAGAAGTGAGGGGGGAGGCTGAAAAACAGCTTTTTAAGTACAGAAAGAGGCTTTTTTTTGCCTAATAAAACCTATTACAGAGTTTTTTTCTTAATCGCTTGTACTGTTGATTTCTGCAAAACAAAACAAAAAAAAACAAACATGACAGTTACACTTTAAGGACAGCTACTGTGGATTTACCAACCACCTACTGGTAGTGAGACGACTACTTTTCAGTAAAATAATACTTTCTCATGTTACCTTAAGTCTTTCCCCCAACTGATTTCATATTGTGTTTCCTTATTGTGTTTCTTTTTTTTTTTTTTTTAATTAACACACTTCCCCCTAAACTACCATGTTTCCCCGAAAATAAGACATCCCTTGAAAATTAGGCCTTGTTAAGGGTTTGCAGAATTACTAAATATATGGCCTCCCCCAAAAGTAAGGCCTCTCCTGAAAGAAAGGTAGATGTCATTTGGCATCTTGGAATCTCTCTCACAATGTCTTTATTCACTTGCCCCAGGTTCATTTCATAGAGAGGCACTAACAACATGTATTATCTTAAGGTATTGAATGCCAGCCTCTAAGCTCAGTATTAACAAGCCTCAACGTATCCGTGATCGCATCTCTAAACATAAGTCCACAATACAATGCAGCAACTTGATGTTGCCTATCCCAGCCCACTTCAGGGAAAAAGGGCACAACATCTCCCAGCTACACTTTCAAGTCCTGAAACAGGTCAAACAGCCTAGAAGTGGAAGCAATAGGATAAAGCTCCTGAAATCTAGGGAAGCCTTCTGGATCCACACCTTGCAGACAATTGAACCACAAGGACTGAACTGGGCCCATGACAGAGTATACAATCTATGATCTCTAAGTGTTGTGGATATTATACACAGCTTTATTCTTGGCATTCTTATTTTGTTTTTGTCTCATTTTGTCACATTTTGCCCGCTATGTCCATGGTTTATGTTTAGACATATGTCACAATACCATATACCTACCATTTGTTTATACCTTCCTCCTTAGAGTTAATACCTCTATGGTTGCATATGGATACATCTTTGGTAACTATGGTATATGTCTCTGTGTCATTTCTTACCATCCTGCTTATCCCCCATCCCCCCCTTCTTTTTCCTATTTTCCTTCTCCCCTTGCTGCCCATTTTCCATGCCTGGCTACTTGCATCTATCTTCTCTCTCTCTCTTTCCAATTATATTTACTTTCTATTTCACTCTTTAGCATCCCATGTCTTATTGCAGCCTGCCCTTACATTTGCCCCTACACCTGTATCTTCAGGAGGTAGTGAGCATGTGCAGCCGACTTGCCCTCACTTTTGCCCTTAGCTCTTCCTTATACTGATGTCACAGGCTGCTTCTCCACCTTGGCCCCGCCCGCCACGCAGCATGTGGCCATGTCACGTGACCCCACCATCCCTGCTTATTAGACAGCATAGGCTGCTCTCCCACACACTCCACTAGCCAGGATTCCTTCTCCTCTATTACAGGTATGTGGTGATCATTTCCTACTTACAGCTGCTCCCCACCTTCCTTGTCTCCCACTGATTTATCCCATTGTGCTTTTACCGTTTTCTTCTCCTCATTTCTATCCCTTATTCCCTGAGCCCTCCTTATTGATCCTCTAGCTGTAGTACAATTGACCAGCCAGCAGATGGCCCCAGTATCTATGCTGTTCTCTGTTCATCCCTGCTCCTTCTTAACCTGTTTTTCTATTTTTCTATAACTCATTCCATCTGGTTTGTTTACCTATTACCTATCACTCATTTTTATGCTGTTTTGCTGCTTACTCTGCATCTTTTTGTATATAGAAATGTGTATACATATGTACAGTATTATACAGTATGTATATTATTTTTGCTTGTGGTCACCCAGTCTCTATTATTGATTTATACCAAATACGGTAACCCGTATTTTACTCCCATGTATACTGTACCATGATCAGCTGACTTATAGTATGTTCATTTTTTTTTACACAGAGACCCCTATGCCTGAGGAAGGTCCTGGTTAACATCGAAACATCATACCCATTTTGGTCTCATATCTTTGTAACTACTTACTTACCCTACCCTAGACTTTTTGTCTACTTACACTGTAAATAAACTACTTCACCTGCATTCTAAATTGGTGTGCCGTGGCTAGTGGTAGAGGTGTGCAGTCCTGTTCCCTATTCCTGGAGATCTGCTTCCAGTCATTAATTTACATGTAGCAGCTATCCATACATGATTGTTATGTAGATGAGAAGGAGACTTTCTTAGTTTAGAAATCAGTCCAAATAATATGATTATAATGTGATAATGATTATCTCTGCAGTCACAGTAAGACCACACGCCTGCTACCATAATCTCCCCCTGCCCCACCCACGGGACTTACATAAGCCCCTTGTGTCACCCAAAGTGTGGTTCTTTTCTGCTGGCACTGAAGGCATAGCACAAAATTTATATAAGACACTGTGTTATTTTCAGGTAAACAGGATGTGAGTGAGTGTGTGTATACATACATACATATATATATATATATATATATATATATATATATATATATATTTATTTATTTATTTTCCCCATCAATAAAATTCCCTATTTTAAATTTATGAGTTTCAAAATTTCAAAATAAAATATGATTTATTTATTTTTTATAACAAAGATACAGATAAAGCTTGAACAATAATTTTAATATTTTTTTCCAAATATTGCTAATATTGCTAAATCACTCACTAACATGGAATTCCATTTTAACTTTTTTGTTATTAGTGAAGTGTTGTTGGATAATACTAGGGTAATGACATTTTAAGGAATGTAGTTAGGAATCTAGTTATGGTTACTAATATTTATTCTATTTTGCTTATCCAAATTTACAAAATACTTAGTATAAGCAATACCCTTTAGATCAGAAATTGCACCAGTTGTTTTCGATAACAAAATCTCTTAACAGTGATTACAATGATAAAGGTTATGATATATATCCTTGTTTCTTAATAAATTAATACTTATCATTATCTTTGTAGGTCTAAGCATCATTCTTCATTTAAGTAAAAATAATATAATTTTAAAAGGTAACAATGAAATTGTTATGCAGGTATACATCCCTTGAATGATCTGCTTGTGGCATACTGCAGTTATTTTGAAACATTATAAAATATTTTGATATTTTTAGATAATGGAAAAGGATTTCCATTATAATAGGGCTCCCGGGTATCAATATAAATGTGTTGCAGGCCATTAGTAGTTTAAAGTCTTTCTATTTAGAAGTAGACAGGTGTCTTCATCATATTTGACATAATAGCTTTAAGCTAAATATAAAAGAAGAAGATAAAGGTTGATCACAAAGCCTCGCTTCTTTGCTCTGCTGTCCAGTTGTCTGTTTTATATTGTAAATGAATACTTTGAAAGTACATTCACAGCTTTGACATTAAGCTTATAAAGCATTATACAACTGAATTGTGGTTTTCAGTGATAAATGCAAAAAGTGACACGTTGCGCTAGTATTGTAGCGACAATAATTATGAATAATGAGAAGCAGGATGATAATGAGTCATAGTAGCTGAAGATTTTTTTTTTTTACACTTTATACATACTTTATATAAAAACATGATTATATTAATAATTATTTGATTAAGACATTTTTAAAAAGTAGATCATTAAAGAGAACTATCATTGGCAGTGAGTCTGGGTCACCTCCTTCTCCTAAACCCCAGATGGAGTGTTTCCTCATCTTAGGCTACTTCAGGCCTCTCTTCCCCAATGATAAACTCTTTCTGTAGTTTAAATAGGAAATTTCCATCAGAGCTATGCAGTGCTTACCACCAAGGTGCAGCTACAGCTGAGGTTTGGACAGTCCATGCTGCAAGATCCATAGCCTCTTAAATCTTCAAGTCCTTGTCTGGGGTTACAGAATTTGCTTCTTGCCTAAGGTCTGCCATCTTCCTTTTGGCTTTTTGTCAGAGATGGTGCTGACTGGCTTCCACATCGGTGATCGTGCTTCTGCATGCGACCCACAAGTACTGTGTGACTGCATAGGCAAAATTCCCTGTGAGTGCGTTTTTCTCTCTTCTATGAACAGGCAGTAAGTCAAATTGCGTAGGACATAGACAGCAGAGTCAAATTCTGACTGGACTGTATCAGTAAATTTTCTAGTTATCTCAAATAACTGTGTGCTAGATGTCCTTCACCAACCCAATGCACGATGGGGATAACTGATTTTGGTAAGAGTGTTTGTGGATCTGGAGATGAGATAGCATACTTCTAGCCTGTGACACAAACAGTGAACTGGTAATGCAACACCTAGCTAGCCTGTACTACACCAACTTCTGCAGACCCTTCTGCTCACCACACCAACAGTCTGGGTCATGGACAGTAGGGTTACCAAGGGACAGTGGCAACATCAGTGGCAACACACAGGTCAGATAGAGGGTAGCAAATCAGGGACAAAACACCTTTACTTTGGCAAAACCACAAGACAAACCACAAGCTGCCTTTGCATATAGGATTGCATAGGATCTATAGACATAATGGTTTGATCGTTTTAGTTCAGAGTATTATCAAAAACTTTAAGAGTTTATAAACAGTTGTAAGGAAAACAAACATGTACTCCATTCCAGCAAAGAAACAGCATGTAACACTGATCATAATTTTGAAAAAGAATGCTATACTTAGCATTAGAAATGTATTTCCCATACCTTGTAGGGCTATGTTCACACAGCGTATGTTTTCGTAAAAGTATGGCCGTTATAATCGGCAGCAACGGCCGTACTTTTCATGAAAACGTACGTTGCCTGTTCCTCTATGGGGACCGGCCGGAGCGTATACACATAATATACGATCTGCTCGGGATCTCTTGCGGCACCGCAAACAACTGAGATGTCAGTTTTCTGCAGCCGATATTCAGTGAATAGCGGCTGCAGAAAACCATGGCAGTGCACACTGTGGCAGTGCACACTGTGGAGCAAGCGGATCCGGCCGCTCGCTCCATAGTGTGAAGTGGAGTGTTCTAAAACATCAGAACTCTGCGGCCCAAAAAATCATCTGGCCGCTACTACAGTACTGGTCGGGATGATCTTTTCAGAGACCGGTCTCTCACATTGTATAAACATAGCCCATATGTTTGCATGTAATTTAATGTTAAATATTGTCTACGCACTTTTATGTCTTTGGTTGTTGGGCCTAAGTGGCTGTGATACCTAATGGCATTACCATGTCCTGACACGTGGCTAAAATGAGAATGGTTGTTCTCCTGTTTGGAGTCTGATGGGCTCTTCTCTATCAGTAGGCTTGAGATCTGGAAATTGGTTGTTTACCATGGAAGAGGAGAAAAGACTGCAAAGAAAAGTATGGTGAAATTCATATTTAGCATGACCTAAAGATTCACTAAAGACTCAGCTGTTGTAGATATGATAGAGAATAGCTCTCAGAACTCTAAATGCATTGTCAGTCTTGGAGATTCAATTTTGAGAAGTCTGGTTTGTGACAGATATTATTAGTCCTCGAAGACACCTAGGTAGGTTAGTTGTTGAGAAAATAATAATGGGGTAGGTTACAATTGAACAATGTGGAACTGTGTGAGATATAAGCTGGCAAGCGGTTGATGAAATGTGTGTAGAAGAAGGTTGGCTGCCATTAAGACCTGACTGAGAAAGATATACCTGTTGTTTCCTAACTTATATTCTAAGACGTTCTAGTGTTTGGTGTCACCTAGAATGGACTTTAACCATCAAGCTTGTGTGACCTATGGGATAATTGTTGTTATCATGAAGAATTCTATACCATCTATGCCATGAAAAATTACATAGATGGATAAATAACACAATGCACTCAGAGGTTTTAGTCTTTTCACATAAAACTTTACAGGCACACTTTTTTTTAGTAGTTAAGACATTTTCACATGAAGTCATACAAATTGTGTTTATTTTTAATATTTTAGTCACCAGACCACTGAGTATAGAAACTTGACCACAGTATTTATTTAGACCCCAAATGAGACAGCAATACAGCACCCTTACTGCTCCCATGGTCCTCCACCACCTGAGGCTGATCACTCCCTGCTCCCCCCCCCCTCCTTAATTCAGAATGTTCAGCCTCCCACCCCAGACTGGTCACCCTAAACCCCTGCCATTTTTTTTCTGCAAAATCATGATAAACCACATTTTTTCCCCCACATTTTTTGTGCAAATTGCAGTATAACTGCATTGGGGAGGCCATTCTGAACATAAATTATATCACTGTTACCCCAGGACCTTGGTCACCCACCTAAAACAGACATATTATAATCCACCATTAGGCACAGGGCAAATTCTAGCTTCTCTGCTGCCTGAGGCAAAAACTGAAATAGCCCCAACCCCTCAGAAAATCAACAAGAACAAAGCTCACTGAACGGAGACATACATCATATAAACACCAAATAATGCTGTCACACATTTACCACATATCCCCACCCCATAGTGACAAAATGTTAGCAGCAATATTACCACTACACAAGGGAAAAATAATGCCACATGGTACCCCTGCTTAATGACTGAACACCACCAGTACCAGTCCAGCATTACCTACACAAAGTGAAAGGATAGTGATTAGAGTACAGTTACATCCAGTGACTCACAGGTGATGTGTTCTCTCATAAGAGTCATGAATACTTCTGTTAGCCATGACTTGTCCCCGCAGCATCTATTAAACAAATATTTTAGGGTCCACCCTTTTCTAGCACCCCTATACAATACCCCATCCATAGTGCCCCAAACATGAATAGTTCCACCTGTGGAAGCAGCTGCGCAGCGCTGTCATTACAGTGCAGCACATATTCATAAAGTTCCCCGCTCCCAGCATTTTATCACAGATGCTGCCCGGGTAGGGGAAGGACTCCATTCCATGCATTCCACATTCTTGTCCTGTGTGAAACACGGAACGTGTTAAAGTGGTTTTAAGGAGATACCTTCTGCACCTCCACACCATCATAATCCCCTTCTCCTCATGTAGTCATAATCCCCCCTCCTGTATCCTCATGTAGTCATAATCCCTCCTCCTGTGTCCTCATATCCCCCCTTCTATCTTCTCATGTAGTTTTAATCACCCCCCTGTTTCCACATGTCGTTTTAAGCCCCCTTCTCTTTCCTCATGTAGTCTTATTCCCCCTCCTGTCACCTATTGTAGTAATAATCCTCCCTTCTGTCCCCTCATGTAGTCAGAATACCCCCTCCTGTGTCCGCATATATTTATAATCCCCCTTCTGTGTCCTTCATCTGCTAGATAAATTTCTTCAGCAAAGTTAAAAAAAAAAAACACTGCTCACCTCTCTAGTCGCCCCCATGCTACTGTGTCCGCCTGGATGCTTCCTGGTTCAGGCTGGTTGCTGAGCTCATGGAGCAGTCTGACATGGTAGACATCACTGGCTGCTCCAGATTACTTCTAGAATGCAGGCCTAAAACAGCCTACAATCTAGAAGTGAAATGCCCCGAGCAGAAAGCTGATCACTCCCTGCTCTGTCCTCCTGTCAGCTGTGTCTGCACCCTTATAAGACACAGCTGACAGCAGCGGCGCAGCATATATAGCAGGGAATGAAAGCGGTCATGCATATATTATATGCATAGCTGTTCACTGTGCAGGGGCTGTCAGTGGTGCCCCCTCAAGGCCGTATGATCTGCTACCTGGGGGGAAGTCTTCACTACGCCTCATGGCATTTGTAGCCCTGGGTACAATTAATTGTGAAATATGATCTGGCATACTTAAAAGTTTGTAAGATTCTCTAGGTCTCCTGGGTGAGTATGAAGACTGACCTGGATATGTGGCATTAGGTGTATAATCTGCTATACAAGAGAGGTTTAGAGTTTGGCTTCAAAACACTAATGCATAATACTGACCAAAAATGAAATGTAAATAAGGCCTTCATTATGGCACATATTACTTCTCCCAAAGCATGGGTCAGGTTTATTGTAAACCTGAATGACAACCTCTGCCTATCCATTCAGGCGAACAGGGTGTAAATTCACAAATACTAACAAGGCATAGATCCGGCCTGCTTGTGCAAAAATGTGAGCCTTTTGACAATGTATGCAAGGGGCAGCAATGATAAATAGCCCATATGTTTTCAAACAAATTGTGGCAATATTACTATTGCATAGTGGCCAAATGTTAAAGTGAAGCTCAAACATTAGGCTCGGCTATAATAGATATATTCAAAAGCTGTTGTATATATTTGCTCATAACCTAAATCTATACAAAATTAAGTGAAATTATATAGTCTATAAGGATTCATAATATGTGAAACAAATATTGAACAATGACAGGAATTACATTTCATATAACCTTCGGTAATATTCTAAAACAACATGATAAAATAAAATATAGAAACAAAATTATAGATATGTATTATTGATAGCGATTTAAGAATCCTATTTTATTGGGATGAAAATCATGATTATGTTAAGCATAACTGTGTAATCTCAGTGGCTGTGTATAGCGGTGATAAATGTAGACATGATAAGGAGCTGAATTGATGTGATTTAGATGCCTTGTGTTAACTGAAATTCTGCCCACAGGCTTTCACTATAACATTTGGTAGTTAGACAGTCTTACACATAAAGAAGAGGTGACCTTGAAACTTAGTTTAAATGAGTAGGGAAATAGAATACTAACACATAAATATTTAGATTTAAAAGTTACTTTACAAAGTTGAAATCATGAAACCATTTTTTTTAATTAAAGTTAACCTAAAATTTTGTTCATATTTCTTTGGTAATGAGCTTACATAAAATTGCTAAACATAAAAAAATGTGAAACTTATTGAAAATGCTGTGTCATTAATTTTCAAGAGTATTTTGCCTTTTCTCACACACGTTGGTGTTTCATTGCAGTAATGCTGCCAACACTCAGCTCCACTCTAAGGGCCCTATTACACCAACAGATTATCTGACATGTTTTTTCAAGCCAAAGCCAGAAATGGATTTAAAAAGAAGAGAAATATCAGTCTTTTATTACCTGTTCTCTGTTTATAGTCCATTCCTGGCTTTGGCTCCAAAAAATCTGTCAGATAATCTGTTGGTGTAATAGGGCCCTAAGGCTACCCCTGTGATTTCACCAGAGCCTTTTAAACGGTCGGATGTACTTGACTGCTAGGTTGCGTCTCCAGAACCCTGGGAAAGGGGGGGGGGATAAAAAAAGGCATCTAGCTGGGTCAGTACTAGGGGAACTTATAAGGAAAAAATCGGCAGGCCGAGGAATTAACAGTTCTTAAATCCTAAAAACAGAGTCAGCTATTCACTGTATAAATCTTGTCTATTAATTAGTTTATTAGTTCATTAAACATCAATAGACCATATTGAAGTTGCGGGGGGGAAGCTTTTTACACAAGTAACAAGTTTCATACATTACTGTGCAGAAAAACTGAGCAAGCAGAGTTCATCAGGTTCACAGCCCTACGTGACAACAGACAAAAACACTACCTTGCAACAGAAAACTGTGTCAAGGGATTACAAAAAAAAAACATAGTGCCTGTTTAAATACAGCACACTCACCATGATTGTTCAGGCACACTGACTAGGTGATCCGCCCTATGAACATGTTATGAACACGTTATCCTTTGGTAGGAAAGCCCCATTAAGTATGTTGGCAGAGATACTGGAATACAGTATGTTCAGCCTCTAGAGTTAAGTTTTATTCTTTGATCTCATTTGATTCATTTGAATTTAGTAGAGTTTAAATTTTATTGTTTATCTGTGAAAACTGCAGAGAACTGTATTGCTTTAGAGAATTGGAGTAAACCATAACCTCTTTGGTTATTGGGGAATCAATACAATGTCAGAGGCCTGGTCTTACTTTTTATTCAGATCCCTTAGGAAATTCGGAATTAGTGCAAATATGTACACCAGCTACAAATTCCATTTTATTTATACTACATCTACTGCTAAAGAATAAAGAGTGAAGGTGTCTTGAATATTTGAACCACATTCTCTCAAAGATAAAGCCACACATTACTGCTTCATGTAGGATACTCCAGAGATTCCTTAAAGATTTAATATCCTACTGTTGGATAATACTAAATGTAAGGCAAAAGCACATGATATTCTCTGAAAGAAAGATTCTGCCTGTTGAATAGTATTTTTTAAATCTTTCCCTAAAGCTATGCAAGCATCTTTATAGCAGGGAAAGAACAATATAATATTTCCTGGCATTTTCTTTTTTCTATATTATTTTGTTATTTATGCTCTTTTTTTTCTTGGAATGTGAGCTTGGGAGACCATAAAGAAAAGAGAGAAAAATTTAGATTATGCTGTGTGGTGGGGGAATATGCCCATGTCAGACATCGGGGAGAGACGGTCCTGAGGAGAGAAGGAGCTCTGTAATAGTACCTACACCCTCGGGTCACATCAGGGTACATCACCTTTAAAGAACAACATTAATAATGAATGAAGTGGGAAAAAAGGTGTCTTGATGTAAGAAAAGGAAACAATGTTTAATGGTAAACATTTTTACCATTTTTGTCCATTTTCAACCATCCTCTTGGCTCAGCATAAAACAAAATGTGTGTCATGAGAGGATTAGCTTAGCAAAAAAAGATGACATTGCAATACTCTCTCTTTATATGTATGCTGTGATTACCCAGTAGTTGTGATGTCAGTTGAAAGCTTTTGAGGCTTAGATAGCATGTTGACATATTTTACTGAAATTTTATCACAGGATCTGTACATGTATAACATGCAGACTTGTACTGTATGTGGATCCAGACAGTTCAATTACAAAGGAAATCCTAGATGTTAGAACTGTTTTGTTTGCAAAAAGTTTGGTTCAGCACTGAACCAAACTTTGAGAAAGTTCGTTACGAATCTGGTAAAAATACTAACGGCGACACAAAATTGCACTTTTTAAACAGAATAGACCAGGATACAAGGGATTATTACTCCTATAATGCCTTGTATCCTGTTTTTCTGTGAGTATCAAGATGTGTGCCATCACCCCTGTTAGGGTGAGACCTTAAATTAGTCTCCTCAGATATACCTGGGTTCTGCCTAATAAAAAATGTAATGTGACGGCTGTCTGTGGGTATTAACCAAAACACATGAAAGCAACTTCAGTGTTCAAGCTTATCGAATTTATTAAGGGAAAATATCAGTTTATATCTTTACAATAAAGGTTAAAAAAATAGAAAAACCCTGTTTAGCCGCAACAAAAAAAGTTTAAAAAAAACTGTCCAAAAAAAAGTCCCAATCACTGTCCGAGAAAAAAAACTCTCATCAGCTGTCCCATCACTGCAGAAGTTTGAAGAAAAATGTTGGCGACTCATTGGGATTCTTGGTGTCCAAGACAGTGCCCCCCAGTGCTGATGTCTGGTCCTTTAATTATGAGCAAGGGCAGTACATGTCTGTTAATGCCCATTGGGTCAACATTCCCCCAGAAGACCACCAGAAAGTTAGCCCATTCTTGCAACTGTTACCTCCCCGGTGCTTTAGGGGGCCAGTTCTGCAAAAGTTCTGCCTCCACCAGCTTGCAACCATCCACCACTTTGACTGCAGTCCAACCTGCCCTATTGTCTTACCAATGATGTCGGGCCGGCGCTCTCAGTCTGTCCTCCATTTTGTGAGCCTGGGTGAACGGAGCCACAGTGGGCAAGAGCTCCTCCGGACCATCAGGGAGGAGAAGGAGATATATGAATGGCTGACCCCAGGTCAACTAAGGGCCCTATTCCACCGTACGATTATTGTCCAGATTATCGTTAAATCGTTCGAATCTAAACGATAATCCTTCGGTTGAAATGCAGTTAACGATTAACGACTGAACGAAAAATCGTTGATCGCTTTTTAAGACCTGGACCTATTTTTACCGTTGCTCGTTCGCATTGAATAAGACATCATTCGGTCGTTTGCAATAGATACGAACGCAATAGTGAAGAACTAGCAACGAAAAAATGATCGCAATTACGATCATAAGTAACAATTATCATTCCATGGAAATGAGTGAATGTTTTCAGGTCTTTCGCAATAGCGGTCGTTTGAGATTGTTAAACATTAACGATTATGCAAATGATAATCGTCCGGTGGAATAGGGCCCTAACGGTGGGAAGTGTTGTACCACACAAAGGGAGGAACATTGTCTCTGCAGTGCAGCAGGGAGGGCTGATTCATACACCTTGTATGGCACATGTGATAAACCTCAAAGTGCACAGGTTTCTTCGAACATGTCCTGCCAATTGTTGATCCCTATTGAGGACGCAACTCTGCTTGTGAGCAGGGATGACTAAGGGATCAACGACATCATCCCACTCGTCCGTGTTCTTGAAATTGCGGTGAACAACATCAGCGAGGATTCCCAGGCTACCACTTCAAGGCTGAACATCCTCCTCCGTGAATTGTCTGTTCTCAACCATACTGGCCTGGGTGCAATAAGGTACTGCCTTCTCCTCCTTCTCAAATAGTCTGTTCTCAATCATACTGGGTTGGGTGCAATCAAGTGGTGCCGCCTCCGCCAATAGTCTCTTTTCAACCATACCGGGCTGTGTACAATCAAGTGCTACTGCCTCCTCCTCCTCCGTCAATTGTCTGTTCTCCACCACACTGGGTCCAATACAGTACTATTATTGGTGCTGGTTCCACTGTCAAATGTCTGTTTTTCACCCTACTGGGTCCAAGGAACTTTGTGTCCTATGTCCCGTGTAATCACTTACACCTTGGTTAATTTTTTTTTCACTATTTTTGCACTTTGATTTTTTCCACTTTTTTCATTGTAATAGCAACTGCAACTAAACAAAACTATACCCTATCAGACTCCCACTATTGTAACTGCAATTATTCAGCCGTTATAGCAAGGTTCGTTTTAGGTTTGGTTCGTCCAAACTGCTCATCCTTAGGCTGGGTTCTTACTACGTATATTTCAGTCAGTATATTTTAGTCAGTATTGCAACCAAAACCAGGAGTGGATTAAAACACAGAAAGGATCTGTTCACACAATGTTGAAATTGAGTGGATGGCCGTCATATAACAGTAAATAACGGCCATTATTTCAATATAACAGCCGTTGTTCTAAAATAACAGCAAATATTTGCCATTAAATGGCGGCCATCCACTAATTTCAACATTGTGTGAACAGATCCTTTCTGTGTTTTTAATCCACTCCTGGTTTTGCAATACTGACTGAAATATACTGACTGAAATATACATATACTGACTGATATATAAGTAGTGTGAACGCAGCTCCCACCTGTATCCATCGCTATGAATACCCAAATATTCCTGGTCAAGGGCGCTGTGTGATATGATCCAGGGATACAGGGCCCATGGAAGGGTAAGATAGCTGTTGGGATTACCCATTAGATCCTAGCGAAGTACAGCAGATTCATTCAACTTTAGTTCCTCTTTCCAAACGAATGGCTTTTGTAGCTCCATAAGACTTTTTTAGGGCTTTTAGAAGAGAAAAAGAGATATTCCTCTTGCTCCCGTCAACATTAGCCTCACCACAGGATCACTAGCTCAACTTGGCTAGAGTGTAGGAATGCTTGAAGTTGACAGTATTAGGATCTGAATGAGCTATCTGAATTAGTGCAGAGCCCCACAGGTAGGTCTTGGCCTGCTGTATAGGGCCTGGAAGGTATCTTAGTAGGGATCACTAGTTATGTTCTTTTCTCATACTGTGAGTAGATTGAAACTGAATGGAAACTAACAGGACCTACTCCACCACTATATAAAGACCTCAAGAAGCTAGTTCATTGGTGGAGAAGACATCAGGAGATACTAAGACTAGCCACTGGTAGGCTAGTTAAACAGGAGGGACAGGTTTGAGGTTTCCCTAGATAGAGATTGGATCCTCAGCCTACTCTCAGCTGGTGGCAAAACAAGTAAAATACATGACTTTGGTCATATACACAATTAACCCTTAGCAATACTACCTTCAGCTGTGCCATACAATTGTAAGAGAGATGGCGAGACACCAAGTGGCTGGAGAGCAGACAACACCTTCAATACACAGAACACATAACGTCTAGTTTCCCTTTCAGTGCCATACTACATACAGAACAGTGTGTCAGTTCAGTATTGCAAATATTTAAACAGTTTAGGAGCTCCGAGAGTCCCAAAACTGATTAAATACTATTCTTTTTTTTTGTTGTTGTATTTCATTTACACATACCTTCAAGGGACGAAATATACAAAGATAAGAAGACAAAATGCAATACCTAGCATGCTAGACACATTAGAACTCCCGCGGTATGCTGTTAATTGACATATCACATTTACAGAGTTTACATTTGTCTTGCAGTTAGCTATTGCAGTTTTTCTAAAAATATTTGTATTTGAAAAATACAAAAATTAGAACGAAAAAACACAATGTATTGGCGTAAGAAACTTTACAATTTGTGGCCCTTGAGGTGAGCCACAATAGTAATTGAGTTTTGAGTTTTTAGGCCCTTGAGGTGAGGGCTTCATAAGTTTGGAGTTTGGAGGTAAGACCTCCAAAAATTGATTGGCAGGCTATTGAGATGAGCCCTCCAAAAATAGAGTTTGAGGCCCTTGAGGTGGGCCCTCCAAAAATACCCTTGCGCTGAATAATATCTTGAAAAAGAATGATGACGCCAGGGCAGGCCAGCACCTTCAAGGCATAGAGGGACAGTTGTAGCCACAAGTCCAGTTTGGACAGTCAATAATTGTATGGTGCAGAGGGATCGGGGAGGACAGGGTTATTATACTACCGCAATATCTGCTGATACTTGTACCTCCTGCTGACATCTCTCACCTTAGTTTCCATCATATATGACAACCATAGATGATGTAGACGAGGGAGAAATCAAAGGATACCCATCGATAACTGTGTGTGTGTGTGTGTGTGTGTGTGTGTGAGACATGTGTGTGAAATGTTCAGACCCATCCTGTTTAAATTTTGAAGGATGAACTCTTAGATTCATGAAGCCAATGCAGCCAGTGCAAGGGCATCCAACAATCTAAAGGAAATAGGGAAACCCATACACCCTTCATTTCATATAAAGAAGGGTCTATGGAAGCACTCTAAAAATGAGAGCCTGGTGGTGACCCCCTGAAAAATTTCACACAAAAACACAGTGGTGACATTTCTCATAGTGGTAAGTAAGAGCTTGTTGTTGATAGAGCTAGTTGTCCTCATAGTAAAAATTTTTATTCAAACCAGGGTATATTTATACAACCCCTGAACCACCAAGTTTAAAACCACCAAGTTTAAAATGTGTCATGCTCAGGCATGACACATGTTGAAGTTGGAGATGGAGGAGGGGTCAGTGAGGCGCTTTTAATAGTAATAAAAAAAAAATTACATAACATTTTTAATTGAATTTGATTGAATTTTTAATTGAAGATCAAAAACCACTCAATAGAGTGGCCTCTACCAACCTGATTGATCCTGCCTGCGAAAAAGCAACTACTTCCACGGAAGGCAGAAGGCACAAAAATGATCATTTCCAAGTTTGGCAGCTCTGGCAAACCAGGGTGTTTTTAATATTTGTAATTGAGTTCTAAATTAAATTTAAAATTTAATTTGGAATGGACAATACTGTGATCCTGGTAAAACAGCAACAAGATCCTGATCCAAAGGTTAAATGTGAAAATTTTGTCTCACTCCCTGATGGAGACCCTCATTAACCTATTAATTGTGCATTAGTGCCTGGTGGTGACCCTTTTTTGTCTTTTTTTTTTTTAAATAAGTAGCACAACAAGCTAAAACTTGCCCCGCTAAATTAGAATGTAACAGCAACTAGGTAAAAAAAAGGGTGTATTCTGTACAATTTGCTTTCACAGACGGCAGTGGCCTGAACGTGACACAGAGTTGTTGTTTATTTTTTTTAGGTAGCGCAGAGCGCCAAAGCTTGCCCCGCTACAATTAGAATGTAACAGCAAATAGATAAAAAAACATATTCTGTGCAATTATCAGCTTTCACATATGGCAGCCGCCTGGAGAGTTTTTTGTTTTTGTTTTGTATGACAAGTAGCACAGAGTAGCCAAAACTTTCCCCCACTACAATTAGAATGTAATTGTAGGAGATTCGGGGGAAGGTTGAGTGCCGGACAATGTGGCCGCGTTGACACCATGCAGGGACCCGGATCCGGCGGAGCTCTGTCGCGCATTGATGACGCGACAGAGCTCCGCCGGATCCGGGTCCCTGCATGGTGTCAACGCGGCCACATTGTCCGGCACTCAACCTTCCCCCGAATCTCCTTGGGCTTCCACATCTCCTGGACTTCCCGTTACCAACCAGCAGACCCTTACTACCGAGACATATACACTGCAGCCAGCTACACAGACCCCTGAAAAAGGTGTCACCACCGAAACGTCAGAATTTATGTCTGTGAATACACTTTATGCCATAATAAAATTGTGCACAAGAGCACTTGCATCAAAGATTACGAGCATTTCTTCTATGATCATTGTCTACTAAGTGGATAATCTTCTGACTACAATTAGAATGTAACAGCAAATAGGTAAAAAAAAAAGGGTTTTCTGTGCAATTATCGGCTTTCACGTATGGCAGCAGCCTGGACGGGAAACTGAGTTTTTTTTTTTTTTTTTAGAAGTAGCGACAGAACGACAAAGCTTGCCCCGCTACAATTAGAATGTACCAGCAATTAGGTAAAAAATTTGCGTATTCTGTACAACTATCAGCTTTCCTGTATGACAGCGGCCTGAGCGTGACACAGAGGTGTTTTTTTTTCTTTTTAACAAGTAGCGCAGAGCGCCAAAACTTGTAACGCTACAATTAGAATGTAACAACAACTAGGTAAAATAAGGCATATTCTGTACAATTATCAGTTTTCACATATGGTAGAGGCCTGGACGTCACACAGAGGTTTGTTTGTTTTTATAAGTAGTGCAGAGCTCCGAAACTTTACCCACTATATTTAGAATGTAAGAGCAAATAGATCTGGAGAACCTATTCTGCCTGTCTAAGTAGATGTGATGTGCAGGCTATTCACTGTATGGGTAGAGCTATATGCTGTGCTGTGTAGTAGCCCTAAAAAGGGCTTTTGGGGTCTTGGCTGTCTACAATCCCTTAAAATCCTAACTGTTCCTAATCCAAGATTTCTCCTTCAACTTGTTCTTCATCAATTACAATGTAGGAGCGAATAGTTCTACTGCAGCCTATTCTGCACAATTAGCAGCTGCCTGCCTCTCTATGAGAATAGGTAGCTGATGCGCTGATAGTCGACCTATTCACTGTATAGATGGAGCTATATGCTGTGCTGTGTAGAGTATTAACCCCAAGAAGGGCTTCTGGGGGTCTTGCCTGCCTAAAATCACTTAAATCCCAACTGTTCCTATTCCAGGATCTCTCCCTCACTAGGTTCAATATGGCATCTGATAACGAGCAGCAGTAGCTGACTTCTTATAGTTTGAGGTCACATGAGTAAGCCATCCAATCAATGTAGACACTGTTCTTGCAATGCCTATGTGCTCCTAGGGCCCATCAAAGTCTCCCTGCATGATTATCGACTGGAGAAAAGTGCTAACCATGGTGAGAGGAGAATCAAATTTTTACTGTGTTTTCGATATTTCGGATATTCAATCAAAAAACAAATCTATTAAATAGTGCACTAATGGATCAAATAGCTACTTGATCGAGTAGTGCTCACTCATTTCTAGAAACAATGCGTGCAAGTACAGGTGGTAAATCATGAGCATGTTCATTATTTGGATCGTTGCAATAAATTACAGCTAAACTGTGTTTGCATTGCTGGCCAATATTCCATTGACTTCAGTGAAGCACATTGCTGTATTATTATTACAAAAGCTGTACTTTTACCTCAAAATCAGAGACACATTTTGCCTTTATTTTATGGTTTGAGAAAATAGCCTAGAGATTTCATCGGGCACAAAATGCTCTAACATGATATAGATGTACAGTGTTTAGTAATAAATAATTCTGCATTGACACAAATAAGCTTAAGGTAAAAGTCTTTGCTAAAGAACAATTTTTTTTTTTCCATAAGACCTCCAAAATAAACCTGTCCCCCATTATTTCTAAAGTGTTCCAAGTACAGCTAACATTTTACAATCAGAATAAAAGTGTTTACAATGAAATTTGTAGAGAATTATGTTATTTAATTTGTGGTAATTCCCGAACTGAATTTTAATGAGCCGACAGATGGTACAAACTCAACAAAATCCTTTTATAAACTAAGTGCGTGTATAAAAACTTTGGATGGAAACCTTAATTAAATTGCAATCATGTACTATAGCTTGGGGATATTTGTTTTGCTTACAGGGCTAGATTCTTTTCATTTTTATTTTATATGTACAGCCATTCATTTCAATGTGATTATGCATGAGTATTCTTTATCCATACCTAATGAAAATGCTCTAATTTTAATCTTAAATGGTATTAATAAGCAACATAAAGCATAATAAAATTGTTACTGGACCACCTATAGAGTTTGCAATAAATGTTTGGATTTTCTCATTCTCACACTTTTAAATTCCATTTATTGTTTCTTTACACTTTATGAGAATTCCTAAACTGTTAAAACTGTTGCTGTTACTGTTACAATCTATGGCTAGATTCACACTATGTAAAAATGATGGCCGTTGTTCATAATAATGGCCGTCATTTCACAAATAACGTCCGTTAGTTTTAAAACAACAGCCGTTTTTTAAATAAACAATATTATTTGCACAATGACGGCCGTCATTTTTACATAGTGTGAACCTAGCCTATCTATCTATGCAGGAAATGTGGATGAGGTTGCAGTATGGCTATGTTCTTACAACCTCTTTTTAGGTAAAAAAAACATTGGTGGCAGCAGAGGTGCCCGTAGTCTCTTATCGCTGCCATTTAAAGTAAATTATTGTATAAACATATACATATACATATAACATATAAGTTTTTTAAATGAAGTTTTATTACAAAGTAATATAACTTTATTAAAGCAATGTATACTGTAAATGCACAATACACACATATATATTCATATTAAATATAGATTACACATACAGGTGCAATCATACTTTTAAACACTTTATATACTTATCTCTCCTGCAGAGGTTTCACATCCTAGCAGTGGAGAGGCAATGAGTGTCTTGTACTTAAAGTAAAGCTGTCAGCTAATATTCACATTCCAAACTCTTAAATAGCTGTTAGATCAAGGAGACACAAAGTACTTTTCTTATATCAGTATATTATGTTTCTATATTATGGAATTACAGATGGATATATGAAAGGTACCATGTGTCTTCTTCACCCTACTGCTATTTAACAGTGTCAACAGTTTAGAATTTAGATAAAGGCACCCTAACCTGCTGATAGGTCCAAATAGGGGATGCTACAGAGAGGAATATGCTACACTTACTGTAGTGCACCAGCTCATCATTTGTATATAAAAGCAGTTAATATGCTGCTTAGGCCTTTTGATACACTGAGGGCGGTATTTTACAACTCAATGCACTGAAATGCTTCCCACCCACTCCTTTCAGTGACCTTCATTTATCAGTTATTTACTTACATATTCATAAGGGGACAATGCTAGAGGGGTAGACAAGTAACCGTTTCTGTGTAAAGTACCACCTCCAATGCAGGAAATAGCCTAGCACATTCATAAAACCAAAGCAAAATAGTAAAGGTACTGTAGCATGTGTAACTTCTATTAGAATCCATCAACAGGCTAGGATGCATTAGATTCCCTTCAACCAATTTATATACTGCAGTATTGCAATTTGCAATCTCAGTATTTCTACAAGGAAATCAGCTTACTTTGTGCATTTACCTAAATTGCACCATGGTATATGCTATTATATTTACATTAAATGTGATATATTTCAGGCTAGAGGTTTTGTGTTCTTGGTCTAAGCATTCCAGAGTTTTAAAATATGAAGAAAATTGAAATTTATTATTGGTTTTAAACCAGAGATTACACTAAGAATGTTCCACTGACTTCACTTATCATTTGTTGCAATAACAGAGTCTCTGAGGGCATCTTTCTTAACCATGTTATATTAAATGTCAAAAGGGGTAATGATAAAGGCTTGTGTTGAGGTTCATGTAGTGTAGCTTAGCTAACACATCTAACCTTCAAAAAACATCTTCAAAAGTATTTTGTTAAATGATTTACAGGCTCATGCAATTTTAAGCCTGGGAGTGCACTAATGGGTTTTTCTGATGAATCCCAAAGGAGCTATTCTATTTGGAAATAAGAGTACAGAGAAGCACTTAGGACCGATAGCTCTAGGTTGGGAAGCATAGAACTTAAAATGCACAGTAAAAGACACACAATCCTTGTATTTACTCCACAATAGCACAATCTGTTAATAAAGTGTGTTTCAAATTAAGGAAATAGAAAGAACAACACTGGCAAATAATCCATACAGTGTTTTGGTGCACTCGTTATATATATAGTGTATTTTTAGGACTGAAGATAAACTTAGACGTTAAATGAAATTACAATAAAGCGTCTACATTTCCTTATTGAAGGATTATTCCCCTCTCAATTAACATAGTTAATATTGTAGGGCTGTTCAAGTTAAATATTTTGGCAAATACATTTACTTAGCAAACTTATAGTACCTCGTTCTCCTGATATGCTGCTCGTTCCCTCCCATAGTTGACAGATCATCGTCTAGGTTACAGGCCACCACTCTGCTCTAAAAGCTGTGGCCTGGCTGGTATATAGACTATATAGCTATAGTTTATGTATTTATATATGTTTTCCTGCATATTTACAACCAGATTGATCAAAGGGTGTAAAATAGACACTAGTGCAAAGTTCCCACAGCAGTCAATCATAGCTCAGCTTTCCTGTTACCAGTTAATCGGTTGCTGTGGGCAGTTTTCACCAGTGTATATTTTTCACCCTTTAAAAAAAACCTCCCCCCTTATATCTCTATATATCTACACAATAGCTATATATACTATTCAAACCACTGCTTTTGGAGCAGAGAGGTTGTCTGTAACCTATACAATAAGCTGTCAATAATGAGAGGGAAAGAGCAAAATATCAGGAGAAGGAGGCAAGTTTGCTAAGTTAATGCATTTACAAAAGTATTTTACTTGACCAGTCGAACAAGTTTACCTATATTATAGTTGAGATGGGAATATCCTTTTAAAGAGAATAACATCTAGACATCCACATTGAATGCTAACTGGCATGCTGATGCTTTCAAGCGAAGAACTCTTTTTCAAAGACGAAATGTACTTAAAGACATAGGTCCAAGTGGTATAAAATAATAATGTGCATATTGCTTTACTTTTAAGAATTATGGTGCCTTTAACTCTCTACCTGCATCATACTTTTAGACCAGATTACCAATTTTTATACATGTTTTATGTATATTTAGGTTTCTTTATAATTGAGGGGGTTAACAAGTTTTTTTTTTTTTTTATTTCTTTATGAAAAGTTCTATGTGTCCCTTTGAGATAGAGGTTCCAGCCTTGTTTGGTGCAATCCCCAGTGCTACTTGGTAGTGCCAAACTGTGCACAACATTGTTACTTAGCAAGGGCTGATAAAAAGGTGTGTGTGAAGCAGAGCCCTTACCCCAAATGGGGTATCCATTTCAACCATTGCTATTGAGTTCTCTCTTTTCTATGTAGATCACTGCTGCCATAGACATAGGGAAGAAGGAGCAATGAGACATGAGCAGACAGTGGGTAACAAAAAACAAACCCTCTCCTGAACAAAATAATTTGACAATAGTACCTCCCAAACTGTTGATGCCTGAATTACACACACCTAAAGGTGGGACAGACTGCATTCTCTTACTGTATGGAAGGTTTGATTACAACAGTCACATTTCCCTTAGTGGAATTAGATAATGAATTTCTTCTAAAACTATGAGGCAGGCCTCACCAGTGAGGTGTCCCCCTAGTTGCTGGGAAGGCACAGTAAGGGTGGCTCTTTTCATAAGAGTTGAATGTACACTCACGTCCTGCTGTAACAATCTCTTGTTTATCAATATTATTGACTTATGGTGCGTTTACACGGAGCGATTATCGTTCAAATTTTCAAGATAACGATGGCATTTGAGCAATAATCGGCTTGTGTAAACACAGCGAACGATCAAGCGATGAGCAAGAAATCATTCAATTTGATCTTTCAACATGTTCAAATCGTGGTTGGTCATTCGCTAAAAATTCGCAGATCGCTTTGAGTAAACAGTCTTTCACCAATTCACCCAAGATAGGCTTAAGCTTTCTTAAATGATCGCAATAACGATTTTTCCAAACGATATATTGTTCCGTCTAAACGCTGATCGTTATAAAAAACACATTGTTATTTCGAAATTGTTAATCGTTCAATTGGGCGAATTATTGCTCCGTGTAAACGCTGCAAAACTTTGTACTTATTTTAATATTATGCAGAGTTTAGGAGATAAATGAAAGAAAAAATTGAGGAATACTGACGCTTTTGCATATACTTCCACTATAAATGATGAAGCCCAGGCAATCAATTGGCCCTCTAGCTGTTGCAAATCTACAATTCTCATCATGCCTGGACAGCCAGAGTCAAAGCTTTGGCTGTTTTGGCATGATGGAAATTGTAGTTTTGCAACAGCTGGAGGGTTGAAGGTTCCCAATTCTAGGTGTAAAGGTAATTAAAAATTGATATACAAAACCACTAAGTACTTAAGCATAAACAAATTCAACATTTCTACTAAACTGAAACAGACCCCCCTATGCAAACATAATATACTCTGTAACCTGTATGAGA
Organism: Dendropsophus ebraccatus; assembly: GCF_027789765.1. NCBI lineage: Eukaryota > Metazoa > Chordata > Amphibia > Anura > Hylidae > Dendropsophus > Dendropsophus ebraccatus. Next base: position 76,123,406 of record NC_091458.1, read on the forward strand.
CATTTAACCCAATACCATAAATACCTATGTTCACTGTTGTATGAGTTTAAGAAATGACACAACCACAAAAAAAAATTCAACAATTGATTTGTGCACAGAAAATTATTTAGGGATTTGGTTATTTACTTCTCTATTGGGGCATCTACTGAAATGGGGAAAACACCTGAGGAAATGTCCATCTGCCCCCATCCATTTCATCTACCCTTATCCCAATCCATTTACTGTACCTATGCAGGGAACCAAGGGAAGCATTATTTGGGGGCACTATGAGTGGTGAAGGGGGGGTGCTGTATAGCGATATTTTTGGTCTGTGCAGTGTTGTTTAGTGTTCTAGTGTGTCCTGAGAACTGAAATTACTACAGGGAAGCATGACACAGGGCAATGATTGACAGATTTATCTGGGGTCTTATGCTGTGCTCTGCTTTGCCTCTGCCTCCACCTGCCCTACCTAGCAGCAAACTTCCTTCAAAGTTGCACGGTATGGCAAAAAAATATTATTTTTTATATTATTATTATTATTATTATTATTGTTATTTCTATTATTTTAGTACAACATTTTCAGATTTTGTATGTTTTAGCATTTTTGTCATTATAATTTTCAAGTAAATATTTATATTTCTTCACACTCTATGAAATGATCTTATACATAAAATATAAAAAAATGTTACATTTTGGATAGAAGCCAATTCAAAAGTTTTAAGATGCACTTCTACCAAATGTCATCTCTCTCTCTCTCTCTCTCTCTCTCTCTCTTTCTCTCTCTCTATTCAATGATGGCACTAAAAGAAAACTATGTATTTTCTGCAAATAAGTTTGTGTGGTACTTTGGGTTTAGCTCAGAATCTGCTAGTTAAGCATTAGGCTACGTTCGATTTGTCAATTTGCAACAACGGCTGTGATTACTACGGGGCTTACCTAGTGCTGCAGGCTACATGTACATGTGAAGGCACCCTAAGGCTGGGTTCACACTGCGTTTTTGCAATCTGTTCAACGTATTCATTTTTAATTTATTACTTTTAATGGACAGAAAAACATAGTCAACACTACTTTTGTGTAAAAAAAAAATCAGTTTCGATTATTTCAATGATCCCCTATAAATGAGATACATATATTCTATTAACCCGTTACATGAATTATCCCGCCTGATTAATGTCGTAAAAAAAAAAAATATATATGTACCCAAAAAGGTGTATCATTAATAACGTTAGCCCTCACATAACTCCATTGATGAAAAATAAAAATATTACAGCTCTTCCAATATGCAAGACTCAAAAAATTTTTATAGTAAAAATTTCATAAACTATAACAAAGGCTATATAAAATTGATATCGCTGTTATCATACCGACCTGATGAATTAAGATAACATGCCATATATAATGTATAGTAAACGTTAAACAAAAAAAGATGAAAAACAGCTGCTGAACTGTTTTTTTTTTTATTCACACCTCCTCATAAAAAAATAAAATAAAAAAATGATCAGGGTGTCACATGTCCCCCAGAATGGTACAGATGGAAACATCAACTTGTCTTACACAAATATTTTGGCACCGCAAGGTCTCTGTGACATAGTATAATGGCTAAAAAAAGCCACCAAAATTCAGGTGACACACTGCAGCCACATATGGGATTTTTAGAAACATTGGAATAAGGAGAATAAATATTAAGTTCTATTTCTCAGTTAGATTTTGCTCTATTAGAATAAAAAATGAATTAAAATGGAATATCTGCCAAAAAAAAAGAAAATTATAAATGTCCCCTCCAACTTGCCTAAATTTCTGCAAACTCACCTAAAGGGTTAATAAACTTCTGAAATGCTACTTTGAATACTTTGTGGGGTGCAGTTTTTACAGTGGAGAGATTTATGGGGGAAACTAACATACAGGCCCCACAAATCCACTTCAGAACTGAACTGGCCCCTAATAAAATCAGGATTTGAAATTTTCCTGAAAATTTTAAAAATCATTGCAAAATTTCGAATCCCTCTTACATCCTAAAAAGTAAAAGGATGTTTACCAAATGATGTCACCATAAAGAAGATATGTTGTAGATGTTGCAGTAATAATTAGTTCATGTGGCACGACTATTTTTCTTAGAACAAAAGAATTTTGAATAGAAAGAAATTTTAATTTTTCAAATTTGTGTGCAAATGTGTTTTTTTTTTTTTTTACAAAAATCTGCTGAGTTTATCAACCAAAGTATACCACAATCATAAAGAGCAATATATCACGAAACAACAATCTCAAAATACCCGAGGTAATTAAAAGCATTGCAGAGTTATAATTACAAAAAGAGATACAGGTCAGATTTGAAAAATAGGCCCTGGGCTCTTAGGCCTACTTATTCTAGGTACTAATCTAGGTACTTAGGTACTTATTCTAGCCCACCACCTTTTCACAGCTGGCCTAGAATAAGGTGCTGAGGCCCCCCTATGATGAGGGTCACCACCAGGGTCTTGGCCTAAATTGTTCAGAGGGTCAGCTTTAAAGGGGTGTACTAAGAGGTTTTTTTTCCTTTTCCTTTTTGATTTTTCTATTTTTTTTTCTCACTTCAAATTGGACTTTAATTTGGTATTGTAATTTATTCATTGTATAATTTAATATATAACCTGTAATGTATTTATATATTTAAATAAGAGCTGCGGAATCTGTTGGCACTATATAAATAAATATTATTATTATTATTATTATTATTATTAGGTTGTGTGCTCATTTTTGTCAGTCTTTAAAGGTGGCGTAATACAGCAACCTGGGAGTCTTCAATATATCCATGCATGCTCCCTCTGCTGTTTCCATTTTATTACCATGTTTTTTTCATCACTTTCTGAGCTTTTCAGGACAACCAGACACCCTCCCCTCTGCTGAGCATGGGGCACCTGGTTAAATGCTCTGGTCTTTCATTGCCTTTAATGGTTTCTGTTACTCAAGTCAAGCACTTGAGCAGGGAAAAATACTCAACTTGAGTAACGATCACTCGAGCATTTTAGAGCTCGCTCAACACTATTTATTTTCATTATTAAATGGTGGACTAAAAGTAAGACCAAGGACATAGCAGATAACTGGCTCTGAGAAAAATGCATATAAGACAGGGTAATTACGTATGTAAGTGCATCATAAAACTCAGGAACCAAGCCACTGACTATTAAAGAAATTTCTGTAAAATAAATTTAGAGAAACTACGTCAGTGTATGACATAGAAATAAATTATCTGCAGATAATTGCAGATTGTAGGAAAATGTGGTGTTACTGAAATGTCTAGCAAAGTCTGCTAGTTATTGTGCGTAATTGTGCATATTTGCATAATTAATACAACCTAGAGAATATTAGATTATAGTTCTTTACAATGTTTGTAAATTGTAATGACTAATTTTACAATTTATTTATCAATTTTGTTCTTTTCACTCACCAAGTGAATATTACTGTATGCTCTAACTAATTATCAAAATGAATTGTCTCTGCATTATTATGATAAAATGCCTTATTACTGTATGCAGAGAAAGGGAGAATGTAAATCTGAGTAAAACCTTGGAAGACAAATTGTGAGTCTAGTAATGTAGATTCAGGAGTTTCACTGATTTCCTCAAGAGTAAATAGCTATTTACTAAACAAGATTATATATTGTAAGATCATAAAAGTAATCACACACTTGTGTATATGTGCAATATCTTTAAATTCAGTTACTTTATTTTTTATTCTTGATGTGGAAAGTAAAATGAAATCATAAATGTAAATTACTATATCATATTTAAAGGGACAATCTCAAGACTATAACATATCAATATCAAATTGATAGGGCACTAGGGTTTTTACTGTTTGGACCTCCACTAATCATGAGAAAAGGGGGTCCTTGTCCCCCAACTGAATAAGTCTGCAGTAAGAATACTCCACTGCCATTCTGTTAACTGGCTATGGGTCTGCTAAAAATAATTGAGAGCAGAAAATGCCTGATCAGCCATTCCCCAGCCTCTTGTGCATTTTCTGCATGTCAAAATGAAAACAGGAGGCATTGCACAGAGGCAATTGGGCAGCATCAGAATAGATATGGCATGGGATTTGGGCAAGTATAAGATTTATTTTTGTATGCCAACCTGAGTTATCTGTTTATTTGACTGTTCCTACAGTTTTTCAGCCCCTTTTATACTATGCTGTTTGTATGTAATTCTCTGAATAGAGTTTACCAGGAGTCACTGTATGTGCTGAAAACTACAGTATGTATAGTGAAAGGGAAAATGTTTAGCTCAGCCTTAGTCCCTGGTGAGCAGGCTCAAGTTGAACTAAGCTTGTCCACCGAGCAATTTGTCAGTGGGCAGGAAATTGGAGCAAATTGCAGTGCATATAAGTGGAAGCTAAAAAGATGCTCCAAAGAACCAAACACCTATATATGAAAGCAAAATAGCACCAGAAGGGTCCAATAACCCAATTACAACCTATATCCCCCCCCCAAGAAAAAAAATAAAATAAAAAATAAATATATATATATATATATATATATATATATATATATATATATATATATATATATTAGTGATGAGCAAGTACTAAAATGCTTGGGTGCTCGTTACTCGAGACAAATGTCTCCCGATACTCGAGTGCTCGTTTCGAGTAACGAACCCCTCTGAAGTCAATGGGAGACTTGAGCATTTTTGCAGGAGACTCAAGTTTGGTAGAGGGAAGGTCATGTGAAAACCTCAACCTCAACCTCAGAAATTGATGGAAACACAACGGAAATGGACAGGAAACAGCAGGGGCAGCATGTATGCCTGCCTCTGAGACTGCCCAATGGCACCATTATGCCCAATTCTGTGCAACAACCTGGTTAAAACAGAGGTAGGCATATGGACCACCCAAAAACTCAACCTGACACAGCATGGCAGTGAGAACACAGGGAACCATTAAAATAGAGGTAGCATATCATGAACCAGCCAAAAATTCAGCCTGACACAGCATGGCGGTGAGGACAGAGTGAACAAGGTAGAAGCGGTAGCCAGTCAGCCTTCCAAAAATTATACCAGACCTAGCATGGCAGTGAGCACACAGAGAACCATTAAAAGTAAGTGAGGAAGTAAGTGAGCCTCCCAAAAATTAGGCCAGACACATGGCATTGAGCACACAGAGAACTCCCGGAAGCGGCAAAAGCCAACATGAAGGCCAGGCAGAAGCAACAGTAACCAACATGGAGGCAAGGCAGGAGCAACAGTAGTCAACATGGAGGCCAGGCAGGATTAGCAGTAGCCAACATGGAGGCATGGGCAGGCACAGCAGTAGTCAACATGGATGCCAGTGAAGGCCCAGCAGTAGTCAACATAGATGCCAGTTAAGGCCCAGCAATAGCCAACATGGAGGCAAGGGCAGTCACACCAGTAGTCAACATGGATGCCAGTAAAGGTTCAGCAGTAGTCAACATGGATGCCAGTTAAGGCCCAGCAGTAGTCAATATGGATGCCAGTTAAGGCCCAGCAGTAGCCAACATGGAGGCAAGGGCAGGCACAGCAGTAGTCAACATGGATGCCAGTGAAGGCGCTCTGTTTTGATTTTCAATATGACTTTGACTGTAGCAGTTGGAGTTACATTCCCTGCACCCTTCCCCTACCGCTGTTTTGATTTTCAATTTGACTTTGGCTGTAGTGATGTGACTCTGGCATCCTGGTTTTAATTCCTTGAGGATCTGGCAATTGTCTCATGCAAAGGGATCATCACTAGAAGTCCTGCCGTACTAAATTATGTGCTGCCCAACAACTAGAATTGTTAGTTGTTTCTACAAATCCCAGCAATACAATGTAGTACCCACTAGTTTTGGGGGGCTGTGCTATACAATCTTGTAGTGGCTGGACCTATACACACTCTCTCTCTGACACCCCCTTCCAATCAGCAGTGAAGTTCTATGCAGGTGTACTACAAATACCACTAATACAATGTAGTGCAGCAGCACCACCAGCCACAAAATCAAAAGAGTACTGAGCACTTCTTAGGGGTCTGTATGCAACACCTAATGCCCCCTTTCTGCCAGCAGCCGATCACTACAGTGTGCTGGTTAAATCATGATAGCAGCACTGCAAGTCCCAGCCAACAGTCTGTAGTATTACTATCAAAAAACCATTTGAAGCCCTTGTATGTATTGCTAGTATTCCCTGCCTACTGGAACACTAAATTCTACACTGACACTCTCCCTGAGAAGCAGCAGCTCTGTCCTTAATCTCTCACAGCATACGTCTAAAGCGAGCACTACCAGCTGCGCTTTTTATATGGCAGGGTCATCTGATCTGGCCAACCAATCGCTGCTATCGACATGTATGGGTCCCAGGTGATTACAGGATGTACCAAAGAGTCTCCTGCATGTTTATTGGCTGAGAAATAGCACCCAAACTTACAGGAAACGGATCGCAAGATACTCGTCAGAGTAACGAGTACCATCGAGTACCCTAATACTCGATCGAGTACCAAGCTCGGACGAGCATGCTCGCTCATCACTAATAATTATATATATAGGAACAGAGAGGCATGGGTACAAGTGCTTACTTGCAAGACAACAGGGTGAGTAATGCACTGATATGGATAACTGGTTATCATGTTAGAGTACCATGGACTTCATCAACTAGGCAGTGTGCAACCTTAGACTCAAGAATTGTACTGTAATGCTTATTTATGTTCAATTAATATGGAGCCTTCATGAAATATTGTTAACAATATTTCAAATATTGCTCCATTTACCGTACAAGGGCTTGAGCATACTGAGCATAGTGAAATAGGGGCCCAGAATTGATACTGTTCCATTTATACACTACAAGCTGAGTGCAATAGATTACTGCTGCTAACTTAAAAGAGGTTATTTTGCGACAGCATGGCTTTCTATACATGATGCACATTCACCTTCAGGCCAATGGTATATTAATGAAATCCATTTATAAGTCTTGTCTTTACCCTTGCTCCTCCAGTTTATTATTTGTCTAGTGTCTTGATTATTTGCACTTATGTGCACATATTGTTTTGGGGGATCATTATAGGTTGTAGTAGTAATAGTAAGTAATCCACAACTACCCAAAAGTTCAAACTGCCATACAGTATACAGTGTGCTACAATGTAGTGGTGCTTAGTAAATATACACCATTGTATACTTGCTGACATTTTTTTGTTGATAGGAGTATATGCAGTACTAACCTAATGTTAAAACCAGTTCATTTCTAGCATTAGTGCTATGGTTTCTAGAAAATTAACAAACAAACAAAAGAAAAAAAAAATCATACAGTATAGTACCAGTATTATACAGTCCGATCAGTGTGATACTGCTACAGTGTAGCGGTGCTCAGTGAGTATACACTGTTGTATATTTTGCTACACGTTTTTGTTTATAGGAATATACGCAGTACTACCCAAAAGTTTTAAATGGTTCTTTTTAGAATTAGTGTTACCCTTTCAGGAAACTAATAATATATATACACTACCGTTCAAAAGTTTGGGGTCACATTGAAATGTCCTTATTTTTGACGGAAAAGCACTGTACTTTTCAATGAAGATAACTTTAAACTAGTCCTAACTTTAAACAAATACACTCTATACATTGCTAATGTGGTAAATGACTATTCTAGCTGCAAATGTCTGGTTTTTGGTGCAATATCTACATAGGTGTATAGAGGCCCATTTCCAGCAACTATCACTCCAGTGTTCTAATGGTACAATGTGTTTGCTCATTGGCTCAGAAGGCTAATTGATGATTAGAAAACCCTTGTGCAATCATGTTCACACATCTGAAAACAGTCTAGCTTGTTATAGAAGCTACAAAACTGACCTTCCTTTCAGCAGATTGCTCAAAATGGCCAAAATGGCCAGAAAAAGAGAACTTTCATATGAAACTCGACAGTCTATTCTTGTTCTTAGAAATGAAGGCTGTTCCATGCGATAAATTGCTAAGAAATTGAAGATTTCCTACAACGGTGTGTACTACTCCCTTCAGAGGACAGCACAAACAGGCTCTAACCAGAGTGGAAAAAGAAGTGGGAGGCCGCGTTGCACAACTAAGCAAGAAGATAAGCACATTAGAGTCTTTAGTTTGAGAAACAGACTCCTCACAGGTCCCCAACTGGCATCTTCATTAAATAGTACCTGCAAAACATCAGTGTCAACATCTACAGTGAAGAGGCGGCTGCAGGATTTTGGGCTTCAGGGCAGAGTGGCAAAGAAAAAGCCATATCTGAGACTGGCCAATAAAAGAAAAAGATTAGGATGGGCAAAAGAACACAGACATTGGACAGAGGAAGACTGGAAAAAAAGTGTTGTGGACGGATGAATCCAAGTTTGAGGTGTTTGGATCACAAAGAAGAACGTTTGTGAGACGCAGAACAAATGAAAAGATGCTGGAAGAATGCCTGACGCCATCTGTTAAGCATGGTGGAGGTAATGTGATGGTCTGGGGTTGCTTTGATGCTGGTAAGGTGGGAAAATTTGTACAGGGTAAAAGGGATTCTGTATTAGGAAGGCTATCACTCAATTTTGCAACGCCATGCCATACCCAGTGGACAGCGCTTGATTGGAGCCAGTTTCATCCTACAAACCCTAAACACACCTCCAAATTGTGCAAGAACTATTTACAGCAGAAGCAGGCAGCTTGTATTCTATCGGTAATAGAGTGGCCAGCGCAGTCACCAGATCTGAACCCCATTGAGCTGTTGTGTAAGCAGCTTGACCATATGGTACGCCAGAAGTGCCCATCCAACCAATCCAACTTGCGGGAGCTGCTTCTAGAAGCGTGGGGTGCAATTTTTCCAGCTTATCTCAACAGAGTAACAGCTAGAATGCCAAAGGTGTACAATGCTGTAATTGCTGCAAAAGGTGGATTCTTTGACGAAAGCAAAGTTTGATGTAAAAACAATGTTATTTCAAAAGCAAATCATTATTTCTAACCTTGTCAATGTCTTGACTCTATTTTCTATTCATTTCACAAAGTATGGTGGTGAATAAGTGTGACTTTTCATGGAAAACACAAAATTGTTTGGGTGACCCCAAACTTTTGAACGGTAGTGTATATGTGTCATACAGTATAGTACGAGTATTATTAAGGTCTAATCAGTGTAATACAGTGTAGTGGTCCTCAGTGAGTATACACCATTGCATACAGTGCTACACTTTGTATGATTGTAGTCTGCTTTAAAAAAAAAAAAAAAGGAAGTTGCCATGTAGCATAAAACATGGCAAAGACTAGCTTAAAGGGACAAGGATATGCACAAAGTGATGAGGGTGCAGGAAGAGGCCATGGGCGTGGGCATTGGTGAGACACAGGGACAACGAGAATGCTGCTTAGCCAGGATCCCTGGCTTTGTTTCCCAGTTAGCAGAGTCATATGGTACACTGCTGTTGGATCCACAACATCATGAGCAGTTGTCCTCTCATAGATAATCATTTGGATTGAAAAGGATGAAAAGTGTCTTCATTCAAATTCAAAGGCCTCTTAAGACAACTGTTTTGTTTTATTGTTATTTATCACCACCACCTCAACCAAATTTTCAGATTGTCACACCATGCTCTTGCCCACTTTGGATCCTTTAGAAAGGTCCATTGTGTTTGGCATGGATATCATTTTCAGATCTTGATATTCCTGATCTGCACAGCCATACTTTGAAAGTATGTTCATTCAAATTTCAGTGTAAACTTTTTTTTTTTTACCTCCAATAATTTTTCAGAGGGTCTCCATTAGGCTCTCTTGCACAATTATTAGGATAGTCAACTATAGGGTCTCATGTTCCTGTTTCACCCTTGGATCAGAATCTTGTTGCTGTTTTGTCAGGGACAGAGTTCTGTTCACATTTCAAATTCAATTTTTTCTAATTTAGTTTTAATTGTCAAAAATTACCTAGTTTACATCACTTTCTGAGGTTTTCCAGTGCACCAAGCATTCTCCCTTCTGCAAAGTAGAAGGCCCCTGAAAAAATTATAGTCTCCCATTGAAATGGGGTTCGTTACTTAAATCGAGCACTCAAGCATTGAAAAATACTTGTCTAGAGTAACGAGCATTTGACCATTTTAGTACTTGCTTAACTTCAGTGTTTCTTATGCAACATAATACAAAGCTCAGTACTACATACTTTTTAAGAGGGTGGGGCTTCCTGACAATCAATGACATGGTGCACTATTCTTCTAACACAAAAATTCTATTCTTCTTCACAAAATTTTGATTTTGCTGTTATTAAGCAGCTAAGAAAATATTAAGCATGAGCATAAACTGCAGTGCCTTCACTGTTAATAAGAATGAAACTTTTCCTTTGATTTATTCTCTGCACAGCAGCTGTAGTTGCCACCTAGTGTGCCGGAAAGTACAACACAGCCCTATCCAAGTGAATGTTCTTTGTTTTATTTCCTGCACACTTGGGGGGCCAAGAGTATTGAAGTGAAAAGAGATATTATTGTTGCTTCATTCTCAGGATTGTGGATGTTCTAGAAGGCAACATTTCATTGATAAGTGATTTCTAAACCGAGCAATATGCAATTAATTATTATTGTGAGAAAAAAAACTATAGAAAATAAAAAAAGACAATACAGTTTTTACACATTATAATGTAAGCCATCTGTGTATTTCTTCTGTCAAAAAACCTTTTAAGAAAGGTGCCTATTAGAAATATACTGTAACTATAGATAGTAGAATCACCTTTAGTTCAGCCAATATATTATGTGGCTCAGAAACAAATCAACTGGTGTCAGAAAGTTAAACAGATTTGTAAAACTGCTGTATGCTCTCCAGGAAGTGGTGTATTCTTTAATATTGGACACAGTTCTATTTGATACCACCTCTGTGCTTGACAAGAACTGTCTAATGCAGGAGAGGTTTTCGGTGGGGATTTGCTACTTCTCTGGTGTGTTTTAAATATGAAAAAGCAAAAATTGGCAGCACCCCAATGACTCTGTAAACACTGTAGGTTGTAAGCTGCATGTGGCTAAAGTACGGAAAAAAAAAAAGGCGCAACAGCAGCCTACAGGTGCAAGTGTTTACCGTACATACTCCCCCAGGCATACGCACAATAAAACCTGCTCAATAGATATTAAAAAATTAGGATATTGGTGAACCATGTGATCAAACAGAGTGTACCATGTGACCATGTTAAGGTGTCCTCAAAGACATGGTCCTGCTCTAGAATTCTCACACTAGCAATTGCTTCTCCTGAGCTAACATAACCCTACAATGGGGCAGATAGGATCCAAACAATCTTTATTTATAGTACCCAAAGGACATGGGTGGAGTGCAAGCCAACAGGAGGTAGCCACACCCCCACATGCAACAAAAAGAAAACAAAATTTGGCAGTGCCCCAATGAATCTGTTCACACTGTAGGTTGCACGCTTCATGTAGCTAAAGTACAAAAAAAAAAAGTGCAACAGCAACCTACAGCTGCAAGTGCTTATTGTACATACTTCCCCGGGCATACACAGAAAAGATCCTCAGTTTTTAATAGTGTGTAATAATAGTTTAAGTATGCTAGAGTAGGATCATGTCTCTAAGGACACCTTAACGTGATTACATGGTAAACTCTGATCAAATGGTTTGCTAGGATTCTCCTTTTTTTTTTTTTTTTTACTTTAGCCACATGCAGCGAGCAACCTACAGTGTGAATAGAGTCATTAGGATGCTGCCAATTTTTGCTTTTTTCTGTTGTACTGTATATGGGGAGAGTGGCTAACTCTTGTTACAGATCATATGGACCCTATCTGCTCAGTTGTAGGCTTATTGTTAGAGAGGCCATTGCTCCTGTAAGAATGCTAGAGTAGGGATCACGTCTCTGAGGACACCTTAACATGGTCAGATGGTACACTCTGTTTGATCAAATGGTTTGCTAAGATCCTCATTTTTTGTTATCAATAGAGCAGGTTTTTATTAGGTGTATGCTGAGGCAGTATGTATGGTAAGCACTTGCACCTGTACGTTCCTTTTGCACCTTTTAGTTTTAGTTTTCAACATGAGATTCCAATCTGAGGCTCCACTGACGCTTTTTTGTATATATTTTATTTTCAACATGGATAGAAGTGGCAGTCAGGAACACCATCTATAAATACAGCACTGGAAAGAATACAGCACTTCCTGCAGGTATTATAGTTGATAAGTACTAGAAAGCTTAAGATGTTTGAAAGGGTGAAACAAGGGGGTGCTGATAAGTCTTTACCCAGAAAGAAACAAGATACGAAGATAAATTTTACATTTATTCCACATACTTTGCACACATGTCAATACACTTCTTACATCGGTATTCCAAGTTCTGTAAGTGTAGTTATGGCATCAGAAATGGTGTGAAATTTTACCCTCAAGGTGTTTCTTCAGGTTTGGAAACAGATGATAGTCGGAGGGAGCTAGATCTGGTTAATACAGTGGGTGGTTAACCAGCAGGAAGCCTAGCAGTATGCAACGTTTCAAAGAGCAACAGCTCCCTTTGTCAAGCCTCAAAGGGAGCTGTTGCTCTTGAAACGTTGCATACTTCTCATGGAAGTTGGACTTCTACTCCCGTTCGGGAACTGCGTCCTGATGGCTACAGGCTGAATAAGGACGTACGCTAAAGGACTCTGCTACAATTTACCACTGGGTAATGTTTGATTGACTTTATCAATGTGAGACATGTATATGTTCTTGAAAAATAATAATGAAAAATGAAGTCATAAGCAAGTGAAAATAAGAAACTGTTGTGAAGTGTGTTCATTTCTTCTTTATACATAGAAACTAGGGATGAGAGAACTTTTGAAAAGTTCGGTTCGATCCGGCTATCAGTTGCTATTACAATGAAAAAAGTGGGGAAAAAAAATTCCAAAAATAATGAGAAAAATAATAATAATAATAATAATAATAATAGGAATAAAATTTATAAAATATAGTGAATAAAAGTGCCAAAATAGTGAAAAAAAATATTGGAAAAAAAGTTTACAAGGAGGATGCGGCAGCATTTGATTGCACCCAGGCCAGTATTGTTGAGAAGAGACAAGTTAAGCAGCAGGAGGAGGCAGCAGTTGATTGAGTCCAGTATTATTGAGGAGAGGCTACATGAGGAGGAGGCAGCAGTTGATCGATTACAGGCCAGTATAATTAAAAACAGACTACTAGTGATCAGGGGCGGATTAACTTTACCATAGGCCCCTGGCTTTTCACCAAGCCTGGGCCCCCCCACCCCATTGTAACTATGGAAGCACTAGCCTGGCGTTCATAGTACAGGATAGATAATGTCATGATGTCCTGATTTGTGCAAAATTGCCATAAAAAATAGTGATTTTTTGCAAATCATGGCAGAAGTGTAGCCAGGAGACAGTACACCATTGAAAGTATAAGTCTTTTTGGGTGGTCATGGGCCCCCCAGGAGCTCAGGGCCACGGGCTGCCGCCCAAAACACCCCTACTATAATCCACTACTGCTAGTGATGATTATATTTCTATTTTTGTTTCTCGGCTTACAAAGTTCTGACAAACTAAATCTACTTACTCCTACGAAGCAGGTTCACTGGCCATGATACAATTGCATCTAGGGGGTCACGTGATTGTTTTGAGAAACAAAATAACAAATGTATCATTTTTTTGTTCCTGTGTGTATATGCCAAGGTTATTTTGCCATTTTCTGTATTTTCACATCTGAAGAGTAAAAGCAATTCACTCAATTAGCTTATTTAGAACTGTGAAGGCAAATTGATGGAGGCAGATATGGTTATCGATAAATCACTCATCGACGTTTATGGACTAATCTTACAAGTAAGTATTTGATAACACCTTGCCATTAATGAGTTAATAAATGTTGACATAGGTGGAGTTCTAACAGCTTACCGCTTTTTGGCTTATCATTGTGAGTCTGAGAAGCGATGTGTGTGACAGTCACTTGATGTATTTTTTAGAGTTAGTGTCAAAATTAAAGGTACAGGTCTGGTCTTCGAATATATCAGATATCTGTTCTCAATAATGCTTACATTCTGTCCTGGTACTTTACATTGCTTCATTTTATATATGTGTTGTTAAAGGCTCTTTCCTTTCTAATTTATCAATTACAAGTTAGTCATGAATGATCTTTATTTATGACGAAGCTAAATGTTTATTATATATTTTTGCCCCCACCTTTTGCCTTGTGTGACTACTTTGGTCACCATACATTGCTGATAGTAGTTCACGTCCCTACGAATGTGTGTAATTCCTATGGTTTGCCCATAAGGGTTAGCTCTAAATCGCACTATACATTTATATTTGTTAGGGTACAAACACACACACCGTATACGCAGCAGATACGCAGCAAATACGCAGCAGATCTGCAGCAGATTTGGTGGTGCAGATTTGATGCTGTGTTCAGTTATTTAGATCTAATCTGTTGCGTATTTGCTGCGTATTTGTTGCGTATTTGCTGCGTATCGCAGCAGTAGTAGGCTGTGTATACGGTGTGTGTGTTTGTACCCTTAGGGTATAAACCCACACACCGTATACACAGCGTATTTACTGCTGCGATACGCAGCGAATACGCAGCAAAAACGCAACAAATACGCAACAAAAATGCAGCAGATTAGATCTAAATAACTGAACTCAGCATTAAATCTTCACCATCAAACTGCTGCGTATTTGCTGCGTATTTGTTGCGTATTTGCTGCGTATACGGTGTGTGGGTTTGTACCCTTAGGCTATGTGTCTGTGTGAAACATAATGCAATGTATTTCCAATTGTAGCCAATGTGCCGCTAATTATGTTTGATTCGCTATGTTTGTGTAATATCTCTTCCAGGAATTTTCTTTGTTTGATCACATGTTGCTGAGAAATGAGGGTGTGACTTATGGTTTGTGTTAGCGAGCTGCCCGTGCAGCTAATTCACTTCCCCCTCCCCAATCCCCCCTCCGGATTGTGGTGTTGAATTCACTATTACGTTATGTTTGAAATATTTAAGGCTTACACTATGACCACATGAAGGGAGTAGTTGTGTACTTTGTATATGATATGGGCCGGCAGCAGACATCATGGAGGGAGAGGGAGGGAGGGAGTTAGCAGCATGGGAAGCTCCATAACCCACCCACATAAGTGACGTCATATTTAGTCAGCAATATTGAGTCTAACAAGGAAAAAGCCTTGACTAGCTATTACCTTACCAAGCGAGCATTGTTTGCAAGAGGTTTATATTATTTATTTATCTTTTTATTAAGGTCCATGCTGGGCCACTGCTATGGGACGGCCCTGCGCTTGGGTACACAAGCCGGCTAAGGCGGAGTGCCGCATGGAGGGAGGTTGCCCGGATTGTGTACCCAGGTTGGGACAAGCATAGTAGATTACAGAAGTTAATCATTGGTAAGTTATTTACCCACTATGTCAAACAAGAAACTCTACTGTTATGGTCACCTGACGCTCATATATTACTAATGTCTGTACGTTTTTTGCTTTCAGCCAAACATGTGGAGACCAGGTGGTCCAGTGTGAGGGACAGATTCATCAGGGAGCGACGGCAGCTGATGAGGCGTGGGGCCTCACAAGAAGAACTCGGCTCTTTGCGTTTTGCCCCAATGCTGCGTTTCATTTTGAATGCCAGCAGACAGCGCCAGTAAGTGTGTGTCTTAATAGCATCTGTCCATGCTAGGATCAGATGATGTCAGTATTAGTTCAGTCTGTTATGTGTGCAGACATATAGACATGTGTTACGTAGACAGAGATTATGTACATCGAGCTTCCTGCAGGGGGACCTATATATTTCTGGAACAGGATAATAATAAAGTTACTAACAATAATGCTCCCCCTGCTGTACACTCAATATTCTTTATAAATGCAGCGTGCCCTAACTGGATACTAAAAATTGTTTAATAAGTCGATGATGTAAGACCTAACTGGAGTTCAATTTAGCTACAAAGCACGGACAGGATAAATTGCGACAAATGTGCCCCAATGATTACATATGACCTAACAATGTCCCACTCATTTCTCAAGTGAGATTTTTAGAGAGCCAAGGGCTAATTAGCACAAGATGTGAGAATAAATTACTATTTCTTTACAGACATATTATTTTTCCTGAGCATCATTTTTGGGGAGCAGTGTGAGAATGTTGATCAATAGTGTAGATTATGCGCAAAGGTAAGGCTAACACCAGGGGCGTAACCAGAAATGGCTGGGCCCCATAGCAAACTTTTGATTGCCCCCCCCGACTGACCACTAAACGGTCAAGTGAAGTCATAACTACATAACTGCTAGCTCTGGTCAGAAGTGCTTGCAGTTAAAGGGACATTTGCAAAACCCAGGAGACCAGCAGGGCCACCCGGTGCTGCAAATGATGACGGCTTAGGGGGCCCAGTGTATTGCAGGAGCAGGCCATGGGGCCCCCTTATGCAGCGGGCCCCATAGCAGCCGCTATTGCTGCTATAGTGGTAGCTACGCCCCTGGCTAACACATTGGACATACTGGATAAAAAAGGACACAAAAAGCCTAAGTAAAATCCTGCATTGGATGCATATTGGTTCTTAAGAATTGTTACAATGTTGCTAACATGTTTGTAATAACAGATTTTGTCCACTGTTCATTTGTCAGCAGAGATGAAGAAGCTCAATAAACAGCAGAGGCCTCATCGGATGAAGAGAATAAAGAACCTCATCTGACGGAGGCACGCACCATGACTCCACCACCAAGAGGCCAAGAGGGCCCTGTTGAGCCTGGGCAGGGAGACGAACATCTGGCTTGACGTTAAAGAATAAATTGTGGGCGTCCTGCACTCCCTCTTATACTAAGGTTGTTGTTGGCATAAATGATTGTGATTAGTGGTCACACAGCCTCTGCCCCCCCCCTCAACCACTATCCTGTGCTTTATACTATTTCGAGAAAGTAATACAGATATTTTGTGATATATAGGTGTTTGACTATTTTCTGGATATCACAAGTTTTTTAATTCCTATCTCTGCCTATCTCTCCCTGTAAATATCTACTTGCTTGCCTATCTATCTATGTGCTTTCCCTCCCTAACTAGCACGGAGCTCCTCTCTCTCTGCAGTCTAGACACACAATGAGAAAGAGCATGGACGCTCAGGCACTTCCTGTTCCTGTAGTGACATCACACACCTTGATATTCACATAATTAAAGGATAAAAGGGATTATAGGAGTAATAATTCCTTATATCCTCTTCCATTCTGTGAAAAAAAATACAGTTTTGCGACGCCGTTGCGGTTTTAACGAACTTCGTTACGAACCTTTTGTTACCGAACCGAACCTTTTGCAAAGTTCGTAACGAATCTGGTTCGTAACGGTTCAGTTCGCTCATCCCTAATAGAAACCTTAGCAACATATGAAACATTTTATGATGTTGGAATACCCCTTTAACTATAATTCTTTGCTTATATTTGTGTCAGTGAAGATATGTGAGCTATGAACAATGTAGTTTCTACAATGTGACGCCTAAAATACTGAAAAAAGCAAACCCTTTTTTCAAGATTAATTATTGTATCATACCCTTGCCATCAGCAATGCTCAAGGCAAATAACTTCATTGAGTTTTCCCATTTCAAACACTGTAACATTTTAACTATACATGATATATTTCTAAGGTGTGATTGCACAACAAGCTAAATCATTTTAAAGGACATATATCATAAGTGATGATGAGCAAACAGTGAGACATTAGAATATTCGATATTCGTACGAATATCCCGTGAATATCCTGTGAATATTCGAATATTCGATCGAATATTCGATCCCATTAAAATCTATGGGAACAAGTATTCGATTAGTGAAAAACATCTATTTGACCATTTGGAGGGTGAAACCGGAAGCTGGGGGATTTGAACGCTTATCGAATATTTGTCGAATATTCGCGGGATATTAGTACGAATATCTATTCGATCGAACAGTATTCGCTCATCACTAATCATAAGATTATATATGATACATGGCAGCAAAGACTTTCCTTCACTGAACTAAACAAATATTTAACATTACTGAAGGTTTACAGAAAATATAAAAGCACAAGGTGCAGGTAATCATTGACATCTTCCAATACCCTAAGATTACATATTGATTTTCTATTCATGCAATATACAATGCAAAGTTTTTTAAAGAACAGTGACTTGATAAAAAGTGACAGTGGTTGGAGCATACTGTGAAAAAGTGATTGGTGCATATTGTCGCACGGCTCACTCTGCTGCATATGTAAGGTTCTGAGCAGTAAGGGGTTAAATATTTTTAGTATTTTCTTGCTTAATAATTTGCCACTTACCGCCCCAAACTGCTATATTTATAGCTTATTGCCCTAGGATACAACCTGTAGCTTAACTTAAAGGGGTTAAAGGGGTTATTCATTCTTCAGGCGGATGGAGGAATCTGCCTGACCATAGAATGGAGTCTATGACACAGGCGGAGAGTAAAGCAGGGGCGCATGGGGGACGAGCAACGGAATACACCGCAAGTCCTCCACATGTTTTCCTCAGTGTGCACATACCCTAAGTCAGGATGTGCTGTAGACAAATGGTTTAAATGGTCCAATGGTCCAAGGCTATGTTCACACAACGTATATTTTCGATTTTTACGAAAGTATACGTTACCTTGCTGTCTATGGGATCCCGGCCAGTGCGTACACACATGGTATATGCTCAGGCCGGGATCGCTAGCTGCGCCGCAAACAACTAACATGTAATTTTTCTGCGTCTGCTTTTCATTGAATAGCGGCCGCAGAAAATCATGTCAGTGCACACTATGGAGCGAGCGGCTCCGGCCGCTTGCTCCATAGAATGCAGTGGAGAGTTCTGATGCGGGCGCGCACGGATGCGCCCACATCAGAACTCTGCGGCCTCAAAGATCATCCGGCCAGTACTGCAGTAGCGGCCGGGATGATCT
Organism: Dendropsophus ebraccatus; assembly: GCF_027789765.1. Classification (NCBI taxonomy): domain Eukaryota; kingdom Metazoa; phylum Chordata; class Amphibia; order Anura; family Hylidae; genus Dendropsophus; species Dendropsophus ebraccatus. Next base: position 76,142,182 of record NC_091458.1, read on the forward strand.
TTTCAGAGACCGGCCAGTCTCCTACGTTGTGTGAACCTTTTATGTAATGCCAATTCATGTAATAGAAACCTATTATAAACAAGCTTAGATTATGGGTGGGGATTTAACAGGGTTAAATTTTATTAAGTGGAATACCCCTTTAAAAAAACTTATTTTGGCTGAAAAAATAATTGCTTTTTAAAAAACAAAATTTTTTGTGTCATTTCCCTTAAAACCAACTGACATTTCCCCATAAACAGTTTTTTTTCCCCTAAAATAAGAATATTATTTATGTGAAAGAGCTCCTTTGTATTATTGGAAAGCCATAACATACCACCCAACAAATAAACTTGCCGGCTTAGTCTATAAAAGTACCTAATGTTTAGTTACACAGGTATATATATCTGAATTACTGCTTAGGCAATAAAAAACATTTCAAAATATTAAAATAAATAATGCAAATGTAGACCAGACATCTGACGGATCATAATAAAATGAAATTAGGTAGACAACATGTCTGTTTCATGACATTACATATGTTAAAAGAACAGACCTGACATCATGATAGCTTAGAACAATGCAATTATAAAAAAATATATATATATATTATTGTACAGCTGGGAAGATAAGCCTATTAAAATTAATAGATATGATTTAATGGTCAGAACTTGTTCTGACCTTTTCCTGACTCTGTATGCATAATTTTTTTCCCTTTTAATCATCTGTATTTGCATAAAATCTATAACAATTTGGATTTATTTCCCTGAAAGCAGACGGTCTATCTCAGTAGGAACAATCTCATTGTTTGTGGTGCAGAACCATAGTAAGAACTGTCAACTTTATGACAAAACTGCCCATTACTACTGTTTGTAATATACAACCAAAAATATTGGTTTTCATAAATAGAATACATATACAAATATTTATAAATTAAAATCATGGATTATTTGTAGTGCACAGTATTGCATGTTTTGAATCATTAACAATTAACGTTGTAGTTTTATCGTTTCTCATCCTATAACTTTACTTCTTCAACACAATTATTAATCTAAGTTAGCTGGGAGAAATGTAACATTATAGACATTTGTATACAGTAGCAATAATGTTTGGAATAAATACAAAGGTGGGAATAAATATTAAAATACATATTAAAGCACTGACCCTAGCTCATACAGTAAGTAACCATAAAGAATCAAACAAAAATAGTAAGAGTAAAATTACATCTTTTCGAGCTCAGTCTAACTGTAATGCCACAAAGAGCATTTTAGATTTCTATAATTTTTGACAATGCATCAAAATAATTACTGTATTTCAGATCTTTAAACAAAATTTCAGATGTATTAAAAGTTGAGGTCGGCAAAGCAGGATTCATTTAAAGGGTTATTCCAGGAAAAGTGAACTTTTCCCCTTTCCACATAATATTAATAATACAGAAGCAAGGGGCCTGATAAAGAGATCGGTGAGGGGTACAGAGGTCAGACCCCCGTAAGCTCCTACTTTTCCCGTATCCTGTGGATAGGGGAAAACTTTATTTTTCCTGGAACACCTCTTTAACTTATTTTGAAGCTTAACAATTTGTGTTTGAATACTGCAGTCTATCTGCTCCGTGAAGAGGGTAGATATAGTCGAGGATCACTTGCAAAACATGGATACAGTCATATGCTGAATACAGAGTCAGTGTATAGATAGAGAGAGTCGGCACTACCATAGCTTCTTTTACAATTTTAACTTCTCCAGCTGCGTGCATATAGCTATGCTCTTTGTCAGACTATTACCAACGGTGGTGCAACAATCGGGTAGAGCTAAGTGGCTATTCATGTGATACTTAGTATAGGAAAGAAGTCCAACTGCACTCACCGGTATGGTAGAAAAATGCTTGCTTTATTCGTTCTTTGTGATCATATCAGCATGGTGCAGGTAAAGGGGGAGAGGGACGCCAACACCTTCCACTAGAGATGACAGCTGTTTCACGCCTCCTAATCGGCGCTTCTTCAGATCATATGCTGAATACATGTTGGCAAGGAATGTTCCAGGCGGTCTAGACAGGTCCAGACCAGACAGACTGTGATATTCAAATGATGATCTCCTAGTTTTGTACAAAGCTATACAAATTGCACGTTGATCATCTGTAATTAAAACTAGTGCTCCACCCATATCTTAATTTTTGTCCCGCCCCTGTGGTAATTTTAGCCAATTTCCTCTTATTTCCTGCCTTGCTTGGGACAAAGAGGTGTAGTAATGATGAAGCAAACAAGGGTCTTCTCTAAATTGTGTCCACAAATTTGAAGGCATAGAAATGACTAGGGATGGTCCGAACCTGCCGAGGTTCGGGTTCGTACGTTTCCCGCTGTCTGTCTGCCCGTGGAGAGGGTGGATACAGCACAAGGACCACCTGGAAAACTGGGATACAGCCATAGCCATAGGCTGTATCCCAGTTTTTCAGGCGGTCCTCCCGCTGTATCCACCCGCTGCACGGAGCGGCCAGACAGCGGGAATCTGATACCGAGCATTCAGGTACATACGAACCCGAACCTCGGCAGGTTCAGACCATCCTTAGAAATGACCAAACTGTCTTGGTATACTGATATGTAATATGTTTATTTATTAATTTTACATATTTTTATTTTTTTAATGGGTACGGGGGTTATAAGCATTTGTTTTTAAAGGAGAAGTCCGGTGAAAAGTTTTATTAAAGTATTGTGTTTCCCCCCAAAAGTTATACAAATCACCAATATACACTTATTATAGGAAATGCACATAAAGTGCTTTTTTTCCCTGCACATACTACTGCATCAAGGCTTCACTTCCTGGATAAAATGGTGATGTCACGGCCCGACTCCCAGAGCTTTGGGGGCTGTGGCTGCTGGAGACGATGATGGCAAGGGGACACAGAGGGACACAGGGCACTGGAGGGACACCGAGCAACCCTCTGCCATCATCCTCTCCAGCAGCCACAGCCCGCACAGCTCTGGGAGTTGGGTCGTGACATCACCATTTTATCCAGGAAGTGAAGCCTTGATGCAGTAGTAAGTGCAGGGACAAAAGTACTTTATAAGCAATTCTCGTAATAAGTGTATATTGGTGATTTGTATAACTTTGGGGGGCAATGCAATACTTTAATAAAAATTTCTCCTTTAATACTATAGCATAGCCATAGCATAGCATAGATCAGTGTTATCAGTGATCTGTTCATAGAGCCTGCCTGAGAGCAAACTCTATGCACAGATGGGTCATCTGACAGGAAGGAGGTAAGTGTCTTATCCCCGCCCATCAGTGCAAGCGATTAGACTCCTGCGGGGGTCCCAATCAGTTAGTGACAGGTGCTTAATGGGTGCTTGACTTTCTTAAACACTGTGATCGCTAAAGATTGTGGTGTTTCAAGGGGTTAACAACAGGCTGCTGTGGAATCGCTCTCATTATCTCTGACCCTAGCCACACTGATGTGTGCGGGACTACTCACACTGCGGCACTGAAGTTTACTTTTAATGAAAGAAAGAAAGAAGTAAAATTTTGGTGGTAAATGCTCTCCCAATGCTCCCTTTTTTACTGGATTGTCTAGTTTTAACCCTAACAATAAACACGTATGTCACAAACATAACTAAGATGTAGAAATGAGAGAGCAGCAAAATAATTAAATGCTTGTTACATGAGCCAAGTATTTTTAAAAGCTCAAGTGCTAGATTTGAGTAATGAGCCCTGATGAAATCATTGTGAGACTTAAGCATTTAACTTAAGTCTGGCCAGTCCGTGCTCTTTTATTGGGGAGGGGGTAAAGTATACTTACCGCAGCGGTCTTCAAGCTATCTTCAATATCGTAGCTTAGCCAATTAGCAGCTGAAACAGAGTACAGTGAAGACAGATTTAAGGCTGCTCTTTTAAGTATACTTTACCCACTCCTTCCCATGTTGTTTAAAGTCTACCTTTCACAACCGGACCTTCAGGTTCAGTGCAGCGGGGGGGCACTTTTATGCTGGGACCGGGGAGGAGGTGGCTGAGGGAAAAGACGTCCATTCACCTCCCCGGATCCAGTGGCGGGTCCCGCATCATGGCGCTCCTGTTCCCCGTGTCTGACGCGGGTCCGAGACGTGACGTCTCAGGTCCGCTCAGCCACTCAGTGAAGGAGGCGGGATCCGTTTCAAGTCCGCTCAGATCCCGCCTCCGTCACTGAGTGGCTGAGCGGACCTGAGACGTCACGTCTCGGGCCCGCGTCAGACACCAGGAAGCGGCCGGGAACTGGGCACCGGAGCGCCGTGATGCGGGACCCCCCGCTGGAACCGGGGAGGTGAGTTGACGTCCCAGTGAAAAAGTGCTCCACTGCTGGAGTACCCCCTTACATAGAAATAGCTGGCCCATTTATTGTCACGCTCAGCAGCCTTTCAACAACCTTTTTGTTAACAATCACCAAAGCAGCACACAGTACTTGCTCAAGTGTTGAGTACTTTCAAGTAGCCCAGAACTTCAGTGAATACTATACTCAATAGAGTATGCTCCCTCATCTCTAATAAGATGACTATTTTCATGAAACTTTCTGATATAATAAGCATTTTATGTCGTTTAATAATTGTACTCCATTATACAACAAGAACTAAATAGATTATTTGTTTTACCACTGGAAAGACAACTTTCTGCTTCATAAATTTAGAATTTTGGATAGAGAAGATTGACCTTCTCTGTGTCACAAATTGTTATATTAAATTTGTTTCATGCAAATAAAAATGTAAATTATGTGTATCCAGTGGAGCACATTTTTCCAAGTGTATGTAATGTTTTGTAACTGTACTGATGACTATATTAATGGCAGGGCACACCAGATTGCATTCTGAGTAAACACCCGGATGGTAAAGTCACAGCGTGTAATTTTTATTGAAACATTAACATGAGTTTTATCTAAGCTGCACATTACCTGCACTTTAAAATGATCAAAATGACCTTTAAAATCATGAAATGAAGCATATAAAAACAATATTAGAGTTGTGTTAAGAACTGATAATAACTTTTAATAACAATGTATCACAACAATTGTATTAAGAGGTTCATAGTAAAATACCTTATTGCTGATTATACTGACAGGCAAAATTATATTAGAATACAGAACTTCAGAAACCGCTTAATCTGTAATGGTCTTTGAAAAGAAAATGTATACTGTCAAATTGCAATGATGATTAGCACCTGTAAAATGTAAACAGTGATTATGCTGCTCTGTGTAATGTATACTGTATCAATATACAGAAAATGCTAAATGTTTGGCCTACTTATGAGTTTTTAATCACTGTCAATCATTGAACAACCTCTGTACATTTATCTTACTCCTGCTGTGGAAATAGTAGACAAAGACCAGATGGCTTAAACATTTCTGACCTCATTGGTCAGAGCCCCATGTGAAGCTTTAAACATCTATTCCATGTATGAACATCAATAACATTAATAAGAGACAGGTATTCCTGTCCTGATGAAAACACAGTGATAAAAAAAATAAAATAACAACAACAAAACCCCCTTAAAATATGCACGTAACATGTTGTAGTAAACCTTACATCTGATATGAAATTAAGATAACATTTAGCTAGTTAGGATTAAAGGGGTTATCTGGGATATATGCTTAATTAGCCATACTGCTGGGGCTATGGGAGATATGATGTATACTTACCTGTCCTGCTCTGTCGCAGATGCCAGTTCCTGCGCCTTTTTTTTAGAATTTTAACATCCACTAACCTGCCTTTCCTATAGGAAGGATAAAGTCTTTGCTGACTGGCCTTTTCCTATGGGAACGGCAGGTCACAGTTGAAATACTTTAGAGGGTTGCCAAATTTGTTCAATAATTTGTTTCTTCAGTTACAGTTTGTGCAAGCCACATAATCTGTTTTCCACTGTGTGCATTGACCTACATTAACTATGCCTGTTTGGCCATCATTTTGACTAAACACCTACTGTACATGAAAATGTGCTTTGTCCGACAAGCAACATAGCTTGTTAGAATAAGGCATTGGGTGGTTGGAAAGGAAACATGGATGAAATATGGTGGCAAAAAGGGGGGTGGGAATGTGGAAACACTGGGGGGAGGGAATCTATGGCTGCTCTGGATCATACATAGGTTTCTGCTCCTGCCTTGTGGCAGCCAGATTACTAAGAGGCGTGCACCTGTGCAGGCACCACTAAATCTTGTGTGGGGCATGGCGGCGGAGATTTATGTCAGACCAGAGTAGAGGTAGTCTCAGTAAATATTTAACTCGACACTCTAATTGACTTAGCATAGCTCCCTGACACAATTGTTGAGTTAGGAATCATGTTAACCCTGGCTACATCTGTATATCATGGACAGCAGGCGCCTCCAAACAGTTGGGTTATAACATCCATCCATCCACCTCATGAGGCTACTACTCAACATAAGCTTTAAAACAACAAGTGGTTCAAGGCCCATCACTCCCCTCCAGCTTTTTTTTTTTTTGACAGTGCACCTGTGGCAGGACCCCCCCGCCCCCCAATCTCACTCCCGCCCCCAGGCCGCCGCCAAACCACCACCTCATACATCCATCATCCTCTCATCCTTTTTACTTTTACACTATGGCTGCCCTGAGAGCTCCACACAAGTTACAATTCTTAGATCATAACCTCCCTTTATTACTTTTCCTTCCCAATTGGATTACTAAAACACATTCTATTTAGGAAAAAAAAATAAATTCTATCCCACACCCCCACCCTCCCCGGCTGGCAGGTAAATGACAGGGAAAAAATAGGGGGGGGGGGGGGGGGGACACCCTCCTAGTTGCTGTTTTTACTCCAATATTCCTCCCATTGTGCAATTTGTTCTATTAATTTAACCTCTTTCTTTTTCTTTATATAGGTACTATGCCAGAGTTCGTTCTTTAGAATTGAGGTGCCCAATTCTTTCCACTCCCCAATCCTTAGAAGATTGGGTAAAATCCATTTCCGCAATATAATCAAGCGAGCCGCCAATAGAAGCATGTAGTTTACCTTTTTTGTACATTTCGACATATGCTGTTCTTCAAACACCCCCAGCGTTGCAGAAATATATTCATCTTCAGTTACTAACTCAAATAAATGTGTCAAAACAAAAAAAACCTCAGTCCAAAATTTATTTATCACCCTACATTCCCACCAACAGTGTTCTAGTGATGCATTTTCAGCTCCGCACTTACAACAGCCAACCAAGCTCCCTTTTTTCCATTTATTAATATCACTTGCTGTATAGTGCAATCTATAAGTGCAAAAAAACTGAATCATTGTGTATTTTTTATCTGTGATATAGCTGCATGCGTTAGTGTATACTTTCATCCAAAAAAACTTGATCCTTATCTCCAATTATACTCCCCCATTTCTTCTGTGAAATAATTACAACTTCTCTCTTAATTAGATTACTATATATCTTATACATTTTAGTAATTTTACCCTTATATACCTACTATTTGTGCTACAGCTTCTGAAATTATTACATTCACATTTACATTTGTTTTTCTAATAGCATCCTTTACCTGCAAAAATCTAAAATAACATAATGGTGCTCCCCCACTACTATTTAACTCATCATATGATTTAAAAATCCCATTCGTGAAAAATTGACGAACATATTTCAAACCACGTCTGATCCAGTACTCTGGTTCTGTAATTTTCTCAATCTCTGGGAGCTGACTATTATGCGACATTGGCGTGAAGGAATACACTTCTTTTTCCCACCCTTTCTCACCACTTCCCACACTTTAACCCTTTGAGGACCAGGCCCAAAATGACCCAGTGGACCGCGCAAATTTTGATCTTAGTGTTTCTGTTTTTCCCTCCTCCCCTTCTAAGAGCTCCAGCAGTTTCAGTTTTTTATCTACAGGCCATGTAAGGGCTTATTTGTTACAGGAATAGTTGTACTTTGTAATGGCGTCATTCATTTTACCATAACATGTATGATGGAATTCCAAATATATTATTTATGAAGATATAAATTGGTGAAATCGCAAAAAAGAATGCAATATGGTAACGTTTGGGGGGTTCCTGTGTCTACGTAATGCACTATATGGTAAAAGCGACATGATACCATTACTCTATAGGTCAGTACGAACACAACCATATGCAGGTTTACGCAGATTCTCTAATGTTATATATTTTTTTTAAATGAAATCCTTTTTTTTGGCAATTAATTATAAATAAAATGGGACTATTGTGAGGCTTATAACGGTTTTATTTTTTCACCTACGGGGCTGTATGGGGTGTCATTTTTTCCGCCATGATCTCTAGTTTTTATTAATACCATATTTGTGAAGATCGGACGTTTTGATCACTTTTTATTAATTTTTTTATATATATAATGTAACATAAAATCGGTAATCCGCGCACTTTTTTCCCTCTTTTCGTGTACGCCGTTTACCGTTCGCAATGACGCTTGTTATATTTTAATAGATCGGACAATTACGCACGCTACGGTATATTATATGTTTATCTATTTATTTATTTTTATATGTTTTATTTATATAATGGGAAAGGGGGGTGATTTCAACTTTTATTGGGGGAGGGGTTTTGGGGTAGTGTGTTAGTGTTTTTAACTTTTTTTTTTTACACATTTGTCCGTTTGGGGGACTTTTACATTCACTACTTGGATTTTTACACTGATGAATGCTATGCCATAGGCATAGCATTGATCAGAGTTATCGGCGATCTGCTCATTGAGACCTCCGGCGGCCCGTTTTACCGATCGGGACCCCCGCAGTCACACTGCGGGGGTCCCGATCGGTAAGTGACAGGGGACTCCCCCTGTCACTTACACTTAAACGCCGCGGTCGCGCCGCGATCGCGGCGTTTAAGGAGTTAATGACACGCGGCAGCGCGATTGCTGCAGCGTGTCATTACCGGTGAGGTCCCGGGTGCTGATTTCAGCCGGCCCCCACCTGCTATGAAGCGCGCTCCGCTCCGGAGCACGCTTCATCGCGGGAGAAACACCCAGGGCGTACAGTTACGCCCTAGGTCGTCTGGGGACAGACTTCCATGGCGTAACTATACGCCCTGGGTCGTCTAAGGGTTAATCATTAATTTATAAGTTTAGTTCCTCGGGTGATATTCCCTTAATTTCATCTCTAATAACTCAAAAATATCCTCCGCACATCCCTTTTGCTCTTTTATCCACATTTCCATAAATTTTACTCCTCTCCAATTTACTAACCAAGCTAAGTTGATGGAGATGAAATAACCAAAAAAATCGGGCACTGCTAGTCCCCCTTCTCCTCTGACAATCTGAGAGTCTCTATTTTTAGTTGCACTCTTTTTCTGTTCCATATAAGTTTGTTTAATAATCCATCTATTTTTTTAAAGATCTTTCTATCTACCCACACCGGGGATCCTCCTAACACGTAGTTCAGCTAAGGGAGCCATATCATCTTTATTAGTCCCACCCTATCTGCTCTAGACAAGGGGAGCCTATTCCAGATGACTAACTGCTGCTTCATCTTTTTTAATCTCGGGTGGATGTTAAAGCTTTAATATCTACCCATATCTGCTGCAATCCAGACCCCTAGATATTTAAACATTCCATCCAGGCCCAACACTTTAAGGTCTGTCTGGCATTTCACTTTAACCATGGGATCCAGAGGTAGCAAGACTGATTTCCCCCAATAATGGTTAACCCAGAAAACTGGCCGAATCTCTGCAGTTCTTCCATTACTCTCTCCAGACCACCCTCCGTTTTTCCCAAAAACATCAATAGATCGTCCGCATAGAGAGCGATTTTGTCCTCACTCCCCCCGACTCCAAACCCCTCTATCCCCTCATTGATATTAATACATCTAGCCAAAGGCTCCATCACCAGGGCAAAGAGTAGGGGGGAGAGAGGACAACCCTGTCTGGTCCCCCTACCTAATTCAAAATATCCCGAGGACTGCCCTTTATGAGTGATCCTAGCCCGAGGTTTATAGTATATTGTCTGCATCCATCTTAGGAAGACTTCCCCAAACCCAAACTCCTTCATTACCCTTCATAGGAAGGGCCACTCCACACTGTCAAACGCCTTAGCAGCGTCCAGTGACAGCATGGAGTGGCCCCCTCCCGATCGACCCACCTGAATATTTCTAAATGCTTTTCTTATGTTGTCATGCGTAGATCTTCAAGGGACGAATCCACACTGGTCTCGACCAACTAAAGACGTAAAAACTTTTATCAACCTATTAGCTAAGAGCTTCGATAACAATTTCATATCTGCATTGATTAATGCTATAGGTCTATAGGATTCGGGTTCAGATAGATCTTTATCAGGCTTGGGGATTAAAACTATGACTGCTTCATACATAGACTCAGGGAGATATCCTTTAACATACGAGTTACACAGAACTTCATGCAATCGAGCCAACATAGATTTTTCAGTAGTTCTATAGATCTCTGATGGTAACCCATCAGGTCCCGGGGTTTTCCCTGAGGGCATACCTCTAAGTGTCTGCAGAAGTTCCTCTATCTCAATAGGGCGGTCTAGCCATTGCCTCTGTTCTTTCAATAGTTTTGGCAAAGCTAACGGGGAAAAATAAGCATCTAAACCCTGACCATTCTGCCATTTACTGTTATACAGACCTCTATAGAAACCAGCAAACACATCTAGTATTCCTTCCAGCTCTCTTACAATTAAGCCATCTTGATTTTTAATTTCTATTATTGTTTTCTTTGACTCCTTCCCCTTTACAAAGGCTGCTAGCATTTTTCCAGGTTTCCCTCCCTGAGAATAATGATATGTCCCCCTAAATCGAAGCTGGTTATAAACTTTCTCCTGCATACAATGATTAAATTCTTCTGTAGCTCTCAACCATCTAGATTTATCTTCTACAGCCTCGGTTTCTATATACACCTTTTCGGTCCTCACTACTTCCAATCTAAGTTGTTTTTCCCGTTCTCCTAGTTTTTTCCTAACCCCACTCACTTGCCCTATCATGAGACCTCTCAGGTAAGCATTAGAGGTATCCCAGACAATGTGAAGGTCCGCAGTACCCTTATTAACATAAAAAAAACCTGTTCATTTCTTCTTCCAACTGCTTCGTTTTAATGAGGTTTAGCCAGTGTGGATTACATCTAAAAGACTGAATCCGCCCACCTTTCCCAGCTCGTGTTTCAATGTCAACTTTCACTGGTACATGGTACAGATCTTGGTTCGTAACTGATATCCTTGATCATTCTCAAAGCGCTGTTATTTACTAAAATCAAGTCCAGTCTGTAGAATACCCCATGCGATGCATTATAGCATGTGTACTCCCTATCCTCCAGGTGATCATGTCGCTAAGCATCTATCCAACCAAACTCATCCATTATTTTTTGTAGAGGTGACCCAGACCCTCGGATCCCCACTCTGCCGGCTAGCCTCTTACGATCCAATATCTCATCTGGAACTGCGTTGAAATCTCCCATCGTATATATTGGCCATCCATTAAATTTTAGGTTACAAACACACTTGGCGAGTCTGCAGCGAGTCTCCATGCTGCGTTTTTGCAGCGAGACTCGCTGCAGATCCCGGCCCTATGCTTTTAATGGCAGACAAACACGCAGCAGGGATGTACATCCCTGCTGCGAGTTTGTTTGCAGCCCACCCCATTAACCCCCCGGCCGCGGGAGCTGATACTTCACCTGATCCCGGCTCCGGCGGTTCCCGATGTCTTCAGCAAGCCGGAGCAGGGACCAGGTGAAGTATATGCTCCAGCCAGCCGCCGGCAGCCCCGGCCGCCCGATCGCGCCCCCCCCCCCCCCCCGCAGCACCGATTGCACGCCCCCCCCGCAGCACCGATCGCCCACCTGCAGCCCTGCACGCAGGGGGGCGTGCGAGCGATCGGTGCTGCGGGGGGGCGAGCGATCGGTGCTGCGGGGGGGGCGTGCGATCGGGCGGCCGGGGCTGCCGGCGGCTGGCTGGAGCATATACTTCACCTGGTCCCCGCTCCGGCTTGGTGAAGACATCGGGAACCACTGGAGCCGGGATCAGGTGAAGTATCAGCTCCGGCGGCTGGGGGGTTAATGGGGTGGGCTGCAGACAAACTCGCAGCAGGGATGTACATCCCTGCTGCGTGTTTGTCTGCCATTAAAAGTATAGGGCCGGGATCTGCAGCGAGTCTCGCTGCAAAAACGCAGCATGGAGACTCGCTGCAGACCCGCCAAGTGGGTTTGTAACCTTAAAGAGAATCTAAAAAACCTCAGGCACACACCTATTGAGAATGGAGGGGGGGGGGGGAATATATACAAACGCTAATACCATATATACCAATAATAAGTCCACTTCGGACTGGATGAAGGTCATATTAATTGCATTATGGATCAGTACACTCACCCCTCTTGCATATGCCGAATATACTGAATGATACTGCTGAGACACCCAGCAACGATCCAATACATGGATCCTATCTTGAACTAAATGGGTTTCTGTTATACATACTATAGCCGGGAAATGTTTCAGCAGTTCTCTCAACACAGCGTATCTTTTTATCTTTTCATTGATCCCCCTGGCATTCCAAAATATAAACTTCACCATTTATCTAGGAAAGAGAAGAAAAAAAAGGAAAAAAAACCCCAAACCACATTTACCCTCCCCCCTGCCAGCCGAGCCCCCCCCCATCATCCCCCCCCCCCCACCTGGTATCCAAACATCTTTCAGATACCATTAAACTTTGTGCCTCTAATGCGCGACACCCAACCTTCCGCTATGAGGACAGGGAGAGAAAAAAAAGACATTTTATACAAAAGAAACAACCTTACATCCCATTTGTTTCTAACCAGGACACCGCCTCTTCTGGGCTCTCGAAGAAATGGGTTTTCTGTTGGTGTATCACCCTAAGTTTTGCCGGGTACATCACTGCAAACTTAAGATTATGCTGTCTAAGTCTCCGTTTGACATCAATAAATTTTTCTCTTTTTTTCTGTGTGGCCGTAGGATCATATCTTTATCCCTTGCACAATGTATTTTAGCAATTACTGGCCTGGGACTGTCACCAGGGATCTTACGTTTAAAGGTAATTCTATGTGCTCTCTCAACACAAAAATGCTCAGATATTCCACCCTCTTCCATTGCTGCTAAAAGCCATTCTTGTATGTATCTAGTACAGTCAGAACCCTCCATGCCCTCTGGGATGCCTACTATCCTCAGATTGGCGTGTCTGTTTCTATCCTCTATATCGGTCATTTTTGCTATCAGTTCTGAATTTATTTTCTTCATTTCGGACGTCTCACTCGTCAACTGCAATACTTTATGCTCCAGAGAATCTATTCTTTGTTCTGCCTCTGTAACTCTCTCTCGCATAGTATTAAAATCTGAACGTATAATTGAAATCTCAAGTTTAATTTCCCCTACCTGTCCCGTTAACCCATACAAGGTGTCATTTGACTTGTTAACTGCTTTTAGTATATCTGCTAGTGAGGGTTCTTCCTTCTGACCCATCTGAGATTCATGACTACCAGAAGTGTCTAACATGGACTAACATGTGTCTAACATTGATCTGGACCGTTTTTAGCCGCGTTACCCACACTGATCCTCACAGCAGCACCTTTCGCCTGCAATGAAGGGCTCAAAAACGTATCCATCTTTTCAGTTTTATCTGACTTCTTTTTAACTGCTGGAGGAGGAGTAACCACTTTTGACTGATTTGGGTTACTTTTTGTTCTCATGATCTTATATAACAGTTACCAGGACTCCCCCCAGTACACAACCAGAAGGTATATATGAGATGGAAACACTCCACCACAGAAGTTATAAACTATGCTTCCAGTAATGGTTCTTAGCGTTTTTTGACCAATGTATAGATCTTCCACAGTTCAGATATAATCAGTTCTGTGAACCTCCAATATCATTCCCCTTCTGCCTCCACAGCAAAGATGTCTAGTGTGAGTCTCAGTCAGTACCCGCAACCCCAAACCAGCAATAGCCACCTCCTCAGTACGATCTTACCCTCCTGCCGGAGTCTATCTGAACCAGGAAGCCCGGGAATCTTCAGACCATGCCCGCTACCGCGCTTTCAGCTCCGTCAGGATCCGCCCCCACACAGTTCCAGCTCGGCTCCGGCTGCGCTCCACTAGCCTCCGAGTCCTCTTCAGAGCCCCTAGGGCTCCACGCCACTCCCGGACTTCACTGAAGCCTCCACCGCACTCCTCGCCAGGCAGCTTCCTCCACAACTCCACCGCTCGCACCTCCGGTACCGCAATCGACTCCTGACAGGGTAAGAGTCCCCCCGCAATCTCTCAGTAATTCTGATCCTCTGCACCACACTCAGTCCCGGCAGCTCACACCATCACCCGCTCAGAGCGTCTCTCCCTCCTCACGCAGCATGGCCGGCCATCGCACACCTCCTGGCGTGATCACGTCATCACGCTAGCACCTCCCTCTCCCTGTTCACCTACTACTACTACTACTACTTTTATTTCTATTAAATTATACAATAAATAAATTAAAATAAAAGCAATACATTATTAGAGACCTGCTCGCGAGAGGGTACAGACTAGGAGGATTGAGGATGATACAAGAGGCAACAAATGCTTTATTTGCCAGTGTTCCAGTCCTTGTACATAAAGTCTCAAAGTGCCTATAGGTGATTAAGTGAGCCAGTCACACACCATTTTCTGAGTTCAGGTAGCAAGTATAATGTAGATGGCACTGAATAGGTTGTAGAGAGGATGAAGAAGGGATAGCAGAGAGGGAGATGAGATTAGGGAACATTGTAAGCGCATCTGAAGAGATGAGTCTTTAGGGCACGCTTGAAACTGTGGGTGTTGGTAATAAGTCTCAGGTCTTTGGGAAGGGCAATCCAGAGAGCTGGTGCAGCACGAGAGAAGACTTGTAGGCGGGAGTGTGAGGTTCTGATTATGGAAGATGTTAGTGTAAGATCATTAGCAGAACACAGAGCACGGGAAGCATGGTAGATGGAGATGATGGGGGAGATGTTTGGAGGGGCAGAGTTGTGGAGAGCTTTATGGGTGAGGAGTTTGAACTGTATTCTGAATTTAATGGGTAACCAGTGCAGTAACTGGCACAAGGGGGAGACATCATTATAACGGCTGGAGCAGAAGATGAGTTGCGTTCAGGATAGACTGGAGAGGGGAGAGCTTAGAGTTAGGAAGACCAATTAGTAGGGAGTTACAATAGTCAAGACGGGAGTGGATCAGGGCGACAGTAAGTGTCTGAGCTGTGTCAGTGGTGAGAAATGGGCGGATTCTAGAAATGTTTTTGAGATGAAGATGACAGGAGCATGCAAGAGCTTGAATATAGGGAGTGAACGATAGGTCCGAGTTTAACATAACCCCCAGACATCGACCTTGATGCACAGGAGTAATGCTGGTTCCACAGACTTGAGAGTGAGATGAATACAAGAGAAAGAGAGAGGTCATAGTGTTAGAGACAGCGGATAGACAGTCACTAGTATTTTGTAGGAATGCAGGGGTGATGTCATGGGAAGAGGTATATAGCTCAGGGCACTATTCCACCGGACGATTATCGTTCACATAATCGTTAACGATTAACAATCTCAAACGACTGTTATTGCAAAAGACCTGAAAATGTTCACTCATTTTCATGGAGCGATAATCGTCTTATTCAATGTGAACGATTTGCGAACGTTTTGCGAACAAGCAACGATAAAAGTAGGTCCAGGTCTTATAAAGCGATCAACAATTTCTCGTTCGGTTGTTAATCCTTAACTGCATTTCAACCGAACAATTCGAACGATTTAACGATAATCTGAACGATAATCGTCCGGTGGAATAGGGCCCTTAGTGTCATCGGCGTAGAGATGGTATTGAAGGCCAAAATTTTAACTATCACGGTTATTCTGAGATTAGAAAAGTTTATTTTTCTTTATATTCAAAATTCTCCTTTTCTAAAAAAAAAGATAGTCATGCCCAGGGCTGGATTAAAGAGGGGGCAACAGGGGCACCTGCCCATGGGCCTCCACCACTAGGGGGGGCCCCCACCAGCAGGAACCCGGAAGTGAGTGAAAACAGTACCTGGACACAGCACTGGACAAACTACATGCTGTCCAGGGAAGGAGGGAGGTGTAGGGTTAATCTTGTGTAAATATCTTCTGCCCGGCAAACTCAGACTCCCCCCTGGCAGGCCCTGAGTGGATTCTTCCTGTCAGGATGTCTGTCTCCTGCCGATGACCTCACTCCCCCTCCCCCGCCTTACTGAGAAGAGGACAGCGCGGGACCTGAGCAGTTAAACCTGATCTCTCCAGCAGCAGGTAGGTGACATCATGTAGCCTGCTGGAGGATCTGTCACAGCGGCTGCCTGGCTGAAGATACAGTACAGAGCCAGAAGAGAGAAGAGCCATCCCCTGCCCAGATCAGGTGAGTAGGAAGTAATGTTTTGTGTTGGGGCACATCAGAGCAAGGGTATATACTATGGAGGACATTACAGCAGGTGTATATACTATGGAGGACATTACAGCAGGGGTATATACTATGGGGGACATTACAGCAGGGGTATATACTATGGAGGACATTACAGCAGGTGTATATACTATGGAGGACATTACAGCAGGGGTATATACTATGGAGGACATTAGAGCAGGGGTATATACTATGGAGGACATTACAGCAGGTGTATATACTATGGAGGAGATTACAGCAGGTGTATATACTATGGAGGAGATTACAGCAGGGGTATATACTATGGTGGACATTACAGCAGGTGTATATACTATGGAGGACATTACAGCAGGTGTACATACTATGTGGGACATTACAGCAGGTGTATATACTATAGAGGACATTACAGCAGGTGTACATACTATGTGGGACATTACAGCAGGTGTATATACTATGGAGGACATTACAGCAGGTGTATATACTATGGAGGACATTACAGCAGGAGTATATACTATGGGGGCACATTACAGCAGGGGTATATACTATGGGGGCACATTACAGCAGGGGTATATACTATGGGGGCACATTGCAGCAGGGGTATATACTATGGGGGTACATTACAGCAGGGGTATATAATATGGGGGACATTACAGCAGGGGTATATATACTATGGGGGACATTACAGCAGGGGTATATACTATGGGGGACATTACAGAAGATGGTATATACTATGGAGGACATTACAGCAGAGGTATATACAGTATATAGCCTGTGTGCTGCATATGCTTTATACTGTATATAGCCTGTGTGCAGCATATGGTATATACTGTATATAGTCTGTGTGACGCATATGGTATATACTGTATATAGCCTGTGTGACGCATATGGTATATACTGTATATAGCCTGTGTGCAGCATATGGTATATACTGTATATAGTCTGTGTGCAGCATATGGTATATAGCCTGTGTGCAGCATATGGTATATAGCCTGTGTGCAGCATATGATACATAACCCGACATATAACCTGTGTGCCGCATATGGTATGTACTGTATATAGTCTGTGTGCAGCATATGGTATATAATGTATATAGTCTGTGTGTAGCATATGGTATTTACTGTATATAGTCTGTGTGCAGCATATGATATATAGCCTGTGTGCAGCATATGGTATATACTGTATATAGCCTGTGTGCAGCATATGTTATATACTGTATATAGCCTGTGTGCAGCATATGGTATGTACTTTATATAGCCTGTGTGCAGCATATGGTATATACTGTATATAGCCTGTGTGAAGCATATGGTATATACTGTATATAGTCTGTGTGACGCATATGGTATATACTGTATATAGCCTGTGTGCAGCATATGGTATATACTGTATATAGTCTGTGTGCAGCATATGATATATAGGCTGTGTGCAGCATATGGTATATACTGTATATAGTCTGTGTGCAGCATATGGTATGTACTGTATATAGGCTGTGTGCAGCATATGGTATATACTGTATATAGCCTGTGTGCAGCATATGGTATGTACTGTATATAGTCTGTGTGCAGCATATGGTATATACTGTATATAGTCTGTGTGCAGCATATAATATACAGCCTGTGTGCAGCATATGGTATATACTGTTAGTCTTTGTGCAGCGTATGGTATATACTGTATAAAGTCTGTGTGCAGCATATGGTATACACTGTATATAGCCTTTGTGCAGCATATGGTATGTACTGTATATAGCCTGTGTGCAGTGTGTGAGATATAGCCTGAGAGCAGTGTATGATATATAGCCTGTGTGCAGCATATGGTATATACTGTATATAGCCTGTGTGCGGCATATTGTTATATTCTGTATATAGCCTGTGTGCAGCATATGGTATGTACTGTATATAGCCTGTGTGCAGCATATGATATATTGCCTGTGTGCAGCATATGGTATATACTGTATATAGTCTGTGTGCAGCATATGGTATATACTGTATATTGTCTGTGTGCAGCATATGGTATGTACTGTATATAGTCTGTGTGCAGCATATGGTATATACTGTATATAGTCTGTGTGCAGCATATGGTATATACTGTATATAGGCTGTGTGCAGCATATGGTATATACAGTAGTCTGTATGCAGCATATGGTATATACTGTATATAATCTGTGTGCAGCATATGGTATGTACTGTATATAGTCTGTGTGCAGCATATGGCATGTACTGTATATAATCTGTGTGCAGCATATGGTATGTACTGTGTATAGTCTGTGTGCAGCATATGGTATGTACTGTCTGTGTGCAGCATATGTTATGTACTGTTTATAGTCTGTGTGCAGCATATGATATATAGCCTGAGACCAGTGTATGATATATAGCCTGTGTGCACCATATGACACATAGCCTGAGAGCAGTGTATGAGATATAGCCTGTGTGCTGCATATGATATATAGCCTGAGCAGTGTATGAGATATAGCCTGTGTGCTGCATATGATATATAGCATGAGAGCAGTGTATGATATATAGCCTGTGTGCAGCATATGATATATAGCCTGAGAGCAGTGTGTGAGATATAGCCTGTGTGCAGCATATGGTATATATCCTATATATGTCATATGCTGCACACAGACTATACTGTATATTCCTTATCATGGGCTGCACACAGCTGTTTATTTTAATCCTTAGGTTACGTTCACATGTTCCATATCCGCTATATAGACAGCCTTTAAATACTTTCTGGTTGATCCTTACTGCTTCAGCTAGTGTACATGGTTGGGAACTGAAGATGGGACTTAGACTTGCAAGTCCAGGTTCTGCCTGTGATTCACAACTCCATATGCTGCTGTGGTGGCTAACACAGTGGGCAAGAGAGCACAGAAAGTACTTAAAGAGAACCAATCATGGATGATAATCAAAAAATTTTTTTTCCCTAATTAGATGTATTTCATTATTTTATTAATATTTGTAAATATAATTGATTATTTTTTTTGTTGCGTTTTTAAAATATTTACTTTTTACTTTCCTGTCTCGGGCCGGCTCTTTTTAAAAGAGCCGGCGCGAGACAGGAAGCTCCCGTCATGCAGAGCGGCAAGGCCGGGCGCCGCCATCTTAATGACGTCACTTACGTTCCACTGCTGGAACGCAAGAGACTAAATCAAGATGGCGGCGCCCGACCATGCTACAGCGGACCAGAGGATCAGGTTAAGTATAAGATACAGACTGCAAAGGCAGTCTGTGTCTTCATAAATAGACAAAATGAAGATACAGACTGCCTTTGCAGTCTGTATCTTATACTTTACCTGATCCTCTTGTTCGGTGGAGGAAGGCCGGGCGCCGCCATCTTGATTACGTCACTTGCGTTCCAGCGGTGGAACGCAAGTAGCGTAATCAAGATGGCGGCGCCGGCCTTACTGCACCGAACAAGAGGATCAGGAAAAGTATAAGATACAGACTGCAAAGGCAGTCTGTATCTTTATAAATAGACAAAATGAAGATACAGACTGCTTTTGCAGTCTGTATCTAATACTTTACCTGCTCCTTTGTTCCGGTGCAGTAATGGCGACCGCCGCCATCTTGTTGACGTCACGCTGGAACGCACCGCTGTAACGCACGTGACGTCATCAAGATGGCGGCGGCCGGCATTACTGCACCGGAACAAAGGAGCAGGTAAAGTATTAGATACAGACTGCAAATGCAGTCTGTATCTTCATAAATAGACTTCGTAAAGATACAGACTGCCTTTGCAGTCTGTATCTTATACTTTACCTGCTCCATTGTTCCGGTGCATTAATGCTGGCCGCCGCCATCTTGATGACGTTAATTGCGTTCCAGTGGTACGTTCCAGCGTGACGTCATCAAGATGGCGGCGCCCGGCATTACTTCACAGAAGAGGAAGAATTAGGTAAAGAATAAGATACAGACTGCAAAGGCAGTCTGTATCTTCATAGATAGACTTAGGGAGAGAGGACCTTTGATAATAGGGATAGTGAATTTTAGGTGATTGGTTCTCTTTAAGTGCTGTGTTCTCGCATTGCAATATTAACATAAACACAAAGTGGGAACACACCCCGAGTGGGAATACACCCCTCCCTGTCCTGTCTCTAGGGCCTGGCATCTTCCTCTGGACTGCAGCCTCTAGTGACCATCATATGCAGAACAGAGGAGGATGCTGAGCCATACAGCCAGGAGTGAGGAGGGGTAGGTGCTACAGTAAGAAGCCACCTAAATAGAGCACTGTATGGGTTATATTTGGAAAAAAAAAATAGGGGGGCCCCCAACAAAATTTTCGCCTAGGGCCTCCACCAACCTTAATCCGGCCCTGGTCATGCCACATTAACTACTTCTTACCGCAACATCTACAACATGACTGCACCTCTCAAAGTATTCAAAGTAACATTTCATAAGTTTATTAACCCTTTACGTGTTTAAGCAAGTTGGTTGGGAAATTTAAAATTTTCATTTTTTTTTACAGATATTTCATTTCAATACATTTGCCACTGATCACGGCTAGGGACAGAGGTGGGAAGGCAGGGATAGCATGCCGTCCGGGACCTCATGAGGCAGCAATTCACAGCTTTTCATGACGTCCCGAACGTCATATCGGGGGGAAGGGGTTAAAGATCAGTAAGGTCAGAAATAGAGATGAGAGAAGCAATCGAAAAGTTGTTTTGTGAGGTTCGTGAATATTGGGTCAGATTCACGAATATTCACAAACCGCACGCAAATGAATCTCATTAAAACAGCCAAACTATTGTAGGTACACTAATGTGACTATTACAGAGTAGTGCTTTGTTCAACAGCTGTTGATGTAACAGTGTAAAAAATTTGGGATATAACAATTCTTAAAAAATGTCAGTCAGTCAGTCAATCATTCAATCTTCACCCTGTACAGCAGTAGACATTGGTGGATCAGTGGCGTAAAGTAAATTTTTCCTCGAGGACAGCAATTGACATTCGTGAATCAGCAATGTATACTTACCTTTTCTCCATGGATATCATTAGACACCTGTGTATCAGCAGCGTAAAATTAGACTTTATCCCAGGACAGCAGTATACATTCTAAAGCGGCAACCCCATCAAGGGCAATGTCTTAATCATAGAAGGATCTAGAACAGACACCTGAAGGTATTATTTTCGAATATGGCAGAAATAATGTGCTCAAAAAACTTGCAGAATCTGGGCCCCTGGCTTTTTCCAAGACATGCATAGATAACAACATCGGGTTATTGATTAAACAAAGTGCAAGATGCAACCCATGCATTCATTTTTAGGCGTGTTTAAGCTGTCTCCAGCTTAAATAAAAAGGAAAAAGGGATACCCATGATGTGGTATGGGAGAGACCTTCCCACCCTTGCTTTGGTCACTCCCAAAAAAACCCTCACTGATAATCATGATCTTTATGCCGGTCAGTACTATTTAGACTTTGGGAAATTTGTAGTTTCAGTGTGGAACTAGGTAGTTTTGCACTAAACTTTGTATTATGTGCCCACTCCATAGTACTGACAATGGTTAAAAAAACAGCTGCGCATCTGGGTTTTAGGCAGCAGAAACCAAAAAGCAATAGTTCACAAATGAATGCAGGTGTACATACTATGTGGGACATTACAGCAGGTGTATATACTATGGAGGACATTACAGCAGGTGTATATACTATGGAGGACATTACAGCAGGAGTATATACTATGGGGGCACATTACAGCAGGGGTATATACTATGGGGGCACATTACAGCAGGGGTATATACTATGGGGGCACATTGCAGCAGGGGTATATACTATGGGGGTACATTACAGCAGGGGTATATAATATGGGGGACATTACAGCAGGGGTATATATACTATGGGGGACATTACAGCAGGGGTATATACTATGGGGGACATTACAGAAGATGGTATATACTATGGAGGACATTACAGCAGAGGTATATACAGTATATAGCCTGTGTGCTGCATATGCTTTATACTGTATATAGCCTGTGTGCAGCATATGGTATATACTGTATATAGTCTGTGTGACGCATATGGTATATACTGTATATAGCCTGTGTGACGCATATGGTATATACTGTATATAGCCTGTGTGCAGCATATGGTATATACTGTATATAGTCTGTGTGCAGCATATGGTATATAGCCTGTGTGCAGCATATGGTATATAGCCTGTGTGCAGCATATGATACATAACCCGACATATAACCTGTGTGCCGCATATGGTATGTACTGTATATAGTCTGTGTGCAGCATATGGTATATAATGTATATAGTCTGTGTGTAGCATATGGTATTTACTGTATATAGTCTGTGTGCAGCATATGATATATAGCCTGTGTGCAGCATATGGTATATACTGTATATAGCCTGTGTGCAGCATATGTTATATACTGTATATAGCCTGTGTGCAGCATATGGTATGTACTTTATATAGCCTGTGTGCAGCATATGGTATATACTGTATATAGCCTGTGTGAAGCATATGGTATATACTGTATATAGTCTGTGTGACGCATATGGTATATACTGTATATAGCCTGTGTGCAGCATATGGTATATACTGTATATAGTCTGTGTGCAGCATATGATATATAGGCTGTGTGCAGCATATGGTATATACTGTATATAGTCTGTGTGCAGCATATGGTATGTACTGTATATAGGCTGTGTGCAGCATATGGTATATACTGTATATAGCCTGTGTGCAGCATATGGTATGTACTGTATATAGTCTGTGTGCAGCATATGGTATATACTGTATATAGTCTGTGTGCAGCATATAATATACAGCCTGTGTGCAGCATATGGTATATACTGTTAGTCTTTGTGCAGCGTATGGTATATACTGTATAAAGTCTGTGTGCAGCATATGGTATACACTGTATATAGCCTTTGTGCAGCATATGGTATGTACTGTATATAGCCTGTGTGCAGTGTGTGAGATATAGCCTGAGAGCAGTGTATGATATATAGCCTGTGTGCAGCATATGGTATATACTGTATATAGCCTGTGTGCGGCATATTGTTATATTCTGTATATAGCCTGTGTGCAGCATATGGTATGTACTGTATATAGCCTGTGTGCAGCATATGATATATTGCCTGTGTGCAGCATATGGTATATACTGTATATAGTCTGTGTGCAGCATATGGTATATACTGTATATTGTCTGTGTGCAGCATATGGTATGTACTGTATATAGTCTGTGTGCAGCA
The DNA here is from genome assembly GCF_027789765.1 of Dendropsophus ebraccatus. NCBI lineage: Eukaryota > Metazoa > Chordata > Amphibia > Anura > Hylidae > Dendropsophus > Dendropsophus ebraccatus. Next base: position 76,165,663 of record NC_091458.1, read on the forward strand.
TATGGTATATACTGTATATAGTCTGTGTGCAGCATATGGTATATACTGTATATAGGCTGTGTGCAGCATATGGTATATACAGTAGTCTGTATGCAGCATATGGTATATACTGTATATAATCTGTGTGCAGCATATGGTATGTACTGTATATAGTCTGTGTGCAGCATATGGCATGTACTGTATATAATCTGTGTGCAGCATATGGTATGTACTGTGTATAGTCTGTGTGCAGCATATGGTATGTACTGTCTGTGTGCAGCATATGTTATGTACTGTTTATAGTCTGTGTGCAGCATATGATATATAGCCTGAGACCAGTGTATGATATATAGCCTGTGTGCACCATATGACACATAGCCTGAGAGCAGTGTATGAGATATAGCCTGTGTGCTGCATATGATATATAGCCTGAGCAGTGTATGAGATATAGCCTGTGTGCTGCATATGATATATAGCATGAGAGCAGTGTATGATATATAGCCTGTGTGCAGCATATGATATATAGCCTGAGAGCAGTGTGTGAGATATAGCCTGTGTGCAGCATATGGTATATATCCTATATATGTCATATGCTGCACACAGACTATACTGTATATTCCTTATCATGGGCTGCACACAGCTGTTTATTTTAATCCTTAGGTTACGTTCACATGTTCCATATCCGCTATATAGACAGCCTTTAAATACTTTCTGGTTGATCCTTACTGCTTCAGCTAGTGTACATGGTTGGGAACTGAAGATGGGACTTAGACTTGCAAGTCCAGGTTCTGCCTGTGATTCACAACTCCATATGCTGCTGTGGTGGCTAACACAGTGGGCAAGAGAGCACAGAAAGTACTTAAAGAGAACCAATCATGGATGATAATCAAAAAATTTTTTTCCCTAATTAGATGTATTTCATTATTTTATTAATATTTGTAAATATAATTGATTATTTTTTTTGTTGCGTTTTTAAAATATTTACTTTTTACTTTCCTGTCTCGCGCCGGCTCTTTTTAAAAGAGCCGGCGCGAGACAGGAAGCTCCCGTCATGCAGAGCGGCAAGGCCGGGCGCCGCCATCTTAATGACGTCACTTACGTTCCACTGCTGGAACGCAAGAGACTAAATAAAGATGGCGGCGCCCGACCATGCTACAGCGGACCAGAGGATCAGGTTAAGTATAAGATACAGACTGCAAAGGCAGTCTGTGTCTTCATAAATAGACAAAATGAAGATACAGACTGCCTTTGCAGTCTGTATCTTATACTTTACCTGATCCTCTTGTTCGGTGGAGGAAGGCCGGGCGCCGCCATCTTGATTACGTCACTTGCGTTCCAGCGGTGGAACGCAAGTAGCGTAATCAAGATGGCGGCGCCGGCCTTACTGCACCGAACAAGAGGATCAGGAAAAGTATAAGATACAGACTGCAAAGGCAGTCTGTATCTTTATAAATAGACAAAATGAAGATACAGACTGCTTTTGCAGTCTGTATCTAATACTTTACCTGCTCCTTTGTTCCGGTGCAGTAATGGCGACCGCCGCCATCTTGTTGACGTCACGCTGGAACGCACCGCTGGAACGCACGTGACGTCATCAAGATGGCGGCGGCCGGCATTACTGCACCGGAACAAAGGAGCAGGTAAAGTATTAGATACAGACTGCAAATGCAGTCTGTATCTTCATAAATAGACTTCGTAAAGATACAGACTGCCTTTGCAGTCTGTATCTTATACTTTACCTGCTCCATTGTTCCGGTGCATTAATGCTGGCCGCCGCCATCTTGATGACGTTAATTGCGTTCCAGTGGTACGTTCCAGCGTGACGTCATCAAGATGGCGGCGCCCGGCATTACTTCACAGAAGAGGAAGAATTAGGTAAAGAATAAGATACAGACTGCAAAGGCAGTCTGTATCTTCATAGATAGACTTAGGGAGAGAGGACCTTTGATAATAGGGATAGTGAATTTTAGGTGATTGGTTCTCTTTAAGTGCTGTGTTCTCGCATTGCAATATTAACATAAACACAAAGTGGGAACACACCCCGAGTGGGAATACACCCCTCCCTGTCCTGTCTCTAGGGCCTGGCATCTTCCTCTGGACTGCAGCCTCTAGTGACCATCATATGCAGAACAGAGGAGGATGCTGAGCCATACAGCCAGGAGTGAGGAGGGGTAGGTGCTACAGTAAGAAGCCACCTAAATAGAGCACTGTATGGGTTATATTTGGAAAAAAAAAATAGGGGGGCCCCCAACAAAATTTTCGCCTAGGGCCTCCACCAACCTTAATCCGGCCCTGGTCATGCCACATTAACTACTTCTTACCGCAACATCTACAACATGACTGCACCTCTCAAAGTATTCAAAGTAACATTTCATAAGTTTATTAACCCTTTACGTGTTTAAGCAAGTTGGTTGGGAAATTTAAAATTTTCATTTTTTTTTACAGATATTTCATTTCAATACATTTGCCACTGATCACGGCTAGGGACAGAGGTGGGAAGGCAGGGATAGCATGCCGTCCGGGACCTCATGAGGCAGCAATTCACAGCTTTTCATGACGTCCCGAACGTCATATCGGGGGGAAGGGGTTAAAGATCAGTAAGGTCAGAAATAGAGATGAGAGAAGCAATCGAAAAGTTGTTTTGTGAGGTTCGTGAATATTGGGTCAGATTCACGAATATTCACAAACCGCACGCAAATGAATCTCATTAAAACAGCCAAACTATTGTAGGTACACTAATGTGACTATTACAGAGTAGTGCTTTGTTCAACAGCTGTTGATGTAACAGTGTAAAAAATTTGGGATATAACAATTCTTAAAAAATGTCAGTCAGTCAGTCAATCATTCAATCTTCACCCTGTACAGCAGTAGACATTGGTGGATCAGTGGCGTAAAGTCAATTTTTCCTCGAGGACAGCAATTGACATTCGTGAATCAGCAATGTATACTTACCTTTTCTCCATGGATATCATTAGACACCTGTGTATCAGCAGCGTAAAATTAGACTTTATCCCAGGACAGCAGTATACATTCTAAAGCGGCAACCCCATCAAGGGCAATGTCTTAATCATAGAAGGATCTAGAACAGACACCTGAAGGTATTATTTTCGAATATGGCAGAAATAATGTGCTCAAAAAACTTGCAGAATCTGGGCCCCTGGCTTTTTCCAAGACATGCATAGATAACAACATCGGGTTATTGATTAAACAAAGTGCAAGATGCAACCCATGCATTCATTTTTAGGCGTGTTTAAGCTGTCTCCAGCTTAAATAAAAAGGAAAAAGGGATACCCATGATGTGGTATGGGAGAGACCTTCCCACCCTTGCTTTGGTCACTCCCAAAAAAACCCTCACTGATAATCATGATCTTTATGCCGGTCAGTACTATTTAGACTTTGGGAAATTTGTAGTTTCAGTGTGGAACTAGGTAGTTTTGCACTAAACTTTGTATTATGTGCCCACTCCATAGTACTGACAATGGTTAAAAAAACAGCTGCGCATCTGGGTTTTAGGCAGCAGAAACCAAAAAGCAATAGTTCACAAATGAATGCACTATAAATAAGGCAAGGTAACCTTCCTTTCAGCAACAGATAACTGCTGGTAGTAGCTTTACAAGTAGCTTTACATTAGGAACCATTGTGTAAGCTCTAAGTGCCCTCGTGATTTCTTAAAAACCCCAAGAAGAGTTATTCCATTTACAATGCCTGTCTGAAAATTGGGACACGCATGGTAAGATTCTTTAGCATAAGTGCCAGGGTCGAACCCCGCGGCTATGGTTAACAAGAAAGGAAACATCCTTTTTGTGAACCATAGTCATAAGGTTTTGTGTCTGGAAAACCTTGTTCTTGGGGCATGGGTTGCACATTGTCATTTGGTGAAGCATTAAGCTGGTTTGGATAATATATGTTTGTGTTGGAAATGTTTTGGTACTGGTACTAAATTTAAAGATGGGTTTGTTTAAATATACCAAAATTGACTATAGGTATTTGTATGGGATTATCCTATTAATTTTTGGTGTGAAAGGTAAAATTACTTGATATAAAAAAAAAAAAAAAAAAAAAAAATCTTTGTGTGGGTGGATATTTTATTGAGGACTTTATTTGGATAAAGACTGTCACGTACCTGAGTACTGACTGCTGGCTGATGTTTAAATAGTCTGACACAGGGGAGGTGAAATCTGGTCATATACAGGCTGCAGATTCTTTTTGAGGAATGTAAGCCTCTCCACATGACAGCCCGGTCCTCCTGGGGCCCACTGGCCCCTGCCACACTGAACACCTGCCCCGTTGCAAAGCTGCTGGCTTGGCATGACAGTAGGGTGAGAGAAAACTCTGTCAGCTGCAGCCAAATGTCCAGCTTTTAAAGCTAGAATTGCATCAGGTCTGAAATATGCAGGGACAAGGGGGATTCCAAGCAGGATTTGACCTGGAATTTTCCGATGTCGCCAAGTTTCTTCCTCTGCTGTCTTCAGGAAGTCACTCATCATTGACTGGACGCTCAACCAGCTACCATGGCTCCTGCTGCACCTCACGTCTCCACTACCAGTCATTGTAGAAAGGCCAAGGTCCTCATGACTTGTTGGTGATGCAGGATGGTATTGTTCCTGAAAGGCCTCCACCATATGACTGCACAGTTGCTCACTGCAGAGTTTTATGTTGGTGTCCCTGTCCAACGTTGTAAAAAAGTCTTTCATTTTCCAGCAGAAACGAGTATTAACCAGGGTGGCAAGCCAGTACTTGTACCTCCTACATGTCCTTTACCTGCATGTTTAAGTGCAAGTATTCTAATTCCTCCATCTCCTCTGTTGTTTCCAGGCCAGAGATGTTACCCATTTGTGTTTGGATCACCACCTCCACCTCCAATTCCTCCATTTCCAGGCTCAGATTAACATCATAAACGTTCATAGACGTGTTTCTTAGTGCGGCCTCCATGACGTGAAGCGGGGGTGGGGGGGAATAACACCATAGTTGTTACAGCTTACCAGCTTGCCATAATGTGACAATAAAGTCAGAGATCGCAGATTTATGTTGGCACAGCTGATTCTACATGTGGACGGAAAAGTTCCACCTTGTCTACACATTGTAGATCAGCCGATGCTCTTCTAGTTCACATTGGCACTATATCTTGCGGAGAGCGTTCCATGCCATGTACGAGGGGCTGAAGTAGGTACGTAGTTTCCTTGCCATCTTCCGGAGATCCGTCAGTCCTGGGAGCAGAGGAACCTATGTGCTATGAGGTTAATGTATGATCCCTTCCCACTGCAGTGTCAACAAAATGTTACGGTGTTGTCCGCCACTACCATGGTCACTTGCAAATTCTGAGATGTCAGCCACTTCGAGTTGTCGTCCTCCATGGCCAGAGGAATTTAATTCCCGGTTTAACTCCTTTCTCACAAGTGGCAGTGTTTGATCACTGTCCCCCTCGGCAGAGGCAAAGGTATAAGTCAGGAACCGTCTGCTTTCAAGCAAGAACATATGTTCCTGGCTTGCAACGATGGGCTGCACAGTGGTAGCTGCAGCTGTTGTTGTTCCCAGCGATAAGTGTTGGGGGGGTCCCAGTTCTTTCATGCAGTCAGGTGGTGTCGCTCCTTATGCTGATGCCTAAAATTGGTGCCTGGGATTAAACCCAAACCCCAACCAACCTAATGGTCGCAAATTCGGCAAACGGCTGAATGGTCTTTTCTGCCACCAACACGGATGAACAGCCAGACTGTTGATCACATTGTGCTGTTCTTCAGATCAGGCGCACTGGTAGCCTGTTGTGGAGTTCCACCGCTGCCTTGGGGTGCCTGGGCCATTCCAAGGTCTACTGGCTGACGGTGTTCAAATGCCTCTTTTTCCTTCAGACTCATGAGCTGTACATGAGAGCTGATGTTGGTTCAGTGGCATAAACACAGCTTAATCCCCTGTGATGATTGTGACATCTGTGGACCGAGATTCCATGTTGGGTCTGTATCATCATCGTCTAAGTCCATTACAAACATTTCCTCTCCTCAGCTGTCATCCTCCAAAGGCATACGGAACAGGATTGGACTTTGGCCAGAAGCTGCTCCTCCCTTGCTCTCCTGACTTCTTTTTGGTCTCTTAACTCCTGCAGTCTCCATGGTGCCTTAAAATTCCTAACTGTCAGCACATTCCTCTAAAAGATCCTCAGAGTAGAGCGGCTGAGCGAGTGCTAGGCTTGCCAGGAGTTATCTTGCTGACGGCCCTGGGAAGCGGAATTAGATCTGGGAAACCACAGAAGATAGGGCAGAAGGAGGACTCTTCAGATGACTGCTGTCTCTGAGATTGGCAACTGCCTGCTGTGGAGGTGGAACTTTGAAAGAGCCAGTCAACAATTCACACCTGACTGGTATTCATTGGCCCACTGGTAACAGTGTAACAGGGAGCTGAAACCTCTCTCCCAACCAGTTGGTATCACCACTCCCACAAGTCTGTGTTCCATTGGGACCACCTTGTGTTCATCTTTGGCTGCTGACACTAGTCATAGCCTGAAAAGGGACTGCTTTTTTAGTATGCTTGGACATATTGTTGTTTTGGTACCATTAGAGAAAAAAAATAAATAAATATCTCTCTCTCTCTCTCTCTCTCTCTCTCTCTCTCTCTATATATATATATATATATATATATATATATATATATAAAATTTATTTATTTTAAATGGGGGAAAGTGCCACTACTGATGCCTCACTAGATGGGACAAGTCACAACTGTAACCTAATTGGGGGGAGTACTGGGAATGGAAGCAGCAAAAAAATTTATCATACAGGGGTTGGAAGGGGTTTGATGGGGACTTAAATGTCTTTTATAAGATTTTTGTTGTGTTTTTATAGTACAACAGAAACTCCACTGAGCAGGAATTTCACCCACAGCATTCACAGACTGGTTGAAATGGACACTGGCTTTTTAGAACCCACACACTAGGATATCAATTGTATAACTTTACCCACAGCACCCACAGACTGGTTGAATTGGATACTAGCTTTACAGCAACCCCACTAGGATATCAATGGGTTAACTAAAGCCACAGCAACCACAGCTTGGATTTAATGGACACTGATCAGATCTTCCACTCACTGTGATAACTTGACCCACAGCACCCACAGACACCCACCAATAATCATTCTTAAATCCTCCCCTAGCCTCTCCTCTTTATCCATATTTCTCTTAATTTCTCTCCCTGCCTTGCTCTTAATGCCTGATGCACTCCCTCTCTCCTCTGGGAACACGGCTGACTGTCCATCCCCAGGAAGTGGCTCAAACTATATACAGAGACAGGAGAAGGTGCTGACATTACAGTGGTGCTTGTAGTTGATTGAACGGCCTCAAGATATTAATGATAATCCCTTGCTCCTACCAAGTGACAGAACTGTAAGCTTACATGTGTGTTTGCAATTGACAGTGTGCACAGCAAAGCAAATGGACAGAGTGATTTGCGGCAAATCTGGATTCCCCAGATTCGCTTCACTCATCTCTAGTCGGAAATGCGGCAGCCATTTTACTTTTCTTTTTACATGTGGACATATTTATCTTTTATGTGGACAATGTAAATATGAAGATTTATGGAGCCCACTGCTGTTAACGCAATGTTCAGAGTGTGTAATAATATTTGGGAAGGTGACACAATTCAATCTAACAAATGCACGAATATACAATGTATTACATTGTCCACAAAAGTCACACAAACAAGCCTTTCAACTGTTTTTCCCCACCAATTTGAGTACCACTAATAAAAACTGGAAACCCTTTTGAAATGCTATTTCCCATGAACTCAAAGGGTAAAAAATGCTCCATCTTTTTCTTGTTTTGGACATGGCATCCCCACCATTTTACAAAGCATACAAAGTTCACCACTCCTCCTGAAATTTGGACCTATTCCGAGTTAGATTTTTTATTTAGTGACATTAATCTTCCCTTAAAAAAGAATTTCTACAGGGGCTGATAAAAAGGAATATGTCAGTTTAAAAAAAAAAAATTACCCTTTAGGCTAGTCCAGATTCCAGATGCATTTCATACGTCGCCGTACATGTGCGGCTGAAACTACAGGTGTGGGAAAAATAGACATGCGGCCGGATGCGTGCGAACATACGCCCATAGTACAGTTATGCTTCCCTAGCTTGTATCGAAGCGATCTGAAACAGGTCATTTACTTGGAAATCTTCCCCAGCCCCGTAAACCACACAGAACCTTTTGGATTGAAAAATCAAGTTCAATTTGGCTGAAATAAGTACTCTGTACGGGACCGCATGGAAATCCACGGCCGTGAGTTTCAACATTTCCGTCCTCAAACAATGGTCTTGTTCATTTTTCATGGCGCGGTATACGATCCGGCCGTAAACTCATACGTAGTGTGCATTGTGCGGGCGTATATCATATACTTTTCAACCTCAAAACTACGTGCGTATATTCACGGTTCGCACTACGGCCGGAAACATACGCAGTGTGAACATAGCCTAAGTGTGGTTACAGAACTTCACTATAGCTTGTAATATTCTTATGTTAAATATAATATGGATCTATAAATCCTAAAGGGGTTTTCCGGTTTAAATCTTTTTCTCTCCATTCTCTCCCTTTCCCCAAGTTATACATTACTCACATGTGCTTCTAATACCAGTCCTGGCGTTTTCCTGCACTTTTCATCCCTTCCCTGCAACCCAAGAAGTCATGTAGTTCTAAAATTTTCAATTACTGTCGTCACCACTAACTTACAGGGCGCCATTTTGTGCCTTCCCGACACCAGGCAGCACTTGCTCCACATGGCTAATCTGCATATGCATTCTGATTGGTCCAATTGTCTCATGTTCCTATCTGAGTGGCTCCCCAGATATAGCAGAGCTGAATTTGTCACCAGCCCCCAAATAAAGAGAAGCTGAATGTGTCATTCCCCCCACATGTAGTAGAGCTGAATGTGTCACCAGCCCCCAGATATAGCAGAGCTGAATGTGCCCTCAGCCCCCAGATATAGCAGAGCTGAATGTGTCACCAGCCCCCAGATATAGTAGAGCTGAATGTGTCATCAGCCCCCATGTGTAGCAGAGCTGAATGTGTTACCCTCTATGTCTAGCAGAGCTGAAGGTGTCACACAGATGTAGAGGAGGATGGGGCAGAAAGCATACCCACTTGTAACTTGTGCCTGGCCCTCCTCCTCTCCGGGCACAGAAGACAAGGGGCGGGGAAGTCAGATGCTGATGAAGCAGAGAGGGAAAGCAGTGCTTAGGCCGGGTTCACACTGAGCAAAACTAGTGGAATTCCACAGCGGAATTGTCCGCCACGGAATGCCGTAAGCCTCCCTCTCATAATGAGAGTCTATGGGAGGCGCGCACTTCTGCTCTGTCCGCGCTGAAGAATGAATATGTTCATTCTTCAGCGGGGAGAGATCATGTGAGAACAGCAGCTCGCGCCTCCCATAGACTCACATTATGAGAGGGAGGCTAACGGCATTCCGCGGCGGACAATTCCGCTGCGGAATTCCGCTAGTTTTGCTCAGTGTAAACCCAGCCTTACTGTAGGTGAGGACCAGGCCCAGCCCCCACCCCCGCTCAGTCCCAGTGCATGCAGTCCAGCAGCAGTTGCATGATCCATATGTCTGTGTGACCCAATGCTGCAAGCAGCTGCAATAAGCATTGTAGTTGACTGTTTTAAGCAAACAGCAGTATATTAGATAAGGTACACTGCCTTACATGGAGAGTGTCTGCAGTCAGTAGCATCACTGGGCAGGGGGAGGTAACTAGAAGAAATGTGGGAGACATTAGCAGCAGGGGGCTGGCTCTGGCTTGCATAGCATGCTGGTCCATGTAGTCTGAGACATTGGGTGGGCACATTATCAGAATCAGGAAGTGAAGAGAAGATGCTTGGATAGATAAAATTCCATGGTGGCCTCAAAAAAGAGAGGATCACAGCGAAACTTGCCAAGGGACTTGGGTAAGCAGTAGCCACTATGCCAGTCTGTTTTTTTCCCATTAGTGTTGAACATCCTCTTTAAGTATCTATCATATTTGCTATGACTCAGTGGCGGAACTACCGCCATAGCAACCGTAGCGGTTGCTATGGGGCCCGCCGCATCAAGGGGCCTGGGCCCGGACAGCTAGTTGTTTGTGTCCTCTCTCCTCTTTGAGTGCAGACAGTTTCTCCCTGGTTAGGCTACCCAGGGAGAAACTGTCTGCACTCTGCATCTGAACTCCGTGCCCGTGCGCTCCCCCTCCCCTTCTCTCCCTCCCTGTCACTGTGACTGCCTGGGTGATGTGCAGTGGCGTAGCTACCGCCACACAGGGGGGCCCGCGAGGCCCTCCCGATCAATCACTCTTGTGACCGCAAGCATTGTTTTTCTTGCGGTCACAACAGTCCGGCTCCGTCTGCCCCTGGCTGCTGCGCGGCTGCCGGGGGTGTCGCGTCTTATCCCAGAGCTCCCTGCGTGCCCTGGGCCCTGACTTCCGGTTCCGGCGTGCAGGGAGCTCTGGGATGCGCATGCTGCCAGGGATAAGACGCGACACCCCCGGCAGCCGCGCAGCAGCCGGGGACAGACCAGGAGGAGAGAGGATCAACGTGGGAGCGCGTTGTCAGGTGAGTTAATTTTTTTTTTGTTTTTTTAATCAGCCTGCACGGGGGGGGGGGGGGGAAGAGGGGGCCATCTATGAGGGTGGGGGGGAAGAGGGGGCATCTATGAGGGTGGAGGGGGAAGAGGGGAAATCTATGAGGGCGGGGGGGAGTGGGCCGGGGCCATATATAAGGGAGGGGGGGGCATCTATAAGGGAGGGGTGGGAGGGGGCCATCTATAAGAGAGGGGTGGGAGGGGGCCATCTATAAGGGAGGGGTGGGAGGGGGCCATCTATAAGGGAGGGGGGAGGGGGCCATCTATAAGGGAGGGGGGGAGGGGGCCATCTATAAGGGAGGGGGGGGAGGGGACCATCTATAAGGGAGGGGGGGGGGCATCTTTAAGGGGGGGAGGGGGCCATCCATAAGGGAGGGTGGGGAGAGAGGAGGCCATCTATAAGGGAGGGTGGGGGGAGAGGGGGCCATCTATAAGGGAGGGTGGGGGGAGAGGGGGCCATCTATTTGGGGGGGAAACATAGGGGGAGAGGGAATACACAGAGGGGGGCATATATTATTAGGGGGTCACATAGAGTCAGGGCTACCCACTAAATGAGGGTGAAAAGGGGCCAATACAGATGTGCAGTGTGTATAGAGATGAGGATAGTGTCAGTGTGAGGAGCCTAATATGTCTGTCTGGCAGATTCTGTGGATTCGTCGCTCGGAGAAGTTCTCATAATGGCCCAGGATGGATGGAGAAGATGATGAGAAGGAAAGAACTCCGATCAGAGAAGACGTCTCCTGTGAGTCACCTGATATAAC